>NC_091020.1:1259166-2518333 GCF_041296385.1 Aphelocoma coerulescens
TAGTCACAAGGACATCATCAGATTGGAGATGGTTTCCCTGACAAAGGACTGGGAGTTGTGCTTTTGAAGCCCTTCAAGGAAAACAGGGAACTGAGCCTGTCTTCCACTTTGTGGCTGGGAGCTCTGATACTCTGAGCTCTGATCCTCTGATATCTCAGGAGCAGCGCTGTCTTAGGAGAAAATATCAAGCCCTTGTGCTCTTCTTGGACAGCCTGACTCGTGCTCCATGGCAAACATTCTAAAGGAGCATTGATCATCTCAAGGACACACAGGGGTCTCAGTGTTCTATTTTTCCAGGGCTGTTGTGTGAGTGCTGAGCAGTTTGTGTGCCCAGGCAGGGGAAGTGATGGAGTTGTGGGCAGCGGAAGGAGTCAGGAATCAAATCATGTCCTTGTGTGAGCTCTGCCTGGCTCTGAAAGGGGAATTCAGGTTTTCCTCCCTCTTCTTACTGTTGCTGGGCTCCTGTGCCTTAACAGGGTGGTTTACAAGTGTCCGACAAACAGGAGAGTTTTCATTCTTGGTTCCTGGCAAGCTGCAGTGTTTTGCAATTGGGGACGTCTCTGGACAAGGCCTTCAGGTGACTTTAAATGTCCCTGGCTGGGGAGAATGAGCACTTTATCAGACATAACGAAAGCTTGCTCATTTTTACAGTGGGCGGGCAGGGGGGAAATCAGGGCTGCCTGAAGCCTCTCTGTCAGGGTTAAGCACAGAATGCAGATATCTTGTTATTTAGCTCAGCTTTGACTCTTGTGGCCTTCGAGTGTACCTGAGTAGAATATACCTCAGTGAACTCATATTTGTTCTTTTTGTTATAGAAGAAAACATTTGTAAGCATAAGCACTTAAGATATTTTATGCTATTCCTAAATTTAATCACAGGTGTCCTGAGAGTATTTAGTGATCTCCTTGAAAATAGGAATGGTGTAATTTAGGGACTCTCTGTTGAGAATGAAACGAACCATGGAGTACAGACTCTAAAGAAACAGCAATCCCTCCTGTTTTCAGGGTGTGGAGATGCTGTAATAGGTCCCTTCAGTGTAGCAGTGACTGCAGGAGAGTGTTGGCACTTCATTGTCTGAGCAGGCTTCCCTGGAAAACTAATGGAGGAGGAGACGGACTGCTTGCACCATTTGTTCCTTTCCAAGTAATTTTTCTTTGGGTTGGTTTAACGTCAGGCTTTGCTAGAGGCTGAGTTTAGTTGTATATTGATAATCTGCTCTAGGAAAACACCTTTCCTGGCCTTAGTCTTCCTCATGGCATCAGGACCCCACATTCCAGCAGCACAATGCCTGCATTTCCCCAAGGTGAGCCTTTGACAACGTTATCCCAACTTCTGATTTGCATAGCTCGATTTGCTTGGCTTCAGAATGGAGAGAGGCTTTTCAGAGTCCTGAGTAGTGATTTGTGCCCGGTGTTCCACAGCTGGGTGCATCCATCTGAAGCTCTTTAAGGTGAATTGACACAGGAGAGAGGCAGCTTGAAGTGCATTTGGGACCGCAGAATCCCGGAAAGGTTTGGGTTCGAAGGGACCTTAAAGCCCATCCCATTCCCTGCAACAGGGGAGTCCCCTGGATTCATGGATAGCCAGTCAAGTTTTGCTTTAGTTGTTTATGTCTATATTTTTGTTAAGGATAAATCAGCCACAAAATGTTTTCCCCAAACAAGCTCGAGTGGGACTTTGTGCACTGGCAGCTTTCCATCCACATTGTGTTGATGATTTGAAAGCAGAGCTGAAACCAGGTGTTAAACTGACCCTGCCTGGAAAAAAACACCTGCACATTATTCTCTTCATGTGGCCAAACAGTGCTGATGCAACAGATCCCAGCATCGACCACACGAGCAGCTGGCATTGAGAGCACATTCCCTGCATCCCATATTGAATGTTCAGCAGGTCATTGTGGAAATTTGAGAAGGTGAAGCTGAGTCACCGTTAAAAAAAGGATCTGTGTGATTCCAGCCATGCTCCAAACAGAAATGACTGCAGCTTTAGAATTAGGTGATTATTATTTCAACTTAGGCAGCTCAACTTGTTTATGACCATTCTATTATTGAGACAGCATTACTTAAAATTAAGTCTGTGAATATATTTTAAAAATTAGATTTGGGGAGTATTGAAGTAAAAATTCTCACCCTGATGACCTTTGGAAGTTTGCTGGATGTTGGTGCCTCTTGGCCTTTCTGCACAGGCAGTGCCATTTGCTCACTCCCTGAGGTGCTTACACTACCACTATGTAGGAACATCCAGCCTACAAACCCTGGTTAATACTAAAGGAAGTTTAACTCATTGAATGTCTTCCTTTTATTTGAAAAATCAGGAGATTCCAGAGTCACAACTTGCTCTCAAGGTAGTACTGTATCCAGCCAGCTCATGAGAGAAATCCAGGTGTTTTCATACATTTGTGTGGTTCTCTGACAAAATCAAAATAGGTAAAATGAATATTTGATTATTTGGATTGTCTGCCTTCAGAAGGAGCTCTCACTGTCAGCAGAGCTGAGAGATCACAGGGAGATTCCATTATTTACAGGGTTACAGGAGTCTGTTTACCAGCAAACCAGTCAGCTCTTGATAAAATATATCTTTCATGCTAATATTGCACAAGCCATTGCTTTTACACTCTCTAATTTATAGTAGGAGCTCGTAAGATTGAGATTTAAAATAATAGTAATTTTTTTAAAAACTACCATTCAAAGAAAATGTTGATCCTGGAGGCTCTAAAAGCTGCGGAAGGGATGAGTGCCTCAGTCCTCACTGCCAAGAGCAGAACAGAATTGTTTGCATTTTGTTCAGTAACTGGGAAATCCTGGGAGTGGCTGCTTGGATGGGTGGAGGTGACACGGCTATGTGGTTTCTCTCACCTGATGATTTTTAGTCCTTTAAGAAGCTGGTGATACTTAGACTGATGTTGCATTCTTGAGGAGGAGAAAACTAGCAGCAAACAGAACTTTTTCATGATTTTGCCTTCTGTTAGCTTATTTCTTGTGGGGTGGTGGCTCAGCCAGAGCTTTACTGGGGTCTCTGATACCACCTCTGCTTCTTTCCTCATTGAATCATCAACCTTTA
Source organism: Aphelocoma coerulescens (assembly GCF_041296385.1). Classification (NCBI taxonomy): domain Eukaryota; kingdom Metazoa; phylum Chordata; class Aves; order Passeriformes; family Corvidae; genus Aphelocoma; species Aphelocoma coerulescens. The sequence goes on from NC_091020.1 coordinate 1,262,227, forward strand.
CTTCAGCCTCCTCTTTATGTATCTTCTTTTACTAATAGCTCGAGTCACAAAAAGAAAAAGAAGAGAGATTTTGGCAGCTTTAGCCCTGCTGAACATGTCTTGTTCTCAGTTTTGAAGAAGGATGGCCTTGGTGGGAGGAGAAAAGCAGCAAAGCAAAGAGTCCTGCAATGGTACTGACGCCTTGTTTTGTGACACAGGCAGACCTTGGTTTTGGCTTGTCCAGACTCTCTGTGTGTTGTGCAGTGGAGAGTTAAATCATATCCCAGCTCCATATTCAGGTGGAGAGTACAGGCACAGCTCCTCCAGAGGAGAAGCCCTGGAGTGGATGCTTGGAGGTGTGACACCCAACTGAGGCTTTGTTCGATGCAAGGAGAAAGATCCACAGCAAGTGCACAGTGTGGAGGAAATAAGGCAGGGTTTAGCATGATAAAAGGCAATTGGAGTCATGTTGGAAGTGATTAGAATTGCATGAACAAGCTGGTGTGCTGCAAAAAGTGGTAAATAAGTGGAGTCTCCAAATGCAAACTGCTGTGAAAACGTGGAGAGGCAGCTGTTGTTCCAGATGCCTCAAAGGGCTTAACAGGGAACGGCTTTTCAGCACCTGATCACTGCTATTGTTTACAGAGCTCTCAGTAGGACCAAGGACACTGAATCCAAAGCCAGGACGCTCTGGGAGCAGGTGATTGGCTTTTCAGATGAGCAGGACCCGAGGAGCAGGGCACTCATTAGAGAATCCAATGAGTTTTCCATGGAAACCTTCAGAAACAATTCCGAAACTCTTCAGAAAACAGCCAGGTCCCCTTTTGTGGGACTGATTTAAGGGACCTGTAGGTATCAAGACTACAGGAATTAGACTCCAAGCCTTGGGAAGCAGCAAAAGCTTTTGGGGTTTGCTCCTTTCAGTGAGGTCTTTGCACCTCTGGGCACTGCCACCCTCTGAGAGGGCCCTGCCCACACCAGGCTTGAACTACTCAGGAGAAAAGATGTGGATTTAAGGCTGAAAGAAAAATTGTATAGAAGGAAAAGCCACAGGAGGTTAAAAGATCTTGTTCACCCTAGTGGGAGAAGGAAGAGATAATTTCTGGATTCTTTTTAAAGGGGATTGCTTGGATCTGCTCCCAAGGCTTTGGCTACTTGAGGTCATCCCAGCAGGGAAGGGTTGGATTACTCCTGGTAGCTTCTATAATCCAGTTCAGAGATGGGTAAAAATATGATTTAACTGTAGTATAATTTTAGATTTCATTGTAAGACTTATTTTCTTTTAAATGCTTTCAGTTCCAGCTCTGCTGTAGGATTGATACCCTGCATTCCTCCCCTGCTTGCCAGCCCCATACCCAGGTCTGCCTTGCAGAAATGCTTGCAAAGGAGCTCCTGGGGAAATTTATTGCTGAGCAAATGTTTTACTAGAATATCCTAAACACATCGTTATGCCAGGGGAACTGTGGGAAAACTATGATGAAAGAGAAATGATACTGTCATTAATTGAAAAAGAACATAAACCTTAATTTTTCTCATTTAACAGTCTCTGTGTTTCAAAGTTTCTCCCACACATGCTGGTAGAGTGGGAGAATGACGAGTGGAACAACAGCACAGTCATTAAGTTTTAAAAGTGTGTTTTATTTCAGTTTAGATGCCTGAAACTAAGGAGAGGGACTCCAGAAGGTTTCTACCAGGAAATAGCTTCAGTGAAGGACAACCTGCATTTGGCACAGTGTGCCTTCCTTCTTTTGTTTTCCTCATAAAGAGGAGAGAAAAACCTTTTGAATGATCGTCTTCAAAAATGAACAAAAGTAGACTTCAAATTAATGAAGGAGATTTATTATTACACATCCTAATCAGCAAACAGCTCACATATAGCTAATCATGTTACACTTGTTTATGGTTAACAATTGCAGTAATGGAGTTTTAATTTGAATGGTGAAATTGAGATTTGACATTTCTGATGGGCAAGTTTGGGAGACTGAGGTTAACACTAATTTTTGTGTGAACGCAGTCAGCAATTGACTGAGAAGTTTTATTTCTGTCTTTTGATATTTCATCAAGGATTGGGAAAGTCCATAAACACTCCACTTGCATTTCATTTTTTATGCAATAAAGACGCCAAAGTTTGGATGAGTTTTTGAGTAACCCAGTCCAGTGGAGGTCCTTCAAGGCACCATTGTGGCTAATAAAACAGGAACTGTGGTGGTTCATCCTAAGGCTTAAGTGCCATGTGTCACCTGTGTTACTTTTTTATGGAATTTCATTTGGATTTCTGCTAATTTGGGTTCATCAAGTCTCTTTCCTCGCAGGATTGTGCATCCCTTGCAATCAGCACATTCAAACCCTGGGCATTCTGTGCTGTGGCTAGGAGCTGGTGCCTTTCTTTTGGGTCAGCAAACTTTACCCAGGTTTAATTTCTCACTTTTCTCTCATTTTCTCAGAGAAATTGGATTCATGGGGTTTTTGAAATGCTGGGGCTCCTCCTTGTTTCCCACCTTTTATAGTGAGATGCCCAAGCCAGCGCTGCTCTTTGCTTCCTCAGAGAATCATTAGGGTTGGAAAAGACCTCCCAGGTCATCAAGTCCAATCTTCAGCCAAATCCTGCCACAGAATGTCGTGTCTGCTTGGGTTCTGAACACCTCCAGGGATGGCAACTCCACCAGCCCCTTCCAATCCTTAACCACTCTTTCAGTGAAGAAATTTCTCCTAAAATCCCACTGGAGCTGCCCTTGGCAGAATTTGGGGCCATCTCCTCTTGTCCTGGTTGCCTGGGAGCCCAGCTCGACCCTCACCTTGCCAGGAGCTCCTTCCAGGGAGGTGTGGGCAGTGAAAAGGTCTCCCCTGAGCCTTCAGGGGTTTTTAGGTGAGCAGTGCCTGTGACAAGTGGCTTTCTGTGAAGCCATCGGTCTCCACATCTCAGGTATTGAATGTACTGCCAGTGTTTGCTAAGCTACATCTGTGAATTACATCACCTGTACTGTTTTTTCATGGAATTTCGTTTGGATTTCCGCTAATTCGAGTTCACCAAGTCTCTTTCCTCGCAGGATTGTGCATCCCTTGCAATCAGCACGTTCAAACCCTGGGCATTCTGTGCTGTGGCTGGGAGCTGGTGCCTTTCTTTTGGGTCAGCAAACTTTACCCAGGTTCAGTTCTCCCCTCTTCTGTTATTTTCTCTGGGAAATTTGGTTCTGCTTGCCATGGGGGTTTCTAAAATTTCTGATACCAAGTATTTGCCCTTAAGCCTTATATTTCCTGTATTTATACTTGAATCATTATTGATTTGCTTCCTTCTTCCTATTTTTCTGCATTGAGAGCATTATATGGAGCAAATTTCCTTGACACAGTGTGTCTATACTTAATCACTTTGCTTGAATTAAGAGGATACACTGGAAAGAGCAAATTCTTTTGAACAAAATTCTCTAAAGCTATTTTCCCCAAATCTCAGCCTCCAGTAGCTCATGTCTGGAACTCCTCAGCTTCTGTTAGAGCAGAGAAAGCAAAGCAGAAAGATGGGAAGTCAAAAACAAAGTGCTTGCAGGGTCTCTTTTCGTTTTGTTTTGTTTTGCTTTCATCTAAAAATAGAAATGTCTTCCTTTCCTGTGGGTTGCATTCACAGCAACCAAGGACAGGAGTGAACTCAGATTTGTGCCAAAGGGATCAAATCAAGCTGGATGTGGAAGGGACAAGAGTTTCTTTAGGTCACAGATGAAAATCTGTTTCTAACTTGCGGTCTAAGGACAGGAAGGGAAGTTTCTAGGCATCTGCAAGGACAGCCACCCCAAAAGCCAGGTCAGTGCAAGGAAAGCCTACAGGAAATTGATGAGGAAATTTCTCTGTGTTTTTTTGGGGGGTGTTGGGAAATACTGATCTCCAAAGCAAATGAAAGAGAAAGAGATTTCAGCCCTGTGCACACAGAGAGAGAAATGGGAGCAGTGCAGGATTCAGGAGTGGATGGAGGTAAATGTGAGTGAAAATGTCCCAAACACAACACAGTTCATAGACACTTTTGTTGTCCATCCATGCATCTGCTATATTTCAGAAAGAATGTTCTCACGTGAGGAATTATTGATAAAACCCCTTGGAGAGGGCTCTTCCTCAGGAACTGGAGTGACAGGACCAAGGGGAATGGAGACAAACTGAAAGGGGAAATTCAGGTGAGATATTGGGAAGGAATTGTTCCCTGGCAGGGTGGGCAGGCCCTGGCACAGGGTGCCCAGAGCAGCTGGGGCTGCCCCTGGATCCCTGGCAGTGTCCAAGGCCAGGTTGGACATTGGGGCTTGGAGCAGCCTGCGATGGTGGAAGGTGTCCCATGGCAGGGGGTGGCACTGGATGGGCAGCTGCAAAATGTAATGATTAAATCAAATATTGTTCAGCAGGAAAGTGGCTGGAGCAGAGGCAGGAACTGAACTTCCAGAGGTGAAAGATGTTACTTGGGACTGATAGAGGGACTGGGGAAACCACAGGCACAGAAAGTTTTCCTGTGCTTTAATAAATAGCTTGGCAAACTGAGGAGGTGTTTCAGCAGTGATTGGTGAGTGGTGGCCAGGGAAAGCACAGGGAGTCCTGAGAGGTCCATTCCAATCCTTTATTCCCTGCCTGTCTTTGGGATGATGCATCTGCTGTTCTTGTTTACAGGCACTTGGAAGTCTTTTATGCCCTGTCATGTCCAGGGGTTTAACAGACTAAACCTCTGAGAAGAGCAGGAAAAAACAGAGGCAATGTCCCTTATCTTTGCTGATAATCAGATCTGGAAATTGCAGGAGTGAATTCAATACGAAGGCATGGTAGGAGCAAAGATGATGCTCTTGTTCAGCTGGGCTGAAGGTAGATTTAAAAGGTAAAAAGTCTTTTGATTTAATAAAGAAACAAAATAAGAAAAAGGAGTATTACATTTAGAATACCCTTTTCCCAGTATACAAAAAAGGCTTTTATTCGTTTCAGAAACAATTTGAGTCAGAGAACACAGGATCTCCAAAACCAAGAAGGCAACTCAATTTCCATGGAAGTTAATGGAAAAATTTCTGGGAATGTTATGACAGGTCCTAGAAGAGTGAGAATGATAAGTAGGGCAATTCAATAATCCCACAGGGAGAAGATCATCATCTCTGTGAAGATAGAGATGTTCATTTTCACTTGTATTTGTTTTATGAAGTGCACTGAATACATCTCTGACTCGATGGCACAAGTGATAGTCAAATATAAACCTGAGATTGGGCTGCTGGGGAAGAGCAGCAGCTCCTGAGTTCAGGAAATCCATATGTATCCTGCTTTAAAAGGAATTGGAGATTCTTTTTTCCCCTTATAAATGCCACAGAGAACAGGACATATTTCGTGTTCGTACTGAACCATGTTTTTAGGCTGCAATCAAAGAATATTAGGGTTTTCCCCTCCCTGTGGGTCCTGTGCTGGTGTCTCTCCCTGTCCACAGGTCATTCTTCACCTCCAAGAGGTGGGAGATGGAGCTCAGGGCAGAGAAGATTGAGCAGCTTTTGTCATTCCCCAGCCCAGAGGCCCTGGAGCTGCCTCCTGTCCCTTCCTTGGGCACAGCTTCCTGCTCTCCCTGAGGTGCTTTTTGTAGCCGTTTCAGTGGAAAATGTGGAATTGCTTGCGGGTTAGAGCATTTCAGAACTCAGCACATGACCTCTTGTTTTGCTTCTGCTGAAGGCTGTGGATGTGGCCCCTCTCCTCCAGGATTTGGGTCATGTCAGTACCATTCCCACTTGATGTCCCATTTTTTTTTTTGCCCTGCTTGGAGCCAACTCCAAAACCTTTGTTATGTGGCTGAGTCTACAGCCCCTGACTACTTGTGCTTGTCTTCTGCTGCACTGGTAAAGCCTTTGCAATGCTCTTTTTGATCACTGGAGGGTTTAGTAGGCTAAAATATTACATTATTGACACATATTCTCCTGCTGGGAGAAGTCAAATATGCCAGTTCTTTGGGAAAACTAGAGACTCCAATTAGGGATCCACAGCAAGGCACTGTTTTCTCTCCATTTATCTTCGCTACTTGACACTGAAGTCATAATGGAGATTTTATTCCAGCTTCTCCTATTTAACTGCAGTTAAATTGGAGGATTTTCTCTTGTCTTTCATGTGTTAACAGCTCTGAGAGGATTTAAAGGGAAGTTTTCCCTCACACAGTTGTTCCCATTCATGCCTGTTACTATGGGTTTCCATGCTATACCTTTCCTTTGCTCTTCGGTGTGATCTCCATCCCACTCCCTGCAAGGATCCCTTGTTTTGACTGCTCGGGGGATTTTCACAGGAGCAGGGATGTGTAAGTTGCCTCATTATCTCATCCTCACCTTTATTCACATCTGGGATTCAAGGCTGAAAAGATTCAGTTTGGGTTATATTCTGTCTTTTATTTCTTCATTAAGGAAGAAATTAATAATAATAATAATAATAATAACAATAACAATAATAATAATAATAAATGCTCCAGGTACTTCATAAGCTCTTTGAGTTCTGGTTTAAGAACTGTGAAATGGTTTGGGTTGAAAGGGACCTTAGAAGGCTGTGAAATCCAACTCCCAGAACTGAGCAGGGACACTTTCCACTGTCCCAGGCTGCTCCAAGCCCCAGTGTCCAGCCTGGCCTTGGACACTGCCAGGGATCCAGGGGCAGCCCCAGCTTCTCTGGGCACCCTATGCCAGGGCCTGCCCACCCTCCCAGGCAACAATTCCTTCCCAATATCCCATCCATTCCTGCCCTCTGGCACTGGGAAGCCATTCCCTGTGTCCTGTCCCTCCATGCCTTGTCCCCAGTCCCTCTCCAGCTCTCCTGGAGCCACTTTAGGCCCTGGAAGGGGCTCTGAGGTTTCCCTGGAGCCTTCTCTTCTCCAGGTGAGCACCCCCAGCTCTCCCAGCCTGGCTCCAGAGCAGAGGGGCTCCAGCCCTTGGAGCATCCAGCAGTTCCATGTCCTTCATGTGTGGCAGGTCTTTCACTGATGACAGAGATCTGATTATCCCACTCCCTGTGCGTCCTTCTCTCCCATGCTCGAGTCTCCGTTAATCACACACTTTTGGGGGTGGGACTGTCACTAGAAGGCAGCAGCTATAAAAGCCTCCTCAGCTTGTTTTTGTCAGCCATGGGAGTTACCTTGTCTCCTTGTTGGTTGTCTGCAATTAAATCCTGAACGGGCAGCTGGGAGCTGGGTTTGCAGGGCAGACAAATGAGCTGCCTCCCCTAGGGACGCTGGTTCTAGTTGGATAATAACAGCTATCCAGGTTAGTAAAGAGTAGAGGTTTGATGTGACTGAATTTTGTTGCTTAATGACAAAACAAGTGCCAGCAGTGGGTTGTGCCTGAGCTGCTGAACTGCAGGCAGTTTAATTTTGTATGTCTGAAGTTTATGAAGGTTGTTATTTTAAAAAAGCCCCATACACGTACTGGAAAAACGGCAAAAGGAAAATAAACTTGACTGCTGGTTGGCTTTTGCCCAGGGCCTTCCTCTTCACCATGTGCTTGGCATTTTAGAGCTGGTTAAATAGAAATGTTTCTCTGTGCTGCCTCCATGTCCTCACTTCATGTGCCCTCTCTGGCTGTTCCCTTGTTGGAAAATGCCAAGGCCGAAGATGATCTGCCTTTTGCAGAGTGAATGCTTTCATGTAGTATAGAAAACGAGGCTGAGATGTGTTTGGTACTTTATTTTCTAAGAAGAGGTGAGTGAACGGGCAGTTTTCAGTATCACAATACACTGCCTTGGAAGAGAGAAGCCCAAGTGATAAGAGATTTATTACAGAAAGGAAATTTGAGCTGGATCATCTGGATAAACCCCAGCTACATGAAAGCCTGTGTCTCACAGCAGTTGGTGCAGAAGCTCCAGAATCCTTTTGGAAGACCCCTGTGAGGAGTATTCATGCGAAGCTCTGTAATAAATCAGAGACAAAAATATTTAGATTGGTTTCACAAAGCCGCTCTTCACAGAAAGCAAGTTCTCTGAAGAAATCTGTTCTATTATGCATTCAAGTAACTGTGACATTAATCATTATGTCATTAATAATTTGACATTAGTAATTCCTCCCATCATTTAATCCCTTTTAATCTCTCTGCTACAAGATGCAGGCATTAAAAACAGTCAGACTCAGTGTTCTCTCCTCTGTCTTCAGAGCTGGTTAATTTTTAGATGATGGGGAGAAGTCAGATCTGTCAATTAATTAATACCAGATTTGTGGGCAAGTTTCAGTCGCCTTCTGGTTCTCAGTTTATCACAGTTCATGTTGCAGTTCTCTTTCATTTAGGCCTTTTCCTGCTCTGTCCAGCGCTCTCAGGGGAAGATTAAATTTGTGATTTTCATATTGTTGGCTGGACAGGGTGAACTTTTCATTTCTGGGCCCTCCAGTGTTTTCATTGTGTTGGTTGGGCTGAATTATCCTGGGATTAGCTGTGGTTTCCTTACGGAGCTGTAGCTGTGGAGGGCTCAAAGAGAAGGGTAAAACAACTGCTGCTCTCCCTGACTCCCATCAGTGTGGTCAAACAACAAGGCCAGAGAAAGTCTTTGCTGAAAAGTCTGTCCTGAGCTCCTCACAGGGCAAACAGGGCCTGGATCTTCTCCCAACTGATGGGAATGAAGTGGCAGATGGATTTGCCTGTGGGCTCAAAGATGGTTAAATAAAAGCAGAGTGTTTAAAGGGTGATGTTATCAAGGACAAAGAGTTTATAAAATTTAACAGATGTGGGTTTAATTGTGTGGCAGCAGCTCAGAGCTGCACTGGAGGACATTCCTAGATAATACCAAGGCAGATGAGGGTGTGCATTGCAGGCATGTGAGGGCAGAGATAAGGCTCCATTTGCATATTGCTTTCATTTGGTTCCCTTGTTCCCAGAAGTTGCAGTGAGGACAAGCAAAACGCTGCTCCTGCATCAGCCGAGTTACTGTTGTTTGGTTTTAGAGGATTTTCGTGGCAATATGAAAGCTCTTTGAGGGCTCCAGTGACTGTTTGAGCCACTGCCATTACAGGGATGGTTTCCAGCAGAGATGGGACTGTAGCTGAGGGAAAAATCCCGTCCAAGTCTGGCTGCTTCCTTTTGTTGAGCCCCATTCCTTGAGGCAGGGTGCATTGTCTGCAGCCCCAGATGCACATTGCATTGTCCATCCAGTTCCATTCATTTATCCCCAGTTGCATTTGGAATCCTCCTCCTCTTTTGGATGCCCACTGGTCTGCAAATTGGCTGCTTCCCATGGTGTCCTTGGCTCCTGGCTGTGTGTCTCACCAAAGCAGTGCATGGAGAGTGAAGTCACTGCCCCAGGCTGTGGAGTGACCAAGCGTCCAACACTTTCTGGGCCCTCAAAGCAGGTTCCTATCAAACCAGAGCATTTCCAGCACAAACCTTCTCCTTTGCCTTTTTTATTTACTATTGGTCCTTATTTCTGGTCCTTCTACTTACCTTTGCTTACTTGTATCACGTACCTTTTACTTCCTTCTTACTACTGATCTCTTTCCCATCAGCCCTTTCCCTCAGGAGCATGTGTTTTCCACATATTTTTATTTATTTGCTTCCTGGCCATCCAGGAGGAAAAGGGATTTTTCTCATGGAAATCAGTGCAGGTCATGTCTTGGATAGAGGGAGAAGGTGACAGATCAGCCCTGGCACAGCCCCCAGGCCAGGAAAGATGAAGACCATGCACAATAAAGCTGCTGAGGAGTGAAGCTGTCAGGAAGCTCAAGAGATGGACATAGACAGAGCCTCGGGTTGAAAAGGGGTTTTTTAGCAGCTGCAAACAAAAAATGGAGAAGAAAACCAAACAAGAATGTGCTGGATGGCATGAAAGGCATAATTGTCCTTGGCACTGGTGCCATTGAGAGGAGACAAAAGCAAGATGCCAACAAAGGTGAGTCCTGGGAATGTGAAGGAAGAATGTGAAATGAAGCTGTAGCTGAGAGCTCCATCTCTCAGAGACTGACACCCCGCTGCAGGGGAAGAAGCATTTAGAAGTGTGTATTAAAAAGGGGAAAACAATTAAAAAGAAAAAGGAATCCATACTGTGAGCTGAAGGATACACTGCTGCGCTGTTATCCTTGCTCTTCTGAGGGGACAGGGATCTAAAAAAGCTCCCAGAATGTGCCAGGAAAAGAGAAAGATTTACGACCAATTTCCTACGACATACGGCCACCCATCCCTCCTCTGAAAATGTAGGCATTAGTTAATGGATAAAACTGTCATACTTGGCTTTTAACATTAAAAGAAGGGTCTTTGGGAAAGGAGCATGCTCTCCCAAATTGGAGTCTGAGAAAAAGATCTCAAGATTTTATGTGATTTGGCACCTGTAGTAAGTTGAGTTGTCTAATAAACGGCAGCAATTCATCATCTTCTTTGGAAGGCTGAAGTTTAGTAGGCAGTCATATAGTATGTCTTTTGGTGCCTAGACTACCTCAGGAAAAAAAAATCATGGATTTTGGAGGGGCAAGGGGATTATGGCTTGATTTATTTGGCAACAAAATTGACTATAAAACTACTTTTACTATGCTCAGGGGACCAAAGCATAGAGATGTCATATTGAGTAATAACGTCAGGATAATATCAAGGTCTTTGGTCATCTCACTGATTTCACACAGGCAAAGCCAGAGATATAAAACACTTGATACCAGTGGAATAGGACATTTCATGTGGATAATAAACACCTGGGAAAATTAATGACCTGTCTGGCTAAAGAGATAAACCCTGAGTCACAATAAGTGAGAGCTCTGGAGGGAGAGCCAATGTTTAACTGTTTTAGTGCTGCCTGAAGTAGCACTTAGCAGGGAAAACGTGGTTTGTACATCAAATACTCCTAGAGAAGAACCAGCGCTGCATCAAAGGAATGCCCTGAGGTCTGCTGAGTGCTGCCTAATTGCATTTGTTGATGAATGAGATGCATTTGTTGTAAGATCTCTTTTCCCTGGGACGCATTTTAATGGCTAAGTGAGGAATGAGGGTTTAGAGCTGGCAGTACCCAGGTGCCCATACCCTGTGTTAGTGAGACACTGGGAATCTCCCCACAAAGGGATTGATCTTCCCTGATCTATGCCTGGTTCTGCACTGAAGTGCCCAGGGTTACACAGCAATGCCCAGGGATGCTGAGCTTGTCTGCAGCTCTGGGCACGAAGAGCCCAGCGGGTCAGACCCCTGTCTCCCCTCGGGGGCTGCATTGGGAGTGTGCCACACATGGAAGCAGCAGCTCTTAGGACCTTGTGGCAGCAGATCCCAGTGCTCTTCCACCTGTGGACATGACTGGACAGGAGCCCAGGGGTGCCCAGTGGGGCACGAGGCCAATGGCCACTGGGCTGGACCAGCCATGGGGTGGCCACAGGCCCAGGGCAGGGCCCGTCCCCTGTGCTGGCCCTGCTGAGGGACCTCAGGGCTGTGTCCAGTTCTGGGCCCTCCCTGCCAGAGAGCCCTGGAGGGGCTGGAGCGTGTCCAGGGCAGGGAACGGAGCTGGGAAGGGGCTGGAGCCCCAGGAGCGGCTGAGGGAGCTGGGAAAGGGGCTGAGCCTGGAGCAAAGGAGGCTCAGGGGGGACCTTGTGGCTCTGCACAAGTCCCTGACAGGAGGGGGCAGCCGGGGGGGTCGGGCTCTGCTCCCAGGGAACAGGGACAGGACAAGGGGAAACGGCCTCAGGCTGGGCCAGGGGAGGCTCAGCTTGGACAGCAGCAGGAATTTCTGCATGGAAAGGGTGCTCAGGCCTTGGCAGGGGCTGCCCAGGGATGTGGTTGAGTCACTGTCCCTGGCAGTGTTCAAAAAAACCACATGGATGTGGCACTCGAGGACATGGTTTGGCGGTGAACAGGGTGGTGGTTCTGTTTGGCAGCTGGACTTGATGATCCTGGGGGCCTTTTCCAACTTTAATGATTCAGTTATTCCATGATAGTGCCACTGATGGAAACAGATGAAATCAATCTATCCTAAAGGACCAGGCAATTCGGGTTGGGCTTTCGCTCTGCTGTGTTGGTTTCTGTTTAGTTTTTTGTTTGTTGTTTGGCAATGCCTTGCTTTGACCTCCTCTGGTGGTTTTTTATGGGGACTGTCCCCATGTTCAGTGGGATTGATTTCAGCAGAGGGTTCAGATGTGCCCTTCCCTGCATGCTTTGGATCCTGCTGAAGGCAAAGCTGAATGAACTCCTCAGTGGAGTGAGAAGGGCACGGAGGGCATGCCCTGAGCACTGCTGGGTACCTGCTTAATAATCTGCTCACCTGATGGGATGTTTGACAGGACAAACTGAATTAAGCAGAGGTGAGGAAAGGGCAGTTTGGAACTCTTGCCAGAATATCTCTCCGTTTTTCTCCTGCACAAAGATTATATGCACACTGAAAGGGGAAGAAAACAGATGAAACTCCTCTGTGGGTACAAAGCACATGCAACAATTGATCTGTTACAGCAGTGCCTTTCCCCCTGTTCCTTAAGGTGACCAAAACTGGGACTTTAAATGGCCTTGTAGAAGACACATTAATGTCTTCCCCAGTAAATAGATGCATTTTAAAAGAGAGAAAAATCTGTGAGCCGTTCAAAAGAACCTCCTGAGCCTTGGGATGAATCAGTGAGAGATGAATCAATCCTAGGGAGGTAGAGCAAAATAGGGACAAAATCTGGCAAAAGCTAGGGAAGGCAGAATGGAGTGCAGGCATGAAATGAGTTCAGATCCTGCCCTCGTTGGAACTAAAAATGCTTGAACCAAACTTTCATCTTATGTGGGTGGAGGAAATGCCATAAGCAGAGATTTTTCAGATCCAAACATTATTTTAGCTGAGTAGTTGGGAAGTTTTGGAAGGGAAAAAAAGGGAAAGCTGGCAAGAGTTGGTTTAGAAATGCAGAAATGCAACCTGGACTCACTGTCAATTGTGCTCTAATTTATTCCCTATACTTTATAAAAAATATGTGAATTTAGATTTTAAGAGGAGTTTCCATGAGGTTTGACCGTTGTGATGCTCCTGGTGCTGAATTCTGTAGCAGGTCAAGTTATAAACTGCTCCAATATTTGCATTTTTAATACATCATTACATTTTATGAGTTACAGTTGATGCTTTCCTATTTGTTATCATTTTATTTGGTCTGTACATGCAGAGCTGTCATAGCAAAATTGCAATTTACAGCTGTTCTCTCCCAAAGAAACTTTTCAAGAATAGCCAGGAACTGTTATCCCAAACCTCTAATTACAAAATTTATCTCAAATCACTAACAAATATGTGTGCCATATAAATGATAGATTGTGCTGGGATCTGAATACAAAAAAGTGGTAAAAACACCAATGCATCTTGTCAATAGACCGGTTAAAAAGGAAATGTTTATAATCAAGCACATATAAACAGGACATTTTTCGCAAAATTTAGTGGCACACAAGTGTCTCTTTGTCCAGGGGTCAAAGAAATGGAAATTCCCAGAGGAAGTGCACACTGCTGCATGTGCACAACCTGTGGGTGCATTGCAGTGTTGGATTACAAAAGAGGGAAAAAAACCCAAAATCCATTACCTTAACATGTGGTTTTGAGGAAGTTTTAGTGTATAAAAGCTGGATCCAAACTCTGAAAGGCTGAGACAGAAAAGACAAGGCTGGTGTGAGTCAAGATCTGTAGGAAGCAGAGAGGAAAAGGCAACTTATGATCCAGACACCTCACCTGGTAGGAGAAACACAGAGAGGGATCTGGCAAATTTCCACTCTGGGGACAGCAAATGAGATGGCTTTGGGACAAAAGAAGAGAAGTAGGATCATCTCCCCTATCAAATCAAGCAATCTATTGCTGTTTTCCCCTGACTTTAACAAAGCAGCAAGCTCAGAAGCAAAGAGAGCCAACCAAAAGTTCAAGGGCTCCCAGGAGGAGGCTGTGGGATGCTCCTCTTCAGTCCCTGGCTCTGTCAGCCACGCCGGGGATGTGAGCTCAGGCAACGGGTACATCCAGTTCCTGGGCTGACTCTTGGGGCAAATAGCCTAATTTAGCAATTTTTTTCATTATTTTCTAAGTTCCAGATCATGGCAAATCTCATTTCTCGCCACAGAGGTTTGCTTGCAAAAAAAGGTGTGAATGCTATTTGGCCTTTGAGTTTGCGAAAGTACTTGAAGATGGATTATTGGCAGTGATTTACCAGATTTGCTCGAATGATTCAAATTCCAGCCATGCTCTTCAAAAGTTGCCAGAGTGCTGTTGTTTCATTTATGTGTATTCTTGGAGAAAACCACCAGTGATTCGCAGATCATTTAATTCCTTTGTTTGTTAGGGAGAAAAAACCCAGCTTTTGCCATTAGCATGAGATTAATTTCACAGAGATGTAGAAGGTGAAACAGAAGAGAAGGACATGATTGTGCAGTGCTGTAATTGGCCATTTCTTCTGTAGCTTTCTGTGGAGCATGGGGAAAGGGGTGAATGGTAATACGAAAAAAACCCTAAACCAGAACTACATTTTCTTATCAATTGATTTGATTGTGACTCCTGGAAGAGCATTTTCACAAGTGACCTTGTCTCTATATAGAGAGATCCAAGATTGAGTGATGGAATCAAGACCTCATTTTCCTGCAATGATAATTAAATATCCTAAAAGTGCAGCTCCCGTTTCGGTCGTGTCCCGAGGCTCTGATCTTCAGTGCTTTTAATGCCAATGGGATTTTTGTTCTCCCTGTGCTGAGGGGAAATGGCTGAAGGATGAAGCTGGTCAGTGTAATTCTTTCACACTTGGACCTTTCCTAACCTGCACAGAGTTTGTCCCTGCAAACTTCTTGTCCTCTCAGTCACAGTGGGTGGGGAGTAATTGCTTGCAAAAAAGATGGTGTGTTGTTCAGGCTGCTTTAAAAGTGAAATGAGATGCATTCATTATGTTATGCTTCACAAATTTAAGAACTAAACCCATATTCTCTTCAAACTCATCCTTTTTATTGTGCCAGGTCTGTATTACCTGGTGTATCTATGAACTCAATTTGCATCCAGTTTTCTGCTTTTAAAATATGATAAAAAATATTAAGAGTCACTTGAAATTACATGCAGATAAATGAACTGTAAATCTTTGCTATTATAGTCAATTAAGAATATTACCAATTGGTCATCTTAGACATTTTTATGCTGCTCTATTTATGTGGTTGTTGCAGAGACTGGAACTGCCAGGGGAAGAAGGATTTTTAAATGCTCATTTCTTTCTTTAGACTGGAAGTGATGCTTTGCAGAGGATGGTTGAGCTCTCCAAGAAATTCCTGCAGTTAACAAGGTCCTTGAGATCTCTCCAGGGGAGAAAAGCAGGAATCTTCAGTGTGTCTGTGCAGTACATTCTGAGAATCCCAGGATGGTTTGGGTTGGAGGGATCTCAGAGCCCATCCAGTGCCACCCCTGCCATGGGCAGGGACACCTTCCACTGTCCCAGGCTGCTCCAAGCCCCAGTGTCCAGCCTGGCCTTGGACACTGCCAGGGATCCAGGGGCAGCCCCAGCTGCTCTGGGCACCCTGTGCCAGGGCCTGCCCACCCTCCCAGGGAACAATTCCTTCCCAATATCCCATCAATCCCTGCCCTCTTTCCCTTTAAAGCCATTGCCCCTTGTGCTGTCACTACCTTCCCTTGTGGCAAGTCCCTCTCCAGCCTTTTTGTAAGCACCCTTTAGGTACTGGAAAGGGGGAAATGCAGGAATTTGGGAAAATGCAGACCCCTCTGCTTAAAATCTGTCTGGTTTAAAAGTGCTCTGAGTCCAAAATGGAGCAGCTACACCTTCAGCTGGTTTTAATCACTGAGTAGGCCCTCAGAGGATTTTAATTAGCTATCCTTTATAATTCCTTATATTAAAGTGCTTAAGTTCTGGAGGAAAAGCAGATTTTAAATAGAAATAGGTAGAGAATAATCAATTCCTCACTAGAGTGCCTTGAACTCACTGTTCAAGGGAGTAGGGATAACCTTCTGGGACATGAAATAGTGGAGGTTATCCAATGTTTTCTGCTGTTTATTTTCCAATGGCAGTAACAGGTTGGGGTCAGGAGTGTACAAACACAGAGATGAGAAACTCAAAAGAGTTCTCAGAGAGAGAGGACTCTGTCTAAGGCTGCTGATGAGAAGGGAATTCAAGAAATTCCAGGCTGAACCTTGCTGCTGTGATGGGAGCAGGCTCCCTGACAATGGAGATTTTTAGGAGGGTTTTGATCTCTCAGAGTCAATATTAAATGTCAGTGCAAAGAAGCTGATACTGCCAAATTGGTCATGATATATTTACTTTCAAGTGTCTTCAGTTTTTAGGTCTGGCAGAAGCTTTCATGAAAGTTGAGTTGATTTCCAAGACATTGTTTCTAATTTGGTACCACGGAGTCAGCGTTAATCCTTCATGTACTCCATGATAAAGGCCATGCTTTGAGTGATGGCAGAGATGCAGTGGAAGAATAACTCCCTGCTTCTCAGAGACTCTATTAATTTTCAGGAGGTGGTATTTTCAATATTGATGTCTCTGCAGAAATAAATCAAAGCTTTGTTCAGCAGAACCTCAGAGTGGAGTCAGTCTCACCAAGAGCAGCGGCCAAACGAAGGCATCCCCACGGGGACCTGGAGCAGGGGGGGCAGCAGCAGAACCACCCAGATTTGGGCAGAACCACCCAGATTTGGGCAGAACCACCCAGATTTGGGTAGAACCACCCAGATTTGGGTAGAACCACCCAGATTTGGGTAGAACCCAGACCTGAGATGCAGTGGGTTTTTGTCATGTAAATGTTGCCCTGCGTATTTGGTAATCTTAGTCAAGTCCTTGGGAATTTTCTTGCCTTCCATGATTTCCTTGGAGGCTCCTATTCCGATGGAGGGTGTTTTGTTTCACCCAGTGAGCATTCCAGCACAGAGAGCAGTGTTTTGTTTGGGTGTGTCAGACTTGCATCCAGGATTAGCTGGAGCTTGTCTAGTAAATACCAAAGTGGATGATTGAAATCTAAAGGCTCTTGTCCCTTGTTGCCCTGGGAAAATCCTCTTGTTTGAAAGAACAGCAAGAAGTTCTGTGTGTGATCCAACACAGTTCCCACGTGTCAGGTTTATTAAACTGGATTTACAATGCTGTCATCTTGAGGAATGGTTTCTGATCTGGATCACACCCTCACCCCTACAGGGTGTGGGAGCACAGCTTGCACAGGCCAAGGTTTGCTCTGCCCACAGACCAACCTGCAGCTGCAAGGGGCTCAGGCAGGAGGCTGCAGGGTCAGCTATGACTGCAGGTCCAGCTGGATCAGCCTGGGGGTCACCAGCAGTACATTCAAACCTGCTTCCAACACCTTCCTGCACCATGGCTTTCAGTGCAGGCAGCCTAAGAGAGCAGTCAGAGGCATCCTGGCTCTGGATCACGAGCAGGCTGGGATCCTGTCCGTGGGGGAGGACCTTAGTGTGCTGCTGGACTGTCTGAGACAAGGAACTGCTGCAGTGTTCAGGCCTGGCCTGGGCCCCTGACGGGATCACAGGATCATTACAGCTGAAAAAGAGCAAGGTCACCAAGTCCAACCATCAACCAGCATCACCACCATGTTCTCCACCAAACCATGTCCTCGAGTGTCATGCCCCATGTATTTTTTGAACACTGCCAAGGGTAGTGACTCCAACACCTCCCTGGGCAGCCCCTGCCAAGGCCTGAGCACCCTTTCCATGCAGAAATTCCTGCTGCTGTCCAAGCTGAGCCTCCCCTGGCCCAGCCTGAGGCCGTTTCCCCTTGTCCTGTCCCTGTTCCCTGGGAGCAGAGCCCGACCCCCCCGGCTGCCCCCTCCTGTCAGGGACTTGTGCAGAGCCACAAGGTCCCCCCTGAGCCTCCTTTGCTCCAGGCTCAGCCCCTTTCCCAGCTCCCTCAGCCACTCCTGGGGCTCCAGCCCCTTCCCAGCTCCGTTCCCTGCCCTGGACACGCTCCAGCCCCTCCAGGGCTCTCTGGCCGGGAGGGCCCAGAACTGGACACAGCCCTGAGGTCCCTCAGCAGGGCCAGCACAGGGGACGGGCCCTGCCCTGGGCCTGTGGCCACCCCATGGCTGGCCCAGCCCAGCGGCCATTGGCCTCGTGCCCCCCTGGGCACCCCTGGGCTCTGGTCCAGCCACTGGCACAGCACCCCCAGGGCCTTTCCTGATGGACCCTTTCCAGCCCCTCTGCCGCAGCCTGGAGCTGCAGGGCTTGGGGTGAGCCCTGGGCAGGACCATCACCTGATACGATCCCTTCCATCCCAAACCATTCTGGGATTCTGTGATGAGATTCCACATTTTCCTTCCAGCTCACCCCGTTTTCCATAGTTCGGGGGGGGGGGGGGGGGCTGTGATGGTTTTCTGCTGTTCCCCAAGCAAAGACTGAAGCCTCCTATTCAGACTTGTTAGTCCGGTCAGGATTAAGTTTCCCAAGAGTGAAAATTAACAACCTCAGAATTACTTGTTTTATTTAAATACTTTTTTACAAAATAGTAGACCCACTATCAGTAAGTTGTCTCCCTGTTTTCGCAGAGTTTCTCTAGCACATTGCCTTTTCTTCTCCTCTGACATGCATTAAAATTAAAAATTGTCTCCATCCTTGTTAACAACCTTTCAAGGCTATGCTGAAACACGACAATTACACAAGAAGTAACATACAGCACTTTTAAATGTATACATAAATGAAATTCTAGTCTTTCAAAACAGATAAAATCCTTGCAAACGAACCATGGAGGTTTAGAAACATGGTAAGGTCTTCAAATGGTGCAATTAATTAAAGAGCACTTATAAAATCATTTCATACTTGAACAGGGCATCATCACTTTTAGGGACTGGAGAGGCTTATGCTGAATAAATATTTCACTCTTAGTTGGGAAATTGTGGGACTTGCTCTGCATGAGGTGTCCAAGCACATCCCTGAATTTCCCTACGGTTCCCATCAGGGCTTGAGCCCCCCAGGCCTTTCCCAATGGAAATGAGATCCTTCAGAGCTTTTCCCAGTGGGAGTCTGGCTTATGTTGAGGTGGCATTGGCCAAAAAGCAGAGAGGCAGGCTGGTTTAGATGGAGGGTTGTGTTTTATTGGGTTCTCCAACATATTTTTATTGCAGGTGTTGGGACTGGAAATTCCTCTTGCGCTGTTGGACATCAAATCTCTGGGATTCCTGAGGTGGAGTTTCCCTCTGTTGTGAAATCGCATTCATCTCAAAAGGGGTACCTGGGGCTTTTTGTGTGCTGTGATTGGCATCCCAGTCTTTCCAATTGCGTGGAGTACAGGAAAAAAAGCAAACCAACAAACTTCTGACTTAGGGAACTACAATTTAAATTTGCAGCACTCAAGGAATCAAGTCTTGAAGTGCAAAACTTGGGTAAGAAATTAAAAGCAGGACTGGAATTACAGAAGGTCAGAGACAAAGCAGCTTTTTCTACACATCAGTTACTCCCCTTGATACATCGTCCAAGCTTCCAAATGAGTGTTCCCCGTGCCGGTTTTTAGGGAGAGAAGTTTATTTCCTCACCATGAAATGAAGTTTGAAGCATTATCTCCCTCCTAATGAGGTGAAACTTGTTTTACCTTTCCCTCCCGGTGAGTGCAGGTAGCCAGAGGCCTTGCTAAATGCTCATAAATTTGGGGTTAATTTCAGCAAATTCCAAATTCAACAGTTTCCAAATGGGGATATGCTGAGGTAAGAGACTTTGCTAAAATATGAGGAATTTTATTGTGCTAAGTCCTCACCTCATTAGATATGTTGGAGAATTTGCCAGAAGTAAATGCTGTTGTTGTGGTTTCCCAGTTATTTAGTGGTTTGCTTGGTGTAAGTGTTTTAACATTGCAATTAGAACACAGATACATTTTTATTCTTCTGTAGTAAAATGATTCAGTATGTATAATTAATTTAGTATGTATAATTAATCAGGCCTGCTCTGAGTTTCTCTCTGCATTCTTAGCTTTATGGCAGGGCTGTGTGAAAAAAAATAAAATATTATGGGCACTGGCATTAATTTTTATCTGTAACGCGTGTTCCTGTTAAAGGAGAGAGCATAAACACCCCAGTGCTACTTCCAAGGGTGGCTTTTCTCTTTCAAAGAACCTTGGTTTTGTCTGGAGAAAGCAGGGAGCAGAGCAAGGAGTGTCTTGTTCCTTGGACATCTCCAGGATGGGGGATCCAGCCCCTCCCTGGGCAGCCCCTGGCACACACGAGCTGGAGGAATTAGAGGAATTGCTCAGTTTCCTTTCTCTGTGACTTAATAAAGTTGCAGCAGCTGAAGTTGGATATTCCTCTGGCATTCCCAGAGCAATGACATCCATCACCCAGCTGGGGAAGGTGTGTCAGACTTCCATAATGCCATTGTTTTTCTTCCCAGGGTATTCCATTTCCCGTGGGGGATGTTGCTATATCTGTGCCTCCATCCCTCTGGGCACCATTTTTACTGCTGTTTAGTTTGGTTTTAGGTGAGGATTAAAGCTCTGCTATAAATATGGGTACATTTTCCAGGATTCTCTCTCCAGCTGCAGATGTGAACACATTCTTATTGCTTCTACCAGCTCAAGGCTGGCTCCTCCAATTAGTTAGGCTCAGGGCTTTTAAATTCCTGGAATGTTGGATTGGCCAGTGTCTGGCAGCAGCCCTTACTTTGAAGAGGCATCACCAGAGTAATTTCATTTCTCCTCTCTCTGGTGGAAGCTGAAAATACAAAAACTATTTGCTATTTCAAAGAAAACCATGGAACAGAGGCCCTAATGTTGTTTCTGATTTTCCCCTGATGTTTTCTGACTGCATCCTTCTTCCCTTGGGAGAGGAATTCAAAGTTCTAAATCCACCCACAGAGTTTTCTGTCTCTCCCGCTCAGAGTGTTCAAGTCTTTGCCATAATTCCTGTTCTCACTCAGCTGTTTTGGAGTGTTAGTGATGCATTGGTGGATCAGGGGGTTATTTTGCCTAATGCCTTTCTTGGCTGTCTTCCTGGTAGGAGAAGTGAGAATTATGGACATGAGCTGTGTAGTAGAGCACGAGCTGTGGCTGGTTCTTGGAAGATCTGTCTGGAAGGCAGAAATCCTCTTGCCTTTCCTGAGAGCCCAGACCTTGGAGGCTCATGAATTCCATTTTCACAGCTTCATTTAATGAGTCTTATCAAAACTGGGATAAAATTCAAGGCTTCTTGGGGTGGTTGCCCACTTTCCCCTGGCTGGCAGATTTTGTTTTTTCCCTTCTTAAAATCTCCTGCCTGCACTGCTGAACTGAACACTGTGCAGGAAATCCTGGGAAGGCAGAGACTTGCATCCTCTGGAATGCAAAAGGTTGATAGCAAATGAGGATAACACCCAGGTCACAAGATGTCAAGCCTGTAATAGACTCTGATATCAATGAGAATGAAAGCCTAATCTGATCCCAGGATTTCCAGGCTAATGTGGAGTCTGTGGATCCCTGTATCCAAAAAAGGCTGCTCACTGACCTGGAGGTGAAGTTCTCCTGACAAAATTTGTGTGTGATATATTGGAAAAAAGAGGAATCTTTTGAGAACCCAGGGCCAGGTTATTTCCTGTCCTTGGTTTGGTTTCTTCTGCTTGTTACCGCTGCAGTTCTGTCTCCTGGGACAACCTGAGGAACAACCAGAGTAGATCCCATAGGATGTTTCTGTTGGAAAAGAGGGATGTGCTGTCACATTCTCTAAAACTGCTGTTGTGTATTGGGAACCAGACCCAACCAGCTAAGGAGGTGTCACTGCTCCCCAAGAAAGGCCAGAGTTCCTGTTTGAACCTTGCTTCTCATCTTTATTAGATATAACTTTCTAACAGGAAACACTGTCCCCATCTCTAGAAAGGGTGGAAAGGAGGAGCCTGGGAACCACTGCCCTGTCAGCCTCCCCTCTGTGCTGGGAAGATCCCAGGACAGCCCCTCCTGGAAGCTCTGCTGAGGCTCACAGAGCACAGGGAGGTGATTTGGGACAGCCAGCATGGCCTCACCAAGGGAAAATCCTCCTGACCAACCCCATGGCCTTCTTTGGTGGGGACACCCCATCAGTGGGCAAGGGAAGGGCCACGGATGCGATTTATCCGGAATTCTGGAAAGCCTCTGACAGGGGTCCCCACAACATCCTTCTCTCTGGACTGGAGACAGCTGGATTGGATGGATGGAAGGTTGGATGGATGAGGACATGGTTGGACAGTCACAGCCAGAGGGTCGTGGTCAATGGCTAAGAGTCCTGATGGACACCAGTGGCCAGTGGGGTCCCTCGGGGGTCTGTATTGGGACCAGTGTGTTTAGTAACTTCATCAACAGATGAAGGGACTGAGTGCAGCCTCAGCAGGTTTGCAGGGGACACCAAGCTGAGGGTGACCTCATTGTGACCTTCCAGTGCCTGAAGGGGCTGACAAGAAAGATGGAGAGAGACTGTTTACAGGGGATGGAGGGACAGGACACAGGGAATGGCTTCCCAGTGCCAGAGGGCAGGGCTGGATGGGATATTGGGAAGGAATTGTTCCCTGGGAGGGTGGGCAGGCCCTGGCACAGGGTGCCCAGAGCAGCTGTGGCTGCCCCTGGATCCCTGGCAGTGTCCAAGGCCAGGTTGGACATTGGGGCTTGGAGCAGCCTGGGACAGTGGGAGGTGTCCCTGCCCGTGGCAGGGGTGGCACTGGATGGGCTTTAGGTCCCCTCCCAGCCCAGGCTGTTCTATAGTTCTGTGACACTGCCTTAGTTCCAATGAACTGCTGTGCAGAAAGGAGGAGAAATCTGTAGAAGGAAAAAAAGGCAATTCTATTTTCTCCCCTTATTTTTTTTTGTCTTCTTTTCTGTCTTTCTCGAGCACTTGTCCTGAGTTGATGGTGTGGTCTGCTTTGTGCAAGGTAAAGCAACATCTTTTCCCAAAGCAATCTCCTGCCGTGTGCTGTCTGGAAACTCTGTGTCTCATTTGATGATAATTACATATTTGATTTCAAATAAATGGGAATTGTGTTTTGTTCTGTGGCAAGGAGTGTAAAGGAGGATTTTAAGACCTAAAATCCCCATTGGGCCTAAAATCCCTGCTGCTGTAGTAGCACAGGAGAGAAGTGCTGCTTTATGGTGTTTAAAAGGAAAAGCTTTTCTCTAGCGGGAAAGTAGAACCCTCTAAATAAAATCCTTGTCCATAATGGGCAATTCCAGGGAATGCTGGCATGAGTGACAGATCCTGCCAGTCTGAGGGACTGTCCCACTTAGTGTCTTCCCTGTGAGAAATTAATCTTCTGTGAGCTGTCACACCATGGAATAGAAAGTTTTATCTTAATTGAGATTGAGTTAAAGATCCTGGGATTGCTGGATGGATGGGTGTCCTGCCTGTACAATCCCTGGCTTTCCCCTGTCCCGGACAACCAGAGGGAGTTGTCTGTAAATCAGGGTGTGCTTTGACAAAGGGAGCATCTTTCCAAACTGATAACATGGACAAATAACATTGTGAACTCCTGGGTGAGGGTAAGCCAGGCTTTTTCTCAGAGGGTATCTTCTGTACAAGAGCAATTATTACTCAGTCATGTTCCTTTGGGCCACACTGGATATTTATTAAGCCTCTTAATCCTTTTCACAGGTTCTTGAAATAATAACTTTTCCCTGCTTTATGCTGAAGATTTGCAGTTTCATAGAATCATGGAAGGGACCCACAGGGATCACCCAGCCCAGCCCCTGGCCCTGCCCAGACACCCCAACAACCCCACCCTGGGTACCCCTGGCAGCGCTGCCCAAACGCTCCTGGAGCTCTGGCAGCCTCAGGGCCAGGACCATTCCCTGGGGAGCCTGGGCAGTGCCCAGCACCCTCTGGGGGAAGCACCTTTCCCTGATCTCAGCCTGAGCCTGCCCTGGCCCAGCTCCAGCCGCTCCCTGGGTGCTGTCCCTGTCCCAGGGAGCAGAGATCGGTGCCCGAGGGGCATTGCAGACACAATCTTTTAATACATCGACTTTTATGGAAGTAACAAAACCCTGCACTGGATTTTCAGGGATTTTCACAGTAGATTTGTTGGATGGTTATAGCAGAAAGCAGGAATAGTCCCTGGGCAGGCTGCACCTAATAAATATCTATATATTGGTGTCGTTTGCTATGCTCTGCTTTCTTTGAGGAGGACTTGGCAGTCATAATTAATTCTGAAACCAGCCCATCCCTGAGTTCCACATTACATGGCTGAGAGTTTTTCTCATTTTTGTTAGAAGAATCCAATTTAGTTGTGATTGACCTTTGTTCCTTCCTTATAGCAGAAGTTATTTGAGGAGCAGGTTTTATCTGAAGCTAATGTATTTGATGTGTTTGGGGAGAAATTTATAAGGAAGCTCTGAAAAGGCTGCATAAAAGTTATGGATCTGAAGATATTTGAGGAATTTGGTGCATTCTGGGGTGGGTATTTTAAGGCTGTGACAGCATTCGATTCAATCTGTTTTCCTTAGCTGAAATGAGCACCCAGATTTAGCACTGAGCCCCACTTGGATTGCTTTAGGTTGTTTATTTTTCCTTGTTTTTCATCTCACCTCTTCCTACATTGAAGGATGAGGTGGTGGTGCAATGCTGGTAATACTGCCCCACGTTACTTTGTTGTTATTAAAAATAACCTTGTGCCACGAGTTTATATGAGGCTTTTTCATAGAAATAAGAGATGTTTGTCTCCCTAAAGAAATCAGGTAATTGACATATTTGCAATGTGTGCAGGTGTGGTATTTAGTAGGCATGGCACATTCCTACATGGAATAGAAGTGTGTGAGGCTGCTTCTGGAAAGTTCCTGGAGCTTTAGAAACTCCTTTCATCCAGCTGAATGCTTCAAACTTGGCCAGAAATCCAGAACTCAGAGATGTGGATATTTCCCTGCCCATCCCTTCCTTTTCTATCAGTCCCCTAAGGGTTTTTTTGTTTTAACATAACTAAATTTATGGTGAGGGTCTTGTTCCAACCTGTGGCACGTTTCAGGCAGTGAAGTTAAAGCTGTATTTCTACTTGATGGGTGGGAATTTGACATGTGTTCTTTATGTTGTGACAAAAAGAGATGCTCAGACCGTGCCTCATCTAATCTTTGTCTCACTGCAGCAGCAGAGGTGCCAAAGACAGGCACAGCTCCTCCCTGACCCAGGGAATTATTTTCCTGTGTGGAATTAGTGATCTGTAGTCACAGTGACAGCAAAAATGCTCATAAAGCACCTTTCACCTGGGAGAATTCCTGTCCTTGGGCCTTCCCATTGGACTCAGGGAACCGGCAGAGCTGGGAACCCACTGGAATCCAGGCTGGGGATGAGCAGCTGGAGCAGCCCTGGAGAAGGACCTGGGGGTGCTGTGGGTGAGAGCTGGGACCCAGAAGCCCCCCGTGCCCTGGGCTGAGCCCCCAGCGTGGGCAGCAGGGGAGGGGGGGATTCTGCCCCTGTGCTCAGGTGAGACCCCACCTGCAGAGCTGCCCCAGCCCTGGGGCCCAGCACAGGGAGGGCCTGGAGCTGCTGGAGAGAGTTCAGAGGAGGCTCCAGGATGATCAGAGGGATGGAGCAGCTCTGCTGGGAGGAAAGGCTGTGAGAGCTGGGATTGTTCAGCCTGGAGAGGAGAAGCTCTGGGGTGACCTCATTGTGGCCTTCCAGGACCTGAAGGAGCTACAGGAAACATGGAGAGAGACTCTTTACAAGGGCTGGAGGGACAGGACACAGGGAATGGCTTCCCAGTGCCAGAGGGCAGGGCTGGATGGGATATTGGGAAGGAATTGTTCCCTGGGAGGGTGGGCAGGCCCTGGCACAGGGTGCCCAGAGCAGCTGGGGCTGCCCCTGGATCCCTGGCAGTGCCCAAGGCCAGGTTGGACATTGGGGCTTGGAGCAGCCTGCGACAGTGGGAGGTGTCCCTGCCCATGGCAGGGGGTGGGACTACATCATCTTTAAGGTTCCTTCCAACCCAAACCGTTCCATGGTTCAGTGACTCTATGGCATCACCTCAGCCTCATATTGTGCTGTCATTTCATGGAGAAATACAGAAAGGGTCGATTTTGATCAAAGTTTGAATAAATTTCTGGACAGGGAACACAAATGAGTCATTTCCCTAAACGCTTTATCTTTCCTGTGGCTGGAACTTTTATCCAGAGATGCTATTTTTGAAACTAACGGCAAGTACTGAGCTTAAGAGGTTTTAAAACCACTCCGTTTTCTATAAATCAGCCTCTTCTACACTTGCCTTTTTTTTTTATCCCAGCACATCCAGATCAGATGAGAGAATTATTTTGGAGTGGAATGGCATATAGTGTTGGTCTAGCGGCTGCTGAAGATGAATAGTCTCTAAATAAGTAATAAAGCTGAAGTGGCTGTAACTCGCTCTGAGGGGTTTGTTTATTCATACTTTCTGCCACTTGAACTTAGATTTTGCTGCCATCAAGTCGAAATGGGCATTGCCATTGGTTTTTATTTCTTTGATCTTTGTTTCTGGGGGGGGGGACAGTGTGGGGGTTAATTGTGGGGTTTGGGTTTTTTGATTGGTCCTTTAGAAGCTGCATAAGCATTATCCTGACAGGGCAGTTATTTCTTATTACAATGTACTTCCACGGCAAGGGTTGAAATTACAGTTTAAGGGAGGTTATTATACTTTACTGCATCGTCTAGAAGTTTGCTAAGCAAACTATTTGTTTATAAAGAAATCCAATTGGGTTTCTGCAGTGCTGAACCAATGACAAATCTAATTGGTCTTTTGTGTGCAAAAATATTTTCCACGCCTTCCATTTTCTAGGAAGTTTATCTCAATTTGTCTCCTTCTCCAGATACTAATAATAATTAGTTTTAAAGCTTTATGTGAAACTGAATGCAGCCATGACTTCCATTTTTGATCCATTTCCCAAAAAGTGCCCACTTTTGTAGTGACTTGAACAAAAACGTGTGAATATATCTCTGAAAACCGCAGCGAAGCTGGGGCTGCCCCTGGATCCCTGGCAGTGTCCAAGGCCAGGCTGGACATTGGGGCTTGGAGCAGCCTGGGACAGTGGAAGGTGTCCCTGCCCATGGCAGGGGTGGCACTAGGTGGGCTTTGAGGTCCCTTCCAACCCAAACCATTCAGGGATTCTGGGATTCTGGGCTGTTGCTGTCTCCTTTGTGTGTCTCAGGGAGCTGTAGCCAGTCCTGGAGCAGGGGTCAGCCTGAGCCTGGGGCTCCTCTTCCCTCTCACACAGTGGCTTTTCCCATCTGCAGCAGCTGGGAGAGTGGTCAGGCTTGTGCTGCTGTGTCAGGTGCACAGTGGGATGGGGGCTCTGCATTTGGACAGCCTGTAAGGTATCTGGGTCCTGGGGTTTATTTAGGAACCTAATGAGGTCAG
This sequence comes from Aphelocoma coerulescens, assembly GCF_041296385.1. Taxonomy (NCBI): domain Eukaryota; kingdom Metazoa; phylum Chordata; class Aves; order Passeriformes; family Corvidae; genus Aphelocoma; species Aphelocoma coerulescens. The sequence goes on from NC_091020.1 coordinate 1,289,338, forward strand.
AGCTTTTACCTGACGTGATTCCCCGCTGTGAGCCACCCTCAGCTCAGCATCTTTATTACCTCCTGTCTTTCCTGCCCTCGGGGCAGATCTCTGCTGGCTGGGAAGGCTGTGCAGGAAATCCTGCTTTTTCACACAGTCTCTCCATTCCCAGGGTTGAGCCCCACCAGCCAAGGTCCCTGGGCACCCCGTGACATTTCTCTGCACAGATTGCCCCCATTCCCAGGCTCTCCCTGCCCAGCCAGCAGCTTTCCTCCAGCCAGGATGATTGCTCCCTTCTCTGCAGGCCCCAAACCCTGGGCTCCCCAGCCTGACCAGGCTGTGTGCAGAGCACACAGGGTCAGCTCCCTGACTGGAGTTTCCACCTCACCTCTCTCCATTAAAAGGAGGATTCAGGACGTGGCGATTTTGTTTAATCCAGCGTTATGAAAATTTAGTGATAGAGATAACGAGTCAAAGGCTTCTGTGGAGAGTTCAAGAGTTCACTTTCACACCTCCGTGCACAATTCCGTGCTGGCTGTATCATGCACTGTTTAACCATCCTAAGGACCTCCGGCTGCTGCGTCTCCAGATCGTCGTCCTGTGGGGATCTCATGGCGCTGCTTTTTTCCCTGTGCTCCCTCCTGATGGAGCCCATTCCACAGGTGGCCATAGCTGATTAACTGGGTGATGATTCTTCTCACACCAATGGTTTTCCAGCCCTGCAACAAATCGTCCCTTTTAGAGTCATATGATTCCTTTGCATTAGCAGGTCAATTCCAGGCCGATTCCAGCTGGGTTAATGGAGCATGGGAACACTTCTCCAAGTGCTTGGCTGACACAAGGGGAAGATGGATGGTGGTGGCAGGAACCACTGTTGCTGCAAGAGAAGCTCAGTGTGTACCTCCTGCTCTTTCCCTTCCTGCTCTTCTCAGCTGGGACAGCAGGAAGCTGTTCCTCAGCACTCAGGTGTGCTCTGGGCTGAGTGTCAGCGTTTTCACATTCCAGGAGCCTTTTATTATTTTATTCCCTTATCAGTCTCTCATACAGAGTTGAGACAGAGATGGTACAAAGCTCACGCCGTCACAGGCATCCAGAGACTTCTTGGTTACAGAGCATGCTTAAAAGCTTCTCAGCCAATTAGCGTGCTTCTAAAAGTTACAGACAACTGTTTTAACCACTCCTCAACAGCGCACGGACATCTGTTGTACACAATGCTCCCTTGTTATGCCTTTATGTAACAATGCACAATATTCCATTATTAAGCTTAAACTTACCTATCTTACTAAGCATATTTTTTGCAACTTCAAAACCTTTTTCAGCCAAACCTAGAAACTCTAACCATTGTTTTAATGTCCTTGCTTGCTATATAATTGTATCCTCTTCTATCTTCAAGTTTTCGCAGCCAGAGCTGATTCCTAAATTCTTTTTGCTTTATTTCTGAAACCTGCTTTTTTTTCTCACACCTAAGAGCTTTTCCACCTTTTTCTGTTTCCCACAATTCCCCCTCTCGGTACAACCATAAAGAAATCCTCTTAACTTTGTCTCTTATCGACCACCTTGCGTTTCATAGCTCTTCTACGCAAAGGCACTTCTTCTGCTTGCTCTAAGCAGTGCTATTTTACACCACAGCGATTTTAATGCTGTGAAAGGTCGGGTCTATTTCAAGAACGTAGGTCAAATCCAGCATTAGGTGTTTTGTATTGTTCAAATAAGTCTCGTCTGTTCCAAGGCCTTAATTCAAAGCCTTCATCCATAGCTGCCTGTGTAAGATTCTGAGAACTTTCTGTGATCCCTTCTCCTACATCATTCTCACAGCTGAGCACTAAAATCCAGGTGGCTTTTGGCTTTCATCACTGAACCTGAGAGTTTTGGAGTCACTGCCTTCCCTTTTCAGCTCCAGGTTTGTGTATCTGCTGTGGTTTCCAGCTTTTGATGGTTCCAGGCACTGCATGGGCCAGGGCTGACAGCACGAGAAGCAGTGCAGGTCAGGGCATAGGAATATCCCTCCTTCTCCATGGAAAGGGTGCTCAGGCCTTGGCAGGGGCTGCCCAGGGAGCTTTGGAGTGCCCATGCCTGGAGGTGTCCAAGGAAGGGCTGGAGGTGGCACTCAGTGCTCTGGGCTGGGGACAAGGTGGGCATCGGGCACAGCTTGGACTCCATGGGCTGGGAGGGCTTTTCCAGCCTCAGGGTGCTGTGGCCTCAGGGTCTGGTGCCAGCTGAGGTGCTCAGTCCCTGTGACCCACATTCCAGAGAGACCCTGGGATTCTGTAATTAAACAGTAATGAGACTCTCCTTGGTGCTCTGGACTTCCAAAGTGAATTAGATTGGGAAGGGAGTTGAGTGCAGTGTGCAGCGTGGGCCTCAGGAGAGCCTTTGTCTCTTCCTCCTCCCAGGTTTAGTTCTTGGTAAAAGGAATATTTTGGAAAGACAGGAGTCTCTGGCACTGAAACAAAGCTAATGTTTCACGTGGCACTTGTGGAAAATCTTGAAATCTGAGACTGCCAAACAAACCTGCTGAAGGTGAGAACTCAGCAGTGGTAGAGGATAAGTCTCTCTGTGCTTCATGGAGGTTGCTGTGGACTATAAAAAGTTAAATATGGTTTCTTGATTCTTGTTCCAGCTATCCAGGAGTTATTTTACTGAAGGGCAGTGTGGATTTTCCTTTTGGTCTCACAGTGAGCACATACCCAGCCAGGAAAGACACACTGGCCGTGGTAATCACACATTATGAGACTGTTTGCCGTGAATTTTGCTGAAGAGTATAATTTTAGGCACATTTTATAGCAGTCAGGATAGTTGAAATCTAATAGCTATGTGAGAAATGTCAGAATTCAGCAGTCAAACAGTCAAATTCCACAAGCCTTTTGGAACCACTAAATTCTGATCGTGCAGAAGGGTCTGATCATCACCTGAAATGTTCAGCTTAAAGACACTGCCTCACTTTGCAGGCACTGGTGTTGAAATACCCACAAAAATACAGAAGGGTCGCTCTTTGTACCTTCTGTGCTGGTAAAGTGATGTCTGTGCACGTCTGGAGCAAAACCAGATGGGCAAAGGGTGTAACGTTGTCTTCTGGTGTTTCCCCACTGTCTCCGAGGTGATGATGAGCTCCAGGTCTCATCAAACTTCAATTCTTTAGTGATTCCCTGATTATTAAACAAGGAGCAACCAACAGAGAGTGGAAGAGACCTTGAGGGTTTTCCACGGAATAGGGAAAATCTGATGAGGCTCAGTGACTGCAGGGTCTCCAGCGGGCCCTTCCAAGAACAACTCCCAGCTAAGCAGACCTCAAAAGACAGGATCCAGTAGTCCTTTTATTTAAATGCTTTCACACAGTGTTGTATCACTTTTATTAGACTATTCCGTAAAAAGTTCTCTGCCATATAATGGTGGTAAAATAAAATGTGAGGGCTTGAAAGATTCTGCCAGATTGTGTTGGCTGTGACTCGTCTCTCACCAGATCATTGGTATTCACCCGTGTCTCAACCCCTGGTTTTGTACGTTGTAATAATAAAATCTTGAAATACGGCTTCATTTTGGAGACAATGTAACAACTTTGTGAGAATTACTTAGTGAAAAATGTTCTGCCCTTTAAGATGGATAGTTTATAGAATTAATCCTACTTCCAGAGTATTCACTGATACATTTACATAGGTGATATGTTCTCCATGTTCAGAATCCCAGAATGGGCCAGGCTGCAGGGAGCACAGTGGGTCACTGGTGGCACCTCCCTGCTCCAGCAGGGCCATCCCGGAGCACAGGCACAGCACTGTGTGCACACAGCTCTGCAACAGCCCCAGGGAGGAGAGCCCAGAGCCTCTGTGGCCAATCTGCTCAGGGCAGAACTTCCTTCAGTCCTCTGCTGAGGTCACAAAAGAAGGTACAATGCCACAGCAAGGACAAGAATGAAATTTCTACTCTCCTTTTCCCAATCCTAAGGTAAACGCGTGTGCTGCTGCAGGGCAAGAGGTGGCAGAGGAAGCATTTGGGATATAACACTGGGGTCCAGTGGCTCTTTCTTACAGCCAGAAACACAAAAAAATCATGTGACAGCATTGCCTTGACATGCAGTTCCCCTCCCATCTGCTCCCTGTGGGGTTTTCCTCCAGAGTTCCTCAAAGGAGAATCCATAAAGGCTCCCTGCAGTCAGCAGTCTGCAGGCCACATGCTGAGGCTTTCACCACAACCACAAGCCAGCTTTCCTGTGTGACCAAGATCACTTGCAGGAGCCTTCGAGGCCTGGAAGGTGGGGAAAAGGTTCCACAGATATGCTTGAACAAACTCAGTCACTTAATTCACCGTGCATTTAACATAATTGTTCCTGAAGGCTGTGAAAACCTGGAATTATTTCACATCAAGTTGCCTCATTATGGAGGTTATCGGTAGTGCCACGTTTAATTTGCTGGAAATGAAGTGCTGTGAGAAGAGATGCAATTTTCACAGCCGTGGAATCTTGTTTTGCAGCATGGATATATAAACACACTTTTTAAACTGGGGTGCATTTATTGATTAATAAAATAGTCTCAGAAACCTCTGGATCCAGTGGAAGCTTCTTGTGGGAACTCACTGGTGGTTTTCAATTGAGAGGTCCCACAAGTGCATGCTTTTAGTTCTAATTACAGGGATTTTCAACATCTTACTTAAAATATATAAATGGAAATAGAAACTAGAGCCCTGTGGTTGCCTGGCAATCTGAAAGCTTTTGTAAAGCTGCTTGTGACACCCTGGGAGTGCAAGCAGAGAACAAACATGAAGTTGTAAAGACACCTTCAAATGTGAAATTGTTGAAGGATGGGCCAAGGAAAACATTAACTGGTCAGAAACCCCTTCCTTCACACCTTTTAAGTTGTAATAGATAAATATATTCAATGTTTTTGCTGGCTATAAAACGTCTGCTGTCCGAGAAGGTTTGTCCTTTGCAGAGATCCCACCTGACCTCCGTCCACCTCAAGTGTGGCAGCTCAACGGGAAAATTTAGGTTGGATAGATGGAAAAAATTCTTCCCTGGGAGGGTGGGCAGGCCCTGGCACAGGGTGCCCAGAGAAGCTGGGGCTGCCCCTGGATTCGTGGAAGTGTCCAAGGCCAGGCTGGACATTGGGGCTTGGAGCAGCCTGGGACAGTGGAAGGTGTCCCTGCCCATGGCAGGGGGTGGAATGGGATGAGCTTTAAGGTCCCTCACAACCCAAACCATTCCGTGTATGATTTTTATAGCTGGGGCAGCCACAGTTGTGTGGCAGGTGATGAAGTGTCAACAGGAAGGTTGCTGAGGGTTCACATGCAACATAATTTCACACTATCTTTCCCATGCAGACGTTTGCCCTGCAAAATACTGACAACTTTATGACATTTCTTGCAACCCCTGTGAGTGAGTTACGGGTTCATTTCTGCAGGGGAGAATGAACAACATTAATGGGACTTCGGAGAGCAGTTTGAGTTGCAGAATGATGTATCCTTATCTTTTGAAGTTCTCCTGTACCAATCTTTGGAGCAGATACGAAATCATTCAAATGGTGCTTTATGACTTCCCTTCGGGAAAACAAATGTCCGTAAACATTGCTCTCTTTTGATGCCCCAGGAAGTAGCTCCTACCTTCATACACTGATTACAGCCACTGTGCTTACAGATCCTGCTGTCTTCCCCTTTTATCTTCTTATTTTTACCCCAGCTCTTGCACATTATTTTGGTTCAGATTAGTAAAAGCTTTCACATTCACAGGAGGAGCTGGGTGTGGAAAATATGTCCCAAAGGAACCGTAGGGATCTTGGGAGTAGGTAGGGACTGATATGACTTATTTCCACTCATAGGCCACTGATGAGAATTAAATTGAGGTCAGCCCTGGGCACAAAGGTTTCTTTGAGAGTGTTGGTGTTGAGATGAGGTGCAATTAACGTGTGACCTCGGGGTGCTGCAGCCGAGCACATCCCATTGTTCAGCAGTGAAAGCTGCTGCCCTGCTCCAGAGGAGAGGAAAACGGCTTTGAAGGATGCTGTCAAGGGTGCCACAGGGTGGGGGGACACTGCTGGGGTCTGGCATCCAGAAAATGACCGTGGGGGACCTTGAACTCGTTTGTTTTCTCCTTTAGCTCCCAGTTTCTGGAATCTTTCCCCTGGGAGCTTCAATTTAGCCCTAAGTGGTTCCTTGTATCATTCCCACCTCCATGGGTTCATTCCTGGTTTATAGCCACTGGGGAGGGGAGGGGAAGGGAAGGGAAGTTCAGGGAAGTTCAGGAAAGGGAAGAGGAGAGAGGAGAGCGGAGAGAGGAGAGGGGAGAGGGGAGAGGAGAGGAGAAATAGCCCCTCCCCCTGCAGTTGTGTTTACTCCAGGGATACCTACAGCCAGGATGCGGATACAAAAATGCTGTTAGTGAGGAATTTTCTTGCTGCTTTCTAAGCCATGAGATACTTTTCTCTCTCACGGAAGATATTAGCAGAGTTCTATAAACTATGAACACCTGCGACCTTGTAGAACTTTGTTTATAGTACAGTAGGAAGATATTTTGATACTGGATGTTTAGGATTTTAGCCAATCACCCCCAAGGGGTGGCTGATCCTTTTACCAATTAGACTGTGAAGAAAAAAGTCTATAAAAGAGTTTGTAAAATAATTAAATAAATCAATCTTGCTGCACAATTCCTGCCTGCTGGATCTTCTCTTCTCCCTACGGCTGCGGGATACAGTAATACCAGGAGCCGTATCCCGTGCCAGACCCGTGATGCCCTCACAGTGCAGGTGCTCTTTGCCCACCTGCACACCTCTGTCGGTGCAGGTACAGTGGCTCTGGGTGGATGAGGCCAGAGCAGTATTGGAATTTCTCTTCACATCTTTTCCTGGTACCTCCTGGGGCTCTCTCTGCCTTTCCCCACACCTCACAGCGGGTGTCGGTTCATGCTCATCCGGGATAGACTCATTTACCCAGACCTTCCTCACATAAAACATGGCTCATCACCACAATAAACACTGAAATTGGTTCTAAGTTGAATCCTGACACTTCCAGTCTCTCTCACACCCTTTTTTTAGTCCGGGATGCCTTTGTTGTGTGTTATTCTCATGGACTGTGAAAGAGGAGGTGCAAAGCATCACACCGGAGCACTGGGCAGGCTTCTGGGTTCCATCATGTATTTGCAAACTGTGAGTCACTGTGATTTCAGGAGAAATTAATTTTTAAATTTAAAACATGGGTTTTCTTCTTCATACAGAAATTGTTTAGTGTAAATCACGTTGTTACTGTTACTAACAGTTCACCGTTAACCCTCAAGGATGGGTGAAGCTTCTTCCCACACAAACTGTGTTAAATCCATGGAGAAATGACTTGGAGTGCCACAGGGTATGCACCCAAAGGTTAGATTCTCCAAATCCTGGTATTTAATAATCAGTTGGTGTTCCTTGCCTCCCACATGTTGCTTGGAAAATGTTCTCATCAATTCAGTCTGAAGCAAATCCAGTGTTTTGAGCTCTTGAGGCTTTAAAAACCAGGCTGGCTTTGGGATAGTAGAAGGCTGGTAGGTGTCATCAGGCTCACACTTCTGTAGTATAGTTTGGGGTTCTTGGTGTTTGGGCTTTTTTTTGCCCAAAATTCACAGTATTTCTCTGTAGACCTTTGTAGAGAACACATCTTGCCAGCTGGGATAATATGCATGGCAGTTTTCCCCATTTCACTGCTCCTGCTGTTTATGCAGGGATGTAATTTCAGTTGTAATTTGACACAGGCTCGTTTTTCTGTCACTGTGAAGATTCTGGTGAGGGGAGGTTTGCTCTCTGTCTCTACTTGATGAACAATACAATATTCAGATGCTGCGTGGACCCTGCATTTCAATTTGGCTCATCATGGGATGAAATATGGAAAATGTTCAGTGCTGTGTAATCAAATAATTCAAACCCTGCCAAGGCGAGGAGGTGAGGGGTGGGAGTGCTGAGTTTAAAAAGCAAACCCTGAATTCTGCACAGTCTTTGGTAGGTTCTAAAGTACTTTTAGGAAAAGGCTGAGGAAATACAGGCCTGTCTTGAAGAGGGAACCGGGAGAATTTCGGGAACCAAGATAAATAGAGAAGCCCTTGGTGTGGGGTGCATGGAGGAGTTGTAATGCCACAAGCTCAAGGAAGGGTCTCAGGAGGGAATCACGTAGAGAGTTTGTAAGGGTGAGTTGTTGTCCTGGTTCCTTCCTGCTGTCTTTGGATGGCAGACCGTGGAAAACTGAGAGTCTTTGACTTGGGGTAAGCATGACCCAGCACCAACCACAGCATCAGTGCCCTACTAGTGGAATTCTCATCCTAAATCCCACCCCACAGCACTGCACCAGCTCCTGGGAGGAAAAATAACTCGGGCCCAGCCAAAGCCAGGGCTTCTGGGACAGCAGGAATTTGCTTCGCTTTCGTTGGTCTTCAAAGGGGTGGAACAGGATCAGACGTGGAGGAGACACAAGAAAAATTTATGGGAGCATTTTGGACTGGGATACCTGGATGTGTCCATGATCAAAGCAGTGCAGAAGCTGAGAGAGAACGGATGAATAATATATTTTTTTGGTCTAGGAAAGACACCTGTAACAGTCACATTTTTCCGAGCCTCCCCATTTCTCTTTAGTGATTCCCACACCACTCCCTGTAGGCAGGTGGGAGTTGTGCCCCCAGCACTTGGCGTTGTGATGACATCAGTGCTTTTATCACTTGTTTAGTTTTTCTCCTTCTTGTTGGGATTCTGAAGTTTCTTCATCCTTTCATGTGCTCTAAAGAGCGTTACTGTTATGCAGAGAAGAAAATACCTAAGTTTTATTCAAGGATTTTTCTCTCATTTGAGGTTTGTATTAAAAAAAAAAAAAAAAAAGTGGGTTTGGATGTTTTGAGTGTGATTTTCTTCGTGCAGCCTTTTCCAAGTAAGAATGTCTTGATAAGAAACAGATTAATAGAAGAGCTCTCATGATAGGAGAATGAAATGAGTTGTTTGTTTTAGGCTTGTAATTATTGTCGGCAATGGTTTCAGAGTTGTAACTGATTTGTAAGCTTTAATAATCATAATATGCCGTCACACCTTGCAGCATTCCATGGATAAATCCATCTCTGCTTCCCGCTTGGAGTATCAGCACATTTAGCAAGCTTGTGTTTTCCATGGTTTAATTAAAACTTTTAATTACCACGATTTCAAATTGCCCATTCTGGCAGCCTGCGGATAGATGGAATGGGGATCAAATCATTATCTTGGGAGAATGCTGGAATTTACAGTGGACTCTGTGGAACCACGCACAGCTCAGGTGGTTTCTGGGCATTTGAAAGCTGGTGTGCATCTTCCTTCTCCATCAGTTACAGGCTTTTCATAAAATTGCTTGCTCTGGCACAGGAGCAATGAGAATTCTGTTATTCCCTGACAAATAAAATGAGTATTTTTCCCTCAGAATTAGTGAGGAGAGGCAGCCAGAATGACTCCCTGTCCATAATGCATTCATTCGGAGCAGAACAAATGGTGTGAGATCCCCGCTGTCTGCTCGGGTTCCAATTTCACTACATGATGACTTAAAAGGGGGGAAAGAAATCACGGAATGTTATTTTGCTCTATTTGAGATGTGGGAGGAATTTTAAGTTCTTTTATGTCAAGACCACTTTGGCTTAGTAAATACAGAGCTGAATATTCGGCTTCAAACAGGGACAAGAATAACATCTTTTGGCATATAATATAAAATAATCATATTATAACATAATTCTATGATATAACATAGCAAATAACATAATTCGGCTGGGAGGCTGCAGGGGCTAAGGGTGGAACTGAAATCCTGAAGAGCATTTCACAACCATCAAGAAAAGATGCCCCTTAGTGAAGGGAACAAATGTGCTGAACTGTGGTCTTGAGAATGGAAACACCAAAATCATCCAGACTTTAAAGTCATTTTGATTTTTTTAAATTAAAATGCTTATGGCACTCAAACATCCACAGAAATGAATGCTATTACAGAACCCCAGTAGCTTTAAAATTAATTATTCCTTGCCAGCAGCAAAGGCTTAGAGTCACCTGTGATTTGGTCAAAGAGACACTTGAGAGGAAAATTGTCCTTTTTTTTGACTTTTCTTCTTATTGTGGCTTCAATCAAAGCCACGTTTTTTACATTATAGTCAAAAGTCCTTAAATCATCACCCCTGAGCCTGCTGAAAGCAGTAGGGTTGTTCATTGGCCAACGCTGTCAGAAGGTTACAACAAAGAAAGTTAAGCCTGGCCATTCAAATTCTGGGGTTTTGAACAATTTCCTGTGGGGTTGAACCAGAGCTTCTGGATATTAGGGTTTTCTGCTTTTTTTTTTTTGCTTATGGCTGAGGCAGGTGGAGGATGTGGAGCTGACAATGGGGTGAATTTTAATGTTCTCCTGCTTTTTGTCCTGCAAAGCTTGTTCCGAAGCTTTACCAATGGAAATTCCACAGTTGTGTTACCAAAATCTGGTTTTTTTTCTGGGAAGACTCTATGATTCAGCTGATGAAATATTTTTTTCTCTGCATTTGATTTCACTGCTTGTTTTGTTCAGTATGAGGGAAAACGTCTGCACAAGGGTCACGGAACTCCATCATTTAATTTACGGAGGGATGGGATCAGAGGATCTGCTTTGCAGAGGCTAAATGTGAAAAAATGCTGCATATTATATGCTGGATATAAAATACTGGCTATAAAATAGTGGATATATTACAGGGATAGTATTTAACTTTGAAGTAGTGAGAGGATGATGTTTGCTAGCAATAAAGGATTCACTGGGAGGTAATAGGGTACCAACAGCTGGATCATAAAACAGTTTCCCCCAACGTGGCATAAGAAGAAATTACACTCCTCATGGATGGCAGAGAAATCCTGCTGCACACAAATGGGATCAGTCAAAGGGGGATGCATGAAAGGCATCAAATTAGGATGGAAATATGCTTTGCTGAACATCTCACTGCTACATTAAAAAAAACCCAAACATTTATTCTGAGAATGTTTTGACTCCAGATACAGCCAGAGCCAAGAAGAGGAAACTGCAACCTTGGAATTCCTTCTCTGAGCAGACTCCACCTTGGTTTCTCATGGAATCCCAGACTGGTTTGAGTTGGAAGGAACCTTAAAGCCCATCCCATTCCACCCCCTGCCATGGGCAGGGACACCTTCCACTGTCCCAGGCTGCTCCAAGCCCCAATGTCCAGCCTGGCCTTGGGCATTGCCAGGGATCCAGGGGCAGCCCCAGCTGCTCTGGGCACCCTGTGCCAGGGCCTGCCCACCCTCCCAGGGAACAATTCCTTCCCAATATCCCATCTATCCCTGCCCTCTGGCACTGGGAAGCCATTCCCTTTGTTCTGTCCCTCCAGCCCTTGTACCTCTCCATGTTTCTTGTCAGCCCCTCAAGTCCTGGAAGGTCACAGTTAGGTCACCCTGAAGCTTCTCCTCTCCAGGCTGAAGAATCCCAATTTTCCCAGCCTTTTCTCATAGCACAAGTCTTCTACCTTCCACAGGCTTTAGTCTTGAATTTAAAGAAAAATTTTAGACTTTTTCATCTAGATTTCTTGTTAAAATTGCATTTTTTCCTCCCTTGATCCACTGGGACTTGCCATTTCCTTTCCTGGATGGCTTCCTGCTTATATTACTTAATTATAAAATAAATTGAATTGTATTTAGAACATTTCAGGTATATTAACAATGAGGGCAATCACGAATCCTGTATTGGAGTGCCCATGCCTGGAGGTGTCCAAGGAAGGGCTGGAGGTGGCACTCAGTTCTCTGGGCTGGGGACAAGGTGGGCATCGGGCACAGCTTGGACTCCATGGGCTGGGAGGGCTTTTCCAGCCTTGCTGATCTTATAATTCTATAATGAATGGGCAGAAAGACTGGAAAAATCTATCTAAAGGCTTGTTGTGGACCTTTTTTGTCATATGCCATAGATTGAGGCAGGTTTCTCTTCCTAGGCATGAAGTGCAAGGACCTCTACAAACACATTTGTACTTTGGGGATGTTGTTGGCAGCAGCAAGAACTTCAAAACTGCCTCATGACATCGTGCCCACCAGACTTAATGGGAAAAGTTGTTTCTCCCCCTGATTAACAGGGAAAAATATTAATATTTAGCATTCTCCTAAGGGAAGATCTGAGAATTCAACACTCAGATTGGACACCCAGCGAAATTGTGAAATTCCTGAGATTCACACAGGTATTAGGCATCATTCTGGGATTCTGAATCCTCAAGAAAAGTATCCCTGAGGTGCTGCAGCAGAGTTGTGATCTGGCTGGGTGCCTCCAGCTGTACCTCTGGTATGGGGATAGGTGCCCACCAGACCTCTGGTGCAAAGTGCTTGATGTTGCTTCCGTGCTTGCCAGGCAAACATGGCAAATGGAAAAGGAGCACAAAACTGCCTGGAAACAAACTCATTTCCTTTGCACAGTTTGCTCTGTGGAGCACAAGCAAAGAAGCAGAAAAGCACAGTAATTAGAATCCTTGTCTTGTAATGGATATCACAATTAGGAACGGATAATTTCCCTGATTCTTCTCTTCCTCACCAGCCTGGAATTCTGTGTGAGCAGACCCAAGTGCTTTGTGTTTCTGTGGATCCCCTCCTGATTCAGTGTTTCAGGCTGGGTTCTGTCCTCCTGCCCTGCTCAGATGTGAGGACAGCACACCCTGGGCCACAGGGGACCTCTGGGAGGAGCAGGAGTGGAGACCTGAGTGGAAAAAACTGGATCCTCTGCTTGGTAGGGATGCAGAAGCTCCACATCCTCCAGCACATCCATCTTCCCGCTGCCAGGACCTCCAGACACACTCTAGCAGTGGTTCCTCCTATCTGTGGTGTCCTCTGGGTGGCACTCTGCTGTCTCTCTGATTTTCAGACTCTCTGCAGACGTGGCAAGATGCTCCTTCAGCCGTCAGCAGCACCGTGAGTGGTTTTCAGTTCATCTGGGTTAGCAAGGGACGGTTCTCTGGTCTCTTGAACCCCTGGAAAAGACAGCAAAAGGAGATTGAGAGGTGAATGTGTCTGGAGAGGATTTTGTGCAGCAGGACAGGATTTTTATGCAGGAACTTGTTCTTTTCTTGCCTTCTTCCCAGGAGTTTCTGTGGGTGGGAGTTGTGCCTGCTGTGTGTGTAAGAATTGCTGTGTTAGTTCCTTTAGGATGGCTGGATTTGTGCATTTTATGGATAGATGGGACTGCTGGGAGGCTGGCTTTGCTTTTGTTTCAGCAAGTGAACCCTGTATTTTTTGGCCAACTGATATGTAGAATCACAGAGCCCTTAAGGTTGGAAAAGACCTCTAAGGTCATAAAACCCAAACATAAACCCAGCATCACCCTGTTCACCCCTAAACCATGGCCCCAGGTGCCTCATCCACCTGCCTTTTGAACACTTGCAGGGATGGGGACTCCAACACCTCCATGGGGAGTCCCTTCCAAAGAGTGACCACCCTTTCCATGGGGAAATTCCTGCTGCTGTCCAAGCTGAGCCTCCCCTGGCCCAGCCTGAGGCCGTTTCCCCTTGTCCTGTCCCTGTTCCCTGGGAGCAGAGCCTGACCCCCCCCCGGCTGCCCCCTCCTGTCAGGGACTTGTGCAGAGCCACAAGGTCCCCCCTGAGCCTCCTTTGCTCCAGGCTCAGCCCCTTTCCCAGCTCCCTCAGCCGCTCCTGGGGCTGCTGGACGTGCTCACGTGAAGATAATCATATATGACATTATACAACACTGGTTTAGCTCTTTCTCTCCAATTCTCTCCTTCTCATTTCTGCATTGCAGCACATTCTTTAGTCAGGGAACATGGATAGGGAATGTCCTTCCCTCTTGGCATGCAGATGTGAATCCACAAGCAAGTGAACTGATGGGAGAGGAGTTTGGGTTGCTTTTACTTTTAGTGACTTGTTTAGTATCACTCTAATTAATTACGCAATGTTACGACCTTTAAGTCCTCAGTTCTCCTTGTCTTTAAATTACATTAAAACCCTTGATGGCAGCATTTGGCTGCAGAAACATCTCCCCCAAATCCACATCCCACTGGCAGGCCCAGGACCTCCCTGTTCCCTTTGGATTTGCTGCCTGTGCGAAGATCAATGCCCCAATGTTGCCAGCAGCTCTGGATGAGCAATGCCCTGACTTCTGCTTTGTGCCTCTGGGCTTTGAAGGTGTCCCCAGCCTGAAGAGGGGTCACAGAGCCCCACATAAACCCTCCTGTCCTAAAGAGCTCTGCTTTGTGTGATGCCTATTCAAACAGACTCCCGGCCTTTCACTGGCAGGATATTCACTCTCCTGGGATAAAGTGGTGGAGATTTGTCTGAGCCAGGAGAGAATGGACCGAATGACAGCGAGGGATTAAATGGTTCTGTTGATGCCAAGGGTATTCTTTGTGGGCAACACGGCCATGCAGAATGATTCTGTTTTTTTGTTTCCAGGGCTGTGATTTAATCCCTTCCGACTCTGTTCCTTCCCATAAAAAACAGTAGAAAAAGCATTAATGAGAATGTGACACAAAGCAACTGTGGTTGTGAACCCCAACATGCCATCAGATTCCAGTTTATAGGTGAATTAAGAATCGGCTCTGGTGATGTTAAATACCATTCGAGGATCGTTTAGGCCCTGAGGGGCTGAGGGCCATTAGGAGAAAGAAATGTGCTGCACTTTTTTTAGTTACGTGAAATTTAAGAGATTAAGCAGAGAAAAGACTTTGTCACAGCAGGAGCTGCTCCCAAAGGGTGGGATAACAGATAATCCCCTCATACGAAAGCTGTAGATCCCAGCTACAGCAGCAATCAAAGCAAAGCCAGGACGGCCTGCAAAACCCTGCCTGAAAGGCTCTCCGGGTGCTACAGAGGCACTTTCAAAGTTGATAGAACAAGATCAATTCTCTCTTTCTCTAAACACTGCGTGTTGGATGTTGGGGCTCCTCTGATGCTGCCAGGAGCTCTGTCCCGGGCGGAAATCTCTGCGATGTCACCTTCTTTAGTAGCTGTGTTTAAACCCAAATGGAGAAATAAAACCCCTCTTTGAATGATGTTGGTGTGTTTGAGGAATGCGTTTTTAATTCTTATTTTATTTTTTGTCAGTAGCAGGATTATTTTATTTTTAGCCAGGTGGCAGCTCCAATGGCTATTTTGCAGGCACAAGTATCTACTGACCTGCTGGAAATGGGGAGAAGAGGGAAAATACAAGTGAATTACACTTAGAAGTTGCAGAAGGGGGTGTTAGTCTGAACTGCCTTTTGGCCACTGTCAGGCAATCAGAGCAAAGATGCCTGTGAGGTGTCCCATTTTTAGCCTTTCCCCTGGGTCTCCCTGAGAGAGCCCTTGACTGGGGCTGCTCCATCAAAGCTGCTACTCACTGGAGCCTGGCACTGTTGGGGCAGGATTTCCCACTGGATCCCTTCCCTTAGCTTGGGGAAGGGAGCTCCAGGAGAGGGGCTGTGGCAGCAGCGATGACTTTGGGGCTGGCAGAGCCATTTCCACGCTCAGGGGCATTTCCCAGACTCTTCCCCCTTTTTCTGTGGTGTAAGGATGCCTTAAGGCTGTTTGGATCTGGTTGTCTGGGATTTCTCCTTGAAATGAAGCCCTGCTTTCTCTGCCTTGCCAGAGCCTCCTGTCGTGTGCATCGGGGTGTGTGGGTGGCTGTGCTCCTGTGATAGCTCTGAGTACTTCAGCACAACGATGCAATTTCAGAGAGGAAAGATTAGGGAAAGATTTTCTCGTGCCTTTCAGTTGTGAGGGCTCCTCCTGACAGCCAGTAGCTCTTCCAGACATTACCCTGTTATCTTCCTTGAGCTGTGACTTTTATTTTTCCAGTGATATGCAGCCATGACGTGATGAAATGCAGAACCATCATCGGGCTTTTACAGAGACAGATTTTTGAAGCTCAGAACACTTGCAAGCTCATTTTTAAGATTTGCCTTCACCAGTGAATTGTCACAGCAAAAAAATGACTAATTTTGTACTAAATAAGGGACAGGAGAGGTACAATTCTATAGGAGTGCTGCTGTACATCCCAAATTTAAATAGCTGTTGGTGATGATGGCAAGCCCTAAAATGTTCCTAAATGATTGCCACTCATCTCATCATGATGGAGATGAGTGATCCAGCACTGGGTGGCCACATGTGAGGGTAGTGTCAGGTTGTTCTTTGGAAACCACCTACTGTGTGGTGCCTTCCTCCCCAGCCTCTGCTGTGCTCTTCATATGTCGTGTAATTCTCCTCTCTCCCTTCTTGGATTTCCTTGCTTCTCTTTTCCTTTCTCAGCCTTTAAAGCCCTGCTGCCTCCCTGGAGTCTTTGTTCAGGACTTTTGAGGCCGTGCTGAGAAAGGTGTGGGGGCACCTTGCACCCAGTTCACTGAGCTGTGTGATCTGGGCACGGCATGGGATGGAGAGTCCTGGGGGGCTCATCAAATCAAACCTTTACAACTGCTGAATATAAGGGGAGTATTAGAAGAGTAAAAACACCTCTTAATGCACAGGTTATTCTCTTTTTAACCTTTAAATGCTACATAACCACCAGGAGAGCACTGAAACATTTCGTAACTACCAAGTGAGGATGACGATGCAAACACAGAATCATAGGATCCCAGACTGGTTTGGTTTGGGAGGGACCTTAAACTTAATCCCATTCCATGAGTAGGGACACCTTCCACTATCCCAGGTTGCTCCAAGCCCCGTCCAGCCTCATCTTGGACACTGCCAGGGATGTGGAGGTGTTCTAATATGGTTCTGTATGATAGACATGGATGAGAGGACAGCAGTGCTGAGACTTGGCTGAGCATTACCTGCTGTAGTTCCCCGGGAGAGGAAAGATGTGCTTGTAGCAGCCTCACTATTTAATCATTAGTTAAAAGATCACACCAGTTTGTGGGCAGTGAACGTTGGGAATGAGCAATTAAAGGGTTTGCTTTGATGCTGAGGGTTTGTCATGGTGGGTCTGTGCTTGAACCCCCTGAAGGTGTCTGTGAGGTCACAGCTGAGCTCCCAAATCCATGTGTGTGCAACCCCCCGAGCACATGCAGCTGCTTGGTGGAGCTTTATTTGAAGAGCTTGTTTTTGTCTCTCGGTTGTGTTTGCCTGAGTCACGTGGGGAGCTTTTTTCCATGACGCTGAGTGTCACCAGGGAGGTCTCCCCTCAGATTCCAGTCTGCTGCCTTTGCTGTTCTGCAGCATTAGGCATTCCCCCTCTTCCTCCTGTGCTTCAAAGGCTGTGGAAGCCAGCCCAGAGCCCAGCTGTGTTCCTTCCTCTCAATCAGCAGCCACAAGGCACCCTTGGTGACACCTTGCTGTTCCCCAGGGGAGGCATTTTACCCCTGGCATGTGGGACATGCTCTACGTGGCAAATCAGCAGCTGGGACATTAAAGGTTGTTTCTAAGGCCATGGATGGAAATTTGCCCAAAAAAGGCACACATGAAGTTTAGACTTTCTTTCCTCCAGGAGAACCCCAGTGCACCATGGTGCCAACTGGATATAATTACATGCCTTGGTGTCCTTTATGCCCTCTCACAGAATTATTTAGGCTGGAAAAGCCCTCCCAGCCCATGGAGTCCAAGCTGTGCCCGATGCCCACCTTGTCCCCAGCCCAGAGCACTGAGTGCCACCTCCAGCCCTTCCTTGGACACCTCCAGGCATGGGCACTCCAAAGCTCCCTGGGCAGCCCCTGCCAAGGCCTGAGCACCCTTTCCATGCAGAAATTCCTGCTGCTGTCCAAGCTGAGCCTCCCCTGGCCCAGCCTGAGGCCGTTTCCCCTTGTCCTGTCCCTGTTCCCTGGGAGCAGAGCCCGACCCCCCCGGCTGCCCCCTCCTGTCAGGGATTTGTGCAGAGCCACAAGGTCCCCCCTGAGCCTCCTTTGCTCCAGGCTCAGCCCCTTTCCCAGCTCCCTCAGCCGCTCCTGGGGCTCCAGCCCCTTCCCAGCTCCGTTCCCTGCCCTGGACACGCTCCAGCCCCTCTGGGGCTCTCTGGCCAGGAGGGCCCAGAACTGGACACAGCCCTGAGGTCCCTCAGCAGGGCCAGCCCATCTTTGCTACAAGCCAGAACGCTTATTGCTTTTGAAGCAAAACTTCATTAATTGCTCATTCTACAGAAGAGACAATAAACCCCAAAACCAGTGGGTTTAAGAGGAGGAAGAGTCTTGGGGATTAAAGTCAACTCAGTAAAGCCTTAATTATAAAACTTGCTGTATTTGGAGATGTGAGGAGGTTGCAGTTTAGAGGCCTCCAGTTAACTCCAGTCTCGACCTTGGCTTTGGTGAATGATCATCAACAAAAAAAGACTCTGAAAAGGCTTTTGCTTCCAAGAATTTGTGTGTGGATTCTCTTAAGGCATCGCTGCAGTTAAGCCCTGGGAACTGCACAAGCACATAGTGAGTAAAGGGACAAATTGCACAGAGGTGCTTCTGTTCAGGCATAAAACTTTATCTCTTCAAACACCTGGCAGACAGGGAAAATCTGGAGTGAGGATCAGCACCAACGTCACTGTATCACTTCTTAAATATGGGAGATGCTGCTGAGAAGTCATATCAGCTCAGGCATCTCAAAATCCTTCTGTGAGCCTTTACAGCTCAACAGTTCCTCGTTCCTCCAAAAAACTGTGGCACTTTTGCAGCATCTCTGCTAGTTTGTGGGAGCACATCCATTTATCATAAAACAATCAGAGTCAGATGAAGCAACCTTTGGGACTTTGGAGCGTGAATGTTTCCCCAGTCTGCTTGGTAAAATATTTATCTTAAGGCATTTTTGAAGTTAAGTTTTGCTCCCAGGTAAGTGTAAAATGCATGGCACTGCTTTTCCAAAGGATGAAGTATTGAATAGTATAGTTCATAAATATTTTATTAAATGCTTCCCCTCAGTGTGAGGAGCATTGGAAATACAACCAGAGTTTCTTCACTAATTTCAGGAGATAATGCAAAGGTCCAAGGAGGAAAAGATAAAGTTAGAAAAATAATTAGTGAGATGATTGTTATTCAAGTCACCAGACTAAGAAATTCACCCTGAAGCATCTGCAGAAGTGGCCAGAACAGTCTGAACTGCTACCTGTGACCTACCCGGGTGCAGGAGAGGTCCCAGAGGACTGACAAGGGAAATTCCATTGCATAAATCATTGGTTTAGTAGATTTGTAATTTGTTTCCAATTCAGTTGTTCTTCTAAAAAATCAGAATTGAACATCAGAATTATAATGTGGGTTAAGGCTCCAGAAACGTGGTCACGGCTGAGTGTGAGCCTGGTGTCTCCCATGCCTGCTGCCACACAGAGAGGTGTTTCCAAGCCTGTCCCGAGCTTGTGGCAAACATTAAACTATAATTGTTAGGGTTAATTTTTATCTTTCTTCATTGAATTGTGAGGTATCATAGAGTAGAACCAGAAAGTCGCAGACAGAATGGCTCCAGAAAGGTCTGGAGGCATTTCAACAAGGACAGAGTTACCATTTTAAATGACATTGACACAGGAAGAGATAATCTGAAATCATTATTTTAGTCACCATGAGTGCTTGGCAATGCCAAACAGAGAAGAAATGGCTGTGCATAACTAGCAGGGCTGGGAAAACCCTTGGGAGGGGTCACTGGGTGAGTGGCATCATGTGAGGAGTCATGGGGTGGATTTGGGGTGTTCAGCCTGAGAGGTGCAGCCAAGGCCTGGGACTTCTGGAGGGACAGAAGCTCCAAATGGGGGGAAAAGGTGTTGTGGGCAATCTGTGAATTCCTTCTCCTAACACAGGGAATAGGGTTGGCACATTTGCAGTGAAATTATCCAGGAGCAGATGTCAAGGGAGCCAATGGATGCTGTCCCATGGGCAGTGCTCAGGGCTCACTGCCTCAGAGTATGGGAAAATGGGGAGACCTCAGAGCCCCTTCCAGGCCTAAAGGGGCTCCAGAAGAGCTGGAGAGGGACTGGGGACAAGGGATGGAGGGACAGGACACAGGGAATGGCTTCCCAGTGCCAGAGGGCAGGGCTGGATGGGATAGTGGGAAGGAATTGTTCCCTGGGAGGGTGGGCAGGCCCTGGCACAGGGTGCCCAGAGCAGCTGGGGCTGCCCCTGGATCCCTGGCAGTGCCCAAGGCCAGGCTGGACACTGGGGCTTGGAGCAGCCTGGGACAGCAGGAGGTGTCCCTGCCCATGGCAGAGGGGTGGAACTGGATGGGATTTAAGATCCCTTCTAGCCCAAACCATCCTGGGATTCTGTGGCAAAAGCTTAGGTGGGGTCAAGGTGCAGTTTGGTAGCTCCATGTAGGAGAAGCTTTCCTGTGACCTCAGCAGGCCAAGACAGGACCTCAGGCTCCGGCAGAGGGTTTTGGCTGCTCTCAGGAGCAGCTCCTGGGCTGGGGAGCTTCCCCTGGAGCTGAGGGTGCTGATCCTCTGCTCCAGCATCACTTCCCAAACCAGGCTGCTCCAGCACCAAATTTCTGTGACTGCAGTTTTTGAGACAGTTCTGAGCCTTGTGCTGATCTGTAGAAAACACTGGAATTAGGGACAGTTTTGCTCTGTAGCTAAGGTAAAAGAGAATGTATGTAAAATCATTTTTAGGCTACTTGCCATGAAAATAATTTCACAACTTGCTTTTATCGTGCAATAAATTACCCACAAAAGAGAATAACAGATTAATTTAACCAATTTAACTTAATCCCAAATAGTGTGTTGTTTTATTAAGCAATGCTGTGGTGTAATTAAGAGCTGTAACTGATTAAACACCTTGTAAAGACAGGGCTGTTAATTAATACTAAATTACAATAAAATTAACAAAGTAACATAAACAAGCCATGTAAATGTTTTTAACTGACAGGGATAATTCATCAGCTAAAAGCTGCTTATGTGAACCCTTTCCTAAAGAGTTTGCTCCAATTAATATGTATATAATAATTGCAAAAATGGAAATGGGGCAAGAAGAGCTTTCCTTAGGATTTTTCAATTCAAAAGACTCCTTTGATGAGAAACATGGGGGTTTGTTAAGCTGGATATTCTCTAATAATGTTGAGGCTAACACCTTGAACCCCAACTTCTGGTATGCAGGGAAAAATCTAAACCTCAATGACACTTTCAAGACCACCACTGGATCTGACATTTGTTTGTCTCACTGGAATATGAATCTGAACAACTCCTGCCTTGCTAATGTGAATATTATGTATTAATGCTACAGCTCCAATTCAGATCTCATTCAC
The DNA here is from genome assembly GCF_041296385.1 of Aphelocoma coerulescens. Lineage (NCBI taxonomy): Eukaryota > Metazoa > Chordata > Aves > Passeriformes > Corvidae > Aphelocoma > Aphelocoma coerulescens. Next base: position 1,310,393 of record NC_091020.1, read on the forward strand.
AGGAATGTCAGCAAATGGTTGAAACTTTGCTGCATACTTAAAAGGTTTGCTGGATTGGCTGGTTCACAAGCTCTGGCAGTCCCACAGGTATTCCTTTGTCGTTGTGAATTAAGTAGAGAAACACAAAATGTAGGATCTCAAAGTGGAGGCCTACAGGGGCCTGTGGCTGCAGGAGATACAGAAATAGTCCTGAACTTTTCCAGACTCAGGATCAAATCTGATTAAGAGCAAATAAGTTGAAGCAGGTTTTAGCAGTGTCTGAGAACTTCCAGCAGCAAGACTGTCAAGGTGTAAAATACCACTCAGGTTTTGGGATTTTGTTCTGTGTGAGGCAATGTACAAACTCCTCAAAATACCTCTCGGTTTTAATGGAATTTTGGAACTTAGTAAAAATTAAAACTGACTTTTTCTATTATCTCACAAACAGAGGCCCTAGAAATAGACTGTGGTTTTTCCTCAGGAAGTTATTCAAATTTAAAGACTAACATTATTATGCATGTACCATGGTGTTGAATAATGCTGCAAGGGCTGAAATTGTGGAAAATAGACCTGGTGTGAGTACGAATTGAAGCCCCAATGTCTAAACCAGCAGGCAGCTGACACAGCACTGTGTGCACACAGCTCTGCAACAGCCCCAGGGAGGAGAGCCCAGAGCCTCTGTGGCCAATCTGCTCAGGGCTGGGCACTGCCCAGGGCAGCAGTTCTGCCTCCTGGGCAGGGCAATTGCTGGGCTCAGGCCCTGCCCGGTGCTCTGGTGCCATTGCTGGGCCCCGGAGCAGAGCCTGGGCCCTGCTCGGAGCCCTCCCTGCAGCCAGGGACACCCAGGCCTGAGGGCCCCTCTCAGCTGGGGCTCCTCTCGAGGCTGAGCAGCCCCGGCTCCCTCAGCCTGTCCTGGGCACGGAGATGCTCCAGGCCCTTCCTCAGCTGCGCAGCCTCCGCCGGCCCCGCTCCAGGAGCTCCCTGGGCCTGCTGTGCTGAGGAGCCAGGGCTGGACACAGCACTCCAGAGGTGCCTCCAGGGCTGCCCAGAGGGGCAGGATCCCTCCCTGCCCTGCTGGGAATGCTCTTCTGTCCTGCTGCCCCCAGGATCCCATTGGCCTCCTTGGCCCCAGGACACTCTGCTGGCTCAGGGACAGCTCGGTGTCCCCCAGGACCCCCAGGACACTCTGCTGGCTCAGGGACAGCTCGGTGTCCCCTCAGGATGTCCAGGTCCTTCCCTCCAGAACTGCTCCAGCAGCTGATGCTGGTGCCTCAGGTTGTTCTTCCCCAGTCATTGATGAATATATTGAACAATCCCGTGCCCAGTACTGAACCCTGGGGACACCACCAGTGACAGGCCTGTAGGTAACTCGAGGTTCAACTCTGGAGAGATTTGTGGGAATTCACACATGTAAGGTCACTGCTCATGTGTGATCCTTAACAGGAATGACCTTGGAGGTACCCCCTTGCTTTCAGGTGCCAAAGTTCTTGCAAATGTGGGTGTTGTCTTGAGCATTAAAGGACATGAGTTTCTGATTTTGTCTTTAGTTTTTCTTTAGTTTTGTTTATCAGCAGATAGAGGGCTGATGGAGGAAAAATAGCTGGGAGCGCATGTGTCTGGAGCCATAAATCTCTACATTCCTGAAGGTTTCCTTGAATAGTTCCGTGCAAGTGGGAAAAATATTACTCAAGCCAAACACAGCCTAAAATGGGCTTACATAAATATTACGCAGAAAATATTACACAGACTGGGGGATGAAAGACTGTGGGAGCCTTTACACCTCACTGTGCTGTTCAGACATTCCTGAACCTTATTAAGCTGGAGAGTAGGAGGGAGATTTCAGGAGGACAGGGATGAGTATGAAAAATGTGGAAGAGCATCCCTTTGTTTCAGAAGCACGGTGTAATTACATCGTGCAAGTTCATGTCCTATTTAAAAACCTTCTGGGCTGTGGGAATGCCTGGAGTTCGAGTGAGGGATTGTGTCTGGGAACATCCACATGCTGGTTGAGCCCAGCTTGTGGCTGAAAGCACAACGTTGTGTTTATGGCCCAGGAGCAGTGGCAGCTCCAATTGCATCCATCAGTTTGCACAGATAAATTCCTTTCCTGTCCCGTGTGGGTTTTGCCTTTGGTGCCTCTCGCTCTCAGTTTGTAACTGCAGCAACGTGGATCTGACTGAACCCTGCATCCTTTAGGTGCAGACCTAAATTCCCCTGAGGATTGAGACTGGAAATGCACATTGGAGTTAGGTGCCCCATCTTTCCAGACTGGAAAGGCTGTTCCCAGTTTCTCCCTGTCTGTGCCAAGAAGGACAATATGCTGTTCCCCACCACTGTCCCTGCCTTCACACCTCCCCAAACGCCACAGCGGCGGAGCTTCCAGGGGTTTCTCGCCAAATGAACCCATCCCTTCCACTCATTTGGCAACAGACTGCGGAGCACTCCGTGGTCCGTGCTCCCAGCAGGGCTGGGGGAGTGGGAGCCTGGCCAGAACAGAGTGAGGAGCAGCTGGCCGTGGGCAGGGACCCCACACGCGTGGGCACTGCCAGCTGGGCACTTGGCGGAGCTGGAGCTGCTGAGGACAGATCCATGAGTTCTGCCTCTCCTTGGGTTTCTCTCCAGCTTCCTAAGGCATAAGAGCATTTCAGAGCAGAGGGCTGGCACCGTTTTCTGCGTTTAGAAGGAAGTCAGGATTAAGAGAGCTAAAGCCCTTGCAGCCCAAATTAGCCAGAGAAAAGGTACTTTTTACATTTCTCCTCATGTCAAACCAAAGGATTCTCCTTGTTGGAGGACCCATTTCTTTAGTGCTTTAAGACATCTTCCAAAAGGAATATGATGGGGAGGAACACAGCAGTGCCTCTGTGCTACCTGCACACCACATTCCAGGGATGGGAGTATTCATCTGGAGAAGAGAAGCTCTGGGGACACCTCAGAGCCCCTTCCAGTACCTAAAGGGGCTCCAGGAGAGCTGGAGAGGGACTGGGGACAAGACATGGAGGGACAGGACACAGGGAATAGCATGCCAGAGGGCAGGGATGGATGGGATATTGGGAAGGAATTGTTCCCTGGGAGGGTGGGCAGGCCCTGGCACAGGGTGCCCAGAGCAGCTGGGGCTGTCCCTGGATCCCTGGCAGTGCCCAAGGCCAGGTGGGGGTGGCACTGGATGGTCTTTTAGGTCCCTTCCAACCCAAATCTTTCTGGGGTTCTACAAACCAGTTGAAATCCTCACTTGTTGGAATTCTCAGCTCCTGGCCAGGCTGTCACACTCGACATCTTGCAGCAGAGGATCCCTGTCATCTGTTGGGTGGGTTATGAACCTCCCACACGTCGAGTTTTCAAAAATCTGGAAGGTTCAGTGCCTTATTGAATTCCATTTTCTGCTCTGATTTATCAGAATGCTGCACTGGACTCTAAGGTTCTACCTTGAGCAGCTTGAAATCCCTAAAACCAAACATTTTCCAAGACACTGCGGAATTTTGAGCAACCTGCCCTTAGGAAAAGATCCCTAAATCTTTTTAAAACTACTTTGGAGGTTTAATTTTATCATAAGCAGTAAATTCCTTAAATACACTTTGGGTGCAGTTGTGAGTTTGTGTGGCACAGAGCACAGAAGAAAAATAGAGAACTCAGATTTTCATTTTGGAATTCGATCGCTGCTCCCATGTGCAGCCAAGCAAGTTCCACCAGCTGGGTGAGAGCAGCATTTCCGTGCAGCAGAAACAGAGGCAGACATAAATATATATGAAATGTATTCAGAAAACATGAAATAATGCTAAAACAAATCTTCCTTTGACTCAAGCTTAATTCCCATTGCCAAGAAAAACATGACTGCGTTGATTTTCCACAAAAAAAGTTGGCAGTAAATCAGATTTTCATGGCTCCAATTTGACAAGAAAACTTTTCATAAAAATGCCAGGGTAGTACCCTTTACATATTTGTAGTATTTGATGGAGGCTTTTTGGAAGATGGCTTTTTTCCAAGAGATTCTAGGAACAAAACCTGGACATTTTACCAGTAAATGAGTGCATATTTGTAACTCAAACCTGGAGCAGATGAGTTGTATTAGTTCTAGAGGATATAGTTGCACTTGTATTTTTTCTGCTGAAAACTTTTCACACTTTTCAGGCAAAATAAAACCCTGTTTTTTGCTGCAGATGAGGAGAAAAAATGTTGAAAGCAAAAGAATTCTGCTGCCCCCACCCCAACCAATTTTGGTGCATGAATGTGCCTTGCAAGCAGCAAAAAAAAGGAGTGATTGGTCTTTGCAGAAAGCAGATTCTGTGACTATTTCAAGAGCTGATCAGTATTCTTTAATTTCTTGAGTTAGGGATAAAAGTTTCTAAAATTCTGCATCAAAATGCCGATCAGCCACTGAGAGAAGTGCAGAGATGGAGTTTGCTAGGGGGTGGTATAGGAAAATGTACACAAGTGTAAGCATTGTTACAGGTAACACTGGCTTAATTAAAATAAAGAGGGTAATTTTCAAAGCTGCAGGAGAGATTTAGGACTCTTGCTTCATTAGAAGTATGAATTTGCTTTCCTTAGCTGAGATAACACTGCTCTTCATGCTGGTTTTTAACATTCCTGAGCGCTTACATGAGTTACTTCTTTTGGTGGAGAATAAGCCAAGTGAAAACCTCATGCTGGGGAGAAAAGGTAAACTTTGGGCAGAAATAAACAGAACAGGGCCAAGAAATTAATGAAGGTGATCTTCTTCTAAATTCCCAACTAATGGTACCTGGGGAGGTCAGGAGGGTTCAGGTGGGGTCAGACTGGGAAGGGGCTTTGCAGGGCCTCTTTTGAGAGGTGTAACCACCAAAAACCTGGAGCCCTGACTTTAAACCTAAACCTCATCCCGACCTCTCACCCCACTCCCACAATCCAATTCCTAACCCCACTATTTTAATCATAGAATCATGGAATGGTTTGTGTTGGAAGGGACATCAAAGCTCTTCCAGTTCCAAGGGCAGGGACAGCTTCCACTGTCCCAGGCTGCTCCAAGCCCCAATGTCCAGCCTGGCCTTGGGCACTGCCAGGGATCCAGGGGCAGCCCCAGCTGCTCTGGGCACCCTGTGCCAGGGCCTGCCCACCCTCCCAGGGAACAATTCCTTCCCAATATCCCATCCATCCCTGCCCTCTGGCACTGGGAAGCCATTCCCTGTGTCCTGTCCCTCCATGCCTTGTCCCCAGTCCCTCTCCAGCTCTCCTGGAGCCCCTTTAGGCCCTGGAAGGGGCTCTGAGCTCTCCCTGGAGCCTTCTGCTCTCCAGGCTGAACAACCCCAGCTCTCCCAGCCTTTCCATCCCTTTAATCATCTCCAAGGCCTTTAAGAAGAAGGCTGCCCTCAAAAATGAGAATTTTAGCAATGCACCAAAATAATGCTACAGATTTAACGATGGGAGTTGTTTCTTCAGGCACTCACCAACTGTAGAAATGAATTTATTCTTTAATTTCAGCCTGGAATATGCAGGTAGTGAGCACAATATCTTACAATGGTTCTAAGTGCCATTGGTGCTTATTCTTGTTCATTGAATTTTGGGTCGATTCCGTGTGGTTTTGTGCATGTGGATGAGGAAACTAAAGCAGATTTGGTGTCCAGTGGGTACCAAATGCTCTGCTCCCACTAACAGGGGTGTGAGAGTCCAACGGGGTGACTGATCCTTCCCAGGGTTAGTGTAAAATCCAAAGTAAACCCCAAAACTGTAGACAGTGTGGATGGAGTGGATCCAGCAGCTCTTGCTTTTGCCTGCTCCTGTCACACCAAAGCCCAGGCCTACGGAACAGCCACAGCCGAAGGTTCTGTCGTCACCTTCCAGTGAAACTCAGAATTGAAGTCTCTGGCTCTATCTACAACATTGAAATCCAAACCAATTCCCATCCAAACAGCCAATTTTTTTTCCTGCAAAACAATCTCCGGAACTCCAAGCCCTTGCTGATTAGAGGAGAAGTGTTCTGCAGTGTGTGAACAACACACGGCATGATGCATCTTCATTTCCAAAATTCACAATGACGATAATTTATCATAAAAGCTGATGACAATGGGCATTAATCTCTGAGTAAAGCATGGAGGAAACTCTGTTCTCGTGGCAGTGCAATTCATTTCGTCCCTCTCCCCCACGCCTGAGGGACTGGGAATTCTCTGGACGAAGCAATTGCAGCCTCAGCGGTGTGGATTTTTAGGCATGGAATATGGAATTCTTTTAGTGGGATGTGGAATGCAGAGGTGACCACGCTGCTGGCAGAACGTGCCTGTGTTTCACACAGCCCAGAGCAGTTTTCCTCCCATCCTCAATTTTGGAAAGGACCTTAAAGACCTCCCATCCCACCCCCTGCCATGGGCAGGGACACCTTCCACTGTCCCAGGCTGCTCCAAGCCCCAATGTCCAGCCTGGCCTTGGACGCTGCCAGGGATCCAGGGGCAGCCCCAGCTGCTCTGGGCACCCTGTGCCAGGGCCTGCCCACCCTCCCAGGGAACAATTCCTTCCCAATATCCCATCCATCCCTGCCCTCTGGCACTGGGAAGCCATTCCCTGTGTCCTGTCCCTCCATGTCTTGTCCCCAGTCCCTCTCCAGCTCTCCTGGAGCCCCTTTAAGCTCTGGAATGGACTTGGAGGTGTCTCTGGAGCCTTCTCTTCTCCCACTTTGTTTAAAGCAGAGAACAGGAATTCTTTCAGGAGGAAGGTTCAGCAATATGTTTCTATGCTGGAAACATTTATTTTTCTTTTTTAAAATATATTAGAACTGTTGGATGTCTTCAGAAATCCAAACAAATGTCTGCTGTAATGAACTGCGTGTTGTCTATCCCTTATTTTCATCCAGTTGTACTGGTTTTTTCTTTTTGTAGATATATTTATATATAGAAGAGATAAATGATTTGGTCAGGCAGACCTGGGAAAAGCGATGCACTCCCACACACATCTGGTGTCTTGTTAATGAAGCTTTACCCATTTTTACTCAGTTAAATTCTGAAGGCCAATAAAATACCTTCTTGTTTCCTCGTACGGAATATTTTGTTGTGTTGGAAGTCAACACAACATCCATGTATTTCCCCAAATTTTCGTCAGCCTTCAAAGCTGGGAGTTATCTCCTAAATCTGACTGCCCAATGTGCTGTGGATTTATTCCACCCCTGAACAAGACAGCAGTTTGGGTTATTGCAAAGCAAACCACGTGTGCCTAAAATTCCCTGTTTCTGCTTGGAGAGCATGGCAAGCTGGCTAATTCCAATGGAATGTGGGTGCTGTGCTGTCCAGCCTGGAGAGGAGAAGGCTCCAGGGAGAACTTAGAGCCCCTTCCAGCACCTAAAGGGACTCCAGGAGAGCAGGAGAGGGACTGGGGACAAGGCATGGAGGGACAGGACACAGGGAATGGCTTCCCAGTGCCAGAGGGCAGGGATGGATGGGATATTGGGAAGGAATTGGATGTGTTTATAAGGACCTGGATTTTCCCAAAAGCAAGAGGTGAAATGAGCCCAGCACCTGAGCAATTTGATTTTCAAGCCCCCCAATAACAAGTTTCAAGGTGCCTCCCTCTATCCTGGGTCTCTCCCTCCCCGTTTGGAGCGCTGGGGTCTCTGCCCTGTGTTTCCCTTTGGCGCTGGGAGAAAGGGGAAACCTCCAACCCAGTCCATGCCTGGAGGCCCAAATGCCTCTTGAATTTTCCTGAATTCCCCCATGGCACTGTCTCAGTTGGATAAACACTGGAGAAGCAGCCGCCAAATAGCCCTGCAGCCCTCCGTTGTGTTGTCCATCCCTGGGATAACTCACAGGCACACGGCAAAAAGGAGCTGGAAAGAGCCAGTCAGAGAATTTCCTGTTGAATATTTCATCTTGGGGAAGGGCAGAGAATATATTTTGAGTCGAAACAAATTACAGATAAGTGCCTGATGTGTTTTAGGGTGGGTATTTTAGAAGGATAAAACTTGTTATGAATTTCTCCTTGGTTTCTGAGTTGACAGCCTTCATGAAAATATGTAAAGTACTTTAATGAAAACCTCAGGCAGTGTTTTCTTGTTATTTTTCTTATTTGAAGCTGCCTTTATCAGGAATAAAATAGCAGATGTTGAAAGCTGTGTGTTCTGCTCTTCTCTGTTTGTTTGGGAAGTGAAAACTATTTAAACAAAGGAAAATGGGTGAGATTAGTTGCTCTTCTTAATCAGCAATTAAGATATGAACAACATCATTAATCTTCTATTTTATATTTTCCAGGTGATCAACATATAATCTCCACAGCTATGGCTGAGAAGTGCAGTTAAGGTACTGTGGTAATTCCCTTTTAATATGGGCATGTTTTTGCTGGAAATGATTCCCAAAATCCTCTCTCAAGTAATTTGTAATAACCTGTATTCCTCGAGGCTGAGTTCACCTCTGGATGGTTTTCATTTGCCAATTTGTCCACTGCACTTCCTGAAAACAACATTATTTTTTTTCTCTTGTATTCTTTAACTTTTGGTTTCCTGGTGTTGAATTCAGGAATGTTTTAGGATGTCTGTAGAGACACACGATGAGAACCATGCTTCCATGATGAAGGTCATGTCTTTGACATATTAACTCCAAAAATGTGGTTGGGAAAGGATGGAAAACATGTCCCTCTGGAATGCTGGCTGCTCTGTGGCACCGAGAATTTGTTGATTGGAATGACAAGATAGAAATCAGCTCCGCAGCTCTGCTAGACCACAGGGAAAAGAGGCTTGGTTTTGTTGGGAATGCACATCTCATGACCAGGATTATCTCCCTTCAAGTCGTGTTTCCACTTGTGGAATTCTGGCTGGGATTTTGAACACAGACTGGCAGGAGGGGAGGAGGAGGAGGAGGAAATGTGGCAAGTTCCTTTTCCTGGCCACTGAACTCAGGTTACAACGTAAACTGCAATGAAGGAAAAGTCATTTCTTTCCTAGGAAAATTTCAGATAAAGATTCAAACCTTGATGAGCAATATGGAGCAGTTGTTCTCGAATGGCGGGAACTAATTCTTGCCAAAGCAATTTTCAGGGCAAGATTTCCATTCCCCTTCTACATCCACATCAGTTTAATGTTGCTGTCAAAGGAGGGAGCTGGAAAATCATCCTGCAAATCCAATTCTCCTTTTTGTTGGGATTTTTTGTTGCTGAGTCTGCATGATTTATTTGGCTAAAGCATAGCAAAGCTCTTGCTTTTGTTAGTGACTTCCTTTGGAGAAAGCAAATCCATTAGTTTTCTGATCGTTATCTCTGGTCCCTAGCAAAAACCTTTCATGTTTATTTCCATCTGGGAATAATGCATTCTCATTGTGAGAACACTGGGCAAAAAGAGATCCCGGGAAGTCCATGCAGATCTGCTGATTTCTTGGGTCAGGTTTGGAACAGAGAGTAATCCAGAAGGTCCTGAGTGAAAAGTGGGATAAAAGGGAAAATTCTGCTCAGCAGGTGATTTTATCTGAGTACCAGGCTGGTTGTTTTTTGCTGAGCCAGTGAACATCTCACACTACAGAGATGCAGGGGGCTTAAGCTCTCTGGATTTATAGGCAGCATTTATTCAGTGCAGTTCCCAGAGGAAATTATTATTGAAAGCGGAGATGGCGCAGATTAATACAGGAATTATAAGGAGCTGGCTAAGGCAGATAAGGAGCTGGGAAAAGGGGGAACTGAGACAGAATGAGGTGAGCTCCAGGTGCAGGGGAGGAATCAGAAGCATTCCTGAGGGACAGGTCTCATGAGCAGCCCTCCCTAACACTTCTTTAGTGACTTTGGTCAAGGTCTTTGATGCAGGTTTTGAAACCCTGTAGTGCTGTGAAGGACACAAGAATTACACAAAAGAATTTTGTTGACGGTGTGGATTAGTGGAACAAATGCAGCAGAAAATTTAATAATCATAAGCCATTGTGTTAGGGACTAAGAGCAGGGGGGCTGCTGTAAACAAAACAAGAGTTTCAGCATATGGAAGTTCAACGTTTTTTTTAGGGAAAGTGTTTGATCGTAGCACATAGCTGAAGCTTTCACAACTCCAGAATTTGCCAGGACACCTGTTCCTCCCAGAGCTGTGACTTACTCTAAATAGTTCAGAGCCTAGGTATGTAATAAAGGCAGAATAAATAAAATTTTAGATCTGAAATACCAAGTTCTGAACCTGATTCCATCGAGTTTGAATTGGCTGCAGGTGTGAAGCCAACCTTGCCTGAGGAGTAGGAGGAAGGTGCCAGACTAGCAAGAAGTAGGTTATTGTAGCAGCCTTGGAACTGATTTTCATGAAAGCAGCCCATCTGCCTCCTCCCCTCCAAAAATCCCCAAACAAACCAGAAAATGGAACCAAGCCAGGGTGGATCTTGGGCTCTAAGTGAGCAGTCCTGTTCCTTGAGGTAGGAAACCTCCGCTGGGGTAGGGGAGCTGCAGCAGCTCAGCCACGGGGACAGAGCTGGAGGCAGAGCCCTCCCAAGGGAAGCTCCAGGAGGTGGCTGGGGGATCAAGCTGTGCAGTTCTGGCTACAGGAGGGAGGAATTCAGCACGATCTGACTGTGGGGCACATCAGCCTGGTACAAAGGCAAACTGGTGCCATCAGTGCTCACCCCACCTCGCAGGAGAACCAGCACGCAGTGTGGGGGTCCGGCTTCCTAAAGCGTGCATCAAAATACACTGACACCTGCCTTAGGAGGCACTGGCAGTGTGTGGGGACCAGGACAAGTGCTTGGTGTCCTCAAAGGAAGCTTCCTGGAGGAATTCAGGGTCACTGGAAGGTTTGCTGACACAGGGGCATCACTCAGCAGTCTTCCCTCTAGGTGAAGAATCCTAAAACTACTGAGAAAGAGTAAAAAGAGGGGGCATTTTATCATAGAATCCCAGAATGGTTTAGGTTGGAAGAGACCTTAAAGCTCTTCTAGTTCTGGCCCCCCTGCCACCTTCCACTCTCCCAGGCTGCTCCAAGCCCTGTCCAGCCTGGCTTTGGACACTTCCAGGGATGGGAAATCTGCAGAGTAGCACCCCCAGAGTGATACCAAGATGATGGTTAAAAGGAGCAAATGAATCCTGAAATGGGTCCTCATCAGTGAAACAGGAGTGTGATCATCACAAGTGTGCTGTGCTCTGTATCCGACCCTCTGAGGATGTGGGATTAAAGCCAAAAGGATGAGAAAGAAAAGGAATGCTCTACAGATCAGTGAAAAAATTGGTCAAAAGATAGGAAACAGAAGGCTGGAGTAACTGAGCAGTTTCCTGAGTGAGAGGATGACAGCAGCACAGTCTCCAAGGAATCTGCACAAACCTGTGATACTCAACTGGTAAATGAGCTGCGAAAGACACAGGGTGTGCTGCTGGTGCTTCCTCCAGAGCACTGGAGCCGAGTGCTGACTGTGGAAAACTGCAGAAGGATTGAGGCAGAATTAACTGCTGGGTAAGGCTGTGGCAGGTGAAATCCCCTGGAGGAGGATGCAAAGGGAAGAAGACAAAAATCCCACCCCTGGGTGATGAGTGCTGAGCTGGGCATTGCCACTCACTGGCCAAGAGCTGTAAAATACAAAAGATGCCTCTCCCAGAATCATCATCAAGGAATCATCCCAGAATGGTTTGGGTTGGAAAGGACTTCAAAGCTCATCCCATTCCATCCCCTGCCATGGGCAGGGACACCTTCCACTATCCCAGGCTGCTCCAAGCCCCATCCAGCCTGGCCTTGGACACTGCCAGGGATCCAGGGGCAGCCCCAGCTGCTCTGGGCACCCTGTTCCATGTTAGCTTTAGTTCTGGACATTTCATAGCAGGGCCTGAAAAATAGAAATCCTTTTTGTTAAGGAAGTGCATGAGCTGCAAGGTTTATGATGAAAGGAAGCTGTAACATTGTGGGGATTTAAAAAACAAACAGAAAACTGTGCATGTGATAAGATGGAAAATGGTGTCACTGTTACACCTAACAGGAGCCTAAAGGACCGATGTTCCCAGAGAACAGATATCCATTAGAACATGATGGAAAGGGGGAGATTTTGAAAGAGAGCCAGAACCTACAGATGGAAACTTTAAATAAATAAAAATCAACTTGTAAGTAGCCAGTATAAATAATGCAGGGGATGTGTAACATGTTTTGGATTGTTCAGAGCAGCAGACAGACAGTCCCTGCATCCCAGACGGGCTGGGAGGGATGGAGCAGCCTGCAGTGGGATCAGCTGAGAGGGAGTCGGAGCCTTCAGGACAAAAGGAATGTCAGGATTCCAGGAAAGAGCAAAGACTTTGCAGAATTGGTTGGTTGAACTGTGATTTTTTCTCTCCCTGGTGCTGTCCAAGATTTAGTTCGGGGATGCTCCCTCCCACAGGAGTTCCTTGGACTATTTTGGAGATAAATAAAGGCAAAGGAGAGAATATCGAAGGACATTGCCTGTTTGAGTATATGAAGTGATAAAAGATGGGTAAAAAGAGTCCTACCACTTGGGCCACTGTTTTCATTGGATTCTTAACAGAGGAAGTGTTTTTGGAAGAGTCTTTTGAGAGTGGCCCCCACAGTGTCCCACCAAGCCCCAGCTGACCTCAGTGGCAGCAGAGGGAAAGTGCTTTTGCTAAGCCACCCATCAAAACTGTTCGGGGCTTGCTGATTTTAAGAAACCAGCCACAAGACTCAGGACAATTTAATGTCCAAGCAGCAACCAAGACAGTGTTCCCTTGGAAAGACCCCCCACACTGACAGGGAGATTGTGCTGGTTGGGAAACAGAGGACAACTGTGAGAAGGAAAGGGTGAAGCTTTGTGTGTCCCAATTTCCTGCTGCCCTGCTCTGAGGAGAGAATTTAGCTTTGGACATGGAGGACCAGGAGCCTTGGGTGAGGATGGATGAAATAGTGATTTTCCCAGCAAGTGCAGCAACCCCTCTTTTGAATGGGAATGCAACTTCTCAGTCTTTTACCCCTCTCCAAAAAAAAAAAATCTCTGACTGTGTTGCTTGCAGGGCTGTCCATCTCTTCCTTTCAGCCCAAGGGCGTGCCTGTTGCCACCATGAGCTGTAAATCCAGCTCTGTAACCCCTTCCACACGAAATCCACAGAAAATCAAGAGCACGCTCAGCAGCCATGCAGGAGACACGGAGCTGAGGGTGCAGTGACACAGCCCAAGGACAGGGCCATCCAGAGGGGCCTGGACGAGCTTGGGAAGTGGCCCATGGGAATCTCATGAGGTTTAACAAGGCCAAGTGATGGTGCTGCCCCTGGGTCTGAACAATCCCAGATAAGAGCACAGTCTGGGGGAATTGTTCCCTGGCAGGGTGGGCAGGCCCTGGCACAGGGTGCCCAGAGAAGCTGGGGCTGCCCCTGGATCCCTGGCAGTGTCCAAGGGCAGGCTGGACATTGGGGCTTGGAGCAGCCTGGGATGATGGAAAGTGTCCCTGCCCATGGCAAGGGTGGTACTGGATGGGCTTTAAGGCCCTGTCCAACCCAAACCATGAGTGGTTCTGTAATTTCTGCCTTATTTTCTGTTCCCTTAATGCGTCGCTTGTTTTTTTGCATCCCAGCTCTGCAGTTACACATTACCAAGAAAATACCTGTATATGTTGTGTTCCAGCTCTCACACACCACGCGTGAAATAGTGTCATTAAAGGAACCAATTTAGAGCCCCATGTTATTAAATAAATGCTTCCCAATAAATGTCCTGATAGGGGCTTGATGCAAGAGGGAAGTTGCTGGCAAAATGTGTCATAAACCAGCGACTTCACATTAATTAACAGAGAAGAGAGAAGGCTTTGCACTTCCTTATGCTAAAAACCAAAGTGAAGAAATTATTTTAAACAACTTCAGCTTGTTAGTGAAGCCTTGTGTCTGGGGAATTTGCCTGGCTTCTTAAAAAATGGGTTCTATAAAATGTGTGATGCATCATTGAAGTGATTTGATTAAATAAAAGGCTGTACCTTTTTGGTCTCTGGCTTCTGGCAACTTGGGTGATCTGGGAATCAGACATTCCCACTCTCCACATCTCCCTGACAGGTGGGGACAGCCAGGGGAGGTCGGGCTCTGCTCCCAGGGAACAGGGACAGGACAAGGGGAAACGGCCTCAGGCTGGGCCAGGGGAGGCTCAGCTTGGACAGCAGCAGGAATTTCTGCATGGAAAGGGTGCTCAGGCCTTGGCAGGGGCTGCCCAGGGAGCTTTGGAGTGCCCATCCCTGGAGGTGTTCCAAAAACATGTCCATGTGGCACTTGGGAACATGGTTAGTGGTGAACATGGTGGTGATGCTGGTTGGTGGTTGGATCTGATGATCTCGAAGGTCTTTTCCAACCTTAGTGATTCTAAGATGTTCTCAGACTTCCCTTGTGCTGCTGTGTTAGAAGCCAGAGCAGTGTGTTCAAGGAATCTCAAGGGCAAGGCTGTCCTTTGTGACAACAATCATGACTTTATTCTTCAGAAATTAGGATTATTTTGATAAATTTTGCTGCAGGAGCTGCATTGCTGCTGTCCCTCCCCTCAAAGCAGTGGTTTTGGCACATTAAAAATGGTGTTTTAATGCAGTGCTGTTTTCTTATTGCATCTGTCTCCCCAAGTAACCCAGGAGCTTGATTTCTCCAGCCACAAATTTTCCTTATTTTCACCAGGATCTCCATTCCCTGCACTAAAAGAGTGCCATAAGGAACAAAATGTTGGTTGCACTGTTGGTCACGGCAGTGGGAGCCAGCCAGGCAGCAGGATTGCCTTTGCCATAATGTTACTTCATTCTAAAAGTAGTGCTTGTTGGGGTTTCCAAGAAGAGGATTGGAACAAAGAAATACAAGTTGGTGTTGTGGTTTAACTCTATCCCAGCCAAAACCAGGACAGGATGGTTTTCAAGGGTATTTAAAATTGGTGGAAAAGAGGTGCCAGTAAGAGAGATTCCCGTGTGGAAGTCAGAGGGGATTTGGCAGCTTTGACTCCCCCAAGAGGAATAGAATCCAAACCTGGGCTTGTGCCTGGGCATTCCTTGGAGGACGATGCTCATCCATTCCTGATTTTATTCTCTGGATATATTTCTGTCCGTATGTTAAAGAAATGAATCCTTCTGAAGATTCATTTTTTGATTTAGGCTGGGGCTGGTCTTTTCTTGTTTAAAACCTTCCATTATTATTTCTGTGGGCAGTGTAAAAGCCTTCCCTGACTTAAGGGTAGAACCTTTCCCTGGGAAGAATAAATAACATGCACACTGACCTTTCAGTCCCAAGGAGAGTGTCTGCTTAAGAACTTCACAGCTCCTTGCCTCAGTGCAGGTTGACATTTGCAAGGTTGATAAGTTGGTTATTTGGATGTAAATCGACAGGGAAGGAAAACCACTTTCAATAGTTGTGATAAGAGTCCACTTTTTCTCAGTTTAATATAAAATAATGGACAGGACATCACGGAAACGCACCATCACTGCCTAATTTAAATAGTGGCTGCTGTTATGTATCAGTCTGGTGGTCTGAAAAGGAAAAGAGTTAAAATTTATTTGAATAAAGAGAAAGAAAATTCCTATCAGGGAGTTTGCTCACTATGCCTTAGAGCATCTTTGCAAGCAACTATGTGTGGTGGTAGTGTTTTAGGGATTAGAAGGGCTGTGGAATATGAGTCATCCTGAATTCTAATCAAGATGTGCAAGCATCTGATACAGAGAAGAGAAAAATGAAGGTTTGGGTTTTTTTTCCCTTTATTTCTTCCTTTGAAGACCCTGGATCTCATCCATGGTTCTGAGTGGTTGGCTCTGGCCACAACAGCAACGGCTGCCCACACTCCTTGTTCTTGGTTTAGCCAAAGCTGCTTCCAAAATGTTTAGGAATTTGGTCTGGGCAGAAGCAGGTTGATGTATTATCATGGGATATCCTGAATTGGAAGGGATCCACAGGGATCATCCAGTCCAACCCCTGGCCCTGCTCAGACACCCCAACAACCCCACCCTGGGCATCCCTGGCAGCGCTGTCCAAATGCTCCTGGAGCTCTGGCAGCCTCGGGGCCAGGACCATTCCCTGGGGAGCCTGGGCAGTGCCCAGCACCCTCTGGGGGAAGCACCTTTTCCTCATCTCCAGCCTGAGCCTGCCCTGGCCCATCCCCGGCTCCCAGAGCAGAGATGGGAGCTGTCCCTCAGGAGAAGAGGTAGAATGGCAACGTGGCCCTACTGAACAACCTTGTGCTCTATAATTCTATAATGGGAATTCTATAATTCCCATTAACAGATCTTCTTTTTGGAGATATGGGCAGGATGTTGATGCCTTGGGTTTTAACTTTCATATTTTTCAAATCCTGTACTGCCCAGTGTGTAACTCTGAAGTTTCTTGTAGCCCGTTCACTTCTGCTCTCTCCTGCTAGGTAGACATAACAAAGCCTCTCCAGGCCTGCTCTCCAAGGACACTCAGACCATCCCAGGCCCAAAATGTGTAAACCAACATCTTAAGAGGGGAGTGAGCTTGGGGAAGCTACATCATTAAACTGAAGCTTTAATTGGAGAATTAACCCTGACATGCAAATGAACCAAACCTATAAAAGTGTGAAGAACTCGTGACCTGTCATCTATCTTGGGGTCCATCTTGGCAGCAGCCTCTGGCTCCCCAGGGGGACCTTTGAAGGCCTTTATTATTCAAATAAATACCTACCTTTGTTCCCTTATTCCTGTCTAGTCTCTGTTTTTAGGTGGCCTCTCAAGGCACCAATGTTACTCCCACACTGCTGTTCTGGGCAGATGGAACTCTTTGTTTAGAGGCTTCCCAGCTTATTCTGTTCTTCTGACCCTCAAGGACCAGTGGCTAATCCAGTGTTTCTTTAAACATGACTGTTTACAAAACAGTGCTGGGTAAGACTCAGCTTCTGAATCCTCCATGGTCACTGCAAACCTTGAGTGCTTACTTGGAGAGGGGTCCCAAAAAACATTCCTTGGCCTCCCTTGTTCTTAAGCACACACAGGCTGCTCTGTGCTGGGAGCTGTTCCAAACTGCTCTGGAGATGAGGCAGAGCATCCTGTTCTCCTGGCATCCCAGCAGACTTTGAATGGGACATTCTGGAACTGTACACATTGGAAGATAGAAGTGGGAGCCTTTCACCTCTCTCAGCAGTGCCTGCACAAGGCTCCAGGTTTGCTGCTGTGGTGGATAACCCTTCCCCCTGCTCTGCTCGTGGCTCATGGGTGTGAGAGCGCTGCCTTTGCTGCCTGTTCCTCTGCAGGATTTACCTGTCATGGCCTGGCCTGGGACACAGACTTTTCAGGGATGAAGCCTTCGCACTCAGCTCCTTGTTCAGTCTCTTCTGGAGCATTGTCTTGGACTGGCTTTGTGTTATTTGTGGTGTGTTCTGGGCTTTGTCCCTTCCCAAAGTGAGTGATGCCAGGCTCTGCCTCATGCCTGTTGTTCTGTAAGACAGGGATTGAGATCATACCCAAAATTAGTTGGTAACCTGGAACTCTTACCAGGACTGATCTACCACTTCCTAGCCCTTGCCTTGAAACTGCTGTTAGAGTCAGAAAAGAAGTGGTGTAATGCATAGAACATTTGCTAGATACACATTAGGCCCTCCTGGGACATTCCTACATTTCATTTATCCAAACTTTCCCCTGTTCTCACCTCAACCCCTGAAACTTGCTATTAAATTTGTAGGAAAAGACCCTTACAGAACACGTTTATTTATCTGGTTCAAAATTATTGGCAGGCCTCCTTCCTGAACATCAAGGCAAAGCCAACCCCACCTCCTCCAGCCTCTGAGAGCTGCAAGTCAGCACAGTGAAACAGCCCAGTGCCTTTTATTAGATGTTGTGTACTTGACAGCCAAGTCAAATGCCAAGCTTGGGAGAGCAGTAATTCAATTCCTGCCTGAGTAATACACTGAGTGTGTCATTCCTGTCCTCCAGAGAAACCTGTGGCCTCTGCAGTCAGGGCCAGCTGAAAATGAAGAGGTGCTGCCTTGGAGATGAGTTTTCCAGGGTAATGTTGGCAGTGTCTGAACCAACCCCCCTCCACAACCGTGTTTCACTTTCCTGAGGCTTTGGAACTGGGGAATAAATGAGAGGCCATATCTGGTCTATCTCCAGAAAAACAGGAGACCTAGAGTTGTTATGACAACAGAAAGTAAAGGGAAAACTGATTTCAAAGTGGTCATTTTGGAGCGAATCCAGAGGAGGCACCAAGATGATCAGAGGGATGGAGCTGAGAGAGTTGGGATTGAAGCTTTGGGGTGAGCTAACTGGTCAGCAGCAGTGTGGAAAGGGTTGTTAAGCACTGGAAGGGGCTGCCCAGGGCAGTGGTGGAGTGTCCATCCCTGGAAATGTTCAAAGCCCGTGTGGATGTGGCACTCGGGGACATGGTGTGGTTTGAACTCAGTGGTGGTGCTGGTGGACGGTTGGATTTGATGATCTCAAAGATCTTTTCCAACCTTGAGGATTCTGTTCTGTTCTATTTGGTGGCACCTCCTTGGTGTAGAAAGCGGTGCTGGAGAGGGAGGGTCTCTTTAAACACGAGCAGAGCTCAATTTTCTTGAGATGACAGGAAGATAACCACAAGACTTTGGTGGGCTGAAAGAAAATACATTTCAATGATGCTTTTGCTAAGGCAACTCCATCAAAGCCCCTGGAGTTGCTGCTTCCTCCTTCTCTGTGTACAAGTGGTTTTACTCTTCTGCTACATCCCAGTGTTGTACTTTACTCACAGGAACTGGTCTCTGTGTGGCACCACATGGCCTTGAGGGGAGTCAGAGGGTACAGCAAAAATCCCAGAATCTCTAAGTCTGGAAAAGCCCTCCAAGGTCATCCAGTCCAAGCTCTGTCCACCAAACCATATCACAAAGCGCCACATCCATTCAGGAATTTGCTTGGGATAAATTCCATGTGCAGTTCTGTTTCACTCCAAGGAAAATTTGCAAACAAAATTACTTTTTTCACATCAGCATCTTTTCACCTAAATGTGTTGTTCATGGGTGAGACTGTATTTAATAAACTAGCTTGTTTCTGGCTAATTTATAAATTGAATTAGCAGTATATAAATTGAATTTCACTATCACATAGGTGAAGAGTTGGGGTCCAGGCATGTACTAAGAGTTAGGCAATTCATTCCATGAAGATTCCCACTCTGCTTTTTCGGGATCAATGCAAGATTTCTCCAAGGGCACTAAAATCTCCTGAGAGTATGAGGAAAAGAGTTTCACTTCTGTCATTGAAGGAGTAAATGAACACAACCAAATGGCCAAAGGTGATGGTGAAACTCTTTTAAGGAAAAACTTCTAAGAATACACTAAAGGATTGCCCAAGAGACAAAGAGGTCATGGGATGAAATGGGATTAATTCATAGCAGATTTCTAAGTTTATTATTTACTTCTTTCTTTAGGTAAAATGAAACTCTGATTATTCAACTTCCATCCATATGGAAATTCCTCAAAACCTGACAATTTGGTCGTTAAAACTGTAGTCGGAACTTGATGTTAGATGGGGTTACAGACCCATCAGATATCAAGTACTGCTCATATAAAATGAATTTAAAATACCCTGGGGTTTCTACGGGTTTGTAGAATATCAACCCAAGGGGTAACTCCACTCCTCCAGCTTCTGAGGGGTGAAAAATTGCTCAGACTATGAATCCAACCAATCCATCCAAGCTCTGTATTCCCAGCTTCAGGAATCTCCTACACCATCTGCACCTGATCATTGGAAGGACATTTCACAGTCGAAATGGTGATTGGCAGTGGGAAACACTGATGAATTTAACCATCAAAAGTGAAAGAATTTAACCAAATCTGTTCAAAATGGGCAACTGCTCTCTGGTGTTAAAACTCCATCACTTCCTCTAGGACTGGGACCAGGATTCATCCAGATGATTCATTTTAAAAAGAAAAAAATTATGCAGGAAGAAAACTCTGCAATCTCTCCTTTTTTTCCCTGAAGAAACACAGAATAGCCAGAATTCCAACACAAAGGCAAATTGAATATGCATGGCCTTAATTTAACATCTCATTCAATGTGTCCCTCTGTCCTTTTTCCTTTTAGACTTCCCAGGAGTTTTTCAAATGTAAAAGGCAGAGGAGACCAAAACAAAATGTGAGCAGATACCACTTGAAAAAATACAATAGGTAAAGACATCCTTCCTGCTGAAGGTGACAAAGAGCCTTTGGAAAAATATCCTTTCCATGCTTCTGCCAGCCCTGGTGGGAGACTCTGCTGTGATGCCTGGCACTGGTTTTAGGATAAACCTTCATTTTGTCTGAACAGATGTAACTGATCTGCAGCTATTCCAATCCATTCCTTGCACACTTGGGATAAAGGAAGGCATGATCACTCCTCAGCTGAACAGGATAAAATCTCATCGGGATGAGAGTGGTCTCACCCATCAGATTCTCTGGGATATAGATTGTTCTTTTTTTTTGGAGCCAGTAATGCTTCTGTCATCAACTTAACCCTTCTTGCCTTTTGCCTCCTTCCTGATTGTCCCATTTGTCCCTGTCACCAGCTTCAGCATGACCTCTGAGGAGTCTTAAGCAAGAAAATTTCAAGGGTAAAAAGGAGAGACAATGAAAAGGAAAGCAAATTCTCTCTCTTACAATAGGGTTTCAAATAAATTCATTTACTGTTGGATACTGACATTTTCTGTTTCACCTAAATCAACCATTGTTCAAAAACCACGTGGACATGGTGGTATTCAGTCCAAAGCTGGAATTTATAACCTTGGAGGTCTTTTTCATCCTTAATGATTCTATTGTTCTACTGAATCCTAATTTCAGTGAGTGCAATTTATATTTCTTGCTCTCCCCCCCCCCCCCCCCCTTTTTTTTTTTTGTGTCAGTGTCATTGTTTTATTCAGAAAAGTGCAAAAGGAGGGTTGGGATTTCTTTCTTCTCCTAGGTTGCTCCAGGTGAATGTCCTGCTGCTCCTGAAAATGTGGTTGGGCTGCCTCTCTCCCATGCCTGGGAAGGGCAGGAGGAGGTGCTTGTGCTGGAGTCATGGAAAACAACTGTGTGCACAGGGTTTCTGGTTCAGGCAAAAATCTACGCTTTTATGGCAAAATAAGAACAGAAATCTGTATATAACTGAGTGAAACTCTTGCTGTTTGAAATTGTGAAATGCCTTCATTTAGGTACAAGGGGTTTGTTTTTTTCCCCTGTTGATTTATGGCAATGTTTTCTCTTAATTATCCTCTGTTTTCTAGTTAAAGAGAAATAGACTAAGAATGAGCACTCATTCTGAAAAAGAAAAAATCTCCTTGAGCGGAATTGATTTAAAGCCATCTCAGCACTGTTAAAGCTCCTAAGAGCCACTTCAGAGCATAGACAGCTTCTTTGGGCCAGTTCGGAGAGAGAGGGAAAATTCCACTTGTCTGAAACCAGGGAAAATTCAGCCGGGGTGAGTCCAGAGTTAGGCAGTGACCAAATTCCCTTGCTTTTCTTCTGAGGGAAAAAACATTTCAAATACCCAGATAGTGAATATACTTAAATATCTCTCCAGTGATTTTAAACAAACATGGATCAGGAATGAAAAGTCTGGTGGAGCAGGAAATGGATGTCACAACCCTGTTGAGGTTCCAAGCACTCTGGTGCTTGCCCTGTGCCCCTGATTTTGTCTTTTATGAGGAAAAGCTGAGGGAGCCGGGGCTGCTCAGCCTCGAGAGGAGCCCCAGCTGAGAGGGGCCCTCAGGCCTGGGTGTCCCTGGCTGCAGGGAGGGCTCCGAGCAGGGCCCAGGCTCTGCTCCGGGGCCCAGCAATGGCACCAGAGCACCGGGCAGGGCCTGAGCCCAGCAATTGCCCTGCCCAGGAGGCAGAACTGCTGCCCTGGGCAGTGCCCAGCCCTGAGCAGATTGGCCACAGAGGCTCTGGGCTCTCCTCCCTGGGGCTGTTGCAGAGCTGTGCGCACACAGTGCTGTGCCTGTGCTCCGGGATGGCCCTGCTGGAGCAGGGAGGTGCCACCAGGTGCCCTCTGTGCTCCCTGCAGCCTGAGCCATGCTGTGACAAACACACCCAAACCAGCATAGAGAGCAAAGCAGGGCTGTGGGGCTGAGAATGAAATCAGCTGATGCTGCCCAAAAGCACAGCTGAAGCTGGAGGTGGGTAGATACCAACAGTCCTTGTTTGGGTAATTTGAGATACTCCCGATGCTTTATCCCTGCACAGGACTTCTCCAGGTACCCAGACAATTTCAAACACAGGGATTTTGCTTTCACTTGTAAATTGTGGTGTAGGGAGACACAAGTTCATTTCGCTCCAATTAAAGCTGGAGAATGCCAGTGCTGATGGTGGGGACTGAAGCTTTCCCCTGTTCCCATTAAGTTCACTTGGATATTCCAGGTTTTTTATTTCTATTTTTAATGAGCTCCTATAATAAGCTAAAACAAATGGCAATGCTTGCCAGAAGCTTCTCAGTGCACTTGCTAATGAGAGAATGAAAATAGATTTGGGATTGTTTGTAGAAGTCTTTGGATTAAATGTGTTTATTTTTGAGTGACTTACCTCCCTGTCTGAATATTAACAGTATATTCACAAAGCTCTGCCTCTTTTGCCAGTGGCCTAAGGAGCCAAATGGTTTCCTGCTGCTGTGCAATTTTATTGCTAGACTGTTGATTTTACGAAGTTTTCTGCACAACCATATGGTCAAGAAATTTGAAGGTGAGAGGTCATAAAGTGGAGCAAATACCTCTGAGGTTTTGGGTTTTGTTCTTCACAATTATCATCCCCACCTTACATAATTTAAAATAATTATTTTTATGAGCAAGTAGAAATGATAAATCACAGCAAATACATCTACTAGCAGAGACCTTCCTTCCTCCCCAAATAGTGCTTTCACAAGGTCACATCCAGAGCAGGAGTGTCCGGAAGGGAGGAAGGGACCAGGCAGGGGAAGCAAAGCCTGAGAGCTCCCAATGCCCTCAGCTGCAGCACCTCCACTGAGAACGTTCTGTGCAGCCATCCCTGCACCTGCATTTGTGGCTTTGCACAAACTGGACTTTTTGGGTGAGACCTATCTTTTCATATTGACTCCTTTGGTTAAAATGGAAGCCTCTGGTCACAGGAATGCTGGAGAGAACTTCAGCACAGCATTTGAATCACTCCCAGGGGAGCAAACCATAAGCAAATGGTTGCTTTAAAGAATCCAGCTTCTCTTCATTTGTATTCAATTCCATGGTCATTTTCCAGGGGGAGAGACAGGAAAATTAGGATTATCTCAGCTGCTGGGCTGGCTGCTTGTAGAGCATGCTTTAATTCTGCCTGGGTTTAGCTGAAGCCTCTCTGCCTGGGCCAGGGAGCCAATGGCTCACCCCTGAGCAGGAGATTTGGTCTTTGGGATGATGCACCTGAGGACCCGTTTTTCATCATGGGAAGATCCAACCTCTCACTGTGGTTGGGAGAATTTCCCAAGCAGTTGGACTTGGCTGCGATCTGGTCGGAGAGCACTCAGGGATGACTGAGAATCTGGAATAAAGGCTGCATGGAAAGAAAGGAACAACCTCCATCCCAATGGGAGCTGGAGGTTCCAGCCAGGCTGGGGGGTGCCGTGTGACCTGGTCCGTGTGGGAGAGTAAAATTACCACTGGCAGTGCTTTCCTCCCGAAACCAGGAGTGCCCTCCTTTGTGGTGTGGGCTGGCACTCAGCAGGTGGGTGTGGATGTGGCTTGTGAGCACCTTCTGTGACTGATGAAGTCAGAACAATATTTCTGATCTCCCCAGGGCCCATCTGGTTTTATTTTGTTGTTGTCAGTTTTTGAATCATGATATCACAGAACCCTTAAGGTTGGAAAAGACCTCCAGCATCATCCAGTCCAACCTTGGACAGATTCCACCATGTCCAAGTCCCATTCTTATTGTTCTTTCTTGCTTGCACCTGACTTTTATTTTCACTTTCAACTTTTCCTCATTTTTCTTTTCTTACCATTTCCTTCTCCTTTCTGGAGAAGGAAGAGTGCCATCACCAAAAGCAGATTTCTCCCAGGAGAAAGATTCCTCCAGACTCTGCAAACCCCTTCTGAAATGTATCCCCACAGTACTGTGACATACAGAGATCTACGTAACAGGTGATAGCAAAATGATTTTGTTTCATTCAGCTCTGAGCATGAATAGCTTTGTCCCAGTTTTTCATTCCTACAGGCTCTCACTCTGGGACACTGCAGCAACTCTGCCGGAGTAAGAGGAAGGCTCAGAAGTCCATATGAGTGTTTACCTTCACAGACGTGCATTGCAAAAGCAGCCATTAGCTCTCCATCCCTTTTTAAATCCGAGGGAACTGATACAACCGGGAACACTGATGGGAAAGAGATGAAACGGTGGCAGGGGGAGGAAAAAAAAAAAATAAAAGTCTCACAAACAAGGTTCAAAAATGCAGCAGGTAAGAGTGAATTGTCAGTGTCTGACTCCTCGGGAGCAGTGGCAATTTATAATGCGGTGACTCAGCCGGGAGTCTGGCAGAAGGAGAACGAAGCACTGACTCCCTGCTTTGATGTCTCTGCCTTTCTGGAGGGGCTGGATGCAGCAGGGACCAGTGACTCACTGGGGCAGCTCCCAGTTCCCCACCCCAGCAGCTCCAGACCGCGGGGCCTTTCCGTATTAGCACCCTGGCATCACCTTTAACACACACATTTTCAAGCTTTATTTCGCTGCCTTCCCAGTTCCTGGTGGTTTCGGTGCCTTGGCAGATCTAATCTGCATTCCAGAGGTAAACAGGGCATTAACGAAGGTGTGGAGAGCTCGGTGGTAATTGCACAGCCAATTTCAGAATTGCACGAGGTTTACAGAGCTGGGAGAAGTTACTAGAGCACGGCTGAAATGAGGTGATCATAAGCACGGGTGCTGTATTGATTAATGCTCTCATGTGCAAGATAAGGCAAAGGATCCTGTACCTGCTGTAATGCTTTTATCTGCTGTGCCTAATTGGAGTTTTACCCTGGATTTTACATATTCCATCAGTAATGAGTTAATTGTATATGCCAAATGGATAATGAAGTTATTAGCAGTGTGCCTGAAAGCCACAGAGGAATTATCCAGGAGGCTGCTTTCTGCTCCGGGTCCTGGCTGGTTTGATATTAAATTGATATTAATTTGAGCACTGATGTTGCACTGTTGTATATTGTGTAAACACTCAGCTTTGCTCAGCTGTATTTTCCCTTTTCCTTGGCTTAATGTGGCTTTCCATGGAGGAAGGGGAAGCCTTGTTTGCCCATGAGCACCACGGCAGTGGGAGGGCCAGCTGCACGTTTTAGTTTAGGTGCAAGATTTCTGCTGGGAAAAAAAAAAATGTAAATCCCAAGGGAAGAGCTCTGCTGTAAAGCCTGTCAGTGCAATCTGCCAGAGAGCCTGGGATTTGGGCTTGGAAAAATCCCATTGCAGTAATCCATTAATCCATGGAATTACCTGGAAGCTTTTCAATATGGGGAAGTCATTAGATGAGATCCCAATGTTTTTTTTAATTTGCATTTAATATTTACGGCTCTTTCTGGTGCTTGATTTTCTTTTATCCACTGCCCTCTACAGGTCTCGTGGATGGAGTTAGTCTGAGGGAGATGAGGTTGCAGCAGTGGCTGGCTCTGGCTTTAAAAGAACTGCAGAGATGCTCCCAGAGCTGTTTACCACGCTCTCTGGGAAGGGAAAAAAAATATTTACAGTGGGAGAAGTTCAGGTTTTAATACAGTGATGGGAAATTCCAGCTTTTATGGGTACAAAAGCGGGATGTAACATTCCTTCCTGAAAGCCTCCCTGCTTTATTCCAGGTGATAAGAGCTATGGCACGACGTTATCAGTGCATCAAATGTTTGGCTACTTATCCCTTCTCAGTGTATTCCTGCTAAAAACCGTTTTCAGGGAGAGATCATCCTTGTGGATGAACTGAGAAATGCTGCTGAACCTAAAGGTCTTGCTCTGAGCAAGAGGGGTGAATTCCAGGCTCCTTGTGGTTCCAATCTCCTCACTGGGCTCTGGGGGCCTTTCCCTCTCCTGGACACTGGGAACAACTGGTTTTCCATGGATTTTCCTTACGTTTAATGAACAGGAAGTGAAACTGCAGCACATCCCCTCATAGGGACGTTTGGGAATCGCTCTCCTCTATCTTGGCTGCTGCTTTCCTGAAGTGATTTGCATCTTAATAGCTTTGATGCTGCTATCAAAGAATTTTGGGAGAAGGACAAAAAGGCAGCGGCGTGAAATGATTATGTGAACCTCCCCTCCCGGAGAAACTCAGCTGAAAATAGAAACATTGGCTTCAAACCATGCCAGGGTTTCAGTTCAGGCTTTGCTGTGCCCACTGGTGCTTGCCATTGCTCTGAGAAAGGAATACAAATTCTGATTTAGCTCTTTGGTGGGCACCACTCGGCAGAGCTGCTGCAATTGCACGGCTCGGCCAGTCAGGGCAAAGGCAACATGTTGGCATTGAGTTAGGAAAACTATCCCAGACTTCTCCGAGCACCCTCCTGTGAGGTGTTTTTAAGACATTGTGGTTTCTCTTTGAAGTTAAATCAAAGCTGGCTGGAGCACGGGGGTTTCCCCTGAGCCAACATCCAAGTGAGGAGCCCACTGTGGGGATTTTTGGATGGACTAAAGTGTGGTGTAGGTTGGAGCAGTTCCTGCTGGGGATCCCACATCTCCCCAGCGTGTACAGTCATGCAGACTGTCTGCAGCCTGGTGCCTGAAGTGGCTGCTGGAACAGCCACACCATTCCTGGATTTCATGGTTTTATCCTCCAGGAGTGCGGTTTCTGTGCTCCCAGAGCTCCCTGCAGTGCAGAGCTGAAGGACAGTCCTTCAGAAGTGACCTGAACTGGAGCAGTCTCCCACATCAGCATCTCCATCCTCCCCAGGAGAACAGGATCAATCCCAGATCTCTGGTGCAGTAATTATGTAGCCTCAGTAGATGTATTTCTTTTATATGATCCTTATCTCTGTGATTTGTCTCTCCCATACACACCCATTAATTTATTTTCCCTGTTCCAGATACAGTTATAGATAATTTTAAAGGCTCTGTGGTTGGAGCTTTGGTTGAATTGTATCTCAGCACTGGGCCCTTCCTCCCCAAAGTGGATCTGTTCCTAAATCATCCTCCCTAAAGGACTCTCCCTAAAGTTCCTGCAGCTGTGTAGCGACACAAGAAAAGGCACAGACGTAACCAGAGCTGGCTCTGCTCACCACAGCACCCAGAATTTGTCAGCTGGGTTTGAAACTTAGCTGGGGACGACGGAGTGGGAAAACGAATTTCCAGTGTTCTGCAGCTTTTCATTCTTCTTAATTTTCCAGTTGATTGGGGATTTGGTGCATCCCAGGAGAATATGTCTGGTATCAAAATCTTGAAGCACAAATAAGCCACTTCAAGTTGTCACAGCAAAATGTTCTGTTATGTTGAGGTCTGTGGGATTTAAACAGAAAGGAGGGTGGAAACACTGGCCACTTTGCAGGAGTTGTGAGCACAGAAATGAGGGTAAGAAAAGGGTAAAATACCCAGGGAGAATGAATCCAAATAACCACAGGTGCCAGCAGGATGGAAAAGGTCAGGTGGGTACATTTAGGATGCAGGCAGGTACAGGACAGAGGTCTGTGCTCATGAGCTGTAGAACCTCTGGGAGAGTGGGAAAAGAATTTTCCTTCCTTGGACATCAGGAGGAATTTCCCCATGGAAAGGGTGCTCAGGCCTTGGCAGGGGCTGCCCAAGGAGGTTTGGAGTCCCCATCCCTGGAGGTGTCCAAGGAAATCCTGGGGGTGGCACTCAGTGCTCTGGGCTGGGGACAAGGTGGGCATCGGGCACAGGGTGGACTCGGTGATCCTGGAGGGCTTTTCCAACCTGAAGGATTCTATAATTCCATGACTCTTTTCTCCAGTGTCTTGCCAGACACCAGCTCTTGTCCTCAGCAGCTGCTGTTGGAAGCTCATGAATGGCTTTGTCCTCTCAGCTCCTTGGCTACTCCTCTGAATGTCCCTGTGCACTGGGATGTGCCAGGGATGATCAGCTCCGGAGTGCTGGTGATGCTTTACGTTGCCTCAAGCCCAGTTTGCATTCCTGGGCTTCCCACTGGCAGCTGGGACTGCCCTGCCTCACCTACATCGTGACCATTCCAATATTTGGGGAGAAATGTCTGGGGTTTTTATTGCTGAGCTAACAGAGCCAAGTTTTCCGAGGGCAGATGTTGAGGGGTTGATCATTTAGGTGTCAGCACCAGCCTGAAAGGCTCTGCCAGGAACACATAAGCTTTAAGCCCAGAGCAGGACAAAATGTGTAGAATCCGTTCCTTGCAGGCTGTTGGATTTTTGCATCGGAACTGATTTTTATAGGGAAGAGAGTCGGGTCTAATTTTGCTCTCATTTTCCCCAGGTAGTTGTGTCAGCCAGGATACATTTCCCACAAATACATTGCTCTTCCCATTAATTTTACCCACAGGTGGCTTTGCTGTGCAACTCCCTCCCTGCACGCCTTTCTGTGGTGACAGGGTGCTGTAAACCCTGATGTTCTCCTTAAAAGATACAACAGAGGTGGGCTGAAAGCAGATCCTCTTAGCTGAGCGCTCAGCTCATGGAATTCTTCTGCCTTCACATGGGTAGAGAGTACCCAGAAACATGGAAAAGGCCATTGCTGCCCACCCGGACTGGCACTAACAGGTCCCTCAGGATGCTGTCGAGTGTCTGCACCTTCATTTATCGCTTCCTTGACATACCCTTGAATAGGATTTACAGCAGAGAGAGCCATAATTTCACTTAAATGTACTCGTGAAATAAAACACAGCAGAGAAATACAGTTCTCCCTAATTCCAGATCTCTTGGAACTGTGATTCCTTCCTGAGCCTCTGCTTAGGATGAAAACAGAGCTGCCCAGATCCAGCAGTGCCTGGCTCACTTGGCCATTGATGCAGAATTTTGTTTGGGTTTGTAATTGCTGCTTAAGGCGGTAATTAATGCATAAATATGCAACTTGCCACATCTCAGCTGAGGTCATTCGAGCTGAGGAGCAGAGGATCTGGAGGGGAGGAGAGGGCTGGTGGCCCTGGGATGGGCGGGAACAGCAGAAGCCTGGGCTGGGTGGGAAAGGTGGGGACTGGGACATTGGCTTGGGCAGCATAGCCAGAAATAAAAACCTCCCAGCGCTGGAGCTGACCTGTAATGGGATTAGATCTGAATCACCTCTTTCATTACTGTTTGAAAGCTCTGCTTTTCTCTCAGTGCTCTGTGACTGCTGCTTAAAAATGCTTCTGGATTGTTTACCTTGATGGAGACCAAGATAATCCTCAGGCTACTCCAACCACTCAGGTACTCCTAGCAATTTCTCCAAGCCCAGTATTGGCTGAACTGATTTGTCTGGAATCAAAGAGAGAGGTTTTGTTTGTTTTTTTTTTTTTTACCTAAATGGGAGCAGAATTCTGGCCAGGTTGATTTTCTCCCAGATCAGCTTTTCTGCTCCCTGGTTTAGTCTCTCCTTCACATGGCTCCCATGAAGGCAGCACTTGGTGGTGTCTCTCCCTCCAGACCAGAGCCTTGGCTGGGATTCCCCAAGGAAATTGTCCCTCTGCACTTGCAGCAGTGGAAACTTTTAAGGTCACTAACAATTCAGAGATTTCCAAGCTGGAATGAAGTATTTCCTGGAATTTGGGAATCTTGAAATGTTCTCTTCTCCGGGAGCAATTATGTTAAAGCCAGCGAAAAGGAACAATGATTAAGCAGAGATTGATATAACTCACCCAGACCAACGCTCGTGGGTAGATCTCTTCCTCCTAACCTCGAGGTGCCTGGGGGACATCCCCAAAACCCAGGGGAAGAACCTTCACACACTCTGAGGGGAAAAAACCTGCCTGTTTGAAAGTGGAAAGGAATTCAGTAGTTTAAAGGGGTTCCCTGCCAGTCCTGTATCTCCAGGTCAGTTTAGCAGCTTCTCTGCCAAGTCTTGGCCTCACTCTCTGCATGTTAAGTCAGGTTTAGTTGCAAGGCTGGATTTAGCATAATTCACACCAAAACCAGCACACGGTCCCCACTGACAACTTGCAAATAGAACATTGTGCCAACTCCTTGAGCACATTCCAAGGGAAGAGTATCCTGCTCCACTGCCCTTGGCCCGGGTGTCTCCAGAGCCCCCAGGAGCTGTTGGACACCTGCACCCAGCAGAGCCCAGCATCAGAGCTGCTTTCTGCAGAGAGGCTCCATGCTCACCAGCAAGGTGACATTCCAGCTCCTGTGGAGCTCAGAAACAAATCCAGCTGGATTTTGGCCAGTCTGGGGACTGCATGGAGACTTGTGCCTTGCTCCTATTCCGTGTTCCAGTAGCAGCTCTGGAGGGGCTGGGCAGGGAATGAGGGACAGCGGGATGAAGTAGTTGAGGTCGTCTTGGATTATTTCATCTCTAGGATGAAAATACCACAGATGTTCCCAGATCCGTAATTTACTTGGACAATTTATTCTGCAACTCTTTTTTTGAGGTTCAGGCCAACGTCAGATGGGAAAGTGCTGAAATCCCAGGCTGTGCTGAGCTGCCAGAAATCTGCATTTCAGTTTGGGGCGGGATATTTTTGTAACTCTTCCAAGTCATTCCTCCCAACGGCTGTGAGGTGGAGCAGGGAGCTTAGGAGGGGTACAGCCACCTGCTGCTGTGCTTCTGTCCCTTGATTTGGAAGTGTCGGGGTGTCCTGCCCCAAGAAAATCACCTGGATACACACTGGTAACTCCAGGTCATCCCCAGGGGGTAACATAACCTTGGGAGTGCTATGTGGCAGAAACTGGTGTTGTCCACTAATAGTCTGGGGGTTTTTTTGAAATGTTCTGGAAACATCCCAGAGCATCCAGAAATCCCAATATGCAGTTTCAAAGTATAAAGCAGACACAGTGATTTCCTTACACGACCTGAAAAAGATTCTGAGCAACCATTCCTTATTAAATGGTATTAAAATGAAAGGTGGTGGCAGTGGCACGCCCTGGGTGCTGGGATTTTACAAAGTGCTGGAGTAGCAAAGAGAACTGGGATGAAAAGGCAAGCACTGTTCTGCTGCTGTTGGTAGGGACCTCAAATCCCATCTCATTCCCACCCCTGCCATGGGCAGGGACACCTCCCACTATCCCAGGCTTCTCCAAGCCCCAATGTCCAGCCTGGCTTGGAACACTTCCAGGGATGGGGAGGCCTCACCTGTCTGGGCAATTTTCCCAATCTTCCTCAGTTTCCCAGTAACACAAGAGAATTCTGCACTCAGCCTTGCAGGCTCTGAAGGAAATTCAAAGAAACTGTCGGCTGGGGAGGAGACGATCCTTGATATTGCAGAAGTGTAGCAGGAAAATCAAACAGATTCCCTCAAACAGAGGCTGCTGTGGAAAGATTTTGGGGAACCAACAGCCCTGGAAAGATTTTGGGGCAAAAGCAGCCCTGATGCCCTGCTGGAAGGGCACGCAGGGCTGGGCAGGGAGGTGAGCTGGAGAATCTCGCTTGCAGAGGAGCCCCAGCAGGAACAGAGTGAAGGCTCACCCAGCTGAGGACAGGGCAGACACGAGGACAGCTTGTTGGGATCAGAAGAAGAGTAAAGTGGAATTAAGGCTTTGTCTGAGTAGAAATGAGAGGAGTGCATCCCTGGAATGAGAAGGGGCTGCCTCGTTCTGCAGGAACAGATGGCTGGGGGTGTGTGGAGCCCAGGGTGAGGCACTGACAGGGCACACTGGGGTGTCTCCTCTGTCCCACCATGCACAGAGCAGGACTCCTCCAGCACTGCCTCACGTCCAGATAAATCCCGGAGCATGACCGAATGGGGATGGACTGACAGGAACAGGGACAGGCAGGTGGAGCAGTTGCCGCCTGAGTTCATCCAAGGTCTGGTCCTGCCTGTGGCTTCTTGGCGGCCAAGCTCCTCCAGCTCACCTCCCTGCCCAGCCCTGCGTACCCTTCCAGCAGGGCATCAGGGCTGCTTTTGCCCCAAAATCTTTCCAGGGCTGTTGTTACCCCAAAATCTTTCCACAGAAGCCTCTGTTTGAGGGAGTCTGTTTGATTTTCCTGCTACACTTCTGCAATATCAAGGATCGTCTCCTCCCCAGCCAACAGTGTCTTTGAATTTCCTTCAGAGCCTGCAAGGCTGAGTGCAGAATTCTCTTTGTGTTGCTGGGAACTGGGGAAAACTGAGAACCTTGCCCAGAGAAGCTGTGGATTTCCCGTCCCTGGAAGTGTTCCAAGCCAGGCTGGACATTGGGGCCTGGAGCAGCCTGGGATAGTGGGAGGTGTCCCTGCCCATGGCAGGGGGTGGCACTGGATGGGCTTTAAGGTCTCTTCCAACCCAAATCACTTTGGGATTCTGTGATTCTGTGAAGGGAATTGGAATTGCAGAAGGCTTTTCCTGCATTTGATTTGACTTTCCAAGAGGAACAGTGCTCAAATGGACACAGCCCTGTTTGCTGCATACTGTCCCAAATCAAGGGACAGGGATGGGCAAGACAAGGACCAAGGTACAGGACACTTTTTCTCTCTCCCTTGCTGTGTGATTTGGCAGCTGAGACACAAAACACTCTTTCACTGGCTTCTTTTTACTCCCCTCTGAGCTTTGGAATCTCGAGTTTAAGCAGAGAAATAGCAAAAAGAAGTTTGTAAGGAGAAGCTTGAAAAATGGACGGGCGAAATTCGGAGCACTGTGGAGATTATCACCCTTCCTGTTTTATTTTGTGGGGCTGCTTAGTGTTTATACACTCAATGTGAATAAACAAGAGAGCCCCTGCATGTGGATGAGCCAGGGAAGATGGGATTAGGGATAAAAAAGCTGAGCCAGCTTGCTGGTCTGTGTCCCTTTTGCCAGCTCTTGTTCTCCAGCTCTCCTGCGGTGTCCTGGCATCATAACTATCCCAACTTCCATTTCTCCAGCAAAGTCAAAAGGAATTTAAACCTGAATAGACTTGGGGGTGAATCTTAAGGAGCCTTAAAGCATTCAGATTTTGCAGGCAGCAGGATCTGAAAGAAGCTCAAGTGTCATTGGCTTAGTCTGTCATCAGATCAGTGTCTGGGAAGTTTTCTTTGGATGAAGCTGGAAAAGCCATTGCTGTGAGGGGAGATCAAAGGCAGCAGCATCAGCAGGGGAGTTTGGCTCTTGGCTTCATGTTTATTGCTGGGTTTGGGCTGCTGAATGTCGTTAGCTGCTTTAATTACCAGGATAAACAAAGCCATGGAATAACGAGCCCATCCTTAGATGTTGGTTAAGGAATAATCTTTGTCAGACTTTTCAGTGCAAGGAGGCAGTGACATTGTGACATTGTAAATGGTCTGTTTAGCATTTGAAAAAATCTGTCCAGACCAGGGCTGGGAGGTGGCATCAGACACCAACCCCAGGGTGGTGCCAGCTGCTTGAGCAGAGAAATGATTTTCAACCATGGAATTCTGGAAAGGTTTGGGTTGGGAGGGACCTGAAAGCCCATCCAGTGCCACCCCCTGCCATGGGCAGGGACACCTTCCACTGTGTCCGCTGCTCCAAGCCCCAGTGTCCAACCCGGCCTTGGACACTGCCAGGGATCCAGGGGCAGCCCCAGCTGCTCTGGGCACCCTGTGCCAGGGCCTGCCCACCCTCCCAGGGAAGGATTTCTTCCCAATATCTCACCTAAATTTCCCCTCTTTCAGTTTAAAGCCATTCCTCCTTGTCCTGTCCCTGCAGATCCCCAGGATGATTAAAACAATTTAAAAAGTTAAATAACTTAATTTGTGCAGGAGCACGGAGGACTTGGCCACAGAGAAAGAAAGGAAAAAAAAAGAACTTGTAGTTCTACAAGCAAATAGATACATTCAGAACAGCCCTTGGAGTGAAGCTTCTGCCTCCCTCAATTTAATAAAGAACTCAAAAAGCTGTGACTGGGGTTCTGTACTGCACAATTCACTGACAGGGGAATTTAATATGGATTCAGTCTATTCATTTTTGCACCTGTGAGCCACAGAAGCGTGTGGTTTGTGACGGCTGTGAAAGCACCTCTCCATTTCTCCCCAGGAGAACATTTGTCTCAGTAATTATTACAAGGCAGGCAGGAGTTTTAGAGGGCAACTTTCAATTTATTTCTTTTTTCTTAGTTGCTTTTTTGCATTGTTTGCGTTCCTTTAAAACAAGGGGGAAAAAAAGCTGAACGCAGCACAACCGGTTATGAGAGATGTAGGGGAAGTTTTTGTGCCTGTGGAATAATTTTTCCAGATATTTTCCTCAGGGTTAGATGGGATATGGGCTGAATTATAACAAATTACACAACCTCTTCTCCCCCAGCCCTCCCTGCTCTAAAAACCTGGCTACTTTAATCCAACCAGTGCAAGTTAGGTGGGAGAATAAAAATTAAATTAAATTAAATCTCTTTTAGATCTAAACATGGGGATTCCTTCCTAATCTCAGTTTTGAAATTGTATCTTTCATAGTCAAATGACCTTTCATAGTCAAATAACCCTTCATTGCTTCATTTTCCATTGTCTGCCTCTTGCTGAGACCAAAGTTTTGGCCTGCACCAAGTAAGGTTCATATTTTGAAGCTCCCTATGAATGAAAGAAGTGCCAGGAGTCAGAGCTACCAAACCCTTCCACTAAAAAAAAACCCTAAGTGCTCTCTTTGATATATAATTTGATAAATAAAACCCAAGGCTTACCCACTGTCATGCTCAGTGCAGCTCCAACATTGCTCATAAACCCTTTTCTTTTGGTAAATAAATCACTGCTGCTGCTATTAGTTAATCTTGCCCCTATAAAGTTGGGTTGGTGGGGTTTTGTTTTTTTTTTTAGTTATGAAACAAGACATCAAAGAGGCACGAATCAGAGTTTTCCTTCCTCGGAGAATAAATACCAAATTTCTCTTTGAAGCTGGAATCAAAGCCAGGGAGTCTGCAGCTGATTTGAGAACCAAGACAGGTATCCTGTGAGAAAGGCAGATCCCAGGTTTGGTGGTGACAGAGACATCTTTTTTTAAATACTTGTGTTCCTTATGATTTTCCCCTGACTTAAGGCAGTTTTAGTCACCAAGAGTCTGCAGCTCGTGGATTTCTGTGTTTACATTGCAACGGAAATGCAAGCAGAGCAAGGAATGATTGGATCTGTTCTACCACCTCATCTTTAACACACAGAGGAAAAAATAATGTAAATAATCAAGGCCAAGGCTTCTGAAAATACCTTGAGAAGTGTTTGAGTGACCCAGAAGCTTCCCCTTGGACTTGATGGGAAAGGAGACATCAGGAAAGTCCTTCTTATTTCACTTCTTGAGGGACTGGCAGCTTTGTGCTGGTTTGGTGAATGGAACTGAGCATTAGCGAGTGGTTAAAAATATTGTGACACATCTGCATGTAAGTCTGAATTCTGAAAAACAGATTCCTGTTTCCTTGGTGGCTTCCCAGACCTTTGCCTCAGCAATGTTATTCCATAGACTCACAGTCCCAGGATGATTTGGGTTGGGAGGGACCTTAAAGCCCATCCAGTGCCACCCCTGCCATGGGCAGGGACACCTCCCACTATCCCAGGCTGCTCCAAGCCCCAGTGTCCAACCTGGCCTTGGGCACTGCCAGGGATCCAGGGGCAGCCCCAGCTGCTCTGGGCACCCTGTGCCAGGGCCTGCCCACCCTCCCAGGGAGGAATTCCTTCCCAATATCTCACCTAAGTTTCTGCCCTTTCAGTTTAAAGCCATTCCTACTTGTCCTGGCAGGATTTCTTTCAGGTACTGGAAGGGAATTTAATCTGAAACTATCCAGATGCAAAAGAGAAATATAAACAGCTCTTTTTTTGCTGTTAGCTGTCGTCTTTGAGACTGCACAGGCTTCCTGCTGCTTTATTGTCCTGGTGGGGTTTATATCTTGTAGTGTTCTGGTGAGTTTTGTGCTGCAGTTTTTGCCTCAGATTCCCAAGTCCTCCCTCCTTTTAGCCCTAATTTTGGCTGTCAGTCATTGAATCAAGATAAAATGCAGCTGCAGGTTTTCTTAGAGAATTCCAGTAGATTTTTTGGCTTGTTATGGCCATATTTTGCCTTTCATAGGGTTAAGAGTCATTGTCACCTCTTCTCTATTTCTTTCAAAAACCAGAGATTTGATAAAACCTGTTCAGAAGTGGGATCCAGTCAGGGAGCAGCGTTGTGAGGGATGCAGCTTTCCCTCACCTCTCACTTCCCATCTTCCCAAGTGGCCATGACCTGTGACAACAGGTAGAGAGATGCAGGAATTGGTGTGAGTTGTGGCAAAAGATGGGTGGATTTACGGCAGCAGAGCAAGTCAAATTAATCAGTAGCACCCCACAACCTCTATTTCCCCCCTAAGTGTGTGTCTGCCTCCCCTCAACTCCACAGTAGGATCAGAAGACCTGGCAAACACAGCTTTAAATCCCACAGCTCTTCCCACCCCCCAGGTTTTGCACAGTTTCCACGTCCCCCTTTGGGCTTTGACCCCCGGAAAGCAAATAATAAGAGTGCTGAGGTTTCTCTTTCAGGTGTTTGGGCTATCAGATGGAAGGGTTCATTTCTGGAATTCTGTTTTAATTTGAGCACATCAGGATTTCATAGCAGTGCCACAGTTATGTTCAAACCAGGATGTACTCCTGTGCTCTGATTCCAGGAAGATGCTTAATGGCCAAGTGCTACCCCGCTGATGGATAAAAGAGGGACTGGTTTTTATCTTGTAAGGAGAACCTCTCATTTATTCAGTGCTGAATTTCTGCTATTTGACAACAACAACAAAGAGCACAAGGAGGGTTTTAAAGTCCTTTAATGGGGGATAGGCCCATTTTTGCCATACACATTCCCAGTTTTGCCCGGCTACTGGGAGTGGGAGCAAAAAGTCCTTGCACAGCTTGATCCCTCGGAAGGGTGTGGAACGGGTGCATATTCCAAAGGACTGTTCTAGACAGCTTGTGACCCTGGAACTGGCTTTACAAATGTATTCCTCTCCTGAAGCTTTCTCCTTGGAAGTGGATGCCTTGACAAGGATGTAGCAAATCACAGAATTGTCAGGGCTGGGAGAGAGCTCCAGGATCATCGAGTCTGACCATTCCCCCAGCACCACCAGAACCACATCCCCAAGGGCCACCTCCAGATGCCTCCTGAACTCTTCCAGAGAGCGTGACTCCACCACCTCCCCAGGAAACTTATTCCAGTGTCTGATCGCTCTTCCAGGGAGAAAAAATATATTTTAATATCAAGTCAGAACCTCCCCTAGCTAAATATTGAGCACTGAAATAATAGCAAGGGTTACATTTGTTCCAGGGCTGGTTAGGGTGGGTAACTTCTATTTTAAGAGTCAAAATTTTAAAGC
Organism: Aphelocoma coerulescens; assembly: GCF_041296385.1. NCBI lineage: Eukaryota > Metazoa > Chordata > Aves > Passeriformes > Corvidae > Aphelocoma > Aphelocoma coerulescens. Next base: position 1,347,422 of record NC_091020.1, read on the forward strand.
ACTTTTTCTATCTTATTTAAGTGGTATTTTATTTATTTGGAGTGGGATTTAAGTTCCTTTCCAACCAATTGATTTCTGATGTATGAATATTAATTTTGGAGAAAGACAAAAATACGAACGAGGCAAAGACAGATGTCCCGACAAATGGGGAAAGTGTAGCAAAGAAAACAGGAAACAGTGGAAGGAAATAACACATTTTGAAGCAGTTAATTAAAATCTGGCTCCAAGGCAGTAGCAGGGTGATGGATCACAATGATCAGCAGAGCAGATCCAACCTATGAATATTCATTCCAAGACCTCACTCCTGCTGATCTCTTGGCTCCAGAGAAGGTCAGGCCCTCCCTGCTTTCCTCAGGGGAATTCAGAAAGCAGGTGTGGGTAAAGGAGCTGGAGATGGAAAACGTTTTGTGTTGAAAGGTGGTTGAACTCCTTGACCACGAACAGGCAGATGTTCCAGGGACAATGGGAATGCAGTCCGGCACTGGCAGGGGATACACAGGATGTCCAGCTGCAGCCTTTTAGCTGTGCTTTAATTAACAAAGCAGAAAAAAGTTAGGCATGAGCAGACGTTGCTTGCACTGATGAGAGCCTTGGGAAGCAATGCTCACAACCACTGAAGAAAGGAGCTCAGGGTGTGGGAATTTCAGAGCAGTGTCCTGCTGCTGTGGGCTGCAGGGGGAGGACACAGGGGACATGGGGCACTTGGGGTCTGCAGGATTCAAAGCAGGCGTCAAAAGGCAAAAACAGAGAGCTGGAATAACAGTTCAGGGATCATTGCCTGTGGATACCCATGGGACCTCATGCTCCTCAGGAGTTTGTTGTCAATGCTAAATCTTTTCAGATAGGCATTGAAGGAGAAGCTTTTGCTCCTGGATGACTCTGTGAGGAATGCTGTGGTGTTCAGTGCAGGTCAAACAGCGAAGCGCTGCCACCTTAAAATGACCTGAGGATTAAGATGGGTATTTTAAACTAAAAAGTATGGTTAAATGTCCTTTGATTGTCAAGAAAGTAAAATTAAAAATGGGAGCTGCTGAAAACAGCACAGAAAGTGCAATGTTAGTCAGAGGTGCACGTGCTGCAGGTGGGTCACTCAAAGGGGGTTCCTTGGTGACCTGTTGAAGGTGGAGAGCCAGAGCAGCAAAGATGATCAGAGGGGTGGAAGGGCTTACAAGGAATGACAGCAGAGGCTGAAGAGGTGAAAAATGAATTCTGTATGACAGAAAAGAACAAAATCCTGAATACAGGAGTCGGGGGGGGGGGGGGGAGGAGAGGAGAGGAGAGGAGAGGAGAGGAGAGGAGAGGAGAGGAGAGGAGAGGAGAGGAGAGGAGAGGAGAGGAGAGGAGAGGAGAGGAGAGGAGAGGAGAGGAGAGGAGAGGAGAGGAGAGGAGAGGAGAGGAGAGGAGAGGAGAGGAGAGGAGAGGAGAGGAGAGGAGAGGAGAGGAGAGGAGAGGAGAGGAGAGGAGAGGAGAGGAGAGGAGAGGAGAGGAGAGGAGAGGAGAGGAGAGGAGAGGAGAGGAGAGGAGAGGAGAGGAGAGGAGAGGAGAGGAGAGGAGAGGAGAGGAGAGGAGAGGAGAGGAGAGGAGAGGAGAGGAGAGGAGAGGAGAGGAGAGGAGAGGAGAGGAGAGGAGAGGAGAGGAGAGGAGAGGAGAGGAGAGGAGAGGAGAGGAGAGGAGAGGAGAGGAGAGGAGAGGAGAGGAGAGGAGAGGAGAGGAGAGGAGAGGAGAGGAGAGGAGAGGAGAGGAGAGGAGAGTCATCCTTTCCATGTGTATGATTACTTTGCAGAGCTCCTTGTCTTGAAAGGTTTCAGCCAGACTGGACTTCAGAAAGTGCCTGGCTGGAGTCATGAGGGGAAAATCCATCATGGGCCAGTAACCCTGAGAATGTGACCTCAGCTTTTGGAAGCCTTCTTAGCAAGTTGCTGGAGACAATTCCTAGCAGGAAGTACACAGTGCTTCCCTGTTCTTACTCTCTTCCCTGGGCAAAGACACAGCATGGCTCAGCAGAGCCAATTAATGCAGGTAATTGTAGCACTGACATGCTCTGAAGCCTCACCAAGCATCCTCCAGCTATAGCTGAAATTTCTCTTTTGTGCTGTAGGGCAAGGAACACATTGTCAACAGTAGAATCTGAAAGATGATTGAAATTTGAAAAATGAGGGGATGTGTTCAGTAGAAGATTGGGATTAAAGCAGGGAATTACTCAATGAAGTGACTCAAAGCTTGATGCCTGTACAGGTGGGATGCTGTGGGAAAGCTGTGGTTAGGAATTGTGATTAGGAATTCATATGGGAAAGAATCAAGGACTGAACCATTGCAAAGTAGTGCAAGATAAAAAGTAGAGTAATGAAATGATGAAGGATTTATTTGGATTAAAGTGGGACATATTTAGTGGTGGTAGAACACCACCTCACCAGGGATGCCTTGGCCTGAAAGACTTGATACCACGCCTGGTTTCAAAGTGCATAAATTTCCTGTTGATTTTTAATTGCCAGAGCTACAAATAGAAAATATCAGTGTGAGCACGTTTAAAATCACATGGATGGGCGGAGCTCTCAGAATGAGTTTCCAATGATCTGTGGAGGAAGATTCAATCCTCATAAATCCAGCAGTGTGCAAGAGAATGTTCCAGAATTTAAAGAAAGGCCAGATAGGACAATAACTGAATCATTGTGTGTGCAGGGATAAAAGTGACCCCACCCTCGAGCTGCATCCTGCAGGACAAAGCAATAAATGATGGAACATTATCCTGGAAGCACCAGACATTCTGTAAGGCCACATTTTGTCGTGTGTCACAACAATGTCACCACACTGCAGTGGCACAACACAGCACGAACACCCCCAGTCAACTTTTGGGAAGCACTGGCCCAGCTGCCTGAGAGCTTTTTGAGGCCCCTTGCAGTGGGGTTGTTGGAAATTTTAAAAGTTTGAGAATTTTTTTTTTAAGTAACTTTAGTCAGGGGTTTGTTTGCCTTTGCCAAAGGGGAAAGGGGAATTGAAGTTTTTCTTCAAAAGACTCTGAGGGTTTGAGTTTTGCTGGGTGAGGCCTGCTAGGCCTCAATCCACAAAAAAAAAGATTCCCAGACTCTGAGAGTTCAACATCTCCAGGTGGGGAGTAGCGAGAAGACACAGAGGAGATAAAAGGACATAAACAGACATCACCCCCTGGTCTGGGAAAAGATTGATGAGAGAACCAAAGAATGAGGACTAAATTAGCATCAAAGGTGAAGGGATCAATAACCACTAGGAAATCGAATGCTAAGGATTGTGCAATGTAGAACCAATGAGCGATAATTTCTTTGGGTTTTTTATGTATAAATATGGGAAAAGTCTGGTAAAGAATGATGTGTGACGGAATAATTTGTACTGCACACCCTGGCTATGTGTGTATGGAATGATTTCCATGGCACATCCTGGCCAGAATTAAGTAATTCCTGATTCTCTAACACTTTAAAGATGGTGTGGAGAGTTTCTTTTATTCCTGCAGTTTTGGTGACAAAAGGGTCAAACAGGAAGGAAGCTGCTGGGGAGCAAGAAGTGGATTGATGAGAATTAACTCCCTGCACTTGACATGTGGAGGTGACAAGGACTGGGCTAAGATGAGGAGCAGTAGCTCTGCTGATGTGTTTTGGGCATGAAAACCAATTAGCAGTGAGGGTGAGAAGATGAGCTGGAGTCAGGGTGTGAAGGAAATACAGATAATCAGCTTGGGAGAGAGATCTTCACGTGTCACACTTGATTCTGCAGGAGATGGGGATTAATGTGCTGCTCAGGTGGTGATTTGTGCTACTTGACTCCTTAAGGACGTGTCTTTGCGGAATTTTCTGTGCTTGTCATTTCTCACCTGCCTGGGCCACACTTCTGAACTTTGGATCTTCCAAGAGCTCTCTGATTAAGAAACAACCCTGGTTGCTCTAGGGGCTAGCAAAGAGAATATGATGAGCAGTTTAACCAGGAAGATTTGCTTTTTGTCAGCTCTATCACTGTGCTGGTGCATTCCCCCCCGCCCTTTTTCCATATAGTCTGGAAGTTCCTTCATTGGGATACTTGGGTAGAGACCAACTGGAAGAGAACAGGACAAATCTGTGCATCAAAATACTCCACCACTTCGGCAGCTCTGCATTTAATTAGTCCTACAGACTTGCAAACAGGATAAAGATATCAAAATATAAAAAAAATAAAAGGCTTTTGCTGCTCTGATAAGCTCTGACAGGAAAGTACAGAACAGCAAAATATTATTTTCCCCAAATACCCAATAGCACAGGAGTATTCCTTGGGTTTTTTGAATCATTTCACTTTTATGTCTCCAGCAGAACTATCCAGGTCTTGAAGTGACCTTAATTTCTAAGCACAACAAAAAAACTTTCTGAATAGTAGTAAAACATATCCTGAAGCTAAAGGTTTTCTAGCTATATATTAGAGTTCCTTACAAAAAGTGGTGCAATCTAGGTTGAAATTTGATACCACTGTTATGAAGGTTTAAATACACACAGATCTGCTCTTCTCACTCCTCTGGTCAGGGCTTCCCACATCTTCCACTGCTCTGGCAACTTTGCCTGGCCAAATCTGAGTTTCAGCTGATAGAAACAGCGGCTGTATCCTTGGCAGAGCTGTTGAACAGGATTTATAGAGAGCAAGGCATTACTTGGCAGAATGAAAAAGGGAAAAATAAAAGGCAGATTGGGGCAGGAGGATGGCTCTGCTTGGGGGCCGTGGCAGTGACATCCATTCCAAACAAGTAAAAGCAGAAGAATTTTCAGGAGAAATGTCTGTATCAACAGCTGCAAACTGTTTCTTATTACTTAGTCCTGGACTTTTTGTGGGCTTAGAGATATTGAAAAGGCACAATTCTTTGCCTCTGCACATTTGAAGTATTTTAATTAGTTTCTGAAGACTTATTTAATGATGCTGAGATTTGGCTCCTGTGGATGGTGCTGATCATTTTGAATAAGGTACAAGATGGTTCTATTTTTCAATATTGTCTTGGACTAATTAATGCCTCATTTAAATTCTCAGGCAATGAAGCCCTGATATTATTTTAGCTATTTCCCTAAATTGCCTTGGTGTTGCAATTTGACTTCAATTTTATAATTGACCAAAAAAAAAAAAAAAAAAAAAGCTGTAAAACCTCTGTATCTAAAAAGTTTGCTAATGTTAATTTTGCTTTATGAGAACAGTTGAACATGGAGTTTCTAAGTTGCTGTTTTCAGTCATGGAGACCTTTTCATCAGTTTGGGGGTGGAAATGAAGGATTGTGGCCGAGTGAGACAGCAAAACTCACCTTTGCTCCATGAGTTTGCGTTCATCAACAGCTACAAGGGGTTATAGGTGAGCAGTTTTGGTAGGAATTTTGGAAATGTCCTGTAGTTGTACCTCTTACGCAATTTCTGTGGATAAATAGAAATGGGAACGTGCTGGAAATGGGAGATCCCAAGGAGGAGATCTTTTCTGTATAAAACCTGCACTTCGGTTGACATTTTAGTCTTGGTTGGTTAAATTTGGTTCTGTGAACTTCAGGTATGGACAGCGGGGCGAAAAGAAGCTTTAAATCCATGTTTATTTCTTATTTGTGCTCATACACTGTCCATCAGAAACCAGGAATTCAGTACAAAGGAAAAACATCCTGTAAATGCACAAAGGTTTCTTACTCTCTGGAATTTCCTGAGCTCTTGACCTAAATGCAGTTTTTTTATGGTCTCCATGATATTCTGGAATACAAACTGGACAGTGTGGACTTGGAAAGGGTTTCCCACTAAAGTCCCCTAAAAACACTGTCTATAATCGGAATGCACGTTTCCTTCCTGGCTGTCTGTACTAGTTTGAAAGCAAACCAGCAGGAGATCCAAAGTCAGAATTACAATTTAACAGGAAAATTGAGATAAAGGCAATAGTAGACAAACACTGGCTTAACCTGACAGAGTCAGGATACGCCCTGACACCCTGTGGGTCAGGGTGGTGGCAGCAGTCTGATTAAATAAATGGTGGCTGCAGTCCTGTTGGAGTGAGGGATGTGGTTCTGTTGAAGTGGTGATCCTATAGTGAAGTCTGGTCCTTCTCTGGAGGTCCAGTGGTGATTATGGAGCTCTTGTCCTCTGGGAACCCAGTGGGCAGCACCCCTGTGCTGTTCCAGACCTCAGGTTATATCCAGGTGGGAATGCTTGGTCCCTCCCCCTGGGCAGAGCATCTCACAGAGGGACGATGTAGTTTTATGAGTCAGGCAGTGAGACTTGCTGGCCCATCAGCAGAAGATATCCCCCAGAGGGAGTTACCAGGGATGAGTCATGGAAGAGATAAAGAACCCAGCCCCATCTGCTTTAACAGCTTATGAAGATGGTGATGGAATACATACTCCTGGTCACATCTTACATTGTAACCCAAGATACTGTCAAGTGTTGGAAAGGGCTGCCCAGGGAAGTGGTGGAGTCCCCATCCCTGGAAATGTTCAAAAAAACCTATGGATGTGTCAGTTGAGGACACGGGTTAGTGGCAACCATGATGGTGCTGGTTGACAGCTGGACTTGTTGATCTTAGAGGGCTTTCCCAACCTTAACCTTTATGGGGTTCCATGAATTTAATAAAAGGAAACAACTTTTGTTTTTGAGTTAGGAACAGCTCTCCATTTGACTACTTGCAGATGGCAGGGATACGATTTGTCCTATGGGATGTTCTGGACATGCTGAGTAGCAAAAGAGAGATGAGAGAATCCAGAAGGAACCTTCCCTGGCTGGAAGCAGGGAATGGGGGATTGCTAGAAATTCAAGAGGGCTGCAGAAAGCTGAGGCTGTGTCCAAGAGAAGAGAAAGGAAAAGAACAATATGTGGAAGATTAAACAGTAAGGGGCCAGGAGAGGGCTGGGAGAACTATTTGAGCACAACAGGAGAACCAAGGAATTCTTTCACAAGCACACCAGGTGCAAAAATCTGGCCATGGAATTTGGAAGATGAGTAATAGAGATGCAAAAGGAACAGTCAGAGGAAATAAGGCCGGAATAGGAAAGCTGGATTAATATTTTGCATCTGTATCACCACAGAGAAGTTGGAGCAGGATGCCAAGCTCCTGTCTGGAAGGTGAGCCCTTCCTTAAAACCATGCTGTGCTTCCTCGGAGCTGTCACCAGGCCTGAGGACAAAGAAATGCAGCCGCCTTTCCAAAAGCACTGGCTGGAGGTGCTGACCAAAGGCTCCCAGGGCAACTGAGCTGCCGTGGGATGAATGGTGAGGTCTCCCCATGGGGAGATGGTGGACAAATGAGAGGAATTTGGCAGCTCTTGCCTTTGTCCAACACCTTCTGGGAAATTGGCCTAGCAGACGTTGATCGCTCTGCTGAGCGCCACAGTTTGCTGCTCTTCACCTTCCAGCTTCCTCGGAGCTGAATCACTGGGATTCTGCTTTCCAGCTAAGGCTGTTTCGGAATTCTCTCTCCTTTGCACCCTTAGCAATGAGTTCCCTGCAAGTCGTTGTAAATCCAGCAGCACTGGGGGTTTTTACTGCTCATGAAGATGACACAAAGCACTGCACAACCTGCTTGCTAATGGTGCTTCTTATGATTCTGTCATTGTTGAGTCTTAAATACTTAGTGCAAAATGGGAAACAAATTGTGCAATCTGTTGCATGGAAGACGAAAAAGCAGATTTTTCCTTTTTTAATTTACCAGCAGTTTAGTGTTTGCTTTGGAATACTGGGAAATGTTTTGAAAACTGAGTGACGTGCAGTGTAGCACACGTGATATTTTTAAAACATTGTGAAAATTTGGGGGAATTCTTTTATATTGTCACACTTTATGCTAACTTTTGCATAGTTCTTGCCACAGAATCATGGAATGGTTTGGGTTGAAAGGGACCTTAAAGCCTATCCTGTCCATGGGCAGGGACACCTTCCACTGTCCCAGGCTGCTCCAAGCCCCAGTGTCCAGCCTGGCCTTGGGCACTTCCAGGGATGTGGCAGCCCCAGCTTCTCTGGGCAACCTGCACATTTGGTGCTTTTATATGCACAGATCTGCAAACACAGAGCTCTTTACTTCTCCCTAAACTCTCTGCGTGCCTTGAAACCCTTTGCCAGCTCCAGGAGGAAACAGCTGAGCGCTGGTGCTGAGAGTCGGCCTTTTCCACACCTCCCATAAATCACCACAAACACCTTTTATCATCTTAAATGTAATGCACAGCAGTCGCCTCCAGATCTCCTGTTTCTGTAGGAACAGGAATATTTTCACCCCGAGGCCTGGCAGGGTGAGGCTGACTGGGTTTTAGCCTTCCCTGTTAGCACATGATGGAGGAGCCGGCGTCGCACACCTCCGAGCACGATGCCAATTATTTTCCCTGGCAAGCTGTCACCTGGCAGGCTGGCTCTACTTTCGCTATTTCCCCTGAAGTATCTGAGACTAAATGATGCACAAACGAGGCAGGCCATGATTTATGTTGAATGATTGGTTTAGGTGCTGATTCTTGGGGAAGGGCACCATGGGTGCTACATATTTAAATAGGCAGAAGGCCTGGTTTGGGATGGAATAAGGGTTCAAGTCAAACTGTTGTGTGTTATCTTGGCTTTCCTGTTCTGCCTAATTTCCCAACTGTTGCTTTCTGTATTTGCTGTCTGTTCCTTGTCACCTCTGCAGTTTTCTAAGTGGCAACAAAATGTGTATCACAAAAACGTGTTTGGATTTAACCCCCCCTGGCAGCAGACGTTGTCTCCCAGGAATAACTGCTGTGAGTCATGGAAATGTTCTATTTCTAACTCAGTTCATTGCAAAGCCCAGACTTCTTTTCTGACCACTCTAAAGTGACGTGGGAACCTCCTGTTGCATTTGCTTTTATAAATATCTGTAAACACATTTAGGAAAGGCTCCAACATCTGCTGCTTTAAGGTGGGGTTTGGATTAAAGGCTCTGAGGAACTTGGTTTACAGGGAGTGTACTCAAGCCTCACACCTTCATAGCAGGCAAATGCACAGACATCTCCCGGGTCTCCTGCTGTTTGGAATTTCCCATTGATTTTCTCCTGCCCTCTTAATTCCAGTGAGTTTCATTTCCCCCACTGGAAAACAAGGAATGATCCATGTTTGTGTCTCAGTGAAATGGTATCAACACTGCTCTTGTCTTTGGAGCCCAGGGATGTGGGTGTTGTTTGTAAGATAAAGCCTGGATAATGTCGGGAAGGACGGAAGGACGGAAGAACGGAAGGAAGGAAGGAAGGAAGGCAGGAAGGAAGGAAGGAAGGAAGGGACTAAAAATGCAACTGGTGCTGTCTGAGCGAGCTTGATAAGAAGGGAAAAGCAGGAATTAATCAAATGCTCTTTTGGTATTTTTCTCCTCATAGAATCATATTTTCATCCCAGATTACAGGATTTCAATCTCTTGCCTTTTTGGAAATTGTGAAAAAGGAGAAAACTCGTGGCATTGAGTGTTGATATGAAAAATGGCAGAGAAGTAGAGTTTGACATTCTATATTTATCTATCAGCTTTCTGGTAAGGAAATTTGGCCAGATTTCCTTAAAATGGGCCAAATGGATTAGAGAAACATAACATAGACTATTTTTTTCTGGCAATTCATTGATGTAATCAAGTAAAAGTTTATTTACCTAAAAGGGGAAGGGTTACTGAAGTGGTGTTTTGCAATATTTCTTAAGTGACGGAAGTGTTTCTTCTGCAGACTGATCCAAATTTATTCATTTTCTTGCCACACCATGAGGTTTATTGGTTTTCCCAGATATCAGTGAGGAAATTTCTCTGCATATCACCATGGGAAGATGGAGACTTCCTCTAGAGTGACTTCACTGTAGCCCTTCAGTAGCTAAAGGACCTACAAGAAACATGGAGAGGAACAGTTTACTAGGGCCTGCTGTGGCAGGACAAGGGGGAATGGCTTCAAACCACCATAGGACAGGGATGGATGGGATATTGGGAAGGAATTGTTCCCTGGCAGGGTGGGCAGGCCCTGGCACAGGGTGCCCAGAGCAGCTGGGGCTGCCCCTGGATCCCTGGCAGTGCCCAAGGCCAGGCTGGACACTGGGGCTTGGAGCAGCCTGGGACAGTGGAAGGTGTCCCTGTCCATGGCAGGGGTGGCACTGGGTGGGATTTAAGGTCCCTTCCAACCCAAACCATTCTGGGATTCAAGGATTTAAAGGAGGATTTTATCAGTGTGTGTGACCCAAACCCATTTTTGCAGTTTGTCTTGTCCTGTTCCAAGATTTTTTTGCATTTTGAATTATTTGCAAAGCAGCCTCAGCTACACAAACCCCCTCAACACCAATCTGTTGTAATGGCTGCAGTAAAAATGAGAACCAAGTTTCTTGTCATACAAATATATCTCAGTTGGTTTAGATAGCAATAAACCATCAGTATTTAAAGTGTGGAATTGAGAAATGTGGCTGCAGCAGGAAAAGAGTGTGGAGAACAACAGGACACCAAAATCATTTGGCATAGATCAGTGTATGACTGAATTTGGATATGGAAATGAGAAAAGTTGGGACAGCCTGGAAAATGTAATGCTTTTATGCTTGTTCTTATATAAATCCTCCTTTTTGGGGGGTACCAGGGGTTCTTTAGAAATTACTTGTGGGAAAACAATGGTGATCCTTCCCCCTCAGGAGCTTTCAGCAATCTGAAAGATATTAAAAACTTGGAAGCAGTAAGATCCAGTCAGCCCTAGCCCAGATTCAAGGTTTAATTGTCGATGTTTGTCATTCACAATGTAACCTACAAGCAGTAGGCAGTAACATATTTAGAAAATCTGGTTTTCTATCAAAATAATTATTCTAAAGTGAAAAGAATGCCCGACTGAAAGATTGCTTGTGGAAGAGTTCCTTATTTTCTCGTTTGCCTTTACTTAATTAGACAAATATCAAAGTAGGGGATTGGTAACTTCCTGGGAGAGGAGTTGACAAAAGTAAACCTAAATTAACACTGCGTTGTTTTCTTCTCTCTTTGGATCTCAAAAGATCTCTTTAGATCTCAAAAGACCCGTATTCAAGAGATTTCAAAATTCTTTGTCAATTAGTTGGGAAGTGAATCACTCTTTCCCTAAGTTAGTCAGGCTGCATAATGAATATGAGAGGAAAATCCAGCTGAAATCCCAGTGTGTGCTGTGCTCCAAGAGCGAGCGCATGGAACCAGTTTATCTGAGGGACACAGGCTGAACTTTAAGCACCTAATCCATTTACGTACATATCAATTACCCTGTAATGGTTAATTATCCATCATCCCGTTAGGGGAGCAATCAAGCAATCGCATATGTTACCCTTTCCTACAGTAATCAAATATTGGAGGCCACCTCGTAGGAAATATTTGACCTAAATTTTTAGTAATTACTAAAAACATACTCAGATTCCTTGCAGATGGATGAAAACACGGCAGGAAATCAGCGTTCATTGTCAGGGATGGGAGTTCTGGAGCTTGGGAGCATTTCCAGAGTTTGTTTTAGTGGTGTTTAAAACAGGTACCAGTTGAAGTCCTCAGGCTTATCTCGGCTTCTTGAGGTGTGTTTGATAAAGTGCAGGAGCCCTCTCCCGTGCCCCAGGGCCATCCCTGAGGTGGGCACAGCACCTGCATGTGCCTCTGCAGGGATGGACAGCCGGGAAACTCCACATTCTGGAGCACACGGAGCATCGGAGCTGGAGTAAGGTGAGAGCACCCACTGCATCACGTGAAGATGACGGACAACACAAAGGTGCTCATGTTGCAGAACGATTTCTAAGCTGGTGCCAAAATCCCTCCCTAACTCAATCCAGGGAACCATCCCGGAGCTTCAGGTAAAATTACAGCAGTTGACGTTCAGTTTGTTGAGTGTAAAGATTAAATTACAGCACTACTGGGGTTTTTTTGATGTAGATGGAAGGTTCTTCCTCAAGCAGACACTTAAGGGAAGAAATCCCTGGGCACCACAGCGTTTTTCACGCACTTCGAGTTTGTTTTGCATAGGCCGATTCCCTTGGGGAGCCTGGGGAATTAAAGGCTCTGTTTTGTTTTGTTTTCTGCGGACAGGTACTAAGAGCTAATAATAGCAGTTAAAGTATCCTCTTCCTTCTCTTTCATTAACAGAAGATTGAGGCCAGGCTTAGATCACTTAACAGGGAACATTAGCAGATGACTTGGGGCAGAAGGGCCACGTTAAAGGGTTTTGCGGCTGCGGTGTCCTGCAGCAATTTCGGGATTGCGTTGGGCAAAGGGAACACAACATTCTAAAAGGCAGATAAAGTTTCTTTGTACAAGGAGCTCCTCAGCAGTCCTGTGTTCACGGGGGTTTGGGTGTATTTAGGAATTGGTGCTGAGGCTTCTGAAGCCTTTTATAGCAAACATAAGAGCAAAGGAAGAACTCGGCCCTGCTGGAGTCTGTAACCCCTGAGCCTGGGTGGGATATTAATGCTCGCTGCTTTGGGTATGGAGGGAAGTGAGGAAAATTCAACTGTGCACTTCCTCCCAGCCTGCTGAATCCATCCTGCTGATCCTCATTCACTGGCCTCCAAAACACAGAGTCCTAAATACCCCCACATTCTTCTCATTCTGGTCAGACTTCAGAACAAAGAACGTGTGTGCTAAGTTGTCACTCTTGAGATGGACACGACACTCGCGAATAATACACCCCAACTCCGTCAGAAGGTAAAAGGACAGAAAAGACATTTTATTCTACAAAGTCTCCATTTATATAGTCTCCTGGCACTCGTGCTGTGTCCTCATAGGCTTCTGCATTAACACCTCTTAAAACTTATCGGTAGGTTGCAACACCACCCATAAGAAAACAAATCTGGGCTAAAAACAACATCCCACGGACAGCTGCGTGTTTTCTTCTCTTGGTTTTGGTTTCTTGCTTCTGTTGATATTGAAGTTCTCACGGGTGCAAGCTGAATTCTCAAGGGTAAAGAGTAATTGTGCTCAAATCAGTGTCTGCGAAGCTTTCTGACCAGCTGTCAGTTTCCACACTAAGTGACTACAGAAACACATGGGGTGAATCAGGAGCATCCTTGGGTGCTGTCATTAATTGTGAGAGGCCCTGGGGTTGCGTTAGGTGTTGCATCTGCTCTGGGCTGGAGGCTATAAAAGCTGTGGAACTGTAGGACAGGGGCAGAGGTTGCTGCCCTAAATGTGAGGGTGAAAAGCCACTGGGGTCGCCTGTTGCTCAGTTGGGTCTGGGGCAGAGATGAAGGTGGCAGCAGATTCAGCAGTTCTGCACATAAAAATATCTGTGTGCTTTTTTTGGCTCTTTGCTCCAAGTACGAGGAACTTCGGCCTTCTGTAAGTAAAGGGGTGGCATAAACAGCTCCTTAGTTCAGGAGGCTTTGCAAGGTCTTCAAAGCTGCCGCTTTTCAAGAAAGAAGGAGTGATTATAAATCACAAAACTTCCTTGTCTGCTGATATTCCAGGGTAAAAGGTACCTTGGAGTCTGGGTTCTACATGAACATTTGTGGCATTGACTGCTCAGCTGTTTGTTCAAAGGGGATTTTCCCTATGATCTAGGCCCTGGAAACCCCCATTTAACCCATCCTACCCATAGCTTGGTGCTAAAGGTACCCCCAAAAGCTCAGGCACACCTGATTCTCTGCTGAAGGGGCTCCCAAAAGCTCAGGCACACCTGATTGTTTGCTGAAGGTGCTTCCAAAAGCTCAGGCACACTTGACTCTCTCATGGCCTCCTGGCAGGTGAAGCTATATGAGCTCTGAAATGGAGACACTTCAGAAAATTTTCAGTGCCATATGGATTTTCTCAAAAAAGTGAGTGTTCAGTGGCTTCAGGGAAATAAAATTCCCAAGTGAACACACTCTCCTGGCTAACCTCAGCAGCCATGGAGCCATTCCTGGCCTTTTCTCAAATCCTTGAGAGGGTTATCAGGGTGCCTTGCTCTTGTGGGGTGCACTGTCTGTTCAAAGCTCTCCTTGTCCGTCCTGTTCTTAAGCATCAATTTTCCTCATGTTGTATTTGATCCCAGAATCGAGGCTCCACTGCTCCTTGCTCTGTGTTTGTCATGGTCTCCTGAGAAGCACCTGCTCCCAAATTCCTTCTGTGCCAGCTCACATCCAACTCCACCCGAGGGCTCATCGAAGGACAAGACAGTGACTCATTCTTCCCTCTCAGAAATAGCATCCAGAAAGCTCAACAGAGGAAGTCAACAATGAACACAAGGATTACAAAAATGCTCCCATTCTCCACGAGTTAATTTTAGAGTAAAATCAACATTTGTTCATGGTTTAGAAAGATCTCCATCCTCATTATTAGTGTTGTTATTGTCACTGTGACTATTTTTACGCGGTGCCTTCGATTTGCAAGGGGGTGTTTTTGACCAAATGGGAAGTTGGGTGTTCATGGTAATGAGAGGATTGGGTGAAAATCCCTACACTGGGAGCATGAATTTCTTTGCAAACACAAAGGATTTCTGAGAGGAGCAGATGGCAGTGAGAGATGGGGAGATGACTTCATCATCCAATTCCTGTTGCCTATAAGGACCTAAAAAAATAATTCACACATAGAGATACTGGGGAACAAAAAGGAGATGTCATTTCTGCAGCCTCTCCAGTGTGAAAGTGTTGGTCAGGTCTCAGGGGATTCCCACCACCTCAATCTCACTGTAACTTACTCTCTTCCAAGTTTTTCTGTCCTGGTTTTGACCTCATTTGACTTTGCTGGACACCATTTCTGCCTGTTTTGATCCACTGGTATTTTGTGTTGTGAAGACAGAAGTTTTGAATCTTCCCAAAGACAACTTGTTATTTTGTAGGGAGAAAAAGCATCAACTTTTATCCTTTATTTTCACTGTCTTTGTTTTGTGAAATGGAGTATTCCAGGGAACAGCTCTGTGGAGGAAAATCTGCTGGGTTCCAGGTATTGAACAGCAAAGCTGTGAGCAAGTTAAGTGATGATAGGGAATATAAATCATGCACTGAAAACAGCCAGAGGTTTTGGTGGAGCCAGGAAGGCAACAGATCATCACTGGGCACAGCTGATGGCTCTTTCAAAGGAAAGAAAACACTTCTTTCCTATTTTTTTATGCAGATAAAAGTTGTAATGACAGTAATTGCCCAGAGGTTCATAGCTGTGTGTGGGAGAAGGAAGTTCTGTGTTAAAAGTGCTGCTCTGACCAAGGTAATGCCCCGGGGGCAGGAGACAGGATGGAAAATCAGCCTTTGCCATGTTGTATTCTAGAATAGAAACATAAGGAAGAAATGAGGATTGTCATAGTAGAGTTTAAAGGCTCAAAACAACACAAGATGTAATACGAGTTTGGCTCTAGTAAAAATGAGATGCAGGTCTTTGGTAAAGTGTCTTCAGGGCTTATTGTCCCAGAAGTCCCCTTTTGGACTGAAATTTTTCATTACTCAGCCTAAAAGTGAATTTAGGTGGAGAGGTTGTTGTAGTGTTTTCCGAATTACCAGAATAGTTTCTCTCCCCAGTATAAACAAATATCCCTAAGCAAAGGCAGGTGCTGCTTGGCAAAGAGAATGCTCATATATAACTCATATCTTACCATGGTAAGAGTTTCTTGCTATTTTTAAAGAAATGACAATATTTCCTCCCTCTCCCCAAGAATGTGTGGCTATTTAGAAATAGAGGCTTTTATCATGAATGGACGTATGTTCACACTGCCTTTATATTTCTTATTTCTATCGTGTTGTACTCAGCAGGATGTTCACCTAATATTATTCTGGTTTAAAATTAATACAGTTCAGTTGCACTGAGTATAAATGTATAAATCACAAAATGAAGTGCTGTTCTCTCTTGAAAATAATAACTGGGTATAGATCTAATGCTCCCACTTCACAATTCAATTTCCCTCAAGGAGTCAAAAAGGTGATATGACATTTTAGCCCATAGGTTGAGAGGGAAAATTTGGGGTTAAGAAGTCAATTTTGCTTCTGAATGTGGAACAATGGAGGATTTATTATTTATTATTTATAGGGCCTTGACAGCTTGGAGGGATGGGCAGAGAAGAACACTTTGAAGTTCAAGGGAAATGCAGGTCCTGCACCTTGACAGGAACAACCCCAGGCACCAGCACAGGCTGGGGAGTCCCTGCTGGGGCAGCTCTGAGGGGAAGGACCTGGGGGACACCGAGCTGTCCCTGAGCCTGCAGAGTGTCCTGGGGGTCCTGGGGGACACCGAGCTGTCCCTGAGCCTGCAGAGTGTCCTGGGGCCAAGGAGGCCAATGGGATCCTGGGGGCAGCAGGACAGAAGAGCATTCCCAGCAGGGCAGGGAGGGATCCTGCCCCTCTGGGCAGCCCTGGAGGCACCTCTGGAGTGCTGTGTCCAGCCCTGGCTCCTCAGCACAGCAGGCCCAGGGAGCTCCTGGAGCGGGGCCGGCGGAGGCTGCGCAGCTGAGGAAGGGCCTGGAGCAGCTCCGTGCCCAGCACAGGCTGAGGGAGCCGGGGCTGCTCAGCCTCGAGAGGAGCCCCAGCTGAGAGGGGCCCTCAGGCCTGGGTGTCCCTGGCTGCAGGGAGGGCTCCGAGCAGGGCCCAGGCTCTGCTCCGGGGCCCAGCAATGGCACCAGAGCACCGGGCAGGGCCTGAGCCCAGCAATTGCCCTGCCCAGGAGGCAGAACTGCTGCCCTGGGCAGTGCCCAGCCCTGAGCAGATTGGCCACAGAGGCTCTGGGCTCTCCTCCCTGGGGCTGTTGCAGAGCTGTGTGCACACAGTGCTGTGCCTGTGCTCCGGGATGGCCCTGCTGGAGCAGGGAGGTGCCACCAGGTGCCCTCTGTGCTCCCTTCCATCCTGCCCCAACCTGGGATTCTGTGAAAATCCAGTACAACGCAAACAAAATCTCAGTATTTGTTCATTAATGAACTGCTGTCTCGTTACACAAAGATTGGTACCAACCTGATACTTGAGATCTGTTACAATTATCATTGAGAATGCAAAACAGTTCCAGTGATTTCCATTTGGAGCTTATTGAATACCATTTGTTATTATTGTTAATCTGCTGCCAGACACGACAGAGCAGCCCAGGAATGGGCAGGATCATCAGTCTTCCTGTGCTGTGGGCTACTTTTGCTGCTCTGTGTTTGATTTTGGCCTGCTCATGTCATGGCTGTTGTAGGTACAACCAAGTCCCTCATTTAGATAAATTCCCTTGGTTTGAGCTGCATTTTGAGGGTATTACAGTGATCACTGTTGAGCCCTGGGCTGACTTTACTCCAAGGTAACTCTTACATTGAGCTGTGGCAAATACTCAGGAGTGGTTTTCCACAGGTACTAGGGACTGTCAGCCTTCCTGCCACTATCCCTTAGGAATCCCTGTATTCCTTTAGGGAATACAGTGCTTTTTAGCCTTGGTTCACCTTGTGCTCAGGGCATGGTAGATGTGGAAGGTATCTTTTCAGCTTTATACCGGCTAGGCTAGTAGTTTAATGCCTTAGAAAGCCTCAAGCAGCCTAGAGAGGTAGCACGGGCGATCTAGCACTTTAGTAGCTCTAAATCGGTACCTGTATCAGCTGCAAAGCAAATACCATCAGCAGAAGCAAAGAGGGAGAAATACAGCTCCCTGCTCGCTCAATTTCCTGCAGTTGGAAGCTTTCTAATGAGACAGACAACAAGAGATGTTCACAGGAACGTAGCCGAGCCAAGAGAGGGGAGGGCTTCCCACTATCGTCCCTTTTATTCTGAGAAGGGGAAAGGGGCAGACTGGGGGGTGGACCCGGGGTGACCGGCCAATCAGACACTGCTGAAGAGTTTGAGTTACATTTGGTTTTGCCCGCGCTTAGAACAAAGGGGTTCAGAGCACATGGCAGGAGCAAGTGTCTTTGGGAGGGGGAGGGGAAGCTCAGAACAGGCAGCAACACATGGTCTACTTGTGGGTTACTCCTTACTCTCCCTATTAAGTTTTTTTATTTGGAGAGGAAGGAGGTGGCTACCAGAAAACAGAGGCTAGACAAGAATAAGAGAATAAAAGCAGGTATTTCTTTGAAGGGCCTTCAAAGGCACACCCTGGGCAGTCCAGAGGCTCCACCCAAGACAGACCCGGGGTCAGGGGTTCTTCACCCTTTTATAAGTTTGGGCCATTTGCATATCAGGGTTAATTCTCCAATTATAACCTCAGTTCATTATGTAAGTACCCCAAGTTTGTTCCCCCTTTAGAGGCTTTAGTCTACATATTTCGGGGTCTGGGACAACAAGGTGTCCTTGAAGAGCAAAGCTAGAGAGGGTTTGCTATGTCTAACCAGAATAAGAGAACAGTAGCTAACAGGCCGTACGAAGTTTCAGTTACGTACTAAGCAGTAGAGGATCTGAAAAATATAAAAGCTAAAACCTAAGGCATCAGTATGAGAGGAGGAATCCAGACTCAGCTGGGTTGTGAGCATTACTTCCTTTATTCCAGGATCCCATCTGACCCTCAGCAGAGGGGAATGAAGTGTGAAGTTAACTCTAGCAGTAAATCTGGGTCTCCTACCAGCAGACACAGCTCACTGTGCCAAAACACCTGGACTCAGTGCTGGCAAAACGGGTGTGGGATCCTTGATCTCCCTCAGTCAAATACAGGGCTGCCTCTAGATGCTGGCACACCTGAGGCAGGAGTTCAGTCTCCATGGATGTGATGGATCCTGACCCGTGGATGTGAATCCCAAGAGGTAGAAGTGCACCAGCAGTGAAGTAGGTGATCAGCATGCCTTGAAAGATAGTGGATATCTGCCTGTGGAAAAACATGGAAGTAGGAAAGCTAACATCCAGCTGAGGGTTAAGTTTGGAGATCCTGAAAATTTGGGGAAAACTAATTATTGCAGATTATAATATTGGGGAGTACTGGTGAAGGGGTAAGGAGAGAAATGCCACGGGGTAGAAGTGGATTCCATGGAATTCAAGATGGGAGCACTGCAACCTCAGCAGCTGGAAGAATCCCCCAGGAGCCCCTCAAAACAGCCAGTGACAGGAGGTAGGGACAGCCAAGAGGGTGACAGAGAGAGGAAGGTGGATCATCCAAGCATGTGAGGAGGAAGAAGTGGAAGAGCAGAAGAAGTGGATCATCCAAGTACGTGAGGAGGAAACAGCACAGAAGAAAAGGAAGACGTTCCAGGGAGGTGCTCCAGAGGCAGGAGGAGGAAAAGGGAATGCTAGGAACTGGGGCAGGCACGGAGGGAATAAAGGCAGGAGCTGGGAAGCTGGGGGATGGCAAGGAAGGATGAACACAGATGCATCATTGATTTTTGGAACTAGCTGAAGGTTTGGTGAAGACATACCGAGAATGAAGAGTTAGCAACATGGTTAGTACCAGGAGAGCTGGGAAGAAAGGGGACAATAGGGATAAGAAGTGATTAAGCTTAAAGCGAAGGAGCTATTTTAATCTAGACAAATTACACAGGCATAATTAGCATTTAGCAGGGAGAGAGAAAAGGCATTTTTAGATCCGGACCATGTTTTGAGTTATATTTTCACTATAAAATATAAATATGAGTAAAAAGAATGTATTCCAAAAGTGTTCTCCGTGTATCCACTTGGATTTGGCAATTACAGCAGGAGAGTTCAGGAGAGGTTTGAAGGAGGCTCTGTAGTGGTTCTGCAAGCAGAAGTGGCTTCATACGTGTGGTGATATGAGAGAGAGTAAAAATACAGGCACACAGGGATGATGGAAAGCACATGGGGAGCACAGGATTCTTCCTTGTTTTTGTTGTCTCACCCGAGAGAGCCTGGCAAGGATAATTCTGAACAGTTACTCTGTTGGCACAACCTGTGTAAGGGTTGCAGGTATGGAGGTTTCAGGTAGAAAATGGCCAAAGTATGATGAGAATCCACCTTCCTCTTATTCCAGCAGATACATGGAGACCTGGAGACAGCCTAACTATTGCTTGGTTCAGCCAAACACCGATGGGGTTTCCTCTGGAGGCGTTTCGTCCAGCTCTGGAATATTCCAGTATGAAAATTAGAAATGTGGGAGAGAGCAGTGGAGATAGAAAAGGGATAAGGGGGTTATCTGCAAAAGATTTAAAACTGGAATGTTAATGACTTCAGTGTTTTCTGTATAATTCTTAAAACCCCCTCAGGTCCGCCTGAAGTATTTTATCGTGTGTCCTGTAAGACCAAAATCAACATAAAGATGAATTTTGGGAATACTTAGAGGTATTTTAAATCCACCTTTGTTCTTTTCAATATGCTTTAAATATGCTTCCATTAACTTTCCCAATACTGCGCAGTGTTCCTACTTCTGAGAGCTGCTTGACCCTTTCTCAAAGTCTATCACATAATGGCACATTAACATGGAAATGATTCCAGGAGGTGAAGGTGAAGGCATCGAGTGCTTCCAGTCTTCCTTCCTCAGCTGGATAAGAAATGTGAAGGGAAATACGTTAAATACACATTGTATGTTTTCCCTGCTGCCCGACGTTTATCCAATCAAGAATTTTCCAACAGTGCATAAGTACAAGCTATGCAGAGCATTTTAAGAAGCAAAACCTGCCAGCTTTAGGAAAGAGGCGGGGAAGATGGAAATTCAGTGCTCTGGGATTTGCTGCGGGCACTGTGGAGAAGCCAGGATCCTTCCTGCATCCTTCCTGCTCCTCCTAGCTCCGGGCAATCCGCTCCAGCCACGTGTCCAATAAGCTCCTTGGCACTGGAAAGGTACTTATTGGTTCCCTGCTCACCTTTGTACAAGACTCAGCGTCGGGAAAAACAGCAGTGCTGCCGTCATGTTGGACGGATGGCAAAGTCTCCATTGGAATTTAATCCCTAAGTGTCTCAGGAGAAGCTCAGAACAGCATGTCTTGGTTTGAAAGACAGGTGCCTGCTAAGGAAGGCAGGAGCCCCCCTTGGAATGGCAGATGCAACCCCCTTCCCTCCGAGTTATTGTAATTTTGAAATCAAGGGGCTTTTAGGCAAAGATGTGAGAAATAGGAATAACAGTTCTTTACTATTATATATATATATGTGTATAACCAGTCAAACAAACAACAATAACCATGGCAGTAACAGCAAACAATCACAAACCCAGTCCCAGCCTTCTCGGCTGTCGGGCCCTTTCCCCTTGGGTGCAGTTCCGCTCGCAGCCGGCAGGGGCGCTGGCGGCTCCCGGTGAGCAGGGCGGGTGCGATGGTTCCGCCACGGCTGCAGGGGGCGCTCCGGAGTGAGCTTGGGAAGCACGCGGCACTGGTGGCCTGGGATCCTGGGGAGGGATGGAACAAAGGCTTCACAAACCCCTGGGCAGCTGGTCCTGGGTCCGGCTGGACCCTCGGGAGCAGCAGGCTGGAACAGCAGGCTGGAATGGCAGGGACAAGCACAAATCCCGGGTGGCAGACAAGATGTATGCAAACAGGGAACCCCCCGGAGGTCTGGGCAGGCAGGGCGAGCAGGGCTACAACGCAGCGAAGGCTCGAAGCAATGGCGGGGGCAGGGCGGCCACGGCCTGGCCCCAGCGGGGCAGGGAAGGCAGGCTTGGGATCCCGGGGTTTCTCTGGCAGAAGGAAAAGCAGCCAAAGAAAGCAGCCTCCATCTCTGTCCAAATGCCAGAGACCACTGCCCACACACCCAGGTAAAACAAAAGAGTAGCCAGGTCTTTTGTTTTTCTTAAATATCCAGCCATTTGTCCCCCTAGCAACTTGTATGGGGAAAATTCCTTTAACAAAAAAACCCCAAAAATAAAAAACAAACAAACAAAAAATCAAAAACAAAACAACAACAACAACAACAACAACAAAAAACCCAGGAGAGCTCCTAAAACCCCAACACTGCATAACTGAAGTCCTTGGTCATATTTTAAGACTCTCATTCTAAATATTCTCACTCACTCAGAAGTAAAAGGGAAATCATGGAATCATAGGATTGTTAGGGTTAGAAAAGACCTTTAAGGTCTTCAGGTCCAACCATCAACCACCATGTTCACCCCTAACCCATGTCCTCAAGTGCCACATCCGCACGTTCCTTGGACACTTCCAGGGAGAGGGAGTCCATCCCTGCCCTGGGCAGTCTGTTCCTATGATCCAAGGGCACCCACCTTTGCATCCAAAAGAGCTCCAAAAGAGCAGCCTCAGAGCTGTGCCAGTTGGTGCTTTGTTGCAAGGCTGATGAAAGTGCCTTGGAACTCACCTTTATCCAGAACTGAGGGAAAGACGGTTTGGAGCACAGTGGGGAATTCTTCCCTCCTGCAGGTTCTCCTGTGAGGCTGTGGCTGTTCCATCCCTGGCAGTGTCCAAGGCCAGGCTGGACATTGGGGCTTGGAGCAGCCTGGGACAGTCAAGGTGTCTGCTCATGGCAGGGGTGGCATTGGATGAGCACTAAGGTTCCTCCAACCCACACCGTTCTGGGATTCCATGATTCCCTGGCAGCTGTGCCTGATGGGCTGTTTGCATGTGCTGTGTGGGACTTGAGTTGGACAACAGAGCACTTCTTTGCCATCTTTTTCTAGGAAGCTCTCAGTGATAATTTAAGACTTCTCTGTCTGCAGAGGGAGAAAGAGACTTGGAGAGGAGGAGGAACTGGACACCACTCTCAGGGATGCACAGGGTGGGATTGCTGGGGTGTCTGTGCAGGGCCAGGGATTGGACTGAATGATCCCTGTGGGTCCCTTCCAGCTCAGGGTATTCTGTGGTTCCATGAACCGGAAAAGGTGTGAAAAAAGTATAAAAGAGCTCAGTTCAAGGAAGAGAAAGGATCTCCCTGCCAAGTGCTACCCACAGCCCTTGTCTAGAGGCACCAAGGAATCAGGAGGGCAAATACTCCTCTGAATCCAGGGAAAATATTCATTTTGTGGTGAAAGACAACAGAATGAACTTGATTTTCTGTCTTTGTTTCCCACAGTGATTCCAACCCTCCTGTTATCAATAACAGTACTCAGCATTCCTTGGAGAGCAGTTGTGTGACCAGGAAAGCAGAGGGGAGGGATTTGTGGTTGTGGGGCTGTTACTGACAACAATAACTGCGCGATCGTGATGTTATCCAGGGTGAGCACACCCGGTGTCGGGAGTGGGTGGTCTGGGAACCAACACAGAGCCAGGGATTGGTGCTCTTGGTTCATCTCCTCTGATACTTTGGGTGCAGATAGCAACGATTCGTAGGCAACTCCTTTTTTTTTTTTTTTTTCTCCAAAAAATGACTTGGGAAGAAACAAAATGCTCTTCTCTTAGCAGTAGGGTTTAGGACCTGGGGAACTGTACGGATTTCCTTCTCTAATCTGTGGGAATTAGCCCTGACTGACAGGGAGCCAGCATGCAGTTGACTTACAGTCCTCAGCTAACTTGCAGCTCTGTAGAATTCCGGGAATAAGAGCGCTTCTTGTCCAAAGTGGAATTCCTATGAGGATCCAACTGGAAGGGTCAATGCCGGAACGGAGGCTGCCATTGTGTCCTGGGGGAGAATCCATGCAGGTTGGAGAGCAAAAAGTACTTTTTGGGGGGTAAATCTTCAGTGTGTGGTAACTCCTGTTGGCGGCTGTGGGGTGCAAAAAGAATAATAATATAAACCATAATAATAGAAGCCATGATAATAGAAACCATGATAAAAACCCATGATAATAGAAACCATACGAGTTCTGCTAAAAGGAAATTCAGAGGATGGTGTACTGTGTAGCACCGGATGCATCACGCTCTGGTGCTTTAAAGCAGCACCTCCAAAGAGAGCCTTTTACCTTTCCAAAAATTTAATTGTGAGCAATAAGCCATTAAAGAATTGCCATTTGAAGACTAAAATTTCAGGTAGTGAAAAGCAGATAATCAACTGAATGCCTTGAATATGCTGTTGGAAAGTGAGCAGAGTGTGGGAGAAGGTACCAGAGAGAGAAACAAATATACTAAAAAGCCCTGGTGCCGTGTTTGGTTTATTGCTGGAGCAGTTAGGGAAATATCCCAGACAGAATTACAGCTCTTCCAAAATTACTGGATGAGGAGATATCAAATCTCTCATAAGAATATTTGGATTTGAAATACCAATTTGCTCCAAAGAGCATTTAATTTTGTGTGGTGCCTTTCTCTGCCCTTTTATTGCTGAAGGATGAGCAAATAATTGAAATGGGGTTTGTGTGTTTCCCCTGCTGCCTCTGCCAGCTCACCTGGGCAGAAGGAGGCGGGAGACAACTCCAAACGATCTGGGTTCAAGCAGGACAGGAATAAAATGTTCTTTATCCACAGCTCAGCTGGTGACGTCCTCGTTGCTGTAGTAGGGAGTGAAGCCAGGCTATGGCCTTGGAGCTGCGGGGTTCCTGCCTTGCTGAGCAGTTGTTCACAGAAGAAAACGCTTTTTAAAGCTGATATTCTTTCACCTGCTTGTTGACAGTACCTGCAGGACAGAGGCACCTGAACTCTGTCTCCAGGACCAGGCTGTGGCATTTTGGATGTGGCAGTGGGGTGGCACTGCCCTGTTAGCCAGGACAGCTCTCACAGCCTCTGCATCCAGAGGGAGAAAGGACAGGGCAAACTACAATTCCTACGTTTTGTGTGACTGTGGCTTCAGTAGTTTCTTGTGCTTGAGTGCTTGTTTAGGGTTCCAGCCTTGGGTGGGCTTAAAATGGTGGAGAGGGGTCGGGAGCTGCCAAGTAAGATGTACCCATTTACCAGGCACTTTTTAATATGAATATATGTGTACAGAGATCCCTGCATGTTTTCTATATTTGCATTTATGTGTGTTGCTTTATGTACTACATTCCTCGGCCCCTTTCCAAACATGAGGTGAATTTTTACGACCCCACTGCATCTTTTGGGGTCCCTGGATCCTCACCCAGTGGCTCTCACTGGGACACACTGGCCCTACAAGAACCAGGCAGCCCCAGTGTTCCCGCCTGGGCACCCTGCTCAGCCCAGAGCCTCTCTGTGTGCCACGCCCTGCGCTGTAAACATGACACCAGATGCCACCCACGGTGACCCGGGCAGGAGGAGGAGCACCGGGTGGCATCCTCTCCCTCGGGGCTGGTGAAAGGAGAGCTCTGTGCCCACCCACGCGATTGGGGGTTTAGGGGTGGATTTTTATCCTCTTTCTTCCAAGAGTTAAGCAGAGCTCGCGTTTTCTGCGTCCAACATGGCAGCAGAAGGGGGATTCTGTCCCAGGACTTTCCCTGCATTTTTTGTGGACCAGCCTATCGAGGAGTTATCTCTTAATCTGGCTTTGCAGCCCAGTAAAACCTGCTTTGCTGGCAGGGATTCAGCAGCCAGGTGACGAGTGGCTCTCCCAGAATTGTTGCTGTCCTGATGCTTGGAGTGTTTTCCTGCCAAACAGAAGTGCTGTGGGCTCGTGTCCTTCTGGTCCTGAGGGGCTGGAGCTTGGATTCATTCTCCACGTGGAGGATGAGGGGCACCTCCATCCCTGCTCCAGCTGAATGTTTGTAGAAAGCTGGAGTAGCAATTCTGTGCAGGGCTTGGGATGTGGGAGGTGAGGTGTGAGGAAGCCTATTTATACATCTCAGCCACTGGATTTCACCTGGTTTAGGGTGCGACATGTGGTTCTCAGCCTTGGTGGCACCAAGTTCTGCACGTGCACAGAGCCAGAGCTGGCAAATGAGGAGGCAAAACTGCAGCAGTACCCGTGGTCTGCCAGCAGCACAGAGCTCCCCTATGAGAGAGGAGCATTTCCAGTCTGGTCTCTGATTTAGGCACTGAAAATTCCACGTATTTCCCTGAAATCTTGTTTCAGCTCAGGGCTGCTGGGCCGGCCATGCTCTGCTCCAAAGCCTCCCAGCTGATAGAGACTTGTCCCTGTGAGCACCTTGTCCAAGTCCCTTGTGCAAAGCCCCCGCGTACTTGGAGTCCTTGCCCTGCTGGTTTTGTGCAAGTATTTTCACAACCTGCCCCAAAAGTGCTCCTGGCACGTCCAGCATCATTTCCAAGGAAGGAAAGGGCAGGATTGGACCCAAAACATTGTGTTTGCAGTGAGAATTCCAGGTTACACCATCATGAGCTGTGCTGGGCTTTAGATGAGAAGTTACTGTGAGGGTTCCATCCACTTAAACCTCCTGGTTCTTTAAATAGGTGTCCTTGGCCAGCTTTTCTCACTCCGTTAATCCCAGCACAGATGAACTGGCATGAATAGAAGTGTTTATGGCAGCTGCATATGGAATATATCTGATTGTTGCATATAGGCAGAGCTCTGGGCTTGTCATTCGATGCTCTATAAAGAGTCTTGGATAATCTTTCTGAAAGGAGCTGTGTAAATGCTGATATAATTAGCTGGGTTTTCTTTTTTTTTCTTTTTTTTTTTTTTTTGGAAATAGATATCTCTTAATAAAGTGCTGGAGCACAGAATAGCCATTTCCTGTGATTTTCATTCACATAATATTTATAGTGCTGCAGAACAAATGAGCCGTTGGAATGGCAGAGAAATGAATGCCGTGGATGAACTTGCCTTCAGAGGAATTTGTGATCAAATTATGAATCTAACAAACTCCAGTAAGCCAATTACTGCTCCTCCTGGATTTCTGAGTGTGCAGGCTCAGTGGGATTTGGTGTAATCCCTCCCTGTGAACAGATGGGCAGATGGCAGGGCTCTGCCCGGACTTCCAGAGGGCTGGGATCATCTTTACTTACCCCCTTTGCCTCTCAGTGACAAAAACACTCAAAAAACGATGCAAAGGATCAGTGAGGATGTTTCTGACCTACCTCTGTGCAAATTGTCTTTAAATTTTTACCACCTGCCCCTCCCTTAGAAGGTCTTTTTCGCATGCCCAGGGGCACACTCTGATGTAGGGCTGCAGTTATGAAGTGGTCAGCATTTTACTGTGAGCTCCTGTTTGCAAGGAATTACACAACACCCCAACCTTCTCCTCCAAGGTCAAACCAGCTGAATGACAGGAAATAAACCAGGAATAATTTTTAGTCCTCCCTGAAATCAGTCTGATCACAGTCACTGAGTTGCCACCTGCAGCTTTGGCCTTCTAGAGCTGCAAACTTTCTGCTTTTCCAGAAGAAATTAAAAATGTTGCATCAGGTGGGAGATGGAATGATTCTGTATTTTGTCCGCTGCAATTCCAAGAGCTTCCCTGTGCTCCTTGTGTTGTTCCTCACACAAAGCAGACGCCTACACAGCAGAAAGCTGCCAGTACTGTCCTTTGCCTCAAATAAACTACACAAATTCTTAAAATCATTAAGATCTTTAACTTTATTGCAGAGCTGTGGTCTAGTTTTTAACTGGAAACACACGCTGGTAACTTTTAGACTCAATCCAATATTTGTTTCCGAAGCAGTAACTACAACTTCTCAAATCTATTTAGTAAGGAAAGAAATTGCTGTAAATTGTAATGAAAAAAAATCCTTGGTCTCACCAAGGCTGAGCAGGGCCGGTTTTGGCTTCAGGGCTTCAGGGCTTTGTCCAGAAGAAAATGTGAGGATGGAAACTCCAAAGCCCCTGCTGCATCTCTTACCTGTCCTTGAGAGGAAATGTTACTCCTTATTATCCTTATTGATTGCTTCCGCTTATGAATCCTGGAATATCCTGAGCTAGGAGGACCCACCAGGATCAAGGATCCAGCTCCTGGCCTTGCCCAGAACACCCCAGCAATCCCACCCTGGGCATCCCTGGCAGCACTGTCCAAACGCTCCTGGAGCTCTGGCAGCCTCGGGGCCGGGACCATTCCCTGGGGAGCCTGGGCAGTGCCCAGCACCCTCTGGGGAAGAACCTTTCCCTAAAGGAAAAGCTCTCCTGTTGTGTCTCCTCCTGCCCCATCTGAGCCGTGTCATTCAATCAGTTTTTTAGTTCACCCATTTTTCACTTTTCATCCCTTCAGACCACACTGTCCTCACTTGGATACAAAAATATCGTGGGGAAAGTGCTAAAAGTCTTGGCAAAGTCAGGGGAAATTATAACTGCTGTGTCCTCATCCACGTTCCACCCCTTTATTATTTCTGTCACTGTAGCCCAGACAGGTTGGTCAGGCATGATTTAGCTTTGGTAAATCCAGACTGACTGATCCCAGTCACCTTCTGATCCTCTGCATGCCCAGAGATGTGTTTTGGGAGGACAAGCTCCATAATTACCAAAGATCTTGATGTCATCAGAGGTGTTTAAAAGAGTTGGAGGATGAAAAGGAACTTTATGCAAGTTTTAAAAGACTGGACTGGACACAACAAGAACCTGTTGTATCAGGATATAAGAGAATCAGAGCTCTGCAGTAGGCCAGGTCTGTCTGTCTGGGACGGCTGGGTTGCATTCCTACGACAGGTTGGAATAGGGATATGAGGTCGGTGAAGAACACACAAGGCTCTAACAGGACTTTGGCTCCTGCTTTTCACAAAAGCAGGATTTATTTCCCAGGCATCCTCTTCCCGACTGCAGAAAAATGTACCTCTGAGTCTGGCAAAAGTGGTTTTAGTGTTCTCCATGCTGCACTCTGTGCAAATGCATCCCAAGGAGAGTCCAGCTCATCCACTGATTGCCAGGAAAATCCTCTGTGAGATGCTAGCCCTGGCTGTGTTTGGGTCGGACTCGTTGGGGAGACGCAGGATGCTCACAGAAGAGAAAGGAACTAATGAGCACCTTTCCTGTCAATCATCGTTATTCCTGTCAGATCCTCACGCTTCCAGAGCAACTCCCTTCTGCCAGGAGCTGCCGGATCCGAGCCCACAAGGTGAATTAGTTCCTTTTGATGATGTTCTGAGGGAATGTGAAGCTACCAACAATAACATTCTTCAAGCATATCAAATACTTAACGCACATGTCTGGGAGCAAGAAGCCTTTTCTCTCCCTCAGAGGCAGCTTCTCTTGGATTGTCCTTTCTGCCTGAAGGAATTCTTCATTCCTGGGGCAAAACCCCTGCCTTGAACGTCTCGTACTGTTGATTTCATGGGAGCTGGCTTTAGTGTTTTGGGAACACGTGAGGGGGGAACACTTACAGAAGTACAGGTCTGTCTGAGGGACAGGTGGATCTCACAGGACAGGTAAATCTTATTAATAAGTGGTAGAACAAGCTAAATATAGCACACAGCTACACCAGGAAAGAGGAATTACCCCAGGACTTCCTATGGGCATTAGATCTTTTATTTTATTTTCATTGTTGTTGGTGTTCAGGTATAAATAATATTCCAGGTCTCATAACACAGAGATAATGCTCATTCTGATTATTTTATGAGGCTTTGCAAGGAAATTAAGGTTTGAAGTCATGCTGGTAAGTGGGGCTTGTGGGTGAGAAGAAGTAGAATTAAGTAAGTTTGCAATAACCTTGTGCACTTATTTTTTGAAGGACTGTGGAGCAATTTTAGTCCCAGTAGAGGTTTTCAAGAACTGGAGTGCTCTGGTGTTATTTCATAGTGGTTACATGACCCTATAAACCTTGTGTTGTGAGCTCCCCTTTGGTTTCACCATGTGCCCTCACAAAAAAAGTCTTATTTTGAAAAAAATGACCTTTTTTTTTTTTGGTTTTGTAATAGGGACAACAATGCCAGCAATACAATAGCAAATTCAAACTGACAGAGAGGAAATTTAGGGTAGATATTGGGAAGGAATTGTTCCCTGGGAGGGAGGGTGGGCAGGCCCTGGCACAGGGTGCCCAGAGCAGCTGGGGCTGCCCCTGGATCCCTGGCAGTGTCCAAGGCCAGGTTGGACATTGGGGCTTGGAGCAGCCTGGGATGGTGGCAGGTGGGGAAGGGGGTGGAACTGTCTGGGCTTTGAGGTCCTTTCCAACCCAAACCACGATTCTCTGATTTAAATAAGCTCCATTAGGTGCCTGGGCAGTCTCCCGTGAGTTGCACGGCGAGTCCGTGAAGTTTCAGGGAATTGCAGACTCGAGTTTCAGGGAATGCTGTTTAAATTCCACGAAGGTGAGTAAAAGCCTGAGCTCTTTCCCAAACCCTGCTTTAGCCGGTGGCACCTGGCACCTGTATCCCGGGGGAAGAGAGAGAGACTGATCCAGCAGCATCGCTGTGCCGAGCCGGGCTCCAGCGGATTCCTGCTGTCCTGGAAAATGATCTCCCGAAGGCAGCGGGAGCTGCCGCCTTCCCCGGCAGCGGGAGCCCGCACCGGGCTGCGGGGAGGCGGACGGGCCCCGGAGCGGGGGAGCGGCTCGGGGAGCCGGGGGGAGCGCTGCCCAGCCCCGCCCGCAGCGCTCCGAGCCGCGCGGGGAGCCGGGAGGGGGAAAGAACGGGAGAGGGGGAGAGAGGGAGAGAGCCGGGGGGAGCTGGGAAGCCGGGCTGGCAGCGGGGAAGTGCCGGGCGTCGGCAAGGGGCAGGCGCATCCCTGCCCAGCGCAGCGTCGGGAGCAGCCGGGATGCGGAGCCGCCGGTGGGGAATGGCCGGGCGCCTCCTGCTCTGACATGCCGAGGTATTTTT
Source organism: Aphelocoma coerulescens (assembly GCF_041296385.1). Taxonomy (NCBI): domain Eukaryota; kingdom Metazoa; phylum Chordata; class Aves; order Passeriformes; family Corvidae; genus Aphelocoma; species Aphelocoma coerulescens. The sequence continues at coordinate 1,377,551 of NC_091020.1, forward strand.
TTCCCCGCCGTTGCTCTCCCTCGGGTTGTTTGATGGCAGGTGCGTGGCGCTGGGCTCGCTGATGCTCTGTTCCGGCTCTGGGGTTATTCGGGAAGCAGAGCGGAGGGTGCCCAGGTGTGTTCTCGCTCCCTGTGGAGACGCGGGGGGAACTTGCTGCATCACCCAGCGCAGCAAACTTTGAACTGCCAACTCAGGCTGGGGGTTCTTGTGTTTGATTTCCCTTGGAATTCAGGTAAAAATTACGCCCAGAACTAATATTTTATTCATCTCTTTACAAGAGCCATCACTCCCTCATCGCGTTAGATTTGGAGAGGGGGGAGTCAGTGAAAACTGCCGGGGTTTGATGTCCTTTGTCAAACTGGGCTCTGTGTCTTTCCCATCAGCGTGGTTTCCCTGCAGTGAGAGAGGAAAGATCTGAACACTCGCTTTTCGGTTGTTTCGACTGGAAATTCATGTCGGTGGCACGGTGGAGGTCCCACAACTCCGCTCTTCTTCCTCAGAGGAATTCCTTTGCAGCACTCCCATGCCCGGCAGTATTCTGGCTGGGTTTTGCAGTTTTTAGAGTTGAGGATTAGGAAACTTAAGGGCTTGTACCTGGCTAATTCCTTGATAAGCCTCTACATTCAGTCTTAAGGGCTCTGTTAGTACTTTCTGTCAGCTTCTCTCCCTTTTTTCTCAAACCGCAGTTAACCCTAACTAAAAAAAAAAACAAAACAAAACAAAACAAAAAAAACCAAACCACCACTTTTTTTGGTCATACCTTGAATTTCTTCATATTTAACTCTTCTTACTGCATACTTTTGCTTTGCTTTGTTTTGTTTTGTTGGGGATTTTTTGTTTGTTTGCTTGGTTGTTTTTTGAATTTTGGGGTCTTTCTTACTTATTCCTTGTCTGTTCAATTGGTGTTATTTTAGTAATTACTGTTCTTGGAATCCTGCATTTTCCTTGCCTTGTGTTCACTGCCATGCTGACACTACTTCAGATTTTTTTTTTAAAAAGGGGAATTTTAGTGCTTACTGCCATCCCATTTAATCTGGAGAACTGTAAACAAGGAAACTGTAAACAAGTAAACTTGATGTAGCATTTGAAGGCAGAAGGAAGGGGTGTGTGTGTGTTTTGTTTATATTTCTCCACACGGAGGGAGCTGGTGTTTGAGGTGCTGTGCTGTCACACGAGGATAACATTATTCCCTGTGCAAGGGTAACCCCAGGTCCACGTTTCCTTCCTTCCTGGAAAGCCAGCTGATTGGTGGAGCTGGGAAGCTGATATGATAGGAGATATGGTAAATAATTAATAATATTAATGGCCTGGACTTTCAGGGAGTGGAGTCTTGCTTTGGGGAGTTGGAGACTTCGCCTGTGAATTCTCAGTTTCTCTTATCAGAATTGCAGTGTTGCTTTGGGGTTTTCTTTGCCAGGGGAGGCAGCAGGATGGTGAGCATGGGGATATTTGATGCATTCTATCTGTCCGTGGTAGCACTCAGGTTTCGGGAACATGATCCCTGTGTCTTGGCAGGTGCACCCCTGAGAAATAAGAGTGGAATTTAAGGAGAGGACAGCTCTGCTCAGGGATGCAGCCTCCTCTCCCAGCTCTTGTCTGGAGCTGCTGAGGCAAGAAAGTTACTCCCAGGTGCTGTGTTTCACACCTTACCCTTGGAGAGGGAATGTGCAGCCTGTGGAGAACTTTGGGGCTCGATATCTTCTTTATGGTGTTCTACCCGTGCTAAATCACTGCTTGGAATAATTGTATTGTCACCTTGTGTCATATTTGCTCAGGTGTAATGGCTCTGCCACAAAGGCAGTCGCCTGGAAAATTGTGCTGCAAAATTTTTAATGTTCCTTGGAAAGGTGGGGAGGCTTTAGAGCTTTTCTTTTTTTTTCTCTATTATAAAAGTGGGGGCTTAGAATAATTTTTTTTTTTTTTCTCTCCTTTTTCTCTTTATGAACATCCTGGTTTCCAAGATTGTCTGGTAATTTCTTTTAGGAATAAGAGACACGTCTCTATGCTGAAGAAACCTTTCCTCACAACTATTTCCAAATAACAGGAAATTAACAAAATTTAAGCTCTTTAGATGAAAAATAAAACCAAGTGGCTGTGTTGGATTCTGGTCTTAGCTTGCTGTACAGCTAGGTTGTTGTAAGGGTTAAAGGTATAAAGTATGAATTAATTCCTTTGGGCTGCAGGCTGTGGTTTGAGATGTCCAGTTTTAACCTGCTGTTTAAATTGTGGATTGGTTTTTTGGGTTTTTTTTTGGTGTGTCTATGAAAGTCTCTTCTTCACAATCATCAGCTTTATTAAAACAAAAAAAGAAAAAAAGCAAATTTTCACAAGGAGTGGAGCTGTGAAGGGCATTGGTGCAGTTTAATAGCACCAGTGAACTTTTGGGGCTGAGAGGTGGCAACGCTGGTTGCCAGTTTTAGCACCTCTGGTTCTGAGTTCATCAACTGAAATGTGCCTTAGAAGCCTCAGACTGGGAAAGGCCATGTGCACCTCCTGCTGTGGGGCTGGTACCGCTGCCTGAACTCCAGATCTTCCCTGGTGTCAGCACTGAGCCCTTCCAAAAATGAGGATGGGGTTGGGCTTTTGGTTTTTAGAATCCCAGATTTGGGGTTGGAAGGGACCTCAAAGCCCATCCAGTGCCACCCCTGCCATGGGCAGGGACACCTCCCACTGTCCCAGGCTGCTCCAAGCCCCAATGTCCAGCCTGGCCTTGGGCACTGCCAGGGATCCAGGGGCAGCCCCAGCTGCTCTGGGCACCCTGTGCCAGGGCCTGCCCACCCTGCCAGGGAACAATTCCTTCCCAATATCCCATCCATCCCTGCCCTCTGGCACTGGGAAGCCATTCCCCCTTGTCAATCCATGCCCTTGTAAAAGTGGAAGCTTTATCCTCCTGCTGAAATTAGCTCACGCTCCCTTCTCCTCCTCCTCCTCGGCAGTTTCCACTGGGCACTTCCCAGCACTCCAGGAAATCTCTTGCACTCCCTGAGTACCTGACCCTGAGTTGTGCCTCCCCTGAATTTATCCTGTTTCTGTTACTTCAGTCCTTCAGAGACTCCAGTTGTTTCTGGGTGCCATCAGCAGCCCCTCCTCCAAGTCCTGTGTCCCTGCTGTGTCACATAGGATCAACCTGGTGCCACCATCAGTGACACAGTTACTGCTGAAATGTTTAACGGGATCAGTTCCAAGCCTGAATTTTAAGACCCTCTAATAATCACTTAAGTTTTCAGGACTTCTGCTGTTGTCTCCCCATGAACCAGATGCTCACCTACCCCTAAATGCCTCTGCTGGTTGCAGTTTAACTCACGGTTTCCCATGTGACACTGCTGAATACTCAGCTAAACCCCAGATTAGTGGGATCCCCGGCATTTGGGGAATGTTATCTGATGAAGTAATCTCTTAGTGAGTCTCTCACGAGCTACCTTGTGCTGAATAATAAGAAATTTGGTCACATTTCCCAGTGCTTTCATGTATTTGGAAAGAAATTTGAAGGGAAGAGCACTTGGGTGTCTGTGCCACTGAAGGAAGTGGTGTAGGCTTGGAGAGAATTCTTCACTTAAGCATGAATAATTTATTCCCTGCTCTTTAATTGTCTGCAGTATCCCAGTTAAAGGAAGCATTGGAGTGGTGTTCAATTTTGTGCGCCGTTTGTTTCCAAACTCTGGCTTTGACTTTAATGGCCCCTACAGCTTTTATTCCCTTTATGATGATTTCTTCTTTTGTACCCCTGTGTTTCTTATTTTTCATTTCTTTTCTTTTTTCATTTTCATTTCTTCACCACTCACCCCCTCCTTCTCCTCCCATGGTAGATATTAACACCCTTACTGAAAACATGGTCAAAAATTTCCTTTGTACTTCCCCTCGCTGGACTGGATGACCTAGGAGATCTTTTCCAACCTTACTGATTTGGTGATTATCCTTCCCAAAATATCCATCTCACTGCAGAGGAACACACATTGTTCTTTTCCTGACCCCTGCCTGCATAGAGCACCCAAAAATCTTCATAAAGTTCTCAGAAGAAGGAAAATACTGCATGCTTGGAGATCTTCCTGAGATTCCATTACACCAATTCTCCCTAGATTATCTTTTCTTAACTTCTTCATTGTGTCTGGTTTTAGGCTTTTTAAAACTCCATAGGTTTCCATGAAAAGCCTTCTAATGTTGGAGGTAGTTCCCTGTTAGCTGTGCACCCGTGCAGAGTCCTTCTTCTTGAAAGTCTTTCCCTCCCTCTTTTTTCCTTGGAATATTGAAGATTTTTATATATACCTGGGATTTGAAGATTTCTGGGCCTCCTTCATGTTCAAACAGCTGAGCTCCTCATTTCACCTGATTTTTCTAGTTACTTCCCTTAATTTCTTTTTTTCTTTTTCCCCCAAACAAATGCTGATAACCCTTAATTACAACCCCTTTTTCTTTTGCTTTTCCATCTTGTTTAATCAGCTGATTATCATTCAAATCCAGTTTATTTTCTGTCAGTGAACCCTCTCCAAATCGAGAACAAATTAACCTTATTTCTCCCAGATACAAAGGTTTCCTGCTGGATCAGTCCTCCATGAGAGCACACAAATTAAGCTGCTATTTGTATTTTTTGTTCTTTGTGTCTGGAAAATGAAATTCCCCAATAGTGGCCCAATTTCTAAAGAGTTCTTAATTCCCTGAAGGACACCACAACCGCCCATGTGTTTCTTCCAGGTTTATGGCATTACAGCCCCCCAATGCAATTTGCCTGGATCAGCCTTCCCAGGGTGATTTTGATCCCAGCCAATATTGAAATTTAACATATGGCTCTTTTCTGGCTCCCTGTCTCTGTCTCCAAGGGACAATCCTTTGGAGAATCTCCTCTGCTCACATCTGGAGAAGCAGTAAGATCAAGTTCCCTGGTTTCCCCCATTGGTTTTGCTTTTCTGGCAGCTCTTTGAGAGAACCAAAATGGAAAAATTCTGCCCCAGGTTGGGCCAGACATGGGAACAGCATCAAGGGTTCTGCCCTGCCATTAACTACGGCTCCCACAAAGCTGAATAATCCGAGTTTTCTTCATCTGGGGAGCACGAGGGATGTGGGATTTGTTTGCTCTGTCCTGATGGAGCACAAGCGTTCCTCAGAACACATTCCTTCAAATGCTGCTGCTCCGGTCCCTCTGTAGAGAAGATATTTTAGATTTTATTTCCTCCAGCTTAAGGTGGTCCCAAGTTCATGCACACATAGATCCAAACTGTTGGTTTGATGGAGGGAGAGAGAGCTGCAAGGTTCCAGTGCAAAAGTCTCGGCTGAAATCCAGGCTTTTAAGAAGAAAACCTTTGTATCACAATATCCAGAAATAATTGTGAACTCCATTAAAGCACAAAATGTCTCTTGAAATTTTATAATGGTTTTTAATATCACACCCACCTTTGGTAAAGTGAAATTCTGCGGTGACTTTTCCTCCTGGAACTGTTCAGTCTCTGAGATATCACCAGAGCTTTGGCTTTGAAGCCATGGCAGCTGAATCTGCCTCCCCTGTGACACTCAAGATGCTGCAACACCTTTTGCAAAAATTGCTCTTGCTTGGGAGTGCTCTTTTCCCCACCCAAGCACTCATTAGGTTCTGAGTTAAACAAATGTTATCATTGTTAAGCACTTCCACAATCTTAGCTCAAAAGGAGGGCTGAGTAAAGCAGGGTTGTGACAATCCATGAGCAGTTGGAGCTGTAATTTTGGGTGATTCACTGGGACAAAAATGGTTTGGTACAGACTGAGTGTGCTGAGGCTAGGATGCTTCTGGGATGTGGAGGAACTTAGGTTCCTCCAATGACAGCTCCTGATCCTGCCATGGTCTGCAGGTCCTGTGCATTTCCGGAATCCCACCCTTGAGATTTCTGTCCTCTGGTAGAAGTGCTTGCCAGGGGGGAAGGTTTAGGGAGGGGCGTTGACTGGTTTTAGTCCCCTCCTGGTGTCACTGTGAAGTTTTGAGCTGTGTGAGTGCTGGGCCTGCTGCACTGCTGGTCTGAGGAAAACAGGCTCTGACTCCATGTCAACAACTGGAGAAATCCCTGCATTGCCACCTTGGGCACAGTCACAAGCACAGCTCTCCCAGCCCAGGGAGCAGCCAAACCAAACAGCTGCTGTCTGACACAAAGGCTGGGAGCTGGCCATGGGATACAGAGCCGTTCTTGGTCTGTAAATTTACATCCCTGGTTCATAAACAACTCCTACTTAATTTTAAATGGGTGAGGTACTCTCACATCATATCCTTCCTTTAACAGCTTTGTAATGAGTTTTCCCCACACTTGGTGCTTTGGGGGCTCTGGTCCAGAGGTTCCCTGAGCATTTGCTTTAGAAATGCTGTGTACTGCCCATGACTTTGTCTTCAGCACCACTTGTGGGGCTCAGGTTCTGTTTCTCCTTGCTTTGGTGCATCCTGGGCAGGGATGAAATCACTGTGAAGCAGGTAAGGCCATCACAGCATTCTTTGGAACCCAGTTAATGAACCGGTCAGGGCTGTTCCTGCTGAGTGGACACTGTGTTGAAAACCTTATTTAAGGTATTTAAGAATTATCATTAAAATCCACATTCATCACACAACCTTCACTTTAAACAACAAAAACAACCAAACTAAACAAACAAATTCCCAACACCAAAACCACCACAACACGGAACAAAAATGAACAATTTACACAAAATCCACCCCTCGACCCTTCATCACAATTACAACAAAAATTCCCCACAATCATTCTACTCTAGAACACTGAACAGTATTCAGTACTCGACCCTGCAGTCCCAAAAAGAGGTGGATTACAGCGTACCTGACTTACCTCTGAAGTCAGGAATGTTGTACAAAACAAGCTGCACAAAATCCTCTCTCTGTTTTCCCTGCCCCTGGCCTGAACATGCAGTGAAGCTGGTGGTGGTGGTGGGGCTGACTCTTCCCAAAATGAGCCTGGAGAAAAGCTACTGGACATCAACAGTGTTGAGTTGATTCATCCTTGCCAGAGCATCTGAGCGTGGATGTAGAAGGTTTGTCTTCTCCAGAGCTTCTGCTTGCCCAAATGATGGATATTGTGAGGCCCTGGCAGGGGAGATGCTCTGTGTGATGGACTTCCCAGCAACCTGACACGAGGGGGTGGGAGAGGCCAGAGGGGTGCCATGGAATGGTGTGAGGTTTGCATCAAGGATAGATGGGGCTCAGACCAACCTGGTCTGGTGTGAAGTGTCCCTGCCCATGGAAAAGGGTTTTGGGACTGGATGATCTTTAACATCCCTCCCAACCCAAACCATTCCATCACTCTGGGATAGACAGCCCTTTCTTTGCAGATCTAGAGGAGTTTGTGCTGGCCGGGCACCCAGTGCTGTGCCTGGTGGAAGCAGGATGTAGATGGCCCTGTCTGCTTCTGCTGCATCATTAAAACCTGGTTTAATCTGTGCTGTTGTGACCCTTCAGCCCCGTGAAGCATCCAGTTTGTTTTCTAAAGAGCTAAGATGGGCCTCGGTGTTGCTTTTGCAGTCTTTGTGTTCCATGAACTGCTTGAAATGCAGCCAAAAGTCTCGAGCAGACTGTGCTTGTCCCAGGTGTGCTGGGAAACAAGCGGAGAGGACGTGCTTCTCCCCTGACCTTGACTCCTGTCCTCTGTCCCCAGGTGGATCTGATTTACTTGCATGTTGAACGCACCACAGGCAATGCTCTCCTTTAAAGCAGGGAGCAGGATAAGAAGTTACGGCCCTGTAACTTCCAGTTTAATAGCTTGGAATTGCCCCGATTTCCCGGCCTCAGCTGGAGAGTGGAGCCCACATCGCGATTTATGAGGCGTGGGAGAGCGCGGTTATTGCTACAATTGTCTCAGCTGATGAGCTGCACACCAGACAGAGCTCAAGGCTGCTACCACTGCTTGCAGAGCTTTCCAGGGGAAAGATGATGGATTGATGCAAGGCCTAGCACAATCTTGGCCTTGGATCAACTTCAGGGAACTGAGAACGCAGCACAGACCATCGTGTGGGTGGAACCTGTTGCTTCTCTCTTGGGAGAAGGTCTTTCTTTTTCCCTACTCACAAGGACTTAGCTCAGTGCCAATGAATTCCATGAGGGATAGTTTGGAGATACCTCTGTGAACAGAGATAGGTGAACCCCCCCAGTTCCTGTCCTTATTGCTTTTCTTCCTCTCCTAAAAGTGAGAGAAAGGGCTCACGTTCTTTTCCCTGTGGCCTTTTCTCGGAAAGCTTTTGGAGATGGCCACTCTCAATGGTTTGAACAACAAACCGTGGGTATCAGCAGTGTCTGCTGCTCCTCCTTGTGCTGAGGGACACGTGGCACTGCTTGTTCTTCCCACCAAGGCCTCTCCCTGCCTTCCGAAGAGTCATTCTCCCTGGCAGGGATGCTCCCGCTCTCTGGAGCGGGATTGCTCCTCATCCCAATGTGTTGGCAGCTCTTCCCATACCCTCTTCAGCCCAACGCTGTCTCTTTTAGACCCTGCTCTGGGTCTTCACAGCTTTGCTGAGGGAAACTGGCTTTTTCTCTCTGGGTTGGGTGCAGCAATTCCTTGATATCCGTGTGGGAACACCTGGAGCTGTGAGCCCTGGCTTAGCCCTACTGCCTGTAGCAGACCCAGAGAGAACTTCATTGGATTCCAGACTGGTTTGGGTTGGAGGGACCTCAAAGCCCATCCAGTGCCACCCCTGCCATGGGCAGGGACACCTTCCACTGTCCCAGGCTGCTCCCAGCCCCCGTGTCCAGCCTGGCCTTGGACACTGCCAGGGATCCAGGGGCAGCCCCAGCTGCTCTGGGCACCCTGTGCCAGGGCCTGCCCACACTCCCAGGGAACAATTCCTTCCCAGTATCCCACCCATCCCTGTCCTCTGGCACTGGGAAGCCATTCCCTGTGTCCTGTCCCTCCATGCCTTGTCCCCAGTCCCTCTCCAGCTCTCCTGGAGCCCCTTTAGGCCCTGCAAGGGGCTCTGAGCTCTCCCTGGAGCCTTCTCTTCTCCAGGCTGAACAATCCCAACTTAGTCTGTCTCCAGAGCAGAGGGGTTCCAGCCCTTTAAGCATCAACTCCAGGCACCTGAACTGCTCTGTGTGGGTGCAAGGTTTTTTTTACAGGTTGCCTTCGGTGTCCCTGCTCAAGACTGCCTTCAATGTCCTTTGCTCCTGGCCTTGTTCTTTCTCTCAGACCATATAAATATATATATATATATTACATATAATCCCTGAAAAATGTGCTTTTCCTTGTGGGAATGTCAACCCAGTGAGCCGTGGCAGTGCAGATCCATCCGTTATATCCCAACCTGAGTTCCTGGTGGGGGGTGAAGAGAGGCTTCTGTGCTCCCCATCTCCGCACCCCACCCACACGCCTGGGATGAAATGAACTGATGAGAGGGATGACTTCTCCCCCCATCATTAGGATGCAAGTGCTTGCTGAATGTGCCAGATGTTTGGCTTTCATTATCTGGAGGTTTTTTTTCCTTTCCAGCTCTAGTGAAAGGGAAGCCTGAGCAGGTCCAGTGGAATTCTAAACAGTTTCCTGTGTGAACAGAGAAAGCAGCATCCTTAATGAACTGCACAGGGTGACAGTGAGTCCAGCTAATGAATGCTGTCCCTGTTATTTAGAGAGATGGCTAAGTGACATTTTTTTTCTGATTTAGGATCGCTGAATCTGTATGGATTATCCGTCTAAAAAAGGCTTTCTTTTATTTTAATATTTTGTTTTAAATATCCTGTGTCATATTTCTGAGCTATTCAGAACATCCTGCTATTCTCTATGTGTTAACAGTTGAAGGAAGTGTCTTTACAAACATGTTTTGCAATTACTCTGGAGAAATCCAATGAACACCTCTTCATAGCACTGGAATCCCAGAATCTTTTAGGTTGGAAAAGCCCTCCCAGCCCATGGAGTCCAAGCTGTGCCCGATGCCCACCTTGTCCCCAGCCCAGAGCACTGAGTGCCACCTCCAGCCCTTCCTTGGACACCTCCAGGCATGGGCACTCCAAAGCTCCCTGGGCAGCCCCTGCCAAGGCCTCAGCACCCTTTCCATGCAGAAATTCCTGCTGCTGTCCAAGCTGAGCCTCCCCTGGCCCAGCCTGAGGCCATTTCCCCTTGTCCTGTCCCTGTTCCCTGGGAGCAGAGCCCGACCCCCCCGGCTGCCCCCTCCTGTCAGGGACTTGTGCAGAGCCACAAGGTCCCCCCTGAGCCTCCTTTGCTCCAGGCTCAGCCCCTTTCCCAGCTCCCTCAGCCGCTCCTGGGGTTCCAGCCCCTTCCCAGCTCCGTTCCCTGCCCTGGACATGCTCCAGCCCCTCCAGGGCTCTCTGGCCGGGAGAACTGGACACAGGACAAGGATGTGACCTCACCAGTGCCCAATACAGGGGGACAATCACTTCCCTCCGTAATGTTTTACTAAAAGTATTGCTTTGTGTAGAAGGAGGAGTTGCTGAACTCTGGGTTGTAACCAGTCAGGAGTTGCACGTTCAGCTGGATTGTGTGAGAAATGAGTTATTGTTTTTCCCATGACTGGAGCTGAGAACCTACTGGAAGTAGGAAAGACCAGAGTTTATTGCCTCAATTCAAATGCAAGCTGCATCTTTTAAGATACGAACCTTTAGAGCTGTCCTGTTGTTCTTCAGGATTCTGCTTTTCCAGTCTCAAGGTGAGAGCATGGCCAAACCTTCTTCCTGGTGCTGGAAGCAAGGAGATTATAGTGAGTGGGGCTAGTTATTCATGGAATCAAGGAATGGCTTCATTTGGAAGGAACATCAAAGCCCATCCCGTTCCACCCCCTGCTGTGGGCTGGACACCTTCCACTACCCAGGTTACTCCAAGCGCCATCCAGCCTGGCCTTGGACACTTTCAGGGATCCAGGGGCAGCCACAGCTTTTGTGCCAGGGACTCCCCACCTCACAGAGAGGAATGTTTTCCATCCATCTACTTCACATAAGCTTTGTGAAGAGTGAGATCATCCGAGATGAACCGCGTGTGTTCCCTGAACAGGATCCAGTACCTTTCCAACAGGAGGAGGGGATGGCACTTCAAATCCTCTTTAAAAGCCTTTCCCCCATTTTGCCAGCATGGCTTTGTCTGCGTAGGCCTTTAGAGAGCTGCTTTACCCCCAGGAGCAGGGAAAACTCTGAAGTTTTTGTGTTGGATGTACAGCACTGGTGTGTGGGGAGGTGCCCTCACCACCTGTGATTCCTCCCTGTGCTCTTCCACAGTGACAAAGGGAACTCAAAGGTGGCAGGTTCATCCCTAGGAAAGCAAACTCGAGGGGATCAGTGTTCCCATTCATTGCATGCTTTAGGGAGGGCTGGCTGGAATCGCTGCAGTGCAGCACCATTTCTCCCCGAATAACGGGAGGAAATTAAGAGCACTTTGAAATATAACATGTCAGAAAATGATGAGGCCTCCAGCAGCGTGAGTGCAGGCATCTTATCTGTGCCTGTCTCATAAGTCAGAGCTCCTGGAACAGCTCTGTGCAGCGTCCAGCTCAGCTCCTCAGTCTCCCAGCCCAGCTTCATTAGGAACATGACATTTTAATGCACTCCAGTGGGTTTCCATAACTCGGACCAGATTGGGTATGAAACAGCGGATCAGTTAAGGTCACTTTGGTGTGGAGGTGACATTGCCAGGCCTGGACACGGATCCTGCCTGTCCCACGGACTTGCTGTGCCTGCTTTTCAGAAGCTCTTTAGTTTGGGTTTCTTATGACCTCCAATCCTTTTTGTTGGGAAGCTGCAACTTCAGGAAAGGTTGGACTCGATAATCTCAGAGGTGTATCCCAATCTCTGATTCCATGGAGACAATCTGGTCCTTCAGATTTTCTCCAAGAGAAGTGTGCAAGGGTTTGGATTGAACAAAAGTAGGAGGACATGAAGGGAAGGGCAAAAGAGAAAGGAATGGGAGGAAAGGTAAATCATGGAGGATGAGGAGGAGGATGAGAAAGAGCAGTTAAACCTGTGAATAAGCATAAAAGCAGGCTGGGCTGGATGGATGATTTTATTCCTCCACAGGAATGTTGTGAGGTGCACAGAATGTGGCTGCTGGAAGCTGCATGGGAATTGCCTGGAACTGGAATGATTTTGTTTCCTAATCTGTTATGGAAATGACAGGAAAGCCATCGAGTTCACCCCATGTTCACAGCAATCCATTATCCTGTTAATGCCTTGTTTTGGAATGTGTTGAGATAAGAAGTGAAAAGGAAATTCAGTATTTAGTGTCCAATATATGTAATAAATGCTGGAGTATTTCCTCTTGTCTGAGGGGAACTGAAAGAGGGTTTATTTAATGCTCTGAAGTCCATCTCTGCTATTGACCCAAATCAGCTGACTTGGAGTCCTCAAGTGGTTTCTAAGTATTAGTGTTAAAATATCAGATCCAAAACCTTTCAGAAATAGCAGATGTTTTGTAAAATACGATAATTTTATATATATAATCCTTATTGCCATGTGATTGCTGCTTCTTACTTTGAGCAGCTTCTTCATGTGATGCTCAGACCTCATCCCTCTCTCAAAAATAATTTGGGAACTGGAGGGTTCTTTGTGTTTGGTAGAAGGAGAACTTTATTACCAAGAGTGGTTTCATGTCCCAGCTGCAAACCCCAAGAAATCCGGGTTCATACGTTCTCCAGGAGTTCGGGGAAAAGGGAGGATGGAATTCCGCATTTTGGAACTAATTAGTCCCATAAAATTCATGGAAAACTGCATTTCTTGAAAAATGTGTATTATAGGAAGCACCATAATATCTGTTGCTCTCCAGAAGAGGATTTTGGAGCAATTACTGCCATTTCTTTAAAAAATTATTCCCTTTCTGCTCAATTACTAACAGTGAAGTATCATTAAATAGACATCAATTCCTTGAAATACAACCCAATAGTTTTTAGTGATATTGAGGGTTTGAGAATATGTAAGAATAAGGATGAGCTTAAGGGAAAGGAGAAGCCAATAAAACTGCAGTTTACTCTTACATGCCACACACTTGTTATAAATTTCTGGCTTTCAGTTAGTTCATCATATTCAGTGATCAATATTTTATAAAATAAAGGGAGAAAAGCTGGAGCTTTAGCAAGTTTCGGAGAGGCCAAGTAAATTTAAGAACAGAACCTGAGCATTTATTGCAGGAGTAGTCGCAGTATCTCAGAACTCGCTGGGGAGTAGGGACGCAGAGCTTTTTTTCTGAGATGTTTTACATTAATACGAGTACATTTAATATTATTGATTGAATATTATGTCTTCTGTACCTTGGAATGGAGTTACTTCTGTGATGAGCGCTCTTCGTTCTTGCTGCATGGATTATTCCCAAGGTATTGATGGGTTTTGGGGAGGGAGGGAAGGGCTGGAGACTCCTGTTGTTGTTTAAAGTGCTGGCCCCAGGAGCGTTTCAGAGCTCTTCCCCTGCTGTTAATCATCCCACTTACTGCTCTCCAAGGCTTTGCTTTGCTCTCAAAGGTTTTATTATTGCAGCTGTTGACGTTCTGTGTCATCCAGGCAGGAGAACTGCAGGATTACCCTCCCCCAGGGCAGGTGGGAGTGGAGGTGGCTCCATGTTCTGGGCAATTGTTTTCAATGGCAAGACATTAAAAATTCCCGGAGAAATGAGGCACTCCAGGCTGCTGGGCTCGAGGTTTTGTAGAGCCTCTTCTCTTTTTATAGGAGGAGCAGTCCTTCACCTTGAAAACATTTCTGCTCTCAGCCTTTAAAGGCATTAGGCACTGATTGCTTCTGTGCCCCAGCATTCCTATTGTCACATCTGGACCCGGAGTAGTGCTGATGGAGCTCCTGGTGTGATTCTTCTTCTTGCATCTCAGCATTTTTTTATCCATTACTTCTATTTCTTTTGGGATTCTTAAAGAGTTTTGAAATGAAAGTAAATACTTCATCCTCCAGAGGAATGGGAATGTTCCCTTGTTTGTCATTTTCCTCCTGGCCAGAGAGCCCTGGAGGTGTCCAGGGCAGGGGACGGAGCTGGGAAGGGGCTGGAGCCCCAGGAGCGGCTGAGGGAGCTGGGAAAGGGGCTGAGCCTGGAGCAAAGGAGGCTCAGGGGGGACCTTGTGGCTCTGCACAAGTCCCTGACAGGAGGGGGCAGCCGGGGGGGTCGGGCTCTGCTCCCAGGGAACAGGGACAGGACAAGGGGAAACGGCCTCAGGCTGGGCCAGGGGAGGCTCAGCTTGGACAGCAGCAGGAATTTCTGCATGGAAAGGGTGCTCAGGCCTTGGCAGGGGCTGCCCAGGGAGCTTTGGAGTGCCCATGCCTGGAGGTGTCCAAGGAAGGGCTGGAGGTGGCACTCAGTGCTCTGGGCTGGGGACAAGGTGGGCATCGGGCACAGCTTGGACTCCATGGGCTGGGAGGGCTTTTCCCACCTAAAAGACTCTGTGATTCTGGAGTTAGAGGGAGGTGTTTGAAGTTTCAACAGGAAAGGTGATGTTCTGGACATCTGCAGAGTCTTTGGTAATCTCATCAGAGAACTTTCTCTGAGCTCATCCCATCCCACCCCTGCCATGGGCAGGGACACCTCCCACTGTCCCAGGCTGCTCCAAGCCCCAGTGTCCAGCCTGACCTTGGACACTGCCAGGGATCCAGGGGCAGCCCCAGCTGCTCTGGGCACCCTGTGCCAGGGCCTGCCCACCCTCCCTCCCAGGGAACAATTCCTTCCCAATATCCCATCTATCCCTGCCCTCTGGCACTGGGAATCCATTCCCCCTTGTCCTGGCCCTCCAGGCCCCTTGTAAAGAGTCTCTCTATGTCTTTCTTGGGCCTCCTTCAGGTCCTAGAAGGAAAATGCAGCTTCTCCTGATGGCTTTACTAGAACATGCACACTTCACGCCATCCATGGCTGCAGTGATGCACTTTTCCCTTTTTTTCTCCACTTCCTCAGGTGGGAATGCAGCTCAGGGGAGGATCTGGCATTTGTACTTCTGAGGAAGCGTCTGGGGAAGAGGAGAATATCTGGGGTGGAGTGAAGGAGGCAGCTGCGTGGATGGGCTTCCCCTGTTATTCCCTGGCTGAATTCAGCAGATGAAGGAGATGCAGCAGAGCAATTCCTTCTGGAATCCCAACCTGCAGCTCCCAGTCTGTCCATGTGGGCCAGGCAAACACTGCCGGGTGGAAGCAAGGGCTGCAAAAGGATGCAGTTTTTTTAATGTAAGGGCAAGATATCAGTGCTTTAAACAAACACCTTTGCAGGCCAATTTCAAAGCCTTTAACTTACCCCTGAGTTAAAAATGCACCTCCCATTGGCTCCTTAGCTTTGACTGATAGAGCTCTCCTGATGGAAGAACGTTCCAAAGGAGCATTCTGTTACAGACAAGAGGAACGTGGGCTCTTGCTGTAAATGACAAGCTTAATCAATCTGAGTATGTCATTTATCTAATTACAGCTGGAGATTATTAGGTTTTTAGGTAATCCTTTAAATTAGATCAGAAATAATTTTGATTATTCCTTTCAAATGGAATTTTGTTTCCTTGCCTGGAAAAGTGAGGGGTTCTGTAGTCCCACGAGCTGCTCTCAGATATTCCTGTTGCATTTCCATGCCCTGTAGCTCCTGAGAAGATTTGATATATTTATTTTTAAGGCAGTATGTGTTGTTCCAAACACTCTACCCTGTATTTACATGAAATCAGGAAGTGAATCTTCTATCTGGACGTTGCCAGGTGGCTTTGTGCCTCACAGTGCAAGCAGGTGGTTAAATTCTTGTTCTATATCTGTGTACAGCAAGCTGAGAAGCTCATTTGGAAACCTTTCTGTTCCTGAACTCTCTCTTTTGTTATTTTTCCTTCCACGGGGTTTCTAATTTGGCAGGAGAATTATTTTGATGAATTTAATAGGGTCTGCTCCAAGGTGGGAGTGCGGAGGGCATGGCAAGGAGGGCAGCAAGGATGGTGCCTCCCCCTTCACCTTGTGCTCCCCTCTCTTCTCTCTGCTGTGCACACTCAAATTCTCTCCCTGAGATGGTTTCAGGCTCCAACGACAGCTTTTGCTTCCTTCCAGGATCTCAGTGCGGTTCATGCAATATACAGCAGACTCCTATTTATAGCCACGCTGTTTTTCCTGGCTGGATCTGAGTGCAAATTGCCCTCCCATTTCAGCACCTCGGATCCCCTGAACCCCCTGTTCTCCTTCTGCCTCTCTAGGAGCTGATTTTGGTGTTGGTGAGTCCTGTCTTGGGTTGCCACCTGTGAGCTAGCTGCAGTCATGGGAATACAACCTTTAAATCCCACCCCAGCAGCTCCTTCCTTTGCTTACTTTCAGTGAAATTTGCGTGTAACCCAATTTATTTGTTTTTTTTCCCCCAAGTGAGTGCTGCAGGTGCTAATCACAACATGCTGCAGGTGTGAATCCTCCCCTTGGGGTACAGACACTCTCCTCCTCCCCCTAATTGGGATTGAGATTCAAATAGCACTGCAAGAAGCCACGGCTGGGGTTATCACGGACGCATTTTTCCTTGTGTGTTACGCAGATACTGGGGTTTGCCTTTAAAGGGGAGGGAAAAAAAAAAAAAAGGAAAATGAAATAAACCCCGTGGATGCTGCTGCTACAGCATCTTATCTGTGAAATGAGGATGCTTCCACATCTTTTGGCTCTTTTCCAACCTGTTGGTAAGCAATGGAACATTTTTATCTCTCCTGTCACTCGTTTAATTTGGGAATTTTGGCTTTTTTTTTTTTTTTTTTTTTTTTTTTCCCCTCAGGTGTTGATGCCGCATAGGAAGCAGGTGTTTCAGTAAATCCTGCTTTGCTTTTCAGTAAATCCTGGCTTGGCAGGAATTTCTCGTGAAGATCCGGCCATGTGGAATCGTATTTATTTTGGTGTTTAGGAGACCACTGAGTGCTTAAGTACCAACTAATTTTGGGCTGCATACTCAAAGATCTCTTTGCAAAGAGATGGCTGCACATTCCCTGGAGGTTTTGCCGTAGGCGATCGATAGATTCTTGAATTTCCTGTCGTTCTGTAGCCTGGGATTAGCACAAGACCTGAAAAACGGGGTGAGGAAGATGAGCTGCCTTCCTCCTTCAGCCCTCGCAGCTCCTGAGGGTGACACGCAGTGCCCTGGATCACCTCCCTGAGGTCCCTCTGCTGGGGCTATTTTAGTTTGGAATTCTGTAGATGCTATGGGAAAACCAATTTATCATAGGTGGGGGTGGTTCCTGAAGCTTCCCCAGGGGTGTCAAATGCAGCCTGAGCCTCAGGTACTGCCCTGCTCTTCCCAGTTTGGCGATTGGAGCTGATGCTGGGAGGAGCTTTGGAGCTGGGAGCGAACCAAACCGTTGTGGTGCCGTTCACCTCAAAATATCGGGGTTTTTGGACTGCCTGCCCCCATCAGGACTAATACAAATTACACTTTGCAATCCATTGGTTTAGGGACTGTCAAAGTCTTCCTCACAAAACGTCACCTGCAACTTTTCCAGCCCTCATCCCCTGTGGATCACTGCCCAGTAGGTGGTGATGCAGTTGCATGCTGGGTTAATCCCGAATTTTTCAAAGGTTACCACTTTGGAGGGGTGTTTTTTAAACTCCAGTTGTTTAGCAGCCTGCTAAATGCTAGTTTTAGTCTGTAGAGCAGCACTATTGCTTAATCAGTTGCTCTATAAATTAATGAAGGCTTAATTTTTTCCCACTCTCGGTATGTTGCTTTTAGTAATCCCATTAATTCCTGAAGGCTGGGAAGAAACAAATTACAGCTTCTCGAGATTTATGGGTTTGACATTTTGCAAATCCTGCTTTGCGTTCTTGTATTTTTGGACAGAAGTTTTAACTTCTGGGAAACTCAGCGATTCACTGACAAATTCCAAATAAACCCTAAGTTGCCCCACGGTTGTTGTGAGGACTCTCTCTGTGCTTTTCTCTGGTTTCTGAGCTCTACAGGTGCTCAGCAGCTTCCATTACCTGGTTAGTGAGAATAAAGCAAATCGCAGCATTTTCCATTGAAGTCCGGATTTCCAGAACTCCTTGCTTTTAGGGATTGGGTCTGACTCCCATGCAGGCAGCTGAGAAAATGAGAAGCTGCTGCACGGCTCTGATGAGGGAAAGTCCAGGTTAAGTTGCTTTGTGCACGCTCCCCACTGGAACAAATGCATGAGCTTTACTGGGAGAATTCACCTATTGAACTCTAGGAATGTTTTCTAGCATGAATTAGGTCAGGAATACACCACAGAGCCAAGCAGGCAATGCTTGGGGGGTTTTATCGGGTAAATGTGGCAGAGGGAAAGGTGAAAATTGCTCCCTCAGCCTTTTGCCAGAGTGAAGCAGGAGCTGAATACACAGGTTTAACAAGGCTGAGCTTAAATCCCGGCTCTTCAGGGCCTCAGACTTGGTGTGGGAGTGAACTGGCAGACAGGTGACACGCTCAGGAGTGAACTAATGTCCCAAATGTAAATGTTGCCATTTGTCACAGTGATTATCTTGTCCTCTGGCTGTAAAACCAACAAGATGCTTTAAAAGGCTTTGGGGACAAGCCCAGAGGGGGAATCTAAAGGCAAACTTTCCATCCGTGATTTTCAGTGCTGTCAAAGCAGCATCCAAGCTTCACAGCCACCCCTCAGTATTTTTGGGGCACCTGATTTCTCTGATTTTGTCTGCTGAGAGCCGATTCTTCTGGCTCCTAATTTTCTTGGTCAGTTCCTGCAGGTTTTAAGATTTATTTCAAAGGAAGGGACAGAGCAGGGAATGAATTGAGTGAATGGGAAGGGCTGGCTTGTATCCTTGGAGAGAAACCTGCTGGGTCAGGTGAGAATGGAATGACAGAAACCTGTGGCAGCTTCACTCTACTCCTCTCCCCAAAAACCCCCAGTCAGCTCCAGTGAGCTGGAAGGTTTTTTAGGGCTCTGCCTGTTCAGCTGTGGGAGAAGGGAGGAGAAAATCTGATTTCTTAATATTAAAGGAAAGACAGTTCGAGCTTGAGTTGGAAACCTGAATTCCTGCTACTGGGAGAAATGTTTTGAGAATCTTTTAAAACTCTTGAAGTTTGGGTTCCTGCTGAAGTGTGGGGTTTGCTCTAATGGAATAGAGAAAGAAGTGGTAGCCTTTTGAAAGAGATTTTGGCTCTTGATTTTACCTACCTGAGAAAATCGGGGAACATGCGAAGTTTTAAGTGAAGTTTTGCTGTGCTTACCTGGGTTGAAATTTTAAGGGAAGAGTAACATTTCTACTTGGAGTAGTTCCTACTCCTATGAAACGTGGTAAGTTACCAGTTTCTCTGTTCAAACCTTCTTGGGGCTTTCCATTTTTGTGTCTGTGATAGTGTGAACTGAATTTAATGTAAGTCTTAGAGATGTGGGTCTGTGTTGTCTGCTCTCTTTCTTGTGCTCCTAAGATCTGCTGTGCTATTTGTTACTCGAGCATGTGGCAATCGGCCCTTGGAATACAAATGCAAAATTAAGCCCAGCTTAATTTGCATTTAGAATTGATAAATGTTTCTCAAGACGCTGGGTAAAAAATAAAAAGCAAACAGCAAACCCTTTTCAGTCTCTCTTCCCAACCTGAAATTGTGGAGCTCAGACTTCAAAGCACTTTGGACTCAACTTCTAATGAGCAAAATGAGATTGTTTCCAAACTTGTTTTTGACTTCAATTGCAAGTATGTGTTTGTTTGTTTGGTGTTAGTTTTTATTTTTTAATTGGAGAATTGCAGAAGCAATTAAACAGTACCTTTTCTCTGGGTTTTGATGTTCCTATCTCATGTAGCTGAAATTTGCGTATCAGAGCAGGTTTGTTGTGGATGTAACTTGACAGAGAGCTTGTACAAACGATCTAGAAAAAATAAGAAATAAATTGAAGTGGGTCTCCTAACTAGTGCTTTTTCTGTTTGCAGTTTAATTAATTAAAAAATTGGTTTAAAGCCAAATCACTGCATCCTATGAGAAGTACTTTCTCCAGTCTTAGTGAATATTTAAAATAGCTTTTTTTCCCCACGTTTGAAGGAGGGAGATGTGGCTTTGATGGGGGGTTTTTTTGGCTGTTAATGCTTGAAACTTTTTTATTTGGAATGGGTGAAACTTCCTCTTGCTGGGCTCGAGCAGCCCTGGTCCTCAGGCTTCACTTCTGTGGACATGAGGAGAGTGGAGACAGGTCCTGTTGAAAGCATCAGTGTGTAGGTTGAGTTTTAGGGGCATTTCACGTGTATCTGAAATATTGGGGAAGCCCAGTGACAGTTGGGGTCACTTTGATTGATTGCAGATGGAATCAATAGCAGAGACCTCGATGAGTGCAGTGACTTGGAGATTTTTAGGAGCGAAGGCTTTTAGGGGTTGCAGAGGGACCGTGGTTACTACAGGTCCTTGAAGAGAAGAACCACTTGAGTTGGCCATGGTGGGAATGTGGGGGCACAGGGGAAGATATAGCTCAGCTTCCAGCACCTTCCTGGGAATGTCTCAGTCTTCAGAATTTAAACAGCAGCAGGAAGAGCTCTGTGTGACCCCCATGTGTATAAATCACCCCGAAGCACAGCAGGGCAGTTCAGCAGCGTGGAGTTTGCTCAGAGCACACCATGAGAGACTGTTGGAAATGTGCATTTATGAGAGGAGAGCGCTGCACGAATTTCTGTAGGTGACTAGGTGAGTCTCAGACAACACACACAGGAACTTGCACCAAAATGTGTTCTGTGAGTGCTTTCCAAACCTTCAGCTCTCAGTGCAGCAGCACCAGATGGTGAGGTAATAGGAGAAAATCTGGCCATGTATTCCTTGTGTGCCTGAAAGCCTGGATTGTGTCCTGAAGGAGGAACAGCAACATATGTGTGTTTATACACATCACCCAGGCTGTGCCTGGGAGCAGGGGCTGATGGCAGAGCTCATTCCCAGCTCCAGCCCAAGTGCCTCCTCTGAGAAGGGTGCAGGCAGCTGAAGGTTTGCTTCAAAAATGAAAACAAACCCTTGGTTACTCTGGCATTGTGCTGTCTGCTGGCTTATCATTTACCAAAGGCTTCATTGGTGTTCTAAGTCTTGAGTAGTTGATGCACCTAGTTTTCTCCTCAGGTGTCATAAATATGAGCCTCAATCTTTTGTGCACATTGAAAGAAACAGCAATGAATTAATTCAGAATTAATATTCTTGTTGTGAACAGAGCTTTATTTTGCTCTTGTGGGCTTCTTAAGTGTGTGTATCCTGATTTCTCCAAACAATAACTGCATTTATATTCCCCACTTTTCATGCACGGGTTATTGCTTTGTTGTAGGCAAACTTTATTAGTTGTATTAATAAGAGAACAGTTTTGAAAAGGACATGAAACTTATTGAACCGATTTGTTTGTTCTGGGATTTTTTGGATTGTATTTTAAGGTATCGACTTGCAGTTATTGTGTATTTTTATTTGTTTGCCCTTTACTTAATAACTTTGACATTAGCATCAGTATTGCCAAAGTCACCAGCTGGATGGATTTAACCCTTGGCTTCAGGGCTTTGGGGTTTTCACCATGCTGGTTTCCTGCCATGCAGCTCTTTAAAGATAAAACCCCAAACCCTTGGTGGTCCTTTCCTTCCGCTGGTGTTTTCAGCTGCTGATTGAGATGCAGCAGCTGGGCTGTGGTCGTAATTACAACAGATTCTTAGCTGACCTCAAAAGGTTGTTCCTCATCCCTTTCTGGAGATGAGGCACAGGTTTGGGACGTTTTTCCAGAGGTGAGGAGGCTGCTGTAGCTGCAGAGCTTCTGTGCTGATCAACACCTCCAGAGGTGTGTGCTTGGCTCCTGGGTCTCTTTGATTGCCTCAGGTTTCCCCGGTGTCTTCAGTGTGGGGTTTTTCCTCCCCACTTCTTATTCCTCCATTGCTTCCAGGCAGAGGTTTCCTGCAAGTAGATTTGAGCTTCTGTCAAATTTCTCTGAAGCCATAACTTACCTTAAGGCCTTGCAGATGCTGCTCTGGACCCAAATTTTTGCAGGGATTTTTTTGCAGTTTTGAGGACTTGGCCAGTCCTTGCTCTTCTCAGGCCGTCTGTGAACTGAACAAGTTGGTCTGAAATGTGGAAACTCAGGAACATGGAGATTGCTGGGCAAACTCAGGAATTCTACCACACACATCCATGATTTTGGGGGGAAAGATCGCTAGAGTTTCTCCTGCTCTTTGGGGTTTTCCAAGGTAGTTCAGGCCTGGAGCATCTGCAGCAGCACAGGCTCAGCCACCAAGGCTTCAGGCAAGGTGGCTTCTGCCTCTTGCTTTGCTTGCAATAATTGTCACCCTGGGCTATCCCTGCAACTGAAGGGTTCCCTGTTTTCCCCGCAAATTCTCACCACTGGTCTGGAGCTGGACTGTCAAATGTGCCAGCTTTGGTTTATCGCAAAAAGAGATTGCAATATTGTTCTCTAATGAGATAAATTGGGATTTGGCTGAGGTTGGAAATGAACTGTGAAATCCATGTGGATTGGACAGGTTCACCTGTCCCCCTCCAGCATTCCACAGAAACCTAATTAGTGCCTTTAAAAGGGAACATCGTTTCCTCTCTTACTTTAATCAGGGGATTGGGTTTTTTTGCTTTTACGGGGAATAACAGGTTGTAAAAAGGAAATACCTATACGAGCATTGTCTTGGATTTTATTTTGCACAAACCAAATTGCATCTGCTAATTTAAATCTCATGTAAGGAGGCTGAGGTAATAATAGTCCAACTGCAAACTGTGTGGCAGAGCCAGCTAGGATTTGTGGATCTGTTGTTTGGATCTTCGTCCTTGTGGAAATAAGGTGCTGCTCCAGGAAAGGCAGAACCAGATAAACATTTTTTTTTCCCCAGCTCCCATCTGTTGGTTTTTAACATGGTTTTATTGGCACACTTCTTCAAATAGCACCTTGTGTTTGCAGTATGAAGTTGAGTCACCATCTCTACAGGGATTTAAAGGCAGTGTGGATGTGGCACTTGGTAGTGTTGGGAGAAAGGTTGGACTTGATCTTTGAGGGCTTCTTCAAACGGAGCCATTTTGGGATCTGATGCTGTAAGAGTGCTGGAAACTGATGGTCCTGCTTCTCTGGTGTGAAGTGGGTTCCATGTTTAGTCAGAGGTTTTTTGAAAGAAAAGATAACTTTAGGGGAAACCTTTGGAGTGGCTGTTCCTCCCACCTGTAGAAATAAATGCCATGCTTCCTTCTCATCACGGATCTCCTGCTTCAGGAGTTCTGTTACAGTTGTTCAGGTTGGTGTTACTTTCTTATTATTATTTTGTAGTTGTCAGACCCATCTGCAGTTCCCTTACAGTGTTTTTTTTCCAGCTACCCTAATTTTCCTATCAATATTAATTCTTTTCTTCAAGTTGCATCTCTGCTTGAATTTTGGTCCTGGTTTTCTTGTAGAGAGTGTCTGCCTAATACACATTTGGGTTACTGCACTTCTGGCAAAGCCCTTGTGTCTCTGGGAGCTCTCAGCTTCAGATTTTGGGTTGAAGGGTTTTGGGGTCTGTCTGCCCTGATTGGAAGGTCCGTTCTTGCTTTTAGGCTCCTTGCTCTTGTGAGTAACTTTCCCAGTAAGGTAAGTTTTTAAAAAAGGGAAAGGAAAGGAGGGGAGGGAAATACAAGGATTATTTATAGGATCATGCCAGCCCTTGGAAAAGCAGCTGCCCACCAATGCACAGGCACGTGCGTCAACCTTAGATTCATCCACGTTTGTTTTTTATGGACTCACCACCCCTCGAAGTGTCCAAGGCCAGGCTGGACGGGACTTGGAGCAACCTGGGATAGTGGAAGGTGTCCCTGGGGTGGAACTGGATGAGTTTTAAGGTCCCTCCAACCCAAACCAGTCTGTGTTTCTATGATGTCAGGTGTGTGTGACAAGAGGAGCAACTGCATTTCTGAGCGGGTCTGATGTTTCCTGCAGAAAGAGCAGAGACAGATGGCAAGTCCAAACTCTTCGGTATTTTCCGGACATGAAATGTAAACCCCACACTCTGAGGGCTCGTTTGCTGTTGCTGTAGATAATGCTCAAATTAAGCAGTGATCACTCTTGACACAAGCAAATGCACACCCTAGCCACTGCAGTGCAGGAGACTTTGGCAGGAGGAGATTTTTTGTGTTCATCAAAAGCACATCTCTTCCAGGACAATAGTTTGGGGATGAAATGGGTTGGTGCTTGTGGAGGGGGATAAGCTGTTCATCTCTAGCTCTGTTCTTGGCTTGTGAGTGTACAGAGCAGATCTGGGTGTGTACTGTGTGTTTAATTAGAAAACCCAACCATCAGCTGCTTTATAGCTCTCATTTCCAGGTAATGTTTTGGGATAGATGTATCACCTGGTAAATTTGCAAATAAAGCAAAGCTGCTCCTTGTGCAGATGGGGAAAGCTCAACTAAACCCAAACACCAAGTTTCAGATTATTGTGTTAAAAGAACCCTTTGGGCAATGATCCATACCCCCAAAATCCAGACATTTGCTGCCAAGAGAATGCTTTTTCCTTGTAATTTTGCTGGTTTGAAAATGCTGAATCTCCTCTCTCAATGATTCTCATGATTGTGAGATTGACAAATAGAGTAGGTGCATATTAGAGAAGAAACGTTTGAAACTAGAGACTAAATGGAAGGGATTATCCTTTTACAGGGTCTGTGTACATCTGATTCTTGTTCTTATCCATGGATTTTTCTTGGATTGCGGTGGAGAACCTGCGATGGGGAGGATTTCTGAGTTGACTCTGAAGTGCAAAATACACTGTTTACAATTAATTTATACATGTAACTCTTTTGGGGAGGGAGAGACAGATTCCCAGCAGCAAAGACCTTGATTAATTTCAGTGGTTGTTTTTTTTTTTCTTGCAGGCTTTGGAGGTTTGATTTGGTGTGGTGGTGACAGCGTTAGGTTGTTCATATTCATGAGCTGCCCCACTGGAAACATATTCAGACAGCCTGAATTATCTTATCCCTCAGCATTGTGTGGTGGTGGGGGTTTCTCTAAAGGCCTCACTCCGTAACGCTCACCAGGAGAGTTGTCTTCCCTTCTCACAGGATCCCAGGTTGGGGCAGCAACCACAGAGGGCACCTGGTGGCACCTCCCTGCTCCAGCAGGGCCATCCCGGAGCACAGGCACAGCACTGTGTGCACACAGCTCTGCAACAGCCCCAGGGAGGAGAGCCCAGAGCCTCTGTGGCCAATCTGCTCAGGGCTGGGCACTGCCCAGGGCAGCAGTTCTGCCTCCTGGGCAGGGCAATTGCTGGGCTCAGGCCCTGCCCGGTGCTCTGGTGCCATTGCTGGGCCCTGGAGCAGAGCCTGGGCCCTGCTCGGAGCCCTCCCTGCAGCCAGGGACACCCAGGCCTGAGGGCCCCTCTCAGCTGGGGCTCCTCTCGAGGCTGAGCAGCCCCGGCTCCCTCAGCCTGTGCTGGGCACGGAGATGCTCCAGGCCCTTCCTCAGCTGCGCAGCCTCCGCCGGCCCCGCTCCAGGAGCTCCCTGGGCCTGCTGTGCTGAGGAGCCAGGGCTGGACACAGCACTGCAGAGGTGCCTCCAGGGCTGCCCAGAGGGGCAGGATCCCTCCCTGCCCTGCTGGGAATGCTCTTCTGTCCTGCTGCCCCCAGGATCCCACTGGCCTCCTTGGCCCCAGGACACTCTGCAGGCTCAGGGACAGCTCGGTGTCCCCCAGGACCCCCAGGACACTCTGCTGGCTCAGGGACAGCTCGGTGTCCCCCAGGACCCCCAGGACACTCTGCAGGCTCAGGGACAGCTCGGTGTCCCCCAGGACCCCCAGGACACTCTGCAGGCTCAGGGACAGCTCGGTGTCCCCCAGGTCCTTCCCCTCAGAGCGCCTCCAGCAGGGACCCCCCAGCCTGTGCTGGTCCCCAGGGCTGTTCCTGCCCAGGTGCAGGGCTTTTCCTTCTGCTCATTCTCTTCCTCAAGATTCCTGCACCTTGATGGGGATAACCCCTCTATGGGAATGCAGGTTGCAGGATCCACAATCATGATTGACAGCAAAGCTACAACAAACAAACTAAAAATCACAACCATATGATACACCTCACCTTCATCTCTGTTGTCCTGTACCTATATTTTGGATTTCTTAGTGTCTTATTTTATCTGTGGAAACCCAGAAAATAGCTCACTTGCCCTGGATACTCAGAATATTCCTTTTTTCTGAAGAAGCTCTTTTGGTCCTTCCCTCCTTCAAGCATCCATCATTGGGATTTATAGTGAATCTGAATGTGCTAAGTTTTCTTTCTGGTTTTTGGGGTGGGGTTTTTTTTCCCCTTTAGTGTTTTGCTTTGAGATGCAGAACTAAAAACACATGGGATGTTTTCCCTCTCTGAGGCTTCTTTTTTTTTTCTAGTGTGTTTTGCTATTCTGTGTATATTTGGGGAAGAACTGGATCCTAGTAGTAGAGATCTGTTGTTCCTATGACTTTGGCTGGAGGAGTTTCAGTGGAAATGCTCCTGGACACAAATATTTAGTGCTGCAAGAGTTGTAGCTGTAGCCTGATGTGAGTTTATGAAGCAAAGAAGTTGTGTGTACCAGGAGTTAGTAAATAAAGAGTTGCAGTGTACTGGGTGGAATGTAAATGTACATAAAGAAAAGCAGGAATTTTGGCCAGTGGGTAGCAGCTGCTGAGAGGATTGTTCCCTTTCTTTTCTCTTTAGCTGTGTCAAAGGTTTGTGTGGTTTAGGGGGGTTTTTTGGGTTGTTTCTTTTTGTTCCCTTCCTGCTGGTTTGTTGTTTATCATTCATTTTGATGATTTGATTGGCAGCTTTGATGCCAGAGGACATAGCAACATCTTTCCAAGGCTTCCCTTGGATCCCTGTATTAATGCGTGACAGAGGCAGCAATTTATTGTTAGTTTTTATTACCAACAGACAGGTTCTGTTCAAAACTGGGCCTTGGTTTTCTATCCTTTACCCCTCCTACAGATGAACCTCCACCACATTATTCCTGGAGTATAATTAAAAAAGAGCTGAATTCTGGTGGCTGTTCCAGAGTTTCCCCCTGCCTTCCTTTAGAGCTTATCAGGCTTTTATTCCTGGAAGTGCCTGGTTGGAATCACTGACTGCCTGTAATTTACCTGCCTGGGCCAGCCTCCAGCAGCTCTGGTGGCAATTCTTTGCTGTTTCAGGATTCCCCAAATGTCCTTTGGGTCAGGTGTGTGTATCATAAATGTCAAACAACCAGGGAGATGGGGTGGCTTTGCTGCAATCCTTGTTTGCCAGACTCATGAGGCTGTTGAGGTGAGGAGAAACGGGAAATTGGGCTGCCTGAATTAGAGGGTTGATGGATACAAAAAAGGTGAAGTACTGAGTGGAACAGGCAAATGAGAATGTTGGAATCCCTGTGAATACCTGGGTGTTTCACAGCATTGTTGCTCTTATTCAGAGCTAAAATGATATTTTAATAATAAAGCTTTAAGAATAAGAGCTGTGGGGCACCAGCACACTTCACACGGGCAGAAAAAGTAATTAGCAGGGTGATCTTTTTGATGCAGGTTGGGTTTTTTTGGTTTCTTTTTTTTAGTGCTTGAGGGCCTCATTCTTGCAGTCAAATGTGGAACAAAATAAAATGACGGCAAGTCAAAATTGTTGATGTTGAAATTGTAAACAAGCTGTAAATATTTGACTGGAGGTAATCAACCATTGACATAAATTAACAGGGGATGTTGTCAATTTCCACTTGCTTTGAAACAATTTTTAGCTACAAATCTTTGTCAAACGTCTTGTGCTTGGGCCACAGGAGTTCAGCAACAGGCTTGGGAGTTGTACTTTTAAAATTTTTTAAATTGTTTTGGTGGATTTTTTTTTTTTTTGGTGTTGAGGGGTGGGATATATTTTGATGAACTGAGGAAAACAAAGATTTAGATGAGATATTCAATTATCAGGGTGCTGTGAGGGCTGAGGAGCCGGAGGGTAAATAGGGTTTGTAGGGCTGTGCATGATAAATATGATAATGATTCTTGATTTAGAAGAGAAAAATAATACACAGTTTGCATGATAATGCAGGTCACAAGCAGTGTTTTTACTTTCAAATGTTGATTAGTTAAGCAGTTTTTAAAAATGATGTTGCATCCGTGTTTGGGAACAGCTTGTCAGCATCTATTTAGGGTTTGTTTCATAATTTCTCCAAAGGGATGTCAAGTGGAGGAATTCTGTTGACTAAATTACTGCAGGCTATTAGTTATGCTCTTGAAATGTATTATTACAAATGTAAATAATAGTCATCAGCTACAAGTGGATTGCTCCTCTTACAGTCTGGCTTAATGAAAAAAAAGAAAAGAAAAAGATTGTGGCACTCCTCTGAATCTTCACAAATCCTCTGGTTTTGTGTTTTCTGTGTGGAAGTGATACCTGCTCAGTGATTCTGGTGGAGGACAGCGGAAGGACCTGCATTTTTCTCTTCATGGCTCTGATTCTTCATTCCTTTTTCCCCACTGAAGCAGCATTCCCCTCATGAAACCTTCCAACCTTCTCTGGTCTCTTGAGTTCAGCCACTCGTCCTGCTGTTTTCTGGCAGGCTGAGGGAGAGGCTGTTCTGGTGGCTGAAGTTTGAGGAGTGAACATGGAATAAGATGGGTTTTGTCTTGCCCAGAGCAGAGGAAAATGTCCTGACATGGACCAGTCTGGCTTAGGAACTCACCTGAGTCTTGCTGGTCTTCATCCTCCTTCATCTTTGCTCTCAACTTCTCTGTCAAGGGTGAGGTCCCTGTGAGCAGACCCGGGTGGGACTGGATTAACTGGGATTAACAGTGGTGTCCCTGTGGTCCCTGCTGCTGGCAGGCACAGGACAGCTCTCTCCAGCTGAGGAGAGAGCACAGGGAGCAGATGTGCCTCAGATGAAACCACTCAGTTTGTCCCCTCTGGCCACACTTTGTTTTGGGCTGAGCTTTCTGTGGCTGCTTTCCTTCCTGAAGCGCCGCCAGCATGACCAGGAGAACAGATGGGTCTGGCTGCCTTGTGACACCCTGTCTTGCCTTTTCCCTCACTGCTGGACACCTTGGAGCATATGGAATGTGCAGAGCATGGCCAGCAAGGGGGATGAGATCCACTGCTGGGAAAGGAGCCGGTCGTGCTGTTACAGCCATGACTGCCACCAATCTCCTTGATGAAAATAAGCAAAGCCACATTTGCTGACTCTCCAGCCTTCCCTGCCAGTTCTTTCTGAATCATCAGCTTTTGAAAAGAGCAATAAAAATTGTGCAAAGTTCTGGCTTTCACAAATAATCATCAAGTGTGACAGTTGTCATCTCTATTCCCCAACAGAATTGCAGAGCAGTTTGCAGTGGAATGGACCTTAAAGCTCATCCTATCCCACCCCTGCCATGGGCAGGGACACCTTCCACCATCCCAGGGTGCTCCAAGAACCTTTACCTTTGAGGGCCACTAAAGATGTGTCTAAATTGTTGGCTTTACCACTGCTCTTGGAATGATTCCTGGCCAGAATTGGAAGCATGGTATTTAACTTTGGGAATTGTTTGTTGTGGACATGGCACATTACAACGTCTTGGCCTGCAGGTTGTTCCTTGGGAAGATGTCAGAGAAACACGGGCCATGGAATTGGACCCAGCTGCTGCTTCTTGGGTGTCAGATGTGTGAAGGATCATCTCAGTGTGGTTCTTTCACACGCTCTTGTGTCGCTGTGAGGAAAACCTCTTGGTTTTTCCCTTCCTGCTGCTCTGTGGAACCTGTTCTGCAGAGCAAATCTTCCTCGTGGTGCTTGTTAGAGAATCTTCCTGCATCAGACAATGTAATATTCCATGTCTGCTCACAGGAAATTGGTGTGTCCCATCTCTGTCTCTCTCCATGTTTTCATAGAATGATGGAATACCCTGACCCACAAGGATCAGCCAAGTCCATCTCCTGGCCCTTATTGCTTATGACAAGTTTAGAGATGATTTTTTTTTTTGTAAACATCCAGTGGGAAATAACTGAATGCAGAAGAGGGATTTTTTTGTTTGTTTCAGTTTCTTTCAGATCTGTCATTCAGTGCCTGCTCATCTCCAAAACAGATTTAAAAGTAAAGAAATCCACAGGTGTGTTCACCTTCAGGTTGCTCTGGGAGCATCTGGTTGGTAATTCTGGGGTTTTTACTCAAGCCTGAAAATCCCCTTTTGAATTCCTAGCAACTGGAAACTGTACAAATGTGTTTCCAACTTAGAATGAGTAACATTGAATTGTTTTGTTACAGGGTTCCAAAAAAACAAAAAAAAAACCATTGTGGAACTTATCTGAATCTTCAGTAGAAGAATTGGGCTGGTTTTGTATTTCCTGTGTGAGGGCAAGCTGGAGGTGGTACCTGCTCAGTGATTCTGTGGAGGACGGAGGAAGGACCTGCATTTTTCTCCTCATGGCCCTCATTCTTCATTCCATTTTCCCCACTGAAGCAGCATTTCCCTCATGAAACCTTCTGGATTATTTTTTTTGTAACCATAAATTGCAAAATACAGGAAATTCTCTTTTCTCTCTGCCCTCATTTTGTTGAACAAGGTGATTCCACTCTTTCAAGCTCTCAGTATTTTACCAACACATGGCATTGGAGACATCCTTGGGTTTTGGGAAACAAGGGAAGAGCCACTCATTTTTGGAGCACCGAGCGCTTCTCTTGCCCTTCTCAGTGTCTGCAGGGACTCAGAGCAAGATCTCTGTATCAGGTGGTGGGTGGTACTTCAGAACAAAGTCAGGGAGTTCCATTTTCTTAATTGGTTCCGATGATTCAGCCAGGAACATGAATCACCCTGGACAGGGAGCTGGATGTTTCCAGGGTAGTAAGAGCCAAGTAATTTTAGTTTGCCCCAGAGGCTAAATTGATGTACAGATCCAGTTCAATTAATTTTTTTTTTTTTTCTTCACACTCTCAACTGTTCATTGTTCTTGTTCTGACAGTTTTATTTACTGGGAGCCTAAAAGGTCTGTCAGCACTGACTGCCTGGGCATCCTGTCAGAGCCCAGAGGCAGCACCTCCTCACCACATGCTCTGTGTAAAAATGTCTGGCCAGGCTGTTGGCTTTTTGATTTACTTAAATTATAAGAGGTTTCTGGTGTCCTCTGAAGGCTGCTTAGTCCCAAATATGAGTTCTGAGCTTAGTGGCTTTTCAGGGAGAGATTTCTCACCATGTCAGAGGTTCTGTCTGGGTTGGTTTGTGTCCATCGGGGCAAACCTGGGCAAGGTGCCTCATAAATAAAACTTTTTTTTAATCCTCTTGATGGCTAAAATTTTCAGGAGGAATTTCTGCATGGAAAGGGTGCTCAGGCCTTGGCAGGGGCTGCCCAGGGAGCTTTGGAGTGCCCATGCCTGGAGGTGTCCAAGGAAGGGCTGGAGGTGGCACTCAGTGCTCTGGGCTGGGGACAAGGTGGGCATCGGGCACAGGCTGGAACTCAAACTTGGAGGTCTTTTCCAACCTTAACAATTCTTTGATGAAAAACTTCATTTTTTAAATTTTCTGGTGTTCATTTCAGTAGGAAAGCTTGCTTTGTGTTGGACACACATGGAATTCTCACTTTTGGAGCTTGTGTTTCTTGTTTGTCCTGTTGGTGGTTGAACTGTGCGGGAAAGTTTGCTGCAGGATTTCTTGTTTTGTTTTGTACATCTAAAATTTCTGCCGGGGTGGAGATGTTCACTTGGTCCTGTGCAGCTCTGAGGATGGGGAGGCCCTGGCACAGATTCCAGGCTGCTCCAGGATCCCTGGAAGAGTCCAACGCCAGGCTGGACAGGGCTTGGAGCAACCTGGGATAGTGGGAGGTGTCCCCTTTTCCTTCATTAATTGTTCAGGTTCTTTGTAATTTCTGATGTTGTTTCATAGGCTTTTTTTTTTTAAATGAATTGTCTTTTTTTTAAGTGAGGTAAAGTTTGGGGGTTTTGCCTCAGTTCTCCTTATTCAAAGCTTTGTTTGACCTGTTGTTCTTGGGTTAGTTAAAATTCAGGGCCTGGTTTTTTTCAAGTGAGGTGAAGAGTTTAGTTGAGCCTTCCACTGCACCCTTCCGAATGTGAGTGCGTGCTCTGGAGATTAAAATGCTCTATTAGGGACTGATTAAAACATAACATTAAATTGTGTAGCATAATTTTAGCTCCAAGTTTAGATTAATTAAAAGTTAAATTGCCTATAACACCTTCCACTTTGATACTTCAGTGCCTTCCCATATGATCAGATGGAACTGGAGAGTTCGAACACTCAACGCACTTTTACATGAACAATGAGAATTAGATGGTCAGATTTGGGTATTGCTCCACTAGGATTACAGGAGGCACTGGTTATGAGAAATATCTTCATGTTTTACCCTGGAAGTTAATTTAAAGCAGAAAGAAGCATCCAGAATGAAGAATTTTAAGGAATTCTGATGTCTTAACCAGTAAAATCGTGGGTAGATGGAGTTTGAGGCTCACAATTCACAAGCCACTTTAATACTGCATTGTCTGTATTACCTGCCAGTAAGCTCAAAGTTCAAGTCCAAATTTTAAAATTTCAGATCCTAGAGATTATTAGAGGCATTATTAAATAGTTTAAGGTGCTGAGTGATGTTGAAAATGAACACTGTGAGGGATTGTACAGCGAATTTTGCTGGGGCCAAGGTGTGTTTGTGTCTAAAAGGTGGTGCATATGCAGCCACAGCTACACTGAACATGTTTTCCTGACTTGTGCTTTATTCCTATTTATTTGGGGCCTTATTTCATCTCCTTAAAGACTTTGGGTGAAATCCTGATGGATCTGGAGCTTTGTGTCAGGTGGTTTTTCCAATTCTGGCCTTTATTGCAATAATTCAATCTGCAGGGAGGAGGACCCTGTCCCTTGTGGCTCTTGCTTCACTATCATTAATTTTACCATAATTAATCTGTTTACTGAAGTTTGTCCCTCTCATGACCTGATTTTGTTCCTCCTTAGAATATGCAGCTGGCAAGCTGTTCTCCAGATTTATCACATGTGCTTCAAATGGTCTGAGGAACAAAATGAAGACATTTTTCCTTAAATGCCTGACTGTCCTTGATGCCTGGGGCTTTGCAGCAGACAGCCCTGAGTGGAAATGGATGAGGAGTTTTTTCTCTGGTTCTGCTCTGGCTTTCAGCAAATTTCCATTTTCTTACCCTTCATGTAGGAAATGGGTTGTATCCTACTATGAGGTGGAAAAGAGCCGCAGAACCAGAGAAGATGGTGCTGAAAAGCATTTGAGGATGTTTTTTTTTTTTAGCTGCTCAAGTATTCCAATTACTGTATGTTGGTTTTTGTTTTTTGGAAACAAGCCTGCTCACATAAATGCTGGAATTCTCAAATGCTGCTACTCCTCTTTGTCCCTAGGGAAGAAACTGCTTTGGTATTGCAAACTTAGTGAAATGGAAATTTATGAGCAGCCTGATTTATGCCCTTCTGTTGGGGAGGAGGGATTCAAATAATTGGGAGCCCCTGGATGTAGAAACACTTGTTTTGTTTCTTCTGTGTGTGGTGTGATGGCTGTGAAATGATCCCCCAAACATCCAGGAGGACCTGGACCAGCTCCAGAAGGGACCCTTGGGAATCTTGTGGGGTTTAACCAGGCCAGGTGCTGCCCCTGGATCAGGGCAATCCCTGGCATCAGTCCAGGGGATGAGCAGCTGGAGCAGCCCTGGAGAAGGACCTGGGGGTGCTGTGGGTAAGAGCTGGGACCCAGAACCCCCCTGTGCCCTGGGATAAGCAAATGTGGGCAGCAGGGGAGGGGGGGATTCTGCCCCTGTGCTCAGGTGAGACCCCACCTGCAGAGCTGCCCCAGCCCTGGGGCCCAGCACAGGAGGGACCTGGAGCTGTTGGAGAGAGTCCAGAGGAGGCTCCAGGATGAGCAGAGGGATGGAGCAGCTCTGCTGGGAGGAAAGGCTGGGAGAGCTGGGATTGTTCACCTGGAGAGGAGAAGCTCCCAGGTGACCTCAGTGTGGCCTTGCAGGGCCTGAAGGAGCTACAGGAAACATGGAGAGAGACTCTTTACAAGGGATGGAGGGACAGGACACAGGGAATGGCTTCCCAGTGCCAGAGGACAGGGCTAGGTGGGATATTGGGAAGGAATTGTTCCCTGGGAGGGTGGGCAGGCCCTGGCACAGGGTGCCCAGAGCAGCTGGGGCTGCCCCTGGATCCCTGGCAGTGTCCAAGGCCAGGTTGGACATTGGGGCTTGGAGCAGCCTGGGACAGTAGAAGGTGTCCCTGCCCATGGCAGGGGTGGGACTGAGTGAGCTTCAAGGTCCTGTCCACCCCAGACCATTCCATGAATTTATGGTATTTGGGATGTTTGTGCTCCTGAAGGCAGATCTCTGCCCCTCTGGCAGCTGTGTCCACGTGCCTAGCAGCGAAGAGGCAATGAAGGCACCGCTAATTCCATGACCCTTGCTCCCTGCTCTGTAATCCAGGAAAAGCATCTTACTTTGCTCATCCTTAAAAATGAAATAATCTTCAATTATTAAACATTATTAGATTGTTCTTGCTGATTAATTTATTAACCAGCAGTATCAATCATGCTGTTTTGCTGGCTGTTATCTATTGAATTAGAAACCAGTTTGTAACAAACAGTAATGCTTCTTACTCCTGACGTAACAGACGTTTCCTTTACTGGTGCCATAAATTCCCTTCTGCTGTTCCTTTAGGAAGTGTGGCCTGACAGTAATTAAGCAGTAATTGGTGTACAAAGGCAGGAGCCATTCCCAGTAGCTAAGTACTGTTAGAAAATAATTTCATTTATCCGATGGTATTTCAGCAGTTCTAACCAATTCCGGGTTTATTATGTGCCATATGTCTGCCCAGCAGGACTTGGGATTGGGTTTAGCAAATGCAGTTGTGCTTTATTGAATGCTGATTTTAAGAGCACCTTTTTCTGCTCACCAGGGTATATAAATATTTTTCTTTCTCTCACGTGAATGTTGCTCTCTTACCCAGTCTTCTGCATGGGTTTTGATTCATCAGCTCTTGTTAAAGTGAAGCCATGATGATTTTTTGCCTTTTCTTTTATACCTTTTTTACAACTTCTGTATTCTTAGTGCTTTTTGCCTACATTCTTGGACTTGTTTGTCAAGCTGAGAAACTCAACATTTTAGAAGCTTCGTAGCTGGGGATCAGTGTGCCCCAGACCCCAAGGTCCTCTCCAGAACACATTCTGTAAACTGAGATAGAACCATCCAGGGGAAGGCTCCTTGGGGAGGGGGGCTCACTTGAGCCTCTCATTGGGGAATCTTTGATAGATCTGCTAATTAGTAACACCTGTACTGTTACACCTGATCTTTTGGGGGTGCACATTTTTTGTGGGGTGCATTTCGGTGCATTTGACCTGGACGTGGTGCACCTGAGGAACCTTAAAATAAATACCAAGGTAAAATCCCTTTTTCCCTTCTAACCGTGTATGACTCTTGATTTTAAGACCAGGAAAAGGCATCAAAAGCACAGGATTTTTGAGGAAGGGGAGAGCTGTAGTCACTTGATTTTTGTGCCTTAAGGGTGAGTTTTGGTCAGAACTCAGACCTGAGGAGTAACATCGATGGCAGAGCTCAGCTGAGTGTGGTTTTAGAGGTGTCTTAACTCCCTGGACTCAGCTTGGCACAAAAGTGAGTCACAACCAGCAGCTCCTTCTGCAGATCCATGGACAAACCTGACAGAATATTTTGGGTTTCCTTTATTTTTTTTTTATGCTTTCTGCCTCATTTTTTTTTTTTTTTTTTCAGTCTTGATGACATTTGCACACAACCCTGACCATGTGCTTCCCCTAAGTGGAGAATCCAGGGGTTCTGCTCTTTGGGAGCACAGGTGTTGAAAGGACTCTGTGGGAAGACAAAAGATTTGTGTTGCCTGAGGAATATCCTGATAGCCTTTAACTGTTAAAAGCTGATTTGAAAAATCTCTTTCTACTCAAAAAACCTTTGCTCTTGTTGCATCCTAGTGATGAATGAGCCTGATAGAGAGATTTAGCTGTTGGAACTATTAGACACGGACATAATCCATTGTGGTCGGTTTGTCCTCAGCATTCCTGCTGGGATTAATGTCCCCTCCTGGTGGGGAGATGAGGAGAGCAGTGCTTTTCCCATCTCTGAAAGGTGTAGGGCACTGCCTGTGCTTCTGGAAGAGGAGAGAAAATGCAGGAATGATTTCGCAGGGAAAGGTCAGAGAGGTGAAGTTGTGGAAGAGATGAACCTGAAGCAGTGATAGTGAAGTGTTGAGAGTTTCTCTTTTTCTTACACATTCAGACTGCATTAAAAGACTTCTCGATTTCTCCACGGAAATACAGGAGGTGGAAAAACATTTTGTTCATTTTTCCTGGGAATTAGTCCCATGCTTTCCCCCATTGTTAAGGTTTCATAAAATCCAGGGGAAATTCAGCAGAGATTTAATTGCAGATGTGTAAATAATTCCTCTCTGAAGAATAACTAAGTAATTCCAGGACTCTCAGCCTAGAAAAGCAAGGACAGAACAAGGATGTGATGGAGCTGTGTAGTGACTGAAGGGGAAGGGGAGCAAGGATAGATAATTGCCACATCTCCAATGCAAGCACTGGGCTATCAACGCATGAAGTAAGTTGTTACTGATTGTTTCCTGTGTCCTTTTTTTTTATTTTTCCAACTTGATTTTGTGGTCCTAATAATCTGTTTGGATACCTAAGCAGCCATAGGTTTGTCCTGACTGATGACCTTTTGTGGAAAAAAAGATTTCATGGTCACTTTAATTCTTCAAAGGTGGCTCTCTTACCCCCTTCTTGCACTCTCTTCCCCCCCTTTTTCTTTTCCATTTTGCTGTTACTGGTTGTACAGCTGGTATGAAGACTTCTCTGACAGATGTTAGAACAAGGACATTGCTGCCTGTCCTATTGTAGGATCAGTAGAAGGGTGTGGAAACGATGCTAAAATCTGAGAGTTTTCTGCCTCTGTCCCTATTGTTATTTCCAACACAGATGAAGTCAACAATTTTTTGAAAGTAGAGCCAAAATTTTGCTGTATTGCAATTCTTCTTTCAAATGTAAGAGGCTCTTATCTGTAGAAGAAAAATTTGTAGTAGCCAATCGATTCTAAATCTGTAATTTTTTTGCCTCCTCTGAAGCAAGAATTAAGTTTGAGTTGGTTTTTGGAGATCCCACCTTCTGTTTTGCAATTCAGCTATTTGTTAGGCTTTTTTAAATGGTGAAGAGAATTTAGTTGTAATACTGAATTTATGGTCAGATTGGCTGTTTAATTAACTTTAGACAAAACTTTCATGTGAAATAGGAATGGGCTTGGTGTCCTGCCACAAACCCAAATTACTCTGTGTTTTGGGACACTCCGAATTGAATTTTAGCAATGTTATGCTGAATTACGCCATGGAATGAGGGGATGTGGCAGTGTAAGATGATTTTTGAACAGCAGTGCACAAGTGATTGGAATGATGAGTGTGGAGGTATTTATGTGAAGTTTTTTTGCATAATGAGAAGGGAGTGAGTTATTGGGGGAGAGGTAGCAATGATCCAGCTCATCAAGGCTGTGCTCAGGAGAATAATTTCATTAAATACTCCAGCAGATCAGTAAATCCTTCATCTGCCTTTTGCAGAGCAGTCAGAGAGCTGATGTTCTTCTGGGAGGAATTCACCTCCTGTTTCTTGTCTCCTCCCTCCACCCTGACATTTTGCTAAATCAATGTATTGCCTGGCAGAGCCTGCAAACAAAGCCTTCCAAGGCAGGAAAGACCCCATCCACTTAGAGGCCTTTTCTGTTAATACCCTAAAAACGCTGTCGCTGATCCATGGGTTGGAGAGCAGCCTGTCCCCTCCAATCTCCAAGCTCCCTGGGCTTCCCTGCCCTGCTATTCCCTTTACTTTAACAAGGATTTTCTGTGCTCTGCTTCCCATTTTTCCCATCAATCCACTGACCTGACCTGGACTTGGTGCCAGGTCTCCATGACTTTGGGTTCTTTGGGATCGGAGGCCTTTTGTGTTGGTGATCTCAAAGAGGGGAAATCATCCCTTAATAAACACCCACTTCTATGGAATTCAGCTTGAGGAAAGGGAGGAATGAATATTAATTGATTACAGTTCATACAAGTGGGATGAGGATTTGGTGTTCTGGTGAAAAAGAGAGGGAAGATGTGATGAATTCAGCAAATAGTGTTGGGAGACTTTGGTGCTCTTCAAATCCTTTGGATTATCCAGCAAAGTTTTAATTCTCAGAATTTTGTACTCTATAAATATTCTTGGAGAGTGATCCTGATCATCCCTTACATGAGCCCAAATCTGAATTTGAAGTGACTGAAAACCTGGTGTCCCTGCCCATGGCAGGGGTTTGGAATGAGATGATGTCAAAGACCTTTCCCAACCCATTGCGCAATTTTTATAATTCCCTTAAAGAAAGCAAGGTATCAACCCCAAAATCCAGACTCTTGGAGCACTGCTTCCTCCTTTCAGGAATTTAGAAGGAGAATTCATTAATTTAGAAGGATAATTGTTAATGTGAGTTGAAAATAAATCTGGGACTGACACTAAGAAAATAGAGCAGTTGGGTCATTTGGTGTTCCTAATGAATTTGAAAATTCCATATCTTGTTAAACTTCCAATTTAGAGCAGAGCTGGCAAAATATCCTGAGCAGAATACTTTTATTCAAGTATTGATTAGCATTTTTGGCTGATATTTCCCATGCTGGACAGCCTGCTCCTCAGCAGACTTTGAGGAATATTTATGGTTGGGAGGGAACTTGGGACAAAAAAAGACAAACATTTAAATATGTCTTTTCAAAAGCAGTTCAAGCTCAAATTATTTTTTTAAAAGCAATTCCAATGACACTGAAAGGGGAGCACAGTTCCAAAGAGCAGCTCGGTGACATTGACGCGTTTCCTGGTTTTCCAGTATAAAATGGTGGGGTTTGGGATGAGTGTTACTCTACCACCACCTATAGAAGACTTCAGCTGTCTTGTGATTAAAAGTCATAAATGTGGTGAAAATTGCAGTGCTCAGTTGGGCAAAGGCCTTTCCCTGGGAGCGTTTGTTCAAAAACAAGACTTATATCGAAGGGCACGAAACAGAAAAGCCAGGATTTTATTCCTAAAAGGGGACTTGAGTAGAAACCCAGCATCCACTTCCATAACTTCCCTGAGGTTTTCCTGTTGGGACATCTGCTGAGCCAGATTTTGCAGTCTGCCTGCATCAGATGTGTTTGCAGCCACTGGGGTGTTTATGATTGCAGGCTAAGTGGTACCTAAAGATGTAGATTTGCATTTCTGCCTCTCTTCGTTTGTTCTAGAAAGGTGTAAACGATGATTAAAGCATCAGGAGAATGGTTCATGCATAAAAGATTTGAGGAGGAGCTCAGGAGAACTTGGAAAACGCTTCAGTTCTGAGGGTGGAGAAGCTCTTTGTGAGGATGTCTCCAGAGATTAATTTCAGTACAAGGATTATGTGGTTTGGAGCCATGATTGAGGTCTCCTGTGCGGAGGCGATTTATGGCCACCTTGTTACCAGGAGGTGGAAGTTGTTCCAGGGTAAATCTGGGGGTAGTTTGAAGAGTTGCTGCCCTCCCATCTCAGTAGGTGTCCAGTCTAAGTGGCCTCTGAAAAGCTTTAGCCAAAGCTGGGTTCTTGTGACCTTTTCTCACTTTTTTCACAGCACTTCTCTCATTCTACCTTTGATTTCTTCCTTTCCCCCCCGTGACCTTTCAAAGTGGGGTGGCAGAAACCAAAATCCTGGCATGTGGTGCTGTAGGTTTTGAAAAAATCTGCTCCTACTAAGTGTAAAACCAACTTATTCCCTCAAGATGCAATTAATGAGAAAGCACTGAAAATTTAAACTTCAGAATTGGGGCAGGGCCGTTCAGCAGCACGGATGTCATTACTGTGATGTTCTCCACTTCATTGTGCCACCTCAGACTGTGTCCTTAGGTCAAGTGGCACTGCTTCTGTCTGGATCCTGTTTTGGATAATTTCCCAAAGGCCTCTCCTACAGATTTTGCCTTGATTTTGATGGCTTCCCTCCAAGGCCAAACATCTTATTGCTATCAGGATATTTTGTCTTGGAAGAGATTTTTTTCTCAGTTTTCCCCCTTGGGGAGGAATGCCTCACATCAGCTGTGTGAATCAGGAGCCAGCCAGGAAAAAGATCCTTTCACTGCAGTAACATATAGAATTACCGAGGCTGGAAAAGCCCTCCCAGCCCATGGAGTCCAAGCTGTGCCCGATGCCCACCTTGTCCCCAGCCCAGAGCACTGAGTGCCACCTCCAGCCCTTCCTTGGACACCTCCAGGCATGGGCACTCCAAAGCTCCCTGGGCAGCCCCTGCCAAGGCCTCAGCACCCTTTCCAAGCAGAAATTCCTGCTGCTGTCCAAGCTGAGCCTCCCCTGGCCCAGCCTGAGGCCGTTTCCCCTTGTCCTGTCCCTGTTCCCTGGGAGCAGAGCCCGACCCCCCCCGGCTGCCCCCTCCTGTCAGGGACTTGTGCAGAGCCACAAGGTCCCTCCTGGGATGTGTTGTCACTTTTGGAACCAGGGCATTGTTGAAAGAGCAGGTTTTAAGCCCAAGTTTCCCAAAAGCTGACTGCCTTAAGCTCAGGTGTAGAACATTCCCTCTTCTCTGTTGTGTACTGAGGACCAAAGTGATGGAAAAAGCGCAAAATTCAGATTAGGTGAAGTAAATTTCTTACTCCAGGCAGTTTCTTTAGCTTGGAAGAAGTGTGGAGAAGTGTGAGGAAACTCACACTTCGTTTATGGGCTTTTATATGTTTTACTCAATTTTTACCACACAGCTGGGGGGACAAATCAAACATCTCAATTAGCAACTGAATGAAGCCATTCATCTGTTCTGCTCGGCAGATATTCCTCTGATTCATTGCATGTTTGGAGACAGGAAATGTGTCCCTGACCCCTGTACCTGAGGTGAGGTGCACAGCACTGCCTGGGGATTCCCCCTTGGCTCCTGCAGGCGGTTTGCAAAAGCCCTGAAGCATGGAATGTCCTTGGTTTAATCTGCATAATTACATCTATTGTTGTTTGGAGAGGTGACAACTGGGAGTAGAGTGTTTTCTCGGTTCTGATGACTTCCTGAACAAGCCGGAGTGTTTAGCTGGTGTGAGAAAGATTTCTTTGTGTGTATTCTTGCTTTTATTCCTGTCTGTATTCCTCTAGGACAGAAATATTACAGTGTCATGGGAAAAAATTGTTGCTACAGCAGCTTTGCTGATCAAGATTTTAGTTGATGTCTGTCATGTCTCTCTCTTGCATTAAGTAATCCTTGGGAATCTTCCTTGTCCATGGTTTAAACTGCCAGTGGGCAGGGATAGATGGGATATTGGGAAGGAATTGTTCCCTGGGAAGGTGAGGAGGCCCTGACACAGAGAAGCTGTGGCTGTCCCATCCCTGGCAGTGTCCAAGACCGGGTTGGATGGGACTTGGAGCAACCTGGGATAGTGGAAGGTGGATTTTAACATTCCTTCCAGTACAAACCAGTCTGATTTTCTGAGGATTTTTTGGGCTTTTTGTTGTGTTTGACAGAGGAGTGCAAGGTCCCCCAGTGTCCTTCCTGAGCCCTTGTCCTTCTCTGGTGTCTCTTTTTTGCAATGATGGCAGCAAACCCATTGTTTAATGCTCCAGGGGTTTCCTATTGTCCTGTATAATGTCATTCCAATTTAGGCCCTCTTCCTCTCCCTCCTAATGCTGCCCAGCATTTTGTTTACTGCAGCTCAGTCCCCACAGCCGCTCCCTGTGCCGCCTCCTCTGAGGGGGAAATAGCTGAAAAGCTGACAAATTCCCAATCCCTCTCTGCATACATGAATATCTCACTTGTCCCAACGTGCCTTTTTCTCCAAATGAAGATTCCTTTCCCAAGCTGCCCAGGTACTAAATGCGTTTAGAGCCTCACAGAGCTGCTGACAATGCTCTGTTTGTAGCCAGGGTTGAACTCTGGAGCTGGCAGACTTTCACCTGGCACTTAATTCCACGCTCTGACACCCTCCCCTCCTCACCCAGCTGTAGTAAAGTGCGTGGGCCAGCTCATCTGGCCTCGTAGCTCGTAGTTTTCTATTGTTTTTACAACTGAATTGCATTAAAATGGTGTTTCCCACACTTCAGCCTTTTATTTTGGACAGCCAACCTCACACCCCGTGGGGCTTTCCTCTCTCTCCCACCTCTCTTTGCACATTTTAGGACAAAAGCCACAAAGATTGAGGGAAGAGATTCAAAGTACCCCTGATCCCAGGCCTGCTGCCATCCCATGGAATACGAGCCTGGGTTGAAAGACATCTCCTCTGATGCTGAATGAAAACTAATTTTATCTTCTCATTTTATCTTTAGAACAAACATTTCTTGTCATTCTATAGTTGTGTTCTTGCTGCCAGGGCCTTTTTTGTCCCTCCCCATCCTGGCAGGCTCAGGACACTGTGGCCAAAGCCCCAGGAGGGGACACATCCCTTCACTGGGCACTGGTTACCCGTAGTTACCTCTCTGCTGCAAACCACAGGAATGCCTCTTCCCCTTTCTTCAAAGGAACTGTCTCAGGATCGTGTCCAGAACTCCACCCTCTCTCCTGCAGGAATAATCATGGCTTCCATGTCTGTTCCCTTTTTCCTGACTTGAGCAGTGAGCAGGAGTCCGTGCTGGGTGTCACCAATTCCCAGCAGCTGCTGTTTGGTGACATTAACAGTCACGCTGGCATCTCTCAGGTCCACCCCTGTGCTTCTGAGGTGGTAAAATTCCTTCCTGAAGCATGTGGACAGAGCCGCTTCCAAGATGGATTGGCCTTGCTCGCTCTTCCATGGAAAAGGAAAGCCATGGCCCAGCTGCCCACCATGAGCCTGGGCTTGTGTGTTTTCCTCCCACCCGAGTGCCTCGGGCACCCTCTGCTCTGTGCTCTTGTCTGACTATGAGGGATTTCTGTCCTGTGGTCTCTGCTGCTGCACCTTGGGCCAGCTTACATTGCTGCAGGTAAAAGAGGTCTCTTCCCTCATTTCTGAAGCTTGGTTTATTATCACAGAATCCCAGACTGGTTCGGGTTGGAAGGGACCTTAAAGCCCATACAGTGCCACCCCTGCCTTGGGCAGGGACACCTCCCACTATCCCAGGCTGCGCCAAGCCCCAATGTCCAGCCTGGCCTTGGACACTGCCAGGGATCCAGGGGCAGCCCCAGCTGCTCTGGGCACCCTGTGCCAGGGCCTGCCCACCCTCCCAGGGAACAATTCCTTCCCAATATCCCATCTAGCCCTGCCCTCCTTCAGTTTAAAGCCATTCTGCCTCATCCTGGTGCTCCAGGCCCTTATCCAAGCTCCTTCTCCGGCCTCAGAGGTTCACCTCTGATGCCTGAACTTGTGATAATGCCCT
Organism: Aphelocoma coerulescens; assembly: GCF_041296385.1. Classification (NCBI taxonomy): domain Eukaryota; kingdom Metazoa; phylum Chordata; class Aves; order Passeriformes; family Corvidae; genus Aphelocoma; species Aphelocoma coerulescens. The sequence goes on from NC_091020.1 coordinate 1,420,609, forward strand.
GGCAGGAATGTGGTGCCTCCTTCATGTGCCATGGGGAGGTCACTGAGTGTCCACCCTGTACTGGCTGCTTCCAGCCTATTCGACTTCACCAGCTCAACCTAATGTCTTCTAAACACCAGGGTTTTTAATGGAAATCATGGAAATGTCAGCTCAGTACCAATGAAAATATCAAGTAAGATGATGAAAAGTGAGTGGAAGAGGGAGAGAATGTTATCAGGAGCCTGTGTATGTGTATGGGCTGTCCATTCCTGGAGCGATCTCTGCATCTCTGAGTGCATTTCCTTGTTTGCTTTTGTCCTTTCTCCCACATCTGGCCTCAGCCAGAGACAAACTTGTGACCTTGTGTGGGTGTAAGGGTGCTGTTCATTTAAAGCCTGTCAGAAAACAGTGGTGTTTTTCTCCTTCATGAGATGTTACAGGAAATTGGTGAAACGATCTTAGTTACTCTGACAGCTTTTGAAATTTGAGAATAGCCCTCTTTTCCAACATTCCTCTGAGTGATGTGTTTTTGCTGGGTTGTTAAAGCTCTGCTTTTGGTGGTATTCCTGGATTTCCTTCCAGGATCTTATTGTTACTTGGATATCTTAATAGTTTCTTAAATATAAACATTTGTAAACCCATTTTGGCTGATCTTCTTCTAGAAATAACCACCAACACAGGCCCTATGAGCAAAGGATCTAAATAAGCAATGAGATGTTTCATGTCCAACAGAGCTGCTTGACCCATTCCAAGGGATGTGCTGCATTCACACTCAGGAAATGTGCTGGAGTCATTCAAAGTGTAGGATTGAGGTTCTTGTTGTGCATCACTTCCCTCATGGCTGTTCCCTCCACCTCAGATTTGCTGGTGATGATGTGGAACTATCTCTGTTGCACAATGCTGGGGTGAGGTGCAGTGCTTTTCCCTGGATTTCCCTGGATTTCCCTGGATTTCCCTGGATTTCCCTGGATTTCCCTGTGTCTTAACCCAATCCTGGGCTGATTCCCCAGCGTGGACAGCAGGGGAGGGAGAGATTCTGCCCCTGTGCTCAGGTGAGACCCCACCTGCAGAGCTGCCCCAGCCCTGGGGCCCAGCACAGGAGGGACCTGGAGCTGCTGGAGAGAGTCCAGAGGAGGCTCCAGGATGAGCAGAGGGATGGAGCAGCTCTGCTGGGAGGAAAGGCTGGGAGAGCTTGGATTGTTCACCTGGGGAGGAGAAGCTTTGGGGTGACCTCATTGTGGCCTTGCAGGGCCTGAAGGAACTACAGGAAACATGGAGAGAGATTTTACACAAGGGCCTGGAGGTGCAGGATGAGGGGGAATGGCTTCCCAGTGCCAGAGGGGAAATTTAGGTGAGATATAAGGAAGAAATTCCTCCTGGGAGGGTGGGCAGGCCCTGGCACAGGGTGCCCAGAGCAGCTGGGGCTGCCCCTGGATCCCTGGCAGTGTCCAAGGCCAGGTTGGACACTGGGGCTTGGAGCAGCCTGGGACAGTGGAAGGTGTCTCTGCCCATGGCAGGGGTGGCACTGGATGGGCTTTGAGGTCCTGTCCAACCCAAACCAGTCTGGGATTCCTACACAGGACTGAGTTGAACAAGTGGTGAATTTTGTGGGCTGAGCTCGCTCAGCTCAGCAGGGCCTGAGCAGGAAGGAACAGTTGTCCCTGCCCATGGATGGGGGGATGGATGAGAGGATCTCCAAGGTCCCTGCCAACCCAAACCATTTCTACACCAGTAATCCCTGGCAGCTGTAGCCTACCTCCAGCCTGCAAGCAGTTCCCTATGGCAGCCATCTGAAAATCCCTGTGCTTGCACTTCGTCATCTCTGTCGTTTTCCTGTCTCCACAATGAATTGTAAGATCCCACCTTTATCTCTCTTCTGTTCCTCAGAAGCCATTTCTTGCTGGATATTTGACCAAGGAGATGCTTGAGCAGATCAAAACCCACATGTGGGTGTTTAAATCCATCCCCAGCAGCTCTGGTAGGCGCTCGATGCCAGCTGTCCCTGGATGAGTGCCCGGTGCCCACCCGGGTGTCCCAGCACGTGGGCACAGCCCACATTTCCCCGACTCTGAGCATGTGAATCATCCACACGTCCAGCGGAACGAAAAAGGCTGGAAATGCCACCTCCATCCCTGCATTCAGCAATGGGCAGAAGCACTTTGGAGAGTCTGGAAGGGTGGAAGAGAAGGATTTGCTTGCGAGATGTGGAGGCCTAGTGTCTTGGAATAGCCAGCCTTGCTGGATGAGGGTGCTGGGTGTTCTATGTTTTAAGGAAAGCAGGAATATAGAAAATGAAGGGAGTGAAATGCTGAGTTGTTGAGGGTTGATGATGCAGCACTGAGGTGTGAGGGTATCTGGAGAAGCAGAGGTTCAGGAGATGGATTTACACAGTTGCCAGAGGGCTGAGAAGCAGCTGGATGGATGAGGAGATTCAGAAGGTGGAGTGGTTAAATGGAGATGGATAAATCATGGAATTGTAGAACAGTTTGGGTTGGTTAAAGCCCATCTTATCCCACCTAGTGCCATGGGCAGGGACACCTCCCACTATCCCAGGCTGCTCCAAGCCCCAGTGTCCAGCCTGGCCTTGGACACTGCCAGGGATCCAGGGGCAGCCACAGCTTCTCTGGGGCAGTGAAGAGAGGGAAGTGATTCCAGCCTTTTAAAAATGTCAAGATGTGAGTAAAGACTTCACTGCCTCCTTTCCCTCCTGGCCAACAAGCTCAGAAATCAATCCAAGCATAATCAAAACATGTACTCACCTCAGCCATGCTCAGTGCTTATTAAGAAGCGACAAGAGGGATTTTTAAGGGTAAGATTCCCCAAAAATACTGGGAAGGAAAATCATGGAGTGGAGGAGAGAGTGCTTGAGGCTTGAGAGGTGTGGTGCCAGACCTGGGAAAGCTTGGAGAGCAGAGGGGCATGGGAGGGTTGGGAGAGGCTGTTCAGGAATGAGGGTGACACAAAGGTTTGATGTGCAGAACTGACAGGGAAGGAGGAGATGGGGGAAGGTGAGGCTGCCTTGAGGTCTGGGGTGTTGTTGGATGGGAGCAGGAGGAAAATGAAGGTCAGCCTTAAGGAGCAGAGGCAGAAAGGAGGTGCTGAACAGCAGGGATGTGCTTACAATAATGAAAGCTGGCCTGGGGCTCCATTCAGAGACTCCAATCCAGCTGTCCAGGCTGAGGAAGCTTCTCAGGAAAACTGGTGAGGTGTGAGAGGGGTAAATGTAGCAGGCTGGGTATCTGAGGTTGTTAGTGTTGAAGGTGCCTTGTGCACATGGCTCAGGGGTTAAATAAATAATCCATGATTTCAGTGCAGAATGTGGTCACTGATAACCTACCAAGGACCTGATAAAGATGAAACTTTGATTTCCTGCTCTTTTCTAGAAGGGAAAGCTGAATTCCTGTGAAATGGTTTAATTTTCCATGGGCTCTGCTGAGGAGCCTGGTCCCTGGAGGGCAAAAGCCACAAGGAGAGTGTCCCTGGATTGCAGGGGGTTAACACCAGGTGGGCACTGGTACCAGAAGGAATATTTGGGATTTATTGGGAGTGTCCCAAGGCAGGCTGGCTCCTGTACAATAATGGGATGTGCATTTGTTTTTTAGGGGACTTTTGAATCCTGCTGTAGATTGTGGCAGCTCTCTGGTGTAACCAGCCTTACTATTTGGCATGTGGCCTACCTTCCAAAGCCAGGCCTAACTTCTGGCCCAGTGATATCCAGAACCACAATCTTCAGCTGGTTTTGGGAGTGGCTGGATGAAATCTCTTCTCAGGGGCTGTGCACATGTTAATTCTGACATGTCATGCACTGAGCTACTCAAACACAGCTCCTGCCACTGCTCCAGGTTGTATTTAACACTACTCCTGGCGTAGCGACTACAGGCAGGCAGAAAGGCTCATTTTCTAGAAAAGCGATGAGTTTAGTGTATTTATTTTTACAAGAACTTAAATAAAAATCCTCTCAGAGAAGGGAAGAGGCAGCATAGAAATTCTACTTGAGAAAATGTCCTTTTCTTCAGTAAAAGGAATCCACTTCAATTGGCTTAAACTGGGACGTGTTGGTTGCCCCGGTTTAGTTTGGGGAGTTTCCATTTCTGTAACACCACGCAGGTTTTCAGCCATACGATGTGGAGACAGGTCCTGGTGTCCTGCAAGGAGCACTCAGAGGGGCTCCTGACAAAACATCTCCTGGTTTCAGAGAGATTTTACTCCTTGGATTCTCTCCTCTGAGTTATGTAATCTCAGAGAGAAGCTGCTCTGGCAAGGGAGAAATGGAGAGCCTTTTGGGATGGAATCCAATACCTGTCGTGCCGTAAAAGCAATGAAACTGATCTTTGGGCTTTTATGCCGCATTATATTTTCATTATTAACACTTTAATGTGTAACTTTAGCTCTGTGTGCATATTTTGGGAAGACAAAGGTTATTGAAGAACTCACTGAGCCACTCCTGCCTAATATGGATTGGGTTTCTTTTAATCTTTTTATGTTAATTTTCAGCTGGAGTCTCCTGGCTCTGATGTCAGGTTTAGGATATCTTTGCTCTCTCCTCTTTCTGGAGGCACCATCTGCACAGCAGGAGTTTCAAATGGACAGTGTCCCAGCCACTCAACTTCTTTTGTGACTCAAAACCTCCTGTGAAAACAATATTTTATAGGTGAAGTCCACACAGAGGAGTTGGAAACAAGGATAAATAAACTCATAATGCATGAAAAAAATGGGGTTTGTGGGCAGGAGTGAATGCTCAACAGCTTCAATCCTGTTAATCCATCCAGTAGCTGCATTACTTGTTAAAAAGACAGGAAATAAATCATTGCTAGTGATGGAAGCAGGAAACAAAAGTGCTTCTCTCTCCCTCGGTTCTCCCATAAAGCTCTTATCTAGTTTTGTGAGTTGAGTTTTCTCCATGCAAACTTTCCATCTACTTATCCACTTTCTTTGTTCAGTGGGAACCAGCAGCACTAAATTGTTTTAATCCTTTAAATCATCATTTATAGGGTGTTCTGCTGGCAGGAGGGTGGAAAGAGTACCCTTGGGGTGTCTGGGAGGTGTCCCTGCCCACGGCAGGGGTTGGAATGAGATGAGGTTTAAGGTCCCTTCCAAGTCAAACCTTTCTGGGATTCTCTGGCTACCACTGGTACGTAGAGGTGGAAAACAAAGAGCTGTACAATTGATGGAATGCAAGAAAACAGCAGGTTTGGGGGGGGGGCAAAATATTGAGATAAACTTAGGGATTTCTGCATTGAAGTAAAAACAGCTCATTAATTAAACTTTTACATTGCATCCTTCCCAGCCAGGCCCAGTGGTGTTCTCACTGACGTTTGAAATTACTTTCTTGAGCTCTGTTACTGAGGCTTGACTTTGGCTTTGCAGTGGCATCTCATCGACTCCTAGAGAGTCATTTCTGCAAGAAAGGCACAGAAAATACCAGGCTTAAAGAGAGGGGCGAGGAAGGGAAGAAAACCAGTAGTCCTTGGAAGAATGTGGGCAAGCAGGAATATTCGAAGATGAATTATTTGAATGTAGATGCAGAGGAAATGCTGAGGAATTTCAAGCTGCAGGTGAAATTTTACTTCAGATCCTCATATAAATTGTCATCGTGCTTTTTTCTTGTTCTCATGTCTTTGCTTTCTAAAAATCCTGCCTCCAAGTAAGGCTAAAAACTCAAGAGCTTGATAACACAAGGACAAGGGACAGGAATGCAGCATCAATGTTCCTCTTTTCTAATGTGTTCATTTGTGTAGAAACAGATCCAGCAGCTGGGAGAAGGGAATTGAGGGGGGAGCAGGTTTGATCTTGAAATGCAATCTTAAAAATCTTCACGTTCCTGAAGGGCCTTATCCAAGGAGAGGAGAGTGATAAAATCCAACTCAACTGTGCCAGTCTCGGAGCATGAGAGCACTTTAATAGGATTGAACAAATCCAAGAGTCCATAGGCTGAAATACTCATGTTAATTGCTCAAGAAGTGTCAGTGAAATAAAACCTGGAGTCGTGTTTGGATTTTTGGAAGGCCCAGAACTGGAGAAAGGGCTGGATTTGCACTCTAAATTATTCACTGTAGCACCAGCACAGCCAAATATTTGCTTATGCTTGAATAATTCTTCAGGAAAGCATTTAAGCAGATATTTGACTTCTGCAAACAGAGTTAGTCACACTTGCAGCTGAATCAGAGCCAGAACTGGCTTTAACTCAAAGGTGAAGTCCTCCTTCCCTGGCTTTTCTCCTTGTTGGAGGGGCTGTGAGATGGGATCAGGGACTTGGGCATGGGAGGAAGGCTGTGGGCTGATCTTCACCCTTCCAGGATGTCCTGAGCTACCAGAGGTGATCCCTGAGCTCCTGAGCTGCAATTAGGGTTTGGTTTTGTGGTTAGGCCCCAGCTGAGGCTGTTCTCCAGCCTAGCAGATGTGCTCTGGATGTGCCCCACCACTGAGAGGGGCTCAGGGCCTTGGCATGGGAGGGGGGCTGTGAGCTGATCTTCACCCTTCCAGGATGTCCCAAACTGCCAGAGGTGATCCCTGAGCTCCTGAGCCAGAATTGCTGCAATTAGAGTTTCTTTTTCTTGTTAAGCCCCAGGTGAAAGTGTTTTCCAGCAGATGTGCCCCACCAGTGAGAGAGGCTCAGGGCCTGGGCATGGGATGGAGCTCGTGGGGTGAGATTCATCTTTCCAGGATGTCCTGGGCTATCAGAGGTGATCCCTGAGCTGGAATTAGGGTTTGGTTTTGTAAAACCAAACCCTAATTAGGGTTTTGTAGGGTTTTTTAAGCCTCAGGTGAGGGTGTCTTCTAGCAGATGAGCTCTGGCTATGCACCCTCAGCGAGAGGGGCTCAGGACCTGCTAATCAGAAGTAACCCCCCTGAGATATTCCATGGAATTAATGGGTATGAATTCCATACCAAGTGAGGTGACTTGAGTGTTGAACAGCATTGTGGGGCAGAACAGAGCTTGGGGTTCTCTGGGGTGTGTCTGTTTTGTGGTTAAATAATCTTTTAGAAGCTTTTTTCCTCCTGCTGGCACTTCAACAGAATTGTTTGGGTGACAAAAATCAAACGCTTGGGACACAGAGTTTGTAATGAACTGTAGCTTTAACCAAGCCAGGAACACTGTCAGGCTCTAAAGCAAGTTCACCTCCTTTTTGGCTTCTGTAAGAGGCTTTTCCTGCTGTTTTCCTGGCATTTCTGATTTATTATGGCACCAGCTCTCCAGAATAAGCATTGAATGAGCATTCTATATCCCTATTTTATGTCTACAGTCTTTGAGTTCAGCTGATGAGTAATAATGATGAACCTTATAAAAAACCAGTCCACTGTAATTTTTTGCTGTGTTAAAGCACTTCAGTTGCATCAACCTTTAAAAAATAAATACTTTGAAAGATTTATCATGACTGTAGGGTGCAAAGCACATCCCTGCTTTGTGTCACTCGTGCTGCTTGAAGGAGTTCAAGCTGGTTGTGTAAATAATAGCACAGATGTAAATGGGGATTTAATCCCTTTTTAAATGCTGAGCTACTCACCCAGCCACAGCAGCTTCTCAGGAGCCATTGTTTTTGACAAATAAATAGCAAATATTTGTTTGTGTCTAATGAATTAATAATGCTCACTTAGTGATTTCTGTTTCAGTCTGGCAGGGCTTCAAACCCACTGCAGGAGCAGAAGGTGCAAAGTGTGTGCCTCCAGGTTGTTTCCAGATTTGCTCCTCGTGGAGAATGCTCGGAGTTGTTGTTGCTGGTTTGGGTGGTGTGGGCACTTCCACAGTCCGTGTTTCCTATGGAATTGGGTGTGGATGGGGCAGCTCTGGTGTGAGGGAGCCAATGGCTCTGGCTTGTGGCAAACCTGGCCCAAACTTTAGGCTCCAGGGAGAGCTCAGAGCCCCTTCCAGGGCCTGAAGGGCTCCAGGAGAGCTGGAGAGGGACTGGGGACAAGGGCTGGAGGGACAGGACACAGGGAATGGCTTCCCAGTGCCAGAGGGCAGGGATGGATGGGATATTGGGAAGGAATTGTTCCCTGGGAGGGTGGGGAGGCCCTGGCACAGGGTGCCCAGAGAATGGTTATTTATTTTGACCAAGGCAGTGTTCCCCCCCTCCAGCTTCTAATGAATGCAAAGTTTTACATCCTGTAATAACACCTGATCTAAAAGTAAATAATTATTGGAATTTACTATCATATTATTGTCCCTCTAAATATATTCAAAGTGCTTGGATGTCATAACTCATATATATATTTTTTTAATTTACACTTATCCTCTCTTAAAATTTAAAATTAGAATTTTTCAGGAAAATACTGAGTCTTGCAGACATTTTGTATGTTTTTACTTTACAGATCTTCCTTCTCTTAACAATTCACAGTTGTTCCTTGCCCTGTCTGGAGTTCAATCTTATTTCTTACAGACTGTCAACCTTTTGGTACTTTGTGGTAAACTGGGATTTGTTCTGAGCTATTTCTGAGTTAGCAGAATGATTTGAACTTAATATTCTCATTTTCTGGGCTTTAGACTCCTGGCTTTTTGGGGTTTTTATTTGTTTGGTTGCTTTTTTGTTGTTTGTTTTTTTCTGTTTGTTTCTTTCTTTTTTTTTTGTAGTTTCTTTGGTTTTTGTTTTTTCTTTTGGGTTTTGTTTTGTTCTTTTTGGTGTCTTTTGGGTTTTGGGGGGTTTTGTTTGTTTTTTGAGGGTTTTTTTTTTGTTTTGGTTTGGTTTTGGTTGTTTTTTTTTCTGGTACAAGCGGAAGGAAAAACCAGGATTTTTCTTCTGTTGTATTCCAGTTGCATAAAGAGCTGCTTATTCTGGGAGCCAGCAGCGTTGCCATCCTTGTGGTTTAACTTGACATTTCATCAAAATCAAAAATAAATCTGTCAAGATTCCATCCTAAAAATCTCTCAGGAGCAGACTCCGCTCAAGGGTGTCAGCTGAGCTCTGAATAACTTTCTAAAATAGAACATGGTGATTGGAGAGCTGGATTTATTTTGTATCTCAAGGTTGTAAAATCAAATATCAGTGGCCTCTGAAAGTGGGTGCAAGCTCTTCTTTTTAGGTCTGATAACACCTAAAATCTGTATTTGGATGGGATTTTCCTTAGACTGACCTGAAGACACCAAGAGTCTCCTGAACTTCTGTTTTCTGGGATGTGAGGTATAAAAGGTTGGAAGCAAATGTCACCTAATGGAATAACACTGCTTCAAGTGCAAAAGCAGCTGAGCCCAGTTCCTTCAGGAACTTTTGTTAACAGGGGAGGAGATAGTGGTGAAATACTGAGAAGTTCCATCCCCAAAATTCCCAGGAGGATTGATAATGATGATGAATTGGAATCCACTTGGGTAACATGGAGACAGCCTTGATTTCCAAGTAGTCAGGAATATATCATGGCAAAAGTCACTTGGGTTTTTTTTTTTTTTGAAGGTGCTGTTGCAAATTCCAGAGTGACTTTGGAATGGGCTAAGTGGAAGTTTGGTGGTAACCAAATGAGCATTTTGGGAAGGAGAAGGGAGGGAAAAGGCCCTTTTGAGCAATTCTGGTCTCCTTGCCACATGGGAATAATAGTTCCTTTGGGAGGAGTCTGGAATTCTCCTTTGAGCTGTCTCTTAACTTCCTGTTTTGCCACAAATTCCCACTTGAGCTGTCAGGGTTGCCCTCTCCTCTCTGAGGTTGCTCTCTACAATTCCCTGGAAGGAGCTGATAGTGAGGAGAGGGGAGCTGGGTCTCTTCTCCCAGGGTCCAGGTGAGAGGATGAGAGGAAACGGCCTCAGCTTGTGCTGGGGGAGGTTTGAGTCGGATACTGGGGAGAAGTTCTTCATGGAAAGGGTTGTAAAGCACTGGAAGGGGCTGCCTGGGACAGGGGTGGAGTCTCCATCCTCGGAAGCATTCAAGACACGTGTGGATGTGGCACTTGAGGACATGGGGTGGTGGTTGGATTTAATGACCTTCATGGTCTCTTCTAACCTTAAGAGTTCTGTGACTCCACAATTTCCTGTTGGAATTTGGACAGAAAGAGCTGTAGAAGGGCAAGGGAAGATAAGGAGGAGAGAGAAGGAGGGTGCTTTGTATGGCTTGAATTCCTGCATTCTGTGACCTGGAGCTGCTCTGCCAAGGCAAACGTTGGTGTCAAATCTGAAGAGATCTGTGCTGGTGCTTCACTTGTTTGATGGCCAATATTAAAGTTCTTCCTGGAACTGCTGCCTGGTGCAGCCTGCACTGACCCCCTGCTGCTGCACAGGGTGGGAAGAGTCTGACCTGAGCACAGGTGGAGCTTGGAAAAGCCTCTCCCCATCCTTAACCCCTGGATGAGGAGTGGAGCAGCAACACGTGCAGTGGAGAATTTGAAATGGTTTTGCTGCTTTTTGGTCATTAACCAAAATTTTTGACCTTTATTTTTCCGGAATGTCGGTATTGAAATCCCGATAAAGTCACCTGCAACCCATGGCTTTTACAAAGGGAAAAGGAGCTGTGCTGGCTCGGAGGGAGCCTCAGAAATCACAGGAGAGAATCATTAAATTTGGGAAAAACCTCTGATGGTCTGCAGATCCCACCTGTGTGAGCTGTCGTGGAAGCAAACTAAATCTATTTATATGTGATATATATGGTCAACCACCTAGGAACTTGAAATACTTGAGTGAATATGGGCCACTCAGTCTGGTTTATTACATTTCCCTGCTTGCTTTCCTCATCCTGTGGAAAAAAACCCCAGGTTTCCCTCCAAAACTCCAACTCAAAACCATTGTTTTGCAAGATGGTTTGACTTTTAATAAATACAGCTAATTTTTTTTATATAAGAATTTGATTTATATTGTTGGAAGTCTTTTTTCATTCTGTGCGCCTGGCACTGTATTTATCCCAATCTTTGTAAATTTGAAAGAATATTTTTAAGTAATTCAGCTCTGGGCTGTACAGTTGTGCTAATTCTTTTTATTGGAACCATGAACCAGAGCTTTTGGTAACTTTCTAATGTTCCACACTCCAAATATGCTCTGGAGTTCAGCCAGACTTGTCTTGGGGATTTTGGTGGTTTTTTTTTTTGGTTTTTTTTTTTTTTTTTTTTTTTTTTTTTTTTTGTTTGGGTGTTTTCTGTTTGTTTTGGGAGTTTGGGGGAAGGAAGGGAGAAGGTTGTGGATTTTTGTTTTGTTTTGGGTTTTTGTTTTTGTTGGTTCGTTGGTTGTGGTTTTGGGGTTTTTTGGGTCTTTTTTTTTTTAGTTTTTAATTTCACTTTGTTGGTTGTGGCAGGTCTTTTTGAGCTGGTTGTGGTGTTTTTCTCATTTTCCTGGCCACAACCCAACAGCCCATGTCCTTAAAGAATGCCATCCTCAGGGATCCACCCCCATTTTTCCTGGGCAATACCTTTGAATCCTGGGTCCCTCCAGCCTTTTGCAGTGAGCCCTCGTTTTAATTGGTGCAATTTCTCTGCTACAGTTGCTTCTCCAAAGCGCTTGAAAGCAGGAAGGGGGTAACATAAATACTTTATTGCAGAGATATTATGGAAATCAGACCTGATTTAAGCCAGAACCTTGCATTTTCTTGACTTGGAGAGCTGTGCATGCACAGTTCTTGAGATAATGAGTACACACATCTTGACTGATGCTAATGTGAGTTCTCCTTCCTTATTTTATTTATTTTCATGGCTGAAACAATGCCATGATCTTAGAGGCTGCAGATCTCCTATGTAGTTACCTGTGAAATCATTTGTAGTGGCTCAGCTTTGTGCAGGTTGAATAATAAATGTATTAAATCTCTTTTCCAGCTCTGCCTTGAGTGAAGTTTGACGGAAAATGGTCCAGCAGCTTTGTCTCTGGAAATGGTTCACAGTGGGGACGGCACTCGCTGCCATCCTGGCACGGGCTCTGGCCCAGAATGATGAAGGTAAGGGTTTTCCTGATGGGGTGGAGCTGGGGGAGGGTTGGGATGCCTCTGGAATTTCATCTGAATGCTTTTTTTCCCCCCCAGAATTACTACTTGAAAGAGTAGTTTGGTAGGAAAAGAGGTTACAAGAAAGAAAGGGCTTGGGTGTGTTCTGTGTTTTGTGGCTTCAGCATCTACTGGTGACTGCATTTTCGAAGCTGCTGATTTACCAGGCAAGATAAAATCTGCAGTTGGGATTATTCAGTGCTGGGCTCAAGCATCAGAATTGGTTTTGTCTTATTAATTGTGCAAGACTAAACTTCCCTTTGTTTGTCAGTCAGCAGTTGTGGTTGGAACAGGAGTTTGAGAGAATTGTTAATGACCAAAAAACTTGGGAAAACATCCACAGTGAGGGTATTCTAGAGAAACAAGACTTCAGGAACCCTGAAACATGGCACCAGTAGCTCGTGTTCCTCCTTGGAGCATCTTGGTTGAATTTAATTAAAAGATACCAGAAATGCGTCCTGCCAGGGATCTCTGGTAATTAAAAATTCCAGCCCTGGATAAGTGACATGGGTTTACTCTTTTGAACAATTTAACAGCATTGAAGGGCAAAGTCTGTCCAAGTTGCTCCTGAATATTCTTGGCAATAATGAGTGGGGTAAGTGACAACTGAGTGTGGTTTCAGAATGTCTGTAATGAAGTTGCTCATTATCCATGGCACTCCATGTGTGTAGAGCTGTAATTGTACAAATTTACGATTTTGGCAGCTGGATTTTGGTTTAGAAACCTCTGTTTTGTCAGTTAGGAAGTAAAGGAGTTGTGCTTTCATGGGAAGTCTTCAATCCTGCTTGAATTATGCTTTGTCCTCTGCTAGTCGAAAGAGTTGAAAGCCTCTTTTTCTTGCTCTCCTAATTGCTCTGCAAACGTCCTTTTATTCCCTTCCACCCCCAGCCCAACCCCACATTATATTTGATGCCCATAATGTACAAGAGAGCTAATTTAATTTTCTCCATTTTTACACCCTGTCATAATCGCTGTCAGTGCTGACACTGAAGTGGACGAGCTGCTCGTATTTCACGTATTTGCTCTGTGCTGGGGTACAATTAACTGGGTTTTAATCACTTATTGCAGCGGAGGAGTGGGGCCATCCGGCTGGGGAAGGTTGACCTTGGTGGTGGTGGTAGTTTGAGGAGGAAGATGCTGGGGTGGGTGGAGGAGAGGCAGCGGGATGGCCTCTGGCATGTCCAGCAGCACAGGAGGACACGGGAGAGCAGCAGGAATAACGGTAGGAAGGAAAGCAGGATCATGGGGCTGCGGGGGGGGGGCAGTGGAGAGTCCTCAGGGGAGGCTGAAAAAATAAAGCAGCACTTCTCAGTGGGATTTTTATTTGTGCTCACGCTGGCAGCATCACATCTCTCCAAAAAGGCATCTTTGAGAAGAAGAAAATGGGGATTTTTGGTTGAGGAGCCATTTCTAGTTAGGCTTGAGCGATGCTGAAGAATGCAAAGCCCAGACAGGATGGGGACAGTTTGATCTCCTGAAGGGGAAAAGGGATCCCTCAGGTTTCCATTTCTGTTCCTTTGCATTCGGATGACAAATTCTCATCTCTGTGTCCTTATCCCAAGATTGTTCAGAACCCTTTTTCTTCCAGGTGGTTTAGAGGAAGGGAAGGGCCGCCACACATTAATGGCAGTGTCACGTGGCTGAGTAAATACAGCCAACTCCCTTTCTTCAGAGGGTTCAAAACATAATTTTTGGGTGGGTTTTTTGTGCCTGGCTCGTGCCAATTTATTTATCACAGCACCCACACTTGATTTTATCCTTGGTAATGTTCCCTTATATGGCCTGAACAGGGGAGCTTTGTTTTAATGAGTATAAATTTGCTGCCTGTAGCCAAAATTCTTGTTGCTTTTCCAGGGGAGACCTCAGAAATTCTGTTTCTTGAGGAACATGCAGCACTCTGATACAAACTGAACTGATTTCCTCCCCCACGCTTTGTTCAGGAAAGGGTAAATGGAGCTGAAAGCACTTTGGATAAATTTCACAGGGGTGTAGCGGAGAAAAAATGAGCTGGAAATGGATTTAAGCCAAGGTGGGGGACTGGTGACTCAGCAAATGGCACCCAGCTAATGAGGCAATGCTTAGAGGAATAATAATTGGAAATATGTTTCTTGCAGCTACATAGAAACTGTGTTCAGGGCTGGGTCTGGAGGAGTTCTGATGTGCAGGAACAGAATTTGTAACCTGAAATATAACACAGAAAAGAAGTGTTCTTCTGGCAATTGCCATTTCCAACCAGTGTAATTCTCTTAACAGCAGAATAATAAATACAAATAACTAAAAAATCAGCTCTGGAGAAATTAGGGGCTGTTTCTTTGCAGCCAGCATGCTAATGCTCCATTTTCCTGATGGGAGCTGCGGATGTCAACTCAGTTTCTTGCCCCTCTTGCTGCATTTTGCTTCGTTAGCTCATAATTTCTCTATTTCACGTGTTTTCCTTGAGCTCCTGAGTCACCAAGTCCTCCCCAGCCACAGCAATTAATGATATTCCAAAGTAACTTCATCCAGGAGTGCTTTGGAAATGATCAGGCTGCTTTTTTCCCCATACTTTAGTAGGAAGTTTCCCCAGGCTCCCATCTGCTCCGGATGAAATCCAAGTACTTCCCATGTACTGTAGTCCCTTTGTATTAAAACCCATCCCCCTAATGATTAAAAACCCCAATTCTTTTGTTACAGAGCCATTCCATCAGCCCTAATTTACTGTTGATGAGCCCATTCAGTGTTTAATTCCAATTATTTCATCCTGTAATCCTTTTGTTCAGTCCTATGGTGCACCAGAATAAATGTTAGGCTTGAGTGTGGACAGGGAATATTTGAGTATTTTTGGTTTGGTTTTTTGAAAGAAAGAGATCTGGTTTTGCAATTGCTCCTGTTGCCTTTCTTCCAAATAGGAGAAATGCTGCAAAGGTTTGATTTTTTTTTTTTTTCATAATCTTTTATCTTAAGTAAAACTAAAATTGTCATTTGTAGCTGTGCAAGACATGAAATTAGGTCAGCTAAAACCTCTTTTATTTTTCCAGTGCTGCTCTATTGAATTCAGAGGCAAACTCTGAGGCTAAAGGAATCAGGGAGGAGGAAGGCGGCAACACAGGATCAAATCTCTCCGTTTTTTTTCTTCCTAATCCAATGTCTAGGACTTGAAGGAAAAATTGAGCAGCAATTTTTGGCCAGCAGAGAAGGCAGCTGAATTCAAAACTCTATGCACTTTTATGCCAGACTGAACCAATCCAGCAGCAATTATTTGCCAATTAACAGGTTTAATTGCCCAGCATTTAGATTGAGTCCATACCGTTCATGAAAATACAAATGGGAGCTGGGGGGGGGGGGGGGGGGGGGACACCAATAATTTATTCTTTACTCTTAAAAGATGAAAAGAAGGCAAAAATCATTCTGATCCCTTTTAAAAACCACAAGCAGTTGGGAAGATCCACCCACAGAAGTTGCAATGGATCAATGTCCTGGGGTTTTCAGAAGTTGTGTAATGGGGCTGTGAGTTGTGGGGATCTGTTTCACACCATGGAATCTTTGAAGGGTGTTTGAAGATTTTTTTTGGGGGGGGGGCTGCTTTTAACCCCAAGTGGTTTTGCACTTTTTTATACGTGGAAGAAAAGAACAGCTGAAGGCCCTTAGGTTTCTCCAGAGGATTTTGAGCTGTAAAAGAATAGTGACAAAAATCCTGAATTTGTACACTCAGAGATGAGCCCATCCTGGTCCTTTTGTAATCTTGTAAGTTTGTGTTTGTTTGTGTTTTTTGTCTTCTGGTTCTCCTGGGGCAGGAGGGGGAGAGCTGGGCTCAATGTCATCTCTTCCCAACATTCCTCCGACCCAGGGACCTGTTGCCCCACCCTGTCACACACCACAAATGTCAGTGCTCGAGTCCCACTTGTGTTTGGTGTGGAGCCAGTGGAATCACAGCATCATTCGGGTTGGAAAAGACCTTCAAGAGCAGCGAGTCCAACCCTAATGCTGGGGATAAGGATTTCTAGAAGCCTCCACTCCAGAAATCTCCTAGAGCTGTTCCATGAAATCATCCCTTCTGACTCACTTGAGGAATAAGATTTGTTTATCCCAGAGGAGATACAAACAGGATGCTGGAAGTATTTCTCTTGGGATGTCTGGCAAAGAAGGAATGCTTTCTTGATTATTTAATGTTAGTTTTTTCAACTCTATTTGGACTTAACACTGTAGTTCTTCCAATCTTCTGGTTTCAGGCTCATTTCCTTCCTTTTCCTTCCTTTCTGCTTGACTCTGGAACAAGAGATGAGCCATGGACACCTGCACTGTGGAATATGGATCTGGCTGCTGGCTCAGTGGTTTTGTTTCATTCTGAAATGAAATTTCACAAAATAAAACTGAGGCTA
This sequence comes from Aphelocoma coerulescens, assembly GCF_041296385.1. Classification (NCBI taxonomy): domain Eukaryota; kingdom Metazoa; phylum Chordata; class Aves; order Passeriformes; family Corvidae; genus Aphelocoma; species Aphelocoma coerulescens. The sequence goes on from NC_091020.1 coordinate 1,436,825, forward strand.
ATCAGAAGATTTGCTCATCCAAATGTGGATTTCACTTCCTAAGTGTTAAACAGATGGGTGGTTTTTATCAGAATGTAATAAAAACATGTAAATGGTCTTTGCCACTCCCTGAGTGCAGATGACTTTAAAAATAAGTTTATTTTTTTCTGTGAAAAACACAACTGCTCACTTGTGCCACCAGGACTGTTCAGCCACAAACCCTTTGCCTGTTTTTCAAGGCCCCCTCTATTAGTTACTGTCTCTTATTCAGTCTAACAATCTTCTGCTACAAAAATTGAATCATTCAGGGGCCTTACAAATCACCTTGAGAGGCTATTTTAGAAATAAAATAGTTTCAGATCTCGATCTATTACTGTTGGGCAGGAAATTAACTGGGGAAAATGCATATTTGAGTACCTGGAGCTCATTGATCATTCCCTGAGCCCTGCACTGTACAGATCCAGGGGGAACAGAGAAATGCCACCAGGCTGTTGCCTGAGGGAAAGTTCCTGTTCATGGGAACAGGAGTCGTTTGTGTGTTTTATGGGGACTGGCTGCGTTTGGTTGGGAGCTCTGCACTTGATCCTACAGGGAGAAGAGCTCTCCTTGATGTTGTTGAGTTCTAGTGGAGCCATTAAGTTCCTCTGAAGGGTTTAGTTCTTCAAAGCGTCTTTGAGTGCCACCAGCAGCACTTTGAGGCAGCAGAAGATGAATTTCCCTGTGGCGAAAGGTGAGTTATTCATGAAATAGGGGCACTGAAACAAGGTTCACCTCAGTTAATGTACAGATTTTAGCCCTGGTGGAAGGGACTGAGTACCCTGGGATCTCCCTGTGGCTGTGTGGGATGGATGAGGCAGGAGGCTGCTCTGAGAAGGAGCAAATCCCAGATTCCAACAGCCTTGGAACCGCCAGACTGTTGGATCTGGCTAGGAATGAGCCTCTTCCAGGCACTGGACTCCCAGGTTCTTTCTGCTGCCACGATGAGGAAGGGCCTGGAGCATCTCCGTGCCCAGCACAGGCTGAGGGAGCCGGGGCTGCTCAGCCTCGAGAGGAGCCCCAGCTGAGAGGGGCCCTCAGGCCTGGGTGTCCCTGGCTGCAGGGAGGGCTCCGAGCAGGGCCCAGGCTCTGCTCCGGGGCCCAGCAATGGCACCAGAGCACCGGGCAGGGCCTGAGCCCAGCAATTGCCCTGCCCAGGAGGCAGAACTGCTGCCCTGGGCAGTGCCCAGCCCTGAGCAGATTGGCCACAGAGGCTCTGGGCTCTCCTCCCTGGGGCTGTTGCAGAGCTGTGTGCACACAGTGCTGTGCCTGTGCTCCGGGATGGCCCTGCTGGAGCAGGGAGGTGCCACCAGGTGCCCTCTGTGCTCCCTGCAGCCTGAGCCATCCTGGGATCCTGTGATTCTCCAGCCCACGTGTTGGATTGTCTGGATTTTAAGGTGTCAAACATCGATGCTCTTTGATTCCTTTAGGATTTGACTGTCCTGGGCCATCCCTTGGTGGGGGAAGGCTGTGTGAACTGAGCTGGATCTTCTCCTCCAAGGGCTGGGTTCCCAAACGTGCTACTCACATGTGGGAAGGGAACTCCCAGTGCAGGAAAAGCAGAAATGCCCCTGAAAATGCCCTGGAACACCATGTGTCCCCTCCAGAAGAGTTGCTCAGTCTTTAGGACTTGCAGCTCTAATTCCAGTGATAATTTTAGGGCTGAACTCCTCAAAATCATCAAGCCCTGTGTCTGTGCATTTGTATGTTGGTTTATAGCCATGCAGCCTGTGTGTGAGCAGAGCCACTGTGAAACTTTCTTACCAAACTTTCATCCTCTCCAACAGAGCCACTGCAGCTCTTCAGTCACGAACTTTCTGGTTTATTCTTCAGTCATGCAGACATTTTGCATCTGTTCTAAGCAGCATGAAGGCTTTGAAGGCCCCAACCATTCCTTTTTGGTTTTCTCTTCAGCAGAAACACAGTTGCAGCTCAGTAGGGCCACTAGATTTTACTACTAAGGCAGCTCATCCAAATTGACCTTGTTTCCTTACTAGGAAGCCCTAAAATGTAAATATTTTAACTTGGGAGGAAATCAGGCTTTGAAATTCTATTCGAAGGGCAATAATTAAACTAGTTTGACTTTCAAAGAGCTAAGAGAGACACTACAACTGGCAGGATTTAAAATCTGCCTCACTGCTCTGTCTTCCATCTCATACTCCACCAGTAATTTGCATTGCCTGCTCAATTTTAGTTTTTATTGACAATAATGTATTTGTAGCAACAGTTTGGAAGCACAGAATTCCTGTGTCCTGGTGACATGGAAGGTCAGGAATCCTTTCTTTACCTGCTGTCCCTGTCACGTTACTTTCCAAACCCACTTCTCATTGCTCCTTGTCTTAGTCTGGCATTAAGAATTATTTTCTGAATGCTTATATGAGATTGTCACATCTGGACAAACAAACTGTAGTGGGAACTGCCTCCTTGTTGCTCCAGAGTTATCTGGTTTTTTATGAGAAGCAGCTGTTTAAAACGAGGCCACAGGAACTTCAGCTTGATCAAAACTTCATTTTGTAGGACTTGATTTTCATATAACAAGAACTGACTCGTGGCTGTGTCCTTCAAAGCAGTTCTGAATCACTTCAAGTGCCTAGAAACATTCTTGTTGATGGTGTTTATGGACTCTTCCTTCAGAAGGCTTTAAATAGGGGTCTGGGTTCTCCAGAGCCTCTGGAAAGTCTGGACTTCTGCAGGGGCTGAGTCCCTGCCCTGGTCAGCAGGATCTGTGTCCAGTTCTGGGCCCTCCCGGCCAGAGAGCCCTGGAGGGGCTGGAGCGTGTCCAGGGCAGGGAACGGAGCTGGGAAGGGGCTGGAGCCCCCGGAGCGGCTGAGGGAGCTGGGAAAGGGGCTGAGCCTGGAGCAAAGGAGGCTCAGGGGGGACCTTGTGGCTCTGCACAAGTCCATGACAGGAGGGGGCAGCCGGGGGGGTCGGGCTCTGCTCCCAGGGAACAGGGACAGGACAAGGGGAAACGGCCTCAGGCTGGGCCAGGGGAGGCTCAGCTTGGACAGCAGCAGGAATTTCTGCATGGAAAGGGTGCTCAGGCCTTGGCAGGGGCTGCCCGGGGAGCTTTGGAGTGCCCATGCCTGGAGGTGTCCAAGGAAGGGCTGGAGGTGGCACTCAGTGCTCTGGGCTGGGGACAAGCTGGGGATCAAGGTTGGGCTCAGTGACCCCAGGGGGCTTTTCCAGCCTCAGGGATTCCAGGATCTCTTCTGTTGTGTGCAGTGGGATGTAGCGGTGTAGGTGGCTGCAGCTACTCTTGGTCCTGAGGAGAATTCAGACGACCAGCTGTGGTGGTTAGCAACCCAAGTTTAGCATGTAACTTTACAGTCATGGTGAGAACCCATAACCCCTCCAGTGGGAGGCATCCCCTGTGCCTGGGCAATAATCGTGAGGGTTGAGCTCTCCCAGCTCAGTTTAATGCGTTCCTTTTGCTGTGATCATTTTCCCATTAGGGCATCGTTACTGCTCAGCTGTTGTCTGGCATTAAACACAGGCAGGGTTTTTCCTGACTGAAGCTCATGGAAACTCTCTGGGATTTTACATGGAATGCCCATGGTGAGGAAATATCTGGGAATCTGAACCTAAACCCCCAAAAAACCCCAAACCAAACTCTCTCCCCCACACCTTTTCCACAGACATTGCTGTAATTTTTGAATGCCCGGGTGTGATCACTCCCAGGCAAACACCTTCTCTCTCATCTCTTCTGGAGAATCTCTGTTGAAAGATAATAATTTTCCTTTTCTTTTCCTTTTTTTTTTTCCACGGTGAAAAGAAAACTTTTGGGTTAGGTTGGAAAAAATAGTAAGAGAAAAAAACTCTCAGTGCTTTGCAGTATTTATTAGTATATTGAGGCATGGAGGGTTTTAAATTGGCAGGGAGACGAACAGCTGATACATGTAGGCAGAAATCAAATGTTTAAATAATGCCAAATTATCCTGCTGCACCTTTTTAAACATGACTGTAATGGGAAGGGCTGAGGAGGTGGAGAAGGAAGCAAGAAGAGAAACTGTTCTTCAACTGGATTAGAGATAAATGGGATTTCTCTGCAACTGAAGGCTCGGTTCTAGTCTGAATTATGCTGCAAAGCTGATTTGCACAGGAAGGGAGTTGTGGGGTGAGTTTGTGCTTGCCTCCAATACCATTTCAGTTCCCTTTTGTGAATTTAATGGTGCTTCTCATTTCAGGAATATCTTAATGGGGTTTAAGTTCGAGGAATTGCAAACTCTTGGGCATCTTTAAACATTCCGAGCAGGGAACCAGAGAATCCCAGAACTATTTAGGCTGGAAAGGACCTCTAAACCCAGGAGTGATCCCCACCTTGTCCACAGCCCAGAGCACTGAGTGCCACATCCTGTCCTTCCTTGGCCACCCCCAGGGATGGGGACTCCAAGCCTCCCTGGGCAGCCCCTGCCATGTCAGACATTTTTTGATCTTGTACCAGAATATCTTCATTTCAGTCTCTGATTTATAAGCTGTTGCTGACTTTGCCAGCAATATTGATGCAACATGAAATATTGGATTTATTTGTCCCTTCTACCAGGATAAATAGAGGGACAGGAGTTAATGATGTGACCTGCTGGGCAGGTCTGAAGTGGGGTAATTTCACACCTTATTTCTAAGCAGAGCTGTTTGAAGGGACTTGTTTGGTCCTAAAGGGAAACACAGAGTGTTAAACAAGTCAGGGCTCCATCATTTCGATATTTAATTTGATGCCTCAGCTGGTCTTAAACCAAGGTTTCTGGTGTTGCTTTTCTTTGGGACCAGTAGGCTAATTCAGCCTGATTGTGTTTCTGGAGAAGTGGCTGGGCTTTTGATTTAATTCCAAATAACACAGCACAAAAATTGATTGCTGCCAAATCACAGGAAACTTTGAAAAAACTTCCAGGAAAAAAATAAAATCAAAGAAAAGAGAGTGGAGTGTTTTTTCTTCCACATAAAGTTCCTGGTGATTAAATCACACTCTCCCATCTTCCTACATAGAAACAATGGGTTTTACTCTTGTTTTATTTTATTTTACTATATTTTACTACTGTTAAGACATTTTATTCTTCGCAAAAATTTTTTGACTCCTCAGACTTTTTGTTCCATAAAATGCTTGGGATCCTGCCACTTGAACTGTTATAGAGCTCAATGTGCTTCTATTATAGAGCTCAATGTGCTTTGTTTAGAAAGTGAAGTTTCACACCCACAAGTCAAAAACCTCAGCTCTGCCCTTTCTTCAGTGGTTTTATTTAAATCCTTCCAAGTTTTCCTTTACTATTTTTTATTGCAGAATTAATTGCACAAATCTGGGCAGTGCCTGTTGTAACTTTCTAACAACTTGAAGCGTTCTGTGCCTAATATAAATCAAAAGAGGCATTTCCTGGAGAGGAACTTTTCATAAGGCTGTGGAGTGACAGGTCACAGGCAATGGCCTTAAGCTGGAGGAGGGCAGGGATGGATGGGATATTGGGAAGGAATTGTTCCCTGGGAGGGTGGGCAGGCCCTGGCACAGGGTGCCCAGAGCAGCTGGGGCTGCCCCTGGATCCCTGGCAGTGTCCAAGGCCAGGTTGGACATTGGGGCTTGGAGCAGCCTGGGACAGTGGAAGGTGTCCCTGCCCATGGCAGGGGTGAGAGTTTAAAAAGTCCCTTTGAACTCAAATTACTCTGTGATTCTGTGCAGGTACTCTGCTGTTACACACAGAAACACAAAGGAAGCAGCTTTTTCAATGCTTTGGGGTGGGGTGTTTTTTTATTTATTTCTTTTGGATTTTTTAAAATGTTGTTGTTGTATTCATAGAAAATATACAGAGAACTCCAAGTTAATGCTCCTAAACCATCTATCAAACAACAGCCTCTTCTTCCCACTCTGTAGCATTTTGCTCCACGGGATTTGCTGATGCCCCATTTCATTGAACTGGGATAGATTTCCTACCAGGACAAAGGTACTTTGTGAGTGTCTCATAAGGAACAGATCTTACAGAATGTGGCACTTCAGTGAAGAGGAAACTGTAAACAAAATCACTATCAACAAAGCCAGCACAATAACATTTCAGAGTGATTGATGGCTGTTGTGGAAGTAAATTCAAGGCTGTGAAAATTTCCTACAGTTGCATATGTTGGAAAAGAAAAGATGTATGGGACGTTCAAATACAAATGATGTGCAAGTGCATTGTTTATTTTATTATTTCCAAAAGGAAAAAAAACAAGCCCAAACCCAAAAAGCCAGTAAAGGGTGAGAGTGTAACTCACAGAATGGGCCCCATCCAGCCTGGCCTTGGACACTGCCAGGGATCCAGGGGCAGCCCCAGCTGCTCTGGGCACCCTGTGCCAGGGCCTGCCCACCCTCCCAGGGAACAATTCCTTCCCAATATCCCATCCATCCCTGCCCTCTGGCAGTGGGACCCATTCCCTGTGTCCTGTCCCTCTATCCCTTGTCCCCAGTCCCTCTCCAGCTCTCCTGGAGCCCCTTGAGTCCCTGGAAGGGGCTCTGAGCTCTCCCTGGAGCCTTCTCTTCTCCAGGTGAGCACCCCCAGCCCTCCCAGCCTTTCCTCCCAGCAGAGCTGCTCCATCCCTCTGATCATCCTGGAGCCTCCTCAGGACTCTCTCCAGCAGCTCCAGGTCCTTCCTTGCTGGGCCCCAGTGCTGGGGCAGCTCTGCAGGTGGGGTCTCTACTGCAGAAGTCAGCCTGCTTCTCCATGTGCCACATGGCTTGGAAACACAGAGTTTTTCTTCAGAAATGCTCTGGAATAATTTCTGGGTGAACAGTAAAGAAAAAAATGGAATGATTTAAAAATGAATATTATATGTTATAGTTGAGAAGTAAATGAGGAACACTCTGGCCCTGGGCTCCCAGTGACATCGAGGGTCCTGTGGCCACTGAAAGCAGATGTGGCCTTTGTCGCCTTTGCTCTTCACAATCTCTCAGAGCTTCCACCAGTGGTGTCCATCTCTCCAGCCTCCAGTGCCCACCCTGCAGGGAAGCTAGATTATTTTTCATTTAATGAGCTTGGGCGCACGAGCAATTAAGAAGGTGTAATCAAATGGAGCTAATCAGGATGACACAGCAGCTTCCCTCTGGGATGCTGCTCCAGTCAGCTTCTCCTCAGATCTCCAATTTGATCTGTTTAGGTAACAAAATCCATGGGAAGAGTGGCACAGGCAGTGGTTTCCCAGCTCCAGGGGCTGAGCACTTTGGTTTCCAAGCCTTGGTCTTTCCATTCTGCTCAGGAGATGGTGATTAACAGGTGAGGAGAGGCTCTGCTGGGGTAATAACACTCTGAGTGCTCCAAGAAACATGGTGATACCAGTGTATTTTAAATATCCTTGAATTGTTCAGTATCCAAACTCTTTCCAAAGCTCCACATAGTCACTGACCCCATGGTTGTCTGCTAATTAAAATAGTTAGGAACAAACTGCCAGGGAAAGGCAAACTGTGAACGGCTTCAGATAAACAACTGGTTTCTTCTTTATCAAGAATTAAACCTATTGTGGACCAGAATCTTATGCCCAACCAAAACCAGCACCTAATTTTGGACTTAAAGAACATGAACAATCACACACAGAAAATAATAAAGAACTCCCAGAGCTGTGCTCAGCTGCCTTCTCACCACGCCTGTGGGTAGAACCTTTGTATAATTAAGTACTGGAGATCTGCAAAGAAAATACCTTATCTGCTTGTTCTTCCCATGTAATCAATGGCTTGGGATTTATTTCCAGTTGTGCAGCTGGCTAATACAAAATTAATCAAGCTCTCCATTTCAGCCAGCCTGGAGCTGGAGCAGAGGCTGAGGAGCTCTGTGTCAGGTGTGCTGCCTCTTTATCAGTGTCTGTGGGTGAGATAAAATCAAAAAATAGGGCTTCAAAAACTGAATGGGATTAGGAGGGGAAGAGTCTGGGCATTACTGAACTCTAAGAAGACTTTAAATCCTACAGAAATACCCGTGCAATTGCTGTCTCATCTGCAGGATTATTTCCAGTGCTATCTTGGAGGGGAAAACCTTACAGAAAGGATTTGAAAGCTGCCCTGGATCCTTTTATTTCCAGCTATTAGAAATGAAACTGAGTCCAGCTTTAGGCATCACTTTTGTCCTCCTACTGATGGTCTCTGGTAGCCTGCAGGTCCAAATTATTCATGTATTTTTATAAATTACATTAAGAAAAAACACCTTTTTTTTTTATGCTGCCCATCCTTGCTGATGGAAGACTTCCCTAGATGTGCACCTGGATTAGGCTGACCTAGCAAGGACACCTCCTAATCCTGTGCTTTCCAGGCAGGTGCTGCTTGGAGAAGGGTTTTATGTGTCCTTAGGTCTTTGGAAGGATCACTGATAGGCAGAGGCTGAGATTCCTTTGGCACTTCCCATTTTCCAAAGGAGCCAAAGCACTGAACAGAGCTGTGTCCTTACAAGGACAGATGATCAGCCTTAATTTCTCCCAGAAAATATCCTCATTTTAATTATTTTTTTATTATTATTTTTTAATTGTTTTTAAAAAATTTTGATTGTCTTTGCAACAAGGAGCTGAATTACATTTTACGTTGATTTACATGGGTAAAATAAAATTAATGTACAGAGGTAGACAGACACAAAATGCAAGTTCAGCTTCTTGCCAGAACAAGGAGCAGAATTTATGTTATTTTTCTGCTATTTCAGAGTCATTGAGGCTGGAAAAGCCCTCTCAGATCACAGAGTCCAAGCTGTGCCCAATGCCCACCTTGTCCCCAGCCCAGAGCACTGAGTGCCACCTCCAGCCCTTCCTTGGACCCCTCCAGGGATAGAGACTCCACTGCTGCCTTGTAGGGAATGACATTTTTTCCATGCCTTCAACTCTCCCAAGAGTGGTGCCAGACAGAGATTTTGATGGTAATCAGGATGTCCTGTAAGGTGTTTATTTTTGAAAGTGTTTTCTAAGGAGGTAAAAATGGAGAAGTAAATATTTTCAGGCTTTGGAGTCAATATTGCAAGGGATATGAAATGTCTTTTCCAATGTAGCAGAAATCCAGCGACTCTCTCCTTGCAATTTATCAGTTGGTTGATGATAAAGGTTTCAGACAGCAGATGAACCATGCTTAGACTTAATTTCCATGATGTTATCAAAGAAAAAATAAGCCAGAAAAAAATCAACCTGACTAAAGTTTCTGGAAGGAATCTTTTAGTGTTTAGAGTCTGGAGAGTCCACACAGCAGCATCCTTGATAGGACAAGGGGGAATGGCTTCTCACTGCCAGAGGGCAGGGTTAGGTGGGATATTGGGAAGGAATTGTTCCCTGGGAGGGTGCATAGGACCCTGGATCCCTGGCAGTGTCCAAGGCCAGGCTGGAGCAGCCTGGGATAGTGGAAGGTGTCCCTGCCCGTGGGACTGGATGGGCTTTAAGGTCCCTTCCTGCCCAAACCAGTCTGGGATTCCATGATTAGCGTCTCTGATTTTAACATCCCTTTTTGGGAATCCTCTCTGGATGGATGCTTGGAACCGCTGTGAGCTGACAGGTGCTGAGTCCAACAGTCCTTTGTTCCATCCCATAATTCCTCCCTCACCGCATTGCTTTCCAGAGGAGATACCTGTAAACCTTCCATCCATTAAAAGAAACCCTAAATTGCTTCAAAGGCAATCAAAGGCTGTCACATTTTGCAATTTCCAGACCATTTTGGATTAACAGGGCCCAAACTTTCCGAAGACAAGGATAAGGAGATTGTGGCAGGAGTAGCAGAGGATGCCAGGATGTTCTTCCACCTCAGGCTGTGGTTTGCTTATTAAATAAATACTTAAAAACAAAAGAGGTTTAAGTTCCCCCTTCATGTTTTTCATCAGAAGGTTTTCCTAAAACAAATTTTGAAGAAAATACTGACTTTGCATTTTCCCTTTCTCCTTTCTCATCCTGCTTTTTATTAATTTGAGTTGAGTGGGGTTTGTTGTTTTTTTTTTTTTTTTTGCAGACTGGGAGATACTTTGTAAATTGACCTGAAAACATGAATGATAAGCTGTGGGACAGGAAGCCAAAGCACATCTCCTGTAATGCATTGTAGACCGGGACCAATTTTAATTATAAAACCAAGACAGCCTTGGTTTTTGCTCAACAGATTAGGTCTCCAAAGTGTGCAGCTCACCACAAATAACTCTCTGTAGGTCTCCAGCAGTGAAGCCCTCATTGCTTTCCTAATTAACCGAGGCTGTTTGGACACAGGCTGGCTCTAGGATGGTCAGCAAGCAGCTCAGGCTCCAATTATCGAACCCATTGGACCATAGTTTGTTAACAGGCACTTCCAAGGGTGACACCTCCTGTGAAGTCTCGTTACTCCACGTTTTTCATGGATGGGGGACATGCAAATGGCTGGGCCTCAGGAGATGCACAATGTCTTAGGTGCCTTCACCTTTCCTGAGGGGGAAAAGGACCTGTGGCTTTGGAGCCTGTTTTCCTCTCACACCTTTATGCCCAGGCTGGGAGGGCAGCACTTCCCAGGTCCTTGTCTGAGTAACTTTGCCATGCCTGAGTTTGTGTCAGCACCCTCTGTGCAAAATGAGGAAACTTCATGAAGCCACAGGAACTCCATTGGAAGTAGGAAGTTCATTCCATGCCATTTCCTGGGTTCTGCCACTGCATGTCTGCCTGGAAATGGGCTTAAAACCAAAATTTTGGCCCTTTTGGGGCTTTTCTGATTGCTAATGTTGGATACTTAAAATCTAGAAGCTTTTCCAAAGCACCGCACCCTGTCTTACCTCAAGACAGTGCTCGGTGGGAATTAAATCATGGTTTAGTTAAGACACAGTACCAAGGTCCAGCCTTTCAACATCCAGGTGAGTCCTCAGTGGTGCAGATGGTGGTTCCTGCAGGGATGGATGGAGAATTCTCTGCTTTCAGGTGGATAATTCAGGGCAGTCCTATGACAGTAGGACGTGTTCCTCCAGAACAGGGCTGCATTTTGGGGGAAAGAGGGAGGAAATTGTGTTGTTGTAATTAAGATGCACTTGTGAAAATCCGCTTGTCTGGGTGTTTCTAGCAGAGTCTGAGGGAGCATTTGCGGAGCTGAGGGAACTGAGTGTCTTTTAAGATGAGGGGATGTCTTGGGATGGCAAAGCCACAACCTCACCTTCCGCCACTGCTGCTGGAGGTCTTGACTGAATTACAGGAAGATGTTGATCAACATTTCCTTCATTGGAGATGTCAGAGAGAGCTATTTATAGGCACAATATGTAAATCTCCCCACAGTGGTGGTTAATTCACTGGAACACAAACAGTCCGAGGAGTGGCAGCTTAATTAGTGCCTGTTTTCCTGGGTAACCTGCTGGAGAGGCACCGCGAGGAAGGTTCTGGAATTACGGGAATATTTATGGCCTGGGAGAGGTGACTTCGGAGGAGCAAAATTGTTCTACCAGACACTGATACCTTGATTCATTTTTTTGAATGACATGTGGACGTTGCTGATTTTTAGGTTGGGGGTGGGGTTAGAATCTTAAAACCCCAGAGTTGGAGGTTTCATGTCTGTGTAACACTTTTCTACCCTGATTTACAAAGTGCTGCTTTTTAAAGGAAGTCACTGAAATCACAGCCTCAAAAATACATTCAATGGTATTCACATGGTATTGAAATATTCTAAAATTTGACATCTGGTTTTACAAGGAATCATATTCCTGTGTGTATCTCAAAGTTCCATGAAGGTTTTTTCCCTAAAATTAGTTTAAAATTACTTTTAATGCTTCTTTCTCTCACCTCAGTTCATCTCCATCAATTCTGTGGACACGAACTGAGGTTTTTCTGTGCCTGTTGAGGATATATAAAAGTCTGGACTGAAATAGGAGAAACTCTTCAGGACAAGATGAGAAGCCTGATTATTAAATATGATTTTAAACCTCAACATTTAACCTGAGATTTAAAACTGACAAATTTGCCCTTCAGGAACAGGACAAGGCTGAATATTATTGGCTCACCTCAGGTTTCAGTTAATAAATGCCAATTTATTTGATTTTAAAGAAATTCCAACAATAGGAAAGTCAGGAGTATCTCCAACTGCTTTTTCCAAGTTGCTTTTACTACTGGTACTACAGCAGTCAAAATTTAGTTTAAAATTTGCTTATAGTACCAGGAATCAGTTGAATTTCCAGTATTAGAAATTTTTCATCCTCATCTATGAAAGTTCCTTCTTAAATGCATCACAGGCATAACAGGGAAAATGCAATCCCAACAAATACTGAAAGTAAGATGAAATCTGAATGCTGGGGTGATGCCTTAGGTTTTAACTTTTATATTTTTCAAATCCTGGACTGCCTGCTGTGTCCCTCTGAGGGACACAGCTGCTGTTCTCTCACACTGGTCAGACATAACAAACCTCTCCAGGTTTGCTCTCCAAGGACACCTCGATTGTCCTGGGCCCCAAAATGTGTAAATTAAAGCCTCTAAAGGGGGAGCAAACTTGGGGTAATTATACCATGAACTGAGGTTATAATTGGAGAATTAACCCTGATATGCAAATGGACCAAACTCATAAAAGGGTGAAGAACCCCTGACCCCGGGTCTGTCTTGGGTGGAGCCTCTGGACTGCCCAGGGTGTGCCTTTGAAGGCCCTTCAAATAAATACCTGCTTTTATTCTCTTATTCTTGTCTAGCCTCTGTTTTTAGGTGGCCACCTCAAGGCATCAGGGCACGTAGGAATGGTTAAAAGGAGGTTTAATCAACTTTTGAAAGCACTTCTGAAGATATTGCGGCTTTTCTTGACTCATCCAGTGCTTTTTAATGGTCTTAAAAATGACTTTTGGTAATGGTAATTTTAGCTGCTGCTTGGCATAGTATCATATTTTTATGTGCTTTACAGTGTTTTCAGGCACAAGTATGATTTTAAAGACTCCTGTTGACTCCAAAACTGCTTGTAAAATGGGGAGTTATTTCAATCTAAAAGCACATTGCCTGAAAGAGGGATGGCTTGGTATTCTTCTCAAGCTGTAAAAATAAAATGGCAATGCACAGCACTTGCAGGGCAATTTGTGCATCACAAACCCTTTAGAGATACTGTATCTGTATATAAAGTAAAGAAAAAAAGGTGGAAGAATGGCAGAATAAAGCCACAAAATAAATTGGCTGATTGGGCTGCGTGTTCTGAAATGGAACGGGAGCTTTTCATAATGGTCTTTATTTGCTTTTTGTCCTTTTGGTACTGGTTTGTCTCCCAGCCTCGCTTCTTGTCCAGTTCAAACCAAACCCAACCCCAAACTCACCTGTCTCTCTTGCCTTGGAATTCCTGAGCTCCCCATTTTAGAGCACAGCTTAACTCTGATCAAAGCACACAAAGTCTGGAGGGTTAAGCAGGATCTCAAAGGGGTCTGAATCAAACTCAGGTTCGCTGGGGTGCCTTCCCAGATTCTCCAATTAGGGATTTCTCTCAGGAAGAGCTGAAAATAGCTCGTGAAAGCCCTTCTTATGCTGTTTTCAATGCAGAGCCATGGCAGCACAAGCCAGCTAATGTAAAGGTTATGCCAAGCTCCTCCGAAATTGCCCAGCTGTGGAGCTGAATGCCCACACAGGAAACAAGGCGGGGCATTTTCCCCTGCCATGGGGTTGCTTAGTTACTCAGTTTAAATGTATGGCTCTATGTGGCTCTTTATGAGGACCCTCAGTCTGTAAATCAAGTTTTAGACGCTCTTTCATGGCTGTGTTTTTCCCCTGAGTGTCCCCTGCTGAACGGAATTGGAGGTAAGGACAAAGGACAGCTTCCTTCAGGAAGCATTTTGGAGAACCAAGTGCAGCTGGAACAGAAATACCTGTTCAGGCAGAGAGAAATGTGAGGTGCTTTTAACAGCCTGCAAGGATTTCACTCCTTGCCTCTTCAGTTTGGAAAGGCCACTCTCGCTTTCCCAGGGATCGCCAGCTCCCGGGAGCTTTGCTGGGGCTTTCAATCCATAAAAGGTTTTAGCATTGACATGCTGGGGTTGTGAACAGTGGAGGTCTCTTGAATTGGGCTCTCTCAGCAGCTTGTGCCCTCACCAGCCACCTCAGGGTCACAACTGCCCTTGTGGCACTCGTTGTGCTGGCAGGGTTTTAGTGAATCAGTGCAGGTGTTCTGGCCTTGTTCCATACTGGATCTTGTGTGTGCCACACACACAAACTCTCTTTAATTTCCAAATCACGTGTCCATTTCCTCATTAATAACTTAATTCCTTATTTTAAATGGCCACAGTATTATCAGTGAGTCAGGCTTGAGGATGGGACTTGGTGATTCTCACTTTGTATCTCCAAGACTTCTGTAAAAGTGTCTGATGGCCTTAACCATGTGGAGGAAATGGGGAGAAAAGGCTTTGAATACTTTAAAATCACTGAATGGTTTGGGTTGGAAGGGACATTAAAGATCCAAAATTCCACCCCTGCCATGGGCAGGGACACCTTCCACTGTCCCAGGCTGCTCCAAGCCCCAATGTCTTGGACGCTGCCAGGGATCCAGGGGCAGCCCCAGCTTCTCTGGGCACCCTGTGCCAGGGCCTGCCCACCCTCCCAGGCAACAATTCCTTCCCAATATCCCATCTAAATTTCCCCTCTGTCAGTCTGAGCCCATTCCCCCTTGTCCTGGCACTCCAGTTCCTGTTGCAGGGTCCCTCTCCAGCTTCCCTGTAGCCCCTGAGATCCTAGAAGATGCTGTGAGAGCTCCATACAACCTTCTCTTCTCTCGGCTGAGCAGCCTCAGCCTCTCTTCATCTCTGACTCTCCAAACCCTCTTTCACAAGCTCTTCCTCCCCTCTCCACGATGCAAAGGGTCGTGGTTGAAGAAAATAGTATCCATGAAATTAAGACTGCTGGATGCTGAGAGTTGGCTTTGTTTAATTCTCTCTAGAGCTAAATTAAAATTTTTTAAAAATTTAAAAACTTTTTAAAAATTAAAATGTTTATAAACATAGAGGGGAAAAAACAAAACGTAAGAAATCCAGAATTTTTGCTCCCTTCTAGGCCCTAGAAAAGTTCCCTCTGTTTTTTTTTTTTTTTCAAACTCTGCTCCCACTCTTTGGAAAATAATTTGGACTTGCTTGCTGGGTCAGACTTTTTGTGGTAGCAGACAAGTTGTCATTGCCTCATTCCCACAGAGGTTTTCTCCGTGTTGGATGTTGAGCTATCCAAGGTTTTTTCTTTCACAGGCATATCAAAGAAAGTGGCTTTAGTGGCTCCTTGAAGGCTTTTCCATTTTACCATTTGTCTTATTGACAGCACACAGTCACTGAAGTGGAGCAGAGCCCCGAACTCTCTATAAATTCTTGTTTGCTGCAGTATTTGGGGATGATAAAGTGGTTTACTGGAGACATAGAGGGAATGGAGGGTCGGTAAGGAATGGTTGGGTGCTGCTTCTTCCTGCACGATGATGGGGTCGTAGCACATGAGCAAGCCGTGACTTGTTCAATTTAAGCTTGCTCCAAGATGCTGTGGATGCTGCACACTCTCATGGATTTAGGAAGAATTTGCAAAAATCAACAGAAAGACAAATTCAAGAGTTAATACTTTGTTCTTTCCTGTCTTGCCGAGCAGCCCTAGGAAGTAAGGGATTGATGCTGAGGAGCCTTCCACAACTACTGACAAGGTTTAGAGTTTGATTCTTGTTTCTGTTAAAAGTTAAGAATAAACTTTTATTCTGCCAACAAATAAAATAATTTCCTTCAGCAGTTAGAGGGTATGACTTTATTAAATGGAAAATCTTTTAAGGGCTGAGAATCTGCTAGGAACTGAGTCAGGGGTTTGAAATTGCCCATTGCACTCCCTGTGATTGTTTAAATAAAAACAAACGGAACAATTTAGCTGACTAAATAAAAGCAAACTTGAATATAAGATAAATAATGAAATAACTCAGAGTAATGATTGAGTGTTTCTGCAGCAGCTGGAAGAAGAGTTGGTGATTAGCATATGGAAGTGGAATTTTTTTCCAAGTTTTATTTCAGGAGCACTTGGGAGGAGATTGCAGTTATTTCCCAGAATCGTGTCCCAGGAAGGTTCAGGCTGGCTGTTTGTTTCCCCAGGAAGGTTCAGGATACCTTTGTTTCCCCAGAAGGTTCAGGATAACTGTTTGTTTTCCCAGGAAGGTTCAGGATTCCTTTGTTTTTCCCAGGGAGGTTCAGGATACCTTTGTTTCCCCAGGAAGGTTCAGGATAACTGTTTGTTTTTCCCAGGAAGATTCAGACTGGCTGTTTGTTTCCCAGATGATTGTGCTGTTCTCCCAGCAGGGCTACTCACTTACTTTTTGTATGTCAAAGTAAAACTCCTCCTGTCTCTAGAGGGGTAGGACTAAGTTATTGAACTTTTCCCAGAGTTGTGCTCTGTTAATAGGAAAACAAATCCCCTCTCAAGTCTTGGGGGGGACCTTTTTGTGCTTGAAGCCACTTAAATTTTTACGGCTTTGTGGGCCAAGCTGTTTCTCTTATATTAAACTTTGAAGCCATGTGACTCAAAGACCAGAACAGCCCTCTCCTGACACTGCTCCCTGGCCATTCAAATGTTTTATTGAGCTGGACTTTAAGGATATAGGAAGTATGAGTAGTTATTTGGGGTTTCCAAGTGATTGTGTTTATTAAGGGGAGTATATAGACAATTTTGGGTGGCTGTGACTCCTCTGCCTTGGTGCCAGCACTATCAGAATCTCAGTGTGGGTGAGGTGGGACCTCTCAGAAATGTGAGTGTGGGACACCTCACAAATGTGAGTGTGGGGCCTCTCAGAAATGTGAGTGTGGGACACCTCACAAATGTGAGTGTGGGGCCTCTCAGAAATGTGAGTGTGGGAAACCTCACAAATGTGAGTGTGGGGCCTCTCAGAAATGCGAGTGTGAGACACCTCAGAAATGTGAGTGTGGGGCCTCTCAGAAATGTGAGTGTGGGGCTTTTCACAAAAGTTCCTGAGGAGAGTTTTTCAAAAGCTGCTGCAGCCTCATAACCTCCACACACAGTGAGTGCTGTAGGAGTTCAGGTGTCTCCAGCTACTCCTTAACCTGTTGTTCATAGTGGAAGGTGTCCCTGCCCATGACAGGGGTTGGAACCAGATGATCCCAAAGGTTCCTTCCAGCCCAAACCATTCTGTGAGTCTGAGAGTCCCTCCAGTGATTGGGAGCAGAAGACCAGTGTGGAGACTCCTGTGAAAGCCCTTGGTGGAGGAACTGGTCCCTTTGGAGGTGGCAGTCCCGTGGCAGAGGGACTGTGAAGATGCAGATGGCCTTTGGGATGGTGGGGATGAAGAGAAGAGCTCAGGAGGAGAAAGGGAGCTGCTGGAAACTGCAAACCCCCATAGCTGTGGGGCAGTGGTGGTTGGAGGGGACCTTTGGCTGTCAGGCAAACCCCAGTTTGTGTGACCATGGAGTCACAGGCTGGTCTGGGTTGGAAGGGACCTCCAAGATCATCCAGTTCCTCCCTGCCATGGGCAGGGCCACCTCCACTGGAGACTCTCTCCTCTCAGGTGTCTGCTGAGCTCTTGGCTTCGCCTGTTGACTCCCCACACTGGGAGTTTATTGTTAGCTGGTTCATTAACCTTTGTTTTAATTTTTATAGATGATTCTCTGTGCTTTTAGCTGTAAAACAGAGAGAAGTCCTTCAAGGAATAGAACTGCTGGATGGGAAGGGGATTTGAAGGTGTTTCAAAGGTGAAAGGAAGATGATCCAGCAGGTCTCTGTTGGGAAAATACCTGATTATCCAAGTTGTTGTGTTTGTCTCTGCTCAGGCTGTTTGACCTTGCTGAGCAGCTCATCTAGGACCGTGGCTGAAGGTTTCCTCTGAGCCACCTCATTAAAAATAATTAGAAATTAAAATAATGAAAATTAGCCAGCAGAAACCAAATAGAGCTGAGCCTTGACACTGTTACATGGCGAGTTTGCTAAAGAGGTTCTCGCTTTGCTCCCAAGGAGAGAGGCCCTTTATTTATCCCCTCTTCTTGATTATGGGAGGGTAAAGCAGAAGCACTGTTAGGAAAAAGAAGTTAACCACAGGAACAGAAATGCTTTTGCTGCAAGGCCTTAGGAAAGCCTTCAGAGCTTGTTTTATTTAGTAAGTTCTGGTTGCCTTTTCTGTAAGGAGTTTGGGGCAGGGGCGGTGCTGCCTCAGGATTCCATTTACCAGCATTGCTGCTTAAACATAAAATGCGTCATGAAAACTGCAGGGAGGGAAGCTCATTTATGGAATGCTTTTCCTTTTTTAAGAGTGTTTGATTTATCATGATTTGACTTCAAAAACTGCTCCATTATGCCCAGGAATTTCAAGGACAGCTTGTTTTTTATTGAGAAAGTTGGAACAGAGGCATGTTCTAGTAATGCATTCTGGTAATAAACTGCAGTGTAAAATCGAAGAGGTGAAATAATGGCTAAAAGAGTTCTACCAAGGCCCACACACTGACATGGGGCACCTTTCTGCTCTCTGGGTTTAAAGTCTTGGGGAAATATTTCCTTCCTAAATCCCCTTTGGGGCTGCAGTTATTCTGTGCTTGTTTAGGTTGAATAAAGCAGTCTTAGTGCTGGAATCATTTCGGTTGAGGAACATTTAAACAAAATACTGGAGAAAAAAACTGAGACAACTGGAGTGAGTCCTGAGGAGGCCATAGAGCTGCTCCAAGGGCTGGAGCCCCTCTGCTCTGGAGCCAGGCTGGGAGAGCTGAGGGTGCTCCCCTGGAGAAGAGAAGGCTCCAGGGAGAGCTCAGAGCCCCTTCCAGGGCCTAAAGGGGCTCCAGGAGAGCTGGAGAGGGACTGGGGACAAGGCATGGAGGGACAGGACCCAGGGAATGGGTCCCAGTGCCAGAGGGCAGGGATGGATAGGATATTGGGAAGGAATTGCTCCCTGGGAGGGTGGGGAGGGGCTGGGCTGGAATTCCCAGAGCAGCTGTGGCTGCCCCTGGATCCCTGGCAGTGTCCAAGGCCAGGCTGGACATTGGGGCTTGGAGCAGCCTGGGACAGTGGAAGGTGTCCCTGCCCATGGCAGGGGTGGCACTGGATGAGCTTTGAGGTCCCTTCCCACTCAAACATTCTGTGATTCTCCCAAAAACTGAGCCTCTTCCACATAACATCGCTGAGGACAATTCATGGAATCCCTTTCCCAAGGGACACTGCTCACTGCTGTTGCTCTTTAGCTCAAGGAACTTACTTTGCCCTCCTTACTAACTTCCCCAAGCGTATTTCCAGAGAGCTTCCATTTTCCTTGATGAAATAAATTCCAACTTCTGTCATCTTTATGGGACAGATTCTCCATCCTCCTGACAATGGGAATAACCTTTCTCTGCACCTGGCTCAGTCCAAAGATGTTCTTTTTCATGTCCCCAGAAATTTCCACTGGCTCTGGCTGGTGCCTGATTGTACAACACAGTGCTTGAGTTTAGAGTTTATGGTTTATTGAACTCATACGGCTGCTTATTGATTCTATTTTGTGAGGGGGAAAAAAGGTACCACCCATATATTTACAACTTACCCCTTGTCTTTAAGGTTTTTAATTCAAATTACTGTCTCTGAATTGGAAATCTGTGTCAGGCTGCAGTTTTAGATTTGTTTGTTCAGTGTATGGCGGTGGATGTGGAACTGAGGCTGTGGCTTTGTTAGGTTTCTCCTGCAGAAGGGAAGGGTGCTGTGTCGGAAAAAGCAAAAGCAGTCTGTGATTTGGCATGGTGAAATTAGGTGAAATAATCTGTAAACTCTTATCTAGGCAAGAAAACTGTGTTTCTTCACAGTTCTCTTACTGGTGCCATGTGGATAATCCACAAGTTTCCTACTCCCATCCCGCTTGGGGTTTTTTTTCCCCTAGTTCTGGCTCTTGCTCTAATCTCTTCTTTTCACTGAAATTTATCTCATGATAAATTTTCTTGCTTCACCTGCTCCCTCTTGCAATAAATCCTCTGCAAATTGCTGAATTTCACTGGCCAGCCCTACCTTTTCTCTGTGACTCCCGAGATCCACATTGGAATGCTGAACATTCCTTTTAAATGCTGAACATTCCTTTTTAATTCACTGTAGAATGCTTTGATTATCATTCTGGAAATTTGGATGTGTTTGATGGAAAACCAACTTTGGGAAAAGTTGTTAACATGTGAACGTGTACTTGACTTGTAATTCTGGTAGTTTTCTTACTGACTGTAAAATAGAAGTTGGTCTGATTTGGGTGAGATTTTCACTGGGACACTCAGCAGGGAGAAAATCTCATCATGGAAACAAAGATGGGGGAAAAGCTCATGGAGTTTAAAAAAAAAAAATTATTATTATTCTTTTAGTGAGATATATGCAATTTTTAGACTTAAAAATTGTCCCTGCTTTGGATTTCTATTTGTGTATTTAGTTTGGTTGTGTGTGTGGTGGTCACTGTTGAAAACAATGTTGCATAAAAGTTTTATCATCGAGCTTCTTTGCCCTTATTAACAGTTTGTTGAAGGGTCTTTCAGTTCCCCAAATCCTGAACCTCTAGAAAATGATAACACACATCCTAGAAAAAAAGTTAGAGTTGGTTTTGTTATGGCCCTGGAATTTTTATTGTATTCAGTGGAAAAAATAAGACCGGGGGGGGAAAAAAAATCAAAGGCCATATTTCATGTAGATAATGCAAACATTTCTTATCTTCTCACACAATGTGCTCATAGGAAACTACAGTGGTATGAAAGATGTGGTTTTCCAGGTGATTTATTTGCTCTGTTAATGCCTGCAAAAGAAAAAGCTTTAAAATAAAACAATAGTTAATTTAATTCTTAAAAAGGAAACAAACAGAAAATTTTCAATTGTTATGTATCAAAGTAGAACATAGAAGAATGAAAGGAATATGGAGGGAGAGTTCACGCATTCATAATTTTATTTAGACTGTCAAGGGCACTTTGAAATGGTGAAGTGTGCACTGAGGTATTTGGTCACAGGTTGGGCTTGGTGACCTTGGAGGTCTTTTCCAACCCGAATGATTCTGTGATGGCAAAGTCAGTGTGGTGGTGGATCTCTACAGGCAGTGACGTGAGGAGTGCCAGTGAAGGGCACCCACAGCAGCTCCCTCTATTTCTCAATATCTGTATGGGGAGGAGGGATCCTGCCCCTCTGGGCAGCCCTGGAGGCACCTCTGCAGTGCTGTGTCCAGCCCTGGCTCCTCAGCACAGCAGGCCCAGGGAGCTCCTGGAGCGGGGCCGGCGGAGGCTGCGCAGCTGAGGAAGGGCCTGGAGCATCTCCGTGCCCAGCACAGGCTGAGGGAGCCGGGGCTGCTCAGCCTCGAGAGGAGCCCCAGCTGAGAGGGGCCCTCAGGCCTGGGTGTCCCTGGCTGCAGGGAGGGCTCCGAGCAGGGCCCAGGCTCTGCTCCGGGGCCCAGCAATGGCACCAGAGCACCGGGCAGGGCCTGAGCCCAGCAATTGCCCTGCCCAGGAGGCAGAACTGCTGCCCTGGGCAGTGCCCAGCCCTGAGCAGATTGGCCACAGAGGCTCTGGGCTCTCCTCCCTGGGGCTGTTGCAGAGCTGTGTGCACACAGTGCTGTGCTTGGGGAATTCCAGCATTATTCAGACTGTTCATATGGATGAATCTTTGGATGTTCAGATGTTTGGCCTTGCAGTTGAACTCAGCATCAGCGACACAACGCTGCTGCTGGAGGAGATCCCAGTGATGTAGAGGTGTCCTTTAGGGGCTTCACCTAAATGGAGATCTGAGCAAATGCATCACTGTTCTCACCTCCTTTTGTAGGCCTTGTCTGTGCTGGGGTAATTTGAGGCTGTAACAAGCTGCAGTGTGGGTCCTTTGAAGTTGACGAATGTGTAATTTTTACCATAAGCTGGGAAATAGAATTTACCTCAGCTTGCTCTTGTGTTTAATTTACAGATGATTTTCTCTTGGGATTTGTATGTAAAAAAAAAAAAACAAAAAACCAAAACAAACCAGTAATATCTGAGTATTTCTTTCCTATTTTGAATTCAGAACTTGATTAGAAGGTACCATTTAATACAAATGAGGTTTGGTTGGGCTGTGGATCAGAGAAACCTCTTAAAATCTATAAAATCATGGGCTGCAGTCTCAGACAGTCCTGTGTGGTGGATTGGGAAGAAGAATGGTTGTCTCTTTTCTTGCTGAGTCAATGAGGCTCTTGGAAAATGAAAAGCTCTTCCTAATGAACTTTTATTTCCATGTGCTTTAAAGGGGGTACTGGTTTTCTGCTGTTCAATGTAGAAAACCCGGCTGGTACTAAAACACAGTCATCACACGTGGTGATCATGCTTTTATGTATTTTAAGGCTACACTTATACTATTGCTAGCTCTGCATGTACTGCTTGATATCTTTGAACCTCTCTTTTGAGTAAACCAACAAACTCTTACTTATTTTCTTTCGTTATTCTGCTCTGCTTCCATTGATGACTAAACTTTTGACTCCAGACTGGCAATATGAGGGTAAGATGGCAAAATATGACTTCCTGAACATTGCTCATCTGCTTTTCATTTGTGTTCTCCTTAGAGTTATTAAAATTCCATTCGCTAAGTAGATCCTTTTTCGTTGCAATTAAATTCAAATTATGTTTGTTTCTGTTGTGAAGCTTTAATTATGATTTATACCCTTTAATCATTCCTTTGTTATTTCTTTGGGTTAAATTACCATCTTATTCCCTGTGTCCTGACAGACACTGAGATTCCTGATGGGATCTCTAGAGCAAGACACAAACAGATTCATTAGGGTAGCCATCCAGCTGGATTGTGGTGGAATGTGACAACAATCCTTCCCTGGGAGGGTGGGCAGGCCCTGGCACAGCGTGCCCAGAGCAGCTGGGGCTGCCCCTGGATCCCTGGCAATGTCCAAGGCCGGGTTGGACATTGGGACTTGGAGCAGCCTGGGACAGTGGAATGTGTCCCTGCCCATGGCAGGGGTGGCACTGGATTATTTTTAAGGCCCTTCCAACCCAAACCCTTCCATGATTCTATGATTTGAGGGGTGTGTGTCTATGATGTGCAGTCTGAGTAAGGGATAAGCAAACAGCTCCGATTTTGATCCTTTGTGAGTATAACTTTACTATCACTTGTAGCTCATACCCACATCACATTGAAGGGAATACTTGCCTTCAGCATGCCAAATATGCTGACTTTAAAAAAACCCCAACGACAAAACCCCCGAGAACCTACTTTTGCAATGAGAAATAACTCTTCTTTTCATCTTTATAGATTGCAAGTTGGCCAGAACAGGTCCTCCAGCCACAATAGTTCCCATTGACGAGGAGAGTCGCAACGGTGAGTGCCCCACAATTATTTATACAACAAATTATTTATAACTAGTCTTTAAGGCTTTTGTTGCAAATAGACCTTCTTAATTTTTCTTAAGTCAGTGGGATGGTAGCAGAGGACAAAGTTCTGGTCAGTCTTTGGTTTTGTTGTGTTTGGGTAAAGCTGAAATTTTACTCTGCAGCATGACAGGAGTGTTAACAATGTGGTCTTCTGGGTTTCCCACGTGGCTTTTGGAAGATTGCTTGTTGGTTTGCTCTAAGTTTAAGAACGTGAGCTTATGGACACCTCTGAAATGGCAGAACTTGCGTGAAGTCGGAAATTTCAAAACGAAAATGAATGTCCCTTTTTTTCAGTATTTTACTTCTCCTGTCAAGTCACAGAGTTCTTAGGTTGTTGATCTGTGGTCTGAGCATTGCATTTGTGCAGAGTAATGTGATGGGATGAAGTGCTTTACCCTGTTACAATCAGCTTACTCCTGAGAGTAAGTTACTACCCTTTCCTGCTTTTTATTCTGTGTGTTTAGGGTTTTCTTTTTTTTACCTTGCAAGCTGGGCCTGGTTTTGTGCCGTGTGTGGTTGTGGTTTATCAGATATGGGCACCTGAGATGGTGAACAAAGCCAGGTAATGCTGGTGGAACCCCTCTGCTGTTATTCCTGGGGAATTCCTTGTTGGAGTTGCTCAAGGTCAGATGGATAAATGCATTTATGGGTAAAGCCCCTCAATAAATCGTTAACACACCTGTGTGCTGAAAAGCTCTGGTTCTGGGGTGGCTGTTAAAACCAGGCTCTTTTCCTCCTCCTGGGGTGGTTTTTCCTGCAGTCAGGAGTGTCCAAAAGAGGGCTACGAAGATGGTTGTGCTCTTTGAATCGGATGTGTTGGTTCTTGGCAAGCTGCTGTTGTATTCTGATGTGTTCCATTTGTGGGCTGCTCAGTTTTGGTGGAGTAACCCCCTCAGCTGAAATGGTTTCGCTGCCAGAGCTCGTCTCTTGTAGCCTTTCATCCTCCCTACTCATTAGAAATAAATCTGTACTAACAGCAGGGGTGTCATCAGCATTATTTTGTCGGCGCCTTATGTTGTAGAAACTTGTAGAAGTTTCTGCTTCTCTGTTTCCCACACAAGGGGTTATAAATAAATCCAAACCAACGTTGCCATCAAAAAAACTTTGTGAAAACCTTTAGAAAGAGATGTTGAAGTTGTTGACTCCCCATCCCTGGAAGTGTTCAAGGCCAGTCTCAAGAGGGCTTGGAGCAACCTGGTCTAGTGGGAGGTTGTCCCTGCCCATGGCATAGGAATTGGGATGAGATGAGCTTTGAGGTCCCTTCCAACCCAACCCAGTCTGTGATATAAAAGTTAATAAGGAATATATGGTGTTCTACATTTCCAGTGACCAAACTTTATGTTGGGATTGCCGAGAGATGCAGAAATAAAAATCCACCTAATTCTGTTCTAATCTATACAAATATGTCGCAAACTCACACAAAGTGTGAGATCTCCTCCTTGTCTTAGTTCTTGCACTGCACTGTAGTTTCCAAGGGTCTGTTGTTGATGTTGGAATGGCTTTCCTGAGGCTTTGGGATCTCAAGATCTCAAAACGATGGCTGGGGCATTTCATTCCATCCAGTGCATGTGGTCATCGAGTTCTGGCAGCACAATAAACAGAAAATCCTGCTCTTAAGAAACAGATACTTAGTTCCATTGTGCCATGACACATTGAGCTCAATCATTCCTAAGTCACAGGAAGTCAGAGACCAGCAAATCTCATGGAATAAAAATATTTTCCCAAATAACTGTTGTTTGTTTCCATAGTCAGGCACAAAGGTCCCGTGTGTGACCTTTAAAGATCTTCTTGAGATCAGCAGAAATGTTAAGATTTGACAGTTTCGCACCGTGGGATGAATATCTCTTTATATCAAGTAATTTAGGTACAATAGTAAATTACGTTATAATTGTGCTCATGTGAGCAATCCTAGCAGGAGTGAACCTGACCTTTCTTAAGGAATAAATGTATTATTTTATGATTTTCCCTGTGTTGAACTGAATTGGGTGATAGTATTTCAGATCATATTAACAGCAAACCCGAATTTTCTGGGTGATTTTTATAAGCAGAGAGTTATTTTCACCCATGGATTTATTTTTATTTAATTAGTGGATTTGAGACTTGGCTTTAACTTGTTTTAAAGACTGAATGAGCCTTATTCCTAGGTCAGACCTTCTCATTGCCACTGTACTCCACATTTTTGGAGGCCTCCATGTGGAGCCACCTGTGCTTTTTCCCTTTAGAGGAGCATCCTGAAATTCTCAAGGGCTTTGAATCCTTGGGCAGGGTTTTTGATGGAAAGTAGACTCTTGGGAAAGGACTTCTACAAGGCAAGATTTAAAGATTCAGAGGTTAAATTAGAATTTGGAAGAGAAAGCAGAGGTTGGGGTAGAGGAAACAAGCAGACCAAAGTGAATCCCCCTAATGTGAGGACAAATAGGATCTGGCATCTTGGTCCTCCATCCAGAACAAAAAAATTCCAAAGTTAGGAATGCTTTGTGTTCTTTCCCATCCTAGAAAAATCAGTCGATGTTGGCATGGTTTGATTTTATTTTGGTGGGTTTTTTTCTTCCCCCTTCCCTTATGATGGTTTGAGTGCTCTAATGAATAATGGGAGCAAATTCCAAAACCTCCTGCTCTCTTCCCTCCATGTTCCCTGGGGATGTCTGACCCAGGGAAGTGCAGCTTTCACAGCTCTGGGTGGATCAGGTGTTACTTTTATACCTTTTCACCTTCCTGCTCTCTCAGCAGCAACCTTTCATCAGCCTGCCTTCCTGGGGAGGCAGAGGATGTGTGATGGTGCTACAAATCCCCTTCCACAACGCCCTGTGGGGAGGGACTCATGGGAAAAAAATGGGCGCAAAAATGCAGGAAACAAAGCTGTGGGTTTTTTTCCCCCTAATTCTGTTGGACCAATTTATTTTCAGTTTTATTATATGTCATGCTGGAAGAATGGACCTGATTGCTGAGGCACATTGATGATTTCCATGCTGGTCCAAACTGGTTTAACTGGGTTTTCAGAGACAATTGACGGGGATTGAAGAAAATGTCCCCAGAGGCACAAAACCTGTAGCCTCCCTCCTGAGGTGGGCTTAGGTGTGCTGATAAGGACTGGGAGTTATACTCTGAATATTCCTTACTTAATTAAATGCTCATTGACCACCAAGGTGGGCTGGAATTGAACTAATTAGCCCTCAAGAAGGAAGGGTCCTGCTATCCCAGGCATTTTGGCTAAGGGGAGAAGTTGCTTTGTAAAATCAACTTGGAAAGTTGCTGTGCCCTGAGCACAGGAAAGGCATTCCTTAAGAGCTGTGGCTCCATGTTCATGTCCTACTTTTCCCTCCTGTTTCAGGAAGAAGGGTGAATTAATGACTTGAGGGTGCTTCAGCCTTGGAGGGCTTTTCCAACCTAAATGATTCCATGATATTCTTGTAGTATTGTCTTCACGACCTTGTAGTATTGTCTTCTTTAATTTTAAACAAAAATACTTTCACCTCTTGGTTCCTTTCATTCCAAAATCAGCTTTATGAGGGAAAGTCATCTTAGTTTTACCACTTCAAGGGATTCTGAGAACAGCATTTCCCAAGTCTGCAGTGTATGTGTAGGTGTGGAAAGACAGCGAGCTGTGATTTCTTCTTGATTTTTCTCGGTTTTCCCATAAAGGCACCTTGAGGATTCTTTGCACTTTGCTTTTACTCGGTGAACAATTTTTTGCAGCATTTCTATAATGGAAAAAATTCAAATTATTACTTTATATGTTGTTATCATTCCTGTGAAATGTTTCCAGGGAGAAAGTGCTTCAGTTGATTTTTAATCTAGTTCATGCCATTGTCTTTATGCCTCTCTGGCCACACGTAGATTTTTCCCACATTTTTAGACAATCTTACAGCTCCCTAAAGTGTTTATGAATGTTTTTGACCAGCTTTTGACCATCCTTTTCAAACATATCTTCACCAGCCTGGGATTTGGTTTGTCTGGCAATGGAGATGTGGTGTGGTGTGCAGATCTAAGTTAAGGTATTGCAGCCAATAAATAAACCTTGGAATTAAATCTGGCCACTTGTAGGCCGAGGGTCTAGGCCCAGCCTAGCCATTCCAGCTCAGGGAGCAGTCGAGGTGGATGATGTGATTTTAGCGATGAGTGCCAGCAGTGTTTTGCTGAATCTCTGGATGCTGATGCTATTCTGTGGTCATTAATCCCAGGTCTAAGACATTAGATTAGCCAGCAGTACAAATCTGAGCTGGATCAGGCCCAGGCCTGTAATAACATCTGCTCAAATTAGGCCTCACTCTGTGGAGTTTATTCTGGCTTTATGTTTTTGTATAGGAGGAGAGGGGATCCATTAGATCCAATAGCTGCCAGATTGAGTAACTTCTGTCAGAAGCTGTTGCCCTTGTGGAATGTTCTGGACAAATTCGAACAGGAGGAGTGGATTTGTATTGATTCGTATGCCCCACATGGCTGCTGCTGGGGACTGTGCCACATCACAGGGCTGTGCAGTTCTGCTCCATCTGCTCATCTCTGGGCTCATTTGGGAGCCAGGGGGTTTCCTATGGATGCTGCTCTAAGAGAAGAAGGACCTGGGGGTGCTGTGGGTGAGAGCTGGGACCCAGAACCCCCCCGTGCCCTGGGATAAGCAAATGTGGGCAGCAGGGGAGGGGGGGATTCTGCCCCTGTGCCCCTGTGCTCAGGTGAGACCCCACCTGCAGAGCTGCCCCAGCCCTGGAGCCCAGCACAGGGAGGGCCTGGAGCTGCTGGAGAGAGTCCAGAGGAGGTCATGGAGCTGCTCCAAGGGCTGGAGCCCATCTGCTCTGGAGCCAGGCTGGGAGAGCTGGGGGTGTTCAGCCTGGAGAAGAGAAGGCTCCAGGGAGAGCTCAGAGCCTCTTGCAGGGCCTGAAGGGGCTCCAGGAGAGCTGGAGAGGGACTGGGGACAAGGGCTGGAGGGAGTTTGGACACAGGGAATGGCTTCCCAGTGCCAGAGGGCAGGGCTGGATGGGATATTGGGAAGGAATTGTTCCCTGGGAGGGTGGGGCAGGCCCTGGCACAGGGTGCCCAGAGCAGCTGGGGCTGCCCCTGGATCCCTGGCAGTGTCCAAGGCCAGGCTGGACACTGGGGCTTGGAGCAGCCTGGGACAGTGGGAGGTGTCCCTGCCCATGGCAGGGGTGGAAGTGAGTGAGCTTTCAGGTCCCTTGCAACCCAAACTCTGTGGTGCTGTGAGCAGTACTTCCTCTAGTTCTGGATTGTCCAAAGCGTTCCTGTGCTGTTTAGGAGTGCGCTGATTAGACATAGAGAAAGAGGATAAATTTGGCCATAGAAATCCACATGGAGCAATGAACATTCCAGGAAAGTTTCTGCAATAGGACTTCCTGCTGCTGCCTCCCTGGCTGGGGGTGGAAAGCCTGTACCAGGGTGCAAATGCCAGGGAATCAAGAGAGAGCCAACTGTAGCTGACTTGGTTTATTTTTCTAAATGCTCTGCTCCAAGAACTGTCCACAAATTCCTTCATAATTTACTCAGCTGATAAATGTCTTCAGTCAGCTGAAATATGGAATATTTTTATTTTTTATAGCTTTTATTTATGTTTTTTTCCCATTTTTCATGTCAGCAGTTGGCTCATAGGTGTTGCTTCTCTACTCTGCCTGCAGGTGCTTCCATCAAAATGTGCTTGAGGAAGTATCACTTCTTCCCTGGCAATTTGATTTAGTTTATAAATTCATGAGATGGGAAAAGAGGCCGAAATTTATGGAAATTATTTTTCTTTTCATTCGAGCCTGTTTGTTCATTTCTGTTCCGAAGTGATGCGTTCTCCAGATTTGGGTATTAAGGATTTCATTGGGAAGTAATGAATCAATTTGGTGTCTAATGCTGTTTCTATGCCATGGATTTAAATTCTCATGTTTTTCATGTAGGACAAATGTGTAAAGACTGAGGAAGCTGTAAAGTGGATGAGTTTATTTTTCAACTTCCATTTATCAGCACATCAGCAGTGGTTGGGACTGAAGCAGAGCTGTTGTTAAAGATCTCTTCAATTCTCCTCTTTCAGTATTTTTTTTTTTAATTATGTCTTTAAAAAAGAAAAATCAAAGTTTCAAAAAGCAGGAGATAATTTGGGGTGGCAGTAGTAGAGAAAAGTTGTCCTTTTAGAAACTGATTAATTCTTAAGGGTAGAAAATAGGGATAGAGTTGGAAATATTTTGTGCTGTCAGCTGTCTAGAAAAATATCCTAACCTGGTGCTGATGCCCTCGGGGGAGGTGAAATAGAGGTCCTTGAATTACCTTCAGGGATGAGAGAGAGAAGTGATGTTTGGATGACAAAAATGAGGAATTTAACTCCATTTTGGGGTAAGGATAATTGTTGTGGATCATGATTCTGCTCTGTAATGCCGAGGCCTTTTCAAAATGGGTTTGGGATTTCCTTTTTTACTGGAAATTCTCCTCAGAGTGATTGGAATTTTTCTGAACAGCTCATCTATGACAGTTTGAGTAGTCAGAATAAATTATTCAAATTGCGGTACGTGATCCATTCATATTCCCAGGGTGTCTATTTACCTTAGCCAATAAAGAACTGCATATTTCCCCTAATTATTTCTTCCTTATAATTTTTGCAACATCAAATGTTGCAGTAACAATGCTCTTTGATTGTCTTCTCCTTCGCAGTCCCAGTAAAGCAGTGCAAGACTGGGAGGATTTGATAGCTTTTAAGGCTGTTTAAAATCAGTTTTGCTCCGGGGGGTGGGAGAGGATGGTGTGGGTTGGTGTCCAGAACTGCAATGTGCTTTCCAAGTGTTTTGGTGTCTCTTCAATTTTGGAGTGTAAATCAGAGCCCAGAGCAGGGTTGGTAAGTGTGGGGGAGGCTGCTCCAAGCAGCTCCAGGAAAGGTCAGCCTGGCTCTGCTGTCCCACGGCAGTGACTCCCACGGAGATGTCCCAATCCTGAGAGCTCAGGTCTCCTCTCATGTCTCTGGTGTCAGAGTGAATGGAACTTCTGCTTTCTGAGGAATGGTTTTTTATGTGAATTCTTTGTCAAACGAAGGAGTTCCTACCCTGCAGCTCAGAATGCATTCATCCTTCTTCCCTCAGCTCTGGTGAGCTCTCTGGGCAGGTGCTCCCTTTCCAAAATTCCCAGCTCTGCTGGTTCTTGGGGGCTGGAGCTGCTCAGTCTGGAATTGACTCTTTGGACCTGCTGGGGCTCTGCTGAGCTGAGCCACCTGAGCTCTCAAAACTCACCTTTGGTCAGCTGAGTCCTGTGTAGGAATCCCAGACTGGTTTGGGTTGAAAGGGACCTTAAATCCCATCCAGTGCCACCCCCGCCATGGGCAGGGAACACCTTCCACTGTCCCAGGCTGCTCCAAGCCCCAGTGTCCAGCCTGGCCTTGGGCACTGCCAGGGATCCATGGGCAGCCCCAGCTTCTCTAGGCACCCTGTGCCAGGGCCTGCCCACCCTCACAGAGAGGAATTCCTTCCCAATATTCCATCTGAATGGTTGGAGGCACATCAGTTCTTTTCCAAGTCTAGCTAACAGCAGGAGACCCGTTCAGCAGTGTGATGAGCTCCCAAACTGGTCTCCTTTCTGTCTCTTCTGTGTCAAAAGAATTCCCCGCCTTACCTTGCTGGGAAATGAAGTGTTTGATTAAAATGGACAAAACTACAGTAAAAACGAGAGCTCACAGTGCCAAAGGGCTGGGGAAGTGCTGGGAGAGGCAGGGCTTGCACGCAAGTCCCGTTGCAGTACGCAGTGAGCAGGGTGCAAAGGGTCATGTCCACGCACAGGTCCCCTCCCTGCTTCCCTCTGGAGCACAACAGGGATATAAAGAATCCATAGAAAATCCAGGAAGGGAGAAGCTGAGTCATTGTGGCACCTGCCCAGGGCAGAAGTTCTGCTTCCTGTGCAGGGGGAGCTTCCTGCAATCAGTCCCTGCCTATTCCTGTGGTGCCATTGCTGGGCCCCCGGAGCAGAGCCTGGTCCATGCTCAGAGAGGCTCTGGAGTCTCCTCCCTGGGGATATTCCAAACCCATCGGCACACAATGCTGTGCCCTCTGCTCTGGGATGGCCCTGCTGGCGCAGGGAGGTGCCACCAGATGCCCTCTGTGCTCTCTTCCAGCCTGATCCATCCTGGGATTCCTCAGGAGGTGCCTGAGGATCTTGGGAAGTCTGTCCCCCAGGACAAAATTCCCATTACTTTTCCGAGATGCCTTCTGTAAGCCAGGCATGCTCTTGAAAAATTACCTCCTTCCAAGGAAACCTCACCTAAATTTCCATTTCAAGTGGTGATATAACCCCAGTCCCTTTTCACACCTGGGTGAGCAGGTATGGCTTTGCATTTCCCATTCTTCAGCATGTGTCTGGATGTGGCACTGGGAGCAGGGATCTGGACCAGATGAGTAATGAGCTGTCCTCAATGTTTTCATAACCCTTCATCCCCCCCAAAAAAGGGGGAGGGGAAGGGGAAAACATGAGAAAAAATGGCTTTTTAAATAGTCATGTCCCAGCTTCCTTTAATTGCACTAATTTTATTTTGATCTTAAGATGATGGATAACTGCTTAGTAATTCATGGATAATATGTTTCTCCCTCATATTCCCCATGTTTTTAAGCAGACTGCTCCAAAACATCTGAATTTTTCTCTTTATTCCAACTTTGAATCGCTAATAAGAATCACGCTTAAGTTATTGCTTGTTTTGAACAGCAGAGTGCTTGGAACAGTAAAATAATTCAATAAATGATGGATTTCAAAGCCCTACTTGGCTCAAACATAAATTACATTTGTTGGTTTATTTTGTTACACAGTCTTATGTGAAAGCTCCTTGTATCCTTTTAGATTTTCAAAGTCATACTAATCAAGCCAAATGTTCTGCTCTGTGGCTCTGAGAGTTCTTACCCCTTTATTCAACCATCATTTTTCATCATTACTCTGCTATTCCACATTCTTATCCTATTGACACAATTGTTTAGAAACACAGGGCCTGATTAAAATAAATCATTAAGTCTGGACGTTCTGGCTGTCTCTAAGTTATACCATTAGCACGATCCTAGGGATCATTTTCTCCTTCTGGTAAGTCCATTTTTTTCTGGAGATGTTTGGGGCAGTTGTGGTCTGGAGGGGCAAGAATCTTGTGGGGTTTAACCAAGCCAGGTGCTGGTGCTGCTCCTGGGTCAGGGCAACCCCTGGCATCAATCCAGGCTGGGGATGAGCAGCTGGAGCAGCCCTGGAGAAGGAGGGGGATTCTGCCCCTGTGCCCCTGTGCTCAGGTGAGACCCCAGCTGCAGAGCTGCCCCAGCCCAGGGGCCCAGCACAGGGAGGGCCTGGAGCTGCTGGAGAGAGTCCAGAGGAGGCTCCAGGATGATCAGAGGGATGGAGCAGCTCTGCTGGGAGGAAAGGCTGGGAGAGCTGGGATTGTTCAGCCTGGGGAGGAGAAGCTCTGGTGTGACCTCATTGTGGCCTTCCAGGACATGAAGAAAATTACAAGAAAGATGGAAAGGGACTCTTTACAAGGGCCTGGAGTGCCAGGACACAGGGAATGGCTTCCCAGTGCCAGAGGGCAGGGCTGGATGGGATATTGGGACGGAATTGTTCCCTGGGAGGGTGGGCAGGCCCTGGCACAGGGTGCCCAGAGCAGCTGGGGCTGCCCCTGGATCCCTGGCAGTGTCCAAGGCCAGGCTGGACACTGGGGCTTGGAGCAGCCTGGGACAGGGGAAGGTGTCCCTGCCCATAGCAGGGGAGTGGAACTACATCATCTTTAGGTTCCTTTCCAACCCAAACCATTCCATGATCTATGAATTTTTTTACCAGGTTTTTGCCCAAATATATATTAATTCTTTTCAGAAGAATAATTATACGTTGCTGCTACCAGTCATAAAGTTTTATTTCTCAGGATGGTTTACGAGCCCAGTGAAAAACCTGGCACATGTTGCTTCTGAAATGCACTGCTGAGCATTCGTGTTGGTCCTATTATTTTGTCACTTTCACAACAGGGTGAAGTTTAAAAGAGCAGTTCTGTGACAAATTATCTTCCATGCAAGGAATTCACAGTTTTTGGAAAGGGCATTCCTGAGGAAAGCAGCAGCAGGGAGAACCACCTCACTTTTCAAGTGTGCCTGTGTGTTTTAATCACTTTTGTTTGTTCTCTTTTAATT
Source organism: Aphelocoma coerulescens (assembly GCF_041296385.1). Classification (NCBI taxonomy): domain Eukaryota; kingdom Metazoa; phylum Chordata; class Aves; order Passeriformes; family Corvidae; genus Aphelocoma; species Aphelocoma coerulescens. Next base: position 1,470,132 of record NC_091020.1, read on the forward strand.
TTTCTTTTATTTTAGTTACCGATCCTGTTTCCCCTCACAAGCAGCTCCACACCCTCTGTTTGATGCATCCAGATCTTTCCAATAGTTCCTCCCAGCATACAGAGGGCTGGGGGAGAGGATGCAGTGCTGGCCTGAGATGTGGCCCCTGGGCTGTTTCTTCCCCTGTCTGAGGTTTCTGGTGGATAATCCTCAAGTCTGATGAGAAGATGAAAGCTCAGAGGGGACCTTGTGGCTCTGCACAAGTCCCTGACAGGAGGAGACAGCCTGGGGGGGTCGGGCTCTGCTCCCAGGGAACAGGGACAGGACAAGGGGAAACGGCCTCAGGCTGGGCCAGGGGAGGCTCAGGTTGGATATTGGGAAAATTCCTACCTGAAAGGGTTGTCCAGCCCTGGCAGAGCTGCCCAGGGCAGTGGTAAATCCACCCATCCCCGGAGGAATATCACAGCCATGTGGATGGGACACTTGGGGACATGGGTTCGTGGTGGCCTTGGCAGTGATGAGTTAACAGTTGACCTCGAGGGTCTCAGAGGTCTCTTCCAGCATTAGTGATCCGTGATTTTCACCTGGTTGCTCCCTCTGTTAATGCCTTTGTGTCTCGTTCCTTTTACAAATAAAAATCTTACTGAGTGCCTTTGGGGATTTCTTTGGGAATGGTGGTCCCTCACTGCAATTCACTGTTGAATGTCCTAATTTCTTTCTAAGTTTTGTAGCCTGCAAGCTGCTCTTCTTATCTGTCTGTCTGTGCTGGTTTGGACAAATTTGGAGGAAATTATCCTCTGAGAGAAGGCAGGTTACAACCACCCTTCCCCCCACCCGGTTCAGGAAAAAAGAGATCTTCCTCAGAGGAAAGTGAAAGAGATAAAAACTGTTTATTTAACAAACACACAGGAAAAGGATAATAATGCTAAATAGTAAAACCTCTCGCTGTGGAGAGAAACCTGGGAAAATTTCAGAGTCCTTCCATGGCTGATGGAGTCTCTCTCCTCCTCCTTGGAGCTGGGTCGTGGGCCCACCTCCAGGGCCTTGGTGGAGAGCTCTCCCGAGGTGTTCTGATGTTGAAACAGTCCAAAAAAAAAAGAAGGGAAAAAATTCAAAGTCCCAGGAAAAACAAAGTTCAACTCTCCATCTCCCTCTGGAGAAAAAAGGAGCTGGAAAACTGGCTGGAAAGGAAGCAGGGTGCTTCCTCCCGCTCCTGCCGCTGCAGAAGCAGAGGAGTGCGTATCTCTGTGTCCTTGAAGCAACTGCTTTGAGAAGTTTGCTCAGTTTTTTTCCTCTCCCTCCTCTCAGGCTCAGTTTAAAGGCACAGAAAGGCACAAAATTAATTTCTGGGCAAAGGGCAGCGATAGGGGATGCACATCATAGAGTCAGCCCAAGACACTGTCAAAGGTCACTTTTTATCTGTTTCACTTTCTAGAATTACCTCTGCTTGTCCCACAGACCAGAGACCCCTGGGGAATTCCCTTCTGGCTTTGGCTCGGTCTCCTGGGGGACTCCCCAGCCATGGAAGTGTCCAAGGCCAGGGTGGATGGGGCTTGGAGCAACCTGGGATAGTGGAAGGTGTCCATGGCAGGGGGTGGAAGAAGAGGGGGGTCCTCTCTGACCCAAACCACTCCATGATGTGGTTACTGTATCACAACAAGAGCCATACCTCTACTTCAAGATCCTTTAGCAATTAATTTGAGGCAAAATTTGACTTTTCTGTCCTTTAGGATTAGAACTGAACGAGTTTTTTTGTAACCTGTATCTCATCAGATAGTAAGAAGCTTCCCAATGAAGGGAGGAAATAGGGTCACCAAATGGTTGATGTTTATGGTGTGATTTCCTACACACTCAAGTTCTTCCCCTGGGGTTTTTGTGGGAAAAAAAAAGGTTTGGGTTTTTGTTTGGCTTTTTAAACTGGGTAAGTAAAAGCCCATTTGTTGTTACTTATTTACTAAAGGAATTTTCTGGTGTTTATTTTTTACTCTTGACCTTTTTAGAACATACATTAAGCCTGTTGTCCCACAGATCCTGTTGTCCTGTGGGACCTCACACCCCCATGGGCTGTCAGCGTCCATCTCTCCAACAGGAATGTCCTTGGATCCATTCCTTGCCTTCCCTTGTCCTTGCCTTCCTTTGGCCATGAAGGATCACAGTTAATTTCTCCCACTTCTCTTGTAAAAGCAAAGCTCTGATCAAAAGAATCTTGTGGTTTTCCCAACATTCAGCTGTGCTCCACCAGATTTTTCCAGCCTGGGAATACCAGGATCTGCATTTCCCTCTAAGCTGTATGTGCAGCAGGACCAGGGGACTTCTTTGCTGGGGATCTACAGGCTGGGCTCATCCTCCTGTGCTTGCTCCAGGCTCGTGGGAGGGATTTCCTGCTTCAGCTCCACCTGCCATGAGATGCTGAGGGACTGCCTTGGGTTATTAAAACCCTCTCAAATCCCCACAAGTATCAGCTCATAATGTTTTACCATGTTAAATCTGTAAAGTGACCATACGGGGTTTGCTTCATGCTTTTGTTCGGCATTCATGCTCCTGCTGAAGCCCCTCCAGGCACTTAGTTGATCTCAGCAGTGAGAAACCATTTCTCCTGAAAGTGTGTTGTCACCATGGGTGTTCATCCCTTCCACCTTTCCCACAGGAGGCTCTGGTTTTTAAGGATCTCTGGCTGCGAGGAGCTGAAAGGGAAGGATATGCTGCTTTTCTTTGGTAGTGTAGCTGGAGGCTGGGCCTGAGGGATGATGCTGTTAAAAAAAACATAAAAGAGGACAAAAAAAAAAAAAAAGGAAAAATGGACAAAAAGATAATGAAAAAATCTCCGTAACAGTGGAATGAAATATGTATTTCCACAAGAAGAGTTCCGAGAATCGCAGAATTCCTAGAATCGTTTAGATGGGGGAATACCTCTTTGTTTAATCAGTGTTCTCACAGAGCTCTCAGGTTATTGAGACGTTATTTTTCCCCCTTGGAATGGCATATGAGACCAGTTCTAACAGCTTCCTGCTAATGCATTTATTTTATTAACAACATCTCGGGCAAACGCCAGGTTTTGATCAGTGGAGCTCTGTAAAAGGCACTTGTAAAGCACCTTTCTTTGCCCAGGCGCTGCCACTGGAGCAGGGGCTTTGTCCAGGTCCCTGGGGAGCAGGGCTGGTTGGATGTGAAGTGTTGAAGATCTGGCAGTGCTATTTCTTGCCTGTTGTTAAGCTCTCTCATGCATTATTTATCAAACAGCAGGTGAAGACTTCAACCTTTTTATGATAATTGATAGTGGTTAGAATACAAGATTACAAACAGCTCCTGAGCACCAGTAAATGCCAGCACGGGAGGTGGATTGGCAGGACGTGTTTTTCATCGTTAATTCAAAATATATGAGCTTTGTTGGGCCTCGCTGGGTCAACGTGGAGGGGGAGAGGAGAAATAGGTGATAAAATTGTGTATAAATGGCTTTACGTGGGGTTCTGCCTGCTTGGGCTGTGCAGTGCTCATGCAAACTCCAGCGTGGGGTGACAGGATTGAAGACACCTTCTGTGGGCTCACAGCCTGTTCTGGACGATTGGTGTTGTTCCCTGAAACCCAGGATCCTCAGGGAATTGTTCCCTCCATCAGCTGGGGGGTTTAAGTTGTTTTTACCTGGGGTACAATTAGAATTATCCCTACAACTCGAATTATCCCATGTATGCCAGCTGCTCTGGGCACTGCCTTTGCTTGTGCCAGGTTTTGCCCAAGTCCTTGGCACGGTTGATGCCTGCTTGGAGTTCAGGTGTCAAAAAAAGTTGCTGGAAAGTTTCTTTCTCCCAGTTTAAACTGGGAGTTAAAGCTCCCAGTTTAGTAAGGTTAAGCCCAACTTAAGTTAGTAAATTTTACCTGTTTATAACCAGATGAGGAATTGGGTGGTTGGGAAGTGTGAAATTTAGGATTTTTGCCTTTTAGTATCAACTGTATTGAAAAAAAGAGACGAGACAGAGGTGAAAAAAACAAAACCCATGAGCTGTTAATTCCTTTTGATAGAGCTGAAGCAGCTCCATATTGATGGCTCATTATTTTTAAATTGACTAAGGGTTTCCTTTCATTAATCCTTTATTCTGCAGACAGATGGGGAACGGTGGCTGCTTTTTTTCAAGGGCAATTTCACCCAACTGACAGCACATTGAAGCTTTGGGTTGGGATTTTTTTTTTTGCTGTTGAAATATGACATGGCATAGATCAAAAAAACCAAACAAAACCCATCAAAAGGGAAGATTCTTTAATTAAAATGTGCTGCCTTGGTTTTGTTTTATTGTTTTTATAATTAGTGGCATGATCTCTGTTAATTTTCAGCTATCTGGAAACATGCCTTGTGGGTGTCAGATGTCTCTGCTGGATTAGTAAACATTAAAATACATTAAAACCACACATTTGCTCTCCCTTCAGTGCTGATTTGCATCATCCTTCTCATTCAGCAGCCAGGCAGAGCCCTGAACATTTTGATATTATTTTTATTAGCTCTAATTAGCCTTTAAGCATAACGAGCATCCGTGGAGTAGCTCTGTGTACTCTTGAGTTTTAGATGTCGGGCTAATTTTGGGTTGTGAGTGCTGTCTGTGAGGTTAAACCCAGAAACAGAGAAGAAGGACAAAGCTGTGAGTGGGGCTAAGCCTCTCTCCCTTCCCTGCCTCATCCCATCAAAGCCATCAGGCAATTAGGGAAGAAGAACACGCTTCCAGCTCCAGCTAAAATACAAACCTTGCTGTCAGGTGGGTGCAGGGATGAGGCTGAGAAGTGCAAGATGGAAAAGTGCTGAGTAAATAATCAAGTTCCTGTAACCTCACAGTGTTTACTTTCCCAGTCATCACCATCATTATTAATGAACAATCCCATCCCATTGTGGATACAGCATTTGAAAAGGTAAATATCTCACTTCTAAAAGAATGTATTTGACTTGTAAAGGAAGTATCCCACCTTTAAAGGAGAACATCCCCCTTCTGAAAGAGAACTCACCTTCCTCCTTCCCATGGTGGGAATTCAGGCTTGCTGGGCTGCTGGTCTCCACACAGAAAGCAGTTTTTGCCCTGGGGCCTTAAGGCAGCACAAGTCTGGGCACCTCATTCCTCACTCTCTGCTTGATGAAACAGAAAAAGGGTGTTTTAGAGCATTTCTGATGAAATCAACGGTATTGGGATATGGTCATTGGGCTGGACTCCTCTCCAAGGACTCGGATTAATTTCACCTTGTGAGTTTTGGCCGACAGGACCATGCAGTGGTCCCCCTTGCTCTGCTAATGCCAGGCACACCCTCGTTATCCCGTGGTTACACACCTACACCCTGTGTCAGTGCTCCTGGACAAAGTCCCACCTCCAGCGGGGATAGCAGGGAGGTGCTGGAGGAAAATTTGGCCTGGCACAAACCTCTGTATTTGCCCTGAGTAGGCTCAAAGCCTGCAGCTCTTTTCATCTCGAAAGGAAAGAGGGGCTCTGCAGCATCTTGGTGGTGTCCAGACCCTTCCGAGCCAGGACACTGCATTTCCAAGCCATTCCCAGTCCTGGACCTGTGTGTTTACACGTGGCTGATGCAGGGATTTCCTCCTGGTTGCATTTTGAGACCTCAGCTCACTCGCTCTTAATCCATTTAATGTTCATCCGGTTTATTTTCATAGTTTCATAATCGGCTTATGTGATACGAGGCCATGGATATTTAAACTTGGGAAGTTGCATTCCCTCTGCTCTCCAGTGTTGTAATTTCATTACAAATAACCAATTCTATGTACTTTTCCCCCATTGTCCCGTGTTAATAGGTGTATTATACTCCTGTAGCATGCATTTGGTCTCCTCTGTCTGTTTGCATTGTTTTTCCTGGGATCAGACTCCAACTGACGTGTGTATTTACTGGGATTAAAGAATGGCACAGTGTTTGCTTTCCCCGTTTCAGGACCGTTGCCAAGGGATCTGAGCACTCTTGGCTCTTCCAAGAGACATCCACGTGCTGGGACCAGAAGCACAGAACTGTCAACACTGGTTTGGCATGTCCTCTGTCTCAGTGTCAGCAAGCAGGGTTTCAGCAGCATCCTGTGGCTTAAATCACTTTTTCCTGCTGGAAAATGGGTGTTTTTATAATCAGTGCTTCTGACCTTTCTGTCCTTTGGACAGAGATGTTCTCTTACACCAGGGCTCAGATTTTTGGCTTTCTATGAAATGTAACAATGGAGGATCTTAGAGCTGCTTCCAAGGGCTTGACTTGGTCAGTCACAGGTTTCTCCTCACATCCTTTGTTTCTCTGGTATCAACTTTCCCTCTGTCTCACATTTGTGAGACCCCAGCTGCAGAGCTGCCCCAGCCCTGGGGCCCAGCACAGGGAGGGTCTGGAGCTGCTGGAGAGAGTCCAGAGGAGGCTCCAGGATGAGCAGAGGGATGGAGCAGCTCTGCTGGGAGGAAAGGCTGGGAAAGCTGGGATCGTTCACCTGGAGAGGAGAAGCTCTGGGGTGACCTCACTGTGGCCTTCCAGGACATGAAGGAAATTACAGGAAAGATGGAAAGGGACTCTTGACAAGGGCCTGGAGTGCCAGGACACAGGGAATGGCTTCCCAGTGCCAGAGGGCAGGGCTGGATGGGATATTGGGAAGGAATTGTTCCCTGGCAGGGTGGGCAGGCCCTGGCACAGGGTGCCCAGAGCAGCTGGGGCTGCCCCTGGATCCCTGGCAGTGTCCAAGGCCAGGCTGGACATTGGGGCTTGGAGCAGCCTGGGACAGGGGAAAGTGTTCCCTGCCCATGGCAGGGGTGGCACTGGATGGGCTTTAAGCTCCCTTCCAACCCAAAGCTATGACTCTGTGATCTCTATTAGTGTTCAATGGCTTCTCTTTTCTGGAACATTTGCTTTGCTTTGCCTGATCAAATTGTTTTGTTTTGGGGGTTTTTTGGTTGATTTCTCCCTTGAGGGTTACGTGCCTGTGTAACCTTAAAATTAATGGAAAATATGTTTTATTCTTTTGATGAGAGAAAGTTAATCAGCCCCCATAACACTTTTTTTTTTCTGTGAAGATCATGAGTCAACCTTAGCAGGTGTCATCATTCCCCTGTGGTGAGGCCTTGCTTCATCTCATTTACCTCCAGAAACCACTAATTGCAGCCAGTAATTTACAGTGGTGTTACAGCTGACGGGCAGGAGGAACAAAACAGCCGCAGGGTCTGATCCTGCCAGGGTATCCTAGCCAGGAGTGGGCAAATCCAGAAGAAGCAGGCAGGACAGTCAGTGGGTGTGATGGATGGAGCTGCAAATAGTGGCACAGAATGTATCCAGTGGGAAAATATTTGAGGTGTGGGATTGGCTTTTATTCTTAATGGTTTCCACTGGGGTTCTTGTTTGGTTTGGTTTGGTTTGGGTTTTTTTGTAAAAATGTTAAATGCTGGGCTGGTGCTTTCATAGAATCCGACTGCGGTTCCAAGGTCCTGTGCCTGAGTGGGAATGGCCCATTTCCATGAAGGTCGAGTTGCCCACCCCAGGACGTGTCTGTATTTTATGTGCTGACCCTGCAGAAGACTCTTCTCCCTTTTCTTCCATTGGCTGGGAAGTGGCATCCCTGCTTGGCACTGCACCAGCCAGAGTGAGAGAGGTTTGGGGTTCTGTCAGCTCTGGGGTTCTTCCACAGACAGCAGTGGATTTTCCTCTCACTGAGCAGAGGAGTCTCCCAAACACCTTCTAGTGCTTTAATGTTTTTGTGATCCCAGTGTTAATCAGCCTCTTTAGAAGTCTTCCACAGAGTTTGTTTTGAGCAGAGGTGGATTTCCAGCTCTTAGGAGACAGTGAAGTGAAGGACTGCTGGAGCTCGTTCTGCTCAGGAGGCAGCATGGGGCGCTGCTCCTTTCCAAGGATTTGCAGCAAGGATGTTGCCTCATTCCTTCATGCTTTGGGCCATTCTCAAAGCCTCAATAGGTCATTGCTTTGAGGAGCACTCCAGGCTGTGCTGAAGGCCAGATAAGGTTTGAGGGTGCATCTTCTGTGGGTGCTTAAGGAAGCACTTCCCAGTCATCAGGGAAGGGACAACAACATACTTGAGTGTGTTGGTTCCTGGCAAGACTTTGCCCCATCTCTGGCCATGTTCATGCAGGTAATTTCCAGCTGGAGACAAGGGAAAACTCCTGGTTTTTGGTTAGCAAGCCCTCAGATGTGGTCATTCAACTAACAACTGAATACCCAAAAGAGAAAAAAGAAGAAAAAGGAAAAAGAAAGGAAAAGGAAAAAAAAAAAGTGTGTGGCACATTTTTCAATGTTAACATAATAATCATGATGGGGGAAACAAACAAAAAAAGAGAACTTGGACTTTGAATTTGAAGCAAGAGCATGAATACAGAAATGGACATTTTGCAGCTGAAATCAAGAGCTGTGTCTGGAACTCGAAGTTGACAGGTCATTAGTATTGCAGCAGGACGTTGTTGGTGTTCCAGCCTTTAAATCCCTGCTGTACTAAGTGGATATTTCTGCCCTCTTTGAAAAACTCCTCTTCCTTTCTGATTCGTAACGTACTTGAAGGCTGAGAGACCTTTGGTGTTGTTTCATGCTTGCAAGGACAAAGTTAATTCCCAGCTGTTTGTAATACAGTTCACTTTCTCTCTATTAATCTAAATCAATCAATTATCCTAACTTCCTTTATGAGAAATATTTATGCCTGCTCAGAGCAGAATCAGTTAAAATTGATTGCATCTTAATTGGATCCAGCATGAAATATTTTGTTTCTTCCTGGTAGGAGCATGGGAGAAAATGTTGTCTGTGGCAGTATTTAAATATCATTTTAGGTGTAGAAGAACAATTTTGGAGCTGCTGCCTCTACTTGGCTGACCCCCTCAGTTCTTTGAGAAATGGGCTGGTTTGGCACAGAGGATTTGGGTTCCAGCCTCAAAATGCTGCCCTTGTGCGACCGACCCACCATTACCAGCAGAGCCAAAACTGGGAATTACTTCTCGGAAGCCATTTAGTCCAAGATTTGTCTGGTGGGAATATTCTCCTGGGGAATTGTGAGGGGTGTTGGGTATGGGACACACCGGAATGAGCATTACCTGTGGGATCTTCAAAACTGCTGTTGATGAGCTCCCAAAAATCAGTGAGGCTGCTGAGAAGAGAGCCACCTTGTTGTCTGAGGAGACACCTTATTGTTCTTTAACACCCTGAGAGGAGGGTGGAGCCAGATGGGGTTGATCTCTTCCCCTGGGAAACCAGCGATAGGACAAGAGGAAATGGCCTCAAGTTGTGCCACAGGAGGCTCAGATTGGATAGTAAGGAAAATTTCTACATGGAGAGTGCGGTCAAGCATTGGAACAGGCTGCCCAGGGAGGTGGTGGGGGTCTCCATCCTTGGAAGTGTTCAAAAATCTTGTGGGTATGGCATGTGAGGATACATGGGTCAGTGGTGACAGCGGTCGTGCTGGGTTGTTGGTTGGATTTGGGGATGTTAAAGGTCTTTCCCAACCCCAATGATTCTTCCCTTCTCAGCTCTGTAACGTTGCCATGAAAATTATTGGCCAGCTTGATGTAGCTTAAAGATTGCATGTGGTATGTTCCCATTAAAGTCTGTTTTCCCAAATAAAACAGGGTAAGAAGCAGGAGGTGAATAACCTGCTTAGCAGTGCCTCCAAGGGTTTTCATGGAGTTTCACGTCTCCTTTTAATAGCTGCTGTTTCAGATGAATTTCACTTCAGCCAAAATGCCATTTATGGGTAGAAGTCTGGAGGGAACCTGAGCAGTGAACGGTTTCGACAAATGAGCAGTTTGAGGGAATTCATCTTCTCTGGAGGAAATACATGGGTAGGGTAGGATTTTATTAACTTCAGGTAGAAAACAAGGAACAAGTGCCTTGGGATGTAAGATTTTGTTCTGATTAGACCAGCCAAAGAACCAGACCAAGACCAAATATGCAGATCTTTGTACTAATACTTGAAGTCTTGAAAACTACAGCAGCGTGGTGAGATCCGTGTGCTCTGGACATCTGGAGTTCTTGATGGAACAGATGCATCACAGACGTGCTGGAAGGCAGGGAACTGATGGGATGTGTACAGCAGCAGCAAATGAGAGTAACGAGGGTTGTTTCCAGCGAAGCCCTAAAGGAAGCACAGATTTATAAAAGGAAAAGAAGCACAGAATCCCAGAAGGGTTTGGGTTGGAAGGAATCTTAAAGCCCACCCAGTGCCACCCCTGCCATGGGCAGGGACACCTTCCACTGTCCCAGGCTGCTCCCAGCCCCATCCGTCCTGGCCTTGGACACTGCCAGGGATGGGGCAAAGGAGACAACCAGGCATCTGGTATCTCCATAGGCTGCAGAGTCATGTCTGAAGAGGAGAAGTTGAATCTTTGAGCCCACCCTGCCAGTTGGGCAGCCAAGGCTTGGTGTCCAATTCAGGTGGAAATTGTTGATATGCTACATTTTAATACTGATTCTACTGAACTCTTTGATGGTGTCCTTGCAGAAGCAAATTCTCCATGAGGTCTGTATGGTAAGAAGTGGTGGGAAAAGCTCTGGATTTTGGGGTGACCTAATTGTGGCCTTCCAGCACCTGAAGGAGCTGACAAGAAAGATGGAGAGGGACTGTTTCCAAGGGCCTGGAGTGCCAGGCCAAGGGGAATGGCTTCCCAGTGCCAGAGGGCAGGGATGGATGGGATATTGGGAAGGAATTGTTCCCTGGGAGGGTGGGCAGGCCCTGGCACAGGGTGCCCAGAGCAGCTGGGGCTGCTCCTGGATCCCTGGCACTGTCCAAGGCCAGGCTGGACATTGGGGCTTGGAGCAGCCTGGGACAGTGGAAGGTGTCCCTGCCCATGGCAGGGCTGGCACTGGATGGGTTTAAGGTCCTTTCCCACCCAAACCAGTCTGGCATTCTGTGATTCCTTTCCTCCAGGATCTATCCTAAAAATATATCAACCCTGGCAGTGTCCAAGGCCAGGCTGGACAGGATCAGAACCTCCCTGTAAAGTGGGGAAGCTTTGAGGTGATTGGAAGCTGATGGCTCCCATAGAGCTGTTGAATGCACCACCAAAAAAAATATCTGCAGCCTCCTTGGAAAGAGTTGAAGGAAGAAAGCAGGAAGGAATAGATGCAAAAACCTACTCAGCTAGGAAAATAAATAAACCAACCCATGTTTAAGTTTGATGTTGCTGGGGTGGATTTTAAAATATTTTGCTAGCAGAGCCATATCTGCAAACTCTCAGAGGGTGCAAATGAACTGAAATAAAACCATAAGGAGGAGCAGTTGTAGTGCATGGAATAATGTATGGGAAATTTCTGCTGGGATTGAGCGGAGTGTCACAGAAACTTTGTAGCAATAACAAGATAAAGCCAAATAATCAGAGGTGCCATAGCCAGGATTGAGGATTACACCAGGTAAATGTATAAATCCAGGACAACTGTGCCCCAGAACCACCTGCCAGTCGCTTCCTTACGGTAAGATTCATGCTTCTGGCAAGATTCCTTCTTCCTTTCTGCCTGCCATGACAATGGACTGGTTGTTGGATCAAAACAACCACCCTGCTGTCTTTGGGACAGTGTGGGGACTGCCCCAGCTGTACCTAATTTTTAGCTCTCAATAAACAATGAGCAATTGGCTGTTAAATATATAAAATATCCAAGTGTCTGCAATGTCTTTTAACTTGACAAAGAGCCTCTCTGATGGAGTAATGGAATTTGTGTTAGAGTTTGATATTCTTTACTGCCTGGGCGTTGTACAGGGGGTAAAATAACTGCATTTTTGGGCCATTGGTGCATTCATTAATAGGAGAGCAAAGGTGCCCTGCACACTTTACAGCTGCTTACTTTCAGGGATTTCCCAGCACTGAGCTCTGGCCACGTTGTTCTGGTTGGATTCAAGCCCCAAGGTGATTCCTGTCAGGACATATTTTGTGTTTTGCAAGATGAGTACCCCTGTACTTGAGCAAAGGTAAGGTTGTGGGAATTCAAGGCCAGGCTGGATGGGGCTTGGAGCAAGCTGGGACAGTGGAAGGTGTGCCTGATCATGGCAGGGGGTGGCACTGGATGGGATTTAAGGTTCCTTCCAACCCAAACCCTTCTGGGATTAAAGTAAAATATAGTAATAATACTACCAATGAAAATGAAAAAGTGAGAGAGGAGTAAACCCCAAGTCTTGTTAATATTTCTTCCTTTCCATGTTCTCTTAATGATTGCAAAACCCAAATTGCATTTAGAGATATCATCTCCCAGCAAGTCTGGTGGAATTCCCCTGGATAACAGAGTTGGCCACTCCAGAGTGCCATTGCCACCAAATCTCCCCCTTTGCTGTGTCTTTCTTTTCATTATTTGTAATAAATGGCCTGGACTCGTTGGAGTGGCTCTGCTGCAGCCCTGGTTGCAGTGATGCCATGATGATTTTTTGCCTTTTCTTTTATACCCTATCTATACACCTTTTTATAGCTTTTGTATTCTTAGTGGGTTTTAGCCTATATTCTTAGACTTATTTGTCAAGCTAGGAGACTCAACATCTTACAAGCCTCGTAGGTAGGGATCAGTGTGTCCCAGACCCCAAGGTGCTCTCCAGAACACATTCTGTAAACTGAGATAGAACCATCCAGGGGAAGGTTCCTTGGGGAGGGGGGCTCACTCGAGCCTCTCATTGGGGAATCTTTGATAGATCTGCTAATTAGTAACACCAATAATGTTATACCAGATCTTTTGGGGGTGCGTTGTGGTGTGCATGGAGGTGTGCATTGTGGTGTGCATTCAACCTGGACATGTGCACCTAAGGATCCTTAAAATAAATTCCAAGGTAAAATCCCTTTTTCCCTTGTAACCATGTATGACTCCTGATTTTAAGACCAGGAAAAGGCATCAGCAGGAGCACAGTTGCTGTTGCATTTCAGCAATTCATTATTTCAATTAACACATTCGGGCATTCCTTCCTTCAGTTTACTCCAGCAGAGCTCTCAGATAATGTGATTACCAGTCACAAACTGTATTATAACTTCCTCACATGCCATTCAGTCAAACCATGGAACTTTATTTGTGTAGATGTTGATTATTCTCCTCATTCCAGAATGTGTTCTCCAGGTCAGTTCTAAATTGAGCAATCCCTTTCAGCTTTGCAGAGCTGTTCGAGAGCTTTTCTGTCCAACATCTGCCTGTGGAAGCAACTTTGTGCCCAAATCCCCAAATGTTCATTAGGAAAATAGCTTCTCATGGCACATTACGAGTGCTACTCAACCACCAAGATGTTTTCATTATTCGATATTTCTTTGAATTTGTGTTTGAAGTGTTACATGCAGTGCACTGAAAAGTCTGCTTGGGAGTTTTTGGCCACTTTTTATCGCGTCCCATCACTCTTCTCCGAAAATCAAGCTGTGTTGTTCTAGATGATGATGTCTTCCCAAGCTGGAGCCATGATTGCCTTCCATGACTAGGAAAATGTTTGGGAGTGAAGACACTGATTTATCTGAGGAGGAATAAAGCTTGTTCCTGGCTCCATTTGGGATATGACAGGTATCCGTCACCAGCAGCAGGGCTTGTGAATGCTTCAGCTGAAACCCATTTTATAGTTGCACTTCCCACCATTCAGTTGTTCTCCTGTGCTCTGAGCTGGAATTGCTGTCGTTAGGGGTTCGTTAAAGCCTTGCAGCTGAATTGTTTGGAGGAGTGCAAAGATCGGTTTGTTGTGGTTCATTTCCATTAAATCAGACTTCAGAAGGAAAAATGCTGAGGTCAGAAGGGAAGTGTGGGTTGGGAATGCTGTAAAAGCAGCGGTGATGGGAGGGGATGAGGCTGGAGAGCAGCAGAGCATCAGCAGGGGTTGTCACCAAGAGGTCCAGGGTTGACAGCCACGATGGGAGCTCATAAAGAGGTCAGGAGCAGACAGGGATCTGCTGGATACCCTGGGAAGCCCAGGCAGGGACCTCAGAGATATTCCCAGTGCAGACTCGCTCCTATTGGCTCCTATTGTTTAGTGTCCCACGTCCCACAGATTCAACCATAACCAGGAATGGCAGAGATGAAAGCTTAGTTGGATAAGAGAGATCCATAATGTCTGTGGAAGGGAGTGTAAAGAAGGAAGCTTGAACTGCTGGCATAGGGGGAGCAGCAGCAAGGCCAGGAGTGACAGAAGCAAATTCTCTTTGTACCCTCAGTGTGGAGACAGAAGAGGCAAAATCTTGAGCCTAAGAAAATTCTCTGTTCCTAAATCCTTTTGCTAATTATGTGTGTAGAGAGGAAGTGGTTTCCACTGCCAGGTCCCAGCATGGCCCAGCCCTGGTGGATTCTGTGGGAAATAGCCTAGAGAAAAAGAGGGAGTTGAGAATTAGCCTGGAGAAAAGGGGGATCAGGGGGACCTTGTGGCTCTGCACAAGTCCCTGACAGGAGGGGGCAGCCGGGGGGGTCGGGCTCTGCTCCCAGGGAACAGGGACAGGACAAGGGGAAACGGCCTCAGGCTGGGCCAGGGGAGGCTCAGCTTGGACAGCAGCAGGAATTTCTGCATGGAAAGGGTGCTCAGGCCTTGGCAGGGGCTGCCCAGGGAGCTTTGGAGTGCCCATGCCTGGAGGTGTCCAAGGAAGGGCTGGAGGTGGCACTCAGTGCTCTGGGCTGGGGACAAGGTGGGCATTGGGCACAGGGTGGACTGGATGATCCTGCAGGGCTTTTCCAGCCTCAGGGATCCCAGGATTCTGTGTAAACAGCCCCTTCCTCTCTCTCTATGTGTGGCCCACCCCTGCAGTGCCTGGAGCAAAATCTGAAGTGGAACAGGATCAAACCAGATTTTAATGTATCATTTGTCTCACAAGCTAAACAAGAGGGATGGAACAAAGTTAACGCTGGATACTGAGTGTGGCTCATGCCTGGTCCCTGAGGTCAGCTCTTAATTTCCAGTAATGGAGTGGGTTTTTCCACAGTCAGATGCATCTCAACAAATCACCAGTTAGTTTTTGAGCCTTTCTATTTTATTGCAAGAATGTACTGGAAATGACAGCACTCTTTAGAATGGAAAGATAAAATTAAAAGGGAAAGGATTTGAATGTCCAAGAGGAATTGCTTCCAACATTGTTTATTGGCCTGTGTAATGGGCCGTGATTGTGCCTCTCAAATGACACCGGATTTCCCTTGGGATGCTCTGACCTTCAAGGAGAGTCTTTATGCTAACTGAGAAAAAAATCAAACACTGTCTTTGGCAGCAACCTGTCAAAATGGAAACCAGCTCTGGATGTTTGGTGCTGACTGCCAGGGGTCGGCAAATACTTTTAGATGACCTGGCAGTGATGCTTCAGGAAAGAAAAACTGGGGACCAGGGCAGCTTTGGAGCTGGCTTGGAAGATTAAAATTTTTGCCTGAGTTCTTTTCTCCTTTCACAGAATCCTGGAATGGTTTGAGTGGGAAGGCACCTTAAAGACTTCCCATCCCACCCCCCTGCCATGGCAGGGACACCTTCCACTGTCCCAGGCTGCTCCAAGCCCCAATGTCCAGCCTGGCCTTGGACACTGCCAGGGATCCAGGGGCAGCCCCAGCTGCTCTGGGCACCCTGTGCCAGGGCCTGCCCACCCTCCCAGGGAACAATTCCTTCCCAATATCCCATCTATCCCTGCCCTCTGGCACTGGGAAGCCATTCCCTGTCTCCTGTCCCTCCAGCCCTTGTAAAGAGTCTCTCTCCATGTTTCTTGTTGGCTCGCTCAGGCACTGGAAGGCCACAGTGAGGTCACCCTCAGCTCGGTGTCACCTGCAACCCTGCTGAGGGCACCTTCCATCCCTTTGTTTGTGTCATTAATGAAGACAGTAATCAACACTGGTCCCAGCATGGACCCCTGAGGGACACCACTGTCACCCTGAGCCACTGGCCACTCTTTTCACCTCAGAAAAAAAGAATAGCCTTCATTTTCTAAATTAGTTCCTTTTCTAAGTGTTTATTTTATGTGCTTGGGAGGGAAGTGGGAGGGAAGCGAGAGTGAAGGAGGGCAGTTTATTAAGAGCCAGTTTAATACACTGTACAGCAGTGGAGTTTATGGAGAGAAGCATTATAGATTTATGAGACTGTTCCTGCAGTAAAGCCATCACAGAGGTGCTCCATCAGCGCATCTTTCCCAGCAGAGAAACTGCTCTGGGTTGGTGCCAGCTCCTTCCCAGGGTTTCCTTTAGATTCCCCAGCTTTCCTGCATTTCCCAGGGCTGGTTTTGGGAACTGTCACTATGCCCCAAAAAAAACCCCATAAACAAGAAGGTGAATTTATCTGGCTACTTAGAAATTTTAGGTCTTCTTTTGACACTGTAACAACATTTTAAAAGAAAATTATTAGTAGGTGTTTACAAGGCAAACAAACAGCTCCTGTGGTATTAACTCTTCCAAGAAAATATTTCCTATGTGAAGTTATCCCTCTGCTCATCTACAAATATAAAACATCTGATTTATTCCATGTCCAGCCTATTAAGCCCCACACATTTCAGTAACACATTTTTGGTGCTTCCTCACAGGGGATGGAGAACTGGTAATAGATAAAAGAGGTGTTTTTAAACTGTAAATTCTTTGAGCAGCTCCAAACTCATGTCTGGAAGAATCCAAATATTAAACTTGCAAATATTTCACAGGAAGCAGCCTCAGGGGATTCAAAGGCTCCTTGATGCAAGTGGAAACTATCTCAAACAATGGGAGATGGAGGCTGGAGTTACAGAAGGAGATGTTCTTTGGGGTGCATTGGTTCTGAAATACATTCACAAATCACTGTGGACAAGCTCCTCTGCCTGACCCCTCCCAACAATAAATCAAAACTCACTATCCTCAGGCACTTTGCCAGGAGAAAAGACAGGAGGAACAGGGATGTCTCACACACACACACTACTGCTCTGCCTCAGAGTGCAAAAGGGAGGGTAGTTCTCACTTCTGGTGGTGAGAAACTGGGAAATGGGGAAGGAACCAGTAAAGGAAAAAGGCAATGTCAGTGTATAACTAATGTTACACAGCACGTAGTGGTGACTGTGACTGTGGTGAGGGATCTGAACTGGGCTGAATGTGGAAAAACCAAACAGGAACTCTCCTGATCCCTCTGGCTGAGCACTTCCAGCAGGGGTGAGTATGGGATATGGAAGGCTTAGAATCATGGCAGAGAATCCCAGAATGGTTTGGGTGGGAAGGGACCTCAAAGCCCATCCAGTGCCACCCCTGCCATGGGCAGGGACACCTTCAACCATCCCAGGCTGCTCCAAGCCCCAATGTCCAGCCTGGCCTTGGACACTGCCAGGGATCCAGGGGCAGCCCCAGCTTCTCTGGGCACCCTGTGCTAGGGCCTGCCCACCCTCTCAGGGAAGAAAACAATCCAGCCATTTAAAACCTGAAATTCTGGTCCCATGGAGAAAATGAGGAAGATTCCAGCAGGTGATGTGGGGTACTGATCTCAGCCACCAGTGACAGAGTGATGAGAGCTGGAAGCAAAACTGAAGGCAAAGTTTTAATTGTAGAATCCCAGAAAAGTTTGGGTTGGAAGGGATCAAGATCATCTTGTTCCAACCCCTGTGCCATAGGCAGGAAATTCCTGGTTTCCACTGGATTGTTGTTAGCACTGAGCCCCCATGGACAGGTCTGCACTGGTAAATTAAGCAGCACCAGGGTCTTTTCTGTGTCTCTGAAACCAACTGGCGTGGGCTGAGCATGTCTGTCCAATTAACACACTTGGCCTCTATTAAGATCTGATTTGTGAGCTATGCCTCTGCCCAAATGAAGGTGCAAAGGAGCCTGTGTGCTGAAGTCAGTAATACAGATTTTATTTAGCAATGAATGTGAGGTAGAGGGACAGAAAGGAATGGAAAAGAGAGGAGAGGGTGACAGATCCAGCAGAAGATCATCACCATCCCTGGATCCAGTGGTGTCCTGCTGGTCTTTCTTCATCCGGGGTTTCTCAGTGGTGGAGGTTCCTGAAGTCCTCTGGAACTTTTCCCTATTTATATGCTTTAGCAAGCAAGGAATTAATGCTCATGGGCTTGATAGTTCTCTTATGCAACCGGTTAAATGATTCCCTCATTTCTAATGCTAATTAGCGCCAGCTCAGACTTTGTTTTTGTTTGATTTGGTGATTTTTGGCATCAGTGGTCATGATCTGTCCCTGCCGGAATTCCCTTTGTCCCAGTTGGAATTCCCTTTGTCCCAGTTGGAGCTGCTGCATTGGCTTTCCTTGTATCCCATAAATTCTGCCTTTTTTGTGTCCGTTCTCAGCAATCCCTTCTCCCCCAGCTTTGTTGACCTCTCCCTAGGCCTGGGATAACACTCGGACAATTGTTCCACTTTGATCTTGTCCCAGGCTCCTGCTGTTGGGGTTCTCTGCAGTCCAAGTTCCCAGTATCCACAGAGGAATGTTCTGGGGGGCTGTGGTGGTGGGTGGTGGTGGCAGCTGCCATCTGCCCCTAACTTGGGTGAGCTTTGTGTGACTGGTGGTGTGCACTTGAGCAGTTGCTGCTTTATGCATTTGGCTACAGTGGGAATTTTTCTGGGGATGAACTCCCCAGGATGTGCTGACCAGATCTCGCCTTCACCAGGCCTGGAGTTAACTCCATCCTGTCACTCTCTTCTGTTCTTATCTCACGGATTGAACAGTACTTGAGACAGGCAACTGCTGTCTTTGATCCTCCAAAACCAATATTGGCACCCAAACCTAGGTGGTGGCACCTCCCAAGCTGTTCCCAGCTGTTATTTGGGCAAGGACCGATTTGCCAGGACCAGAAGTGTTCCAGAGTTTGAAAAACAGACCAGTTCTTCCTGCCTTTCCTCCTTTTGTTATTGTCAGAGTAATTTGCCTTCCAGTAATTCGCTTGGCAAATAAACACCATGCTTCATTGGCATTTGAGATACTTATTTACATCCTTATTAGATACCAGGCACTTAAAAAGCAACTTGACATCTATTTTGGTTTTTCCTGTGCAAACAGGGAACTTGTACAACAAAATAAAGGAGATGTAAATGATCTGTTGCTAAACTTGACCGGGTTTTTCATTTAATATCGTTAGGCTCCATGTTCCTATTTGCAATTAGCTCTGAAATCTGCTTACACACTCTGCTGTTTAGTATTCGTGTCGAAGAGAACGCAGGATGTGTTCAGGAAAGACACAACCCGGGAAATGCTGAGACAAAGAATCAACTGCACAAATAATTTGCTCTTTACAGTGTCTTGGTGGAATTGCTCAGTGTAAAGATAAAAGCCTTGGGCTTGAGAAAGCACCTGAAAACTTCATTGAGTTCCTGACAATTTCTTTTGGTCTTCTATTGGAAGGTCTTATGTTGGGTGGTGTTATGTTTGTCTAAGAATTTATCCAAAAATGGAGATGCTTTTGTTTTCATGGTTCAGAAGGAGGTGATCCTGCCCCTCTGGGCAGCCCTGGAGGCACCTCTGGAGTGCTGTGTCCAGCCCTGGCTCCTCAGCACAGCAGGCCCAGGGAGCTCCTGGAGCAGGGCCGGCGGAGGCTGCGCAGCTGAGGAAGGGCCTGGAGCAGCTCCGTGCCCAGGACAGGCTGAGGGAGCCGGGGCTGCTCAGCCTCGAGAGGAGCCCCAGCTGAGAGGGGCCCTCAGGCCTGGGTGTCCCTGGCTGCAGGGAGGGCTCCGAGCAGGGCCCAGGCTCTGCTCCGGGGCCCAGCAATGGCACCAGAGCACCGGGCAGGGCCTGAGCCCAGCAATTGCCCTGCCCAGGAGGCAGAACTGCTGCCCTGGGCAGTGCCCAGCCCTGAGCAGATTGGCCACAGAGGCTCTGGGGGCTCCCTGTGAAAGACCATAGCTCGACGGGATGCAGAACAAAACATTTAGGAGATGTAACAGTTGCCAATTACTCCCAGTTTTCTGTGTGAATTCTTCCACTCTTGGGTTGGTCCTACTTCCAAGAAGTGTTAATTCTCTATTTCTTGTCTCTTCTCTTTAGGTTTTCTTTGAAAAGTCAAATTAAACGTAGTTCTCTCTCCGAGAGCACTGGAGAGGGTCTTGGGACAGGACACAGGGAATGGTTTCCCAGTGCCAGAGGGCAGGGCTAGGTGGGATATTGGGAAGGAATTGTTCCCTGGGAGGGTGGGTAGGCCCTGGCACAGGGTGCCCAGAGAGGCTGGTTTAAGTGATTAAGACGTTAGCCCACCATGTTCACCAGTAACCCAGGTCCTCGAGTTTTTTGAACACTTCCAGGGATGGTGAATTCACCACTTCCTTGGGCAGCCCATTCCAGTGCTTGAGAACCCTTTCTGTGTAGGAATTTTCCCTTCTATCCAATCTGAACCTCCCTTGGTGCAACCTGAGGCCATTTCTTTTCACCCTGTCCTTGGTTACCTGGGAGAAGCCTGCCACTCACTTCCATGTCCATTTTCATTTCCGCAGGGCAATAGAGCAGCACAGATTTAGTTAATCACATCTAATATTCTTTCTGATTCAGGTTTTAGTTTTTAAGCGAGCTTTCAGAGCACAGATGAAGCGAAGCACTGTGAATGCTTAGCAACCTCCTCCAAATGTTTCGTTTCAGTTCCCTTGACTTTTTCTTTATGCTGAAAGTGTTCAAAGAGCTTTTGGTTAGGGCGACTCCCCCGAGGAAAAGGAGCAGGTCTGGCTGAAGGGGAAAAGAAATCAATCATGGTTTGCAAGTCAGGTTATGAAAAGGTTAAAAACCTGATCCTCAGGTAACACTTTGAAGCTGGATGTGTCCTTGCTGCTCCACTGACAGGCAGGTCAGGGAAGTGTGAAATAATTGACTGGCTCTGGGGAACAGCGTGGCTTTTACAGGTTTGCTTTTTCCCCTGATAACTGCAAAACTGCCGCTTAAAATTGTTTTTTGAAGGTAGTACTTCTGTGGCATTAGGGACTTGGGATTTGAGTTAGGAGGAATCACATAATCATGGAGTGTTTTGGGTTGGAAGGGACCTTAAAGCTCATTTTGTTTCACCTCCTGCAATGGTCAGGGCCACCTCGTACTAGACCAGGTTGCTCCAACCTGTCCTTGAACATTTCCAGAGATGGGAAAGTGTGGAGAAGAAGGCAGTGATTGATGACAAAGGCAACAAAACTTCTTAGAACAAGCTTTGCAAAGTGGAAAATAAAATTCTTCCAGGCAGGACGTAGTGCCAGGTTTTCCTGGTTTTCCTGTGTTTCTGTTGGGATGTCTGCAAACACAACCAGGAGCTGCACTAGTGACAATAAATCCGCCACACCTTGTGTGCTTTATGGGAATGGGAAAAAAATAAGATGGAAGGATGTCAGACTGGGGTTTGTACCAGTGTGGCCACTCTAATCCATCACTCTGCTTGCTCCCAGAACCTCCTAATCTGGGATTCTGCTCCCAAACCCGGTGTGATCCTCACTCAGCCATTCTCTTGTCAGTTGTTTGGAAGTCTGACTCCTTGACAGCAGAGTGATCAGAGGCTGATGCACAGTTGTAGGTTACAAAGGCTCCTGTAGAATTCCATGGATAACAAAGGCGTTTTTGATGCTTTTTATTTCTATGATAAAGCAATTCTCAGGAAAAGAAAGGATTTGCTCTCTCCCATGAATGAAGATGCTTCCCTGTCCTCATAGAAGGCAAAATAGACAAGAAATTCTGGACTTTTCCTCAATCTGTCATAAAATCCAGTGTGCACTT
Organism: Aphelocoma coerulescens; assembly: GCF_041296385.1. NCBI lineage: Eukaryota > Metazoa > Chordata > Aves > Passeriformes > Corvidae > Aphelocoma > Aphelocoma coerulescens. The sequence goes on from NC_091020.1 coordinate 1,491,640, forward strand.
GCTCTGTAGTGCTCCACTCCTCACCTCAAGGATTCCTTTGGCCTCTGGGCAAAAATAGGAGGGATCTCACAGCAGGAATATTGTAAGGGTTGAATTATTGCTTAACAAGACTTGCATCCAAATTCGGGTGAAGGTGGAAATTTTGGTCTGTGATAGTTTTTTCTGTTTGATGAATCCAGGGGTGGCTCCAGGATGAGCAGAGGGATGGAGCAGCTCTGCTGGGAGCAAAGGCTGGAAGAGCTGAGATTGTTCAGCCTGGAGAGGAGAAGCTTTGGGGTGACCTCACTGTGGCCTTGCAGTGCCTCAGCGGGCTGCAGGGAGCATGGAGAGAGACCATTTACAAGGGCTGGAGGGCCAGGACACAGGGAACGGCTTCCCAGTGCCAGAGGGCAGGGATAGATGGGATATTGGGAAGGAATTGTTCCCTGGGAGGGTGGGCAGGCCCTGGCACAGGGTGCCCAGAGCAGCTGGGGCTGCCCCTGGATCCCTGGCAGTGTCCAAGGCCAGGCTGGACACTGGGGCTTGGAGCAGCCTGGGACGGTGGGAGGTGTCCCTGCCCGTGGCAGGGGTGAAAGAAGATGAACTTTCAAGATGTTCCCTTCCAGCCCAGGCCACTCTTTGATTCCAGGATTCTGTGTTCAATGGTGGCGCATCCCTCCGTTTCCCCCACACTCCCCTTTCCATTCCCCTTTCCAGAGGCTCAGGTTGCAGTGCCTGTGCCTTTCCAACATCTGGAAACATCTGGGAGACTGGAGCCAACCTCGGACTAAACACATCAGGGCACAATTTTGGAAAACACAGATTTAATGGCTCTGTCTTTGGGGTGCACCAAGAAATTCCAGGTCAGCTGGCAATGCTCATTTTTTTCCCCAAGGACGCTTTCCTGCAGGAAAATCAGCATGAGCAGATAAAGAGGCTGGAACAGCATCACTAAATTGTCCTTCTTTTGCTTCCTTTATAAGAAGAAAACAGCTGCATGTGGTGCACAGACGATGTCAAGGAAATATTAAAAAAAAATTATGCACAACCAGAAGCAATGTTTAAACAGGCTGTGATAATTTGAATAATTCAGGGTTAGAGCAGAGCAGTGCAGGCTCCCGCTGCTCCTCTCCAAATGGTTTGCAAACAGCCCCCAGGATGGCTCCAAATTAAGGTGAAAACATTCAAGTCATTTAATTCACACCTTCAGCAGCCACTGCTGACCATGGTGTTCCCAAAAAAACTGCATGATCTGGTTCATTATTTAGGAGTCCTTGTGTGTTTAAAGTGTAAATGAGACTTTTCTAAACAGAGAGCAAATAAACCTCATTGTTGATTGGCTTGAGAAGTGGCTAAAGGAATTGGAAAGCAAACAAGGTTTACAAAACCAGTTTTAAGTATTTATTTGGGATCTGATGCAGCCCAAAGCGTGCCCAGGACCTCCAAAAGGGGTTACCTGGATATGTGGGGTGTGAGGGAAATGTGATGGATTTTCATCTCTGTGGGTTTTGTGCAGAAACATTCATTAGGATAAAAGTTTCCATCAGAATTTCCCTGGCCAAGGCCATGCCCCACTCACAGTTCCTGCCTCCTCATTATCAAGCTTGTATTGAGCGCATGAGTCCCCCCCATTCCTCAATCCCAGAGATGGATTTAAGGTTAATTCTGAAATATGGGTTCCCATTCTGAGAGGCAAATCCAGCAACACTTGGCATCTGCTCAGTGGCATAAATCTGTACTTCCAAAGATGTCATTTTCCCAGAATCAGGATGAAAACTAGGTATTTTTCCATTTTCTGTTGAAGGGGAATGGAAGTATGGTACCCTCAGAAAAATGTGAACAACCAGAAACAGAACAACCAGGGTGCATAGACGACCATCAAAGAAGAGGCACTTGTCTCACATCCATCTTCCAAAATCCTGGGGCTTATCTGTAGGGAAAGAGCCAAGAAAGCCTCATTTCTCCAACTTTCTCTTTCCTCCTACACTGAGTTTTGGGCATTTGCAGGTTCTCCCATTTGGCAAGAGGCACCTACAAGCCTGGAGCCCTTTCCTCGTCACCTTGTCCCAGAGCTCAGCAGCCATGGGCTCACCCTGGGGGATTTTTGGGTCACATTTGGCATTTGAGGTGGTTGGAGGAGACACCACCACTGGTGTCAGCTCGGGCTGCTCTCTGGTTTTGGGATGTGTAGGCACCAAGAGCTTGGTCTTGTCCTCCCAACAACCACTAACACACTAAACGAGGCAGACCCCTGATGAAAACCAGTTTGTGTTGCTACACACTTGTCAAACCAGACAGGGAATACTCCCCGTGACTTAAAAACAGCGCTGTCGGAAAATCATCCACCAGGGATCTCGGGAGGGAATGGAAGGACTGCAGACACCAGTGATATCGCACCTGGTCTGCAGGTGCCTCCACAATAAATCACTGCAGTGGGCACTGAGTTCATTCCAGTTTTCAGCAGCAACGTTTTTTGGAGCTGCGTTTTTTGACCTGTAGTGGTTTGGTCTAAGATACTCATTACTGTTTATCTTCTGTGAGATAAGAATTAGGAGAAATGCAAAGCAGGCACCAAACTTGAAAGAATATAAAGTTTATTAACAGACCTAAAAGAAGGGAAAAAAAAAAATCATACCACCTTCAGAACTCTCCTCCTCCCCCCACCTTCCTCCCTTCTCCCACTGACAACGGAAAAAGACAACCCTTAAGATGTTCAGTCTGTTTACCACTTCCATAATAACCTTGTTCAGTCCATTTAGGAAGAGGAGTCTCTCTGCTCATGCTATGAAAACAGTATCACAACGAGACAGCCACCCACTTCCAAATATTGTTCAGTCCATTTAGGAAGAGGAGTCTCTCTGCTTGCAGTGTGAGTCCCTTCCCCCCGACTTGCAGCTTTTTCCACAACTGCTTTCAAGGGTCTACTCTTGAAGTTTTTTGGGGTACAATTTTATGGTTGAGCTGTTCAGAAACAAAAGTTCTCTTCACCCATCTCTGGGAGCATTTCATCTCTAAGAACAGAGGCCCTTCTCCTTCCCTGGGAGCAAAGGGTCCTCCTCATCTTCATCTCTAGGACTATCTCTGGGAGCATCTCTAGGAACTGAGGTCTTCTCCTTTCCCATTCGGAGCAAAAGTCCTCATCGCTTCCATCTCTCCCTGCTCAAATTTCTCATTAAATTACAGCTGCTTCAGCATCTGCCTATCTCAGCACAGGTGCTTTTGCTCACAAGTACAAGTTGAACGCTCCACCCCCCATGCCTTCATGAAGTTACAGCGGGTACTCTGATACATCATAGCTTTACAACAGAATTTCAGCTCTAAGCATCTCCTTTTTCTTCTCCCTCAGGTTTTCAGCTCTTCACAGCACTAAAAGGGTTAATCTCACCTCAGCCTTGCAGCTGGAATGTCGCTTATCGCTGTTGGTCACATGATCTTTTGCCGGACAGCAGGGCAGCTTCAGCTGAATCTTGGCCGCGCTGGAGAGGGGGAGCCGAGCCGCTCCAGCTGCCCACAGCAGGGCTGTGGGGGGGTTCCGTGGGTAGAACAGGGCCCATCGGCTCCAGGATGGCCGTGGCCTGGCCTGGCCTGGCACAAGCAGAGCCTGGGCCGGGCCTGCTGGCCCCTACATGGGGCCCACAGCCACCTGTCCCAGCACCGGAAACGAGACAGAGACTCTGCCTCGGGGTTTTTAGTCTTAAGTGTGTATCACAGAGGCGGTCACAACTTTAAGTGGCTTAAACAATTGTCCATATTCAAACTGGCCACCTGATAGGTTCTGTCAGGTCACAGAGGAAGCTGTAAGCACCCCTTAGCAAGGTCATCCCTTCTGGGACTATGCTTGCTAACCCATGACAGACCTCTGGGTGTGAATTTCTGTCCCATTTAAGGACCAGTCATTGGACATTTTGCAGATGCTGGGGGTTGCAGTTTCTGGTTTAAACCTGCCCCATTTGGACTCAGTAGGACAGGTTGGAGCTGTGGTTTCGGTGCATTCAACCCATGAATTTGAGGAAAAGTTTGGGAAAAGAAATCCCAAAGTTAGCAAAGGTGAACATACATTTAAAGGAAAGTGCTTGGGCTTTTGAGCTGAGCGGATTTCAGTTAGATGGACAAAAAAAACCTGGATAAAATTGGGTTTGCTTTGGCTTGGGACCTTTTTAGCAGACAAAGAGTAAATACAACATTTATTAACATAACCTTAATAAAAGCAACCAGGTCTGAAATAGAACTGAGATGGGGTTTGTGATACTATATTTAAATGGGAAGACTTGGATATCCCTGGGAGCATGGCTCCTTTTAAGTGCAAATCATTCTGGTTAGAGGTACCAAGCTCCATAATCAATGTACATAATCAGAGGATTTGTGTTCCCAGGAGCTCAGCCCTGCCTGGGAATATGCACAAACTTTGTTGATATACATATTTTTTCCCCAAAGTACCAAAATAAACTCTGGAGTTGTCATTAGGGGAAGGTGTGAGGAGATTACTCTCAGGAGTGAAAACTGGTTGTAGAATTGGGTGCTGTGGCAAGAACCATCCCTTGCTTTGGGGTGAGCATTATCCCATAAGGTGGAATTGTGTAAAGTTTCATGATCCCGAGCTCCTTTGTGCTCCAAGGTTTCCCTGTACTGGTTCTCCCTCATCTCTGAGTGTTTTCTTCCCCAGTGTTCCATAATATGTTGGTTAAAGGTTGGACTTGATGATCTTCTCCAACCTTAATGATTCCATGTGGATGGAAGTCAAACTTGCTGAGGTTTCTGCTCTGTCTTAAAATAACAGGACCATAGAATAAAGATCCATCCGTCCATTCAGCTGGATCCAAGAAGAAGATGTTTTCCTCTTCCAAGTAGGTTTTGTCTGGTGCCTGAAGACAAGTGCTGAAGGTTCCCTCTTTTTAGGGTCTCATGGTTTTTCTCGGATTTTCATGAGGACCTGGATTTTTGCTCTTATCCCAGTGCCTGAATCCAGGGCTACCAACTTTGGAGCCCTTTCCAGTCTCTGACCAGTTTGGGTGTTCATTTGCATTGCTTTTAGGTGAGGACACAAACCTGGGTTTGCTCCTGGTTTTGCTGCACAGCAACATTTTCCTTCTTCACTTGGACTTGAGGCATTCTGAAAGCATTTTCCCTCATTGTCTGACCTTGATGGAATGCAGGGATGACTCCTGGGATCATTCCCTGGGATCATTCCCTAGGATCATTCAGGGATGATGCTGGGTTTTTTTCTTCACAAAGGAGTTTTGCCAAGTACAGGAAAAATTCACAGGTAGCTTGCTTTTGCTGATGTGCTTGTAGACTCAGTCAAATAGCTGATTTGGAAGATCCCACAAGGATCATCCAGTCCAACATTGGCCCTGCCCAGGACACACCAACAATCCCAGCCAGAGCGCTGTCCAAACGCTCCTGGAGCTCTGGCAGCCTCGGGGCCGTGCTCATTCCCTGGGGAGCCTGGGCAGTGCCCAGCATCCTGTGGGTGGTCAAGCTGACTTGACCAACGGCTGTGGCACTGCAGGAAGTTTCCATAATTCCTGAAACTCCCTCCCTGGAAAGCCTGACTCAGAGTGGTTGCGTTGGGCCTGTTTATACAGAACCTTGCTGTTGTTGTGTCCTGAAAATCCTAAATCACCTTCAAGAGCTGCTGTTGCCAAGGTCTTCTGGGAAGGGAGACAAGAAACAAAAGGAAGGCTGGAATAGCCTGGGGAGGTTTTATCTCACCACTGACTGTAGGATGTGCATTTTTATTACTTCTCTGCTGTCTGGTACAAAGAGGAGTATTTTCTTCTTGAAATACTCCCAGAAATTTTAGCTTGTGTATTTTTTTTTTCTTGAGAGCCTTCCCATTGTGTGTGGGGTGCTTTAATAAAAGTACCAGTTTTTGTTCGTGGCCGGTTTTTGTGTCTGGTATGAGAGCACCGACCTGGGAATGTTTTTTATCAAGAGCCAGCAGGTTTTTGTGTAGGTAATGGACAATCTTATGTCAACCCTATCAATCTATTTCTGGTCCCATTGGCTAAACTAAAAACCAAAAGAAAAACCCTTTTTCAAAATTTTATTTCAGGGGATGTTCTTCTCTTGTGGGGTTGCCAGGGACTCGACCAATCAATACCAATGTTGAGCATCTTCCAACTGATCAATTTTTATCCATTTAGTTTTTGTCATCTGCTGCACCTTATTGTACCAAGAGGTTTGTAAGGCTTCATCAGCAGCCTGCTGGGTAGATGAGCAGGGTTAATGTTGCTGCCTTCTCAGTGTGGGAGCTTTCAAAACCTCTTGAAGAAGAGCCTGTGAGGTTTGTAAATGCCTCACACATACCTTTTTTTCACCTGTAAAGCCAGTAAGAGGATGGACAAGGTTATTCGAGAGCCAAGGAGCACGTGGAGGAGGGAGATAGAATTCAATTTGAGGTCTGGATCTGTCCTGAGCACCCAGGACACCAGGTTAGGTGGGTCTTTGGGCTGATCTTGGACAGGTATTTGCATATTTTGTTTTAATTATGAAGGAGGATGCATTTTTTTCATCCTAAAAGCAATCCTTTGTAAATTATGTTTTACAGAGCTTGGATTTTGAGTAGCAATTCAGTGTAAACAGGTTTTGGAGAGAAGGGTTGCATTTATCTTCTGTATCATTCAGAGTTAGAACATGTTCAAAAGTGTTTGGAAATGTTAAGGAAAACAGAAAATATTCCCAGAAGGAGAAGTTTTTGAAGACTGAAATTGAGAAAATGATTCCCTGGAGGGGGAACCTCAGTTCTCCCATCTCCTGCAGATTCATTTTGCTTTTTCACTTGGAATGCAGAGTATTTCTGGATATCTAAAGACTTTGCAGGCCACAGCCTAATCCCATAAGTACAATCCTGTGTTGCAAGAATAGATCTAAATGCAGAGAAAAGCCTCGTTTGATGTTTAGAGACTTTTCAGTGACATTGGTCCCTTCCAACCCAAACCACTTCATGATTCAATAAGGTTTATTCCCAGAGCAGTCATAATTCCTTCACACTTTAGAAAAGGGCTCTGCCAAAACATCCAACTATAATAATCCCAGGATGTGTCAAAATCATTCAGGAAGTGACTCCTCACTGAGCACTCCCAGGCTCCTGTCTTTAGCAGAGCATGACCAGCAAATCCCACATTTCGTGGCTTTTGCACCTGAGTCTGGTGCCCTCTCCTTAGAATGTTCACCTGAGACTGTGCTGCAAAATCAAAACCTTCCCTTTTATTTCAGCCTAATGAAGATTTCCAGCTCCTGGATTCCTCTCAGGGAAACAGTCTGGTGTAGAACAATTGTTAAAATGCTTAAAGCACTTTGTAGTTTTTGGCTTTCTTGTCCTCTTTTGCAGCTGTTTTTGAATAATTGCAACAAGCTCAGAAAAATGTTGTTACCTCTGACAATAAAAGAGCTTTCCTCTCTTGTCCAGCCTATTGGTTTCTGCCTGGTTTTCTTGCTTTTTTAGCCAACAGCTTCCTTGACTTTGATTCCTTGGAGCTTATCCTGTACTAATCCCCTGGAAAACTGTATGGTCATTCCACAAGGTGCCTCAGTCATCAATCAGACTTCAGGGAGGTGGAAAAGCAGCCAAATTGTGTGGTCTCCATGGAAGAGGAAAAGCTGTTCTTAAGATCTGCTTGTGGTGATGGGCAATCAAACTTTCCCATCTTTTTTTTGGTTTTGCTTTTAATTAGCCAGGAAAACTATCCCTAATGATAGTCCTGGGTGTCCTTTCCAATTGCCTGTGCACAGAGGACAGAAGTGCAGCCCCAGGGCAGGGCCCGTCCCAGTGCTGGCCCTGCTGAGGGACCTCAGGGCTGTGTCCAGTTCTGGGCCCTCCTGGCCAGAGAGCCCTGGAGGGGCTGGAGCGTGTCCAGGGCAGGGAATGGAGCTGGGAAGGGGCTGGAGCCCCAGGAGTGGCTGAGGGAGCTGGGAAAGGGGCTGAGCCTGGAGCAAAGGAGGCTCAGGGGGGACCTTGTGGCTCTGCACAAGTCCCTGACAGGAGGGGGCAGCCGGGGGGGTCGGGCTCTGCTCCCAGGGAACAGGGACAGGACAAGGGGAAACGGCCTCAGGCTGGGCCAGGGGAGGCTCAGCTTGGACAGCAGCAGGAATTTCTGCATGGAAAGGGTGCTCAGGCCTTGGCAGGGGCTGCCCAGGGAGCTTTGGAGTGCCCATGCCTGGAGGTGTCCAAGGAAGGGCTGGAGGTGGCACTCAGTGCTCTGGGCTGGGGACAAGGTGGGCATCGGGCTCAGCTTGGACTCCATGGGCTGGGAGGGCTTTTCCAGCCTCAGGGATCCTAGGATTCTGTGATTGAGTTTTTTCTTGTGCAAGAAAATTGCAAAGCAGATTTTCTGTAAACTCATTTTATCAGTGAGTTACAAATATCATGGGACAGGTTTGCTTTAGTGCTGGCTTTTATGGACAAACTGGTGACACAGACACATCAGATTTATCATTTGGAGGTTCCCTCCCTGGCATTTTAGGCCAAGGAGAGAGGCAGGAAGGAATTACAGATATCTAAGGGGGAAAGGGAAAGGCCTCTGAAATATCAGAGACTTCTTAAACAAGAAAAATAAGTCTTTAAGGATGGCTACTAAAAGGCTGATTTGCAAACTGCTGTCCCTCAGAGAGAGAGTACGGGTGCCTCATGAATATCTGAGGAAAACCCAGCCCATTTTTAAGAAGAAAAGAATCCCTGGATCAAACCAAAGCAAACAGAAGTGCTTCGTGAAACCAAGCAGAGAGTGAAGCAGAGCAGAATCCAACGAGATGCAGAATCAAAGCAGTGAGGTCAGTGAAGTGATGGTGGTTGACTACAGACTATGAAATTCATCATCACAGATTTTAAGTTGCTTAGATATTTTTATAAGTGAATTTGGATTACCAGCCCTTCTTTGCGTCATCATTGAGGCCCAGTAACGAGGGCTGGTGGATTTTATAGCTTTGAGAGGAATTGTTGAGTAGACATGAACGCTTGGAAGTGTCGTGGGGTTGGAAATGAGCTGAGTTTTCCTGGTGAAATCCTCTTTGTGTTAAAACCGGTGCTGGTCTCCCAAAAGCTGCCAGGCCAAGCTCGTGGGCCAGAGTACAACTGTACAGATGTTATTGACCAGGAAATTGTGACAAGAGCCATAAAACACCTGGATAAAAACAATGTTTCTCACATGGCAAAAAAGCTGTTGCTCCCTGAACTTGAAACCAGTCTTTGGTGCAAAGTTTGGCAGTTTTATTCCCAAATATTTGTCAATTTTCTTCCTTTCATCTCTGTTGTGTCAGAAAAAAAGTAGTTTCAAAATAAATGATTGAAAAGACTTTACTGTGGTGTTTTCCCCCACAGGACTGCAAACCAGTTTGCTGTGGTTAAGATCAGTGATTATTTTACTGTTTTAGCCAAAGAAACATCGGCCCATCTTGGGCCCACTCCTCTTGGATGAATATTTTTATACAGAGTCGCTGTTATAAAGTGAAGGTGTAAAGAAACTTCATGCTACACTTTGGAATAAATTATTTGGGCCCTTAATAACAGGAGGTTACATGATAAATATTTTAACCTAATTTAAATGTTCTGCAGCTACTGACATTCACAGGTTTTCTTCCTAACTGCTGGTGAACTTCCACAAAGATGATTCCTTTTCGTATTTCAGTGTGAAGCAAACTGGAGAGTGTTAATTTTGCAGGGAAATGAAATTTCAGAGGAGTGGTTATAAATGCTGTGCATGCAAATCTGAGGCACTGGAGGGCAACACTCAGGGTGGTTTGTAATGCTTGACATTTGGGAAGCGATTTGGGAGTGTTTTCCACAGGAAATTTGGCACATTGTGGGGGCAGTGAGCTGACTGCTAAAAGCAAGGCTTGACTGGCAGAATGGGACAAGGTGGTCTCTCATGAGACCCCACCCGGAATTCCGTGCACTGTTCTGCATAAGAGGGACGTGGAACTGTTGGAGCAGGTCCAGGGGAGGCCACTGAGTTGCTGAGGGGACTGGAGCACCTCCCCTCTGGAGCCAGGCTGGGAGAGCTGGGGCTGCTCAGCCGGGAGAGGAGAAGATTGTGTGGAGAACTCACAGCTCCTTCCAGGGCCTGAAGGGATACAGGGAAACTGGAGAGGGACCCTGCAGCAGGAACTGGAGGAACAGGACAAGGGGGAATGAATGGGTTCAGACTGAAAGAAGGAAAATTTAGGTTACATACATGGAAGGAATTCTTTGCTGTGGGGGTGGTGACACCCTGGCACAGGGTGCCCAGAGAAGCTGTGGCTGCCCCTGGATCCCTGGCAGTGTCCAAGGCCAGGTTGGACAGGGCTTGGAGCAGCCTGGGACAGTGGAAGGTGTCCCTGCCATGGCAGGGGTGGAATTTTGGATCTTGAAGGTCCCTTCCAACCCAAACCATTCTGGGATCCTGCGATTCCATGAAAAGACCCACATTGAGAGCTGGCTGCTCCTCTCAGTACCGCCTTTGTCTTGTGGCTGTAGTCTTCACATCCTTGTGCTGCAATTCAGTTTCTGTTGCAGAGCAGCTCCAGGTAGAAAGCCTCTTTTTTCCTGGAGAGCTTTATGTAACTGTGCTTTTTTCTCCCCGTCATCACCTTGATGTGTCGCTCTCACTGCAGAAAATTTATTCCTGGTTTGGTTGTTATTTCTGTGCTTTCATTTGTTCGAGGTGAGATTGGGAGATGATTGCTCAATGAAGAAAAAGCTCATCTTATTAAGGAGATAGCTGGATGTGATGGGTCTCATTGTCAATTTAAATCATTGTGCATTGCAAGTGCTTCTTCTGGCATTGTCTGAAACAGCTGTGGTGTCAGAGGCAGTTTTTCATTACAGATAATAAGATTCAGGCTCTTTAAACATCACTCAAAATGTAAAACACCACAAAGCTGTAGTAGAAACCAGTATTTTCAGTGTTGCAGTAGTTACAAAAATACATAAAAATGTGGATTCCCTATAAATTCCTCCCCGGGGTGTTTAATGTCGTTGCAGGCACTATCCTGGTTGACAACATGCTGATCAAAGGGACAGCAGGAGGGCCTGACCCCACCATCGAGCTCTCCCTGAAGGACAACGTGGATTACTGGGTGATCCTGGATCCCATCAAGCAGACCTTGTACCTGAACAGCACCGGCCGGGTGCTGGACAGAGATGTAAGTTTGGGCTTGGTTTTCTCCCCAGAGACAATCATTTCTAATTAACCACACACACAAGTCCTGCTGGAATAGAATTCCTGCATCTGTCTTGTCCCCAGATGGATGTGAACAGAGTTAATCTGAGCCTCTTTTAGGATTTTTTGGGAGCACACAGGAACTTGACTGTAGTTTCAAATATTATTGTGGATGAACACAGCAACAAAGACCAAACAAATTGATGTGCGGGTTTTATATGCGACCTAACTTGACTTGTTTGTTGAATTAAATTTTGATTCTGGTTTGCTGACTGGAAGAAGTGCTGCTCACCCCGTGCCCTGTGACATTTATTAGCAGCCTGCTTTCCCTGTGTACACCGAATGATGAGATGTGAGAGAGGGCAAAGGAGTCGTGACTGCCACAATTCACTCACAAAACTTGACACGTTCCATTGAGAATGTGCTGCTTCAGATTCTTTTTTTAAGGCAGCCTAAAATTCCTTTGCTGTGCTCGTTCCTGATGGAGTTAAGGAAATATTTTCGGGGTAAGTTTGACTTTTATAAAAAGAAAGATGAAAAGCACAAAATAAATAGGAGTGTTCTCATCTAGGCTAATTTCATTGAAGAGAAAACACTCTATTTCCTCACAGTGTTGCAACCTTGCAACAGAACCTGAAAGTAAAATTGACTTCCAAGTGCTTTAGTCAATATGGCAAGAAGGCTGTAAAACTCAGGGGTTCTCCTTGGAGTGCAGGGAAGTTTGTTTTGTATTAGCTTGATTGATTAATTTGTCTTCTCCATGTGTTTTGAGAGAAATTCATAAGTACCAAAAACAACATGCAAATTTCTCCTTATTTCTCATTTGCTGGTGAAAGGCACTGATTGAATTCAGTTGTTCTTAATTTCATTTTAATTCACAAACTGTTTTCCCATGCAAAGCACAAAGCATGGCAGAGTGGTCATGGTGGCAGAAGACTTCCTGGGAAAGAGTTGGCACTTCCTCCCGTGCCAGTCAGCAGCTGCTGGAGTACCTTTGGCCTCTTAGGTTTGATTTAAGCCAGAGCAAAAAATGAGAGCCTGGAATGGGAGGCAAGGCTGGGGAACCACTCTTAAGATATGTAGTGTCCATCCTTATCACCCCACACCCATCCATAGGGAGTTAGGAACCAAAATTCCTGATGGATCAATGTTAATTCTTCTTTTCAAAGACATTTATTGGCAGTTTTTTGTCACCTTGACGTGAATCGAAGTCCGTGCTTTATCCAAAGAACCTTGTCAGATTATTTGAGTTTCAATATTAGTCACAGTCTAAACCAATTCCCATTATTGTGCATTCCCAGACACTTTACAGGGATGTTCTTTGCCAGAAGTAGACCCAAGTCCCCAGGAAACAAGGAAAGTGTGTACATTTCTTAATTAAATACAGGTAATAATGTGTTTACATTGGTATTTAAGGTAGTGCTGCCTCATTTTTTACTATGAACTGGAACTCTTTTTATCCCTAATGCTGTGTCAAATCATCCATCTGTGGCTGTTTAAGTTTGGTGGGCTATGAGAAGAAAATCTGGGCTCTAAAGTGGTTTCGATTTTGGGCATAATGCCCCCTGTGCCTCTCTCGCCTGGCCTCAGGGAATTGCTGTCACTCCCAACCCAAAGAAAAGGAGAGCAACCCTCAAAACCCCCAGGGACCGAGTAAAAATATGAAATGTGTGTCATGGGCTTCCTTTGTAGGGCTCTTTCGGGGACATGGGTTAGTGCTGGCTCCGTGGTCTTGGAAGTCTTTTCCAGCCTTATGGATTCTCCTAAAGGATATTTCCAGCCTTCAGAACCAGGGCTGTGCTAGCCCAGCACCACAGAACCATTCAGTGGGGAGGAAGAGGGGGGTCTCTTCTGTTAACAAAAAATCCCCACCTATTTTTCTCATCTTTCAACTTCAATCCGTGTGAAACTTTGCAGCACCAATGAAATTGGGAGTTTCATTAAATCGAACCTTTAGATTCAGTTTTTTATTACAGAGCAAAAATTGGAGTTTCTGATTCACAAATGATCACATTCCATATATCTGGATACTCTTCCCGTTTTTCTTTCCCTGCTGATTCAGTCAGCCTGATCCTGTCCTGTTTTTATTTATGACCTTCCTTGACAGCAAATCTTCCTAGATTCCATTGATTGTTACTAGGAATGGCAGTGTGTTTTCCAAATAAAATCAGATAAAAGGAAAATTCCAGACTTTTCTTGCAAAACTTTAAGTACTTAGGAAGAAAGACCAGTGATAAATCAGAACTGAAGGTCCAGGGAGCTGCTGAAAGGTGCTGGGATGGTTTGTTCCTGGTTTCACAAACAATTTGTGCCATTGCTTATTTCCATATTTTCGTAAATCCAGAATATCAAATATTTATCAAATAGCTGTCATTTCAAATAAATATATTACTCTTGGGCTTGGCTAGTAAATCCAGATATACTCAGTAGTAGCTGCAGCTTATTAAAGGCAGCCTAAAAAATCTTGGATTATACTCAGATGGGCACTAAAAGCCATTCCAGCCTAAATTTCTTTGTCCATTCATCAGTTTGGGAGTTATTTTTCTTTGGGCATTGCTGTGTTCACTGCAGTGAGAACAACAGGATTGTCTGCACTGAAAGTTGTTTCTGAATTATTTGCAAATGTAAGTGGTAGCAAATGTGATTTATTTTGGACTTGACCTTTTAATTCAAGACAAGAAAGAAACAAGAAAGACTTTGGGATGAGTCCTGAGGAGGCCGGGAGATGCTCCCAGGGCTGGAGCCCCTCTGCTCTGGAGCCATGCTGGGAGAGCTGGGGGTGCTCACCTTAGAGGAGAAGGCTCCAGGGAGAGCTCAGAGCCCCTTGCAGGGCCTAAAGGGGTTCCAGGAGAGCTGGAGAGGGACTGGGGACAAGGCATGGAGGGACAGGACCCAGGGAATGGCTTCCCAGTGCCAGAGGGCAGGGATGGATGGGATATTGGGAAGGAATTGCTCCCTGGGAGGGTGGGCAGGCCCTGGCACAGGGTGCCCAGAGCAGCTGGGGCTGCCCCTGGATCCCTGGCAGTGTCCAAGGTCAGGCTGGACATTGGGGCTTGGAGCAGCCTGGGACAGTGGAATTTGTCCCTGCCATGGCAGGGGGGTGGAACGAGATGGTCTTGAAGGTCCCTTCCCACCCAAACCCTTCTGGGATCCGATGAATTCCAGTAACGATGAGCGAAAGGCTCAAACAGGAGGCATTTTCTGGGTCCCTTTGTCACAACCCCTTTGCCCTTGCAGCCGCCAGTGTCCATCCAGTCCATCGTGGTGCAGGTGCAGTGTGTGAACAAGAAGGTCGGCACCGTCATCAACCACGAGGTGCGGATCGTGGTGCGGGACCGCAACGACAACTCCCCGCAGTTCCAGCAGCAGCGCTACCACGTGGCCGTCAACGAGGTCAGAGCTGCCTGATTCTCCTCCTTCTCCTTTGGGGGGGGGGGTCGCTGTAAATTCCAGCTTCTAGTGCCTCTCCCTTGAAAACCCAAAGAATCCGGTTGTTTTCAAATCCCTGGTATTTGTGCCACTCCAGAAACGCTCATCACTTCAGCAGGCTTCAGGTGTCGGCATCAAATCCTGCTTTTCCATAAGGAATACAAAAACCAGCACATTTTTCATCAGGAATATTGCAGAAAACACCCAAATCTTAAGCAGTGTCTTCATGAAAGGAGCATTGATTTCTGTTAAATTAAAGCACTTTTAACAACAAACCTGGAAGTAAAACAAATGTATGCATGAAGAAAAGAAAGTGAAAAAACAGTTTAAAAAGTTTATTAGCACTATTGAATCTTGGCAAAGTGCAGATTGCTGTTGCTCTGTATTAAGTGATTCCTGTGAAATGAATTATTTTATTTTATATTATTTATTATGTTCTATTTTTTTGGAATAGAGACCTGTGGATTGGACTTCACTGTGTTGTTTGAAGGAAAAAAAATCATTTCTTTCTTGAGCTGGCACAGCTTCACTTCACTTTCCAGTGAAGTTTTTCATTCTTCTTTTCATTTTCGCCCAGTTAAGGACAGAATAATCTGCCAATAAGCAATACAAAAAGTCTGTGTTTTCAGGGTTAGCATCTCAGGGCTTTAGTAATGAGTAGAAACAGGGACTTACATGAACTAATGGAAATATGTGGGCTGAAAATATGTGGAACACGGAAAGGTGGGTCAGTTTTGTGCAGGTGAAGTTGGAAAGAAGTAGAGTTATATTTAAAAAATAAATTATGTTAAATATGCAGCCTGGTGGGGTTTGGTTTGTGGGGTGGGGGTTTGTGAAAGAGCATGACTGCTTTGATTTCAATAGAATTGATTTGAAGAAATTTCCTATTTTGCTGTGTTTTGGAGATTCAGCTTTTCAATTTGTCCTTGTATTGTCTCTGCTCTCCATGACCACACATGTGCAGAACAGCTCATTGCCCTGGGAAAAGGGTGGGACATTGATGAGTTTGGGCCTAATTAACCCAAAAGTGTGGAGGAAAAACCCCCCAAGTCCACACATTATGTTGGACCTGCAACTGAGATAAGGATAAACAGCTTTTTCAAACTTCCTGGTTTTAAATTAAAAACATTTGCCTTCAGACAAAGTTTTGGCAACCCAGGTGCCCACGTGACTTCCCACCGGAATTTGGGAACACCAGGAAAGTCCTCCATGGGTTTGCACATGGCTTTCAAACTGGCCTTTATGTGGCAATGGAATTTCTCTGGTTTTACAGAGCCAGTGCAGGAACGTTTCTGGTCTGGAGTAAAGGCAGCATCAACACCAGTCTGAAGTGCCTGTGTGGGTTTTGCTGCAGGGCCCAGATCACTTCCAAAACCTGCATCATTTCTGCAGTAAAACTGAAGGCTGTGAGTGTGGCAGTGCTAAGAAAACAAGGATTTTCCCTGATTAGGGAGAAGTCCCAAAGGCAGAGTGCAAAATGCACCACTCCCAATTATTTGTGTTCAGAAATTGAGCAGAGTTCTGAGGACACCGAGCATTTATTGGAATTATTGCTGGGCAAAATGCACTGTTGCTCTTTCCACCAGCTGCACGCTGATTTAATTAATTTCTTCCTTTCATTTTATCTCTTTTCCATGGATAACATCTGACATGGCACTACTGTGCCCTTGAGCAGCACCCAGTGAGTTCATGCTCTCATTAATTAATTAACAAAAAAAATAATTCACAAAACATCTTAGACTCTCTCAAAGGTTTTAATGAGTGATTAAATGTTTTAATGCTCGTTTATTCTGCTCATAATTGGTGCTGCCTCTGGTGAATTTAGCAACAGGAATGCACTGGGATGAAAGGTTCATGGTTAATTTTCACTTCTGTTCTCAGGTTGCTTGTAAACCAAAAAATACAGAAATTTCTCTTACCTAAGGAACATGAAACAACTCCAAGGAAAAGTAGATTTTATTACACTTTGGAGCAATGGAATGGTTTTTATGTCCAGTTATCTTTATATTCAAACTGTCCCCAGCATATTAAGATGAGTTTGTCATCAATAGAAAAGCTTCAGTAGAGAAGCTGAGGGTAGTTGCAAATAGCACCATAAATCCTGGGTTCACACGTGGTTTCCATTTGCACAGAAAAAGACATGGTTTAAAAGTAAGCCTGGATTTTTCCAGAAGGCGTAGAATGAGATGGATGTGGTAGAGTAGTGTCTGTTTAGCTTTATACCAAAAGGATATTAGTATCTTGATTTTTATGCTTGGTTGGGATCACTCTGTCCTGAGTTAGACTAAAAGCTCCCCTAATCCAGGGTGTTTCCTTTGCCAGTGCCCTGGCAGATGCTCAAGGAAAAGCACAAGGACTGGGAAAAATGCAGCGGTGCTTGCCTGATGAGTTACCTGTAGAATCCTGTATGGAGCAGCTCCAGACCAATTTTGCCTTTCCCAGTTGCTCATGGACATGGATATGCTGGTCCCTCCTTTCCTTCCTTACTCCAGGTGTTTTGCAGCCTTTTTTTCCAGCATCTTGTGCCATAATTTCTCACTCTACTGCTTCGGACATCTTCATCTGGACCCTCAGAACCCTGAGACATCTCAAGACATAAAGAGCATCTGTGGAATATTCTGCCCATTGTCCAACGATCCTTAGGGATTTAAGTGTTTCCTTACGTCATTCCCACACTTGTACCTATAGAAGACCCTTGGGTGAAGGTGATCCCAAATTAAAATGTGTAGAGAAATTCATGTGAGTGGTTTGAAAATGCGGCTTTTGCAGCTAAGAATCAAAATGATCATTACATGTTTATAGGGGAAATACTTTTTTTCAGGATTTTACTTCTTCTGTTAAAAGTATGGATGTGTCCCATGGAGCTGGGCTTGTCCTCGTCAGGGTTGATGGAGGCTGGAAGGTTTGCTGGATGAGGTGGCTTAGCTGGGAGTGGCAGTGCTGGGATTCGTATGAAGTTACAAATGAAACTGATTTTTTTCAAGTCTTAGTTGAAAACCGAGTTTCTGTTTCCCCACTGTTTAGGAGCAAGTTTTCCTTTTCCCTTCCTAAGGCTTTTACAAGTCCAAGTATCTCAGCCTACTCCCAGCTGTCTCCAAAGCATTAGGAATCTCCTCGTGGAAGTGAAAACAAGTGAAGGTTGATGTCACCATTTTTATGATAATGAGAAATCCTCTGCAGAGTTATTCCCTTGGGTTTTTTGCATGAGGTATTTTTATTTACATGAAAATATCCCATCGTTATTCAGTTAGGAAAAGCTCCTGACAGTGACATTAGCCTGGGGCTAAATTGGTGGCTTGAAGATTTGAGTAATTGCCGTATTAAACTAAAGTTCTGCAGCTGGGTTAAATTTCTCAAGAATTATGCAGCTCAGTTAATATTCCACAGGCAAATCTGTAGCACTGCCACAAGGGGTTTGAATTTATGGAGCCTAATACAGGGATTAGGAAGTAAAATCTTGTACTGCTGAGGCCCAGTGGTGGTGTCTGTGTTTTGTGTTAAACACAGCTTATCTGGATCATTTTTATCTGAGCTAAATGCAGCTCCAGTTCTGCATTGCCTGGGCTTTATCAAACTGACTTTCTTTGGTCTTAGTTTTTCACTTTTCTGAGTCCTACAGGGAAGGTCAGGGGCATTTAATAACAGGTTCTGTTTGGAAGTGGAGTTGGAGTCCCTGGAACACTGTTGAAGTCAGTATTTATTAAATGTACATAACCGTAGAGCTGCTTGCAACCCAAAATTTTAGGGTTGGTTTGTTTATTGGGTTTGGGGCTTTTTTTTTCTCTCCTTCAGTTTGGCAGAGATGGGAATCCTTTGCAAAATAAGTGCTCTTCTTGAACTTCAGTCATCTCAAAACTTTGGGTTTGGGCTGTTGAGAATTAGAGCTTGTGCTGAATTTTCATTTCTTGTGGTGTAATTATTCCTGTCTTTCTCCTTGTGGTATCGAAATAATTAATCTCTGCAGGTAGACATCATCAAAAGAGCGTTAGCTCAGGATGATTAACTGTAAATCTTGCTTTGCTCTGCTCTTTGGGGCCACTCTGAAAAAACGTTCATTTTTAACTTTGTAAATAGGCAATAATAGGGAAATTTATTTTCCAAATGTTTTATGGAAGAGCTGAACGTTCCTGTCTGCATCTTGACTTCTAATAGCCATTAATCACACTGAAGGAAGTTTTTAAGTGTTACAGCTGTAGACTGTGGAAGAAGAAGATTTATTGTGTGCATCTCCTCTCTTTGTTTAATTGCGTTCTCTTTGGAATCTTCCTTGTTTCTTGTCATCATGGTTCTTTTCCACTGGATTGAGTTCCCACAGAGATGATTATCCTCAGGCTGTTGCCGACACTCCTGGAATTGTTTCTTTGCAATTCCTAATGTTTTGTTTTGCATGAGGTAAAAAACACTCAGTGTGGTTAAACCCTTTGATGCACAACTTAGGCCCTTTCCCTAGGAGATGCCAAAGGTTCCTATGGAGAAACAAATTTCCACTCTTTCAGTAAAGGAATTTTTCCCAATATCCAACTGAGCCTCCCCTGGCCCAGCCTGAGGCCATTTCCCCTTGTCCTGTCCCTGTTCCCTGGGAGCAGAACCTGACCCCCCCCCTCCCCCCCAGCTGCCCCCTCCTGTCAGGGGGACTTGTGCAGAGCCACAAGGTCCCCCCTGAGCCTCCTTTGCCCCAGGCTAAAGTTGCATTTTATTAGGGGAACTGAGTTCCTCCTTATTTTTCCAACAAGGAAGTGACAGCAGTGTCTCAGAAATCCCTCACAAACTGTGGGAAAATGTATTATGGCTGGCTGATGGGAAATATCAGAGTTAAAATCAGCACCATGATGAGATCTCTGTGTACAAATTTTGTGTGGCTTGGAATGCTGAGGGCCTCTCCCACGTGATTGGAACTGGATTTGAAGTATCAAGTTAAGAGCTCATCTGAGTTTTTCTAAAGGCTGCAGGAATCTCTAACGTGAGATCAGGAGATCAGGCTGGAAATCACAGAATCACAGAATATTCTGAGCTGGGAGGGACCCACCAGGATTATCCAGTCCAACCCCTGGCCCTGCCAAGACACCTCAACAATCGCACCCTGGGCATCCCTGAGAGCGGCGTCCAAACACTCCTGGAGGTCTGGCATGAAGGAGTGGAGAGGATTTTTTTCCCCTGTGTTCTTTTCTAGTATCATTTGTGTTGCATAAAAGAAAACTTAGGTAAAATGGAAAGGTGCATGTCCTGAAGCTCTGCACATCTGCAGTCAGTTTTTCTGGGTGTAATCCATCAAATGCAAGACTTTAGCTTTTGACTTTTACTGTTAGAGCATGGAATTGGAGTTCTGGTGTTTACTGATGTGTCATTTTTGCAGCTGTCTCCTTTGTTATCACTTAATAATGTGCTTTGCAGTGCTGGAACCTTTTTATGTTGGCCACTATTTATTGGCACCCTGTCAGAACGGGCAGGTGGGAGCTGTGCCAGCAGCTCCAGGGTGTCTGTCAGCTCCTGGGCGGGACAGCATTTTTACAATATTTAATAGTGTTAAATATAAGTTGTTTTGGTTTTTTTTATATGGGACATCATCTGCAGTACAGTGTCCAGCTCTGGGATTCCCAACACAAGAAATACATGGATGTGTTGGAGTGAGTCCAGAGGAGGCCATGGAGGGGCTGGAGCCCCTCTGCTCTGGAGCCAGGCTGGGAGAGCTGGGGGTGCTCACCTGGAGAAGAGAAGGCTCCAGGGAGAGCTCAGAGCCCCTTGCAGGGCCTAAAGGGGCTCCAGGAGAGCTGGAGAGGGACTGGGGACAAGGCATGGAGGGACAGGACACAGGGAATGGCTTCCCAGTGCCAGAGGGCAGGGCTGGATGGGATATTGGGAAGGAATTGTTCCCTGGGAGGGTGGGCAGGCCCTGGCACAGGGTGCCCAGAGCAGCTGGGGCTGCCCCTGGATCCCTGGCAGTGCCCAAGGCCAGGCTGGACATTGGGGCTTGGAGCAGCCTGGGACAGTGGAAGGTGTCCCTGCCCATGGCAGGGGGTGGAATTAGGTGGCCCTTAATGTCCCTTTCAACTCAAACTTTTCTGGGGTTCTGCATGTCTAATGTCTCCAGAGCTCCTCCTCTCAGCTCCATCTGGGAGCACAGGACTTTTTCCTGTTTGGGCAGCAGAAACCTGGGAGATTTCCATCACATGCCACCCCATGACCAGCCAGGACAGTGCCTGGCTATTTCCACTAATGGGACCATTGTCTAAGCAGGGATTAATTGGTTAAAGTCTCTTATTTCAAGTTACGCAGTGTCAGTGCCCAGGCAGGGCCCGAGGGGTCTCTGTCAGGAGAGGTGGAAGCTGCTCTGCACTGAGGGATCCACAGGCTCCAGCACTGGGAACATCCCAGCCCTCAGCCAGCCCCACAGTGCCTCAGGAAAATGGGGTTAAGAGAGAAGAAAACAGGGTTAAGAAAGGGGAAAATGGGGTTAAGAGAGTGGAAAACACCATGTGGCAGCAAGGAATGAGGAGAAAATAGTGAGGACAAGAGGAGCTGGGAGTTAAGAAGTGATGCTGAGCCCAGACCAGAGGGCTGGGATGGGGGACAGTGCTGGCTTGGGTTCCTCTGTCCCCGTCCCAGTGGATTTGTTGCTGGCAGGATGTTAAGTCAATGCTCCCCACGGCATCTGTCCCGCCTGTGTGTGCAGTGGGTGCCTGGTCCCCCTGTTTTCCTCCAGGAACATTGGATTTCCCTCTCCTGAGCTGCTGAGGAGGCCGCACAGGGGTGCCTGAGTGGGTGGCAAGGAGCAGCCCATCTGCAGTGCTGGGAAAAGCCCCTGCCAGCCCTCCTGGAACTTTTCCCAGCTGGTTTTCAGGTTACTTTGGTCTTCTGTCCCCTTCTCCCCTGCACATCCCAACCCATGAGGGTGCAGTCAACTTCCTACACCCACATGTGGCACTTCTGCTGCCTGTTCTGGGAGTAAATAAGTCAAGTTTGTAGCAAAACATGAACATAAAGAGTTGTGGTGTAAGTGTGGATAGTGGTGGGATTGTAAATTAAACCCCACTTGTTTTACCATAAAAAGGCTTCGAATTGGTGGTTTTTATTTCAGAGATTCAGTATTCTCAGCCCTGAAAATGTTTCCCAGAGAACCATGGCACCCTTAATTAGCAGCTTTATAAATACAGGAACTCTGAGTGCAGGAGGAAATGGGGAGTTAAGTCTTTGCTTTATTGTGAGCACTACAAAATAGGAATGTGAAATAACATCCACATCTGCACCTCATGCTGGGATGACTCTGTTGTTTGCCCCCTGCTCTTTTTGCAACATTTCAAACTTTTTTAGGCCCTTTAGGTTTAAATATGTGCATCAACTTCATGTAAATTCTGGACAAAAGAAGAGGGGCCATTGGGACTCTGGGAATTTAGGGGCCACAAATTTGGGGGTGATGAGAGCAGCAGGGAGCAAGGGTTGTGCTGAATCCACGAGTGTTTGTTCATTTGTTTTGCACTTTCAGGTTGATTACTCACAAAGTTTCTTGAATATTAAAATTCAGAAACGATGACTCCCAAGAAATCTTCTGTCCTTGCTCTCAATGGGCCTTGATTTCGTGCTATTTATCTGTGCAAGGATAATTATAAATTGATTCATTTTCAAAGCATCATTTAATGGGTATTCAATTGCTGCCAACACAATATTGGAGCAACAGAATCACTCTTGTGTTTGTTCAAAGCCATGAAGCTCTCTGGGTGTTTGTGTTTGCACGTAACAATATTAATCTGGCTCTGTTCACGTTGCCATGAAGACTCTGTCAAATAAGTTCTGTTTACATTTGCAGCTCGTCCTTGTTTTCCTTCCTGAGTCTGAAAAAGGAACTTTCATTGGGTTTAATCTATATTTATTTCATGGGTTCTTTCAGTTTTTTAAAGAGTGTTTTTCTCATCTTTGTCTTTTTTTAAAAAAAAAAAATTAATTTCTCCCTTGATGCATTATAGACCAGAGCTAGGGGGGGAAATAAGGTTAAAATAAACCTTAAAACCTTAAGGTTTTAATGGGTGTCTCTTGCTGTTCTTGCAGTTAACTCCAGTTGGAACAACCATCTTCACAGGATTTTCTGGAAACAATGGTGCTATTGACATTGATGATGGTCCCAATGGCCAAATAGAGTACGTCATCCAGTACAATCCGAATGACAAGGTACAGCCATTCCGGCTTTTTTCCCTCCATGTTTATCTGTATTTGTATTTATATATTTATACATTTATACATTTATATATTTATACATTTATACATTTATACATTTATACATTTATACATTTATACATTTATGCATTTATATATTTATATATTTATATCGTTGTAAAATTGTTTTATATAGTTATATATAAATATATAAATGTAGATGTATATAAGTATATTTGTATTTATATGTATATGTGTATTTCTGTATTTATATTTATATGACATGAAGTAGCAAATGAACAGGAGGTTGCTGTTGGACATAAAGAAATGTTTTCCTTCATGTCGAGTATCCTCTCTGCCTATGAGCCCTGTAACAACAAATGAATTTCCCTTCCCTCTCATTGCCTCACTGTCAGCAGCTGGATTATTTCACTTCCATTAATGCCCAGAGAAGTTGTGCCTATCCCATCCTTGGAAGTGTCCAAGGCCAGGACAGTGGAAGGTGTCCCTGCCCATGGCAGGGGTGGGACTTGACAGGATTTAGGATCTCTTCCAACCCAAACCATTCTGGGATTCCATGATTTCTGTTTGGCCTCAGTATAAATCTCCTAATTGATTTTTCCCCCCCTCGGTGGGAACTATGAATATTTTATCCCAAAAGATGAGTGCCAAACTCTGACTGTGTCCAGTTATTTATTAGTCTGGGATGCACTTCCCAATCCTGTTTTCCTGCCTACCATGGATACCTGCATCTAACACTCATTCTCATTTATTTGCTGAAAACCAATAATAACAAAAATATATTAAAAAAATAAAATTTGCAATTTTAGCAATTGCTTAGACTTTTAGAGGAAAACGGCCTTGTTATGTGATGTAAAGAAATAATATTCCTGTGTCCCTCTGCTGTGTTTGGAATCTTGTATTGCTGTTGCCTGTTCAAAATACTTAAATATTAACTATCTTCTACATTGGGAGATTGAAGGATGGAAAGATGGGGGTTTTTTTAATGAGATTAATTTGATAATGAAATTGCAATTGAATCTCAGGTCAGAAATTTGTGCCCTCCTGCCAGTTGTTGCCCCAACTATGTCAGCTGAGTCTGTGGGAGCAAATACACGGAACAAATTGAATTTCACCTGATTTAACAACTGCATTTACCCTGAAATGTGAATTACCTCCTGTAGGAACATATGCATGAACTCGAACCTAAATGTTGATGTTCTCTGCTTGTTTAGCACTTCATTGCCCTCATGAAAAGCAGAATAAAAAGCAGATAAGTACAATGATGTGGATTTCTTATCTCTACCACTTGAGCATTTGTTCTGAGCTCAGGATGGCAAGGGGGAGAGAAGCAGAGTAGTCAGACTTTTGTGGTTGGAAGTAGCCATGGATATGTAAAGAATCCAGGAGAATTCTGTTCAGTACACACTAATTTTTGTGGGGTTCTTCAGGAGGAAATTGGATGGGGAGAAAACATAGAAAGCTTTATAATTTCTGATCTGAAGAGCAGATGCAGCCTTGGAATTCCAGCCAAGGGATCATCTGTGGCCCAGCTACAACACATCTTAACTTCGAGGCATGTTCAATTTTATTGTGTTGTTTTCTTGTTTGCAGACCTCCAACAGGACCTTTGATATTCCTCTCACTTTGTCCGGAGCAGTAGTTCTGAGGGAAAGACTAAATTACGAAGAAAAGACTCGTTATTTTGTCATAGTTCAAGCAAATGTGAGTATAAATCTCTTGAAGGCCATTTATGCCCCTGATTTAGGTGCGGGTTTTGTTTCCTTCCCACGGAAAGGCAGAGCCTTGCTGAAATACCAGCTCTGATAAATCCTCTTCTGCTGAAGATCTAATTTAAGATTTATCCAGGCTGTTGAAAGCTCAGGCATATTATTAGTCGTTAAAAAAGCTTGCTTAGAATGTGACAAGCAAACCTTTTTGGCACAAGGAGCAACTTGCAAATTCGCAGCACAGCCCAGGCAGAAAAGTGCAGCCTCGTGGCAGTAAATGTCCATTTTCCAGCAAAGCTGGCGAGGCTAATTTGCACTCAGATGAATTTAACAGACACAGTTTCATTGAATCCTTCAGGTCTGAAATGCATTTTGTTATAAAGAGGTGATTTCTCCTTCAAGTCATATCGCAAGTGTGCGGAGAGTGGATACGCGCATTTTCCAGAGTGGCTGGCAGTGGAGAGCACGCACTGAGAAGAAAAGTGATGTATAAACTGTATCTCAGATATCTGTCATCAGAGCGGGGGTTTGGTGCCCTTGAGGGCTGTGAAAGCTTTTTTTCTCTTTCTGTCCTTCTGATAACAACTGAAATGAAAACTTGTCCTCCGTTGTTTATGGCTGTTGTGATACATCTTCGTTCGTGGGAAATGATATTTGCTCTGAAGCAACAGGAGATCCTGAATTCACACCTTCACATTCCTGTCATCTCTCTGGCACAGAAGTGCAGATACATTTTGCAATCTCTTTTCTTACATATTTTGTGGCACGTTCAGCATTCTCTCAGCAACAGCCAGGCTCCGAGGGTGGCTCAATGCTCCTTGCCCCTGTGCCCTGCTCAGGTGAGACCCCACCTGCAGAGCTGCCCCAGCCCTGGGGCCCAGCACAGGGAAGGCCTGGAGCTGCTGGAGAGAGTCCAGAGGAGGCTCCAGGATAAGCAGAGGGATGGAGCAGCTCTGCTGGGAGCAAAGGCTGGGAGAGCTGGGACTGTTCAGCCTGGAGAGGAGAAGCTTTGGGGTGACCTCACTGTGGCCTTCCAGGGCCTGAAGGAGCTGACAAGAAACATGGAGAGAGACTCCTTCCAAGGGATGGAGGGACAGGACACAGGGAATGGCTTCCCAGTGCCAGAGGGCAGGGCTGGATGGGATATTGGGAAGGAATTGTTCCCTGGCAGGGTGGGCAGGCCCTGGCACAGGGTGCCCAGAGCAGCTGGGGCTGCCCCTGGATCCCTGGCAGTGTCCAAGGCCAGGTTGGACATTGGGCCTGAGGGCCCCTCTCAGCTGGGGCTCCTCTCGAGGCTGAGCAGCCCCGGCTCCCTCAGCCTGTCCTGGGCACGGAGATGCTCCAGGCCCTTCCTCAGCTGCGCAGCCTCCGCCGGCCCCGCTCCAGGAGCTCCCTGGGCCTGCTGTGCTGAGGAGCCAGGGCTGGACACAGCACTGCAGAGGTGCCTCCAGGGCTGCCCAGAGGGGCAGGATCCCTCCCTGCCCTGCTGGGAATGCTCTTCCTCCTGCCCATTCAGCTCCTAGTGCTGGGAAAAGCCATAAAGCACAGCCCCTGGATCCCTGGCAGTGTCCAAGGCCAGGCTGGACACTGGGGCTTGGAGCAGCCTGGGACAGTGGAAGGTGTCCCTGCCCATGGCAGGGGTGGCACTGGATGGGCTTTAAGGTCCCTTTCAACCCAAACCCTTCTGGGATTCTGTAACCCCACAGGCTGCACTGAATTCTCTCTGTCATGTGCACTGTGCAATCGCATTCCTCTGATTACATCATCAGTGCTTTGTTGTCCTTTCATCCTGGGATACTTCTGGAAATTAATTACTCTGTATCTGCTTTGATCCAGAATGTCTCAGAGGCACTTACTGGAGGAATGGAGAAATGGTTTAGTTGTTGATGAAGGCTGCTCCTTGTAGCTGGAATTGTTTTTCATCATTGACCGTGAAGAAAGCTGAATGCAGAAATTCCCACATTTAGTCTAAATGTGAAGCTGGTGCAAGAACTGAGTGGACTGCAAAATAGGAAAAAAAAATACATGTCCAATCCAATTTAGAGCAATGGACTCCCCATCTTACATAGATGGATGATATTAAACAGCATAAATAAGAACAAATTTAAAAATTGATCTTTTTTCTGTCAGTGTTACATTAGGTTAGGAGGGTGAGATTTAATTCATGGTCCATATTCCCCTCCCAAGATTTTAGTTGTGCAAAAGAAAGCTCATGCAGCAGTTCCTCTGTGAAAATGGGAATATTTTTGAACGTTTTAAACAAAATATTGGCTACTCATGGTGTTTCTTCACTAAACAAAGGAAGAAAGAAGAGGTGAACTGTTGCTAATGTGTGCTTTGGGTAAAACCACAACAATTTCTGATTACGAATAAGGCACGGGGCCTTTTTATCCTCTACAAATGTGCTGTATTATTATAGTTTTAGTCCTGTAGTTTTCCCAAACTATGTTATTTCTGAGTGATAGATATCTTGCAGTATTTCTTCACTTTTTCTCTTAATTTTACTTGTGAGCCTTTCAGGCTGTAGCTCTGAGGCTGAAGCTCCTGCAATTACTCCTAGCACATGAATAATTCTGCTGCTTATATGTTTTATCCTTAGCTTTGTTTAAAAACTTTTGGGAGATTCTTTTCAGGAGATTCCTTTCAGGAGATTGTGAGTACAGGAAGTCTCACCAGCTGGACCTGGTTTGCTCCACAGGACCGAGCCCAAAACCTGAATGAGCGGAGGACGAGCACGACCACCCTGACCGTGGACGTTCTCGACGGGGATGATTTGGGACCAATGTTCCTTCCCTGTGTGCTGGTGAACAACACCCGGGACTGCAGACCCCTCACCTACCAAGCCAGCCTGCCAGAGCTGACGGATCCTGTAAGTCCTCTGGGATTTTTCCAGGTTTTATCTGTTTGCCTGTCATCTTGTCCTGGGGGCACAGCTGGGAGCTGGAACTAAAAGGTCACCTGTGTTTAATGCTGTGTTTTGTGTGACAAGAGGAAACCAGGGTAAGATGCATGTGGGAATAATGGTGAAATTCCAGCTCAGATGCAGTGCCAGACTGCTCGTTGGCTGCAAGGGCTCAGTCTTGGAATTTGGTAAATTTTGGAATTGCCTTTCCTGATCTGTCTGTGTTTGGCTCTCAAAATATCCCCAGGAAGGGAGGGGACTCGACGTTATTCCATTGAGGGTTGTTACAAACCTTCAGAGAAAGATTTTTGGGAAGAGGAAGCATTAATCACTGACCCCTGAGAGGATTTTTTGTTGCTATTATCAGCAACTCTTATTATTAGTTGCTATTATTGTTTTATCCCATGTAGGTCCTTGTGCTAAGTCTGTCAGTTAATACATCCATGGGGTAGGGATAAAGGTGAATGTAAGGCTCATTTCCCACTCCAGGAATCCCAAAATGAGGTGAGAACTTTATCATTTCTTGTTGCAACTTGGTGCCCGTTGCCATTCCTCGCAGCAGAGCTGCTGCTTGGAGATGTGCACCTCTGCTGGGTGGAACAGAAACAGGGATTGCTGAATTAATATTGATATGTGACCTTTGATTCATATATTTAAGGATATAAAAAGGCAGAACAGATTGAATCACCAGGTATTGCCCCACCTGATTAACTCTGACATTAGGATGACATTAAAATAACGTTAAGCTTTGACATTAAGGTTTTTAACTTCAGTTGCTCATCACAGCACATACTTTGTGTCCTGCTGCCTCCAGCCAGGGGCAGGTTGAGGCTGGAAGTGTGGAGATTCCTGCTGTTCCCTGCCTATTCTCCCTTCCTCTCCTGTGCCTCGCACTCTTTTCCCATCCCACACGTTGTGGTGTCTTGCTTTGTGTGGCCTCAGGGCTCCTGCTGCAGTTATACTTGGGATGGGTCAAGGGAAGGGAGACATGATCCATATTTAACCTTGGAGTATTGATTTCCACGTCTTCCCCACATACACTTCTGCACCTTGGTGTAGCTGACAACCCTTGGTAGCTGTGTTGTGTTTGGGACTTGGTGAAGAACTGCTTTGACCTTAAATTCTGCTTTAATTTGCTGCCGCTTGGTGGCATTTTAAGGAAAGGAGGCAGCTCCCTGTCCAGCTGAGCGCGGGGACTCCTCAGGGTGTCCAGAGCACCCAGACCGTGCAAGATGAGGGAGGGTGACCCCATTTCACCTGCACAGATCTGTTACAATTCCCAGTGTGGGAGCAGATGAGGCAGGAATTATAAATAACTGGTGCTTTTATGGGGTTTTATCTGGTTATCTGAAGGTAGAACACAAACCAGACAGTTTTTGCGGTGCTGCCTCTCAGACGGAGGATTCCAGCTCCGGCTCCACTCCTGCCCTTGGCCAGGCACGTTCCCCACTGGAAGACAGAGCAGCGTCTGTCAGGGAGAGGGGCTGGGCTGGGAAAAATCTGACCTGGGATTGAGGTACTAAGCTGCAAAAGTCATTTATTTGAACATCCTGAGCTGCAGCGTGTTCAGGGGCAGCTGCTCTTGTTTGTTTTTTGGTTTTTCTTGTGTCAAACCGCTCCTGATCTATGAAATGAGACCCTGGTTCTGCTGATGAACCACAAACTCTTTGCTGTTTATCTCTTTGCAGCACTTTTGATAAACCTAAGTGGAAGAAGTTATACCTTCAACCTCAAATATTTACTTGGCTTTTAAGCAATAATTCCTTTGGAAGATATGGATGATACCTGGATTCAGCTAGGAAACATTTATATTACATTTATCCTTTACCTTTTTATGTATTATATTTATTATTTATTAACCTACTCCAAAGCTACAATTACCCTGCTCCCTAGGCTAAAGGACTATTTTTACTTTAACACCATCTTTTTTTTTTTTCTTTAATTTGCTTTTTAATTTTTCAATGAAGATGAGAAGGAATATTAATGAATGAGGAACAAAGTTGAAGTATGAATTATTCAGAGGCAGTAGCTGGAAAGAGAAATCCTGCTTTATTGGGCAAGATGTCTATTTAGCTGACCCCTAAAATAAAGCATTTCATGTCCCTGGGAAGAGTAATATTTTTTTGTCCAGTATAGTTGGAATCTATATATGAATTTACTGAGATAAAAAGTTGGGAATTAATTAATTAATTGCTATTAGCTAAATTTCAGTTTCCATGAAAGCCTGTGTTGGTTGTTGATTAGGTTTGTGGATTTCTGTTGTCGTCGTTACATCACTTTATATTTATATTATATTTTAGTGTTTCTGTGTCTGATCAGCTCTGGTAATTAATTTTTTCCCTCTGTTGTATCAGAAAGAATTGAATAAATTAGCATTTATTATCAG
This sequence comes from Aphelocoma coerulescens, assembly GCF_041296385.1. Classification (NCBI taxonomy): domain Eukaryota; kingdom Metazoa; phylum Chordata; class Aves; order Passeriformes; family Corvidae; genus Aphelocoma; species Aphelocoma coerulescens. The sequence continues at coordinate 1,521,349 of NC_091020.1, forward strand.
GATGTGCAAGTCATCAAGTGGAGTTAAAAAGTATAACCTCATGAATATCTCATAACATGGACAAGACTCCAAAATTTCTCCTCCTTTTTTTCCCCCTTCAGTCTATTCCTGTCACACTCACGTTGTGAAGGTTTTCTCCACTTCTATACTCGGTATTTTCCATCATCAGGCACAGTAGAAAAGCCTATTAAGCAGCAAAATATGGATTAGATTTATTTAATTAATTGCTGGACTAGGTTTGCAACCATGGGATTTATTATGGGGTTCCAAGGGGTAATTATGAACCCACATGGGCACTAAGACACTCCATGACACCAAGGATTTTGTACTAAATCAAGATTCAGCCTCATTGTTCCACAAGTTCCTTGTTCTTGAACCTGTGATGGATCCTCCTGCATGGGAAGGGTTTGGGTTTGTATTGATTATCCCCAGAAGCCTCAGAAATTGTGTCAGCAGGGACCTCACAGGGTCTGTGGGTCCTCACGGGGCTGGGCCTGAGCAGAGCACAGAGAGATGAAAGGCTGAAAATAATAAATAAAACATTCTCAAACAACAGTGAAGTTGAGAGGGGTAAAAAAAGACACTGGAGAGCAGGAGGTGCCCCTAGAAGGCCTCAAGTCTTTATGAGTGAGAAGGGCCTCTTTAGTTCCATCGATGCCTTAGGTTTTAACTTTCATATTTTTCAAATCCTGTACCTCCCAGTGTGTAACTCTGAAGTTTCTTGTAGCCCGTTCACTTCTGCTCTCTCCTGCTAGGTAGACGTAACAAAGCCTCTCCAGGCCTGCTCTCCAAGGACACTCAGACCATCCTAGGCCCAAAATGTGTAAACCAAAAGCCTTTGAGAGGGTGGCAAGCTGAGGGGAAATTACATCATTAAACTGAAGCTTTAATTGGAGAATTAACCCTGACATGCAAATGAACCAAACTTATAAAAGTGTGAAGAACTTGTGACATCTTGGGGTCCATCTTGGCAGCAGCCTCTGGCTCCCCAGGGGGACCTTTGAAGGCTCTTCAAATAAACACCTACTCTTATTCCTTTACTCCTGTCTAGTCTCTGTTTTTAGGTGGCTTCTCAAGGCATCACCACCAGTTTGGATTCAGGGGGGGAAATCTGAATTTCTCAGAGGAGGTGTTGTAATCCCGCTGCATTGAGCTGGGGTTGGGAGCACAGGACACTTCCAGGGTATCCAGGGTTAATCAGCTCTGGACAAAGCAGTTTTATGCTGATTTTTGGTAATTAATTAACACTGGACAGGGTGGTCTGGTTTTGGACTTGATGATCTCAAAGGTCTTCTCCAGCTTTGTTAATTCAGTGATTAATTCTGGTTTTCGGTACCTCTGAGCTTGAGGATGACAAGCACCTGATGATTCCCTCCAGCTGAATTCCCTTGCAGTTCCTTCTTTTGGCCCTGCAAATCCCAATTCCTCCCAAACACAAAACCTCCTGGAATTTCCTCCCAGAGACACGTTAATATAAAACTTGCAGCAGCAGCACAAGTGAAAGTTCTGGAAGCACCATCTCCCCATCTTGTTTCTACTAACCAAAAAGTTCATCAAAATGTTCATTCATCAAAATGGATTTCATTAAATTAATTTATTTACTTCTTTTGCTGTGGGAAGCACCAGCACAAAAGACGAGTGATCCAGGGATCTACCATGGAACAAACACCAAAAAACCTCCCCTGAAGTGGGAGAGATTTGCTGGTTCACCTGGAGCACCCACACAGCTGCCAAGGAGGATTTTGGGGGCGCTGAAAGACTCAGCCTTCAGATTTTGGCCTGTTAGTCTGAGTTGAAGTGGATACGTGTGGTTAAATCCACTTTAATAGAAGCTCTCAGCAGATCAGGAATGCCTCTCTTACCTGTGTGAGTGGTAAAATCCCACAGAATAATTGGGGTTTTTTTCCTGCTGGCTTTTAAACCTGACTGCTTAAAGACAATTCACCCCTAACAACAGTCAAACTGCATAAAACTAAAAAATCAGCTCCAGTTGCCACTTTTTCTTGCCTTTTTTATTTTTGTTTGTTTGTTAGATACAGGACATTTAAAACTGCAAATGTTCATGGTTAATTTAGGGAGTTGTTGGTCTCTGGAGCAGTCGAATCTCAATCTGCCTTTATATTCTTTGCCTTATTTGTACTAAGCTTTGGCTTTTTTTTATTCAAACATGGTAAAAGAGCCCTGCCAGCCTTTGGCCCGTCGAGACTTACGAGCTGCATTTGTGATTCAGTGGCATCAAGCCTCAGGAAATTATTTGGGGTTTAATTTGTTTCTAATTATTCCTTTCCCAGATGAATAGGCTCTGTCCAGTTTTTGGGACTGCTGCTAAACGCTCTTGTAGGGGATGGTATTTACACTTCCTGCTGGAATTAGCCCCTGATTGAGCACAGTTGTGTCTGCTGGCAAAACAAAATGTTCAAAGTCTGCCTTCCAGAGAAAACAGAGTTTTCATCATTAGGAGAATTGTTTCTCTTTATACAAATCATTTTGGAGAAGAAAAAGGTGGCTTTGTGTTTTGAATAGGCAGCATCCAGCCCTGCTGTTAATTAGACTAAAATCTTTGGTGCAAGGTAATTAGTGCTGGGCTGAGATGAATGGGAGTTCCTGGGTACTTTAATTCCAAAAATTATTTGGTGGCCAGGGCGGTGGTGTCACTTCAGGAAATGACCAGAGAAATGTTTTAAAAACCGGCTGTGTCTCTACGTCCTTGTTCTTGAGTAAATTAGAACAGAACTTCACAACTGAGGCTCTTGAACAGCCCCTTTACCACTGAAAGACGAGCAAATTGTCCCATTTTTTCCATGGGTTAATTTTTCAGTAGCAATTTAGGTAAATGCTGTGGCTCAGATGAGGGGAGGGGAAATGCAGGTTGACTTCCCCGACACCTCTGCCGTTGTCAGGGTGCTTTTTATGGAAAAAGGCAAAGACTTGTGGCCAAGTTATTTGCAGTTGGAGGCAGGGAGCAATTTTTCTAATTAAATTTCAGCAGAGATGCAAGATGAACAGATAGGCAATCACGAAGTGCTTTGGAAGTGGGAAAGCAAGGCAAAAACAATGATAAAGTCCTCTCATGGGTGCAGCCACCCCTTTTATTCCAGGCAAACTTTTCATTGTCATTTTCTCCCTCTTCTCACTCTAATTGCAGCCCTACAGAGGTCACCAAATTGGTGTGAAGTTCAAGGTAATGGATAAAGTTCACAATATTGGGCGGGTTTTTAACCTGAATTAATGATTTTGAATGAATAACTTGGCAAAGTCAAAATGGACAGCTTTGATAAGCTATTGATTATCTGCTAGTGCATGATAAGGAGCCATAAAAGGTGTTTTCAGTCTGTTGATGTGATTTTCCCTCTCTTTCCCCTTTTTAGGATTGATTGTCTGTCTCCCACATGTCATCCCTTGATAGGTAGAGCCTTTTTTTTTAGGGAAATGTCACTGAAAAGTAGCGAAGCATGAAAAGGTTAAAATCACAAAGATGCGATGTTACAGGTAATTAAATTTTATGTATTTGGGAGGACACCAGGATGGCTAATTAAAAAGAATAGTCAGTAAAATTGTCAGCAACTTTAATATGTGAATACATAAAGCTGAGAATGATCTCCTGTAGCAGCCAGGCAAGCTCTTCCCTTGGCTGAGGTATTGATCAGGCAGGACAGTCCCTGTTAATCTAAGATTAACCCGTGACTTTAAACATAGGTGTATTGCAGATAGTCAAGAGGTTCCCTTGCCTGGTTTGCCCTTCAAGACCCCACAAAACTGTGATTTTAGCTTCCAAAATGTAAGCAGTGTCTATAGAACCAGGTGTTTGGAACAACGCTGTGGTTGAGAAAATTACAGCAAGGCTGCAGGATAAGGGAATAAAGTCTGAAAGGCACTTTCCTCCTGGGGACTTGAAGCCAGTGGTGGTGCAGAAGTTGAGTTACTGTCTGTGGAGGAAAAAAAAAAAATTAATTAATTAATAAATATCATAGTAGTTCTAATCCTTAAAAGTGGAAGTTTTAAGGGAAAAAGGATCAAGCTTGCCTGAAAAGTGAAAAGATACTGGTCAAAAAAATGAAAAAGGAGAAGAAAAATGTCCCTGAAGATCATCTCTGAAGTTTGGGGTGAGAGAAGCACATTTTTATTATTGCTGGGCTGGGTTGTGGGGTGACCTGTGGGATACGGGGCTCCCTGGGTGGCACAGGAGGAGCAGCAGCTCTGGGAGCTCTCCAGAGACTCAGGCGGGGCTGGAGATTTGGCTGCTGCTGGAAACAGGGACATTTTCTAGCTCTTAATCAAGCTGTAGAGTTTAATCTCAAATCTGATTCATTATCAAGGCAAGAACAAAGTGGTAGAAACGGCTAATTTTATAATTTTATGGTTTGTTTTGTTTTCAAATCTGGGAATGTTCCATTGATTGACTGATATTTCTCATCGTGGTTAGGAACTTAGAAGTGGGATAATGCTCAGTTCTTCCGGCTTTGTCAGGAGCTGAGAGGAAAAAGAGTCCTGAGTTTGCTTGGAAGAAGTAACAGTGGTGCTGAAATTAGAAGGGATTTCCTTTCAGGAAGGAAGAAGAGCTGCTTGGATTCAAACTTTGGTCACAGCCACAGCAGTCAAACCCATGCAAGGCTGGAGAGGGGGTTTGGTGTGGGTTTGGTGTGAGCAGCAGGGCAGGTGCAGGAGCACAAATCACCTTTCTGTGCAGCTAAGCTTGAGGCTAAAAATCCAACTAATGAATTAATGAAGTGCTGAAACACCCAAGTGTAGATTGAGGAGCTGCTGCAAGATTCCCTTCTGTTTTGCATTCCATAGATCCATGTTTGTCACAGCACCAAGTGGAGCTGTTGTCACAAAGGAAACACATGCAGCAATTTGTTTGATCCTTAAATCTCATTCCAAAGCATTTGAAGGCACTAAATATTGACACTTAAACAAAATACTCTTGCAGTGATGCTTTATTAGCCACCTTCAGTCCAGAAAAATTCTCATCTCTGTCACATCCCTTGGGCCTGGTGGAGAGAATTATTTCAGTGCCTGGGTTGTCCCATTAAACTGTAGCTGATCATTAGGGGTCAGGAGGAATTATTTCTCTCTCCAGCTTGTTGTCACAATGCAGAGGGTGCAGATTAATTCCTCAATTAATCAAATGTGATCTGCAAAACCTTAATTGATGAATCCGTGCAAGTACATGTTGAAATGAGATTACCCTTGGAAATGAAATGAAAGGAAAATGCCCATTCCCAGGACAGTCATGTTTGCCTCTGCTCCATGCTATTGATAATGGTACTGTGGAAAACATTCCTTGAATCCTAGAGGTCTTTCCTGTGGAGAACGAGGGAATTCCTGGTGAGTGGAATGCCCTCTCCTGAAAGGAGAAAATGAGATGAATCTGCATTTGGCTCTGAATCAATACCCTGGGCAGCACAGCAGTGCTGGGGAGGCAGGGGTGTGCTTGCTAAAGAATTCCTGCTTTTTGTCCTGCAATTGAGAAAGAACAGCATTTAATGAAACACCAAATTTCCCTATTTCACCCTATAAAGATGTGAGGATGAGCTTAAGGATGAAGGATGTGAGCGTTGCAGGTGAGGTGTGTACACACACATGTTATATCTGCACAAATTTATTGAAAATGCATCCAAAATTTACTGGGGAAAACCCATTTTTTCCCCCTCTAACCTTCCATCTAAAAGTGCCACTGTTAACATTACCACTGAAGTATGAATGCATTTAATAATGGTGAGGCAGAATTTGTAGCAAAATGTCTCCCTAAAATTCCTTCCCTGACAGGATGGCAAACTTAATTGAGGAGAGGGCAGTGGAGGGTACAGCTGGAATTAAGGAGCGAGGTAGTTCCAGGTGACATTCCTACTCCTGGACTAGAGAAGTGCTCACTGAGTACCCAAAAGAGGAAAATCAGTACAGAAAATGAAAATGTTCTTCAAGCTGAGAATGGGGACTGCAGTGGGATTTTGCTGACCCCAGATGTCCCCCTCCTGTTTGAGCCTTCTGAAATTCCCACTGCTCTGAGACTCTGGACCTCGCCTGTTCCTGCAGGTGAGGAAATGCCAAACTCTCTGCAGGAAGATGAAATGTGGGAATAAGAGAAGGAACCACCAACATTATTGTAATAAAATCTCTGTGTAAAGGGAGTCAGCCAAGAGACAAAGGGTCTGGGTGAAATACAGACTTATTCATCTTGATATTTCTCTTGTATTTTTTGGATTTCAAATGAATTACTCTTGCTTATTTTTTGGTTTTTTTTTCCTAGTTTCATACAGCTGAAAATAAGATCCCACCAGTGGTACTGGTTATATTTTCCCACCAAATCTTCCTCTTCTCTTGTCATTTGCTTGTAACTTCCTGTGCCTTTTCTGGTGTATTATTGTGTGGTTAATTTTTCTAAAGGCATGGAGAAGCCATCAGCCTGTTTTCCTTAGGAAGAGAAATATAAATATAGATATAGATATATGATACAGGGAATTATCCCTCTGTGAGAAAAAGCATTCGTAAGGAAACAAAATGGGGTTAATATTTCAAGGAATTACTCTTAGAAATGAAAATAAAAATAATCTGGAAGTCGTTATGGTGGTGCTACGTGGTCATTAAATATTTTCTGATTTTTGGGGAGATGTAGGTGCTTGTCTTAGGCTTTCCAGCTTGCTCCTCTGCACAGAAATCAGGTAAGAAGAAGCCCGCCATCAAGAATTTGAGGGATAAGCAAGGAAATAGACTTTGCAGCTGTATGGGGAAAAAGCCAGAAGTCAAAAAAGAAATGTTTATTGTTCTTTAATGCCAGGCATCACCTTGGAAGCAGGAGAAGCTCTGGACTGAACTGTGGTTGTGCCTAGGCAGGAGGCCCATTGCATAATGCATTTCATTTAGTTCCCTGCACAGACACTGCTGGGGACACTTCTTATCGAGCATGTCAGATACACAAAAAGCAATTTAGTAAGCACTGTGATCAGATCCTGATGAAATTCAATTCTTTTTTGGCCCTGCTGTTCCTGGGAGACGTCGTTGATAAAAATAGTCTCTGTTTTCCTCCGAGCTTGGCTTCATTATGCTCCCTTGCTGCTCTTTCAAAATGGGTTTTTTTCCTCCCTCAAAGGTGGCTTGTTTTTACAAATAAATGAAAGGAATTGTGTTCTCTGACAGCTTACTCTGTTAACAACCCGAGCTGCCAGGATATTTGAATTTTACAGTTTTCATTTCAAGAAACTGCATAAACATGGGGCATGACAGAAACCCAAGAACAGAGCAGCTGTGGCTTGTATTGAGCAGCTAAATCAGGTGCTGAAAGTTCTTTGGTAATTTAGTGCTGAGTTTAGGAAGGAGGTGAATTGAGTAATTAATCCTGTGTCTTAATTTTTCCCCGCTGGTCACTAAAACACTTTTTTACCCCCCAGAGAAGACAGGAGAGGTCAGGTCATGGGTACTGACTGCATAAATTACCCACTGTGACTTCTTAGCTGTGGCTTCTGGAAATGAAGGGGAACTTCTGAAACAAACAAACAAAAAAAAAATAAAGAGAAATGTTGGTTTAGTTTTAAATTTGCAGACCAGTTTTGGGGTCCAGCACAGGCAGGACCCGGAGCTGCTGGAGAGAGCCCAGAGGAGGCTCCAGGATGAGCAGAGGGATGGAGCAGCTCTGCTGGGAGGAAAGGCTGGGAGAGCTGGGATTGTTCAGCCTGGAGAGGAGAAGCTCTGGGGTGACCTCATTGTGGCCTTCCAGGGCCTGAAGGAGCTACAGGAAAGATGGAGAGAGACTCTTTACAAGGGATGGAGGGACAGGACACAGGGAATGGCTTCCCAGTGCCAGAGGGCAGGGATGGATGGGATATTGGGAAGGAATTGTTCCCTGGGAGGGTGGGCAGGCCCTGGCACAGGGTGCCCAGAGCAGCTGGGGCTGCCCCATCTTGTCCCTGGAGGGGTTAAAAAAAGGTGTGGATGTGGCACTTGAGGACATGGATTAGTGGTGCTGGATTGATGGATGGACTGGATGATCTACAGCTGTTTTTCAACCTTACTGATTCTATAATTCTAAGGAGTATAAATTAGGAGAATTAGCTGTAAATCTCTGGGGTTGAGCAGTGCAGATTTGGTTTCCTCAAGTCGTTGTGCTCTTTTTTGGGAAGTGTTTCCAAGCCCAGAATTTTTGCTATATAAACCTCTTTAACTCCCGTGACAACTTGATCAAACAATTTTCTGCAGAGAATTAATTCTCTTTCACCTACAGAGCATGTTTTAAATCTGCGCTTGGGGTTTTCTTCTGAGGTCTCAGCATTCAGTTGAGGTCTTAGCCCAAAATGTGGGTTCCTGTGTTGTGGCAGTGAGGAGGGTCAGAAGATCCCATTCCCCCTGGATTCCTGGACACCTCTGTGTCATATCAGAGTACCACAGGAATTCCTGCAGGCTCCTGATGTGAGGCTCTGCCTCCCGTGGGTCTGATCAAAGGCAGGAATGTGTAGCTGCCAGAGGGAAGGTGAGAAAAGAGGGAGATCCTACAAATGGGAGATTGGATGTGACATGGTTTGACTAATGACGAGATTTCAGTGGCATCTCCTACATTTGTAGCATGATTCCTGCAGTTTGGATTGACTTCCTTTGTGGTTGGGTAACTCCACTGAAATATTCCCCACGTTTTGCTGCCATGCAAGTGCTCTGTGATGGATTTCTGCTCATTAGTGTTTTGTCACAGCCCTTGTTGTGCTGGCAGAGCAGCTGAGGCAGCAGCAAGGAGTGATACTGGGATGGTTCCGCAGCTCTCCCTGCTGTTTTAGTGCCGAGTGTTGGCAAAGTCTCAGGCAGTTCTGCACAGCATGGAGAGAACTCAGCTCATTTCCCATTTACAGCTCGTATTCCAACCTCAGGAAAGCACAAGGAGAAGCCATGTGACCAAAATGATTCACCAATTCATCAAGAACTTTGTTGGTTTAATAGTGCAGGTCTCCCTGGGAAGGGCTTCTGGATGGCACCAGGGGCAATGTGTGTTGCTTTAGTGATACTTTCCATCTCGAGAAAAGTTCCTCAGCCTTGTTTTCCAGAGGGATGAGAGTTCAGCAGCAAATTCCTCAGCTGAGCTGTGATGATGATGCAGGTGGAAGGTCCTGAGACTTTATCTGATGTCCACTGGCCACAGTTACAGCTGCCTGCAAAAAACAGTAATTTTCAGGGTGTCAAATATTGGTGTGAAATGGGAACTGATTGTGCTCATACAGGATCCCAGGATGGCTCAGGCTGCAGGGAGCACAGAGGGCACCTGGTGGCACCTCCCTGCTCCAGCAGGGCCATCCCGGAGCACAGGCACAGCACTGTGTGCGCACAGCTCTGCAACAGCCCCAGGGAGGAGAGCCCAGAGCCTCTGTGGCCAATCTGCTCAGGGCTGGGCACTGCCCAGGGCAGCAGTTCTGCCTCCTGGGCAGGGCAATTGCTGGGCTCAGGCCCTGCCCGGTGCTCTGGTGCCATTGCTGGGCCCCGGAGCAGAGCCTGGGCCCTGCTCGGAGCCCTCCCTGCAGCCAGGGACACCCAGGCCTGAGGGCCCCTCTCAGCTGGGGCTCCTCTCGAGGCTGAGCAGCCCCGGCTCCCTCAGCCTGTGCTGGGCACGGAGATGCTCCAGGCCCTTCCTCAGCTGCGCAGCCTCCGCCGGCCCCGCTCCAGGAGCTCCAGGTCTCTTTGGTTTAATTTTCTGGCAGTCTTAGTGCCTTAACAACTCCGTCTTCAGTGTGGCTCGTGGGTAGAAAATGTCTTGCTGTGTTTGACTCAATAATAAATTGACAGTGTAGGTTTTTGTCCCTTCTCTCAGTGGATTTTTTGAGCTCACCTTGGCTAATCCAAACAGAACTTTGGGAACTCTTGCTTTCCATGCAGTTTTATCCTTCACAGTATTTTCCAATGTTTACTTCTGCCTGTGTAGTGGTCCCTGTCCCTGAGCCCCAAGGATGTCTCTGGTGGGAGCTCAAGTAGTTGTGAATCATCACAGCAGCATCACCAGAGTGAACCTGGAGCTGGTTCATGGTCTGGTGGCTTCAGCTGTTAAAAGGCACCTCTTAGGAATTAATTATCTGCTCAAAAAAGAACACTCCTAGCTGAGGAAGGTTAACCGGCTTTCAGTTTCCTCGAACAAAATTATTTTCATGGTAACAAGCAAAAAAACCCCAAAATACACCACAGCCCCCCCCCCCCAAAATACACCATAAACCCCCCACAAATAAAAAAGGCAGCTCTGTGCAGGAAGTTGTGTTATTCTAACTCCCAAAATGTGCCATTTCCTCTCTTTTCCTTCTCATCTCCCCCAAAGGAAGTTTTCCTTAAGTATCTAGGGTTAGGAAATTCAGCTTTGCATCTCAGGTAGATGGAAAAGGTAGAAAATCTGATTTTTTAAATCCCTGTTTTCAGCTGTGCAACAATTATTGTTGCTCCCTGACTTTAAAAAGAACTCCACACTGTCCATACCCGTCTGTTGGAAGCCTGGCATTCCTGGACATCTTAAAATAATTTCAGTAAAACAAAATACATACAAAACTTTGGAAAATACATTACTTGTATTTTAAAGTCATGTTTATTTGGGTTTTTTTTAATTCTTGGAAGTCCCAAATGCATATTCTGCCTCTCAGCTGTAAATTCCCTCCTAATCCTTCTATTGGATCATGGGATGGTGAAAGCAATACTTAGGCAGGTGCCTAAAAATCCTGTTTGGATTTTTGAATGCAACTGCACTCCTGAATTATGAAGCACCATTTTAATACATTAATTTAAAATGCCAGCTGTTTCTTTTATTCACAATCCTCAGCAGGAGCCTAAAACCCCCTGGCACAAACAGGACTCTTCATTTGCTTTGTTCCATCCATAACATCTCCGAAGGCCACGAGTTTTTGCAGGACCTGCTGGCCATCCCAGGCAGAGAAGGTGCTGCTGGTGCTTCCATGGCGAACACAAAGGAAGGGGGGAAAAGTGAGGTTTCTGCTGCTACCTTATTCTCTCTGAGCTTTTTTTGTGTGTTCTTCTGCCTTGATCATCTGGTGACTCTGCAGACTCCCTGGCAGGCTCCCCATCACGGCTCTGTTTGAAGGAGGATTTGTTAAATTTATTAGTATTTGTGCTCAGAGTTGCGAGGTGGGGTTGGGGTTCTGCTTTTTGGCCTGCCCAGTTCTGCTGTACTGAACACCTGGAAGTCAATTAATCACCACACCAATAACTGAGGGAGCTTTTCCCTAACGAGGAAAATAAATGAGTGCACATTGCACCCTTGGACTGACAAGACTATGTTTGTTTTTTAATCAGCTGCCTCTGCCAGAGCTTGGGCAGCCTTTCATGTTCCCCTGGAAGCGGCTGGGATTTGCAGGCCGGCTGTTTATTCTGAGTGATCTCCTGCCCCGCTGTGGCTCCATGCTGACTTTCCCAGCATTTTTCCAGCCTTTCCCTGCCAAACTCCCCCATGCTCTTGCTTTGCTTCCAGCTGAGGGTCCTGCAGCACTCGTGGGCCCCTCAGACACTTCACACCTTCATTAATCTCTTTTCCCTTCCTTTTAATGAGCTCCCATCTCCTCGTGAAGCTCCTGAGAAGGAGCCTAGTAGGGGATTTTTAGGCCCCTTGCAAGGATGTTGGATACCTGTGGAAGACTCACCGTTGTTCCTGCTGTTTCACTATTCATTTTTAAAAGAGTTACTTCTGATTAAAAGCATATGCACACTTAAACTTCCTATGTGTACTTTGATTAATTTATTAACGTGCTTTCACCCATTTATTAACTTTATTAACTTAATGGCCCCTTCACTGTTTTATGTTTCCATAGTTCTAATTTCTAAACTTGAATGAAACAGATGCTGCATTATCTGTGGATTATTAAAACAATACAAAAGAACCTTGAGTTGTGCTTCAAAGCACATCAGCCAGCTTCATTCAAAACAGCTTTAAATTGTTAAAATTGGAGTTGTTCAGCCTGGAGAAGAGAAAGTTGTGGGGAGACTTCACAGTCCCATCCAGGGCCTGAAGGGGCTGCAGGGAAACTTGAGAGGGACCCTGCAACAGGTCAAGGGGAATGGGTTCAGACTGACAGAGAGGAAATTTAGATGGGATATTGGGAACAAATTGTTCCCTGGGAGGGTGGGGAGGGGCTGGGATGGAATTCCCAGAGCAGCTGGGGCTGCCCCTGGATCCCTGGCAGCGTCCAAGGCTGGGTTGGACATTGGGGCTTGGAGCAGCCTGGGACAGTGGAAGGTGTCCCTGCCCATGGCAGGGGGTGGAATGGGCTTTGAGGTCCCTTCCAACCCAAACCATTCCATGATTTTATGATTCTATCCCTAAACATTTCATCAGATGGTACATGATATCTCCTAGCTCATGAGTGGCCCATTTCAGGTGTGTACAGTACCTGGAGAAACAACTTACACAGAATAAAAATGTAATGGATTTCACTTTTTATTCTCAGCTTTCTTCTAATTCATTTCCTCATTGGACTTGTTTCTATTCAGTTGAGTGCTTTGTTTCCCGGGAGTCAGTGCAAAGGTGGCAGTGTGGGATAAAATATCTTCTGTTCAACCAGAACCTGTTTGATCTCCAATGCAGGGGTTCTAAATGCTGCTCTCCAGCTTTTCCTTGAACTGGAAAATAAGGCATTGTCCTTAGTATTCGAGTTATTTGTTGAACAATTCTGATTTTAGTCTTGGATTGGCACAGACTCAGCCTGGCCTGCAATATTGTGATCATAGAGTTCCAGTATCCCAGACTGGTTTGGGTTGGAAGGGACCTTAAAGATCCAAAATTCCACCCCCTGCCATGGGCAGGGACACCTTCCACTATCCCAGATTGCTTCAAGCCCCGTCCAACCTGGACACTTGGCCTTGGACACTGCCAGGGATCCAGGGGCAGCCACAGCTGCTCTGGGCATTAGTGGAGAGTTTAAACCCAGCCTTAGCAGTGGGATTGGTTTTGTTGTGGGTGCATTTTTAACTCGAATGTGGGGTTTTCTGAGAGGGCTCCAACTGATCTGTGAATTTAAAAATAGGATTTTAGTCTTGGTCCGGTTTCTGCACAATCTTCTCTCTCTCCCCATGCAACTTTTATGCCGTCCTAAAGCCTTTAAAAATTCAAGCAGATGTCAAATATATCTCCTCGTCTCTCTCTTTCTGCCTATTTTGAGCTCATCTCCCTCATTACGCTTTTAAGAGTTTCATTTTTCAAAGAGTCCCAAATGGACTTGGATGGTGACAAAGGACCTGGCCAGCAGGATGAGGACAGGGACAAAAGCCATGAGCAGGAGTGGTGTGAGGAGCTTCCCAGTCCCAATTTGGGAGTCCAAGAGCATCCATCCCCACTTTTTAACGTGCCTATCCCTGACATGTCTCTTCCTTAAATGTCTTTGCTGTGGAAAAGGCCGGAAGAGCCTCTGGACTTGAGGAACCTGTAGGAAGTGCCTGGGGGGGACACAGCTTGGGGTGTGGTGGCAGGTGACCGTGGGGCTGTGTCACGGTATCCCGCAGTGGTAGGGAGGAGAAGAGAGATCCAGCAGGCAGGAATTGTGCAGCAAGATTGATTTATTTAATTATTTTACAGACTCTTTTATAGACTTTTTTCTTCACAGTCTAATTGGTCAAAGGATCAGCCACCCCTTGGGGTGATTGGCTAAAATCCTAAACATCCACTGTCAAAATATTTTTCTACTGTACCATAAACAAAGCTCTGCAAGGTCGCAGGTGTTCATAGCTTATAGAACTCTGCTAATATCTTCGGTGAGAGAGAAAAGTATCCCACGGGACTGGAATGAAGCAAGAGAAATTCTTGCTAGCTGCATATTTGTATCCACAGGGCTGCCCATCCACACCCACAGGAGGGGTGGATAAACTGCCTTGCCTTCATCCCTGGCTTCCTCTCCTCCTCCTGGCTCATCCCTTTTCCCTCTAATTTTCCCCTCAGCATTGCCAAAGCTCTCCCAGCTCCACTTCCAGCTCTCAGCAGGCGGATTTCTGACAGCTCTGCCAAAACTTGGCTGAGTGTGGACTTGTCTCATTCCTGTTCCCGTGCTAAATTTCAAGTCCCCTCTTGCAGAACATGGAGATTTCCAAAGGAAAGGCTGCCAGGACAAGTTGTATGTGGAAAAAAAAGGCGTCTGGTTTTTCACAGAGCTCATTAAGGAAACATTCCAAGGGGAGGGAAAAGCCTGGTGTGCACACATCCGTGTGTGGTACATTTGCACGTTGGTTGAGCAGCCAAGGTCACTGAAACTGTAGGAGTTGGAAATGGCAGCTCTGGAGTTGTCACTGGAAGCTGGATTGAAAGAGATGAAAGCTGGCACCAGTTTTGGGGTGACCTGATTGTGATCTTCCAGGACATGAAGGAGCTACAAGAAACGTGGAGAGAGACTCTTTACAAGGGCTGGAGTGCCAGGACACAGGGAATGGCTTCCCAGTGCCAGAGGGCAGGGCTGGATGGGATATTGGGAAGCAATTGTTCCCTGGGAGGGTGGGCAGGCCCTGGCACAGGGTGCCCAGAGCAGCTGGGGCTGCCCCTGGATCCCAAGACCAGGTTGAACACTGGGGCTTGGAGCAGCCTGGGACAGTGGAATTTGTCCCTGCCCATGGCAGAGGGTCCAATTTGGGATCTTAAAGGTCCCTTCTAACCCAAAGCATTCCATGACTCTGCGATTCTATTTCCACGTTAAGCATTTGAATTCACTTCCAAACAATGGTGAATTATTCCAACACCATCCACACTTTTCCAAGGTAGCTATCCCTAAAATGTCAGTGCCTTAAGTTTCTTTTGTAAGGTGTATTTGTGGATCACAGCACTCCAGCTCCTGATGGTGCTCCAGTTCAATTTGCTGTTTTCCTGTTTCCAGACATTTGCTGTGTTTCACTGGGTGATGTCTGAAATCCCTGATTTCAGGGACTATTTATAGGAACACAGGCAAGCATTTGTGAGCTGCGTTTATCAACTGTTTCCTATCAGCTTCTAAGTTGATAAGGGGGCTGGAGCACTTCCCCTGTGGAGCCAGGCTGGGAGAGCTGGGGCTGGAGAAGAGAAGGAGACCTCACAGTTCCTTCCAGGATCTCAGGGGAGACAGGGAAGCCAGAGAGGGACTCTGCAGCAGGAACTGAGTGCCAGGACAAGGGGGAATGGGTTCAGACTGACAGAGGGGAAATTTAGGTGAAATATAAAGAAGGAATTGTTCCCTGGGAGGGTGGGCAGGCCCTGGCACAGGGTGCCCAGAGCAGCTGGGGCTGCCCCTGGATCCCTGGCAGTGTCCAAGGCCAGGCTGGACATTGGGGCTTGGAGCAGCCTGGGACAGTGGAAGGTGTCCCTGCCCATGGCAGGGGTGGCACTGGATGGGTTTCGAGGTCCTTTCCCACCCAAACCAGCCTGGCATTCTGTGATTCCTTTCCTCCAGGATGTATCCTAAAAATGTATCTGACAGCAAGGAGGTTGCTATCGAAATGTTGGTGTTGCCTGGTCAATTGGGATGTAAAGGGGCCACGACCCTTTTCATTCGGAACGTTTCTCCTCCTGCAGTTTTATCTAATACCCTTCCCAGTGAGATGATGTTGTGCTGAACCTCCAGATCTCCCTGCTGGCTTTCTAATTTCTCTGTTTCCAATGTGATTTCTCATTTCAGGCCCGTGTGAATCCCATCAGTGTCACTCCACCCATCCAAGCCATAGATCAGGACCGAAACATCCAGCCTCCCTCCGAGCGACCCGGCATCCTCTATTCCATCCTAGTTGGTTGGTGTCTGCTACTCTTCCTATCCCTCCCAATCAGTCCCTCCGGTATGAGCAGCCAGGAAAAGATTGCCTGGGAGAGTGGAACCCTGATAAAAATCCCTCCTGTGGTCAGTGGGGTGTTTGGAATCGTTGTTCTGCCTGGTGGTGTTGCATTGCCACATGGGAGTTCCTCAGAGTTCATAACATAGGGTTATCTATTAGAGTTTATTTGGATTAAATCCAGAATCATTGTCGGATTTAGTGAACAGAAGAACACAGCAAGGGAAAGGAGAGCTCTGCTGGGATGTGTTTTCCATTGACAGGCACAAAAAAGAGGCTCAAAACCCACAATTACAGCAGATTTCACCCCAAAAATCTTGTGGGATAGGGCATCTCCAAGGATCTTACCGCATCCACCTCCAATTTTGCTGTCTGTGAGCTCTCCTTTGGAATTTGAAGCTTGTTTCGTTGTTTTTGCTGTTTTCTGTACTTTTTCCTGCTGCTTCCCCACGTTTGGCATTTGCTTCCGCGCTCGTAGGATGTGACCATGGAAGGGCCTGAGCGTGGTCGGCAGTTGCAGGGCTCCACCTGCCCTGCTCTTCCCAAAATCCACCCATGGATGTTTCTGTGGGATTTGGAAACAGGGAATTTTGTGGAATCACATCTTTTCCCTGTGTTCCCTGTGTTGAACCCCACGGTTTTCCCAGCCTAGGAGAGGTGGAAGTGAGGATTTTGAGGAGCACATTGTAGAGGCTTAGCTCTGCAAATGGATTTATTTATAAATGTCATAAATTGATTTGGTTCCGAAGTTCTGCAGGGACAGCTCCACTCCAGGGCCATGTTTAGGCCAATTTTTGAAGGTTTTTTTGCATAATTCCCAAAGTTCTTCAGGAGTGAAATCATTAAAGACTGTGTGTCACTAACCTGGGATACTGGGAATATTGGAGTGGCTGCTCTGACCTCCAAGGAATACTTCAGGAAGTGTGGTGCAGCAATTTGGGTTGGTTTGGGGACCTTGTTTTTCCTCCTTTGTTTTTCTCTCCTTTCTTTTTTCTCCTTTCTTATGCCCTTCTTTTTCCTTACTTACTTTTTTTTTCTCCTTTCCTCCTCTTTCTTTTTCTTTTTTGCTTTCATCTTCTCTTGTCCATCTCTTGCCCTTCTTTATTTTTTCTTCTATTTTTCCTTCTCCTTTCTTTTTCCCTTCTTTATTTTTTCTTCTATTTTTCCTTCTCCTTTCTTTTTCCCTTCTTTATTTTTTCTTCTATTTTCTTTCACTTTTCTTATTCTCCTTCTTTTTCTCTTAGATTTTCCTTCTTTTTTCCTCCCTTTTTCTTTTTTCTTTTTTCCCTCTTTTCCTCTTTTTCCCTTACGTCTTTGCTCTTTTTACTTCTTTTTTTATTCTCTTTTCTTATTTTCTTTTTTCTCTCTTTTCCTTGTCTTTTTTTCTTTTCCTTCTTCTTTCTTTTTTCCTAGTTTCTATTTTCCTTCTTTTTAAATTCATTTGCCCCAACCTTTTTCTTTTTACTTCTTTCTTTTTTCCTCTCCTTTCCTTCTCTATTTCTTCTTTTTTGCTTCTATCTTAACTTCTTTTTCCTTCTCTTTCCTTCTTTTTCCTTATTTTTTCTCCTTCCTATTTTCCTTCTTTTTTCTTTTTTCCTTCTTTTCCCCATATACTTTCCCTCTTCTTTCCTTCTTCTTTCTTTTTTCCTTCTTTCCCCTTCCCTTGTTTTCCTTTTTTGCTTTCTTTTCTGTTTCTCTTTTACTTCCTTTTTCTCCCTTTTTTCTTCTTTCTTAATTTTTCGCTCTTTTTTCCTAATTTCTTTTTCTTTCTTTCTTTTCTTTCTAGTTTCTATTTTCCTTCCTTTAAAATTATTTTTCCCCCTTTTTTTTTTCCTTTTTACTTCTTTTTACCTTCCTTTCCCCCTCTTTTTTCCCCCCTCCGTTCTCTCTCTGTATTTTTTATGTTCTCTTTCCTGGTTTTCCCTTCTTTTTTTCCCCCTTATTTTCCCTCCCCTCCGCTCTTCCAAAGGATTTCTTTCTGGATTTTAAGTCTGCCTTCATCTCTGCAAGGATTTGCTATTTCTGTTTTAGCCTCAGAAAATATTAAGTAGTTCCACAGGAAATGGGCCTTGGAGATATTTCTCATTATATGGATTTTTCCCCCCCTTTTCCTTAGATCTCAACCTCATTCTCCTGGATATCTTTAGAAAGGTCCTTTTTTAAACACTGGGAGGCTTGAACTGTGCCCATGGAATTAGGGAATAAGTTACTTATGAGAATTATTTTTAATTTTTTTATTTGACTCAGTTTTATTTGGTTCTTCTTTTCCCTTTTTCTTTGCCCACCTGTGTGAGACACTGTGGATATTTGATATATTTAACATTTGGGAACAGGATATTTGGAATTTTTTTTTTGTAATACACTCATTTTTCCAACCCTTGGCTTTTGGGAATGTTCATTTCTTTGGGTCTTTTCAATACACCCACATTCCCTGCATTTATTCAGCTGTGAAGCAAGGCCCCTCCCTTTACTTTTGCTAGCAGTGTTATTGATTCTAACAGTAAATTTTATGATTCTTGACTCAAAAATTTTATTAGTTTTAATAGTAAAATGTATTATTTTAAATAGTAAATTACTAGTAAATAATTAACCAGTAAATCACTAGTAAAATACTCTTTTTTGGGAGTAATTTGAAGTCTGTATTTTCTCTGGGGCCAATTCTTGAGAAAAGCCGAATTTTCCGTTAAATCATCAGCTTTTTGCCCTTGGAACTGGCTCTGTGATTTCTACTGCCAGTTTTGGATGCTTTTTGGTTGATATTTTAAAGAAAGAGCCACAAATGCACAATAGCTTCTGGGAAGGGGGAGCATCCTCTCCAGTCCTGTGTCCATTTTGAGCCCCAGGTCCCACAGAACCCCTCCTCTGGCTCTGGGAAAAGCAAATTGAGGAGTCCTTTCCTTCTCCCCCTTGCCAGCCCCCCACATTTTGATGCCCCAGCCTCTCCAAACACATGGAGTTTCTGGAGCCAGGAGACTCGGAGCTCACCCCTGGATCTTCAGAGCAGGCAGAGGTGGACTGAGGGCTGCTCAGCTCTGTCAAAATGCCAATATTTCTGTGCCTGCAGAAGCAGGTATCCCTGTTCCTGGAAAACCTGGCTCCCACAGTTCAGGAATCCAGGAATCTGAGCCCTTCCCGTGCTGGGCAGGAGCTGAGCAGGCATCCCCAGTTAGCATTTGGGCATCCGCCTCTGCTATGCTTTAATTTTTGCTTTTCTGTTGTCCACCTTGCTGCCTTTTCCTCCTTGGCTGGTGAGCTTGGTTTGGCCGTTTGTGGAGTTTTTTGGGTTGTTTTCTTTCCCTTTTTTTTTTGCCTGGATTCTTTCCTGACACCCTTACATAACATTAGCCTCATCTCCCCTTCTCTAGATCCCTTTGTGACTCTCACCCTCCTCCCCTGCATATTTGTTCTCCTTCAGGGCCCCTCTTGTTTTCTCCTTTCTCAGAGTTTCTGCATTCGCTCCTTAATTTCTTGATTTTTTTAGCTTCAGCACCAGCCCTGGGTGATATGCAGCCTCTAAAACCAGCAATCTGTTACCTGTCAAAAGTTTGGAGCTCCTGCTGGCTGCCTTGTGCTCTTCAAAAATTAGATTAATTCATTAGAAGTTGAAATTAAAAGGCGAAGCAAGGGGACACAGGACTTGCAGCTCCAAGCTCTGACTTTTTGCTGCTGGTGTAAGAGAAAAAATAATCCATGGTGGTTCTTTTGCTGCTTTTTTGGGTCGATGATATCGGTGTATATCAAGAGAGTCACAGAAAAAATAGATATAAAATACGTATAAACATATTTATTTTTATATCCTTTATATAATTTTATATTTATGTAATTTATATAAGTTTTAACATATTTATATAATTTTTATAATTTTATATATTTTTAGATAATTTTTATATAATTTATCTAGCAAATGGTTGTCAGTTGGGGAATTGCAAATTAAATTACTGCAGTAATTTATCTCCTGGCTTTCTAAAAGTATTTTCTAACATTGCACTTGAAAAGCAAATAACAGCAGCATTTATCAGGAAAGGGATCTTCCCTTGTGCTGTATCTCATGCCGCAGTCCTGGCTGGATTCAGGGTTGGGCAGGGCCAGGCTTGTGCTGCTCCCATGGCAGCTTTAGGGTCTCACAAGCGCCGGGCTCAGGGATGTTCGGGGGCTCTTACCCCTGAGCCAGGAGCACCTTCTGCCCTCAGCTGCTGACAGGGCTGGTCCCGGACCCAAACCCCTCAAGATTTTAGGCTTATAATCAGAATTTTGTCTTCTTGGGATGTTCTTGTAATCCTGCTGAGCTGGGAATGCCGGAGTTCACTCAGAGCGGAGCACTTGGGCTTTCTGAGCCATTTCTTTGAGACTCCCAGGGCTCAGAATCGCTGTAGCCGGAATTTTTCCCTTCTCCTGTGCCGGGCTGTGGTGCTGGAACCTTTCGGCTTAGGCACAGGGACATTTTTGGGCTGCAGCTGCCAGGCACAGCCTTGGCACAGCCCTTCCTCAATCTCCACAGGCTCCCAAATCCCTTCAGACTCTGATGCTTCTGTTTTCACTGGCCTAAAGAATATCCTGGAAATCCACAGCCATGAAAACACCATTTACAGCTGACAATTAATGGAAACTGTCGGAGGTTTCATCTGGTGCTTCCTCCCTGAGAAACTTGTTTTTCCTAGAGGGATTTCTAAAATAACCTGTTGTTATTATATTATTATTACTCGTGTTATCACTTGTATATATTATTTATATGTTATTAATAATATTCCTCTTGTTAAGTACTTAGGGAGTCCCAGCTGAGAGGAATCTTCATGGTTATGAAGAGTAAGGAAATAATAATATTAAATACATAACTATAGTATCCTTAAGCTCCATGTCCAAATAAAGCAGTACTTTATCCTTCCAACAACAGAATTAGGCTTTGTTCCTTTGATGATTAATGAGTAAAATAAACACATTGTTGAACTAAATCTTTTAGAGTTGTTCAAACCTCAATGTCTTTTTTGCAGGTACTCCTGAGGATTATCCCCAGTATTTCCATATGAATCTCACAACGGCTGAACTCACCCTCCTCAAGCCAATAAATAGGGATTTACACCAGAAGTTTGACTTGGTTATTAAGGTAATTCAGGCTGAATTCGTGTGTTTATATTCTTTCGATTAAAACAAAAGCTCTGGAGAAAATGTGGGGTGGGCCTCTTGTCTTTCCTAGAGTTTTTACTTCCTTTTTTTAGCCTGTCAGGCGTCATTTAGCACCATCAGGGGGAAGAAGGATGTGAAGTATTTGTGAAAAGGGAATGAACGTGACAAAGTTTTAACGTTTCAAGTTACACTGTGTGAACAAACTCAGCACCATTTGTCCCCTCGCTTTTTATGAGCCCCGTTGTCCTGAGAATTATTTCACGTGTTCAGTTCGCGGCCCGTGCTAGCGGATCACGGCGATACAGATCATTGTGTGGGTGGGGAATGTTCCCAGAACCCCAGCACGGGTCAGGCTGGGGCAGTGGTGAATAATTCATGTTTGAGTAGTGAATATTCACGGTATCCCAGGAACCACAGAGGGCACCTCCCTGCTCCAGCAGGGCCATCCCGGAGCACAGGCACAGCACTGTGTGCACACAGCTCTGCAACAGCCCCAGGGAGGAGAGCCCAGAGCCTCTGTGGCCAATCTGCTCAGGGCTGGGCACTGCCCAGGGCAGCAGTTCTGCCTCCTGGGCAGGGCAATTGCTGGGCTCAGGCCCTGCCCGGTGCTCTGGTGCCATTGCTGGGCCCCGGAGCAGAGCCTGGGCCCTGCTCGGAGCCCTCCCTGCAGCCAGGGACACCCAGGCCTGAGGGCCCCTCTCAGCTGGGGCTCCTCTCGAGGCTGAGCAGCCCCGGCTCCCTCAGCCTGTGCTGGGCACGGAGCTGCTCCAGGCCCTTCCTCAGCTGCGCAGCCTCCGCCGGCCCCGCTCCAGGAGCTCCCTGGGCCTGCTGTGCTGAGGAGCCAGGGCTGGACACAGCACTGCAGAGGTGCCTCCAGGGCTGCCCAGAGGGGCAGGATCCCTCCCTGCCCTGCTGGGAATGCTCTTCTGTCCTGCTGCCCGTTCAGCTCCTAGTGCTGGGAAAAGCCATAAAGCACAGCCCCTGGATCCCTGGCAGTGTCCAAGGCCAGGCTGGACATTGGGGCTTGGAGCAGCCTGGGACAGTGGAAGGTGTCCCTGCCCATGGCAGGGGTGGCACTGGATGGGCTTTAAGGTCCCTTCCAACCCAAACCATTCCATGACTCTAAATAGCCTAAGGAGTTACAGGTTAAAGCCCTGTAGCCCTTTAGTTCCCAAACTTGGGCAGCACAATACATCGATTAAAAATCAATTAACTGGTATAGGAGGGTATTTTTTGTGCCTAAATAGCACCCTGGGTCGTTAACAGCAATGTTTATAGGATTTAGGAGGTTCCTGTTGCTGTGGTAAATGTGCAATCAGGAAATATAGGAAAAATAGTAAGGAAGAGGATCAGTCTGTAAGGATGACAATGTGCCACCTACTAGAACAATAAAAGTTTTAGTGTTCTATCCTTCAGGGACCTTTGGAATAATGGCTCAGGCTTGCACCACATCAAACCTTCAGCTTCTTGTGTTGCACGTCTCATTTCTCGCAGTTGTAGGATCTGATTCTGTTTTATCTGGAGGGGTGCAACGTGTGATGTTTCCCTTCAAACAGAAAATCTGCTATTTTTGCAGCATGCATTCAATTTAATCTTTAAAATATTCCCTCTGATATGAGAAGATCAATTTTCTTTTTTTCTCCTGTTAAGTTATTATGGAAAACTGTGAAATGGGAAAGGTGGTTAAGTCAATACAGGAATATTTGAATGCAGGAAGGAAGGCGGACAGGAAACAGGGGCACTCACCTGCACTGCTGATAAATGTTGAATTCTCAAATAGGGAGGCAATGGAACAAACTAAAGATCCTAATAAGAAATGCTGGATTTCAACCTCCCTCTATCTCTGGAATATATTAGCTGACAAGCAAGGAGAAAAACAGTTTTGCCCTTCTATGGGAGCTCTTGGCACTTCCATTCCCTGCCAAGAAACATGGGCATTATTACAACATCCTTACAAAAAAATGTATGGATTTTTGAGGGGGTTCCCATTGGAATTTCCATGTGGCAACAGCAAGACTGCCACAATATGTGGATTAAGCCATTAAGCTGAAAGGGCTTAATTAAAATTACAGTGCCATGACCACTGCACTGTAGACATGAAATTATGTTCTTGGTACCAGCTCTAAAAAATGTCAGACGGGTTTTATTTATTTTTTTTAAGCATGAAGCAAATGGGAGAATTAATCAAATTGCTACAATCTGCTCCTTTCCTGTTTGAGCAGGGGTTATTTATCAATCAGACAGAATCTAAGCTGGCACTTCCATTCTGATCCATTTGCAAAGAGGATGGGCTATAGGAGGCTGGCTGTGAAATGCTCATGGGTGGAATTCCTGCACTTTGGAAAATTTACCACACCTGGGGGAGAGCAGATTCTGAGAAACTTGCTCATGCTGGGCATGATTCAGTTCACAGGGACTCACTTTTGGAATAGGCACAGGATGAGGAGCTGCAGGAGTTTCTCCTCAGTATTTGCAGTCGGGTGATACACAGTAATTACGGAAAAATCAAGAATTTTGTCCAGAGTTGCTATAAAACCTGTGGGAGTTGCAAGACCAAAAAAAATAAAAAAACCTGGAAGTATTTGGAGGCCAGTGAAGGGCTGAGAATCCCAGAATGGTTTGCTTTGGAAGGGATCTCAAAACTCATCCCATTCCACCCCTGCCATGGCAGGGACACCTTCCCCTGTCCCAGGCTGCTCCAAGCCCCAGTGTCCAGCCTGGCCTTGGACAATGCCAGGGATCCAGGGGCAGCCCCAGCTGCTCTGGGCACTTTGCCAGGTCCTGCCCACCCTCCCAGACCTTTTTCCTTTCTGGTTGTTCCACTCTGATCTGTGTTATTTACCCAAGAATGCGTCAAATTTCCCATCCTCTAAAGAAAATGCATCCTTGTCAGATTCAAAATTGGGGAAAGCATTTTATTTCTCCTGCAAAAATTTGTTTTCCATTTCTGATGGCCTTGGATTATTGGCTAAAAATGCTTTGATTTTTAGAACATCAGGTGGAAAAAGAGAGGAATGTTTTGATGAACTCAGTGGGCAGCTGTGTAGCGGTGAAATGAAATTGATCATTTTAGAGTAGTTTAGATAGTTAAGTTGATAGATAAATTGATTTAGTTAATTAAATTGATAATACTAGAGTAGGTTTTCATCCAGTCTGGATGGTCAATTCATAAACCGCTGTCTGTTGTATTTGGGAAATTAGGAAGGATTTATGTGACTTGGGCATCTCAATAAAAACCCCAACTAGATTAGTTAAAAAAATAGGGGGGAAGAGGGAAAAGATAAGATTCCCAGCTTCAAGTAACATTTGTAGCCTGATTTATTAATAATACTTTTCCTTGGATCTAAGGGTTTTATGGCTCTTAGGGAATAGACTCTCACAACCTGGGCTAGTGGAAGGTGGGGTGGAACTAGATGAGCTTTAAGGCCCTTCCGACCCAAACCAGTCTGGAATTCTGTGCAAAAGAATTGGTTTGTGTCCCCTGGGGTGGTTTTGGTTCCTCCCCACAGAGCTGGTGACACAAATGTGCTCAACACCATGCAGGGCAACACAGAGGATTTTGAAGAATATCCTTGCAGAGCATTTTCGGTATCCTATGGCTCTATGCCTGTGATCCCAGGGTGGGTTTCAGCCAGGCTGTTGTGAACCCAATGACAGACAATTCCATGGGAACAGCTCTACAGTGGGATTGCATTTCCCTATTGTTTAGGGGGTGGCAGAAGGTCAGAGTGGAACAGAGTGTTTGAAATTCTAGTGTTACAGGGAAATTGGTTTGGGATCCCACTGTGCAGGAGGTGATGGACAATGTTCCTGCTGTAATATCTACTCTGTTTATTCTGGAATTTCTCCTGGCTGGAATTTTTGAACCGAGTGGGATTTCCAGCCAAACTGGGCAGCAGAGGGGCAGCTCCCATCTCTGCTCCCTGGGACAGGGACAGCACCCAGGGAGCAGCTGGAGCTGGGCCAGGGCAGGCTCAGGCTGGAGATCAGGGAAAGGTTCTTCCCCCAGAGGGTGCTGGGCACTGCCCAGGCTCCCCAGGGAATGGTCCCGGCCCCGAGGCTGCCAGAGCTCCAGGAGCGTTTGGGCAGCGCTGCCAGGGATGCCCAGGGTGGGGTTGTTGGGGGGTCTGGACAGGGCCAGGGGCTGGATCCCTGATCCCCGTGGGTCCCTCCCAACTCAGGATATTCTGTGTTCTCTGATTCCTTTCTCGTGGAGCTGCTTTGGATCAGAGAGATGCTCCCAGCAGTCCCAGTGTAATTAAACCCTTCCCAATATCCATGATTCTCCCTGATATGGATCTCAGCAGAACCAACAGGGTGGTGCTCTCCTGCTCCTCACTCTGGAGCTTTATTGGTTTCTCTGATCCCACTGGGAATGTCATGGATCCCTCCTGTCCATTGCTCTCGAGGCTGTCGAGGAATTCCTGCATTACAGGAAAAAAAGGCATCCTTTTGGAAACAACTTCAGGATCAAACTGGAAAGCAGGAAATAAGGATATTTATGTGCCATGGTTGGTGTGATTGCACCAGGGCTGTTTCCTGTTCCAAGGAAGTGCAGGAAGATTGGGAGAGGATGTTTGCCTGCCACTGGAAGGTGCAGAGGGCAAGAAATAATCAGGTTTAAAACACAGGGAGGTTGCGGAGGGCAGCTGTAGGCTGGAGAAACTTGGGAATTATCTCAGTGGTTGAAATACTGAAATAACAGCTAATTCTGATGCTGAGGTATTACAGAATCATAATATATATTTTATATATATTATGGTTGTAAAGACATATAAAAATGTAAATACAAAAAATATAGCTATTAATATAAAATATAAAAAATATTCTAGTTGTAAAGACAAATATATAGTCACAGAGTCATTTAGGTTGGAAAAACCCTCTAAAACCATCAATTCCAACCCTTTAACCCAGCCAAGCCCACAACTACTCTGTGTCCCCATGTCTTCCCAACACTTCTGGGATGGAACTTCCAGGGATTGACTGCAGAATTGCAGAAGGGCTTTGCAAGACCAAGGGAGTCGGTGATAAAATGGTTGATAAAATTAGGCATGGCTTAAAAATAAAGTGAAACATGTCAGAAAGGGTCGTCCTAAACTTTTCTATAAAATGATGGGTTCTGGCCTGACTTGGGAATGAGACCTTGGTGTTGGAACTGGGAACAGAGTGTGAAGGTTGGCTCGGTGATCCAAAAAAAAAAAGGAAATGGAGCATTAGAAATCATCAGTGAAAACAGAGAAAAGGACAGGGAGAAAAGCACTGCAGCTCTGAACAGATCCAGGTGTCCTGAGCACAGCGTCCCAAAAAGGACAGAGCAGGACAGAGGCTCCTCCAGGTGAGGAAGGAAGAAGCTGGGACAGACCCCTGTGAAATGCAGTTTTATGTCAGAGTTCAGGGAGCGAAGAGGAAGCAGCACTTCAGCCTCTCCTGCAGTGCCAGGGTGAGGAGTTCCCAACTGGGACAAGGAGGTGGCAGGGTTAAAACAGACAGAATGGGTTCTTCTCCAGAAGAGAAGGTTGTGTGGAGACCTCACAGCTCCTTCCAGGATCTCAAGGGGTACAGGGAATCTGGAGAGGGACCCTGCAGCAGGAACTGGAGAGACAGGACAAGGGGGGGATGGGTTCAGACTGACAGAGGGGGAATTAAGATGGGATATTGGGAAGGAATTGTTCCTTGTGAGGGTGGGCAGGCTCTGGCACAGGGTGCCCAGAGCAGCTGGGGCTGCCCCTGGATCCCTGGCAGTGTCCAAGGCCAGGCTGGACATTGGGGCTTGGAGCAGCCTGGGACAGTGGGAGGTGTCCCTGCCCATGGCAGGGATGATTTTCAAGGTCCCTTCCAACCCAAACTCTGATTCCTTCCAAGACTGATTTGACAGGCAGTGCTGTGGGGCCATATGCTGACCTGGGTGCAAGGGGAGGCCGGGCTGGCTCATGGAAGACAAATTTATTAATAAAAAGAGAAATCCAGGGAGATCTGAGCTGCTTCTTTTCTTCTCTAGGCTCCTGTCTTTGGCTGCAGCTTCAAGCATGATTTTTGAATTGTTTTTCTTACCATGTTCACCAGGGGAGGTTCAGATTAGACATCAGAAAAAATTCCTCTTTCCCTGAAAGAGCGGTCAGGCTTTGGAAGAAGTCGCCCAGAGCAGTGTTGGAGTCACCCTCTCTGGAAGTGTTCAGGAGGCATCAAGAGGTGGCCCTTGGGGGCGTGGTTTGGGGGTGATGCTGGTGTTGCTGGGGTGCTGTTTGGACTCTATGACCTTGAAAGACTCTCCCAACCTTGCTCATTCCATGGCTGGTTTATTCTGAATTTCAGCCAGCACAAGTCCAGCAGGCAATGAGGAGATGTCCATCAGTTGAGGCTCACTGGACTGGAAGTTCTTGCATTAGAGAAATGCTCCATGGGTTTTGAGACTTAAAAAGTCCGGAATGACCTAATGTTTTTTGGTTTCCACCCCTTCAGAAACTTCATATTTGCAATGTTTGGTTGATTTTTCCAAGGACTTCAGCCTTCAACTCTTCCCACCCTGTTCTGATCTCTTGGCTCCACGCATCTGTTGACCTTTGCTACCTTTGGCTGGGGTAGCTCCAACCTTCCCCTCTTCCCGTGTCTTACTTTTCTTGCATTTCAGAGGATTTGTGCTTATTCTTTGCTCCTCTAAACTTTGGGGTTTGCACTCAGGGTGACAGATTAGGACAAGAATGGAAGAAGTTTCTTTTCATTAAAGAGTTGCTCCATCCTCTTTCTGTCAATGCTGAAATTTTCCAAATCATTCCTTTGGTTGTGCATCTCCTGTAGGTACTAAAGACAAGAAGTGTTTTTTTAAATTAGCTGTTCAAAGGTTCAGCCCTTAGGTGAACTCCGAATTCAATTAACTCTCTTTGAGACAGTCTTTTTTTTCTCTCTTGTGTTTAATACAGTGATGGGATTTGATGTAGAAGTAAAAATCTGAGTGTAGGGAAAGGGTTTGTCTTTGTGATGAAGGAAAAAAGGGTCCAGGAAACCCAAACTTTCCTTTTAAATCACTAAAATATTTCTTCATGTCAGTAAGATTGACCCTAAATTGTGTGTCAAAACTCCCAGAGCAGTGAAATTATTAAAATCAATAATTGGGATGTTCTGTGATGTCTCTTTATTGACAGAAATTTCCTTTCTGCAATAAAAACCTATCTTTCCATGTAAAATTTAACATTCATCACCTAAAACTTGGCCTGATGGCTTTGTAGCTGGTGGGTTTTTTAAGGGAAGAAGAAAGAGTTGCAATATTTGGGAAATAATCCCTAATTGCTGGTCACTGCCCTGCAGCACCATGAGTCTTGCTGGTCCTGAAGTCATGCTTTACGTATGGCCCTCAAATGGATGTTTTGGGGTTTGGGGTTTTTTTTATGCCCAGTGTCCAGACACATTTTGTGCTGATTTAATTTCCCTGCCCCAGTGACAGCGAAGTCACTGACAGGAAAGTCACATTTCTTCTGTGTTCTAAAGATATTCTGTGCTCCTTGTCCTTAAGCCAAATTTTAATCCAGTTCAGCGCTTCTTTCCTTGTGCTGTACCTGCCAACCTCGGGAATTAATCCCCAATCCTAAAGTTTAGCCTAAACCTGGATAAATGCTGTCCCTCTTTTTACCCTGCCCTCCCCGTTCAGTTTGCAGCTCCCCCTGCTACTCTTCTGCACGGCTTTGTGCATAGCCCCTCACCAGGGATAAATCCTGACATCCCAGTTTTTTTAGGATGTGTGAAGCTCACATTTATCCCCATGCACCACTCTCCCCTCAGCTCCCCTTGCTCATCTGGATTGGAGGGGAGAAAGAACTTTTTTGGGGTTTTCGTTTGTTTGTTTGTTTA
Organism: Aphelocoma coerulescens; assembly: GCF_041296385.1. Taxonomy (NCBI): domain Eukaryota; kingdom Metazoa; phylum Chordata; class Aves; order Passeriformes; family Corvidae; genus Aphelocoma; species Aphelocoma coerulescens. The sequence goes on from NC_091020.1 coordinate 1,550,050, forward strand.
GGGTATTATTATTATTATTATTATTATTATTATTATTATTATTATTATTATTTTGGCTTGGGGCTTTTTATTTCTTTGTTTTATTTGGGTTTTTGGGGGTTTTTTTGTTGGGTTTTTCTTTGCTTCTAGGGATGGACCTTCCCATTTTTATCAAATAAAAGATCTGGCATGAAGACAAACCTCTCATTACATCTTTTATTTAAAATTTGTTCCTAATTAGCCTGTTTTACACTTCAGCTAACTCTGTAGTCCCATGGAAAAGGAGCAGCATGGAAGTGTCTGGATAAAACAATTCCATTTCCTTGCACCTTAGGACAGATTGTTTGGATGGAGGATTGCTGAAGTGGCTCCTGTGATTCCATGGAGAACTAGGAGTATTTATTGCCCAAGTGGAATTCGGAACTCTGAGTTTTATCCAAGGGAACCAGGTTTTGCTCTCTTTTAGATGTTTCTCTAGGACAGGATCTGCTGTTTTGGGCACTGAGAGGGGACATTGGGAACTGGCTGGAGAATATTCCAGCTCTGGATAGTGCTGGGGGCCTGGAGCTGGACTCAATGATCCCTATGGGTCCTTCCAGCTTGGAATTGCACTCGATGATCCCTATGGGTCCTTTCAGCTTGGAATTGTAGCTGATGATCCCTGTGGGTCCTCTCCAGCTTGGAATTGCACTCAGTGATCCCTGTGGGTCCTTCCAGCTTGGAGTTGCACTCGATGATCCCTGTGCGTCCTTCCAGCTTGGAAATGCACTCAATGATCCCTGTGGGTCCTTCCAGCTTGGAGTTAGACTCTGTGATCTCTGTGAGTCCTTCCAGCTTGGAATGGCACTTAGTGATCCTTGCAGGTCCTTTCCAGCTTGGAATTGCACTCGATGATCCCTGTGGGTCCTTCCAGCTTGGAATTGCACTCAATGATCCCTGTGGGTCCTTCCAGCTTGGAATTGCACTCAGTGATCCCTGTGGGTTCTTTCCAGCTTGGAACTGCACTGAGTGATCCCTGTGGGTTCTTTCCAGCTTGGAATTGCACTCAGTGATCCCTGTGGGTCCTTCCAGCTTGGAATTGACTCAGTGATCCCTGTGCATTCTTTCCAGCTTGGAATTGCACTTAGTGATCCTTGCAGGTCCTTCCAGCTTGGAATTGCACTCTATGATCCCTTTGGTTCCTTTCCACCTCAGAATACTCCATGGTTCCATGAGGGAGCCTTTTGCATTGCTCTGATTTCTCATTTTTTGGGGGAACTGTTTCATCTGCTACTTTGGAGGAGTGAACTTCCCGTTGGTCCTGTTAATTCCCACAGCCATTTGCTCCTCACTCATTGCATCCCCCCTGGAACTGCTTCCCTGTCACCTCCAGCCATCTTCCATCTGGACAAAATGATGGACACTACCAATGGGAGCAATCTTCAGCAGAGATGATGTAATAAAAGCAGCTCAGTATCTGTGAGAATTAACACATTGCACATGATTTTATCTTTTCTTTTTCTTTAGGTGCCCTTAGCTACTCAGTTATACCTGAGTCTAAGTCTGTGCTGGTTTTTTTGTGTCTTGGTAGCAGTGTGAAGGTCACATCCTTGGGGTTATTTGAGAGATCCTTCATTATTTTGACACTAAACCACATTTTTTGAAGGACTGGAACCCAAATGCTTTGTGGCTTACATACCAGGGTGAAGCAAATGTAAATTGTTTGTTTGTGCTCCAGAATTTGTGTTAGGAAGCAAAAAAGCTCAACCAGCAGGCAGGTCCAGGTCAATATGAGGAAAAAGGGTTTGCACTAAGAGCACTCAATATCTGGAACCACTCCCATGAGGTGTAACTTCATCTCTTATAAAAAACTCCACAACAAAACCAAAAATAACAAAAAACCCACCCTCAAACCACTGCAAAACAAAGAAGCAAAAAAAAAAAAAAACCCACAGAAAGAAAAACTGCAAGAAATAGGGCACTGGAGCAAAATCTGACAACATTACAGCTTTTTTTTGTTTTTTGGAGCATTATGAAGGGTCTGTGTTGAACTCTGCTCATAGTCAAGTGTTGCTTCTAGGACTGATTTCATGGAACATCTGAAAGCAAATCAATTCCTCGCGTTGTAATATGGAATTCCTTGTTTCAAACAAAAGGCAAAAGGAAGTGGCTGTTCACAAATCTTGCTTTTTTTCCTTAAATAGAGGTGTCTTCGGAAACAAAAAAATAAAATGAATCCATCATTGTGACCAGTGAACAGGAAGGAAAGCTGAAGGGATTCTGAGTGGAAGTGCTCACTGAGGAAGGACTCCTTTGCTTTGTCCTTTTGGGCTCCAGGGTTTCAAATTTGAAGTCCAATTGTGGGAGCAAACAACTCTCTTTGTGTTTGGCCGTGTGTAATTCCCAGCACTTCAGCAAAGCCTGCAACACCTTCCTGGGTGAATATTCCTGCTTTTATCCCAGAATGAGCTCTGGGCTCACTTGGACTTCAAAGCAAGGCCATTTTCGTGGTGTTTCAAGCTGTTCAGAAGATTGAGACTGTTGTTTGCATTTTCCTTTTTTTAGGATCTCTTCCTTGTGAGGAACATTAAGGGTTTTTATAAAGTAACTCACAGGTGCTGGATGGAAACTCTGGGCTCTGAAGGGACTGACTTTACTTGGAAAAGCAGAAGAAAAGAGTATTTAATGATGGACAACCATTGTTAGTCCTGTGGGGAGGAGCACTTCAGGAGAGCCCTGGAGGGGCTGGAGCGTGTCCAGGGCAGGGAACGGAGCTGGGAAGGGGCTGGAGCCCCAGGAGCGGCTGAGGGAGCTGGGAAAGGGGCTGAGCCTGGAGCAAAGGAGGCTCAGGGGGGACCTTGTGTAGTATTTCTCTTTTCCATGATGTTGAGTTCCATAATAGGGGGATCTGGGAAAAAAAAAAAAAATCCATTTTTTAACTGGATTCTGACTCTTAAGTAGAATTATCCCCAGAGAGTCACTGTTCATACCTGGGAACCTTTTACAAATGAGGTGATTTTTTTAGGCTGAACAAGACAATGGACATCCTCTCCCCGCCTTTGCCAACCTCCACATCGAGATCCTGGACGAGAACAACCAGAAGCCTTATTTCACAAGGTCTACCTACGAGGGCTTCATCCTGGAATCCTCCCCAGTGGGAACAACCATCTCGGATAACCGGAACCTGACCTCCCCCCTGCAGGTCGTGGTGCTGGACAACGACGTGGAAGAGGTACGGTTTGTTCTTTTAGAGTGGTTACAATTTTATTATTTTCAGGCTTCTTTCTTTTTTTTGGTGTTTGTTTTTTTTTTTTTTTTTTTTATTGAGACAAACCTATTTAGATCAATAAATACAAAAAAAAAAATCTTAATTTCATGATGATTTCCTGTTTGTTTTCATTCCTAGTGCAGATAGATTTGGAAGTGGATATTTTCTGATCTGGGTTTTGCTCACCTCTCTGGAAGTTTCTGTTCTGTTGAAGCTGGTGAATGCTCAGTGCACAGGGCAATCAAAATGCATTTTCTGGCAGGGATGAGCCTGCCCCACACTACAGAAATGAGAGAGGGGAGCTCAGAGAGAAAGGAATTCCTGGTTTGAACCAAAAAGAAGAGGAATAGGAGGAATAGCAGGAGGCTGAAAGTTCATTGCATTCTTTGCTCTGCCAGATTTTGATAGAACATTACTCAGAGTGGAAATCAGGCATCTCCAGAGGAATAGTAACCAAGGAGTAACAGTACAACACCTCTAATGTTGCTTCTGTTCTCACCAAGGTCGTTACGGATTTTTTAGCCAATACTTCTTTTCCCTCTAATTGCTGTTGTCCCTCTAGTTGTCTCCCTTGATATTTTTGGTTCCTTCAGCTACAGAAGGAAAGCTGAGCTGCAAGCTTAAGTTTTGTAGGAATACTTACAGGATCTCTTGAGTAAAGTTCTTAACCTGAGAGTCTGAAAACAATCTGCTTTTTAAGGCTTCACTTCAGGCAAATCCATGCTTTTTAAGGAATTCAAGAGCCCATTGTCAATAAAACATCACAGCATTAGAGTGTTGTATTGTTTTAAATCCCAAATTCCTGCTGAGAATCTCTTTCCATTAAAGTTTCATCCTCAGTTTATGGGCAATGATAGAAATCAATGGTTGGAAGGCACATGGAAAAGGCTGTTGGATCTGGCTTTTGTAAAGGGTAAAAGGTAAGGAATGAGGGCACAGGGTGGGAATCAGCAGGAATTAATGAGGATTGCTTGGGAAACACTCAGGTTCAGTTCTGTTTAAAGCAAAGCAGTTTCTTGGTTGATCAAATTAATGGGATCTTGGATGCCACCTTGGATAGTCAAGGTGGGCAGGGATCAGGTTTATAAATGTAACCCAGAGCTGGTGGCTGCCCCTGGATCCCTGGAAGTGTCCCAGGCCAGGTTGGATGGGGTTTGGAACAACCTGGGATAGTGGAAGATGTCCCTGTGATACAAAGCCCAGAGTGGTCAGAGATGCCACCCAGCACTGCTGGCCACAGTTCCATTGCAGAGTAATTCAAAGCAATTCCCTTTAACAGAATTCCATGTCCCAAATCAGACATTCAAATTTAGTGGCAGTTTTCTCTGCTGATGATTTTTTGGGACTCTCCCATTCCTGGGAGATGCTATCATTACACTCAAGGGATGCCAGAGAGACTTGGGAATTCACAAGCTCCAGGGTTTTCAGGCTGAAGTTAATGGTGCTGCATTAACCCTTCCCTGGCACCTGCACAACTCTGCCCACGAGGCGTCAAAGGCAGATTGGGCAATTCTCCATGTAACTCCATATTAGGTGATATCCAAGACAGAAAATTAGGATCACTTGGAACTGTTAAATCCTGAATTTGGGCTGACTCTGACTGATTCATGTAGAAAGTACCACACATAATATTTATGCACTCAAAATATAAATATTTAATTTAGGGAATTTCTGCATGGAAGAGCAACCTGTTCTTTTAATTCCCTAGGTTTGTAAGAAAATCCTGGGATTCTCGTTCCCCGCCAAAAGTCCTTTGTGTTCCTCATTTGGTCAGTACAAGTTCAATACCTGGAGCTTTGAGGGGGTGCTCTGAGCTTCATCACAGGCAGTTTGACCATTGGGCTCCACATTTTATTGTTGTCCAACAGCACATTTCCACGAATTCCTCCCAATATCTGGATCTGGGATAGGGCAGTTCATTAATAAACTTGTGTTTGCCTGCACTAAAAGTTCCAATAGAGCCATGGCCCAAGTGTTTGTTATTTTACTTGGAAGACTGTTAATAAAAAAACCTCGTCCGATCTGCAGCAGATTCTTAATTGGGAGCATGACCATGCCTTAAATAATCTGCGTCAGAAATTGCTATAAAAACCAAATTTCTCTTTCTTGAGCTGCTTCAGGCAGCTTGTTAGAAGTTGTTACATATTTCTGTGGCTCAGTACAAACAGACCTGAAATTTCATATCCACAGGAAGGATATTCCCTGGATATGGCAGCTCAAGGGCTCAAATGCTTCTCCTAGTGAGCTTAAGGTTGTTTTACCTCATGTTTTAATTTTCACGGGATGATGATTAGTAGGAGTTTGGTGAAGTTACTGAAAATCTACTTCAGCCACATGACACACAATGAGGCAGAGCCAAAAGTGAATTATTTTTGTTGTTGCAAAAGGTGAATATTTCAGTGTGGCAGAATGAGTAACTGCGAAAAATCTATTTTGGGGCTTTCTTCTTGTTGTGGAGTTCTGCTGTCACTGAGACAGATTAAGAAATTCAGGTGGAGTAGCATCTAAATGAATGGAGAGGGGCTTTTTCCAAGGCTGTGTGGTGATACAATGGGGAATGGATTCCCAGTGCCAGAGGGCAGGGCTGGATGGGATATTGGGAAGGAATTGTTCCCTGGCAGAGTGGGCAGGCCCTGGCACAGGGTGCCCAGAGCAGCTGGGGCTGCCCCTGGATCCCTGGCAGTGTCCAAGGCCAGGCTGGACATTGGGGCTTGGAGCAGCCTGGGACAGTGGAAGGTGTCCCTGCCCATGGCAGGGGTGGCACTGGATGGGCTTTGAGGTCTCTCCAACCTAAACCATTTTGGGATTCTCTGACACACAGAGATCTTCCTGCAGCCAGAGGGGATCAGCTTCATCCTTGGGTGGAAATATTCCATGTTCCTGTTCCTTTGGCATCACCTGGCTTGTGCACAGCCCTTTCCAAAGCCATGACATGGTGCAGGTGTGACACAGATGTGAGAGAACCAGATTGAAGTGCCTGTGTGTTCAGTCCATGTGCCAGAGATTCACAGAGTGCTTCTAACCTGCTGTGGGCAGGAGAATTCCCAGAATTCCAGCTGGGAGTACAGCAATTGAACAGCGCTCCCACATAAAATGGCCAAACACTAAAATTGTTCTTCATGGGGCTGGATGGGAGCTCAGGGTGGGATTGTCAGCCCAGGTAATGCTCATTAACATCTGCAGGTCTCAGTCTCCTGGCTTCATGGTACCTCAGGAAATTCATGGATTTAGGAATATATTTAAATTTAAGGATTGCTGATGAGTCACTGAGATAAACCCTCTCCGTGCTGGTGCATCCCAGTTCCCACTGGTGCCACTGGTTAATCGTAATGAATTCTGCCTGCTAATTGAAAAATGAAAATGACTCCATGTCCTCAGGTAAACGCAGGAAGAGAGTGCTCACTTAACTGTGTGTCTGAAGGAAAGAAAAGAACAAAACCCACTCTAAATCGAAACCCTGTGGGAATTACAGCAGAGTCCTGCTCTAAACCTTGCAGAAATTAATTTATAGATGGGACATTGCAAACAGGCCTTGCACTAGAGCAGCACTGCCAAGCGCTGATATCATTAAGTGCTCTGTTTAAATGGCATAAATTAAATTAAGCCACACGCGTTCCTTAAGACCTGAGCAAACCAAAGCTGAGATGAGGAACTTAAACTGTGTGAGCTGAGAGCTCTTTACATATGGCTCCCCAAGCCCTTTTCCTTCCTCTTTGGCTTCCACAGGAGAGAATTCATTTACCCAGTGGTTGGTGATAAAGCTGCACTGAGTGTCAGTCATGGACATGGGTTGGGTGGAAGGGACCTCAAAGCCCATCCAGTGCCACTCCTGCCATGGGCAGGGACACCTTCCACTGTCCCAGGCTGCTCCAAGCCCCATCCAACCTGGCCTTGGCATTCCTGGGTTCCTGACTCCATGATCCTTGTGGGTCCTTCCCAGTTCAGGGCATTCTGTGATTCTCTCATCTTTTTTTTCAGACAGCTTGTGGGAAACTTGAAAGAATTGTACTTAAGGATGTCTTGGCAGCAACTTAAGCAGACAGAGCAAGTAATGGCTAAAATAAGTTTTAAATGCAGCTACAAGTGCAGGTTATGGATTTTCAATAATACTTCCAGAGAAGGAAAAAGAATAGATTTTCAATTTTTTTTAACCAGGAGAACTGAAGCATTTTAAATACCAAAGTGTTTTTCTCTGATATTTTCCTGATTGCTTTTATCACTCTCAGTTGTTGTTTGAAGTCGTTTTGCAGTCAATGCTCTCTTAAGGGGACAGTTCTGCTGCCCCAGGGCAACAGTTGCAATAACTCAGGAAATATCCTTCCCCAAATGAAACAGATATTATAAATTAATGTCATCATTAAAACAAACAGAAGGGCAAGGCAAAGCCAAAAGGCTGCTTCTCTCCCTTTAGTATTTATAAAGATAGGGGGTTAAATTTTTTGGATCTTTACACTTAAGGAAAACCAAAAATATTAACACTGAATTGCTCCTGTAACACTGTGTGTCTTCCTTGATTATTTTAGGATGAATGTCTCATTCTGCCTTCTGAAGCTCCCAGGGAACAATTCCTTCCCAATATCCCATCCATCCCTGCCCTCTGGCACTGGGAATCCATTCCCTGGGTCCTGTCCCTCCATGCCTTGTCCCCAGTCCCTCTCCTGGAGTCCCTTTAGGCCCTGGAAGGGGCTCTGAGCTCTCCCTGGAACCTTCTCTTCTCCAGGTGAGCCCCCCCAGCTCTCCCAGGCTGGCTCCAGAGGGACTCCAGCCTTTGGAGCAGCTCCATGGCCTCCTCGAGACTCATTCCAACAGATCCATGTATTTCTTGTGTGGAGACAGAATGTCCCCTGCTTTACCTCTGCGAGGTTCTGGATCTCAGATTTTCCAGCTGAAAGTGGGAAAGGTTTTCTTCTTTCCCCTAGAAATGAGGAGGGCAGATGCTGGAAGCATCTCTCCAACAAAAACTCTCCTCCGTGGGCGTTTCAGAGCTGATCATCCTCTGCTTGAAAAATGTTGGAAAACTCAGCTGTGTCATCCAAGTGTCTTTGTTATCACTGCAGCTTTTAGGGGATGGGCCTGTGCTGGAAATCAGGAAGTCTGAGCAGTTTGGATACTCTTGGAGCTTGTTCTGGCCGCCCTGAAGAACTTCACAGCCAAATAGAGCCCATCCAAAAAACTCCTGGGATCATTGAAACACACACAGAATTCATGTCCTGGTCTGCTCATTCTTGGCAATATCATAATTATCACCAGGAATTTTGGTTTCATCTCCATCAGTTTTAGAAAACTGTTTGCTTTGGGCAGAGTTGTAACCCCTGGTGGAATTTGAGGAGCAGCAGGAATGGAACATCCACATCCATGTGGGAACTTTGCCAGAGGTTTTTCAAGCAGAACGCTCTCGAGCCCGGGCTTGGTTCACTGAGCGCAGCATTTTGTGGGTCTCCTTTTGTCGGGCTTTTTGTCTGTAACCATGAGCTCCCCAAATGTTCTGCTGTCCCTCAGTCCCAGGATCGTGTTTCCTCACTTGTGTCCATTTTGTGTTTTTCTTTGCAGGTCCCACCAGGTGCCTTCCCCGTAGGTATTGGGTATTATGTGTGCAAAACCCCTTGTTTTGGTTCAATTGTGGGATTTCTTCCTTCATTTCCCTCTTTCCTCCCTCATTTCTCTCTGCCCTGATGGGGTTTGAGCCTGGGACTGTCCCTTGGTTTGTGACGCCTGCAAAGAGCCCTTAAAACACATCGGGCTCAATTTAGGTGATAAAGTCAGACCCTGTGATTGCTTAATGTTCATTAAATAATCACAAGTCTTCAAAGGCATCCTGAGTATCACAAAAGTGCTTTTTAAAATTAAGAAGTACCTCAGGTTTGAACTGTGTGCTTGAAATGCTCCTTGCAGGTTGCATGTGAACCCTTTTGTGTGGACTGTGATCATTTTCTACTTAAAATTCCATGCTAAACAATTTACCAGAGACCCAGTAATGCCACCAGAAATCACAATGCTGAACTCCAGGCCCCAAAATAAAATAATTTAAAAAATTAAATTATTGGAAATTGTGTTGGCAGTGTAGCTGGGGTTGTTTTCTCTCACATGAAATGTTCAGTTAAGTCAAGCTGACTTTTCAGGCAGCAAAAAAATGGGATAATAATGTCCAGGATCCCTGTTAATAATGTCAAATATCCCTGCTAGTAATGTCCAAGCATAACAGTGCTTTTCCAGACGAAGGGAATAAATTGCTCTGTGGCTCTGACATGCCTGAGAGGTGCTAAAATAGGCATTGATTGCTGTAAAGGCAGTTTCTATTCCACACTAGGAGAACATTTCTAAGACAAGGATAGCAAAGGAATAGGACACATTACTCCAGGAGGGTTTGAAATCTCCATCATTGGTTTTTCTCAGGAATAAATTAGGAAAAAAGTGCTGTTTATTAGTGTTCAAAAGGACATGAAAGCAAGAACTGCAAAATTAACTGGGGCTTTTGTAAATTAAATTCTTAACTGACTTTATAATGTCTACAAAGTGAACAATTATGGGCAATTACCTTCCCTAAGTCTTCCTGGAATGAAGAGGTTGCTGTTTGCATTGCTGGCTGTAAATGAATTTTCATTTTCCTGGGAGCTGCAGTTTGCAGCAAAGCTTTAGGCACTGAGGAACCACTCGTGTGGAACACTTGGAAAATTCTTTTTCATGGCTTCCTGGAATGGTTTCTCATTAAAATAGCGGAATCTTTGCTTTTGGGGCTTTATTTGGGCTCAGTAAAAGCAGTTTCTGTTTGTCCTAGTGCATGTCAGGGTTGGCTGGGGGTTGGGGACCTGTCCTGTGCTCCCAAGGGTTTTAATCCTCCAGGAATGGCACTGATGGAGTGAACCTTCCAGAAGAGCTTTGGATTCAGAAAGTGTTCAGAGAAGTAATGCTCCTTTGGGGATTATTTGCTGAATTCAGCCTTTCTCCTTTTGGGTTTGTTTCTGCAATTCAGCTGGTTCTCCTCATGTCCTCCTCTGTAGGGCTGGGATTTGTGGAATGACGTTGGGAAGGAGCTGGTAAAATCTTGGATTTTCTGTCATTCCTGGTACCACTCCTCTGGTTCCTCATCTCCACATTCCTGGGAGCAATTTAAAGCAGTTTTTATAGGACTTGTCTCCCAGCCTTTTGCATTTTCCTGGAATTTGCATTCCCCTCACAACACAAATAAACTCTCTAACTCACGAATGAGAGCAGGTTAAATTAACCAGATTATGCACAAGGACACAGAAAATTGTTGGAATACTCTGGGCAACAAAAGGTGATGTGGTTTGTTTGAAGATTTTTGTAAAGTCTGATCAGTTAAAAACACCTCAAAAGAGCTGGACATCAGGAGTGACCCAAGTCCTCAGGAAGCCATGAGTAAATTTACAATGCCTTTTTCCCCTCTCTTTACCTTAAAATGTTACTTTTCAGTGCATTTGGGATGTTTCCCCCCATCACCTGAGAGGTTCCTAATTCTGCATCAATACATTTGGATTCTTTCCGAGACCTAAAAAGACGCCCTGAGCTGCCTCTGTTTTGTGTGGCATTCACCACCCGTCATTCTCATTGCTCATTGCACCAACCCAGCTGTTTTATTGCTCTGTTAATCAAGTTCAGCTTTGTTTGGGTTTTAATATGAAGAGAAATGCTTGAATCTGGTTTCTTATATTAAGTTGTGTCTGGCTTAAAAATTACCGTGTAATAGGGGGGGGGAAAAGGCACTTATTTAAAACCAATACAGGTATTTGTTTACAATTGGATTTTCTTACTCTAGTGGTTTTTTAATATGTTTTTCATCAAGAAGATTAGATTTTTAGGCCAGCAGTGAGGTTTTTTACCTTTTTTCTTTACAGTTTTGTAGATTTGTAGTCATAGCATTTGTGCTTATTTAGGTTTCAACTAAAAGGAGCACCTGTAGCGAGTAATTGGAGACTTAATGTACCTCTGAGTTTATAATAAATGCTCTTTATTTCATTTGATATTGTTGAAAGACCAAGGACCCGCAGCTGCATCTCTTCCTGAACGACTACACCACGTTTTTCACTGTGACTCAGAGTGGCATCACCCGCTACCTCACCCTACTGCAGCCCGTGGACAGGGAGGTCCAGCAGCTCTACACCTTCTCTGTGAGTTCCATGCCCTTGGAAAACCCTCCAGGCACTGTTCAGAGCAAGTGGTGGGAAAGGATCAATTCCAGCATCCTTGGAAGTTGTAAAATGGCCCAGAAGAAGGAGAGCAGTGAAGGATGAGTGGGTTAAGAGCAGCATTTTAGATGCCCCTACCAGCACCATCATGGCCTCAGGATTGGCCTCTGCTCCTCATCCCATCCAGGATCTGCGTCCTCCTTTTTATTCCTGGCCTTGCTTTTCTCGTTGCCTTTTTTCCCCTCATCCCTGAAACATGAGCCTTGTCTTGAGCTTTTTGCTTTATTTCTATCCCAAATAAAAAGAATTAGGCTGACAGCACAGCCAGCAGTGTTAAAGAAAAAAAAGAGGAAAAAATTGCTGAAATGGGTTTAATATTCCCTCAGGCTGTGAGTGAACCCCTTAACAGCCCTGCAATGATTTGGAAGTGGGCTGTGGGCAAACCCAGTCCGTCTGCAGGGGTTCCCAGTCCGTGCCTCCGTATTTTCTGTCCGTTTGCCATTGGAAAGGAGAGCTCACATCTCCTCTGTAGAATAAAAATAGCCCCCAGCTCTGTAATTCCCACTTCCAAATGTTGTCCAGGAGGTTTAACAGAGCTCCTGCGTGTGGTGATGCCCAGGTGAGACTCCATGGACTCAACAGCTCCTATCCCAGCCCTGTCCCTGGGAAATTCCAAGTTATTCCTTCTCACTTTTACAATGGAAAGGTTTGGATGGGTTGGCTTTGCTTTTTCCCTGAGTCTTGCACGTGCAGGCTCAAGCTCTGGTGAATCCTGATTTTGGGTTGTCAGGCTGTGTTTTCTCCTATTGGAACTGTATTTCTCTTGGAATTGCATGAGAACAGACCATTAAAACACATTCCTGTCCTGCTTTTTTTGTCCCTCTCAAGATGACAGCTTCTGATGGAGTCCAGGAGAGTGTCCCAGTGACTGTCAACATCCTGGTGATCGATGCCAATGATAATACCCCAACCTTCTCCAACATTTCCTACAATGTCAAGATCTATACGGATATGAGGCCTGGGGAAGGCGTTATTAAGGTAATTTCAGGGCTTTTATTACCTCTGTTAACTCACATGGCTTTGTTCATCTAAATTGGAAATGCACTGAAACCAGCTAGAAATTAAGTTTGTGTATCTGCATCCACTTCATTAATTAAATATCTATTTAAAAATTGCTGAGACTAAATGTCAGGCCTGTCTTATCTGTAGAGCTGCAGCTCAGCTGCTTCCTCTGAGCTTACACAAAAACTTCTTATGTTGTCTGTTTGGGCTTCAGCAAGGCCTTTGACACTGTCTCCCAGAGCATACTCCTGGAAAAGCTGGCAGCCCACGGCTTGGACAGGAGCACTCTTCTCTGGGTCGGGAACTGGCTGCATGGCCGGGCCCAGAGAGGGGTGGTGAACGGTGCTGCACCCAGTTGGGGGCCAGTCACGGGTGGTGTCCCTCAGGGGTCTGTGCTGGGGCCAGTTCTGTTCAATATTTTACTGATGACACAGATGAGGGTACTGAGTCTACCTTTGGTAAATTTGCAGATGACACCAAGCTGGGAGCATGTGTCGATCTGCTGGAAGGTAGGAGGGCTCTGCAAAGAGACCTGGAATGGTTGGATGGATGGGCAGAGTCCAACAGGATGAAGTTTAACAAGTCCAAGTGCCGAGTCCTGCACTTTGGCTACAACAACCCCTGCAGTGCTACAGGCTGGGGACAGAGTGGCTGAACAGTGCCCAGGCAGAAAGGGACCTGGGGGTGCTGGTCGACAGCCGACTGAACATGAGCCAGCAGTGTGCCCAGGTGGCCCAGAAGGCCAACGGCACCTGGCCTGGATCAGGAACAGTGTGGCCAGCAGGACCAGGGAAGTCACTCTTCCCCTGTACTCAGCACTGGTGAGGCCACACCTTGAGTGCTGTGTCCAGTTCTGGGCCCCTCGGTTCAGGAAGGACATGGAGACGCCTGAACGCGTCCAGAGGAGGGCAAGAGGGCTGGTGAAGGGCCTGGAACACAAGCCCTGTGAGGAACAACTGAGGGAGCTGGGGCTGTTTAGCCTGGAGAAAAGGAGGCTCAGGGGAGACCTTGTCACTCTCTACAACTGCCTGAAAGGAGGTTGTAGCCAGGTGGGGGTCGGGCTCTTTCTCCAGGCAGCAACTGACAGAACAAGAGGACACAGCCTAAGCTGTGCCAGGGGAAGTTTAGGTTGGATGTCAGGGAAAGGTTTTTTACTGAAAGAGTGATAAAGTTCTGGAATCGTCTGCCTGGGGAGGTGGTGGAGTCACCATCCCTGGATGTGTCTAAAAAAAGATTGGATGTGGCACTTGGTGCCATGGTTTAGTTGAGGTGGTGTTAGGGCATGGGCATGGGTGTTAGGGCATGCATAGGGTTGGACTCGGTGATCTTGGAGGTCTCTTCCAACCTGGTGATTCTGTGATTCTGTGATTCTCAGCTGAAAAATCTCAAAAGAAAAGAAAAAATTCTCCTTTATTAGCGGGACATTGAGATAAAACATTTTAGGAGAAGAGGCAGGAAGGGGATGTTTTCCCACTCCAGAAAACCTGCTGGTTTGTACAAGTTTGTTTGTAGAGCAAATGAGCAATGGAAATGGGTTGAACATGGACCCAGAGAGAAGCATTTTGCCAGCACTGATTTATGTTTTAGTGCAGGACTGGAGGTCAATCCTTGTGGCATTGAAATTAATGGAAAAAGGCTTTTTTTGGGCAATTCTTCCAAGATCTCAGCCCTGCTCTGAGTGCTGCCAATCCAGATGAATGAGAAGACAAGATGCCATTGGTGGCATTCCAGAGGGGTTGAAGGCAGTGGGAATATTGGGAAAATCAAATTAATCCGCTGACTTAAGGATAAAATGCCATTTTCTGAACCATAATCAGGAATTAATTTGAGGGTAGCAGTGATGAGGAAAAGGCTCAGTGCCCCTCCTGTCCCCTCCTGAGCTGTGCTTGTGCCTTTGCATCTTCAGCTCTTCCTTCGTGTTATTTTGTCCCCTTGTCAATTTGGGCTACAGGTGCTTAAAAACCATCCCATGGGAGAGCCACAGGGGCATTTCCAGCAAGATTTGGAGGAAAGAGAAAAGCTTGAAGCACAATTAAATTCCTTCAAGCCTGTGTGAAAACAAGACTCCAAATCCTGTTGTCCTGGAGGAGCCAGAGAGCGTGAGGCAGAAAATGTTGCTAAATGAGATTTCTTCTGGTTAAAAAGAACGTTTTCTACTCTGAGTTGGCCTTGAGGATGCTCTGAGCTGCCTGAGATGTGTTAGATTCCTGGGATGCAGAGCAGCTCCTGGGCTTGTCTGAAGCTGCTGAAGTGTTTCTGTGCTCGGAGGGAATGTGCTGCTCTCCAGCTCTCAAACATGTCCTGGTGTTGCAGTTGCTAACGTGTTCCTTGCCTGGAGGCATTCAAAGAGCAGGAGGACACATTTCTTGGGAAAACTGCGCCAGAGCAGGTTATTTGGGAAAGGAATAATGGGGAAATTGGGCCTTTAGCTCATCTCTGCTGAAAAATTAAAATTCTGAGAGTGAGGTTTTCCCAAATCCGTGTTTCTGTCTGCACAGTTAGCACATGGCTGCTTCCAGCTTTTCTGAGTTTATAATCTGGCCAGAGGGGAAAGGTAGAAAATCCTGGCTGATTTGGCAGAGAGGTTGTTTTTCAACTCATCCCACATTGCCAGATGATCTGAACTTATCAATGACCTGGCTTAAAAAAAAAAGCTAAGGGTCAGGTCGTAGGATTTCAGTGGACTGGTGATGACACCAGAAATAAAGAGGGACCAGCACAGGAAGGTTTTGGAGCTGTTGGAGAGAGTCCAGAGGAGGCTCCAGGATGAGCAGAGGGATGGAGCAGCTCTGCTGGGAGGAAAGGCTGGGAGAGCTGAGATTGTTGAGCCTGGAGAGGAGAAGCTCTGGGGTGACCTCATCGGGGCCTTGCAGTGCCTGAAGGAGCTACAGGAAACATGGAGAGAGACTCTTTACAAGGGATGGAGGAACAGGACACAGGGAATGGCTTCCCAGTGCCAGAGGGCAGGGATGGATGGGATATTGGGAAGGAATTGCTCCCTGGCAGGGTGGGCAGGCCCTGGCACAGGGTGCCCAGAGCAGCTGGGGCTGCCCCTGGATCCCTGGCAGTGTCCAAGGCCAGGCTGGACATTGGGGCTTGGAGCAGCCTGGGACAGTGGGAGGTGTCCCTGCCCATGGCAGAAGATTGGAATTGGATGAGCTTTGAGGTCCTTTCCAGCACAAACCATTCCGTGATAAGGATTTTGGGCTGCTGCACTGTTCGGGAGGTTGCTCAACCTTTAGACCTAAAATACCCGTTTTATTTCTATTTCTTTTTACATATATATATATAAAGACTTTATGCATATAAAGGCTTTCTAACAACTTTCTCAAAAGCCAAACTGATGTTTCTGTCCCATTTTTTGAACCCTGGCATGGCGATTTTGGGGCCGCTTATCTTGTTCTCTGCATGAGGAGCAAACTCACCTTGTACCCTACCCTCCCTCCTGGGGTGGGATCCTTTGGGATCCTCTGCTGGGAGAGGATGCTCAGCTCTTGACAGTTCCCAGAGCAAAAGCAGTTCATAAAACCACTTTGTGTGATCAGAGAAAGCAGCTTAGAAAAAAAGCACTGACCTCAGAGAGTCTGGACAGTCTAATAACCATTTATAATAGTCAGACTGATTTTCAGCCTCTTGGCTTTTATTATCCTTAGGGTCATATTCTTATATTTCTTAGATTTTTTTTTCCAGAGTTCAATTGCATGAAAATGTGCAATTAACACATACAAATAACCCCAGTTTGTGCTTTCTTGCTGCCCCATTTTGTGGGACATTGTTTTGATTTTACTCCTGAAAAAAGCCCCAAGTTCTTAAGTTACTTGTGTTTGCAGTCTGGTACACTCTTCTAAAATAAAGGAAATTCAAAATTTCTTAGGTTCTGCTGGAAAATAGCTACAAAGAACAGGAAAATATATTAATTACAAGCAGAATTCAATTTTCCCCCCATTTTTTCCTTTCTGCCTGGATGGTTAGACCAAAGAATCTCCTTTCTTTCCCTGTTACCTTTCAGAGAAGTGAGAAAAACAGGTTTTATTTCAGTTGTCTCCTCTCAGTAGTTGTGAAATCGTCTCAGGCCTTGGTTGAGGAGTGTTAAGTTTCAAAGTCTGTATATTTTGTTCCTTTCAGCCTGAGAGTTTCTCATCTGGGTTCTCCTTCTCCTTCCGTAGGTATTTTATCGTCCTCCCCGGGAGTTTCTCAATTGAGAAATCTGTCCTTTAAAACAGTTACATAATAGCTGTCACTAAAAAGCTTATTAATTGTAAACCCAGTAAAGTACTTAATTCCATCTTTTTTATGTCATTATATTTTTGCTGCCCCATTTTCCACTGCTGTGACTCAGATCTTGAAACGAGTCACACATCCATCAGTGGAGTTTGTAGCTGGGGTGCAACAAAATTTCGTCTCAATCATTTAAATCCATTTTTCTTCTTTAGACACTTCTCACTTTTCTGTTCAGGATGCAGGGAGCAGGGAATATTGAGCAGGAAGATGAGAGAGCTGGGAAGGGACAGAGGGTGACAAAAAATATTATTCGCCTAAATCTTGGCCCATGAGGAGATTTTTTTTGTATTTTGTCTTTGCAGGAAAACTTGTGGACTGGCCTTAAATGTAATTCGTGGAATCATGGAATGGTTTAGGTTGGAGGGACATTAAAGCCCATCCAGTGCCACCCCTGCCATGGGCAGGGACACCTTCCACTGTCCCAGGCTGCTCCAAGCCCCAGTGTCCAGCCTGGCCTTGGACACTGCCAGGGATCCAGGGGCAGCCACAGCTGCTCTGGGCACCCTGTGCCAGGGCCTGCCCACCCTCCCAGGGAACAATTCCTTCCCAATATCCCATCCATCCCTGCCCCCTGGCACTGGGAATCCATTCCCTGTGTCCTGTCCCTCCATCCCTTGTAAAGAGTTTCTCTCCATGTTTCCTGTAGCTCCTTCAGGTCCTGGAAGGTCACAGTGAGGTCACCCTGGAGCTTTTCTTCCCCAGGCTGAACAATCCCCATTTTGCTCTTCTTACTCACCAAAATAACCTATCTCAATTTATCCCTGTATCTTAATTTCTCACTGATTTCCTGATGCAGTGGCACGACCCACATTCAGGGGCTCTCTTCCAAGGGCAATTAAATAACTCCCTGATTGAAATGGAGAATAAAATACGCCGGGGATCAGTGCCCTGTTCCCCACTGGAACAATTCTGTCTGATAGCACCTGTGCAAGTTCATTTTTAGAGGTCCTGCCCCAGCTTGGCACAAGTGCTTGGTTTAAAGCTTTTAAACCTTCATTGTGCCATAGAACAGCAGGCCAGTTTAGAGGGAATCTTAAAATCATGGAATATCTGCAGCTGGAAGGGACCCCCAAGGATCATGGATCCAACTCCTGGCCCTGCCCAGACACCCCAACAATCCCACCCTGGGCATCCCTGGGAGCGTTGTGCAAACACTCCTTGAGCAGCCTTGGGGCTGTGACCTGTTCAGTGCCTGAGCACTCGGGAACCTTTTCCTACATAAATCCTCATAAAAGTCATCTCCAAACCCCACTTCATGTTTTATTTACGTGTTTATTTGCTACTCTTTGCCTTCAGCCTGTCAGGTAATTAACTTCCATCTCCAAAGCAAACCTGATTAGCAGAGAGAGAAAACAAAACTGGGCTGTGTTTGGATTGCTCCATGTCCCTGCAGACTCAAGGAAAAATAATGGATTGAGACTTGATGAAATGTCTGATGAGGTAATGAGAAAGTATTTTAACCTACTCAGAGATCATTATGTGGGGTTGGCTCAAGTTCAGGAATATCTCCATAACAATCCTGGAATTTTTCCATCACGCTGAATCTGTTGGAGGCTGCTGGGAAGGTTGGTCATCACTTTCATCTGTCCAGGGCCAGGTGACCACAAAGGTTGCTGTGAAAAGGTTCCAAGTCAAACATTGAAGCCCAGTTTGTCCAGTTATGAAGTGAGTCTGAGCAGGGTTTATAGCATGACCAAGATGTGTCTTTGTAAGCTTAAGGCCATCCTTCTCCTTTTCCTCCAGAAAACCCCTCCTAAATCTCCTTTTCCTCCCAACTAAACCACTCCTAAATCTCTTTTTCCTCCCAAGAAAACCACTTCTCAATCTCCTTTTTCCCCCAACTAAACCACTTCTAAATCTCCCTTTTCCTCAGAAAACCACTCCTAAATCTCCTTTTCATTAAGAAAGCCACTCCTAAATCTCCTTCTCCTCCCAAGAAAACCACTTCTAAATCTCCTCTCCCTTTTCCTCCCAAGAAAACCGCTCCTAAATCTCCTTTTCCCCCAACTAAACCACTCCTAAATCTCCTTTTCCTCCCAAGAAAACTACATCTAAATCTCCTTTTCCTCCCGAGAAAACCTCTCCTAAATCTCCTTTTTCCCCCAACTAAACCACTTCTAAATCTCCTTTTTCCTTCCAGGAAACCACTTTTTGCTGCAGCAGAATCCACACCTCTTTTGCCAGACTTTCAGGACACTAAGTGTTGATGCAATGGAACTGATCCTGCTGGATGCAAAGTTTTTTAGGAGACTAAAAGAAAACCATGATTTGTTCTTCTCCATGTGTATTTTAGCCCATGCTTCTCAAATCTTGTTAACTATGGAGCTCTATCAGGCTGAGACAGCTGGAGATGGGATTCTTGGAATCAAATCTTATGGCAGCAGTTAAACTTTAATTCTGTTTAATCCCAGGTTTGATTCCTGGTTTTGCCCCCAAAATGTTTTTCAAATCACTTATCTTTCCAAGCATTCCATATTTGTAGGTTTAATTAACCTGCTTAATCTCTGTGCTTGTGTAGTCAATTAATTTTCCTTTTTTCATGTCGTCACAGTAAAAACTGGCCTGGTTCCAAGTCCTGTCATTAAATCCTTAGGGCCTCTTATTTTGCATAAAGTCTTTATTTATCTTTTGTGTGTGTGTTACTTTTGAATTTCAGCAGACAAGGTTTTTACAGCTCTGTCACTTGGGTGGATAATTATTCTCTGCAGGGTTAATTAACACACCCAGGTATGTAGAGAAGATACAGAATGAGTGATTAAATTTCAGTTTTCATAGGTGGGTTTCTTCAGAATTCCAAAAGAAAATACAGAATGAGGTAGGTAAAAAAAAAAACCCCACACAAATATTAATTTGTTTTTTAAATTTCTAAGAGGAGATGACCTCTGTTCCATGATTTTTGGGGCATTTCAAGGATTTATCCCATGTTCATTATACAATGTATCCCAAAATGCCATAGGAGATGAATTAAGATTTGTTTTTAAAGCTGTTGTGGGCTTAGTTCTTGGTTTGGAGAATATTTATGACTTTCTACATGAAATCTTGTATTTCACTGAGCCTCTGTGCATAAAGGACCAAGATTATCTTGGAGAGCAATTAGAACCCTGAGTTTTTCCCTGGAAGTGTCCAAGGCCAGGTTGGATGGGCCTCTGAGCAGCCTGGTCTATGGAAGGTGTCCCTGCCCATGGAACTGGATGAGCTTTAAAGTCCCTTCCAACCCAAACCATTCCAGGATTCTGTAATTCACATCCTCCCCTTGGGCTTCATTCTTGTTTTGGTGACAAGCTTTGGTTTCTGCTCTTCCACTTCTGCAGCCATCCTTGGGCAGAGGTGGTGTGACAGTTCCTGGTGGTGGTTGGCAGTAGTAGGTGGTGCTTTGGCAGCTTTGGGCGGTGGTTTGGCACCTTTGGGTGGTTATTTGGCAGCTTTGGGTGGTGCTCTGGGTGCTGGTTTGACAACTTTGCGTGGTGCTCTGGGAAGTTTGGGTGCTGGTTTGGCAGTTTTGGGCGATGGTTTGTCAGTTTTGGGTGGTTTTTTGGCAGTTTTGGATGGTGATTTGGCAGTTTTGGGCGGTGATTTGGCAGTTTTGGGTGGTTTTTTGGCAGTTTTGGGCAATGGTTTGGCAGTTTTGGGTGCTTTTTGGGCAGTTTTCACAGTGCTCTGAGTGCTGAAGTTGATGTGATGCTGCTCTGGCCGATAGATGATTTTCTATCATAGTGGGGCAGGGCCATCAGTGAGTTCCTGTCCCTGACTCTGGGTGTCACGGGGTGACAAGAGCGGCCCAGGGCCAGAAGCTGAGGCCTCTGTTTGGGTGGCCTTGGCTCAGGGAGTGGTTGTTGATCCTGCCCTGGCCTCGCAGTCGGTGCCAAGGTTTTCCGTCGCTGCTGACATCCCACACTGCCATCCTCCATCCCTGCTGCCCCAGGGCAGGAGTGTTTGCGTCAGGACAGCCACGGCAGAGACCTTTGAAGAAGCTGCGTCTCTTCTTTTTCATCCTCACTTGAGGATCCCTGCAGGGAATCCTTCCTAAAGCTGGGATTGCTTTGGACATTGCAGGAAAGCTCTGCTGTCACCCCTGCTGGTGCCCTTTCCCATTCCCCACCTCCCACTGCTGGGAGCAGCAGAGGAGCCCGTGGTGCCATCGTTCCCTGTCTTTTCCACTTCCAGCTGTTGGCATCTGGATGCACAGCCGGATGCTGTGGCCTCCTGGATGTTCCAGTGCTGCCCAGCCCACTTTATGTCATTCCTTGTGCTGTTTGAGGGAATGTTGTCCTGCATCATGAAAAGCCAGTTCAGGAACCTGTGTATCAGTTAGATAACTCCTAAAGGAGGAAGAGACAACAAGGCCAGTCTGGACGGGGCTTGGAGCAGCCTGGCATAGTGTAAGATGTCCATGTCCATGGCAGGGGGTGCAATGGGATGAGCTTTAAGGTCCCTTCCAACCCAAACCACTCTGGGATTCTGTTCCATGATTCACTAAAAGCAAATATATTCCGTGGGTTCTAATTCCTGGCCGAGTGTGTGTTTGATTGTGGCATAAACCCACTGCCTTTCCCAGGGGGAAGAGAAGAACCCCCTCATTTCATAACGTTCACCATTAGAATTTGGGTCTAATACCAGGATTTAGATTTTTCTCTAAGGGATTTAAAGACAATGTGGCACTTGAGAATGTGGGTTAATGGTGGCCTTGGAAGTGCTGGGTTAACAGTTGGACTTAGTGATCTTAGAGGGCTTTTCCAACCTGAATGATTCCATGACTCCAAGTGTTATATCCATGCTGCTGTTTCCCTTCCACTTGTCTGCCATAGCAGTAGGGGCACATTAACACAAACATTGCTCTCCAGCTCTGCACAAGGAGGGCTTGGAATGCCAGGCCTGGATGTGAGACTTCCTGGCACTACCAAGGCTGTCACCTGCAAAAGTTGAAATAAATAAATACAATCCTCTCATTGCTGTTGCTGCACAAAAAGTATCTTCTTCTCCCTTCTGCCTTTATAGGGAGTCTTTTAAATTCCAACCCACAAAGAATAAGCTCAGTCTTAGTTAGGTTTCTTAATTTGTACCTTAAAACAATTGGCTTGCACTCTTTAGCAGGCAGTTTTTCTCTGCTTCATGATGTTTTTACACCCATTGCCCTTCATTTTAGCTGTGTCTTTGCTGTGTGGTGCTCAGAAATCCCCGTGTACGTTCCAGGTGTTCGAGTGCCCCATCCCCCCTCGCAGGGGCTGTGGAAGCGTCCCCCTGCTGACGCTGTGGTTTTGCCTTGCAGCTGACGGCTGTGGATGCGGACGAGGGAGCCAACGGCCGGATTGTGTACGAAATCCTGGCTGGGGATCAGGGACACTTCACCATCAATGACCGCACAGGCCTCATCACCATCGCCCCGGGAGTGGTGCTGGAGGTGGGGCGCTCCTACGCCCTCACGGTCAGAGCATCTGACAGTGCCCCTCCAGCACAGAGAAGGTAATTAATTAATGCACCTGCTAACGAACCTCGTCATTCCAGCAGATCAGCAGGAATACCTGGACCACATCCCCATGTCTGTAAACGGCACTGGGATAAAATTCCATGACTCCGCTCTGGAAAAGTGGCACAGCAGAATTCTTGCCCTTTGTGGTCCTTGATGATGTTTCCCTTGCAGCACTGGGTTTTCAGGATTTCATTTGCTTGCCATGGTCTGTTGTTAAAAGTTCCCAGTTGTACTGTCTCTGGGCGTGTCCATTCGTTCATTGAGGTGAGGGGATGGAAAGAAGAAAGCAAGTGACAAGGGAGATGCTTTTTATTCAGAAAATGCAAAAAGAAGCCCAAAGAATGGGGTTGCTGAGCTGGAGACCCTCTCCAGGTGCAGGGTGTGCAGTGTCCCCACTAAGACCAAAATTCCTAAGGGCACAATTGTCTCTGTTTTACCCCAGCTGATACAGAAGAGCAGGCTGCAAATTTGGGGTTTAGGCAGGGGGTAGAACAATGTCATCTTTAGGGTCCTTTTTAACCCCAACCATTCAATGATCTCTGTGTTCGAAAAGCAGCGAAGGTATCAAGCGCTGCTGACCTGTTTCTGCGGAGTTTGTGTCCTAAATGTGGCAGTTGTGCCAAAATGTCATTTTACGAAGGTGGGGGGGTTGGCCAAAAAATATCTCTTGTGTTCTGGGCCTGCTGTTGATAATGTGAAAACCTCCTTGTCCAAAGAGCATGACAGGGAGGAACAGGAGGCTCCAGCATTTAAATCTCCCACAGGAGTAAAGTGAAAATCTCTTCTTCAAATGGGAAATGCGAGAAGGAAAGAGAGCACAAGAGCAGGATTTCAGTAACTGGGTTTTCCTCAGGACCTGCTGCTTCTATCATGTCTCCAAGAAAGCAGCTCATGCTGCTGTGCACGTTTTGTACTTACTGTCCATTCAGCTTGTTAAGTTGTTCATAAAATTCACATCTGGTAGCAGTCTCCTGGTTGAATTTCACTCTCCTTTTCCTCCTGGCAGTTTTCTTCATAAGCCCTCTCGAGCTGGTAGTAGGCTGCTGGTAGTGCTGAGGAGAAGATTGAGGACAATTATTCATTTATTTTGTGTAGTACTTCAGTGTGAAGGGCAAAAATCAGTAATTCCCCTTCAGAGAGTCTGAGATCCCCGTGGTGTGGGCCCCACTCTACAGCTCTGATTGCCATCAGCTCCTTTTGTGCTGGAGAAATCTTTGTGCTGTCTAAAAACATGTATTTCTGAGGATGCATGTGGGGAGCCTGTGCTTCCTCCTCTGAAAATGTCTTTGTGGCAAAAACAAAGTGGAAAACTCTGCCAGGATAACCAAAGTCACCTGGAAAGTGGCTGGATTTCAGTCATCCCCTTGCTTATACACAAAGCAAAACCCAGCCACTGAACCTGGCTCAGGAACTGTAGCTCTGCAGCCTTTGTAAACACAAATTTAAATTGGAATTCTGTGGAGGTGTTTTTTGGTTTTTGCATGGAGTGACATTTAAAAATGTGCCCAAACTGAGATCTGGGGTTTAAGTATTATTAATTATAATTATTATTGTAAGTTATTGAGGTATCATGGAATCATTAAGGTTGGAAAAGGCCTCCAAGATCATCAAGTTCAACCTTATCAACTAAACCACAGCAAGTTCCACATCCAGTTGTTTCTTGAAACCTTGCAGGGCTGGAGATTTTACCACTTCCTTGCACAGCCCATTCCTATACTGAAGCACAACAATTTCTATTTTTGGGAAAAAAAAAAGACAACATTTGTAAAATCAAACAATTTCAGGTCAGACCTTAGGCTTTTCACAATCCCTCAGATTCCTGGACATGGGAGCCATGTCACTTGGTGATAAGGGATCTGCTGGATCAAGTCAAGATGGGTTGGTCCACATGGATAGAAATCCATTCATCGTGGATTTTATAATTGCCCAG
This sequence comes from Aphelocoma coerulescens, assembly GCF_041296385.1. Taxonomy (NCBI): domain Eukaryota; kingdom Metazoa; phylum Chordata; class Aves; order Passeriformes; family Corvidae; genus Aphelocoma; species Aphelocoma coerulescens. Next base: position 1,574,160 of record NC_091020.1, read on the forward strand.
AGCAGCTGTGGCTGCCCCTGGATCCCTGGCAGTGCCCAAGGCCAGGTTGGATGGGACTTGGAGCAGCCTGGGACAGTGGAAGGTGTCCCTGCCCATGGCAGGGGTGGCACTGGATGAGTTTAAGGTCCTTTCCGACCCTAACCATTGCATGATTCCATGTGGAGATAATTCAAGCAGTGATGGGGATGCAGTTGACTTTCAATCAGCTGGTGTGGCACAGAAGCTGTTTTTCCATCCTGGAGTGATTTTGGGAGCTCTCTGCAGTTCCCAGATGCTGTGCTGTGTATTCACCTGAAAACACCAACTGCAGTGCTTGGCTCATCTCCTTCCCCTTCCCATGCCAGAGGAGAATTTGCCAGCTCCTTAATTGGGCTATAACCCACACAAAAGGCACGGGGGAAAAATGCAAAGTGTTGATAAAAAATGGATTGGAATTGCAAAAAAAGCCATTTAATATTAGAGTGCTTTTAGTTTTCAGACTATTTGTGCTTTACTTCTGTGATTTTGCCTTATCTATTTGAAGAAAATTTGTTTACTATTCCCAGAATCCCACAATGGTTTGGGTTGGGAAGGGACCCATCCAGTCCCAGGGCAGGGACACCTTCTACTGTCCCAGGCTGCTCCAAGCCCCAATGTCCAACCTGGCCTTGGACACTGCCAGGGATCCAGGGGCAGCCCCAGATGCTCTGGGCACCCTGTGCCAGGGCCTGCCCACCCTCCCAGGGAACAATTCCTTCCCAGTATCCCATCCATCCCTGCCCTCTGGCACTGGGAAGCCATTCCCTGTGTCCTGGCACTGAATCCTGTCACAGTGTGTGTGTGGAGGTGCCCACTTCCCTGGGGCTGGGATTTGTCCTTCTGGACAGCAGTTCCTTATCCTGGAGCATGGCCAGGGTTGTGTGACAGTCCCCAACACGTTGCTGTCAGCCCTGGTGTTGCTGCAATGCTCTGCTCAGCTCCCATCAGTGACCCAGGCCTGCAAAATCTGCTGGGAAAGGGCAGAGGGAAACATCCACCGCACAGTGGTGACTGTGCTCAGCCACAATTTTGGGCAGCTGATTCAAAATATTCATCAGTGATGTGTTGTTTTCATATTAAATGAGCTCTCTCAGTTTTCACAGCAGCTGTTTCAACTACAAATGTTGGGTAATTCCAGGTAGGACCCTCTAAAAAAGCTCTGGAGATTGCTAGCCCTGCAAGAAGCAGCTCTTTGCATTCACGATTGTCTCCCTCTTCCTGCCCCACCTCCAAAAAAACCAGGACAAATCCCTTTGGTTTCTTTCCTGCAGCCCTAAAAGCTGAGATTTATCTACTTTGTCCAAGGATTTCTGAGGGGAAAAGCTACACCTGCAGTGCAGCACTTGCTCTTCTCAAGGCTTTGTCCTGGGGTGGGGATGCTGTGCTGACATCCAGGAGGGAAGGCAGATGGGATAACGGAGCAAGGAGTCAAGAGGAAGATCCCTTTAAGTCAGATTTTAAATCTCCCATCTCCAGGGGGACTCCTGGCTCCCTTTCTCAAGTTGGAGCAGTAGGATATCGAGTGGGTTTACAGGATGGTTTGAGCAAGGTCTGCAGTGCCAGTGTCCCAAAGAACCTTCAGTATTCCCCCTGGAATGCTGTTTGCAGTCTGTTTGGGACAGGGATTCAGTGCAGCTGAAGGGTTTGCCAGGGATTTGTAGGCTCCTGCATTGCCACTGCTCTGAGATGGGGATTATTGACCCACAGCATCGCAGCAGCCTCACAGAGTTGTGTGCATCTCTTCTCCCAGCATTGTCCTCTCTGCCAACATTCCCTGCTCCCTCTTTTCCAAGGAAAGGAAGCAAACTGCCTGACAGCAGGGATGCTGCAGGGATGCTGCTGTGCGTGGCAGGAGCAGTTCCCAGCTCGGGATTTGTGCTGCTCTCACAGAGGGCATTGGGAGCTGTTTGTTTGTGGAGTGTGCACTGATAACTCACTGCTCTATTTTTGAAAGAACACCACCTTGGGCTGCTTTGGGGGAAATTATTGAGCTTTTCTTCCTGTTCATGTGGCAGCCTGCTTTCCTTTTGATCCAGAAGGAAAAACATGTCCTGAAGCTTTTAGAGGAGCAGAGGGAGGCTGGTGGAGCTTGAGAACACAGTGTGTAAAGCAGCCATTGTGGGGTGGATTTATTGCTTCTGACTGGGTTTGACTGGTTTTCACTGGGTTTGACTGGTTTTTCCCCCCTCGCACTGCAGGAGCTCCATCACCACTGTTTACATCGAGGTGCTGCCTCCCAACAACCAGAGCCCCCCGCGCTTCCCACAGCTGATGTACAGCCTGGAGGTCAGCGAGGCCATGAGGATCGGAGCTGTCCTGTTAAACCTCCAGGTACAGAGGCTTCCCTGGCACTCCCTGAGGCTGGTGACAGCTTCTCCACCTTCCTGCCCTCTGTGTCTGTGCTGTGCACAAGGCAGTCCTTGCATCCAGGGGGAAAGGGGGCAGTTCATAGGGATTGAGAATTGTTTTGTTCTAATTAACAGCCCCTTTTATGTGGATGGTAGAGAAAAAGGCTCACTTGGCTATTTCTATAATTTTTTTTTTTTTTAATATGGGAAAAGGTGCTACAGGCTGCAAATGGCACTGCCCAGAGCAGCTGTGGCTGCCCCTGGATCCCTGGCAGTGTCCAAGGCCAGGTTGGACACTGGGGCTTGGAGCAGCCTGGGACAGTGGAAAGTGTCCCTGCCCATGGCAGGGGGTGGAACGAGTTGATCTTCGAAGTCCCTTCCAACCCAAACCATTGTGGGAATCTGAGATCCTGTGATAATTATATTAGAAAAAAATTCCCATGAGTGGCTGAAAACTTGACAGGCCTGTGATTTCTTGTGTTAAAATCTCTCTATATATTTGCCAGCAGATCAGAGGAGCTTCAGCACCTCATTCATGGGGAATTTCAGCAAGACTTTTGGCAATTTGCCTTCCCTAGCCTGTCATTTTTGAAAAATGCCTGAAGATGTTTCTTCCCCTTGGTGTGTGTAACAACAGGCTGAGAGAGAGCAGAGATCCCAGCGCTGCCAGGCCCAGCATCAGGGGCACCTTGTGCTCTGGGATCAGGGGTCATGCAACAACCTCTGGCCAGCTCCGAGGGCAGGAACCTCCCTCATGCTCATGCACCAGGACCAGACCTCCGCTTGTTGTGTTAATGGTTAAAAAATCTGTTTTCTCCTCATTTATTTACTGTTCCTTATTTACTGCATTGTTCTCTGCCCAAAAAGCAGCTGTGCAAAATAGGGAGAAAAATGGCAACTCTTTATTGAGGCTTTTTTTTTTTTGAGGGATCAGGAACTTACCTAATGCTGTGTTCAGCAGCAGTGAAATAAAGGAGCTCTAATTAACTCACTGAAGCAGCTGGGTGGGAAGGTTCCTGCTAAAATGGGTTCCTGCTGAAAGACTGGGATTATTCCAGCTGGTTAAGCTGCTACAGTCACCTGTGCTGAGGGAGGATGGCTCATTTAGCGCAGTGCTGCCAATTAACTCCTGGCAGGGCTGTGGGGCCTGCAGGGAGGGAGGAGTGGAAGGGCCAGGCTGTTCAGGAGCCTTCTCCTCCCCAGTGGGAGACACTTGGGGTTGGAAGCCCCAAAGAGGACAGGAGTCAGGAACATGCTGAGAAACAGGAAAATTTGTGTTTCCTTGACAGGTGCTGGAATCTGTCGCTGAGGGCCTGAGGGATCTTTGGAGGCAGAAAAGCTCTTGGCAGGTTTTAGTATTGAAGGATTTGACAGGATTTAAATGTGGTTGGAAAGTGAAACTCCAATGGAATAATCTGCTTTAATGTTTCACTAAACCCCAAACAGCCCATTCTGTGCTGGCCCTGCTGAGGGACCTCAGGGCTGTGTCCAGTTCTGGGCCCTCCTGGCCAGAGAGCCCTGGAGGGGCTGGAGCGTGTCCAGGGCAGGGAACGGAGCTGGGAAGGGGCTGGAGCCCCAGGAGTGGCTGAGGGAGCTGGGAAAGGGGCTGAGCCTGGAGCAAAGGAGGCTCAGGGGGGACCTTGTGGCTCTGCACAAGTCCCTGACAGGAGGGGGCAGCCGGGGGGGTCGGGCTCTGCTCCCAGGGAACAGGGACAGGACAAGGGGAAACGGCCTCAGGCTGGGCCAGGGGAGGCTCAGCTTGGACAGCAGCAGGAATTTCTGCATGGAAAGGGTGCTCAGGCCTTGGCAGGGGCTGCCCAGGGAGCTTTGGAGTGCCCATGCCTGGAGGTGTCCAAGGAAGGGCTGGAGGTGGCACTCAGTGCTCTGGGCTGGGGACAAGGTGGGCATCGGGCACAGCTTGGACTCCATGGGCTGGGAGGGCTTTTCCAGCCTCAGGGATCCTGGCTTTCATGAAAAATACTTGATTGTTAAATCCCAAATATGCTTGGCTTTAGCTTTGGTGGTTAGTCCAGGACTGTATCTCTTGTAGGTCTGGTAGTCCTGAACCTGAAATGGGGAAGATGTAGAGAGACTCTTTACAAGGCCTGGAGGGCCAGGACACAGGGAATGGCTTCCCAGTGCCAGAGGGCAGGGCTGGATGGGATATTGGGAAGGAATTGTTCCCTGGCAGGGTGGGCAGGCCCTGGCATGGGGTGCCCAGAGCATCTGGGGCTGCCCCTGGATCCCTGGCAGTGCCCAAGGCCAGGTTGGACATTGGGGCTTGGAGCAGCCTGGGACAGTGGAAGGTGTCCCTGCCCAACTGGATGGGCTTTGAGGATCTCTCCCAACCCAATTCCAAGTCCAGCTCCCTCATCCTGCATTAAACCCCCATCTGTATTAAAGGACTTTTTCTGTGTGCAGCATATTTATGTTTTCATCTTCCTTTATTCCCTGCTGTATAAAATCCACCAGGACATTTTAAACATTCATAAATTGAGCATGTAAGCTTCTGAAATCCTGTGCTGCTTTTCCCAGGCAACAGAAAGTTCCCAATGAGCCATCTTTCTTTGGTTCTTGTGGAATTCTAGCAGTGTCTTAAGGTATTGGCTGTGTTCCATTGATAATATGGGATATTACCAGGCCTCAAATATTGAAAGTGTTTTCATGTGGAAATTTTCTCCCTGATGTTTCTTTTCGTAAGTCTTATCAATCCAATTAGTGTTTGGGCTGGTGCAGATTAAGAAATTATGCTTTTATGGTTCTCTCTTAGCAATAATTTGGTAGTTCTGCACACTGCAGGAGGGTTACAAAATCCCGGAGAGAACTGGCAGAATTTTTCAGGTATTCCCAAATTATTAAGTCCAAAGATCTGCAAAACATTAGGGCCAGTAACAATGCAAATGCATCTGCTTTAAATTTGCCCTTTAGTCTTTGGAAAAATAAAATTCACTTTCTTCTTGTCCATTAAAATTTCTTATGCTGATGATGGAGGTTTTTATTGCTTTCTTATCCACTTATTTATTTTCTAACGCACCTGCTTGGTCTTGACTGGTGTTTTAATTAACAACATTTGAGATTAATGTAATATTAAATGATCTCCACTGCATTAATTTGTAAATAAACCTCAGAGTTTATTGCATGCCTGGGAGGCGTTTACGGCTTCATGTTCTGCCAGCCATTATTAATTAAAATATGCAAATGCTGTTGTTTTTTCTGGGAGCCTGCAGAACAAATAGGGCCGTTAGCAGGGTCCAGTTATGTGCTGAACAAGGAGCTAACATGGAATTGTTGTGTGCAATTTATGGAGTCACTCCATGCCATTGATCTGGAAAAAATCAGGAATGGGTTACCCTTCTCCCTTGCCTTCAGTGGTTTTCTTCTGCATGTAAGAACTTCCTGTCCTTTGCTTTTAAAGAAAGCAGGAGTTTTTAAAAACGATGATTCGCTTTTCCCCCTTTGGTTTGTTTTTTTTTTTTAAGCATCTTGATTGAAGGTGGGTTTTCTGTGGGGATAAGGGGAAAATGAAATCAACTACAGCCAGCCTTTGATTTTCTGGCTTTCTGAGAGCCCCCGGCTTGTTATGAGCGAGTGCTCATAATGACCATTATGACCATAATGATACCCCTGAGATGACTTAATGTGAAGGGAGGGCAGGATGCCCTGCAGGGAAGGGAAAAGGAGGACAAAGGGCTAAAGACAGGAGCAACAATGGGATTCTGGTGATTTAGGATCAAGGCCAGTCCTCAGAGGTGCCAGCTCCTCATATTTGCTGCCTCCAGCGTTTGTAGCATTTTGTGTTCTTGGCTCAGACCCAGACTGTTCATAGCTTCAGACCAAGGAGATCCAAATTCCACCCACACCTCCCGTCACTCAGTACCACCCATGGAATTTAGAAACAGTTTTTCCAGTTTTCCCAGTCTGGCATTGATGTTGTGGATGGGAATATTGATCAGTGCTGGAAGAGCTGCACACACCCGTGCAGAGCTGAGTCAGTACTAACACTGCCCACTGCTGCCTGGCCTTCATTTTGATGATGGGTTTAATTCTTGCTTCCATTTGGAGACCGTGTTGTCGGGACTCCTTTGGGAAAATGTCCCATCAAGCAGTGGGAAAAGCCTTCACTGTGGCTCAGCTGCTTTATTGATCCACAGCTTCTGTCCTGCTCAGGAGAGCTGTTGTCCTGTTGGAAAATCAGATGAAATTGCTTCAGCATCCTTTTGTTCTAGAGAAATTTAGCTCGGTGTGATCCATCTGCACGTTGGCATCGCAGGGAAATTACAAATAATTTGGATATTTGGGGGTTTCTGGGAATTGTGCTCCACCTGCCTGGTCCGTGATTTCCCAGCTCGTTCCTCCATGAAGGATGCACCTTGTGCTTGCCCTCCAGCATTTTTGCCCTCTCAAAAAAACCCTCTGATGGCTTTGAGATGGCTCCAGCCCTTTTATACACCAGGATGGACTTTGCCAGGCTTGAATTTCAGCAGCTGATGTAAAGATGCTCTGTTTATGAACATCTTCTCTGCCTGACTCTTGCCCAGTTTTCAGCTGGAGTTTCTTCCTGGTTAATTTAGTCTGGAGCTGGGACAGGGGCAGTTTTACCTCTTTGACCTTCTCAATGTCGTCCCTTCTGCTTTTCGAACCACTCCTCAGGTTCCTTCTGTAGCTTAAACATTTCTTTGTTATCCTTTATGTTCTCTCCTCTTTCTATTCCAGTTTTGCCTTGCCTTTTCCTGACTTTGTCCCCATCGAGTTTTTCTTGCTTTTTCTTTGTTCTGATCCCTTCCATCTGACTTAGCCCCTATTTTATATTTGGCTAAGCCAAGTTGTTTTCTTGCTGCATTCCCTGCTCTGTCTGCACATTTAAATGGTTTGTGCTTCTGCTCTGAATTTTGGGGGGGTGTTTGAGTTGGGTTTTTTGTTCTTTTTCTTGGGTTTTTACCTCGAAAACTGCTTTGTAGATATCCAGCTCAAAGCTATGCAGCCCTCGATTGCTGTCTACAGCAACAACCTGACAGTAGCAGGGTCGAGCTCTTCCAGCCTCAAGTGGCCCCAGGAGAGACATCAAAAGTAGTTAATTCAACTTTTGAAAGGTTTTTTTTGCCACCTGATGGGTGAAATATCCTCATTTTGATGCTGTTAATGTCTGTTCTTAAAGGTCTTACCCTGATCTTCACCCCCCAAAAAGCAAATTATTGTGGAGGGTGAGTGCTGCAGTTGGAGCTCAGTGGAGCATCAGGCAAAGATTGGGATTCTGGTAAACACAGAGAGGGACCTGGATAAGAAGTGGAAATGAAGAATGGCAAGAAAGGAAACCAAAAGTTCAGTCTAATCAGTGTGGAGCTGCAGAACAATAGAAATTATTAAAGCCTGAATTTCATACTCATGCTGCTGGATGTAGCTGTAATTTGATCATTAGATAATTACTAATAATTAATAGTAATTATTATCCTCTATTCAGGATAGTGTCATTTCTGTGCAGCGTAAGAGTTCTGGTATGCTCCAGCTTTATCTTGAGTAGCCCGTCAATAATCAGAGTTGCCTTAGAAACAGGGATTGGTGTCATCCCTGTGGGAAACTTTCCTAAAACTTAATTCCCCAGTTTCTACGTGGAAGGGAAGAGAAGAAGCCTGTGCCACTGACTGAATTTTATCCTCTTTTTTCCTTCCCTAAAGGCTTTCGATAGAGAGGGCGACCCCATCAAATACCTCATTCAGAATGGAGATCCTCAGCAAGTTTTTAATCTCTCTCAAAGGTAAGCGGGAAACCCTTGGAAAACAGACTTGGAACTTGTCAGTCCAGGGAATGTGGGAGCTGAGGGAAAAGGGTTGTGCTCAGACACCTTCAGCTCCTCCTGCAAGGGGCTCTCAGCCATTGATGAGAGCTCTGGGAGCCAACTTCCACTCTGGGGTTTGTCACTGGCCACTGTTTGTTTATTTTAAACACTTCAGGTAGGGGAAACTCACTGAGGTGGAAAGATCCTATTTAAAAGAGCGGTCAGGGATTAATTAAAACCCTTTTACCTGTCAGCTCCTGGCTAAGACAGGGACAGTTTTCACTTTAATTTCTTGACTTGTTACACTTTAGCCTGTAGTGAAAAGCCTTTTGAGCATCGTTTGAAAACTGTCTTTTCCTTAAATTGAATTCCAACATAAATAGAGCGAGAAAGCGAGGGTTTGTTATGAAATTATGAACACCAGATTGGTCTGTGTCTGGCCCAGCACCCTTTTCTTTATTTTATCCATTATTAGGTGTAATTTACCTGTTATTAATTATTATTTGCAATCCCAAGTATCCTTTTCCTTGCCAAAGTAAGGGAGGGTGGTGAGCTGACTTCCCACAGTAAATGATGGGACAAAAGTAACCTGGGGCTTATTAATTCCTGGTGCAAAATAAGTCTAATTTGGTGTGAGGAAGAGGTTGGGAACCTAAACAACCAAACTTCCTGAGACAGGTTTGTATGTTCTGAGTGAGCTCTGGGTGATAAATCTGCCATTCATGGGGAATCAAATCCTTCAGGAAACAATGGGAATAAAGCTTTGACAATCCCAGCAGGTGCTGGTGCTCTCATTCACTAGGATTGATAAAAACTTGGCAGGTGAGGGAAGGGACAGCTTGGAGAGGGGACACTTTCCTTCACGGGGGTGGCCTGGGATTGGTGGAACACAGATTGATGTTGGGCTGCTGGTGCTATCCATGCCTTGGGACTGGACTTTTGTACGGATTCCCACCCAAGTGATGCAAGCAACCCTCTCCTTAACACGGAGAAACTCAGCCTGACCTCATCTGGCACCTTTAGAACTTGGATAATCTACAAGAGCTACGTGAGACATGCTCCAAAGAGGGGTCACAATGGTGGTAAAGCACCATTTTAGTACTTCAAACATGAATAATCCCACCTGGCTCTGTGAGAGATGCTCCAAAGGGGAGTTACAGTGGTAGTAAAGCACCATTTTTTGATTTTAACCTGAATAATCCCACCTGGCTCCATGAGAGATGTTCCAAAGGGGTCACTCAGTGAGTTGCTGTTTCAATAGTCCCTACTTAGCACGGCACCCTTCCTACCACACCATAAAATTCCTGGCAGTTCTCCACACCAGAGAGGCTTAAAAATACCTGTGGAAATCCAGGCCAGGCCCTGTCATGGAGATCCTCTGGAATCTGGGTCCATGTATTGTCCAGTTTGGGATGCAAGCAGGGTGGCCATAACCAGAAGCCAAGCAGTTAAAGGTGGTGTGTTAATGAATTCCCAGCTGGAATTCCTGCTCCAGCCCTCCATCCCCATCCTCTGGGACCCTTGGGGCACCTGACCCCCCCCCCCCGAGCCTTGCAGCCCTGACAAGCCTGAGCTCATTTGGGGTTCAGTGCTCTGCTCTGGCACCTCGTGCTAAAAAGAAAGAGTTCCTTGAAGTGTTTTCCCCTTCCTGTTCCTTTGGAAAAGGCTCTGTGCCAAGTTTCCTTCAGCCTTTTGCCTTTTTTTTCCCTGGATACTGAAATATGTTGATAATTAAAGAAGGATTAATATTAAATGAACATCTTTAATGTGAGGGGTGTAATGCTACAGGAATTTCTCTCAATTTTGGATGCTTGGAGGCCAAGGCAGAACCCATGACCAGGATTCTCTCTCCCTCTTTCTGGATTTTCGTTTGCCTTCCTGGGGCATCCAGTAAATCCCTGCGTAATTCCTGCCTGGCAGCACAAGGACTGGATAATCCCACTTTTACATCTCCCTACTCCATCTTTTTCCTCCTCAGTCTGAGGACTGGAGCAGGGTTTTGTTCTCCTTTCTCTGGCTCTGGAACCTGAGCACCACCTCTGGTAATTCCTTACCTCCTTACGTTCCCTGGAAAGCTGGGGTGTTAAAGGAATCGGAATCCTGGAGGAAAACACAGGGTATTGATCATTTAGGATATATAATTTAGGGTATTTATAATTCAGGATATTTATCATTTAGCCCGTCTTTTGAACGATGTTTGTCTATTGAAACAGACAGTCAAGTGCAATTTTTCCAGGGGTAAGAAGGAGATAAAAAAGGGGATATGGTAGAAAATATTGGAGAAGTGCACATGGATTGATGCAGGTCAGTGTTTGATGTCAATGTTTTATTCTCAGATCCACTTTGATATATTTTTTTAATTAATAATTTGCCACTTAAGTCTCTTATGTTTTATTTACTCTTCCTTCCCTCCCCTAAAATTTTTTTGTTCATATTTTATTGCAGTGTCTTGAACAAATGCTGAAAAATAGATGTTTCTATATAAAAGTAATATATCAAATAGGTTTAATTTAATTTACTAAATAGAATTAAATTATTAAATAAATTTCATTTATTAAATATATTGATTTATAGTCAAATCTTTATATATTATGATGGCTGATTGATTTGCCTTCTTGAGAGCTGTGTCTGTCTGCCAAACTAAGAATTTTTCTTAATCTAATTAAAGTCTTAATAATCAAATTATGATTAGTAACCCAATTATGACACTAAGCAACTATAATATATTTCAATAACTGTAAATTGGCAGATACAAAATATGGATCATGTTCTTTATTTGATCTATATATGGAATTTGTCTTTGGATAATCCATTTGTCCATTTGTCTCTGGATAATAATATAAATATCCGTACATGTGTACGGATTAATGATACATAACTATTATATTTATAATAACTATAGCTATAGATATCATAATATAATATATAACAATTATAGCTATATATTTTAAATAATAATATGTAGCTATATTTTTAAGTGTATATATTTATTATATATTATTTATTTAATATTATTTTATATATTTAGATTGTTTATATATATTTTATATCTATATTTATATTATTATTTTATATTATTTATATTATATATTTCTATATTATTTGTTATATATTTATATTATTTATACAGTATATATTATTATATAGTTGTTATTATTATATGAGATGTATATGAATATTACATTATTATAATATGTGGTTATATAGAGAATGTATATAAATAGACATATTTTTAATAAAATGTGGTTATCTATATAAAAAAATATATAAATATATGTAGAAACTCTCTCAGGTCTGTCCCTTTTTATGGTGTTGCACTTTGCCCTTTCCCTTTGGAGCATCATTTCCCCTGGAACAGGAATCCTCAGCATCTGGAATCCTGCTCTGGGAGGAGGAGGAGGAGGGTGCTGGAGGTTCCATTCTCCTCTCTCCAGGATCCAAGGCATGTCAGCTCCATATTCACTGGGTTAAAAACCATACACAAAATTCATTTACCACTGGTTTTTACCAACTTCCAGGGAAGTATTTTAGATCCAATGAAAATTTTCCTTTTTGGAGGAAGCTCAACCAGGACCATGAGCCCAAGTTTTCCTTGGATAACCACAAGGCAGATTGAATGGAGCACCTCCTGAAATATTCTTGAAATACTATTTTTCCCAGCAACCTTTCAATCCTAGGGCAGAATTGTGCTCCCACTCCCAGTTTCCACCAATTTCTGTGGTATTTATTGGACGGAACAGCTTCCCAGGAGGTGTTGGGATTTGTTTCTGTTGGAAAAAGTCTTGGCCTGGAACCAGTTTGCTGAGATCTTCTCTGAGACTAGGAAATTAGAGCAGGAACCCTGCAGAAATTTGAAATTTAGGGGGAAAACCCATTATTAGGTCCTGGTGTAACACATCCAAGTGTTCTGGAGAAGTCCAGCCAGGGAGACCTCCTGGTTTGGTGAGAATTTATGCTTTGGTTTGGATTTTCTGTTTTAATAAAACCTCTGCACAAGTCCCTGTTCATGCTCTGGGTCCTGAACATCAAATGTGGGTACAGCAAATAAAATTTAGAGCTTTGCCTGATCCCTGTTTGTGTCTGACCCATCCGCTGGCAATGGAATAGCACATGGGAAGTCACAGGATCTCCAGATCCCAGCTGGTGTGGATTTGGGGCTGCAAAATCTTGTGGTGTTCCACTTTTCTTAAGATATTTGGTGGAATTCCATGGGAGAAGCTGCCCAGGATCACTGTAATCCTGGATCCAAAGTTCTTAAATACCCTGCGGATTTAGGAGAGATGTCATTTTGTCACAGCCTTGCTCAAGTTCCAGCAGGCAAAATCCTGGGAATGAAATGTGGAGCTTTGGGACAGCTCAGGGCTCTGGTGCCAGCTCAGTTAAGCAGAGTTGAGCTTCTTTGTCAGTGAAGATTGTCCACACTGTGCCTTCCTTATCCTTCCTAGCACAAAAGTAATGACTCTGCAGTGGGGTCTTGTCCCTCTGGGTGGCTTTCAGACATCTGCAGGAGGGAATTAAATTGGAGGAAGAAATCCAAATATTTTATTTGTCAGCAGTTACAGGAATTTGCAATGTTTTCAAACCTTGTTTTATGTGGCTTCCAATTAACCGTTCTTTTGTTGTCCTTTTAAAATGGGCTTCAATAATCACAAGATCCCAACTCCCTGGCAGTGTCCAAGGCCAGGTTGGACATTGGGGCTTGGAGCAGCCTGGGACAGTGGAAGGTGTCCCTGCCCCTGGCAGGGGTGGCACTGGATGGGATTTAACGTTCCTCCCAACCCAAACCACTCTGGGATTTGTTTTCCACCACCCTTGTGCCTACAGCAATATTTAATTATTAGGGGATACTTGCAGCACTTACTCTGAAGTTACACAATGTGTAACTTTCCCCTGTAGCCTCTCCCTGAGGAGACTCACCCTGAAGTCTCTGTGTGTTGTATTCCCGGAGTTTCCTGCTCAGTCCTGCTGGATATCAGGACTCCTCAGTGATTGTCATTCTTTCTTCTCATTTATTGCAGCACTAATAGTAAAAATACTACATAAATAGGCTTTGATAATTAAATAAATAACTAAAGTGCAGCAGGAACAAATCGGGGTGCTGTGTTCAGTGCAGCTGTAGCTTTTGTAGTCTCGCTAGGCTGATATTTTGATCCAGGATTATCCCTGTATCCAAGTGGAGAGCATTAGGAATCGGCTCATGCTTTTTCTTGGCCTTCACCCACAGAAAGCCTAAAAGCTCCTACAAAGGGGAGCCGTGGTGTGAGCGAGGTGGTGGAGCTCAGGTGCTTGTAGACCTCTCCCAGCTGCCCTGGTAACGTGTCCTGCTTTTGTTTCGTTCCCAGCTCTGGCCTGCTGGCCTTGGGAAAGCCCCTGGACAGAGAGAGCACTGACCGCTACATCCTCATCGTCACAGCCTCGGACGGCAGACCCGACGGGGTGAGTGTCCTGGAGGTCTGGACAGCACAGGCCACCTCCACGTGGTCCAATTGTTGTGTGTTTTTCACGGATCTTGACCAAAAATATCTGAAATTTGGGAGTTTTCCTTTGGTTGGTGTGGGTGAAGCCTGCATGTCACTGCCTTTGATCACGGACAAAGGGATTTTGCTGCTTTGTGTTGTTCTTTAACAGCCCACATTTTGTGTATTCACAGATGTACTAGTTTGAAAGCAAACCAGCAGGAGATCCAAAGTCAGAATTACAATTTAACAGGAAAATTGAGATAAAGGCAATAGTAGACAAACACTGGCTTAACCTGACAGAGTCAGGATACGCCCTGACACCCTGTGGGTAGGGTGGTGGCAGCAGTCTGATTAAATGGTGGCTGCAGTCCTGTTGGAGTGAGGGATGTGGTCCTGTTGAAGTGGTGATCCTATAGTGAAGTCTGGTCCTTCTCTGGAGGTCCAGTGGTGATTATGGAGCTCTTGTCCTCTGGGAACCCAGTGGGCAGCACCCCTGTGCTGTTCCAGACCTCAGGTTATATCCAGGTGGGAATGCTTGGTCCCTCCCCCTGGGCGGAGCATCTCACAGAGGGATGATGTAGTTTTATGAGTCAGGCAGTGAGACTTGCTGGCCCATCAGCAGAAGATATCCCCCAGAGGGAGTTACCAGGGATGAGTCATGGAAGAGATAAAGAACCCAGCCCCACCTGCTTTAACAGCTTATGAAGATGGTGATGGAATACATACCTTTGGTTGCATCTTAAACTGTAACCTAAGAAAACAGATCTTCATCTTCTGTTTCTTCTCTGTGCTATGAAATACCTGCTCCTCTTCTTCCCTTCTCCCAGATGTAGAAGCTGTAGTAGTGATTTGCACTTCAGCCAACCCTTTTCCACAACAGACTGTCCAGCTCTCCAGAAAAATCTGGAAAAGTGCCACTTCTCTTTCAAAAACAACAATTTTTTTATCAGGAGCTATCTCCAAGTCTTGCATGTTTGCACTGATCCGTGACCCCACAACCAACCCCACCAACTGCTGCCTCACACTTGTGTTTAATATAACAAAATGGTGATTATTTTTTTCAATTTTCATATTATAAAATGGTGGACTATTTAAGGATATGTGGGTTTTGATCAAGCAGAGGCAATGGAATTATTTTTCCTGAAAGTTTGCAGCTGGACTGTGCAAGGTACCCGGGAATGCAGCAGCTCTGCCGTGGAATAATAGCACGGGATGGGGAGAAATCTCTGCACATCTGACCTTGCATATAAGGGCAGATCGAAAATATCTCTAATAATTAATAAATAACCAGGTAATGACCTGGGCTATTCTAGAAGGCTTTGAGATTGAAACAGAGACATCTCTGACATGTGGCTACAGAGTGATCATACAAATTCTGGGATTTGGACTTGTGCTCATCGTGGTAGAAGAAAACCTCGTTTATTTTTTCTATCCCATGCTCTTTTTAGCTTCTTCACCTTACAAGCTTTGCCTTCCTGCTCAGGATTTACTCAGAATTTCTCCCCACACCCCAAAATACTGAGGAAGTTTACAGCCTTTGTATGACTTAATGGCAACATGGAGTAATTATAACATTATAATTATTATAATTAAAATAAGTCTACACCTTTTCCATGAAAAATCTGGTTACAGTTGTTTTGGTAATTCATCTTAATACTTCTGGGTTTGTACCTTGTAAACTGCTTTCAAAGCTGCGAGTTCAGTGGTTTTGATCTCAAACTTCCAGCTGGGAAATCTGAAGATATAAATTAAAGACTTGCAGGTTGGTTCAGGCTGTGTTATACTCCTGAAATACTCTCTGGGGTGTAAAAAAAAAAAGGGGACTGAAAAGCTCCTTCCTCTTCCTTTCATCTAGAGGGAGATTCATTCGCTTTGCCCTGGGATTAAGGGGCCAGCAGATTAATTCCAACATTCCAAAGGTGATAGTTGGGGTTTTGAAAGGAAATCCTGTTAATCATGGCATGCTGCTTAGCAGAAAATAGTTGTATGTGAGCTGAGATATGGTGTTTGAAGCTCTGCTCCGGGAAATCCACCCCAAATAAACCATGGAGGGCTCCTTTAGAGTTGTCCCTGGACTGGGCTGTTGAACCCCTCTTGAAGGTCTTGTTACTTGGTGCGACAACAAAATCCACTTTAAGAAATCCACCCCCTGCTATCTCATTATCTCCTTTCCTCCCTCAATCCCACTGGCAGGGACCAGGGAGCTTTGGAGTGCCCATGCCTGGAGGTGTCCAAGGAAGGGCTGGAGGTGGCACTCAGTGCTCTGGGCTGAGGATCAGTCACAGCTCGGGCTTGATAATCTTGGAGATCTTTTCCAACCTCATTGATTCTGTGACTCTTATGATTCCATACCAGATTTTTTTCCCTGGAATTTTGCAGCTGCAGGTGTGTGTGAATTGCTCTCAGGGTGAAACGTGGGCACACTCTGTAGCTTGAGCGTGTTCCTTCTGCCTGGTTTGGGGTTTTTGTCACTGTCCCTTACCTGCCCATAGCTGCTTTCTGCACTTCCTATTTTCTCTCAGTGGTGGGGCACCGTTCTTTTTAAGATTGTCCAGCAACTCAGTTGACCAAAGCTTCTGGTGCCAGCACTGGAAAGGGTTAAGAGTTGGGCTTGCCAGGATTGCAAATAAGGCTGGATAAGCTCCTTCGCTTTCATTTTACAAACAAATTGATGAAACAAGGCAGCTCAACCAAGCCACTAAATCTCCAGGCCTTTTCCGTGCCAGGAAACAGTGGGTGTGACTGCTTTGCAAGGCTTCCTTGTGTCTTTGCACAATTCCCTTGATTTGCAGCTCTTCTGGATGTTCTCCCTGCTGGTTGACAGGCCCCTCCTCCTGGAGGAGGGGCAGGACTCGCTCAAAGTTCCCGGCTGGTACCGTGCCAAACCCTTCTGAGGACACGGCTGTTCGATCCAAGCAGTCAGTGCCATTTCATGGAGGAGTTTTGCTTTTTAACTAGTTTTTCTCATGAAGCAAGTGTCTTTTTAGGAGAAAAAAAAAGATTTCTACAATTACAAAACCACTGCTCCCCAAGCTCATTCACCTGCTGCTTGTCATCCAGCTCTGCTTTTTGTGAACAATTCCATTAGTGCCTACAGAAGACCAGTGATGTCACCGGATGCCTTGTTGCAGTTTGCCTAAAATCCTCAAATTAATTCCCCAGGCAGGTACAATGTCATTTAAATCCCATTTACATATTTTAGCTGGTAACACATCCAACCTGATCCCTTTCCATCCAACATGAAACCAGCTATTAGAGTCAAACCTACTAAAAGTCAGCTTTTGGATTTTATTTGCTGTATTTGCTTGGGGTTTTTTTAAATTTGAAAGGCATTCAAAGGAAAAAGACTTTACTGGTGTGGGCGTTTTTTGTTGTTATTGTTATGGGGTTTTTTTCAATTAGATGTGGTAGTTTCACCCTGCTCAGATGCCACCAAAGCTGCTCTGTCACTGCCCTCCTCAGCTGGACTGGGAAGGAAAATATAAGGAAAGACTCAGGAGTTGAGATAAGGACAGAGAGAGATCCCTCACCAAACATTGTCATGGGCTAAATAATGCGGGGAAATTGATTGATTTTATTACCCACAAAATCAGAGCAGGATAATGGGAAGTAAAACAAATCTAAAGAACATCTTCCCACCACCCCTCCCTCCCTCCCTCCCTCCCTCCTGGGCTCTCCCTCCATCCCTCCAGCGGCACAGGGAAATGGGAATGGGGGTTCATGTTGTTTGTGCTGCTCATGTTGTCTCCTCCTCAGGGGAGGACTTGGAGTCGTTCCCCTGCTCCAGTGTGGGGTCCATCCCACAGGAGACAGTTCTCCATGAGCTGCTCCAGCATGAGTCCCTCCCATGGGCTGCAGCTCTTCATGAACTGCTCCAATGCGGATCCACTTCCATGGGGTCAGTCCTTCGGGAACAGGCTGTTCCAGTGTGGGTCCCCCAGAGGTCACAAGTCCTACCAGCAAACCTGCTCTAGCATGAGCTTCTCTCTCCATGGATCCACATGCTCCAGTGTGGGCTTCCCATCTCTCTCAGCATCCCCCTGCTCCGGTGTGGGCTCCTGCAGGAGCTGCAGGTGGATCTCTGCAGCCTCCATGGGCCGGAGGGGCACAGCTGCCTCCCCATGGGCTTCCCCATGGAATCTCAGGGCAATCCCAGTTCCGGCACCTGGAGCAGCTCCTGCCCCTCCTCCTGCCCCACCCTGGATGTCTGCAGAGCTGTTCCTCTTCCATGTTCTCACCCTGCTCTTCTCTGGCCACAATTAAAACTGCACAATGACTTTTTTCCTTCTTAAATCAGTTATCCTAGAGGCATCACCACCACCTCTGCCTTGGCCAGCAGTGGGTCCATCCTGGATTTCCCAGAGTTGGGTCTGTTGGAGCTTCCAGCAGCTCCTCAGAGAATCCACCCCTATAACCCCTCACTACCAGAACCTTGCCACACAAACCCAGTCTAGGAGAGCTTTCCTCCTCAGTTACAACATGGAAAATGGCATTTGTACATTTCTGTGGCTTGGTTTTGTAAACCACAGTCATAGGATCACTGGATAAATTCCAGTTGCACAGGATCTCAAGAGCTGATACTCCTCAGACACTGCCAATTTAAATGTGGTTATTTAATCCATACCTTTCAAGTATAAAGATGCCCTAAAAGCCCTCACAGAGTGCAAAGAAGGAAACATTTTTATTGGGCTTTCATACTCACCTAAGTAAGTTCACTGTTTGTAGTTTTAGCCAGTGATCCTGGTTCAGAAATTGGAACCAGCACTCCAGATTTTCATGATCCACAATATTTCCCAGCCAAACTCTGTGTGAACAAAGATTTTTTAGCCATTATGACATGAAAGCAAAGGGGCAAAACCTCTGCTCATGAATTTTTAAATAGTGTATAAAATACTGGAATCCCTCAGCTGGGAAAGGTTGCTATGCTTGGAAATTGTTGATGCTTTCAGGAAGAGATTTATCCCAGGCGGCTTTGAAAGCTTTTTGTCTCAAGGTGATGACTCTCTTGTCCTCATAAAACCAGGGATGTTTTTCTCCATGGAGATAAGCAAGGCTCACTGGGCACCTCCAGCCCTGACAGGATCTTCCTTGGCCCAGGGAGACACATTAAAATGCATCTTTCTTCCCATTCTGGTGTGTCCAGGAGTTTGGAGGACAGCAGGACACCTCCCACATGAGCTTATGCTTCTGCTTGGGGTCCAGCAGCCCCAGCCCCACCCTTCTGGGGAGCAGTGTTTCCTCTGGATGCCTTTCCTGTACTTATGGAGATCACAGAATCCTTAAAGTTGGAAAAGACCTCTGAGATCATCAAATCCAACCATCGGCCAGCTCCACCACTAAACATGTCCTCAAGTGCCACATCCACACGTGTCTTGAACACTTCCAGGCATGGGGACTCCACAACTTCCCTGGGAAGCTGTTCCAGTGTTTTGCAATGCTTTTGGGGAAGAAATTTTTCTCCATATCCAAGCTAATCATCCCCTGGCACAACTCGAGACTGTTTCCTCTCATACTGGAGAAGACATCTCACTATTGCCTTTCCAGACCCACCAGTTCCTGGATTCTTCATTTTTAGGGACAGGACTTCTTTCCTCCACAGCTGCAACCAGGGCAGGCCAGTGCTCTGTGCCTCCCTAAAATCCGTGGCATATTGGAGTAGTACACGGATACAATGTGGTATTGGTTCTCCTTTTAGAGGACTCTGTATCCAACCCCCATCATCATCATTATCATCTACAAAGTCTGTTGAGCTCATTTTTGCATTTGGAAAGTCTGTGGTCCCACACACCTGAATTCTTGGGGGGGTTTAAGGTTTTTGGCCTTTTTTCTTGCTCCTTTTTCTGTGTCATTACCAAAGGTTTAACCTTAGAGAGGTTTGACAACACTGCTGTGGCACTGAGTAGCTGAGGTTTCTCTTTTCTAAGCCCCAAGGCTGATTTAACTCATTCATGTGGTGTGGTGACAGTCATGGTGACACCATTTGACTTTGGGGGACTGCTAATTCCATCAAAATTAATCCAAAATTATGCCCTCACCCAGCACCACAGCTTTCCATGGAGTGGGGTGGCCTGGTTGCCACCTTTTCATCACTTTTCTGTTCCCTGCCTTGGAATGCTTTTGCTTGCTTAAAATGCTCGGCAGTGGTGCCCAAATTATTGTTGTTCTGAGTTATGACCTGGAGCATTAACAGGCTTGTAGGTTTTCCCGGGAAAACATGCCCTGTCACCATTAACAATCCGACACGACAAACAATTAAGGATGCATTAATTGAGCAGGCAGGAAAATGCTTTTATTTCCCGAGTAATGAGCTTTTAGCTGTAGATGGGCAGAGTGGCGTGCGAAGGAAAAAACACATTCCAAGCTCAAATTGTGTTCACGAATTGAGGGGTGTTTGGATGTGTTTTCAAGGTGAGAGAGAATTCCTGTCTTCACCTTTCAGAGGGAGACGTTTGAAATAAATACACATGGCTTTTGTCAGAAGAAAGAAAAAGCCTTCTGTGCTCTTGATTTTTGGCTTGTGTGTGTCAGTCGATTTAGAGAGATGAAACAGGAACTCCATTGTGTTTTCTTAGCATGTCTTGTGTGACGTAAGGGCAATTCCAACCTCCAAATACAAATGTCTCATCCTGAAAATACTCAGCCAGCACTGCAGAAATGGGATTTTCTGCCTGGCAAAGCAGAGCAGCTCAGTGCCTAGGCTATAAATCCATTCAGGAATTAGGAATTAGGTGCTCTTAAAAGTTATCAACCATCCAGGGTGTGTTCCCAACCTCCAGCTCCAAGCTCCCTTTTTAACGTGGTGGAAGGAGCACAAGGGTGCGTTGTGGTCATGATCTCTTTAGGCTACTCAGAAATTACTGGCAGGGTTCAAATTCATCTTTTTGTCTTAGAAGATTCAACCATCAGGCCATCAAACGCCATTGGAAGCCCAGGAGAAGCTGTTGTCCATCCAGCTGTTCAGGGTATATCCCAAGATTCACTGGATTGGGAAGATCAGAGGGGACCTGGCTCTGGGAGGGTTTCTCTGAAAGCCATGAATCCAAGATCCATCCTCTTAATCTGACTGTGCCCATTCCTTCTGCAGTGAACACTTCAGGGAAAAACAGGGATCGTTTTAGCCCTGCAGAGTCTAGGAATGGCTTGGGGCCACATTTCCTGAGGAGACAGAGGTACCATCAGATGACCCTTAGGAGACAGAACCCAGTGCTCTAGCCCTGAAGGCAGGGATCAAACTGGATGCAGAACTCTGCTGTTCCTCAAAGGTCATGGGAAGAAGCAACAGTTGAAAAGTACTGAAAAAAAGTACTCAGGGAACTGAGGGAACCTAAAGAAGCCTCATCTCCTCCTGGGACGGTGCGCAGGCCCTGGCACAGGGTGCCCAGAGCAGCTGGGGCTGCCCCTGGATCCCTGGCAGTGTCCAAGGCCAGGTTGGGCATTGGGGCTTGGAGCAGCCTGGGACAGTGGAAGGTGTCCCTGCCCATGGCAGGGCTGGCACTGGATGGGCTTTAAGGTCCTTCCAACCCAAACCATTCCAGAATTCTGTGACTTGAGTGCATTGTGTTTTATCCTGGAAGTCAGACTTGGGGATTTTGGCTATCTTAGAAGATCATTAATAATTCTGAGCCTCTGTCTCCCATGACACTTGAATTAATTCCCTTCCTTAGAGCAAACAGGTAGCCCTGGATCAAGGTAATTTAAATAAAGATTTACTTCTTGAGTAGCAGACAGAGAATTCATTAATTACAGTAATTTTTCTGTTACTCCTTGGAATATTACCTGTCTCTACTTCACATGAGTTCCATTATCCAGCAAGAAGGAAGCAAGAAGAAATATTCCTACATACATGAAAGGGAGCAATATACACAGATCCATGATTTGATCTTCCTCCTCTAAAGAACTTCTCAAATTATTTTATTTCCAAGCTGTAATTAGAGACACTGCCTATCTTTCTTTTCCTGACAAGCTCTGTATTTTGTATAGGAAATCTTTACAAATTCCAGCTGATCTGTGAATTCCAGTTTGCATGAGAGGAATTTGTCCAGCCAGATTTCCTCCTCTTGGAGAGAAGGGTTTTCTTCCTGCAGCAGCTCTTTTATTAGGGCAAGCTTTAGGAGCCTCCCAAACATTCAGTGCTTGTGTGGCTTAGCATGGATAATGTTCCCTATGAAGGCCTTGATTCCATGTGCTAAAACAGAAGGGGTGAATTAAGGAATTCTCATAAAGCAATAGATTGACCACAGTTTTCAATCCAAGATTTGAGGCAGATTGTAATTCCTAAATAAGGGATACAAATGAATAAATTCTCATTAAGAGGAAGTTGAGGGGAGACCTTGTGGCTCTGCACAAGTCCCTGACAGGAGGGGGCAGCCGGGGGGGGTCGGGCTCTGCTCCCAGGGAACAGGGACAGGACAAGGGGAAACGGCCTCAGGCTGGGCCAGGGGAGGCTCAGCTTGGACAGCAGCAGGAATTTCCCCATGGAAAGGGTGCTCAGGCCTTGGCAGGAACAGGCACTCATGATGGTTGTGGAGTCCCCATGCCTGGAGGTGTTGAAAGCCATACAGATCTGGCAGTCGGGGACATGGGCCAGTGGTGGCCTTGACGGTGCTGGGGAAGGGTTGGACTTGCTGGTGTTGGAGGGCTTTTCCAACCTAAACAATTCCATGTGTTTGTCAAGGATGTTCCTTCAACGTCCGTGATTTTCTCCTGCTTTCCCCATGAAGTACTCATATTTCCTGTTATCTTTTGGGATGTGTGAGCAGTTTTCATTTTGGGAGTTTCCCTTTGGGCTTTATTTTGGTGTTTTGACAGTTTTTCTCTTTGTCTTGTCTCCAGGCTTGTTGGGATTTTTTCTCATTAGTGTAATTATTGACAAGCTCCAGAATTACTCTTCTCTTCACCTCAGGGTCTTGCCTCCAAAATTTCTTTGCAGTCCAGCTGGCAATTTCCTCTTTATAGCTTGGAGAGGTGGAGAGGGCTAGGAGATACTTTTTTCAAACTTCTCATGGAAAGAAAGAAGGTCTGCAAACAGAATAATGGAATTGTTAGTTCTATCACCACTCAAATAGCGTTTTCTTGAGATGAATATCAATAAATCCTGATACGTAGATCAGCAGCATTGTTTACCATTTCTTTTTTGATCAAATAAGGGCTTCGCCTCCGATTTTATTATTTGCAAACTCATTATCTCTCAACATGACAGGTTTGTCTTAGAGTTTGTCCGAATTAATAAACTTGCCCGACATCAGAGCTAAGAATGTTTCCTCTCCAAGGCACAGAATGCTCTCATCAATTCCCAACTTCAATTTAAATGACAAGGCACAAAGAAAATAAGAACAAAGTGGAATTTCCTTCAAATTTATCATCCATAGCATTTATCAGGGCCTGGCATCCTTAGGATTTGTGCAGGCGATGTAAATTTTATAATTATTGCTTAGGGAAGAATTATCTAGGTAAGAGCTATTTGAGGGCCCCTAAGAAAGACATAAATTGCTGCTGTGGGTCTTTCGTTTGAGTTATGTTTATTATAAAAGAGAAGTAAGCAGGGTTTCTGCAATAATGAATAGGAAATGCCTGATATGAGGCTGAGATGGTTTTTCCCCTGGTTGAATTTCCAGAAGTAGGTTTAGGATTCCTTTCCCAACCCTGCTTGATGATTCTGTTGTAGAAAAGCCTTGTTTTAAACCAGCCAAAGCAGTTTTTAAACCTTCCTGTGTTGGATTTTACAAGGGGTAGAGGGAGGGGGAATGGTGTCACAGTGCCAGAGGGCAGGGATGGATGAGATATTGGGAAGGAATTGTTCCCTGGGAGGGTGGGCAGGCCCTGGCACAGGGTGCCCAGAGTAGCTGGGGCTGCCCCTGGATCCCTGGCAGTGCCCAAGGCCAAGCTGGACACTGGGGCTTGGAGCAGCCTGGGACAGTGGGAGGTGTCCCTGCCCATGGCAGGGCTGGCACTGGATGGGCTTTAAGGTCCTTCCAACACAAATTGTGATTCCATGATCTTTATGTGACCTTAAAGCCCATCCAGTGCCACCCCTGCCATGGGCAGGGACACCTTCCACTGTCCCAGGCTGCTCCAAGCCCCAATGTCCAGCCTGGCCTTGGGCACTGCCAGGGATCCAGGGGCAGCCCCAGCTACTCTGGGCACCCTGTGCCAGGGCCTGCCTACCCTTCTGTACTTTCTGATCCAGTGTCAGGCTGAAAAGAGATTTTGGTTTATCCCTGAACACAGGCAATGATTATTTAGTCAATGGGATTTTGGTGTCTGGTGACTTTTCCCTGATTCCCAGCAGGGATGATGATGTTGTTCCTGATCCTGCTCTGTGCTGCAGTTCAGGAGAAGCCCCTCTAATTCATTCTGGTTGTCAAATAAAGGCTATTTCAGAACAGCACATCAGCCCGAGGCTGGGAGCTTCAACAAATCTTTGGAGCCATCTAATGGGGATATAAAAACTCTGATTTTGGTTAATAATCTTTGATCACAGCACTTTGTGATGGTAATGGCAGAAGTTCGGCTCTCAAAGACACACAGGTGACTCCCACTTCGTGTTGGAGGTGGGCATTGCTGAGATAACAGTGAGATAACAAACGTTTCCTGTATTCAGGTGAAATGGGGTTTTGGAGTAATCCCATTTCCTTTCTCAGTTTCCGAGTCTCTTACTGATTTGAAGGAAGAAAACCCAGGGGTGTTGCTGCTAACCCAGAGTCTGCTTTGAATGCTCCTTGTGGTTTCACCCACTTTTGATCATTTGCTAAATTGTGATTAATAAAAAGAGAAGATTATTTGAAGTATTGGTCTTACTACAGTGAATTCTGAATCCATTCACATCTGATCATTTTCTAAACTGTGACTAATAGAAAAAGGGGGTTACTTGAAATGTTGCTCTTCTTACAGGATCTTATTTCTGCACCCTTGTGAGTTTAGCAAGAAAATTTTGTAACATTTTCAAAACTGATTTTCCTATTTGCCATCTCAAGAAGGCAGTTTTTTCCCTTGCAAAATATTATTTCTTTGCAAAAAGTCTTGTCTTTTAAATTCAGAAGTGAATATTTAAACATGACAAGTGGAGCACCGGCCTGGGTGTGTTGGCTGGCAGGGAGGGTGCTTAAGATGAGTAAAGAATGTGAAAAATACTGAAAATCCTTAAATAAGAGTTGGAAAACAATTCCAAACATTCCTTTTCCTTTTTCCCTGTCTTTCTCCTTCTAAAGTCCTCTCAAAGAGAAGAAATGCTGCAGATGATCAACCCCAGCCTGTGAAATTACCTGGAATGACAAGAAATCTTTTCCAAATGGGAATTCCTGCCTTAAGCCATTGTTATTTAACACCACGTTGCCTCAGTTTATTAAATGTAAGGCTGTTTATTTCCCTGAATTTCATGGAATTGAGTTCCCTTTGGAAAAGCTGATTTACATTCAGTGTGCATCACAGCAGAGCAAATGTTCTGGAGTGGCTTTTGTGTGGACAACAGGGTAGAAAGTGCATTTCCCTTACGGAAATGGAATGTGGGAATGGCAGTTTCAGGAACAATGAGCAAATAACTTGGGGCTCAGCAAGCAGCAGCTGCCAGCCTGGAAGCACCTTGTGCTGGCTTGGTTCAAAAATCCTCTGGATTTGTGACCTTTTAAGTAGAAAGGAGTTATTTTATGGAGCTTTGGGGATCTCATGAAGGTATACCAGCTGTGTCTGGAGCTGGGAAGAGCCTGATTCCAACAGCAGTAGTGCACCAGGAGGTGCAGGTCTCCATTCAGACTTTTTGGTTGGGGTTTTGGTTTGGTTTTTCCTTTGTTTCTTGATTTTGCTGTTTTGGGGTTTTTATTAAGGGAAGATGGTTTCTTTATGAAGCCTGTGAGGTGCCACTTTCAAACAGGTTTGTTGTGCCTAAAGCAAGGGGTTTCTTCTGGGGTCACATCTCCGCTGTGTGATTTCTGTGACTGTCCTGTCATAAACATTTCATGGAATCATGGAATTGTTACGGTTGGAAATTACTTCCAAGGTCATCAAGTCCAAGCTGTGACCAGGAACTACTGTGCAACTAAACCATGACTGCCAAGTGCCACTTCTCTCACTTTTTAAACACTTCCAGGCATGGGGACTCCACCACTCACCTTTTAAGCCTGTCCCAAAGCTTGAGCACCCTTTCCATGCAGAAATTCCTGCTGCTGTCCAAGCTGAGCCTCCCCTGGCCCAGCCTGAGGCCGTTTCCCCTTGTCCTGTCCCTGTTCCCTGGGAGCAGAGCCCGACCCCCCCGGCTGCCCCCTCCTGTCATGGATTTGTGCAGAGCCACAAGGTCCCCCCTGAGCCTCCTTTGCTCCAGGCTCAGCCCCTTTCCCAGCTCCCTCAGCCCCTCCTGGGGCTCCAGCCCCTTCCCAACTCCGTTCCCTGCCCTGGACACGCTCCAGCCCCTCCAGGGCTCTCTGGCCAGGGCGGCCCAAATTTCCCTCAGCAGAGTTTGATGGAAAGTATCAGAAGGCACAAGATGGATTTAAGATTTTAACATTTAAAATTTAAGATTTAAGACACTGAGTTGGATGAATTGATGTAAAAATCAATATATTGAACACAACAATTTCTGAAATACAACAACATGGGGTTTTGGTCTGGAGCTGTCAGTCTGTGGGAGCAGAGAAAAGGGATGTGACTCAAGCCAACAAAGTATTTCCCTCTCCACCTGTTCAGTCATGAGAGAAAATCTCCACAGGTAGCACAGACATATTTTGTTGGCATTTTATATTAAATACAGTTGATTCTGCTGTTCCCACCTCCTGGGATGTTAAAATTGGGCTGCAAAGCAGAACATGAGGGTGGGGTGGGGGAAGGATGGCACAGGAGGGTGACACAGGATGGTTGTACCACCTCATCAGCTCAGTTATTAATCACTGTGGCATATTTTGATTGATAAATCACTGAATTTCCTTTTCACATCCTGGCAAATTTTGGTATTTCCAGATTTTCCCCCCACTCACAACAAAAACTCCTGAATCCTTAAAATAATGTATAAAAAAGAAAAATATCTGGTATTTATCATGCATCTAACATATGAGTCAGTCTTGAGCTTTTTCTGTCTTCTAAAAATTCCAAATAAACTCTTGAAATGCTTCCTTTTTCACAAAAACGTGTTAAAAAACATTGATAACCTGCTTACCTGTGATTCTGTCTAATAAGTAACAGTAGGGTTTTCACCTGGGAAGCTGTAGAATAAAGAGAATTTCTTCCAAATGTTCTTTTTCTGCCTAGACCTCGACTGCCACTGTCAATATCGTGGTGACAGATGTCAATGACAACGGACCAGTTTTTGACATGTTTCTGCCCAAAAACCTCTCTGTGCAGGAAGAGGAAGCCAATGCTTTTGTTGGTCAAGTAAGGGTAAGTCATTAAAATTGTTTATTTTAGTACCCAAATTGTCCAGACCATGAGGAAAGTGCACAAAATAATCGTGCCTTAAACAAAAACCCATCCAAGTATCTCAGGTTTAAATGCAAACTCTCCATTCGTGGCTACAAATTCACATTGTGGGGCTTTAAAATATTGGACTTGTTTTCTTCTCTGTGCTAAATAACTGAAAATACTTTTTCATTTAGAAATAGCCCATTAAAAGCTGGTTTTTAAGGAAATGCCACTGTTGAAACTTGCTGGTAACAGATTTGCAAGGTTAAAACAGTGTTGCCACGTTTTTAAATGATTGATTTTGAAATAGAATTCAAACCTGCTGAGCAGGTGACACCCAGGTGGAGGAAATTGTCACACCTAGAGGAAATTTTAAGGCCATTAAGGGGAAAATCAGTTAAACCCTTGAGTGAAATAATTGGTGACCCGGCATAAAAATAGGGGATAGTGTTAATTTGAGGGTTTGAAGCTGTAACTTTTTATAATGCTTGGGGGTCTTCTGGATGAGGATTCAGTCTGTTGAAGAAAACATCACTTTTTTTGGTAATATCTGTTTTTCCTGACTCAAGTGGAGGAAGCAAATAGGAATTAGAGGGGTTTTTAATCTAGAAGTTGAAAATAATGCCTCATATCGGCTGCACTAAGGTTGGACCCAGCAGGAGCTGGAGGTAAAAGAGGAATTGGGAAGCATTTTTCAGGAATTTAGGTGGAAAATCTGCCTTTTTTTTGTTTTGTTTTTCCAGTAGCAATCATATCAAGAGAAAATGGGAGCTCCTTAAGTAGAAGCTTGAGAAAAATAGGACATTTTCGGTACCATGGGAACCCAAATACCCATAATAATCATGTTCCTTCCCATCCTTCTATTATTTAATAAGACATCAGAGCTGGTTTAGAGCCTTGGACAAAGTTGGGATCCCTCAGTGCAATTAAGTCAGTTTTGATAAATCATTAAATGATTGCTCTGCTTTTTGTCATCGCCTTCCTGTGTGGTTGTTTTGCATTTTGCATCTTTAAAAGGCATGGGTGGAACATCTCCAATCAGTCCCAAATACCTTTCAATTCCATTCTGTGCTTAGCTGGGGACCCTCAAGGCTCCATCATCTTCTCAAACACGAGCTTGGGTCTATTTTTAGCTTTGACAGAACTGTAAAACACAAGTTATTGCCACAAGAAGCTCTCTGGCTTCTAAATTAGTGCAGTTTCTAAGCTGTGTGGAAATGAAAATATTTATTGAAGCCTTGGGATAGTTTATTCCTTCTTGGAGTGACAGAAACTGCTTCTGTCATTTCCTGTGCTGTTTATCCCTGGATGGAGAAAGCTTTTTCTTTATAGCTCAAATACTGGGTGTATTTCTACAGTCTCATGTTCCCAACTGCAAATGGATACAGAGATATCCATCGGAAATGCCATTCCACGGTATAAAAAAGAGAGATGGGGGCTTTTGGAATTTTTTTCTGGCTCCAGTGAGGTTATTGAAATAATGGTGATGAGAGTTTGGGTGTAGCTGTGTTGTTTGAGGATGTTCTTTAAAAACTGAAATAGCTTTTGGTGTGTTGTGCTTCGCTGCAGATAAAACCACAGCGGGTATGGGAGAGGTGTTAATGGGAATAAATTTTGTGTGGAAGCTTTGATGTGGTTAAAATGTACATAAAGGCCTGTTTTAGGTGGGAATAGCCTGATAACGGAAGATAATCCTTATTGGGCTGTGTGTTTTCCCTACCAAGAATCCACACACCGATTAACAAAGCTGCTTTTCAGGAAGTTTTTTACTCATTTCCAAAATCCACCAGAGCAAGCAGTGGTACAGTGGATTTTGAATAAAATGACAGGTTTTGTGGAATCCCTTTCCCTTTTGAATGCCATCTTCCCATTTTAGCCATGGGAAATAGTTTAGCAAGAGATTTTTACCTTAAAACCTAAGATCTGACCCTGCTGCTCGTGGGAGCAGAGGAGCTGGAGAGGAAGGACATGGAAAAGGTGCTCAACCACTTTGATCCCTCAGGATTTTTGACCATGAGGTTTGGTCTCAGGATTGGGTGCCTGAGCTCACCATCAGAATTCCAGAGTGGTTTGGGCTGGGAGGGATCTTAAATCTCATCCCATTCCACCCCTGCCACAGGCAGGGACACCTTCCACTATCCCAGCTTGCTCCAAGCCCTGTCCAAGCTGGCCTTGGACACTTCCAGGGATGGGGATTCTAAGCAATTTGGGGGCTAAAACAATGAATCTGAACACTCCCAGAAATAACTCCTGGCACAGACAAGAGATTTCCATGCTCTGCTTTGTTTTCAATGGGAAAGCTGGGCTTCCAGAGGGATTCCCGTAAGGATTTTGGTAATATCTGGGGGGGTAGTCTCCCAAGGAGATGCAGCAGGAGGCCAGTGAGAGCTTTCCTGTGGGAGAGGGAGGGTTTGGAGGGTTGGTTCCATGCAGGCAGGCGATATCCACACTTGGAAGTGCTTTCCCTCTCCAGCAGCTCTGCTGCCAGCTGGAGCTCCTGGAGGCCCTGGCACTGGAGTACTGCCTGAGGGCATTCCAGGAGCCTCCTGAAGATTAAGAGAACAAAAGCCAGCCAGGATAATGCTGCCGGTGGAGTGGATGTGTTTCCAATCCCTTTTATTCCACACTGTATTGTCAGAGTGGATTGGATTCCCTGCTGCTCTTTCCCATCCAATCCTGGGGATTCTGCAGCAAGGCAGAAGCACAATTGCTGCGTGGAAGTCTCCACAAAGGGCCCCCAGGAATCCAGAAACTCCAACTGGAAACTTGACAGTGAAATTCAGGCCCTTTCTTGCAGCCTAAACCAGCTGGAGATGGGGCTTGGTGATGATCTGTGTTGTACACTGCATTTTCATCAATCCCAGGGCATGGGAGGTAAAAAAGATGGAACAGCATTTAGGAAAGGGATCAATATATTGATCTGCAGGCATGTTCACATCCTTGGGCAGGGGAAGACAGTGCCAAGCAGTTTGTTGCAGACTCTAAAAAGCAGCCTGGGGTTAAGTGAGAAGCTGTTGAGCTGATGGGGCCCAGGAGAGGAAAAACATCACTTGACTGAAGTTTTTATCCATGTGGGGCTTTATTTATGTCCAGATTCTTTCACCCAACCCCATAATTTTATTGTTGGGTATTTTTGTGTTGCTGATCAGCACTGTCTGCAGTCTCCAACACGAACGTGTTGCTGTCAAGGGGAGATAAATTAGGGAATAAATTAGATGGAAAATAGGGATAAAGAATTATGTGCTCAAGTATCACTGGCCCGTGGATCTTCCCTAAAATGGAGACAGGATAAATTAATTCCAGTAGTGAGAGCAGTTTGCAGGGTGTGTGATACCTCTGTCACCTGCTTGGTTTTAAATTACAGAAGAAATGCTTTAAGAGAGTTGGTTTTTAGAATGGAGTTATTCTACCTACAGGAAAAGATGGGAAAGTTTGGAGGAATCTTTTTGGTTGCACTGAACTGGCCCTCCTGAATGCTGATGAAATGTAATTATTTCCCAACAGAGCCTTCTGTCTGTGGGTATCAGTGAATTCTAACAGGCTCCTGGTTTTGTTTAATAAATTCATAAGGTGATAAACCCTGGATTTAAAGCCCAGTTTAAATTTCATGGCTGTTGGGTAAGGCTTGTTGTGTCGGACTAAATGACCTCTGGAGATCCCTCACAAGCAGCTCATCGTGTGTTTCTACAAGCAGGAAAACTCCTTAAAATGCTGATGAAGAATTACTGCCCATGCCCATGGAATGCTTGGAATGAGATGAGCTTTAAGGTCCCTTGCATCCCAAAGCATCTGTGATTCCATTATTGTATTACATGACAAGATCTTGTGGAAAAGTCTAGAAAGGAATCTGAGTTTTGCTAAATCCCCACTGCCTTGTTTTCTCTGTGAAGGGTGTGATTTCCCAAAACCTGCACTGCAGATTGCACCTTGCCTGAGCTAAAAAATACAGGCCCCTGAAATTAAATTCCCAAGTTTCCTGGACCCTAAGACAACTTGAAGGAAAATTAGAGGTGGAAGAAAAAGGAGAAGACTGGGAAAAAAGGGAGATTTATTGGCAGGAGAGGACAATCCAGGAGGGAAAGGAATTAAAATTGGAGGTGGAGGAAATAGAACAAGATCAGGAAAAGAGGGGGATTTAATGGCAGGAGAGGACGATCCAGGAGGGAAAGGACTTAAGTCTTTGGGGAAGAGTAAAATCCCAGGCTCTGAAGTAAATCCCAAATACCCAGAGTGAGTCCAGGACTCCTGCTCGCTGCATGACCCAGTGCCTAACAATGGAGCTTGAATTCATCTCATGCGTGTAAAACCAACAGGAGCAGCTGGGATTTGAGAGTCAGAATCCATAAAAAAGCTAATCAGACCCCAAAAGCAGAGAATCAGAATGTGGCAGGTGAACTCCAACCAGAGAAAGCTCAGACTTCGTTTCTTGTAAGTGGCTGGATGATCACAAAATCATTGGGAGAGAACCTTGGTGGTATCATTTCCTTTAGTTTATTAAGGAATTTGTCCCCAGGAAGGATAAAAAGGACTTTAATAAGACTGTCAGCACTGTCTCTGTCAAGATCCTCATAGAGATGCTGGTCACAGAAAGAATTTCATGTGCTGCTAGTTGGATTTTCATGTTTGTTAACAGGCGAATTCCTCTCACCACAAGATTGATGTCTCAAGTCCAAAGCTGTGGCGTGAGGAGAAAGAGACGAGGTCATAGATTTGGGCAATTTATTTCCATTCCAGACCCTCAGTGCTAGACAGAACTCCCTCTTTCTGCTGGCACCAGGGAATTCCTGGAGGATATCTGGCTGCAGTGGCTGCAGCCACAGTTCCTCATCTTTTTCCACTGTTCCTGGAATGTAGGTCAGCTTGGGCATGGATCAAAGAGGTTAAAAAAGCTCCTTGCCACCCACAGCGTGACCTCTTAAGCTAAAGGGATTCCAAAAGCTGTGCTCGTCTTCCGTGTTCCCAAAATTTATTCTATTTGTGCATTCATTTGCATCTTTGCCCTCCAAATAATGTTTGTGCTTTAGTGCAGTGGAAATACTGATATTTGTTATCAGCATGTTCGTGGCACTGATTGTTGAGAGCCCAAGGATTTTCCATGAAAGGAATTCTTGCTTTTGTCTCCTGACGCTTTACATTTTGGGATGCCTTTAGGCCCTATTATCTCTTTCTGCCTGATGCCAAACTAAATCTTCTGAATCAGCGATTTCATGTCTCTAATTCATGCCCTTTTAGGATTTTGATGCCTGATTCCCATCCCTGGCAGTGCCCAAGGCCAGGTTGGATGGCGCTTGGAGCAGCCTGGGACAGTGGAAGGTGTCCCTGCCCATGGCAGGGGTGGCACTGGATGGGCTTTAAGGATCCTCCCAACCCAAAGTCAAGAGAAATTCATAAAATAACTTCAAATTGGATTGACATTGGAGAAATATTTGGGAACCCAGCTAAATGTGGAGATTCTGAACAGTGTATTCCATCTGTGATTTAGAAAGTTTCCATTTCGGGAGGGTTTTTTAGTGTTTTATTTTTTTCTAGTGTGTGAATGCATTGGTTTCATCTCTTGATCATATTGCCAAAGAACAGACTTATCAAAACCCCAAATTTTGTATCATCCTTCAAGGACAAGCAAGTCTCCAAAGTCAGGATTTGGTTTTGTGCCAGCCTGAAGAAAGCTGGGCTGGTAGAAGCTCTGAAGTGTTAAAATGTGATTAACTCTTGTAGGAGGTTCACCAGCCCATCCAGTGCTGGATTTGCAGCCATGAGCTTTTGGATTTTCTTTTATTTTCATTTTTATTTGCTCTTAGGGTTTAACTGCTTCTAATGCGCAGTTTTATTTGGAGTCACCTTTAATTTGGTTTGGAATTAACCCTCCAGGTGCACTGGAATTAGCAGAGACCATGGAAATAATCAACCAAGGTTCTTCTGGCTCATCTAATGCCTAAAAATGTGGCAGTGTTTGAACATTTAGAGGGTGTTTCCTTTATCCTGCTCTGAGTGTAGTGAAGGATAAGCTGCCATGACCCAGGAATTCAGTAGGATGCTGAAGCTCCTGGAGGATATCCACAAAACCTGCAGGAATTTTCCAAAGCATATGCGTGCATTTGAGTCTCAAGTCAAATTTGCCTTGAAATTTCAAGGTAGCCAAAATCAAGGAATCCTAAATGGGTGGGAAAGGACCTTAAGCCCACCCAGTGCCACCCCTGCCATGGGCAGGGACACCTTCCACTGTCCCAGGCTGCTCCAAGCCCCAATGTCCAACCTGGCCTTGGACACTGCCAGGGATCCAGGGGCAGCCCCAGCTGCTCTGGGCACCCTGTGCCAGGGCCTGCCCACCCTGCCAGGGAACAATTCCCTCCCAATATCCCATCCAGCCCTGCCCTCTGGCACTGGGAAGCCATTCCCTGTGTCCTGTCCCTCCATCCCTTGTCCAAAGCCTCTCTCCATGTTTCCTGTAGCTCCTTCAGGCACTGCAAGGCCACAGTGAGGTCACCCCAGAGCTTCTCCTCTCCAGGCTGAGCAATCCCATCTCTCCCAGCCTTTCCTTCCAGCTCCATCCCTCTGAGCAAATTAAAATGTGAAAGGCTGTGTAAAAGCAGGCAAAACAGCAAGAAAGGAGAGGA
This sequence comes from Aphelocoma coerulescens, assembly GCF_041296385.1. Lineage (NCBI taxonomy): Eukaryota > Metazoa > Chordata > Aves > Passeriformes > Corvidae > Aphelocoma > Aphelocoma coerulescens. Next base: position 1,607,755 of record NC_091020.1, read on the forward strand.
AAAGCCTTCCTGAACTTTAGGAAAATTCCAAACTTTTATGGATGACTGATGTTTCCTCCTTAAAATATTTATAAATATTTGGTTTATGACCAAGAGGTCAGGCACACTTCAGATAATTTGTGGCCTCTGACTGCACCTGGGAGGAGATATTAATTTTGTCCTGTGGGCACAAACTATAATCTCCCTGAAAAACAAGTACAAAATCCAATCTAACACTCCCACCCACACTTGATTTGCTGTTTGACACAAATGAGGGGCTTGGGAATACTTCCAACCCAGAATAATAAACTCATTAAGCCCTCAATAATAAACCTATTAAACCCCTAGTAGTAAAAAATCATGTTATCTGCCATGAGAACAATAATTCTCACCAACAGCATCATTTGGATCCTCCAGCACAATTCCTACCTTGAGCTGTGGGGTTTGCTGGAATACTGGAGGAGTTGTCCAAAAATCAGGATTTTGGTTGGCTTGGGTAGGGAATATGGGGAACTTCTGCTCCTGAGGAAGGGAAATTTGAACTGCAGGAAGCTGTTTGTGTGGCAGAGTGGTCTCTAAGAAATGTTTCCGCTTGCAGGAAAGGGGGATACCCAGCCATCATGTTTGTGATTTGGAGACAAGTAGGAATAACAACCTTGTTTTGCTGTTTTCCAGCTCCAGCATTCCAGGCTCAAATCCTCAGTTAACCTGCCTAAATCCTGTCACCATCATGAGCAGGAGTTGGGAATGTAACAGGAGGTTTCTTTTGAAAAAGATGATAATGATATCATGAATATTGACATTCAAGCCCTTGTCATTATGTTTCAGAGTTAATGATGTTTCAGGAGGTGTCTTAGTCATTCCCATCTCCCAGAACTGTGTTTTGCTGCTGTTTGAGAGAGAGGGAGATAATTTGTTCTCTGGAACACAGTTGCTTTATATTCCTGAGGGTTTCCTGGTAATGTGGAAGCAGAGTTGGTAACACAAATCTGAATTTAGCACATCAGGTAAGGGCTGTCACCTCGTAGGTGATGGAATCTCTAATAAATGTGGGAGGTATTTGCTGGAATATAGAGTTCTGAGTCATTTATATTCCCACGTTTCCAGGTTTGTTTTATCACGCAGTACTTTATAAATTAGAGATGGAAATAAGAGTCATCCTGGAGATCTGAGGAGTCACTGGAATAGCAGCAGTGCTTGCTCTGTCTCTTCAGATGGACACACTTTCCCTGATTCTGGGTAAACACCAGGAGATCTATCCTGGGCTCATCCCACGGAGGGGGCAGCAGCTGGGGGGAGGGGATGCTCCCCTCTATTCTGCTCAGGTGAGACCCCACCTGGAATTCCGTGCACAGTTCTGAAGCTCCCAAATAAGAAGGACATGGAATTCTTGGAGCAGGTCCAGAGGAGGCCACTGAGTTGCTGAGGGGACTGGAGCACCTCCCCTCTGGAGCCAGGCTGGGAGAGCTGGGGCTGCTCAGCCGGGAGAGGAGAAGGTTGTGTGGAGAGCTCACAGCTCCTTCCAGGGCCTGAAGGGATACAGGGAAACTGGAGAGGGACCCTGCAGCAGGAACTGGAGGGACAGGACACAGGGAATGGGTTCAGACTGACAGAGGGCAGGGCTGGATGGGATATTGGGAAGGAATTGTTCCCTGGGAGGGTGGGCAGGCCCTGGCACAGGATGCCCAGAGAAGCTGTGGCTGCCCCTGGATCCCTGGCAGTGTCCAAGGCCAGGCTGGACATTGGGGCTTGGAGCAGCCTGGGACAGTGGAAGGTGTTCCCTGCCCATGGCAGGGATGGGCTGGATGGGCTTTGAGGTCCCTCCCAACCCAAACCATTCCAGAATTCTGTGATTCTGTGAGATGGCAGAGGTAGGAAGGGGCCAGCATTTGAGATGCAAGGACACTATGGCCCTGTCTTGGAATCTCTTCCAGTCCTTTTGAAATGTCCTTCTTTTTACTGGTTCTCTCCTCTTGTTTGGAGTTTTTGGTTTTCTTTTGGGTGGTTTTTTTTTTTGTTCCCGGTTTCCATGGTGTCTGTGTCCCCAGGGGCCTTTGAGGGCTGTGCCACCTCCAGCAATCACAGCTGCTGTTTCTGCTGCCTTGTGTTGGGTAGGAGCAACCTCTTCAAGGCTGAGACTTCTGCCTGTAAACAGATCTGCAGCTTCTTTTAAGGTCTGCTGTCAGCTGGTGGCCCTTCACCTGCCAAAACTTCATAACTCTCACTATATTTTTTGTGGGGATGAGTTGTGGTGGAAAGCCTTGAGTGGGCATAGGAATGTGCTCTCGCCTCTTTTTAGTCCTGCCGTTTTCTCCTTGGCTTTGGGAGTTTGTTTGGGACTCAGGTTACATGGAAATGAACTGTTTCCTTGCTTCTCTCCACCTCTGTACGTGCTCACTCAGGGAATTCAGCCCAATGTTGGCAAGGACCAAATGGGATTAAATTTATTGGATTATCACTGGTTCATGTTGTCAGGGTCGGGGTAAGTTCAACCAGCGCTGGTTTTTGAAGCAGAGCTTTCTGAAAGCTCCCTGTTTTCCACACCTCCTGTTCCCTCACCTTCCTGGCAAGTCTTGCACCTGTTGGTGACAGATCTGGGGGTGAAATTGGGGTTGAAGTTGTCCATTTTGGTAAAAAGTGATGACTGCAAAGAGGGACAGAGAGTGTCCACACCAACAGCAAGTCCTTCTCTTGGAGCTGCTTCCCACAGGCTCCAAGAGGCTCTGGGAAATGATTTCCATGTGGGAACAGTTCTACACCCTTGAGACAGGATTCTTTTAGGAACCAGATTAAACTCTTTTTCTCTTCTCTCTTATCCATAAAGAAGACATTATCTCTTTTCAAGTTTAGAGTGATAAAACGTGAATTCTTCACCGGTGTTATGGTGGTATAATCCCAATTAGGTAATTGGATTTAATAATGATGCTTTGCTTGCTACTCTGTGTGGAACTATCTGCTTAATATCTTTAGCAACAATCTGGACAAGGGGATCGAGTGCAGCCTCAGTCAGTTCAGGAGAACACCAGGCTGGGTGGGAGTGTGGGTGTGCTGGAGGGCAGGAGGCTCTGCAGAGGGACCAGCACAGGCTGGATCCATGGGCTGAGGTTCAGCAAGGCCAAGTGCCGCGTCCTGCCCTGGGCTCACCCCAAGCCCTGCAGCTCCAGGCTGGGGCAGAGGGGCTGGAAAGCGTTAGGAATGATTTTTGAAGGTTGGCTTTCGCCAGATGTTGTATTAATTATGAGTTCTATTATAGGTTACATTAGGGACTATAACGTTGGGTATTATGCGATTATCCGGTGGAAATATCAAAGGTGTAATACACGTTAAAGGTTTAATGCTGTCGGGGTGGCTTTGATCGTACAGGTTTGGTTTGGTGGCGGCTGGGTGGGTTTTTGTGGCAGTGCCCGTTCTGTGGGGAGCGAGCTGCTGCGGGCCGGGCTGCGGGAGCAGCGCCATGAGAGGCGCGAGGGGAGCGCTGACCAATGAAAGCGCCGAGCGCCTCAGAGGCAGAAAAGCGCGGGCTGGCAGAAGATTGACAGGGGGGCGTGGCCACGCGACACCCGGGGTTGCTGCGCCTCAGGCGCGAGGCTGGAAAAGGCCGATCCGCCGCGTCCTGAGCGAGCCTCTGGCAGCCAGCTGGGCTCGCAGCGCTGGCCTTTGGCTTTGCGAATGCTTTTTTTGCGTTCTCAGTAAATTTTAGTAACTCATATCCATTGCGGATCTGGGTCGTTTATAACAAAAGGGCCCGTCGGGAAAGGCCCTGGGGGTGCTGTGCCAGCGGCTGGACAGGAGCCCAGGGGAGCACGAGGCCAATGGGGTGGCCACAGGCCCAGGGCAGGGCCCGTCCCCTGTGCTGGCCCTGCTGAGGGACCTCAGGGCTGTGTCCAGGTCTGGGCCCTCCCAGCCAGAGAGCCCTGGAGGGGCTGGAGCGTGTCCAGGGCAGGGAACGGAGCTGGGAAGGGGCTGGAGCCCCAGGAGCGGCTGAGGGAGCTGGGAAAGGGGCTGAGCCTGGAGCAAAGGAGGCTCAGGGGGGACCTTGTGGCTCTGCACAAGTCCCTGACAGGAGGGGGCAGCCGGGGGGGGGTCGGGCTCTGCTCCCAGGGAACAGGGACAGGACAAGGGGAAACGGCCTCAGGCTGGGCCAGGGGAGGCTCAGCTTGGACAGCAGCAGGAATTTCTGCATGGAAAGGGTGCTCAGGCCTTGGCAGGGGCTGCCCAGGGAGCTTTGGAGTGCCCATGCCTGGAGGTGTCCAAGGAAGGGCTGGAGGTGGCACTCAGTGCTCTGGGCTGGGGACAAGGTGGGCATCGGGCACAGCTTGGACTCCATGGGCTGGGAGGGCTTTTCCAAACTCAATCATTCTGGGATTCTGTGAATCAAATCAGTCCTGCAGAATGTGGCAAAGGTGTTTTCTGCCTAAGGATGTGCACAAATGAGTTCACAAAATTCACAGTCATGTTTTTAGGAACCCGGTTGCAAATCCTGCCATGTATTTGAAAGTAATTTTAATTTCCTTCCTGAAACAAGTTTATATATTCCAAAACATCCTTCCAAACTAACCTGATACAAAAACATTGTCTCATGAGAATCTTTTGTCACGGTTTCCAATTACAGGCATATTTCAGATTACTCTTGGAGATTCCTGTGGGGCTTTTTGGTTTTTTTTTTGTTTGTTTGTTTGTTTGGATCAGTTATTTCTACAGAGGAAGTGGTATTGATTGGAAATTAGGCAAGTCCAACTGACAGATGTGGATTAGAAGGATATGATATCCATGGGTCTGTCAGAGTGAGGTTGTAGCAAACCCTGCTTAGCACATGGGTGTAATGCAGGGAAGAAACACAGTGATTTTTTCCTTATTAGAAATTTTAATTAACTTTTAATTGATTTCTAGCCAGATAAACAGTTTCATTACCAAGCCTTACAATGAACACCATCACTGGAATTAAGCATTCCCGGCGACTGTTCTGAAAACAAAACATGCAAATCTCTTACGGTCTTCACAGATGTCATTCATAAAGGCAAATAAATGAGAATACCTTGCTCACAGAGTGCCCTTTGTTTAATTTACATAACCTTGTTCATCACGCCCTAATTTAATTAAGAGGAGGCAAAATAACAGGTCAGCATTTAAATGTGAGAGCTCTATGAAAACCTATTCATTTTGCCCGTCCCTATAATTATGTGATAACAAGAATTATTTGGCTGACACTGAAATCTGAGGCTGGTTCAGTGTGTGAGAACAAAGATCCCAGCTGAAGAAATCTAAATGGTTTTCAGTGGCAATCATCAGCCTGTTCTGAGCAGAGAAGAATAACGATGAAGTGGGGTAACATTTGGGTTTGAAGAACAGGATGAACAAACCAAAAATTTAAGTAGTTCTTCAGAGAGCAGTGATGAAAGTATCACTGAGTGTGACAAATGTGTTAAGTGGAAAGGAGCTTTCTAACTGATGTGTCCCTTCTGTCTGTCTGCATCCATCCTTCATCTAAATTCATATTCCGTAAGGATTTGTGCAGCACTGAAACACTAAATCAGTGTTAAATAAAAATTCCTCTCAGACACCGCCCAATGCTGAAAATCCTTCAGCATTAGAATTCTCTGCGGGCTTGGCTTCACAAGCATCAGGCTCATCTTCTGTTGAAGTTCAGAGAATTGCAGGATAGAATCCCAGAATCATTTAGGTTGGAAAAACTGAGGATTGAGTACAACCTGTGCTTGATCCCCACCAGAGCACTGAGTGCCACTTCCAGCCCTTCCTTGGATACCTGCAGGGATGGGGACTCCAAAGCTCCCTGGGCAGCCCCTGCCAAGGCCTGAGCACCCTTTCCATGCAGAAATTCCTGCTGCTGTCCAAGCTGAGCCTCCCTGGGACAACTTCAGGCTATGTCCTCTTGTCCTGTCAAAAGTTGTCCAAGGCTGAGCAGCTAAATGTGCCTTTTCTTGTGGGGAAATCCACCTAGGATGCAGTTAGCCTGGCCCCTGTCACTGGCAATTGAGCCATCTGTTTCTGTGGGATGTTTTATCTTCAGTCAAAGCTCAGAGGGAGGCAGGCTGCCCCAGACAAGCCCTCCTGGACACCACAGATTTGACAGAATCCTTCCCTGCCTCACCTGGTTTCTCTCCTGTGGGCGTCTCCCTCGGAGGTTTGGAATTTGCACATTAATCCATGATTTTCCTGCTGTCTCTCCAGGCTACAGATGCAGATGCTGGGGTTAATGGGCAAGTCCATTACAGTCTGGCAAACTTCAAGAACCTTTTCCGGATCACCTCCAATGGCAGCATTTACACGGCAGTGAAGCTGAACAGGGAGGTGAGGGATTACTACGAGCTCATCGTGGAGGCGACGGACGGAGCCGTGGACCCCCGGCGCTCCACGCTCACCTTGGCCATCAAGGTGCTGGATATTGACGACAACAGCCCCGTGTTCACCAACGCTTCCTACACTGTCTGCGTGCCAGAAAATCTCCCACCAGGCACTGTCTTCCTGCAGCTGGAGGTAAGGAAGTAGCGGGGAGTGAAGGTGGAGAGTGTTTATTCTGCAATTTCTTATTTAACTGGCAGTGAGACTGACATAAAAGATTGTGAACTGGAGCATGGGGGGAAGTTTTTTGCCAAGAGCAGCTGTGGCTGCCCCTGGATCCCTGGCAGTGTCCAAGGCCAGGTTGGATATTGGGGCTTGGGGCAGCCTGGGACAGTGGCAGATGTCCCTGCCCATGGCAGGAGTGGAATGAGTTGGGTTTCGATGCTCCTTCCAACACAAACCAGTCTGTGATTCTGTGACACTGAGCAGACTGAAAAATGCATGACCTTTAGCCAGGTAATAAAAATAACCTTTGAAGATAAGGTTAGTTAGGAAATAATAGCAATTAATAAAAGCAACCAATGAAACAGCAAAACCTACACTGTCACTGTCTGCACAGGCAGATAGCGATAGGCCAAGGGGAAGAGTTTTAAGCTAAAAGAGGAGAGATTTAGATCAGGTGTCAGGCAGAAGTTGCTCCCTGTGAGGATGGGAGGCCCTGGCACAAGGTGCCCAGAGCAGCTGGGGCTGCCCCTGGATCTCTGGCAGTGTCCAAGGCCAGGCTGGACATTGGGGCTTGGAGCAGCCTGAGACAGTGGAGAGTGTCCCTGCCCATGGCAGGGGGGAAACAAGCTGGCCTTAAACATCCCTTCCAACCCAAACCATTGTGGAATTCCATGATCCTCTCCCTGGCAGTGACCAATAGCAGGTGCCCAGGGACGAGAATTAAGACCAGACTCAGCTTCCAGTGCCACCTTCCCAGAATATTGTGCTCATTTCCCGTGGCTTGATCCTTCAGCGAATTTCATTCCTTGGGTCTGTGTACGTTGAATACAATTACAACAACACACATGAACTCACAACGTTTGCAGCAGTTTGCCCTTTAAATCTCAGAGGGATATTTAGTGAGAATGGATTCTGTTTGATGTCCCTCTGTTTCCTGCAGGCCAAGGATGTGGACCTGGGTGCTGACGTGAACTATCGGATCCGCACCGAGGAAGCCCGGCAGTATTTTGCCCTGAACAAGCACACAGGAGAGCTATCGCTCCGGAAATCCTTGGATTATGAATCCTTCTCTGATGCAGAAGCAACCTTCACCTTCCTCGTGGAAGCCTTTGACAGCAAGGGCACGATGCCTCCTGGGCTGGCCACCGTCACCGTCAGAGTCAAGGTAAGAGGGGGCACTCCTGAGCCAGCAGCATCCTTTCCCAGTCATTCCAGGATATTCCATCACCATGCAGGTGTCCCGAGGAAACACCAGGACTCTCTGCTCTCCTGCTTCTCACTTGTGTGAGCCTTATTCTGTGAGCAACTCTTCCAGTTAAACACACGCTTTGTAACAGCTGTAATTATTTTGCCATGTGCAATTACATAGTTAAATCCTGGATTCATGAAATCCAGGAACACCTGACACAAATGCAAAGATTTTGTCCTTTAGAATCCCTGAAAGGCTGAAATAAACCCCTCACGGACTTGTTTGCAAAAGTGACACAATCACATTTCAGCCCCCAAATTGTAATTTTAAGACCCACTGGGGAGTGTATTGAGTGCTGGTGTGGCACAGCACATCCTGGATTCCAGATCCTGATGCTGGAAAATCAGATCTGCAAAGGAACAGCCTGGTTTAGTGCCTTGCACCATGAACTGCAGTGAGTTACAGCGTCACCTCAGCATTTCAGGTGCCTCCCCAGGAGCATGGGGCTACTGGTGTCTGTTTGGGAGCGATTCACAAATGAAAATGTGAATATTCCAGTTTGTAGCTGGAACAGCAGCGTTTCCCCATCTCCATCTGGCTGTGTCCAAGAGCAGAGGACAGCTCAGATGCCTCAGTCCTACCCCTGGCATTCCCAAAGGTGCAGTTCTGTCAGTCATTCAGTCCTTCTGAGCAGTTGCTTGAGTTCTGTGAGCTGTGGGAGAGAAGAGGCTTTAATTACTCAGATTTTAGCGAAGGAGCAAAAACTGTAGCAGGACCAAAAGCACAGCTCACAAACGTTCAGTTTAAATGTGTGGCTGTGAAAAGTATTTGGCAGTCTGGGGTTTGGCCTATTCTGTATCTGCAGGTGCTGGAATTGCCACATGGTTTTGGGTAATTCTGTTTGTCAGTCTCTACTGAACTCAGAATTCTTTTAGGGCAGTAAATGTCTCCCTTTGTTAGCTCTGGTGACAATGCCAGAATGTTTCTGTAGTGCCTCTCTGTCTGCAGAATGTCTCAGTGTGAGGTGCAGGTCACCTGTTCCCCAATAATCTGTGCTTTTCCCCTGCACATTCCACATCATTCACAAAAAAGTCTTTTCCATCATTCCCTGAGCCTCTGCTGTTGGACTTTTACGGAGCAAGTCTCTCAAACCTGGGATTTTGTTCCTAAAAGAAACCTTTTCCCAGCACACTGAATTTTTGGAAGAATAGTTTGGGTTGGTTTATTTAAGGGTTTAAACCCTGTGGTGGGGTTTTTTTAAAGGTTTTCAGGTAGGATTGTGTTCAGAGAAAAGCTGTTGTCTGTGTGATTGTGATGCCATGAAGATTTTTTGCCTTTTCTTTTATACCCCTATTATACCTTTTTACAACTTCTGTATTCTTAGTGCTTTTTGCCTACATTCTTGGACTTGTTTGTCAAGCTGAGAGACTCAACATTTTAGAAGCTTCGTAGGTAGGGATCAGTGTGCCCCAGAGCCCAAGGTCCTCTCCAGAACACATTCTGTAAACTGAGATAGAACCATCCAGGGGAAGGTTCCTTGGGGAGGGGGGCTCACTTGAGCCTCTCATTGGGGAATCTTTGATAGATCTGCTAATTAGTAACACCTGTACTGTTACACCTGATCTTTTGGGGGTGTGCATTTTTTGTGGGGTGCACATTTTTTGTGGGGTGCATTTCGGTACATTTGACCTGGATGTGGTGCACCTGAGGAACCTTAAAATAAATACCAAGGTAAAATCCCTTTTCCCCTTCTAACCATGTATGACTCTTGATTTTAAGACCAGGAAAAGGCATCAATTGTGTGGTTGATTATATTAATTAATGACAGGGTGCAGGGAAAAATACAGATCAACTTGGTGGCCTCAGTGTACCAGCAGCATGTGCACTCTCAAGGGAGGTGCTGTGGAAATAGGGGATTTAAGGAGGGGATTAATAGGATCAAAAAATCAGTTCTTGCTCTCCTAGAAACACTTCCCACACATGAGCAACAAAATGGGAGCATGATGATGCTGTGGAGAGGCTGGAACACCAGGCTGGAGCCAGAAGTAACAGTTTTGGAGTAAAAGGGGTTTGGTTGGGGACAGAACAGGGCCTGGGAGGGAGGACAAGGAGGGATATTTTAAGTGAGAAAGAAAATAAATCCAATTTAAGCTGACTGTTTTCATACTCAATGACAGGCTGAATTTTGCAACAGGTCAGGGGACATAATTAAGTATTGTTTATGTGCTGAGATCAAGATGGTGCTTGGGTTCCAGCCTGGAGGGAGAGGTAGGACAGGGGAATTTGGAGTGGCAGTTGGGAGAACGGAGAAGGATTGTGGAAAAAACAGATTATCTCAATTTGCTGGGCAGATGTCATTAACAGCTTTTATGTCAGGTGGCAGATATTTTGTACGTTGATCACAAGAGGTGTCTGGATGGTTTCATTTGAGCTTAAAGATGAATGTCCCAGGTACAAAATTCACATGGGTGGGGGGAGAGGGTGGAGAGGTTGAAGGCAGAACCTTGTGCTGTCCCTGTTTGGGATGGGAAGCACCCACAGGACAGCTCGGAAAGCTGATCCCAGAGTCAGAGCAGCAGGAGAAGGGTGCAAAGACTTGAAACCAAGTGAGAACAAGAACAGGCCACCCTTTCCCTCCTGCTTAGCATCTTCTGCTGCAGGAACTGGATGTGTTTCCTATGAGTAGTTGCTTGCTTTCACTTTATTCAGAGGCTGGGCTTTGAGTAATTACTTTAATACAGGGTTTGAGAGCCCAGAGAGGAACTAAACCAACTGGAGATACACCACAGTCCCCAATGGAACAGCTGTGCAGTCTTCAAGAGCACAAAATTGAACTGGAGGGAAGCAGAGGCAGCAGTGGAGTCAAGCTCATGTCACCACCACAGATCCAGCCCCTCCAACCCTCAGAACTTTTATTTGTGTTATTACGAGGTCTCCAGTCCTCCGGGGCTCCCTCTGCTCTGCTCACATTTGTCATTTCTCCCAGCGCAGCTCTTCACCCCAAGCGCTGTAATTTTTCCTGGGTAATGGAATTCTGTTAAGCAGCTATGGGTGTCTGATGGTGTCGTCCATCATTGGTGCGATATCCAAGGAGTGAGCACACCCAGAGCCCCCCTGCTCCCCGCGGCTGCAGGAGGGGGATGCTCACTGGGCTGTTCTCTGCATTCTCAGCCCTTGGCATGACAAGTTACAAATAGTTTGTATTAACCTGCCCTGAACTGGCTCGAGGCACAGATTGCAGAGCAGGGCACTCACTGCAGGAGCAATAACTTCATCTGTACCCTCATGTCGGTGTGAGACACATTGCTGGCCTCTGCTGCAGCCAAAAGGCTCCTTGCACCGTGAGGACATCCCAGGACTCCTCAGGCAGAGAAAGCCAAAGGTGAACCAATGAATTCATGGAATCATTTCATTGAAAATGACCTCTGAGATCACTGAGTGAAACCATTAACCCCGCACCACTAAACCGTGTCCCCCCAAGTGCCACATCCACACTTCTTCTGAGCACTTCCAGGGATTGTGACCCCACCTCTGCCCTGGGCAGCCCCTTCTGATGCCTGGCCACCCTTTGGGTGAAGAAATCTTTCCTAATATCTGACCTGAACCTCCCCTGGCACAGCTTGAGGCTGTTTCCTTCTGTCCCATCATTGTTCCCTGGGAGAAGAACCCGATCCCCACCTGACTCCAGCCCCTCTCAGGGAGTCACAGAACGATAATCGTTGCGTCCATTCAAGTATTTCCAAGGAGGAATTGTCTAAGTGGCACTGATTTCTTCCCACCACCTCAGACAGACCAAGATTTTTCTCATTTCGCCGTTCTCAGGTTCCTCTGAGTGCTTTCGTAACTTTCCCCCTGAAGCTGCAAGAAGCCACAGGGTGTCAGGGAGGGCTGAGTTTGTTTTGCCTCTTGCTGTACCCACACACATCCCCTCACAATCCAGATGATTCCCAGTACTGGGAAAAGCAAATTCCTTGCAGTTCAAATCATTAGGATTTAGCATTTGGAAGCAACTACTGTGGCAGTAGGGTTTGTTAACAGGAACAGTTGCTCTGAAGTGAGTATTGCGTTCCTAAACACAAATATGAGGATTTCTGTATCATGGGGCCTGTAAGGCCTCTGCAGATTTTGTGCTGTGTCCTCCTCTTCTTATTACCAGCATTATTTTTGTATTATTTTGTCTCTTTCTTGTTTGTAGAAGTACTTTTTCTCCTCTTTCTGTGTTGGGGGATTGCTTTGCTTTGGAATTTTTCAAGGACATTGTGTCATGGAGCTAAGCCTTTTTCTCAGGTGAGGGATTTCAAGTGAGAGAGCAACAAGAATAAATAAAAACAGAGGGGTTTAGTTCTAACAATGCCAAAGAATGAGGATGAGGGGGCAGTGAGGTGACTGAGAACTGGCTGATCCCAAGGCTCGTGACCAGTGGCACAGGGTGAGGTTGGAGGCGGTCACTGGGGGTGTCCTCAGGGCTCAGTACTGGGCCCAGGATTGTTTAAATGGTTCATCAGTGACTGGGGAGGAACAGCCCCAGGCACCAGCACAGGTGGGGGACATCGAGCTGTCCCTGAGCCAGCAGAGTGTCCTGGGGGTCCTGGGGGACACCGAGCTGTCCCTGAGCCTGCAGAGTGTCCTGGGGGTCCTGGGGGACACCGAGCTGTCCCTGAGCCAGCAGAGTGTCCTGGGGGACACCGAGCTGTCCCTGAGCCAGCAGAGTGTCCTGGGGGTCCTGGGGGACACCGAGCTGTCCCTGAGCCTGCAGAGTGTCCTGGGGCCAGGGAGGCCAATGGGATCCTGGGGGCAGCAGGAAAAGGCACACAAGGAACATCTTTTCCCATTTAAAGAGCAGAGCAGCATGACAAAACTTACAGGAAGGTTGAAAAAAAAATCAGCTGAATTGCCTCCAAAATATTTCTCATTTCTGGTGGAATTCATAGAATAACAGGCTTGGGGATGGGCTACAGTGCTGGTAAACAGATTTATTTCTTTCCTTCTATCTCAGCTGATCAGTTCAATCATCTGCCAGTCATTTATTGCCTCATGTATTCCATCATGAATATTATCCCTTAATTTATGGGATGAGCTACTTTAGGGACTGCTGGGCACCAAAGGGAAAAGAGGTGCAGTAGAGCCATGTGAGCAAGGCCCTGTTCTGTGCAGCTGCAGACAGAGCAGCTCTGCAGCCACTCACAGACAAAACTCAAGGGGCCATTTCAGACTTTTGGCCATGTTATCACGACAATCATCACAAGGGGTTTGAACTTGGTGTTATTAAGGTGTGTTAATTATGAGAGGCCGAGAGAATATGTAAGGATGGGAGGGGACTTGAAGTTCTTGATACTCCAGTATCTGGTGAAATCAGGTATTTCATGGAGTCCCAGACTGGTTTGGGCTGGAAGAAACCTAAAATCTCATCGATTGCCACCCCCTGCCATGGGCAGGGACACCTTCCACTATCCCAGGCTGCTCCAAGCCCCGTCCAACCTGGACACTCCCGGGAGGGGTCATTTCCATTTTCTCTGGGCAGCCTGTGCCAGGGCCTCATGGCATTTAAGGGAAGGGGCAAAGACAATCTTCCCATAAAGGAATTAGAGTTGAGTAACATTGATTTTCATGCAGAAAATGAAACTCTCCTATGAGCGAAATCTGAAGTCACAGCCCAAATTTTCAGTTGTTTTCACTCTCTTTTACTTCACATCCAGGGACATTGTTTCTGAAGAACTTTAAAATATATTTTTTAGACTATCAGCTATAAAATGCATCCTTTGGCATCCCTGCAGCAGGACTAAAATGGGCTCCTGGGCCCAGAGCAGGTGTTGGGGTCTGGGGGAGGCTGCTCCCGGTTTTTAAGGGCAATGGATGTCCTTAGGGCTGTGATATCTTGTAGCCTTATGGAGTTTCTAGTCAGGTTTTTAGTCATAAAATATCTTGGATTTTTGTTTTTGGAATCAGGTGTTGAGTGAGAATTTTCTGTGGTTGAAGAATGCACCAGAGGAATCGGAATTTTCAAGTACAGTGGTACCAAACCACCCCTTTGCTTTCCCTAGAAAGGAGTTTCACAATTATAGGAATGTTAAATGTGCCCCTGTAAGTCTCCAAACTGCAGGGATTATTAAACACTTGGAGGCAGCATTCCCAGAGCCACCAGCTCTGGGAATGTGCACACAGACTGAAGTGGCAGAGGTTCAAAACAAAATGACAGCAGAAAATTACAGATCCAGAACCAGAGTTGTGAGAGAAGAGTGGGAAGTTAGGGGAATTTCCATGCTGTGCTCTGAAGGGAACCTCTTCCCTCTCTCCCTTTGTGGGATGGATAGAAGAAATCACTTTAAGAATTTTTTTTTTCCTATTTTCCTATTCCTTGTCATAAAAAGCAGCAGCCTGCAAAGGGGCTGTAAAGGCCTGATTTGTGTTTATAGCTCAGACATGGGTTTCATAGCAAGGGAATATTGATTTCCACTTAGACAGAGTTGAGTAGAAACCTTGGTACCAGCACAGTCACAAAAAGAAACTGCTGCTTTTTGGGCACAAAGCAGCAGCCCTGAGGATGGAATAAAGCCTGGAGCTGGTTTTGTTGGAGCAGAGAGAGAAAAGCCATTGTATGTTCAGGGAATGGCTCAAGAGGTCCTGGGCATGATCCACTCCGTTCCAGCCCCAAAAACTGTGCCCCCACAATCACAGCATCAGAGAGAGGGAATGGTTTGGGTTAGAAGGGACCTCAGAGCCCACCCAGTGCCACCCCTGCCATGGGCAGGGACACCTCCCACTGTCCCAGGCTGCTCCAAGCCCCAATGTCCAGCCTGGCCTTGGGCACTGCCAGGGATCCAGGGGCAGCCCCAGCTGCTCTGGGCACCCTGTGCCAGGGCCTGCCCACCCTCCCAGGGAACAATTCCTTCCCAATATCCCATCCATCCCTGCCCTCTGGCACTGGGAAGCCATTCCCTGTGTCCTGTCCCTCCAGGCCCTTGCAAACAATCTCTCTCCAAGGTCCTCAATCCAGTCGTTGCTATCAAATAGAACTGAATGCTGGACAGATGCAGAGATGGAGTTTTCAGGTTTTCAGCACAGAGAGACTTTGGACAACAAATATTTGGAGCAAGTCCTGGGCTTTGTTCTGAGCAGAGACCGAAGCTCCAGGCATGTTTTGCTTGTAAACGGGTAAATAAATGAAGATTACATCTGGTGGCTTCTTAAAACACCTCTAACCCTTGCACAGAAGTGGATGCAGCACATGAAGGCAATCCCCAAGCACAGGTTCAGGAATGGGGCAGTAAACCTCCCCCACAGTGGTTGTCAGAAGTCATGAAGTCACCTTTTAAATCTGAGGCATAATCCCACAAGTGGGGCCAAACTGCAGCCTCTTAAAATCTTCCGCAGCTCATTGCTGCAGCCACATAAATCCAGGCTGCCATTAACTCAAATCCAGGGTCCTGTTAACGATCAGACACACTCCAAAATATGGAATTGGGAAAACTGGGTGATGGATTCTCCATATTTCTTACTTTCAAATACCTGGGCTGCCTATTTTGACAGTAAGGTAATAACAGCCATGCATTTAGAGACAAAGCAAGCCTTTGTCACTGCTTATCTTGCTGCAGATTTGTTTTATTTTTATACAGATTAATTTACAAAACTGAGCAAAAGGCAAAGTTTAACACCCCCAAAGCTGTCTCCCTACCACAGATACCCTTTATCTACCACTTTTTGTTGGTTTTATTCATCCTTGGTCCCATAGGGCAGCACAAAAGCACTATGGGATCCTGACATCCCTCCCTTGTGCAAAGATCTAGGACCAAGCAAAGAGAAAGCACAATTTGGGAGAGATGGTTTCCTTTGAGTGGTCTTGAGAATCCTTGTTTGCACCTCCAAAAGCAAATTAAGACATAGGAAGAGATTTCTTGATGCCAGCTCGTTAACTCAGCTGTCACCCTCGGCATGCACACGATCCCATTTCCCCAGCACATTCCTTATTCTCTGAGCACGACACAGCTCATTCCCAAGATTTCCAAGGGTTGTTATTCAGGGAAAAGACTGGTAGGAAACAAACGCTGCTGTGTCTGCAAGGAGTATGAAAATGCTGAACAAAAATGTTGTGAAGCGGGACTGTCATCTGGGAATGCCAAAGAGGAGAAACAAAGCAGGAGGGGAGGGAAGGCATTAAGGAGGAAATCAATATGTAATTTAAAACTCATTAAGGCAGTCACTCGCTGAAATGCACTGATTCTCACCCAGGTGCTCCCAGCCAGGTGGGGACAGGCCAAGCAGAGCTAGAGCAGGAGAAAAATCCCTGCAGTGCAGCATTGCTGGTGTAAAACGGCCTTGGGAATGTCACTGTACACGGGGACCTCCATGGGTTTTTGGTTTGTGGGGACACCAACGGACATTTCACCCTTGTGCCCCGCTAAGAACGTAAATATTTAACACCTGAGTGTTAAATCCCGTCTTCCTCCTCCTTCACTGCTCTGGGAAAAACACTCCTGGGATTTGAATCTCTGCCTACAGGTTCCCCCAGAATTGTGGAATTGTTGATGTTAGAAAGGACATTAAAACCCATCCCGTCCCACCTCTGCCGTGGGCAGGGACAGCTTCCGCTGGACCAAGTGACATCTCCCAGTTAATAACACACAACGTGAAATGAGTGACGGACTTGTCTGATTTGAATGTTACCACAAACCTAAAGACTTTCTAGAGAAGAATAAACTTGAGTTGGAAAAAGTGACAAAACAGAGTTTGTTTTTAATCTCCACCCAAACAGAAGCAACTCTGGATGACCCTGAAAAATATTTGAGATATATTTAGGTGCATATACATACATATACATTGATTTATGTATCCTTGCCTACCTCAGGCACAAGAATTTGTTGTAAATGCCCTTTTATCCTACAAAGGACATTTTGTTTCCCCTTAATTTGTTGGATATTAGAGGTGACAAACACCATCGAGCCAGAACAGCTCCTTCCTTTTGGAAAATGAGCCGAGCCTGCTGCCACAGGAGCAGGTGGTGTGCAATCCTCTGCTCTGTTCTGTGGTGGAACTGTGTCTTTCTGCAGAATTCCCTTCAGCTGAGAAGTCCCACATCCATTTTTTTGTGACTCTTTGGCACCTTCCCCCCTTATTTTGTGCAGGGGGAATGGAATTGGGAGAGCCTGGGAATGGCAATCCCCCTGGAGGGAGAGAGAGACTCAATAAAAACATTTGTGAATGCATCTGGAATTTTGTTGGAACTCCAGGACTAAACTCTGGATTCTGTTTTTTGCAGGATATGAATGATTACTCGCCGATGTTCAGCCAGAAGCTCTACAGGGGAATGGTTGCTCCTAATGCAGTCAAGGGCACCCTTATCACCACGGTCTCAGCTGAGGATCAGGATCCCCCGGTAAGGAAAAAGCTTCTGTTCATGTTTCACACCCAGGAGAGAGGAGACTTGAACCCTCCAAAGTGCCCCTGCTCTCTCATCAGCTCAAACTATGAGGAGCTTCACAGAGGAGTGACTCCTACGTTTGTTTCATGTCAGCCTAGACTTTGCTGTTCAGGGCAGAGGCTGCACTTCACACAGAATCCCAGAATCACCAGGTTGGAGACCTCCAAGATCACCAAGTCCAACCCTATGCATGCCCTAACACCCATGCCCATGCCCTAACACCACCTCAACTAAACCATGGCACCAAGTGCCACATCCAATCTTTTTTTAGACACATCCAGGGATGGTGACTCCACCACCTCCCCAGGCAGACGATTCCAGAACTTTATCACTCTTTCAGTAAAAAACTTTTCCCTGACATCCAACCTAAACTTCCCCTGGCACAGCTTAGGCTGTGTCCTCTTGTTCTGTCAGTTGCTGCCTGGAGAAAGAGCCCGACCCCCACCTGGCTACAACCTCCTTTCAGGGAGTTGTAGAGAGTGACAAGGTCTCCCCTGAGCCTCCTTTTCTCCAGGCTAAACAGCCCCAGCTCCCTCAGTTGTTCCTCACAGGGCTTGTGTTCCAGGCCCTTCACCAGCCCTCTTGCCCTCCTCTGGACGCGTTCAGGCGTCTCCATGTCCTTCCTGAACCGAGGGGCCCAGAACTGGACACAGCACTCAAGGTGTGGCCTCACCAGTGCTGAGTACAGGGGAAGAGTGACTTCCCTGGTCCTGCTGGCCACACTGTTCCTGATCCAGGCCAGGTGCCGTTGGCCTTCTGGGCCACCTGGGCACACTGCTGGCTCATGTTCAGTCGGCTGTCGACCAGCACCCCCAGGTCCCTTTCTGCCTGGCCACTGTCCAGCCACTCTGTCCCCCGCCTGTAGCACTGCAGGGGTTGTTGTAGCCAAAGTGCAGGACTCGGCACTTGGACTTGTTAAACTTCATCCTGTTGGACTCTGCCCATCCATCCAACCATTCCAGGTCTCTTTGCAGAGCCCTCCTACCTTCCAGCAGATCGACACATGCTCCCAGCTTGGTGTCATCTGCAAATTTACCAAAGGTAGACTCAATACCCTCATCTGTGTCATCAGTAAAATATTGAACAGAACTGGCCCCAGCACAGACCCCTGAGGGACACCACCCGTGACTGGCCCCCAACTGGGTGCAGCACCGTTCACCACCCCTCTCTGGGCCCGGCCATGCAGCCAGTTCCCGACCCAGAGAAGAGTGCTCCTGTCCAAGCCGTGGGCTGCCAGCTTTTCCAGGAGTATGCTCTGGGAGACTTCCAAGGCTGCCTCCTGGAAAATCAGTGATACAGCTTCTGTGTGTCAGGGACCTTTAGGAAAGCCTTTATGCAGTTTCACGCAACGAGGGGAATAGGCAGGAAGGGGAGCCATGCCTGTCTGTGGGGCAGTTCAAGAGGAAAGAAACCGCAATTTTGTGAGGTTGTCACTGTTTGATGTCACAGTCACCGTGCACTGCCCAGCTGAGCCATCCCAGATTCATGTGGCACTGCAGAGCTCACCAGCTGCACATTCCACGGGCAATGTTTGAACCCAGGGCACTCGATTTGGGGATAAAGTTTATCTTTGCCCCTGTTTTTTGTTGCTGCTCCCTGGTGAAGCCCTCGAGGGACAGAACTGGGCACACACCTCTGACTCCTTCCCTGTTCTGAGGTTGAATGTCAATTTTTGTCATCAGAGCTTGATGAACATCAGTGACCAGATGATCCTCTGAGGACAGGAAAAGCCAGAGCTATTCTGCCAGCCAGGTTTAATTTTTAATTGCCAGTGTTTGGCATAAGAAGGAGAATAATCCTTGGGGAGAAGAGTTCAGGGGGAATGTGCCATGCACATTAAAAGCTGATGGAAGTGCTTGGGCACAAATCAAGTGTGGCTTAGTTAATGTGGTGTTATTGGGGTTTGGGCAGCGTTTATTTAACATTAAATAAATGTTGTTGCCTTACAATGAGATATTTTGGGCTCTCTCTGCCCATTCAGATAAAAGCGCAATTTTATTACCTCTGTGTCTAAGTTTTGAAGACTGAGATATCACTGAGGGGAAACAAAATAGTTCTGATGAATTACCTTTAGAATCCTTAGTCCTGTGCAATCAGAATTTTCAATGCAAAGCTGTTTCATTTTTCATTTAACAACCCCAAACCCTACTGAACATTTTGTAACATTTTTATCACTATCACATGAACACTTGTTGATTTTGATGAAGATTTCAAAATGAAGTTACCCTGAAGCCTCTAATAAATGCAAGGGCCATAAAAGTCAGCCAGCTATGGAGGAAAGCTTTTAAAGGAGGTTTTGAAAGAGGGTTTTTATTTTAAAATAATGCCTGGTAGTTTTGCCTCTCATCTTTTTTTTTATTTTAAAAGTAAAAACTAGCAGGCATAAATGGCTTTGTTTCTTTTTCTGCCTGAGCCAGCCTGTGCTACTGGAAAATTCCTATTTATTTGAAGTTGGCTTTGACATTGAATGGTGTCACAACGTATTTGATACGAATTCACTGGAAATTGGGTTTAAAAGCACACAACCTTTTCTCTGCTCAGTGAGGGGACTTGCTCTAAACTTGCCTTAAGGGATGGAACGTTCTTAGGTACCATCAATATTTTACTTGTTTGGCTTGGGGCTGTTGGAATCTTATTTGCAGGGTACCAATACATTTATTTTATCAGGTCGGGGAAAGAAATATGTATCTATTAAAAAAATAATTGTAGCTTTAAAAATGCCTGTTTCTAAGAGCCCAACTAATTTGAAGTCTCCAAGCTTAATTTTTGCTGTTGTTATTTTGCAAGGAATGTATGTAATTCCCATCTCCAGAACAAAAGCCCAGCCAGGTTTTTCCATCATCTGCAATAAAAGCTTTTCAGACCTAATCAGCTCCTCAGAGACAACCATTGTTTCCAGCAAATCCCAGCGTTGTCAAATGAATATGGATGCTGGGAGGATCCAGATGGAAAGGCCCAGCACCTGTGTGGGATTTCTCTGCAGATAAGGCAAATTTGAATTTTTTCCAGGAGCAGAAGAGCAGGTTTGGGGGAAGGAGGAGGTGGGAATGGTGTCAGTGGAAGTGGGCTCCCCATTTCAACAAACAAATACTAATTTAGGTGAAACATGAGAGGGTGAAAGACACCTGGGACATCATTTTCTGTGTGTATTTCCTAAATTATTTAGGAATTTATAACATAGAGGTGTGAAAGTGCTATGATGTGCATTCAGGAACAGTCAGAAGGGACAAGAGCAGGTTTTTACTCTTAGATTAATCCAACAGGACTTCATTTATTAGAGATGGAGATGAAAGCTTCCCTTGGTTTTATTTACAAAAGCTCCTCCCATCAAACCTTCACACACTGAGGTATGTACAACTCAGTGCATCTTCCACGTAGGAATGTGTATCCATATGATCAAATCTGAGGATGAAAATGTGTGATTTTCTTCATTTGACTGGCTCCTAAAACCTTAGGCCATCATTAGAATGCAACTGTTGATAAGAGGATGGGTTTTGCTGCAAAAACCCCACGGATTTCTGAGTGCTATTAAGAGTTGCCCAGTTAAAACAGAAATAATTTGTGCCAGAGTCAAGCACTTCCTGGGAGATACTTTGTTATGTTTTTATTTTGACCTGTGGGTTTCAAAGTGGTCCAAACCTCTTGGCCTGAAGGCACCAGAGACCTCTGGTAGTTATTATTCAGGTCCTTGGTGAAATGTCAATTAAAACATAAAACCCAGGGCTTTTCTCTAAAGGCCACAGCAAGATTTGCAGGGCTGTTTTGAGTAAATGTCACTTTAAATTCTTACCCATTGCTCCTTTCTTGTCTAGTTTTAATTCTCTTTTTATTTGCAGTGACTGGGAATGTAAAATATGTTTAGTAGCTACTTTTGCATGTGTTTAAAACTTGAAACACTCTTCTGGTCACGGAAATCTGATAAATTTTGCCTGAAAATTTTGTTTTCATTAAATCTGGTAAATCAACATTTTGTCCTTCAGTGGTTTAGAACACTCCAGTGTCGATTTTTCTGCATTTTTAAAGTAGTAACATTTTCTATAAATACATAAATAATTTTTCAAATTACTTGGTGCATCCTAAAGTTGCTCTCCCTGCCTTCCCCAGTGGATCTCCTACCTAATTCGAGGTGTAAGCAGGAAATATTAAGCAAAAAGCAACAAAGCCAGGCCACAGGGAACAATGGGGTTAAAGCAGAGCCATGGCTGCCAAGGAAAAGCTTTGGAACGGCTGCAAGTCTTCCTAAATAACTGGTAAACCCTATAAGAATGAAAATCCTATAAGAATGAAATGTGATTTTAAGCATGTTGCAACTGGAATTGTTGAGGCAGCTGAGCACTTTGTCCACGTGAACAATCCCTTAAATTGGAAGTTCTCCCTCACACATCAGCTTGAGCTTCCTTTCCAGAGGTAGTGTCCAGCTGGAGCTTGAGGACTTCTCTGTTTATTGGGGTTTTTTAGTTCCTTGGAGTGGGTAGGTTTAGGCCATTGGATATTGTGACCAGGAGCACTGGTGAGCCCCATGCAGGGAAGCTCTTCCTCCAAAACATCCCTGGAATACAGGTGAGCAGGGGCACCCAAAGAGCCTTGGCTGGATTTGTGCTCCCAGAGCGATTCTCAGCTGGCTTTGCCTGGCTGCCCCCAGTGGGAACAGAAATGGGATAAAACTGAAAAAGAGAACTGTGGGAGGTGTCCCTGCCCGTGGGAGGGGTTGGAATGAGATGATCTTTAAGGTCACTGTCCGAGGCTGCTCCAAGCCCCAGTGTCCAGCCTGGCCTTGCACACTGCCAGGGATCCAGGGGCAGCCCCAGCTGCTCTGGGCACCCTGTGCCAGGGCCTGCCCACCCTCCCAGGGAACAATTCCTTCCCAATATCCCATCCAGCCCTGCCCTCTGGCACTGGGAAGCCATTCCCTGTGTCCTGGCCCTCCATCCCTTGTCCCAAGTCCCTCTCCAGCTCTCCTGGAGCCCCTTTAGGCACCGGAAAGGAACTCCAAGGTCTCCCTGGAGCCTGCTGTTCTCCAGGCTGGACAATCCCAGTTGTCTCATCCTGTCTTCCTGGCAGAGGTGCTACAGCCTTTCTCTCCTGGAGAGTGGAAGTAACAATTCCTGGCTTCCTCCAGAGCTGCTTGCAGAAACACACATGAAAACCCCCAAAATTGTGGTGTTTCCCTTTCCCCTTTTCTTCCTGGCTTTATTGCATTATAATTTTCCTGCTGTGAGTTATCTGGACGGTGCACGTGTGTCTCATCCAAGGCCTCTTTTCCAGGGGCAGCCTCACCGATACTGGGGACATGTTCGTAGCTGTCCCCCGTGTCACAAATAGATGGCATTTCCCCAGAGCAGATGGAATCTTACGGGATCACGCAGCCATGGAAGAAAGAATTGGAGCTGGATGAACTTTTTTTGAAGTTCCGTGTTAGTCCTGAATCTCAGGGAAACTTCGGTTGGAGAGAACGAATGTGGTTCCTGCCAAGCACAATCCTTGCTCTCTGCTTTATTTGGGAATATTATCAGCTAGATTCAAGCTTTGCTGCAGACATAATAATGCATCTAAATTAATTTAGAACAGAGGCAAAAGATGATTAATATTTCAGATAATTAAAACTCACTCCTAAATAGATTTCCCTGGGAAATCTCTCTGGAGCTTTTTCTAATCACATCAGTGCCAACATACCATAAATAAAAAATAAATCCCGGTTTTGTCATTTTTCTGAAGTGACAGGAGCAAAGTGTACTTGATAATCACATCAGGAACAACAATAACCTGATGAGATTTTTGTTTATTTAGTCCCAAATTACCTGGTGTGAGCAGCTCTAATGATGATGAGGGCTCTTAGTCTTCCAAGCAAGTTTAAGGCCATTACTCCGAGCCCAAATAGGGTGGATTTCAGCAGGTAAATTGCTCTTAATTATAACCTTGAAGAAAAATGACTGAAGCAGGGAGTGCCAGGGGAAAAGTTGATAATGAACTCTGCTATGCTGCGATCCCAGAAATTTCTCCCTTTTTCCAGGATTTGCCCTCTTCAGTGCGTGTGAAGTGCTTTTAACTCTGAACACAATCATTTATTAATTTGCTAACCACTAGAATACGCCTGGCAGGCCCAGTTGGGATGACTGAAGCTGCTGATGGCCTCATAAGCCCTGCCCAGGCTGGAATTCCTTGGAGAGCTGCGAGAGGCAACACTCAAATGACTTCTGTTGGATCAGCAGAACGCTGCTAGGACTTAGGGAGCTCAAACCACTTTTGTAGCCACTTCCATTGCTGTTTACAAAAGGAAATGTTCTGTTTCCATGTAATCCGTGGCTGGCATGGGACATGGAATATATTCCCAATCCCAACAGAGCACATCACTGAATACAGGTGAAAATCAGCAATTCACCATTAATGATGTTCTGGCTGTTTAAAAACAAAATAAAGGTCAGAGGCTAATCTGAGCTTGAGGCTCAGAGGCTTCCAGAAAATGAAATCATGCTGCTGCTAGGACAGAAGTGTTTCTCTGAATCTACTCCCAAATATATTTAGCAAATAATTCAGTTGGAATTTTGTAAAATGTCCCAAATCTCTGCATATCCAGAGTTTGGCATGCTGGAAAATCATTATTCAGGCATTGGTGTGCAAAGAGGATCAGAGGGAATCTGTCCTAGACCCCCCAGCCTGGATGAAGAGGCAGATGAGACATCCTACAAGTAGTTGGGAGAAGTCTTCCCATTGCAAACCCTGGTCCTCATGAGGGACTTCAACCTGCCAAGTGTCTGTTGGAAATGAAACCTCACAGAGAAAAAACCCTCCAGGAGATCCAGGGAGAAAACATCCAGGGAGAAAACCCTCCAGGAGATCCAGTTACCTGGAGTGTGTAAAAAGGGCCAAAGCCCAGCTAGAACTTCTCTGGCTACAGCCATAAAAGACATTAAAAAATGTTTCCGTAAATGTATCAGCAACAAGAGGAGGGCTAAGGAGAGTCTCCATCATTTATTGGATGCCACAGGCCCAGGGCAGGGCCCATCCCCTGGGCTAGCTGGGCCAGAGAGCCCTGGAGGGGCTGGAGCGTGTCCAGGGCAGGGAACGGAGCTGGGAAGGGGCTGGAGCCCCAGGAGCGGCTGAGGGAGCTGGGAAAGGGGCTGAGCCTGGAGCAAAGGAGGCTCAGGGGGGACCTTGTGGCTCTGCACAAGTCCCTGACAGGAGGGGGCAGCCGGGGGGGTCGGGCTCTGCTCCCAGGGAACAGGGACAGGACAAGGGGAAACGGCCTCAGGCTGGGCCAGGGGAGGCTCAGCTTGGACAGCAGCAGGAATTTCTGCATGGAAAGGGTGCTCAGGCCTTGGCAGGGGCTGCCCAGGGAGCTTTGGAGTGCCCATGCCTGGAGGTGTCCAAGGCAGATGTGGCTGGTGGCACCAGGGATGTGGGCAGTGCTGGCCTCAGCAGTGCTGCGCTGATGGTTGGACTCAATGACCCCCGAGGTCTTTTCCAACCTTAATGTTTCTGTAACTCTGAGGTGCCTGGAGGGTGACTGCTGAAATGGGATCGCCAGAAAATAATGGATACCTTAAGAAATTACATCCTTCCAACAAATGCTATTTTTGAGGCAGGTGGTGTTAAAACAGGTAAATGGGTAAGCAGCCTTCAATTAGAAAATGCTGAGATATTGATGGGAAAAATTCCTCTCTTCCACCCTCTGGCACTGCTGCTTCTGATCCCCCTTTTGTTTTTGGGTTTCAGACACTTTGTGACACACCTGGGGGCTGCCTGGCCTCAGTCCTTGTCACCAAAGCAGGGTCTGAACAGTGGGGAGGGCTCCTTATGGGGCTGCTTAAAATCCATCTGCAAAACAGCATTTTCTTTTACCACCGATAAGTTTCTTAAACTTTAAAGGAGCTTTATACCAAGTGAAAATATTTTTGAAAGGTATTTTAACAGCCTTAAGCCATGCCCATCTTCTGTCTAAAAATTTCAGTATTTATAAAACATTTCTGGGTTTAAGTAGGTGGGGCTTCAGCCCTTTTCTTTCTTTCCTTGATTTTTCTTTCTGGACCTCTCAGGTGTCCTGGAAGGTATTTTGGGGGGATTGAAGGGCAGTGCTCATTTATGAGGACAACAAAGAGCAAGTTTTGCTGGTATTGGCCTTACCAATGTCCCATTTTAATCCTTCAGGAGGAGTGTAAAAACACAGAAATACCCACTTTGCCTCATTTTTGCATTCCAGGGCACCCCAGCGAGTCTGGTCCGCTACAAGGTGGATGTTGTCCAGTTTCCCTACAGCGCCAGCATCTTTGACGTGGAGGAAAACTCCGGACGCGTCGTCACCCGAGTGAACCTCAATGAAGAGCCCAGCACAGTGTTCAAGGTACAAATCCAGCTGCAGTGCCAGGAGATGTCCCCTGCATTAGCTGGGATTCTTTTCCATGGTTCTCCTTTCTTTCTATATTGCACAGAAAGATCCCAGAATCATTAAGGTTGGGAAAGACCTCCAGGATCAAATCCAACCTTTCACTGGACTTCGATGCAAAATTTTGATTTTTTTTTATTCCTTTGTTTCCTTCTTTTTTTCCTGGTGTGTGTTTCGTGCCATTCTGATTTCAGGAATATCTTGAATGGATGTGGTTGCACCTTTTGGGAGGGTGGGGAAAAACAAGGGAGGCAGCTTGGGGAACCCTCATTTTTCCCCAGTTCACTTCCAACAGGGCTTTTGGGGAGAATTTGGGGAGAACTTTGTAAGAAGAGCAAGATGTCTTGTAAATAAGTTACTGCATAACTGGGTAGTTCAGGAGTTCCTGTTCACAAGTGTTTTAATGTAAAAACATTGATTTTAAGAAAACCTAAATTCCCGTTTTGTTGTCACTGGTCTTAAAGAGTCTGGAGTGAATTCGTGTGGATTAAGGTATGATTTTAACCTAAATCAGTAGAACATCTGCCCTTTAAGATCCATGAAGGGGGGGGGGGGTGTTAAAAATGAAAATAGAAGTGGGGCAGTAAGGAAAAATAAATTAAATCCATAGTATCTTGGGTTTGATGTCATTTCCTTACTCAGGAACTTCCTTACAGTCATTAAGGTGTGGCTTTTTCTTCTTTCAGTTATTTATTTCTGAAATGAGGGTTAAAGAGAAGTTTATTTGCACACCTTCCATTCTGAGGAATAAAGCTGTTTCCCACTCCTGAGTGTCCCACCAAGGACTATTTTAGCTGGAGCAGTCCCTGCTTTAGGACAGTGCTAATTTAAGTCCTCTCCAGTTTCCAATTAATATAATAAAACCCGAGGGGGAAGAGGATTTTCTCTTGGTTAACATCACCAGAGTGGAACCTTTCTGTTGCTGCACTTGTTTTTACTTCTTAGTACTTCTTTCGTGGGGCTGT
The DNA here is from genome assembly GCF_041296385.1 of Aphelocoma coerulescens. Classification (NCBI taxonomy): domain Eukaryota; kingdom Metazoa; phylum Chordata; class Aves; order Passeriformes; family Corvidae; genus Aphelocoma; species Aphelocoma coerulescens. Next base: position 1,634,208 of record NC_091020.1, read on the forward strand.
TTTCCAAACCTGGGATCTATCCCACACTGCTTCATATTAGGGCAGTAAATGGGGCATTCAGCAGGGAATAACTTTCCAGAAAATACAGATTCTTAGGAAAAAAGCACAGAAAAGACTCCAGAAATCAGTGATGGGAACACTTGGAGTTGGTATTTTCTTCTAGATCATTGGGTTTGTGTCTGGTGCTGAATCCTCTGGGAGTTTTTCCAGTCACCATTTAACAGCCAGGTAGTTTCTGCAATTGTATCTTGCACTAGTGACTTCCCTGATATATTGGCTGGAAAAAAAGGTTATTGTGGAATAACTTAGACTGGCAGAAATGAGTTGAAAACGCTCTGCTAGAATGAGGTGGAGACCTGCCTCACATAGCGACCTCCAGAAATAAGGAAAAATTTAGGGAGAAAATTGGAAATTTTCCCATTGCTCCTTCTTCAGTGGGCTGGAGTCACATCCTTTTGCAAGCAGATTTCATGTGAAAGCTAAAAACAAATGAACCTGCTTGTGCCAGCACAAAATCATGGATTAAATCAACAAATAGACAAGAGAAAAGATTTTTAAAAATCAAAATATTTATAACAGGCCTCATTTAGGAGCAGGTAGTTTGGTCTTGTCCATGTTTGAGCTGAGAGCATCTCTTTTCTACAGAGGACTTTTTGGAGTAGGGTGGGAAGTAGTGTTAAGTTTTTTGTTTTGACATGAGCCCTCGGTTCTAGATGTGAGCAGCAGATAATTCTCACCCAGGGCTTTTCCTGTTTGTTTCATTGGGAGTGACATAATTCCGGAATCATTAAGGTTGGAAAAGCCCTCCAGGATCATCAAGTCCAACCTGTGACCAATCCCCACCAAAGCCCTGAGTGCCACATCCAGCTGTTCCTTGGACACCTCGGGGGATGGGGACTCCAAAGCTCCATTCCAATGTTTAACAGCCCTTTCCAGGAAGAAATTCCTCCAATTTTCCATGTTTCTCTACATTTTCCAGCAGAGGATTCAACCTCTGGATGGCTGCCACCTTTTCCCTCCATGTTTTGCCCTCACACAATGTGTGACTTGCAGCGAAAGAAAACCCCATCTGATTGCTTTGACCCTGCAAATACCAGAGTTGCTGGAAGTCAGGATGAAAAAGGTTCTTTTGTGTAGTCAGAGGGTGATTTTCTGTGTTGTTTGCAGCTGGTGGTCATTGCTTACGATGATGGGGACCCAGTGAAGTTCAACACCACCACGGTGGAAATTGCAGTGCTGCAGCCCTCAGTCATCCCACGCTTCACACAGGACGAATACAGGTAAAGAGTTCATTCTTTCACCCTGAAACTGGTAGTTTTTAAGTCAAAATCAAGTCCAGTTTGAATGCTAGTCTGAAATAGAGCTACAAAAATACTCTGTTGTGCTGGACTTCTACTGTCTGAGCAGGTGGTCTCCAGCTAGAAAGATCTGGGCTGACAATGATGGTGAGGGGAGGTTTGCTTGAAATTTTCCCCTCAGAAGTTGTTGCAAATATCAGTCATTAGGATAAACAAATGTTATGCCTTGGAATTGGGACTGGGATCACCAGGGCTCTCGGTTAAGCTTCCTGGAGTGCATTTTGACCCTCTGCACCATTTGTGTGAGGCATTTTTTGACCCTCTACACCATTTGTGTGAGGCATGAGAGAATCAGACTCGACCTTTTCGATGTTAGAAGTGCAGGTGATGGTTATTATCACCACAGAGACATGATACGATAAATTTACCCTCTGACAATTCAATATCATCAACCTCAGTGTCTGAAAATTGATCAAAAGCAAGCCAAAAAGTGGGGCACAGGCCACATAGTTCAGTAAATTTTGTAACATAGAATGTGTTCATGAATTTGACATCTGTACAATAATAGGAAGTGATAAGATCAGGACAGGCAGCTCCAAGATACCAAAAAGTTGCAATGTGTTCTCTCTATGCCCCTGTGGGGATATAATCAGCAGCAGAATATAGTGGGGTTTGTACAGGTATTTCCAAATCCAAGGAGTGCAGGGAATCAGAAAGCAGAAATTGAACATAAATTGTCTTCAGGAGGCCCTAAAGGATGGGCTTGCTCAGCTATTTAAAGAAGTTTAGACAAAGATTTGTGAGCTGCACTCTGTTTGTCCTCGTGATTGGAGTAGTAGCATGTTTTTCAATTAAAGAAGTGAAAAATAGCAAAATACTGCCACTGTTCTAATTTTGTATTTAACTTGAAACAAATGTGAAATCTGAAGGCCCAGTGCAAAATGATAAACTTTGCATTTAATAATAATTCTTTGCTAAAGGATTTTTCCCGAGGGAGAAATTGTTCCTGGTGCTCCCTGCGGTTTCTTAGGTATCTCCAGAGGTGTGCCGTGTTTGCTGCATTGCTTTGGGTCATGTAGCAAATAAAAATATGGCCATTTGTGACTGGAATTTCAGATCCGGGCAGGCATCTGTCTGTTGGAGCAAACTTGCTGTGCAGCAGGTCCAGAGAGGGCCCAGAAGTTGCTGAGGGGACTGGAGCACCTCCCCTCTGGAGCCAGGCTGGGAGAGCTGGGGCTGCTCAGCCGGGAGAGGAGAAGGTTGTGTGGAGAGCTCACAGCTCCTTCCAGGGCCTGAAGGGATACAGGGAAACTGGAGAGGGACCCTGCAGCAGGAACTGGAGGGCCAGGACACAGGGAATGGGTTCAGACTGACAGAGGGCAGGGCTGGATGGGATATTGGGAAGGAATTGTTCCCTGGCAGGGTGGGCAGGCCCTGGCACAGGGTGCCCAGAGCAGCTGGGGCTGCCCCTGGATCCCTGGCAGTGCCCAAGGCCAGGCTGGACATTGGGGCTTGGAGCAGCCTGGGACAGTGGAAGGTGTCCCTGCCCATGGCAGGGGTGGCACTGGATGGGCTTTGGGGTCCCTTCCCACCCAAACCAGTCTGGGATTCTGGGATTCCTGAGCCTGCCCTGAGCTCCAGTTTATCCCTGGAGCTGGGAATGTTTTTTCACTACATTGAAGAACTCTTGCAGTAAAAAGTGACTCGCAGCCCTTAGTACCCTTTGATGACACCTGAATAACCCAGGTTATCTTTGTGTCCCTGTGAACTGTTTGGGATTATCTGGTTTCCTTTTCCAAAGCACAGCTCCCTTCCTGGGGAATTCTCTGCACACTGTTTTAAGAAGCTCTTAAAACCTTTTGGGGACAGCACAGGCAGTTATTTATTTTCTTCAATGTCAAAAATTAAATGAAAACAACCCCAGAACTTTCTGATTCAGCTCTGAGACTCAAATATTCGGGAGCAGGACTAGTGTTGATTCCTGAGTTTTTCAGGGATTGTCACACTCTGCAAACTGTGCTTTGTGTTTGGTTTGTTGGCAGTGATGCAAGCTGGAACTGGCAGGACCTCATTTCCCAGTGACACGGGATATCTTTAGGGTACAAGGCAGCACAGAGCAATGGTGCCCCTTGTAAAATGAAAAACTGCTGGATGTGGATGCTGGAATTTCAGAAGGATTGAGAATTAGTGGCTTTAGAGTGGATTAGCATTGATCTTTGCTTGTCTAATTATCATAATCTGGTTGATTCCAGTGCTGTTCCCGAGCTGGTTTACAAACTTCCTTCCTGTGTATTTAGGGAAAGGTCACAGTTGAGCAGTTTTATAGAATAAAGCTGCAGCCTCTGCTACAAAATCAAAAATAAATACAAAATACAGAGAAAGAAAGAGAGCAGATGGCATGAGCAGAAAGGGAGATGAAAGTGCCACTGTGCCTTGAGCTGAGCTGCAGAGCCTGGCAGCTCTGCCAGAGGATCACCAGCACTGCTTGGAGCCCTCTTCACACCCAGGGAGGCTTTGATTGATCTTTGTCCGTGTCTTAAAGTGACTTCCAGAGCAGACAGCAGTCAAGTGGATGAAGGCAGAGATTGACGTTTATTCATTGGCTCTCCCTTTTGCATTGTTGCATCATTTGGGGCAAATTAATTGGTCTCTTTACCTCCCACCTTCTTTGTTTGGATTGTAAATTATTCTGGAGGCATCTAAACGCTGCTGTGCTCTCCATATCAAACATCAAAGGGCAGCTGAGGGCTCTGAGAGCCAGAAAATACAGCGTGGAGCAGTTGATTTACGATAAGTGAGGGATAAAATACAGTTCCTTCCTAATGACTGCGAGAGATCCCCCCCCTGAAGTCCATCAGAGGGGATCTGCTGCATCCTTGGCTCTTCTGGTGAGGACTGGCAAGAGGAGGCCAGGTGGGATTTGGGATGTTCCTCATCCCAGCATTCACTCCCTCTCAGAAGCAGAGCAACAGCAGGGGCCACCTTCTCACTCTCTACAACTGCCTGGGAAAAGGTTGGAGCCAGGGGGGTCGGGCTCTGCTCCCAGGGAACAGGGACAGGACAAGGGGAAACGGCCTCAGGCTGGGCCAGGGGAGGCTCAGCTTGGACAGCAGCAGGAATTTCTGCATGGAAAGGGTGCTCAGGCCTTGGCAGGGGCTGCCCGGGGCAAGGGTGGAGTCCCCATCCTTGGAAGAGCTCAAAATAGGTGTGGATGTGGCACTTGGGGACGGGCTTAGTGGGGAACAGGGTGGTGCTGGGTTCCCAGTTGGACACAATGGCCTTTGAGGGCTTTTCCAACCTTAATGACTCCGATCAGCCTTGCATGGTCCCAGTGCTCCAGCTGGATCTTCCCTGTGGAGCCCTGGAGCTGAGCTGCATTAGCAGTGTGGGTCCTTGTCTGTCCTTGCCATGGATATTAAGGATGACTCTGGAAGAGCTGACAGGAGCAATGCTTGACAAACAAAGGGTTTTCCAAGCCAAGAATTGTTCCTCAAAAACACAGAGTGTGGAGAAAAGAGGCAAGAATCCCAAAGAATCCAAGTGCTGGAGCGCGTGGGCATTTAACTGGAGATGGCTGGGCCACCTCGGAGCCCAGCTGACCTTTGGTGCCAGGGAAGGGCACAGCTGATGCTGCTCTTGTCACCACATCTCCCGCAGGGTGTTGGCTGTCATTTGGATTCTGCTGGTTCTCCAAAGAACTGATGGAAGACACTTACAGTGTCTCCAGCCCGTGTGTGGGAGCAGGGACACAGCAGGGTGGTGGGGACAAGGAGACATTTCCATTCCTGCCCCGAACAGGCTGTGGCAACTCACACAATTTACTGAAGTTTTGAATGCTGGATTTGATCTCATGCTGCTCTGTGCCAGCAAAACAATCTTTGGCAAGAGAACCATGGAATTCCAGAGTGGTTTGGGTTGGAAGGGACCTTAAAGCCTTGAAGTTAATCTCATTCCACCCCTGCCATGGGCAGGAATACCTTCCACTATCCCAGGCTGCTCCAAGCCCTGTCCAGCATCTCTGGGACACTTCCAGGGATCCAGGGGCAGCCACAGCTTCTCTGGACAACCAATTAAAAGAAATATTAACACCCAATAAACCAAATAAATCAATTTTTTTGGAAAATCAAATCTGCTGTAAAGAGCCCCTTTCCCAAGCTCTTCTTTCTTCTGTCCTGACTTCCCTCAGATCACCTCTGGATCAAGGAATTAATCCAGAAGTTTCCATTACCTCCCAACGACTTATGGCAGCACTTTCATTTCTTAATTAATAGACATTAATTAGTAGCGCTACGAAACAGCAGAGAGCAGATGTGACTGGAACCTCAGCTGAATATAAAGATGTATTTTTAGCAAGCCTGTCCTCTTAATGAGCACGTCCTCAATTTAAAACAGTAAAAGTTGAAAGGAATTTGGAGTCTTTTTGGCGTTGTGTTAATTAATAAATTCCACATCCTCTGCAAGGGGAAGGTCAGTGCTGGCAGCAAAGTGCTGCTGGAGCAGGGAATGGAATGGGAACCTGGAGCAGCGTCATTGCTTCCTAATTGGTGCCTGTGGGCACATTAACCAGGTGTTCAGCCATAGCAGAGCAGGAGAAAAGGGGAATTTTGCAAACTTACAGCTTCTGTTAGTGTTGCGTTACGGCTCCCCAACCTGTCGGAAAAGATGCGTCCAGTTGCCCAGCAATCCGAGGTTTTACAGGGAAATATGGGAAGCTGTGAATTCCAGGCTATAACTCGATGTAAATGTAGTGTGGAATTTTATTTAATTTTATTCCTCTCCCAGCAGCAGCACTGCTGTGGAAATGTGTTCTGCCTAAAAGGGGAGATCTGGGGACATGTGGATTTTGCTCTCCCTCCGTGGAAGAGACCTTGTAATCTTTTCCACCCAATTAAATCCTTCCATATTGGAGGCAAATACCATCCAAGCAAAAGGATTTCACAAAACAAAACCATGGAGCTGTATCAGGAGTCAGTTATTCCAAGAGATTTTCCCCAGTTCTCTGGTTTCCTGCTGCTCACTCGGACAGTTTTCCTCATTGGGAAATAGGGAATGGGGAACCCTGCACAGCGACAGTGAGGGTAGGGGTGGCACTCCATGGCTGGAATCTGTGTAATTTGGTGCTTCCTTCAGAAAGGTGGGAAAAGCATCTACAGTGCCCTGGATTGGAGCTCAGGAATTGGAAGGAGTGGTCCTTTCCAACTTGGGCTATTCCATGGTTCTCAATATCTATGAATGGCTGAGGCCTTGGAGAATCAGAGAATTCCAGAATGGTTTGGGTTGGGAGGGACCTCAAAGCCCATCCAGTGCCACCCCTGCCATGGGCAGGAACACCTTCCACTGTCCCAGGCTGCTCCAAGCCCCAACGTCCAGCCTGGCCTTGGGCACTGCCAGGATATCAGTTCTGCCTTAGATGCTTTTCCCTCAGGCTGCTCCTGAGCTGCAGTTCTTTAAACCTCTGTTGACTGAAGTTTCCCTTTTCCCCTCCTAGCAGAGCTCCCTGGGGTTTTCCCTTGTTAGGGATCATTTTTTCCCCTCAGGAATCACTTCCTCCTTCTTGTCACAAAGTCCATGGGGGGTTATTTTTGTCCCTCAAAAGTGTTTTGTCCCTCAAAATGTTTTGTTTAATGCTGATAGATTCAGAGCATCCATTTGAATCATCCTCTTCCCAGCATACCCAGGTCCTACCACTGCTTTTCCCACCTTTCCCAGAATGGAATTTGCATTTTCTCAAGGCAAGACCATGGGAAGCCTTTTAGTTGCAGCATTTTTGAGATGTGGGGATAAAAAGGAGTCGATGTTTTCCTTACACTTAAGCTGGATACATTTGGAATTTGCAGCTCACATCAGTGGCAGCTTGGATTCGGGAAAATATGTGTGATTTTCCTTTTGGAATCACTGGCTTAGAGTGATTTTCTGGTGGTACTTTATTTGGTTTGTAATAAGAAATAGCAAATATGGTCATAAAGTTAAATTAAATTGTTTCTCCAGCAGGTACTGAGGAAGGATTTGCCATGGAAAAATTAGGGAGTGATGATTACCAGATGATTACAGGAAAAAGATCCTTTTTCCCCTACTTTTCCTTGTGTTAGTAGTGCTGCATTGCATTTTATTAAAATCCTGTGCTTCTTTATACCAAATGAAAAAGAAACTGGAATTTTAGGAATTATTTTTCAATGAAATGTTATGGTGAGATGTTTCCTGGGGAAGAGGAAAGCACAGGGTGCCAGATCCAGGCAGGGAATCTGTGCTTGGAGAGGCTGAGGGTCAGAGCTCCCAACACCATGTTAATGAAATGTAGGAATAAATCACTCTGGGGGAGTGGATATGGAATTGAAATGATCCATAATTTTAGTATTAAACCCTCTTGGCTTCCAGCAATGTGTTGTCCTTCCAGCCATGATATCCTTGGAATTTATCCCATCAGTCTGGCCAATCCAGGTGTGTGATTGTGCCCTACATCATGCTTGGGGGGAATTTTTTCCTCTCTTTTTTTTGGCTTCTGCAGAATCCTGACAGGAATATTCCTTCATGCCCTCAGGTTGAATTTGGGAAGATTGGAGGGATAAGATGAACACAGAGAGATCAGGAGAGCAAAACCTGACATTTAGGTTACAAAACAATAGGTTAAGACAGGATCACTGGAGCAGTGTCCAAACTCCCTTGTCATTTGTTTTGGGGATAAATACCATGGGAAGGTCAGAGTGCCTCCACTCCAACCAGTCTGGGAATTGAGACAGAAAGGCAGGATATCAAGGCCAGGAAGGAATATGGGACACCCTGAAGATACACTGCTCGATAAATACGTCTAATTAAGGTGAAAATATTCTTTTCCAGAAAAAAAAGTTACCATTTTCTGGGACAGGCTGTTCAGGTAGTTACTATGAAAGCAAAAACTTGATAAAATGGTGGATTGTTGCTCTAAAATGTGTCCAGGTCTATCTTTTTTTGAGCAAGGGCAGGAAGCCAGGGTAGTTTTAATGTGCTGATGAAAGGATTAAAAGAGCTGCCATGGGCATCATGGAATTCCGGAGTGGTTTGGGTTGGAAGGGACCTCAAAGCCCACCCAGTCCCACCCCTGCCATGGGTAGGGACACCTTCCACTGTCCCAAGCTGCTCCAAGCTCCATCCAACCTGGCCTTGGACACTGCCAGGGATCCAGGGGCAGCCACAGCTCCTCTGACCCACAGCTCCTCTGAACCACCCTAAGAATAAAAATACCCTTGATGTTAGTCAAGTTGAGGCAAGCAATGTAATTAAGCAACACCAAAACTCAATTTCTGAGGGGTTTTTATGGACCTCCATCAAGTAAAACATAAATATATGAAAATATTTTGTATTATAATATTCTACAGAAACAGATGTAAAGTACAACGTTCACAAAGTCAAGCTGACTGAAGTGGCTCATATGGAGTCCATACACAGCCCACTATTAAGCTTCAGCACTAAACCAATCTTCCAAATTATTATTGGGTTTGCTGGCTTGAAATGTAATTTTTTATTAAATCTCGTGTTCATGCTTTTGGAGATAGGCAAGTTTCATGGTGAATTTAAAGCATATTGGCTATCAGGCAAATTGAAAACGGGCTGGGAGTGATGTGTTTAGCACGGGGAAAAAGCAAGCAAGAAAAGTAGAGAGGAAAAGTCAAAATTTCACTTGGACAGTTCCCATAGTTGTGCCCTGCAATGTATTTGAGATGTGCTCAGTCTCCCTTTCCCACTCTGCTCGAGACACAGATAATTAAGATATAACAAATTCAAAGATTTTTTTTAAATTTGTATTTAATGTCAGTATTTTTTGTGTGCAAATAATGACTTTATCTTAATCCTGTTCTTTGTGGTTACTTCGTTTATTTCCTGAGGGACAAAGCCATTTTGTGGTTTCATACTCAAAGAAATCAGTGGGGTCTCTCCTGGTCTCCATCCTGTCCTGGATGCTCCCAAGATACCATTTTCCTGTGGAAAAGTTGAAGTGAATCAAATGGCCGAAATGTCACATTGCTGTGATGGTTATGGAAAAAAATTCCATGGAAATGGATGAAACAATGGTCTGGGAATAGATTAAAATTGTCCTGGTCAAAGGGTGATTGTGTGGAGAAGGAAAGATTAAAACTCTGGATAAGGCTGAGGTGGGATGGGGATTAAAGTGGATGTTAATTGTGGTTTATCCCTAAGATTTATGGGATGCAGGTGGATTATCATTTATTGCAAGGGACCTTCTTACGTCCAGGGATGGGATGGATGTGGATCCTGGGCATGTGAGTCTTGGGGAGGAATCAGAAATCACAGATTGGAGAAGTGGGGAGTTTTCCAGTCCTTTTCTGGGTGCTTTGGGCTGGATTCTCTTGCTCTCCTCTTCCCACAGAAATTCCGGCTTTTATCATGCAGTAGTGCAGAATTATGGCATAAAATCACCTTTGCCTGTGCCCTAAAACACTTCCAAATAATATGTCAGGAAAAAGGCACCATTTTCCATCTTAGTGATTCAAACATTGGAAAATAAGGAATTTATTCCCTGAGAAAGGGGTCTGCCCCCTCCCTCCAGAGCAAACACAAAACCTCTCTCTAATTGTTATTGATTTGTCAGTCCATTGGATTCAGCACTGGCAGAGGGAGCTACAAGGGCATTCCCACTGCAGGAATATCCTGCAATTGCGCTGGGAATTAAGTGTGGGGTTTTTGTTCCACTCCCACCCCTTCAGAAGATTAAGAAAACAAAATCATCTGTAAAGCAGCATGAAAAGGGTATTTTCCTCTCTGACCTCATCAAAAGAACTCCAGCTTTAAATGCCTCCAGCCTTGGCAGCTTTTTTTCCCCTGTCTTTCCCTGTCTTTCTCTGCCTTTTGGCAGCTTTTTAATCCCTAAGATTAACATTTGCATTGGTAAAATGTGCATTAAAAAGCTTTTCATAGCAATGGTTTTAGAGCTCAAGGAGCAACAAGGAATTTTATTCCAACCACTGATGCGGGACGGTGGGAGCAGAGGGATCTGCTCCGTGCACGTGCGTTTGGGTAAAATGGGATTTTTCCATCCGTGAGAAAAAGAGGAGCTCACTGTTATATTGCATGATCCAAAACTTCATTCCACGTATTCAGTATCTCGAAATTCCTCTAGGATGTTCAAAACAATATTCATTGTTTGAGAGGCAGAGTTCAAGGGAAGATTGGCCACTTGTTGATGGGAAAAGTTTGGGTTCAATAGTTGGGATTGTATCCTGGGGTTCCAGCTTTCATATAATCATGGAATATCCTCAGTTGGAAGGGACACACTAGGATCATCCAGTCCAACATTTGGCCCCGCCCAGACACCCCATCAATCCCACCTTGTCCCTGAGAGCATTGTCCCAATGCTCCTGGAGCTCTGGCAGCCTTGGGGCCGTGCCTCTTCCCTGCCCTTAGAATGGGAAAATGTGGTGTGGAGTGGAGGATTTGAAAACCACCTGGAACATGAAAGGGGAGAGTGATCAAATATTCATGGAATCATAGAATTATTTAAGCCTGAAAAGACCCCTGAGATCATCAAATGCAGCTGTTCCCCCAGCACTGGCAGGGCCACCACTAGACCATGTCCCCAGGTGCCATTTGGTCCTCCAGTACCTCTGTGATATTCCCTGGAATTAAGCATAGGTACTGTCCGGAATTTTGAAGATCAGTGCACAACTGATCTTCAAAATCAGGAGCTTCTCAGAGCAGATCCTCATCTGGTGTTTATCTTGTTATCTGTCAATGAGAGTAGTTTTTAAAATTGAAAATATCTGCGTAATGCATTAATAAAACCCCATCTGTATTCATGGATGAGTGCCAAAAATTCCTTTTAAATTTATTTTGAAGAGTTTGAAGCATGAATTCAGTCTTTGTTTGCCATGAGGAAAATCTGAGGAGGATTTGAGATGAGCTCAAACCTCTCACCTCTCCTTGTTGAAATTGTTTGGATTGCTGGTTTAAAGACATCAGCACAGAGTCATGGAATGGTTTGGGTTCAAGGGCCTCAAAGCCCATCCAGTGCCCCCCCCCCTCCCACTGTCCCAGGTTGCTCCAAGCCCCAGTGTCCAGCCTGGCCTTGGACACTGCCAGGGATCCAGGGGCAGCCCCAGCTGCTCTGGGCACCCTGTGCCAGGGCCTGCCCACCCTCACAGTGTTTGGGTAGCCTTGGGTTGCAGTTCATTTCCTGAAAAGCATCTCGGGTTTTAGTACCAAAATGCGTTGGTAGGAAAATTTTTGGATCTTTGTGAAGAGTGGGAATTCCCATGGAGGTGGCCCCAAAGTGATTCGTGCTTAAAGCACGGAATTTTACCCATGAATGAATTTTCCTGTGGTTTTCTGACACATTACTGAGTTTTCTTAGTAGACCTGAATATATTTGAGTTATGTTATAAAAGAGATTTATAGATCTATATAAAATACATATAAAAGATCTATTTTGTCTTTTACTTCCAATTTTTCAGGCTGGGGTGGTTCTTGTTTCTCCTCATTATTCCCTGCTTTCCCATTTCTCACATCCAAGAACCATTAGATCTTTACATTGCCATCTCTTGTCTATTGAACTTCTCAGTGGGTTTTGCATTTTCAAAGGTTGAACATTGTCCTTTTGAATATGATTTTCCCTAATAACAGATCCTTTGGCAGCCTAATAGATGGTGGAAATACTAAGGCGAGGAATAATTGTCAATAATCTGCTGTTCAGGAATGTCACACAAATCCTTCTGTTCCCCTCTGCAGACCCCCCCCAGTGAGTGAAAGTGCCCCGAAGGGAACCGTGGTCACCGTTGTCACCGCGGCCGCCTTGAACCAGACAGTCGTGTACTCCATTGTGTCAGGCAATGAAGAGGGTAAGTGGAATAATAATAATAATATTAATAGTAATAATAATATTTCAGCCTTGTGGTTATGCCAAGCCTGGTGGGTGGGTGCACCAGAGGTCTGCAAGAAGGTGTGGAGAAGTAAAGCTGCTGAAGTGAATCACAGAATTGTTAAGCTGCTGAAGTGAATCACTGGAAAAGACCTCCTAAGATCATCAGGTGAAATCCCACCTCATCTGCACGAGCAGGAGGGAATTCCAGGGCTGGAGCCTACAAGAAACCTGGAGAGGGATTTCTTATAAGAGCATGTAGTGACAGGGCTAGGGTGAATGGCTTCAAGCTGGAACAGAGAAGTTTAGATGGGATATTGGGAAGGACTTGTTCCCTGGCAGGGTGGGAAGACCCTGGCACAGGGTGCCCAGAGCAGCGGGGGCTGCCCCTGGATCCCTGGCAGTGCCCAAGGCCAGGCTGGACACTGGGGCCTGGAGCAGCCTGGGACAGTGGAAGGTGTCCCTGCCCATGGCAGGGCTGGCACTGGATGAGCTTTAAGGTCCTTTCCAACCCAAACCATTCTATCATTCTACAACTGCCATTATCAAACCTTTGGAGATCAGCTAAAGCTCAGATTAATTAGCAGGATTACAAGAAAAAAATACTCACTGATGTGAACATTCCCGTGGGTGCCACGTGGTGCAAGCCCATGGCACATCAAAATAAAAACAGGAATAGCTTTGATGGAGTTGTACTTGCTTGAAAATCTGGTTTAAGGGATTACAGGCTTGGCCATGCTGTAACAAATACAGGATTAGAGCCTGATATCCAAGCAAAACATCCTGCTGGGATACTCTCTGTGATCCACCTGGATATCCTGACAAAATAACACAGAATTCTTGGGAAGGATGTAAAGAATTCCCCATCCCATCCTCCTTTTTGTGAGTGTGGGCTCTTTGTCTTGTCCTGTCTTCCCACTTGTCCTCAAGTCCTGTGCAGGGAGTTGCATTCCGTGATCCTTGCGGGTCCCTTCCAGCTCAGGATATTCCATGATTCTGTGACTCAGGGTTGGTTATCCCAGCAGCAGGTTGGATCCAGCTGATCTGCTCCTTAAAATATCTTCAAAGACGAGCTATGTGGGCTTTTCCAGGCCTGAGGGAGGAGGGGAGGCAGGGAGGAAATGACTTGCTTGGATTGTGTCATCCCCAAAATAAAAGCCTTGGGTATTGAAAATCCCTGTTTCTGCATCCCAGAAAATTCCTGTGTTTTTGCTGGCTTCCAGATGTGTTTTCCATTAACAACAGAACGGGAGTGATCTCCGTGAAGAAGCCTCTGGATTATGAACGTGTCCAAAGTTACGAGCTGCGAGTGCAGGCAGACTCCCTGCAGGTGGTGAGGTCCAACCTGCGGGTCCCCTCCAAAAGTAAGTGTCAAAAATCCTTCCTTTTCCACCTTTTTTACACAGATATTGCTGGGATCTGCTGAGAGTGTTGAAACTCCACTCCAGTGACCTTTCTGGATTTTAGGGCTGTGATGGTGGTGATGGGATCACAGCCCACAGTGCATTTTTGGGTCTCTGCCTGACTTGCCCAGAGAAGCTGGGGCTGCCCCTGGATCCCTGGCAGTGTCCAAGGCCAGGCTGGACACTGGGGCTTGGAGCAGCCTGGGACAGTGGGAGGTGTCCCTGCCCATGGCAGGGGTGGCACTGGATGGGATTTAGGGATCCCTTCCAACCCAAACCATCCTGGGATTCTGTGATTCCATGTTAGTTGAAGGGGCTCAAGTATTTGGGAACACTCCATAAAACTTGGGAATGGCCTGAGGCGCTGTACAGGGGTGGCAATTCCAGTATCTTCACCAGGGTTTCTTTCCAATGCTACCCACAGAACCAGCAGGAGATTTTGGGATTTTGAGCCTGGATTATCATGGATATTTCTTTTTCATGAGTAAGAATGGAGTGTGTGGGGTGTGACACATCGGGGTTAAGCAGTGGTCAGGAGCTTGGCTTTGTTAGGAGCAGGGTGAGGTCCTGTGCTGGTTTAGCCACCATTGAGGATGTACCTGGCAGGGGACAGAAAGACAAAGCTGCCTGCTTTTCCCTGTGCCTGGGAGAAATCCAGGTCAGGTTATGTAGATACAAAAATGCTGCTAGCGAGGATTTTCTTGCTATTTTCTAAGTCCGTGAGAGACTTTTCTCTCTCACAGAAGAGGTAGCAGGGAATGTAAACCACCAAGCCACCTGCAGCCTTGAAAAGTCTTGTTTATGGTATAGTAGAAAAATATTTTGACAATGGATGTTTAGGATTTTAGCCAGTCACCCCCAAGGGGTGGCTGGCCCTTTGTCCAATTAGGCTATGAAGAAAAAAGTCTATAAAAGAGTTTGTAAAATAATGAAATAAATCAATCTTGCTGCACAACTCCTGCCTGCTGGATCTTCTCCTCCTCCTCCTCCCTATGGCTGCGGGACACGGTCATATACCCTAGGGCCCAGGCCTGCGGTAATAAGGTTATATCCATAAAAATCCAGCCAAGGAATGCCCAGGGAGCAGATTAGGCTTCCATACAGCACAAAGCCTTCTCCAAACCTTTCTCTGAGATAGCTGAAGACACGAGGGAATCAGCAGGTCCTGCCCTTCATTCCCTCTTCTGACTCACACTCTGCACTGAGCAGCTCTCCCAGCTGAACAGCAGTTCCAAAAAAGCTATGGCTGAGTTATTTTATTCAGGAATGCTGGATAATGACTGGAGTTTGACTTCAGGCCAGCTTACAGGAAGACAAGCTGGGTGTGTTTGGCTCTCCGGGAGTACACAACATATATATTCCTTGGAATGTATACTGTGCTGCACGGACGGCTAATGAATTTGATAAATGTATATATTTAAAATACTTCAGAAGTATCTGGCCAGCTGAATCACTTATGATTTTGTAATGGAGATCCCTTGACCTTTGGGTTTGATTCCTGCATTTATACAATTAATTCCTTTCCATTTTCTCAGCACTTTGTTCATTTTTGAGGAGTTTTAATCAGGTTAAACACTACTTCTGAGTTTCAGGGCACTGAATTGATGAGCTGCAGTGGGAGGAGATGGGACACAATGAACACATCACTGTGGGCTTTGCTGAAGTTGAGCTGATGAACCACTTTGGAGCTGGGTGACTCAGAATGCACAGCCCCAGGATGGTGTGACACTGAATTAATATGGAGCTGGGACACCTGGTGGCAATGACCTGCTGCCAGTTCTGATCTTGGATACTCCTGAATTGGTGGAATTTGTTCTGCAATTTGTCGGTGACCTACTCTGGAGCTACAGGGGTTTCTGGGACACTCATTTTGAGATACACATTGAGTGTGTCCAGGGCAGGGAACGGAGCTGGGGAAGGGGCTGGAGCCCCAGGAGCGGCTGAGGGAGCTGGGAAAGGGGCTGAGCCTGGAGCAAAGGAGGCTCAGGGGGGACCTTGTGGCTCTGCACAAGTCCCTGACAGGAGGGGGCAGCCGGGGGGGTCGGGCTCTGCTCCCAGGGAACAGGGACAGGACAAGGGGAAACGGCCTCAGGCTGGGCCAGGGGAGGCTCAGCTTGGACAGCAGCAGGAATTTCTGCATGGAAAGGGTGCTGAGGCCTTGGCAGGGGCTGCCCAGGGAGCTTTGGAGTGCCCATGCCTGGAGGTGTCCAAGGAAGGGCTGGAGGTGGCACTCAGTGCTCTGGGCTGGGGACAAGCTGGGCATCGGGCACAGGGTGGACTCCGTGGGCTGGGAGGGCTTTTCCAGCCTCAGGGATCCTGGGATTCTGTAAATTACAGAGCACTGACAAACTGCTCAGCCACCACACAGGGCTGAATTTCGCAAAGCTCAGAAGCTTGGTACCAAATTGTTTGCAGTGATGGTATTACAGGAAATTAATTACAGAGAAGTAGGAGCTGGAGTTTGCATCTGTGCTGGGGAAAAGTGAAAGTGCATTGAGTGTAACTGAGCTTGTCTTCAGTGATGGTGCCAGCTGATAGCATGGCAATAACTGAAAAACTGTGTGAGGAGAGAAAGTAAATTGAGATGTCCTTTGGAGTATGAGAGCATCAAATTGGTGACTTAAACTGGGGGTTTAATAGATGATGCTAAATCATGCAAAGTCACATTCTTGCTTTCAGCGGAGTCAAACTCATTAAAGGAGTTACTTTAACTGAAACTTTATGCTTTGAAATTGCTGTGTGGTTTTACTTCATCTGAATGGAAGGAGAGTTGGGTTTGGCGATGAGGATGAGTTAAAAAGCTTGGAGTTCTCCTTGAGGATTCTGGGGATGCTGAGCCCTGAAGGAGCTTCCATATTAACAGAGTTTGGACAACGCTCTCAGGCACAGGGTGGGATTCTTGAGGCTGTCCTGTGCAGGGCCAGGACTTGGACTTGATGCTCCTTGAGGCAAGAAGGAAAGGGTAGGAGGAAGTAGAAGGATTTGTGTGGAAGCAGAGGGAGCAGCAAAGAGAAAGTGCTGCCTTAGCACAGGGACAGAGCAGTGGAGCAGGATGGACAAGGAGGGACAAAGAGAGTCTTTTACCACCAAATTTAACCTGGTCCCAGGTGTAGAACCAAAGCACTGGTGGGCATTCCCAGAGCAGCTGTGGCTGTCCCTGGATCACTGGAGGTGTCCAAGGCCAGGCTGGACATTGGGGCTTGGAGCAGCCTGGGACAGTGGAAGGTGTCCAAGCCTATGGCAGGGGATGGGATGAGCTTTAAGGTCCTTCCAACTCAAACCATTCCATGACTCCATGGTTTTACTTTCCTAGAGATGTAAAGATAATGACAGAGCTTTTCCTGCATTTAAGAGGAATTAATTGCCTGGGTGACAAGGTGGTGATTGGTCACAGGTCGTACTCCCTGATCTTGGAAGTCTTTTCCAACCTGGATGATTTCATGACAGAACCTTGTTAGACGTGGTTTTTATCTTGCTGTCAGAGGATTTGAAAACATAATCACCTTCTGTTGATTATTTCCATGTCAGGTAGAACTGTTTGTCCCCTTTGGCACCCCCAGGGCTGGTACAGAGCCACTGCCCTGGCTCTGCTGTACTCCCAGCTGCGAGCAGGGCTATGCTTTGGTGGTTGGGGGTAAGGCAACAGTTCTGTCTCCTTCAGCTTTTGGTTTCCTAAACCCAAAAAACCCTTTGGGAATAAGGTGGAAATGGGAGTTTTACAACTAACATTCTGCAGCTGCTCCATGGTAAATGGGAATGATGCTTCTACTCTGTTAAACATGAGCATGCATTCTGTGTCCCTGCAGGGTCCATGTAACAGTAAAGCAGCCTTATGTTTTTCGTTGCAAAAGTTGCTGCTGGTGGTGCTGTACAAGTTGGCTGCTCCAGCAGTTCCCAGATCCAGGAGTTGTGACAGATGGACTCAATGCAAGCAGAGCCTGGAGAGCTCATCCCGCTGCCTCACAGCTCTGGGGGAGCTTGGGACAGGCTTCAATTTCTTTGGGCAGTAAAACAGTGCATTTCAGAGAGGCTACATAAAACCTGAGCTCCCACTCTGGTCATTATTTGTTCGAAAAAGAGGTTTTATATGGATTTAAGTCAAACCTCGGATCGGTGCTGGTCCAAACACATTGCTGTCTGCTTTTTTCTGTACTCTCCGAGCAGTGACAGCACATGATGAGCTTCTTGAGGCCTTACGGGCTCGTTTAGATCGAAATGCCACTGAAAAATATTCAGTGTTGATTCCTACTTGGTTCTGCCAAACCCAGGAATGTGAGATGGAGCCCAGCTGCAGCTCAGCTCGGCTCACCTGCCAAAGCACAGAGCCTGCTCCGCTCACTTGTAAGGCAGGAGGAAAGCAAATTACAGTTCTCCCTCCCAGCTGGATTCAAATGAACTTTGGAAAGGTTCTTTGAAATCTGCTGTTGCCTCCACCAGAATTGCTTTTGGAGATGCAGGGGTTTATGTCAGAATTACCCATGCATGAAAAGCAGCTGGATCCACGGCTGGGTTGGAATGTTGCAGAAGGCTGGAGCAGCGCTGCTGGTGAGAGCACTGAGTAAAACTCACCTGGGAGCACTCAAAGCACTGGTGCTGTCCCAGTGTCCAAAATCCATTGCTTCTGTTCAGCTTCCTTTCTGCAGCCTGGCAAGGAACTACAGGCTCACACGGAGCTGGCACATTTTTAGATTGGGAGACTGGCAAAGAGCTTTCAACAAGGATGTTTGGGAAAAACTTCTGGGAATGAAGTGTTAGTACTCACTAGTGACCCAGGAGTTTCTCTTGCATTTGTCTTCTGTGTTACTTATTCGTGGTCTGCTCGTTTCAGGTGTTTCAGCGGTTCCTCAGCTTTGCTTTAGAGCAGCTTTCAGGGTGTTTTCACTCCCCTCAAGCAAACCACACAAGATGAAAGATCCAAAAGTCTTGGCAGTGATTATTTAGCTGGTTCTTAGAAGCTGAGGATGACTTAGAAGCAGCTGCACTGCTGTATTTTCTGTGCACTGCAGCTCGTCTCTGGGGGGCAGGAAGAGAGGAGGAAAAAGGGATCTCACAGGAGACCGAGGTAGCACTGAAATCTATTTTATTTGCTGGTCTTGGCCCCCCGGCAGCCTTGTGCTGCTTTGTCCAGGGAAAGATGCTTTTTGTTCTTTCACCTGGCCAGCTCTTTAGGTAGCTCAGTCACAGTAATAAGAATTATATTTGGGTTCTGTGAGGTCTCACAAAAAGTACCACAGGCAAGTAAATCCTGTTTTCAACTCCTGGAATCCATGAAGAAAAGAAGTAACTGGAGCTGGATTCCAGACCTAGAAAACCAAAGATGGAAGGTTTTACATCCACGGGGGTATAAATTTCCCCTCTGGGAGTGTGAATACTGACAGCCTGTGATGATCAATGTCCTGACAAAGAGGGTTCAAGCCACACCCAAGGAGTGTTTAGAAAAGTGGTTAAAAATTTGGAATATGAAGGGCAAAGGAGTCTAATGGCAGAGTCTAAACCAGACTCTCTAAGACTGTGCTTCATTGGTGGCCTTTTCCATCAGGCTGGGTGCTGGAGGTGCAGGAGTGGTGGATTTGGGAGCACCAGAGCCCATGTGCAGGGGATATTCCTGAATCAAGCAGAAGCACTGGGAAAATCCCCATGGGAGAGGATCCAGCAGGACCTTCGCACATGGCACAGCTGCTGCTGAGGGGTTTTAGTGAGAACTGCGATGTGAGGGTAAGGAAACCTCTGCAGCAGGCGGGGAGCCCTTTCCTGCAGCCAGCTGTAGGAATTGGATCCAAAGGCTGGGACAGGGAGGAGCTCACAGATGCCACATTCCACTCCATCTGCCAGAACGAAGGACTGTGTCCAAAATCAGGCAGGAAGCTGAAGTGCAGGTAGATGTTCAATGGTGACGGTGCTAATGTTGGCCTGTGGCTATGCAGGATGTTTCATTTGCTTTGTCCCTAATGTAATAACTTCCAGTTCTCCATTCTCCAAGCGTTCACCCTTTGCTAAACAAATCAGCGTTTTGGCAGCTCAGAGAACTGCCAGCAAATTAAACAAATGGGGAGCTGAGCAAATTGCAAGGCAAACTTTGCACAAGGCTCAGCCACCTCACCCAAACTGGCCTGACATGACAACAGTGAGCATTATGCAAATGATGTTTAATTTGAATTAGAGAGAACCAGTGCAGGTGAGCCAGCACCTGATCCCACTTGCACAGATAAAATCAGGATCTTCCCTCCAGCACCAAACCAGTGGCAGCCAGTGACAGGACTGCTTGTAGGCTCAGCAGGGTAAGGTCACTTCCACACATAATCCTGCTTTTAATGCCACCTTCTTCCCTAAAGGATGGAGCTGCAGTGGGAAAGTCTGCCTGGGAATCTCATTTTCCTACCATAGCTTGGTATTGCAGCCAGAAACATCAAGGATCTGGTTTAAGATGACAGAGATTTGACAATTCATGTAATTTCTTTCTTTTCTGTTATCCCCCTTCTCTCCATACTGAAGAACCCCACAGCATGGCTCAGGCTGCAGGAACCACAGAGGGCACCTGGTGGCACCTCCCTGCTCCAGCAGGGCCATCCCGGAGCACAGGCACAGCACTGTGTGCACACAGCTCTGCAACAGCCCCAGGGAGGAGAGCCCAGAGCCTCTGTGGCCAATCTGCTCAGGGCTGGGCACTGCCCAGGGCAGCAGTTCTGCCTCCTGGGCAGGGCAATTGCTGGGCTCAGGCCCTGCCCGGTGCTCTGGTGCCATTGCTGGGCCCCGGAGCAGAGCCTGGGCCCTGCTCGGAGCCCTCCCTGCAGCCAGGGACACCCAGGCCTGAGGGCCCCTCTCAGCTGGGGCTCCTCTCGAGGCTGAGCAGCCCCGGCTCCCTCAGCCTGTCCTGGGCACGGAGATGCTCCAGGCCCTTCCTCAGCTGCGCAGCCTCCGCCGGCCCCGCTCCAGGAGCTCCCTGGGCCTGCTGTGCTGAGGAGCCAGGGCTGGACACAGCACTGCAGAGGTGCCTCCAGGGCTGCCCAGAGGGGCAGGATCCCTCCCTGCCCTGCTGGGAATGCTCTTCTGTCCTGCTGCCCCCAGGATCCCATTGGCCTCCTTGGCCCCAGGACACTCTGCTGGCTCAGGGACAGCTCGGTGTCCCCCAGGACCCCCAGGACACTCTGCTGGCTCAGGGACAGCTCGGTGTCCCCCAGGACCCCCAGGACACTCTGCAGGCTCAGGGACAGCATTTTAATATTTGGGGTTTTTTCAGATGTCAGTTCCATTTATAAAGCCATCATTCGTTTCCCATCAGTTGGACCATCAGATAGGCAGAATATGACTTTGGCCATGTCAGAAATAGTCTGGGGTTTAATTTTTTCCTCCCCTAAAGATACAGCTCCTGAACC
This sequence comes from Aphelocoma coerulescens, assembly GCF_041296385.1. NCBI lineage: Eukaryota > Metazoa > Chordata > Aves > Passeriformes > Corvidae > Aphelocoma > Aphelocoma coerulescens. Next base: position 1,655,128 of record NC_091020.1, read on the forward strand.
TTTTATAAAGAGCCTGCATTGTACAAGTAACTCAGGTCAGTGGCACCTGTGCAACACTGAAATTATCCTGGCACTGAAAGGAGCTGGGAAAACCAGCTCAGAAAGGAGGCAATTTATCACTTGCAAATGTGGTTTTAATGAACTGGATATCATCATTTCCAGCAATCTTTCTGGATGATACGATTCTGAAAGAGGGAAGCAGATGTTGGTGGAGATTACTGCGCAGTAGAATCTGTTTGGCACCAGCTCCATGGTTTTTGCTGGATGTTTTTTCCCTTGCAGAAGGATGGAGATGTTTATTGCTCAATGGGCTGGAGCAGGAACTGTTTAATAAAACCAAATTAGTAGTGGGGGTTCATGTTGAACCTCTGGTGTTTTGTGTTGAACCTCTCAGGAGAAGCAAAACTTGTGGAGTTCCCCTGGGCCAGGCCAGGTTTGGGAGGAGGGCAGGCTTAGGGATGTTTTCAATTAACACAGGAAATTAATTAAGTGTTGAGGCTGCTGAGCCAGGGCTTTGTGTGACCATTTATGAGTTTACAGACACCAGGACTGAATCAGCTGTTAAGAATTTGCATGGCAGTAGGAATAATTAAAATAGATCAAGCAAGGTGCAGAGCTGCTGTTAATGAGCTCTTTGTGACACCTCCTCATTACCTCTTGGTGACACCTATGGGTATTTAATGGGACCAAAAGCTGTGGAATCAAGGTGTTATATCGACCTCTATTTCTTGTTTAGGGAAGCCCCAGGAGCGGCTGAGGGAGCTGGGAAAGGGGCTGAGCCTGGAGCAAAGGAGGCTCAGGGGGGACCTTGTGGCTCTGCACAAATCCCTGACAGGAGGGGGCAGCCGGGGGGGTCGGGCTCTGCTCCCAGGGAACAGGGACAGGACAAGGGGAAACGGCCTCAGGCTGGGCCAGGGGAGGCTCAGCTTGGACAGCAGCAGGAATTTCTGCATGGAAAGGGTGCTCAGGCCTTGGCAGGGGCTGCCCAGGGAGCTTTGGAGTGCCCATGCCTGGAGGTGTCCAAGGAAGGGCTGGAGGTGGCACTCAGTGCTCTGGGCTGGGGACAAGGTGGGCATTGGGCACAAGGTTGGACTTCATAATCTTGGAGGTCTTTTCCAGCCTCAGTGACTCTGGGATTATCCAATTTTAGCATTTTATGATGTCTAATGGACTTACTTTTTTACATTATTATCCCTACTCTAATTGTACATTATCTCCTTGGGCTGTAAATGCGTGAATGCCAGTAGATGTTGCAAATTATTACAAAATATTCTCTTTTCCCTTTTTCCTTCCTTCTTTTTAGGTAATACAGCCAAGGTCTTTATTGAGGTGAAGGATGAAAATGACCACGTGCCCGTGTTTACCAAAAAAATGTACATTGGAGGGGTGTCTGAAGATGCCAGAATGTTTTCTTCTGTGCTTAAAGTGAAGGTAAGGCTGAAGTTCTTAAGATAAGCTCCACTTGCAGAGGGAAAATTTGTACTCACTGATTTTTTTCCAGGAGCCTTTGAAATTTGTGTCTTCTAAAGCTGGTTGATGTTGACACAAGGATGATTTTGAGTTAAAACCCAGGTTTCATTTCTACTCAATTTTAGGTGCTTGCTTCTCATGCCGGTTTGTGGCTCTCATTTGAGATCTGTTAATACTGAAACATTTCTTGTATGTTCAACATACAAGATTTTTCTGGTTTTGGCAGCAGCTTACTTAGGCTTTAAAAGGGAAACAACAGCAATTTCAGGTCTGCATTGGGAGGAAAGTGGGAATACAATTAACCATCCATAGGGTTTTGTTAAAAAAAGAGAGAGAAAATTAATGGAAATATAATATACAGACTACAATTAGCATCAAACATTAATAGCCAAGAGTAAAAGCTCTTTGTTTTCAAGAAAACAAATAAATGATGTGTTTAGAGCACCAGGAATGAAAAAGTAGTAGTTCAGAGCTTATTAAAGTTGTCCCTACTTGGTTTTTTTTTTAGTTGCTTTCATGGCAGTCCTTCCCAAAATAAGCCCAGAAATGGCAGAGCAGTGGGAAATTGGGAAGCTTCTACTTCATCAAAATTAGGAATCCAAAAATGGTGGTGAATCCAAGAATTGTGTCAAATCCATGAACTTCAGAGCTGCTGAAGAATCACAGAATTGTTACATTTGAAAAGGACCTTTAAGGTCATCAAAGCCAACCATGCACCAGCACCACCATGGTCACCACCAATACTGTCCCCAAGTGCCACTTCCATGCATTTTGGGATGCTTCCAGGGGCGGTGACTCCACCACTGCCCTGGTCAGTGCTTAACCACCCTTTCCGTGAAGAAATTCTTCCCATTATCCAATCCAAACCTGCTCTGGAACAACTCGAGGCCATTTCCTGTCCTCCTGTCCCTTGACCAAGCCCCACCTAGCTCCATCCTCCTTCCAGGGAACTGCAGAGAGCAGATAGCAGGAAAAAGGAACTGGAGTAGATATAAAATTCTGAAAGGCCAAGTTGTTTAGGGAAAGGAGGGGTTTGTGTCTGAAAGCAAAAGAAACACGAGGCACAAATGTCAAATGATGTTTGGAGTCGTCACATGAAACGTGAACAGGCTGTGAAAATCCTCCCTGGTTTTCCAAGAGGATTTTTGAGGCACAGGAATTTGTGTGTGTCAGTCAGGGGGATAAGAAATGGGTGGAAAAGAGCTAAGGGAAATTTGGGGGTGAAGAAAGGAATCTGCTTTTGCCCTTTGGAAATGTTTGACTCAAAACAGGTGAGCAGACCACAAAGGAGGACCAAAAGAAATGGCAACTTTATGTCTTTAAGCTACTTCTCTTCCAATCCTCCCTGATCCTGCTGGCACGAAATGGAACAAGGCCTAAGCCAGGAGTTGGTATTAGTGGATGGCATTAAACATAATTGTGTGTTTAGTGAAAGTAAAATTGGAAATAATTAAGAAGTGCTCTTGCTGCAGAGGATCGGGCTGGAATTTATTGTTGTAGCACTGAGCATTCGCAGCAGTCAGTGCTCGTTACTTTCTTCCTGGCCTTTAGAAAGCAAAAGTAATTGCTCTGTTAGTTAAACACAATCCCCATTCCAGCCTGGTTTAAGAATAATTAATCAAATGAATGTCTGTTCTTGAGGACTAGAATGAAATGAACAGCTTTCCAAGTTGAAATTTAGGAGAACATTAATAAAGTACACGCAGAGCTTGCACTGTAGAAATTATTCAGGTTTGGATTCCAGGGGGGAATTCGGCTTCTTAGGAGGAGTTTTTAATGCATTTGCTTTCATCTTCTGGATTCATTAACAGTTGCTCACTTTCTTTCACGTCATCTGAGTAATTTTGAGAAGAAAGTGATTTTCTCAGCAATCTTCTCATTATTCCTGTCACTGACAACAGCCTTGATGAGGCTCAAACGTGGGATATTGGAATCAGAGAATCACAGGATGGTTTGGGTTGGGAGGGACCTCAAAGCCCATCCAGTGCCACCCCTGCCATGGGCAGGGACACCTTCCACTGTCCCAGGCTGCTCCAAGCCCCAATGTCCAGCCTGGCCTTGGACACTGCCAGGGATCCAGGGGCAGCCCCAGCTGCTCTGGGCACCCTGTGCCAGGGCCTGCCCACCCTCCCAGGGAACAATTCCTTCCCAATATCCCATCCATCCCTGCCCCCTGGCACTGGGAAGCCATTCCCTGTGTCCTGTCCCTCCATGCCTTGTCCCCAGTCCCTCTCCAGCTCTCCTGGAACCCCTTTAGGCTATGGAAGGGGCTCTAAAGTCTTCCCAGGGCTTCTCTTGTCCAGGCTGCACAACCCCAACTCTCCCAGCCTTTCAAATGACCCAATGCAAAACTACAACTTTCAAAAACACCCCAAAACCTCCACAATTAGTTCTTCTTTAACAGCCCATAATAACTTACGGGGATAATTAAGGACTGTAGTCTTTAATTATTAATAGAGTAGTCGATGTAAATCAGTTTTGGATCAATTCAGCACCAATACACTGCTGAACATTCAGATGCTTGGCTTCAGCTGCTTCTACTCTGGCCTGAATAAAATTTCACAAATAATAAAAATAATCAAACACCCCAAAAAAATTTAAATTAAAAAAAATAAGGAGAGAAGAAAACTGATCCTGAGTCTGTAATATCCCACACAAATTGATTTAGAGACAAACAGACCAGTAAAATATTGGATAAAAACTTCTCTCTTCATCCATAGAGTTGATGTGTGCCAAGGCCAATCCTATGGAGCTTCTCCCAACCCTCTAAGGTCATTGGGTTTGCTGCCAGCAGCATCCTCTTAAATACACTAATTTGAGTAAAAAGCCTTTCAGAAGAGGGTCATGAGCTGCCTCGCTCTAGATTTGTAGTAAGATTCCTTTAAGTAGATAAAAAGGAAGCTTAAGCTCAGCAGAATGACTTGTGGCATTCTCCAGAAGCCATTTTTAATCCCAATTAATTTGGGGAGTGGTAAACGATATGAGTTATTCTCTTTGGATCTGATTGGATTAAGAGCAGTGGCCTCTGAAAGCTGCAGAGGTACTGATGTTCCAAGAAAAAAACCAAAACTGATTTTTGAATAAAATGGCCATTTTTAGCCAAGGATTTGCTCCTTGCTGCTTGAAGTCCCCTTCTCTGAAATTCCCTTTTTTTTTTCCCCCAGAATTTCCAATGTATTTGAGAGCCCATTTCCTTAATTAAAGACCTTTTTGTGCTTTTCATTAGGAATTTATTAATTAAAACCAGATGTAACACTCACAGCCTCTAATTTACAAATTCTGTGCCCTGAGCTTTGCTTCGCATTTCATCGTATCAGACTTATTTTACTTTTCACTGGTATTTTCATGGTTGTTCCCCCTCAGAATTCTAACCAGGCTTCCTCAAGCCCCAAACAATATTTTCAATTTGCTCCAGGAAACAAACCCACAAACAACAGAATCTTTAGGGAAATTACCAGCAGGAATTGGCTTCTCCCTATAACAGAGTGTTATTAGCTCTTGCTTCTTAAATATGAACAGTATTAACCTCTAGGTTTCTTCCTTTATTTATTAAATTATTGAATTATTATGGATTTAAATGAGGAAATATCAGAGGTCCTAATTCTAGTGAAGAAAGAGAATTCTCTGAATTGCTGCTCAGTTTTATTTTCATCCTGAAAATACTTGCAGGGAAGGAATCTTGCCTAAATACTGCCAGTGAGTCTAAGGCTCTGGAATTGGCTGTATTTGATGGAAATGCCTTGATTCTTACAACATTTTCATTCCAGCCCTTTCCTGTGCTTTTTGTCCCTTTCTGATCAGCTTTTTAATGGAACTTTATCCTTTATTCCCATGGAATATCCTTTATTGAATATCTAATATCCTTTCTTGCCCTTGGAAATATCTCAACAGAAGAGGGCAAAAATAAACCAAAGCCATTTTAGGCTTCAGGTTCTGACCCTGAGGACACACAGGGGAGCAGGAATTCCTCTTTTCTGCACCTCAAAGGCATCTTAGAGATCCTATAACAAGCTAAAACAATGGATAAAAGAAATAAAATTCCAGGGTATGGATAGGGAGAGAATATCGGGATTGCTTTTTTGCCCAGGTGCGTTACCCATGTTAAATCTCCATTTTTTTTCTATCCATGCCTATAACCTGTGGATTTCTTTTGATATTTCCTTTTCCTTGGGATGACCAGGGAATCTTTAGAGTGGCAGGTTCTGGAATTACACAGATTCCACCTTGAGCACCCGGGACAGCTTTCAGGGCAACATTTTGCTCACCCCTCCTTCGGCTGTTGCGCAACTTGTGCACGAAACTCAGCTGCTTTGCCAGTCACGACCTTTTCTTCCTTAAAATGTGATTTATGGATCCCAGAGTAGGGAGAAAAAGATGCTTGGTGGGAGGAAGAATCTGCTCTGAAAAGCTCATTTCAGTGACAACAGCCCAGCCTCCAGCTGCTGGAACATCTGGCCCCCAAAGAAGCTGTGTGTCCTGTTGTGGCAAATATTACAGGAATGCCAAGCACAGAGGTAATCTCCTTCAAAATATTCCCTGGTTTTATGTTGGCTTCCTGAACTTCTTACTCGAAAATCTCTTGCTTTCCTATTATTTTCTTCTGGCAGCAATCAGAGAATTCCCTACCCTTTGGGATTTTTTCCAGTGTAACTGAAGATTATTTCAATTCCTTTGGTGTTTTTGAGCATTTTCAAGACTGTTGATGCTGCATGTGCCTTCCTGAGTGAAGGGGCTGGGAGTGGGGAGTGCTCCTGGATCATTCCCATCCCATGGAGGAAATCCATGTGTGTGGCCTTTACTCCCATTCACACACACACACACACACACACACACACACACACAAACTTATTCTGTCAAGCACTAACTGCCATTGGCAGAAGAAAAATGGCAATAAATCCGTTTTTCCAATTATCTGTTTCAAAATCCAACTTTGGGAACCCCTTTTATTCAACACCTTTTCCTATGAGACAGCCCATCAAAATGAATCCCTGTTTCCTTTGGCACCTGGGAGGTTTTGGACACCACTGGAGGACAAAAAGAACAATTCCCATTCCCCTTATTCTACCTGTGTTCCTCAGAAGATTCCTGGCACTGGGGGTACTGGGAGTGTGCTGGGCAGCGATCAGTATCAGGGATGTAGTGATATGTAAATTCAAAGCAATAGGAACAGAAATATTAATAGACATGAATATAGAAAATAGAAGTGTAATCTATAAATATATATTATTATTTATTATTATATAAAAATATAGATAAATATGAATATGAGTATAAATTAATATACAAAATATAAATATTATATATAAATGTAAGCATAAGTATATATTAATATATTCTATATTATTATTTATAAATATAAAATAATATAAATAGGAGTATAAATGACTATATAAAAGCATAAGTATATAAATATAAGCATAATGTAAATATATATTAATCTATATTTTTATATCTAAATATCAAATATGAATATAAATATGAGTATAAATGAATATATGAAGCATAAGTATAATATATAAATATAAGCATAATTTAGGTATATATTAATATATTCTATATTATATATGAATATAAATAAAATATGAATATGAGTATAAATGAATATATAAAAATAAGTATGATATAAGCATATATTAATATATTATACATTATTATATCTAAATTAAATATAAATATGAATATGAGTATAAATATGAATAGAACTAGATATATAAACTATAATATATAAAATATACATAAATATAATTTAAATATATGTTACATACACATTATACATTATACATATTACCAATAAAATATCAATATGTATATGAATATGAATTCAAGGCTGCAAATTCAAGGCTACAAATTCCTGAGGCAGCCAGTGGCAAACCAAGGTGAGGGGCAGGAGTTCCAAAGGGCCTCAGCCAGCTGAGGGTGTAAAAGAGCATGGAAGTGAAGAAATGCAGGAAATTAAGGAAAATTGCAATGGTTACACCAAATTTCCAGGCTTAGGTGGCTGTAGAACACCCAGTGAAACCTGCCCTGAAACAGCACAGGGGCGGCTGTGCCGGCAGAACTGGAAACCTGCAACAATCTGGAAATTCCTACGGCAAAAACGGTCAGGTTCTAAAAGCTGCTTGATGTGCCAGCAGTAATTGGGAACGCTGAAGCTGCCATCTGCTAGGAAGAGGGGAAAAAATCCCCCAGCAGCCCAGTCCCAATCCTGCCATTTTCCATGCCCCATTAGCAGCCTCGAGCTCGTGGTTAAGGGTGACCCTGCGAGGGAGGTGGAAAACATCTCAAATTAACAATTGCATTTCATGCTCAGCAGCAAATCTGGATTAGGCTCGGGCTGATAATGCTAAAAACTGGGATCATCAATGGTTATGCAACAGCTTCGGGAATTGCAGTCACTGATGATTTTTATGCTCATCCCAAACATGCCACTGGTGATTTTTGGTGACAGTGTCAGGATGCTGCTGTCACACAGGCTGGGGTTTGCCAGCCTCCCTGGGTGTCCTGCCACAGAGCTGTGTTTGTGCAGACACATGGAGCCAGAGATGAATTAATTTTTGCTTTGAAGGCATCATTTTTCGGCCTTCTTACAAAGAAGAGGAAAAAAAATTGGTTGATCACTGAGAGAACAGAATGGTTTGGGCTGGAAGGGACCTCAAAACCCATCCAGTGCCGCCCCTGCCATGGGCAGGGACACCTTCCACTGTCCCAGGCTGCTCCAAGCCCCAATGTCCAAGGCTGGGCACTTGGGCACTGCCAGGGATCCAGGGGCAGCCCCAGCTGCTCTGAGCACCCTGTGCCAGGGCCTGCCCACCCTCTGAGTAAAAATATCCTCAGTGCTTTTGTGCTGGGATTAGGGAGCACCCCAGTATTTGTGCCTCCTCCTCCTCCTCTGTGGGAGGGCGGTAGCGATGCTGACCCAACTCCCTTTGTGAGGGCACACCTAAACTCAATCACAGGAGTCTGGAATTTGGCCTGGTAATTCCTGTGATCATCCATATTTAACAGCCCTCAATCACAGCAGGATTTGGGAGACATCTGTATTTCTTGCACAGAACAAAAGGCAGCCATGCTGCTGGAATATTAAGATTAAGTGCAGCTCTTTCTCTTCTTTGACAGTCATAATGCAGCTCCTGAGGTGTCATAGATCTCTTCCTAATGAAGTGTCAAAAATATTTACCTTCAGGACAAATTACAGGAATAGCAAACATCCTTCCTCTGTACTGGAGAAGTTTGGGGCGTTCCTGGGAGCAGCTTATAAGCTCTCTCTCCTGGTCCTGCCAAGCCGAGTGTCCTTAGGTTTGATCCAAAGAGCAGAGAAAGGGGGGAATGCAAACAACAAAGTTTAGATATTTGAAGCTGGAATCTGATCATTTTTCCAGGCTGTTTGGCACCTGTTTGCTCATCTCTGGGTGGATGTCTGGGAGCCTGAGCTGTGATGGTGCTGAGGCTGCCGATGGCTCTGGGATGGCTCTGAGCTCTCAGAACTGGTGACAATTAACTCAGAGCCTGTCCACCAGCTCAGGGCACCTGAACTCTGCAGGACTTTACAAGCTGTGAGCTTCAAATGTCAAAAGGCCTCTTTCACTGGAGTTTAATGCCTTAAACTCAGCTGGAAGACTTAAACATCTCATTAGTGCTGAGCTCCAGTGCCCTGAGTTTTGTGCAGAAGGGCTGGCTTCATTTAATGCTCATGCCTGCAGCATCAATACCTTAATTTGGATCCAAATTTTGTTTGTTTTTAGTCACACACATCTCCAGGCATGAAATGCTGAAGGCAAAATTGATTTCTGGTGTCATTGAAAGCAGCGACCATTAAAAGCCGTAGCTTTTGTTGAGAGAGAATTTGCTACTATTAAAAATATGATGGGCTTGTGACCCAGCTGAACCAACCTCATAAATCCATTTTAAATAAGAAATTGGCTTTTTATTGGAAGGGCGTCATGCTCCTCTCCAGTGCACATTCAGGAGCCTTTGGACTTCACTGGGCACTCCCTGGGAAGGTTGGCTCGCTCAGGGATGACCCCAGAGGAGCCGGATCAGACACTGTTCCTGTGGCTGCTGCTGGGTCGCTCATGTGCTGTGTGCCTTACAGGAATTCTGCTTTTCTTTCCTCCCCAGCTCCATTACCAACATGCAGAGCTGAGTGTGGATAAACCAGAGGGTTTGGCCAGGTGGGACTTTTCTGGGTTGGTCATGGCTTTATCCTGAGTTGTGTTGTGTGAGCTGAACTTACCCTGGAATCCCAGGATGGTTTGGGTTGGAAGGGACCTCAAAGCCCACCCAGTGCCACCCCTGCCATGGGCAGGGACACCTCCCACTGTGCCAGGCTGCTCCAAGCCCCAATGTCCAGCCTGGCCTTGGACACTGCCAGGGATCCAGGGGCAGCCCCAGCTGCTCTGGGCACCCTGTGCCAGGGCCTGCCCACCCTCCCAGGGAACAATTCCTTCCCAATATCCCATCCAGCCCTGCCCTCTGGCACTGGGAAGCCGTTCCCTGTGTCCTGTCCCTCCAGGCACAGCTGAGGTGCTGCTTTAATTTTTGTCTTTGTTTCTCACTATCCAAACATCAACCTGGTGTTTCTCTCCAGCCATTTCCTTGCACTCAGGCTGGATATTAGGAAAAGTTTCTTCATGAAAGAGTGGCTGAGCACTGGAAGGGACTGCCCAGGGAATGGTGGAGCCGCCAGCCCTGGAAGTGTTTAAGGAATGAGTGGATGTGTGGCACTGCACAGTGTGGTTTAATGGGCAAGGTGATGATCAAAGGTTGGATTGGGTGATCTTGGAGGTGTTTTCCAACCTTAAAAATTCCATGGTTCTATGACATAGCATGTTTGCACATTCATTTCTTCCTTCAGCGATATATTTACGTGGAAAGCCAACAATTTTCCTGACTCTCCACCTGTCAAGCTCCCATCTGCTGGCTCTGGGATGTTGTGGGGCTGTATTTCCCCGTGCCAGTTGGAAAGCTGGAATGCTCTGGAAAAGCTCACTGATATCTTTCTTTTTTTGACTGACAGAACAGAGTAAATTTCAGAAAGCTTTTTAACTGTCCCCATCTTGCCTAAAATCACTGATAAAGGAGTTTGAGCTCACCCAGGAGGCAGCAATCTCGATTTTAAAAGCCTGAAAAAAAACTACAGAGCTGGAGAACAAAAACAGCACATTTTATATTTATGCTTTTGGTAGCCAAGCCAGATGAAGGTTTGTGAATTTAGAAGAAAGCAAAATATTGAGAGAGGGTGAGAATCAAACCAGTTGTGTGTCTGTGACAAATGACAGCCAGTGTCATTCCAGGAGCTCATCTTTTGGGCAGCTCTGAATGAAACCTGTTTGCTCTTTCCAGCTCAACCAGCCTGGATATTATCCTTTAAGTGCTGGATGGTTCCGTCTGGGAATCTGGGCTGATAGGAGTTGGAGTAGCATGGAGCACACACAGCTTTGAGTATCTGGATCGCTCATCTGGTGCTGGTATTCCCTGAAAAATTGTCTGAAAATGAAAAACAAACAGAAGGGACAATTTCCACCATATAGAACTTTTCCAGTGCTGTTGAGGAGACAATTAATGATGATTAATGGCCCCCTATTGAAGGCTTAAGGACCTTGCACAGATAATTCTCTTCTAGCAGCTGTGGTGGATCATAAACAGCTCTGCTCTCTGCTCGCTGTGACCAGGGACAGCACCCAGGGAATGGCTGGAGCTGGGTCAGGTTGGGAATTAGGGAAAGGTGCTTCCCAGAGGCTGCTGGGCACTGCCCAGGCTCCCCAGGGAATGGTCCCGGCCCCGAGGCTGCCAGAGCTCCAGGAGCGTTTGGGCAGCGCTGCCAGGGATGCCCAGGGTGGGGCTGTTGGGGTGTCTGGGCAGGGCCAGGAGCTGGATCCATGATCCTTGTGGGACCCTTCCAGCTCAGGATATTCCATGATTCTATGAACTCTTCATGCTGACACAAAACCCTTATTGCTTTTCATGCTTAAGTCGTGGCACAGTATGGATTTTTCTATGGATTTTACGTGCACATTTTCAAAGTAAAGGCTGGTTTTTATTCCAGCATTAGCTTAAGCCACAGCCTCAGGAGCCTTGCCAATATTTCTATACAAACCTGCTGATAGATCCTGAAGTGTCCCAGATGCTGAGGCCGTGCCCAAGACTAATGAGTGCTCAGCATTAATTAGTTTCCACCTCGCTAATCCCTGGAAGGAGCATGGGAAAGCTTTGTAGGGGGTCCTTGGAAACACTTCCCTGTGGATACACTTCCCTGTGCTCCTGTTGAACAGAAGCATAAGGAATGGGGCTGGAGAGGCCAGGATGGGAGTACATGGGGTTGTCAGGAGCAAGGAAGGTGGAATAACAACTCCTGAGGCAGCCTGGTTGATGCCAGCTCTGCATCCTGACCCAGTTCAGCAACAGGACAGTGCCAGGGCAGCGCTGTGTCCTGCACATCAGGTGCCTGTGCACCACTGCAGGAATGCCACTCAATCCTTCCTTATTTTAATAAAAAATTATTTGTTTGCTCCAAAAATATCTGTTCTCCATCAGAATATCTCTAAGATGAAGGACATTCTTGTGTAAGTCTGTGCACGAGTTGCTGAGATGGTTTTTTCTTTGATATTTCTTTTTCAACGAGAATTTGGCCGTGGAGGTTTCTCAGAATTAAGCAGTTCTCAGGTATTGTTGCAGACTTGAAAGTCAGCCTATATTTCTGTACTTTCTAAATTTCTTTCTTTCTTTCTTTTGTAGCAGTTTAGTGCCAACAGAGGAGGAAGAAATTGCTGGAAAAGCAAAACTGAGAGCAGCAAAGTTAAATGAAGCATTTACAGTAGCAGCCATATCTGTGCTCTGGGATCTCATGTTTTAAATGTCAGAGTGGCAGAAATTTTCTGGGCCAGGATGTACCTTTATTTAAAGGACAAGGTTAACGACTCCTTCCAAGCATATTTACCTTGCTTGTTTTGTTTTCCCCATTAGGCCGATGATAAGGACACTGGGAATTACAGTGCCATGCAATACAGGCTCATCATTCCCCCCATCAAGGATGGCAAGGAAGGCTTTGTGATCGAGGCTTACACGGGGCTGATCAAAACTGCCATGCTCTTCAAAAACATGAGGAGATCCTATTTCAAGTTCCAGGTCATTGCCACTGACGATTACGGCAAAGGGCTGAGCAGCAAAGCAGAAGTGCTCGTAAGTATCAGCCAGGGATTATCACTATGGAATAATTCCTGAGGAAATTCAAACTCTGCAGGAAGTTGAATTCCAGGCAGGCCTAGAGAAAAGCCATAAAGTGCTTGTGCTTAGTTTTTTTGAAGGCACTGGAATAAAGCTTTTGGTTTCCTAAACCAAAAGATTTTGTGATGTGTTGGAGCGAGTCCAGAGGAGGCTCCAGGATGAGCAGAGGGATGGAGCAGCTCTGCTGGGAGGAAAGGCTGGGAGAGCTGGGATTGTTCAGCCTGGAGAGGAGAAGCTCTGGGGTGACCTCATCGTGGCCTTCCAGCACCTGAAGGAGCTACAGGAAACATGGAGAGAGACTTTGGGACTCCAGACAAGGGTCTGGAGTGCCAGGACACAGGGAATGACTTCCCACTGCCAGAGGGCAGGGATGGATGGGATATTGGGAAGGAATTGTTCCCTGGGAGGGTGGGCAGGCCCTGGCACAGGGTGCCCAGAGCAGCTGGGGCTGCCCCTGGATCCCTGGCAGTGCCCAAGGCCAGGCTGGACACTGGGGCTTGGAGCAGCCTGGGACAGTGGAAGGTGTCCCTGCCCATGGCAGGGCTGGCACTGGATGAGTTCTGAGGTCCTTCCAACCTAAAGCATTCAATGATTCTGGGATTCTGTGTCCCTGCTGGTCATGTCCTTGTTGTCTTAGTTGCTTATGTCAAGGAACAATTTTGGGCTGAGAATGAACTTTTCAGTCCCTGGGAAAGCAACATTTCAGAACTGGCGCCATCTTTAGGCCTCAGGCTCGTGGTTCTGTGCTGTACAGAGGACACTGACTTAGTCCAGCTGCAGGAACCATCCAAGCTAAATTTCCTTAAAGCCTCTAAACTTGATGGATTGGCTCAATATTAGCATAATGTGGAAGGGATGGAGTGTGTTATCCACTTCATGGGAACGCTGTCAAAGGGTACGGATGAGAGCCAGGATCCTTGGTGCGGGGGTGCTGCAGCAGTTCACCAAATAAACATAAAGGATGAGGCCCTCGTGCTTGACCTCCCAAAATGATGGGGCATTCTCAGGCAATTTAGGCACTAATGGGATATTAAAATGTAGCCCAAAGGAATCGACATTAACATTAGAAAGTGAAGGATGTCTCATTAATTTATAGAGGTTTCTTTAGGGTGTCTGGCTGAGTGATGAGCAGTGCACCCAGTGGCTTTGAGCAGGGCCTGGAAGCTTGGAGGAGCTGGAGATACAATTCCAGACCGCCCCCATCCTGCTTAGAACACTGGCACATGGACCTGCTGGAATGAGTCCAGAGGAGGCTCCAGGATGAGCAGAGGGATGGAGCAGCTCTACTGAGGGGAAAGGCTGGGAGAGCTGGGATTGTTCAACCTGGAGAAGCTCCCAGGTGACCTCACTGTGTCCTTGCAGGACCTGAGGGAGCTACAGGAAACACAGAGAGACCATTTCCAAGGGTTGGAGTTCCAGGACAAGGGGGAATGGCTTCCCAGTGCCAGAGGGCAGGGATGGATGGGATCTTGGGAAGGAATTCCTGGCTGTAAGGGTGGGCAGGCCCTGGCACAGGGTGCCCAGAGCAGCTGGGGCTGCCCCTGGATCCCTGGCAGTGTCCAAATCCAGGTTGGATGGGTCTTGGAGCAGCCTGGGACACTGGAAGGTGTCCCTGCAGGAGGTTGGAGTGGGATGGGCTTTAAGGTCCTTTCCAACCCAAGCCATTCTGGGATTCTCTGATTTTATGCACCAAGCGTGATTCGTACACCAAGATCCTTTCCCATGATTTTAACAGGATTTTCCTGCTGTGGGGTCAGGAGCTCAGGCTCTCAGGTGTTTTTTCTTTCAAAACCAGCTCAAAAAGTGCACAGGGAACAGGGAAATTATTTAATTACTCCCATGCAAAAGAGTAAGATGTGGGGGAAGAAGATAGGACTGCCCTGGGAGGAGGTCTTGGGAGAAGAGGCAGGACACCACCGGAGGGACAAGACTGGGAAGAAGCTGAGCAGAGCAAGGTATCCACCAGAACTGGGACCAGGATGCTTCTTCAGAGCCTTGCACAGCTCTGGGAGCAGCAGGACCTGCCAAATCCCCTGGTCAAAGGTCTTCATGCTGGTGGGGACAATCCATGGGAATGACACCAGGATGGCTCAAGGCAGACACCTGTGGGCTGACAGTTTGCTTCCATGTGATGGAATTTTCCTTCACAGCATCTGTGAGAGGAAAGAGATTTAAAAATTACATTTTAAAATTAGTTTGCTGCAAGAAAGCACCTAAAGGTGCCGAGGAAGTGTCAATAGTGGATATTCACTATCCTTATTTGAGATCATGGGTATCACCTTTATGATGTCATGGATATCATCTTTAATCAAATGTTTATTGGGGTTTGAGGGGCTTTCAAAGCCCCTCCTCATTCAGGTCCTGGCTACTCCCAGGAATCCACTGGTACCATATCATGATCAAGGCTCTGTAGCCTCTGCCTTGGTGGATTTAAAACTTGGGAAGTGCCTAATGAGCGAAGCTTGGGATCAAAGGGATATCACTTGTGGGCTAGAGGTTACCAACAATTTTCTGCTTTGCCTGCCTTTACAAATGGGGATAACAAGCAAGTTAATGTTACCATGGAAACCTCAAATGTCGCTTGATTTTTGTCCAACACCCTTGGTTTCCTACAGCTTGTCGTGAATGTGTGTTTGTCCCTGGTTTTGTACAAGAACAAGTGATGATAATTGTCATTTCTTCAATATTAAAAGAATTACTGCCTTTGGTTTTGGTGTTGCCTTTATGCTGTTCTCAGTTCCTGGGTGCACAGTGGTTGCTTGAATTGGCTAATATAATTAATTCTATTAAATTAATCATTGCTTTCCAGTTCCACTGCATGATTTTAGTCTACAATTTATTTGGAGCTCATTATAATTCCGTGTTTCTTACGCAGGAGCCTGTACGTGCTGATCAGGGCATCTGATGACATTTCAAGAACATTTAAATATTTAAAAGTTGAATTAAGCTTCAAAGCTGGTGAATCGGTGTTTGATGTGGAAGCACATCCAGGCTGCTGCTGTGCTTCCAGGGCTCCTCTTTGGAAAATCAGGGCTTGTTTATTTCTTTTACAATCAACTAACCCTTGATTTTTAAATTTATCAGCTTTAACACTGCCTAGTTTTCCAGATTTTCCTCTGGAATCCTCTACAGGATTGGAGTGACGTTGGCTTCGTAGTAAAAAATACCAGTTGCCAGAGATTTGGTCTGAGGTCACTCCACACCTCAGGGGAAAACTGGAATTTAATTTTATTCCAACAAAGCACACAAGTATTGAGTGGATTAGAAGCATTTTTTCCTGTTTGGTTGGGTTTTTTTAAGGAAAAAGCTCAATGGTAAAATGTGCAGTTTTATGATAGAGGGAGAAGCTAAAACAATTGGAGATTAAAATAGAACCTCTCACTGATCGCTTCAATGTAAATGAACAATTTCCGTCCTGATTTTCTAACAAAGTAGCATTGATTTCATGGAATTAATCCTGTATTTCCACTTCCCTTGGTGCACATTGCATGGCTCCAAGGGAGGATTTTCCTGGCATCCAAACCACCCAAATGTTCAGAAGTAATTTTGAATACAGCCCGTGGGAGATCTGGGATTCTCTAAGTCAAGTCTGAACTAAGAACAGCTTTTGCTGTCCCCGCCTTAAAAATCCATAATTCCGACGCAGACCTGGAATTACAATTCCAGTTAAATCTTTGCCTGATGTTAATGTGCTTTGGCTGCAAGATTTCCCAGCTCTCTCATTTGGAATTAAAAGGAGAAATCTGGATGTCAGGGCATGGTGTGGAGGCAGGAAAGGAATTTTTCCATTGCTGTTGGATAGGGAGGGGGCTGTGCCTGGCTGTGCCAATTGAATTTCCCTCTTTTCTTCTCAGGTCTCCGTGGTCAATCAGTTGGACATGCAAGTGATCGTCTCCAACGTTCCTCCCACCCTTGTGGAGCAAAACAAGGACCAACTCATTGGGTAATCAATTTATTTCCTCTACAAATATCAGCCAATTCCCTGGCTTTGGGATTAGATGGATCAGGGAGTGAGGGAGATTTTTTATCTGGTCAATAAGAGCCCCCAGGGGTCAGGTTTGCGCTTCTGGCTTCTTTTTGTTACACAGAGACAGTTTTCTCTACTTGGTGTCATGGAATTAGACAATGCAGGATAGGAAATGCTGTAGGAATTAGTTTATAACCAATCTTTGTCCCTTTTTTGGTCGCTTCAATCAGCAATGAGTGGCACCTCTGAGATTCCCACAGATCTGGTCCCTCCTGCCTGTTGTTCTCCATGGAACTGGAAATACCTTTGGGGTTGATGGTGCAACCACTCGTTGGAAAAGCCTCTGAGTGCCTCACGTCTTCACTGGGCTAGGAAAAATTCCTGATGGATTTGCTCCTGGAGATTTGGGGCATGTTCCCTTTTTCTCCATTTGTTTTGGGCCAGGTGGGAGTTGGCTCCAAGAGATTCAAATGTCAGAACCACCAATGAAGTTGTTCAGGCAATGGGCTGAACTCACAGGGACTGCACTTCCTGGAACCAGGAATAACTTCCTGAAAGGAGGAATTGCCTGGAACCAGGAATAACTTCCTAAAAGGAGGAATTGTGTAGAACCAGGAATAACTTCCTGAAAAGAGGTATCGCCTGGAACCAGGAATAACTTCCTGAAAGGAAGAAGTGTGTAGAACCAGGAATAACTTCCTGAAAGGAGGTTCTGCTGAGGTGGGGTCGAGCTCTTTTCTCAGGTAACAAGTGACCAAAGGAGAGGAAACAGCCTCAGGCTGCACCAGGGGAGGTTTAGATTGGATTTTAGGGAGAATTTCTTCATGGAAAGGGTGGTTTCAGCACTGGAAGGGGCTGTCCAGGCAAGTGTTGGTCCCCATCCCTGGAAGTGTTCAAACCCATGTGGAAGTGGCACATGAGGACATGAGTTAGTGGTGAACAGGGTGGTGGTGGTTGATGGTTGGACTTGGTGACCTTGGAGGTCACTTCCAAAGTGAACAAAGCTTTGGAATGAGTTTTAAAAGGTTAAAAAACCTCACAATATTAGCAGGTTTTGAGTTCTCCAGATCAGCTTGAGAAGTCTTTACCTTCACAAACAGATCAGTGCAGCTGGGGAATTTATCTTCTAAGAATAAGTTTTGAAGGACAACTTTGGGCAGAAGAATTACAATTTTGAAATTGGCCCATTCATTCCTGAAAATATTTGCAGAGAGCAAATATCTCAAAAATAATTTTGCAGCTGTGTACAAAGGTCTGTTTCCCAGAGAAATCTATTTATTACACAGCGCTCTTCAAATTACTCATGTTTTCTTCCTAAATTTAAAAGATCACCCTCTCCCTGTTTTTATGCAGGTTTAGTAATTTGTGCAGCCCATAAAAATAAAATAAGAATTCGTGATTTTTTTGTGTGCAACCACACAGGCAAAGGGAAACCAAATTATTTGGAGTCTCAGGCCAAAGCAGTTTTGTGACTTCAAATAATGCACTAATTTATAAAAATTGAGTGTGTAATTAATTAACAGATAAAACAACTGTATCATCAACCCTGTCTACTGAGAGATGTCCCTACCCGTGGCAGGGAAGTTGGAACAAGATGATTTTTAAGATCTGTTCCAAACCATTCTGTGAGCTGTGAACTAAATTAGTCACTACACAGGTTACTCAGCTCTTTCTCCTCTCATTTTGGCAAATATTAATCCCTGAAAATAGAACATTTAGCCAACAGTTGGCGATGGGGAATGTTAGGGAAGGGGGCAGATGGGTCATTTGTGGAATTACAGTGGTTTTTCACAATAAAATAAAGAGTGGTTGAAACAACTCTGGAGGAGAAGTTATACCAGGTTCTGTAATTTTCACAAGGAGTTATGAGGTATTAAGAATTCTATAATTCAGTTTTTCCACACTCAGCACAGCCAGAGATGGGTGGGAGTTAATGGTCCACACAGAGGAAGCAAAGCAGGGAAGAGAAGATTTAAAGCATCACTATTTGGCTTGGGAGTTTTTGGAGGGATACAATGGACTTGTCTTCCCTGACACTTCCAGTAGGATCTTTTGCAGCCATTCAATGTTTTCCTCCAGCTGCTTTAATTTCATTGAGCTTCTCATGTTCTCTGGGCTGCACATCAATGTCACATTTGCCATTTCTCCTGCCCACTTGAATTATGGATGTGCAGAGAGACCCATTTCTGTCTGCTGCAGAGGGGGCAGACAAAATAGGCTGAGGCTTGGTGGAAAATTCAGAGTGTGCTCCTCACCTTCAGAAGACTTGGTGGAGACAGACACCAGAGGGTTCTTGAAATAAGGAAGTTTTGGGGAGTGCTTGTTTGTTGGGCAAGGAACAGCATTTCATGGAATCATAGCATATCCTCAGTTGGAAGTGACCCAGAGGCATCATCGAGTACCACTCCTGAAATTCAACTGGAATAAAACACCCAGTGTAGTTCTCAGAGCATTTAATTATTTGGTTTTCACATGATGGCAGCTTAAAGCTCTGCCTAAAGTCAGATAAGCCTCACTGCCAAGAGAGACCTGAGCTTATCCCATCCTGCAGGGAAGAGAAGTGTCTTGGGAAGTGAATTCCTCTGTATACTCCTGTATAGATGAGATGTCACATCAGTTCCTCTGAGCTGAAACAGTGGAGTGGCTTAAAATGAGTGTTTGGATCAAATATAGAGAATCCCAGGATGGCTCAGGCTGCAGGGAGCACAGAGGGCACCTGGTGGCACCTCCCTGCTCCAGCAGGGCCATCCCGGAGCACAGGCACAGCACTGTGTGCACACAGCTCTGCAACAGCCCCAGGGAGGAGAGCCCAGAGCCTCTGTGGCCAATCTGCTCAGGGCTGGGCACTGCCCAGGGCAGCAGTTCTGCCTCCTGGGCAGGGCAATTGCTGGGCTCAGGCCCTGCCCGGTGCTCTGGTGCCATTGCTGGGCCCCGGAGCAGAGCCTGGGCCCTGCTCGGAGCCCTCCCTGCAGCCAGGGACACCCAGGCCTGAGGGCCCCTCTCAGCTGGGGCTCCTCTCGAGGCTGAGCAGCCCCGGCTCCCTCAGCCTGTGCTGGGCACGGAGCTGCTCCAGGCCCTTCCTCAGCTGCGCAGCCTCCGCCGGCCCCGCTCCAGGAGCTCCCTGGGCCTGCTGTGCTGAGGAGCCAGGGCTGGACACAGCACTGCAGAGGTGCCTCCAGGGCTGCCCAGAGGGGCAGGATCCCTCCCTGCCCTGCTGGGAATGCTCTTCCTGCTGCCCCTGGGGTATCAGGACCCCCAGGTTCTCCCTGTGCAGCCTCCTGCGGTCTTTCCCCTCACTTCAGCTATGCTTTTCTCTTTCAATTCTATGCTCTTCAAAGAATGAGGCAGTTCCCCAGGTAAGGAAAACCCATGCTTGAACCCTCTAACACAATGCAGAAGTGGCCAGGCAGGCTTTTCCCTGAGAATCCAAATGTTGAATCAAGTGCTGATCCTTGGAGTTATTGCTGAGGGAGTTTTTTGGAATATGAACGTTGAACCTTCCAACTTAATGGTTCGCATCTCTAAAGCTGACTGCCATCATTCCTCAAAGGAGCTCTCTTTAATGCACAGAAACTGTGCTGCACTTAAAAGAGATGTTATCAAATACTACAGCAGTAAATACTGCTGTAAATTATAGATCATAATACACCTCACATGTACATTGTGCATCATATAGGATTTTATGTCTAATCACAGTATATGAGACAATAAATTTTATATCTGGGAGCTGGAACACACTCTCTCCTCAGGGAAGTGTTTCAGAATGTGGATGATTTCCCTGCAGTTGTTTTTTTTTCTTCTCCTCAGTCCCTGAATTGGTAAAAAATTAGCACATCTCAGCTGCAGGGTGTAAATCACTCAGAATCATTACTTTTCCCACAGGAGAAGTCACATCCTGGTGCTTTATGATTTTTGCCAGGTAATTACTGAATTAAGTCTAATTACAGCTGACTGGGCCATTTGCCTGTTGGGGTGGTGGCAGTGACCTTGCCCTTGAGCCCTCTCCACAGGTGGCACTTTGTTTCCTGCCTTTCTGAAACTTTCCTGAGTTACAGGTCCAGCTGGAGCTGCCTTGTCCTTCACCCTTTGCCCTTTGCCCTTTACCTCCCTGACAGGAACATTTTGGGGTCAGCTGTCTTGTCCTTTACCCTTTACCTCCATGACAGGAACATTTTGGGATCACTTTGCTCCTGTCCCTCCACTTCACCTCCCTCCCCTTTTTCTCTGTCACTCCTTCACACTGTAATGTTTCATTCCAAATTAAATTGCACACTTAGAAAAGGAATAGATTAGATAATAACAGAATTGATTGAATTAGATTAAATAGATGCAATCTGATGAAATAAATAGATTAGAGGGACATGTGCCACCATTGTCCTAGTTCATGTCCAGCCAGTCTGGCTTTGCTGGGAGAGTGTCCCATGCCTTGGTGCAGTGTTCACAGAGCCTGTTCCGCCCTCAGCCTCCCTCCTGAGCAATCAGGGTGATTAATAACTGCAGGCCACCTTTATTAAGTTGGGTAATAGAGACCCAAGCTTCTACAACTCCAGCTTTTGCACTTGCTACTCCCCCTGGCAGCTGGGAGCTCTGGTTCAGCGAGCTCCTGCTCTCTGTGACTCCCGGAGTTGTTGAGGTGATGGATCTCTCCAAAGCTCTCTAATGCAGTGCACAGCTTCTGGGATGAAGCTGTAAACTCCCACTTTCCCCGGGAATTGCTGACTATTGCAGGAAAAGCCATTTTGTGCTGAGATCTGGAGATTGTCCTCGGGGTCAGAGGGGAGATACCTCTGGGTATTATTCTTTGGATGAGCGCAGTGTTCCTCCTGTGACTGGGACAAATGAGGCTGAAATAAAAAGTTGGAGTGTGTGTAGGGGTTTTGGAGGGCAGGATTTTACAGGATGAGCACAAAGAGAAGGAAAGCAACTTCAGCAGTGTTCAAGAAAGCAAATTTCCTCTCTGGTGTGCAATCCAATCTGCTTGTGGTGGTGCTGGGGTGACAGTGAGACTTGAATTTTAAAGGCCTTTTCCAGCCTTAATGATTCCTGATTCTCTGCTTTTACAGGATTAGGGTAAGTAGGCATAAAGGCATTGACTCTGCATTGTTTTCTGAATATTGGGGATGTTATTTTATGCAGGGGGAATTGGCTCAGTGCTGCTCCTTCCTGCTGGACACGTGTGATAGAAAAATAACCTTTGTGAAAGGCTGTTTTATAAAAAAGTGGTGGTTTTAGGCTTGGAATAAACCTCAGGCACTACAGGAAGAGCAGACACTTCCCTGAGCTCTCTCAGGGAATGCAATTTATAATTTATACAATTTATAGCACATACATATGTTGTAGGAAGGAATCTGGAGCTCTGGTGTATACCCCCAAATCTCTCACTGACTACACCAGAGGGGCTGGAATTGGTCCTCGTTTCTTTGGGAAAGTCCAGTTGAAAATCCAGCAGTTTCATGGTCAATTATGAATCTCACAAAGACTCCACATGGCCAGAATTTGGCTGAAGTGGAGCAGAACCGAGGAGTTCATTAAAGCACTTGACGAGTTGGTGTTGATGCTGATGGGGGGAGCTGGATGCTCTCAGCTCTGCACGGTTGCCAAATTTGTATTTTTAAATACCTAGAATACAAATTTGTCATGATTATTGTACCAGGTTATTTTTGGAAACTAGAATTTTGGCCAAAAATTATGCAGGATATCGAGTCTTCAACACTGCTCACTCCAAATCTTTGGTGATTTGAGTCCTGAAGGAAAGAATGTTTGGGGGATTTTTTTGTTTTCCATTTCTTAAAGTATTTTGTGGGCTCCAAAAACATTAACAGCCTGTTAAATTAGTAAAGAGCTTCCTGCTGTGATGTCAGGGTGAACCCCTAAATTTACTCCTGTGCTCTGCAGGGTTTTGTAGCCTTGAAGGGGGTACAGCAAACTCAGGTGTGGATATAAACACATGGACATGGCACTGAGAGCAGGCCAGGAATGTGGTTCCTTATCCCAGATTTTGGGCTTTTGTCTGCTCCTTTCAGGGATGTTCTGGAAAGTCCCAGTTCAGGAATGTTCTGAAAGCCCCTTTCCAGTACTTAAAGGGGACGTGCAAGAAGGCTGGGGATGGGATTTTCACAAGAGTGGGTAGCATCAGGACACAGGGAATGGCTTCCCAGTGCCAGAGGGCAGGGCTGGATGGGATATTGGGAAGGAATTGTTCCCTGGGAGGGTGGGCAGGCCCTGGCACAGGGTGCCCAGAGCAGCTGGGGCTGCCCCTGGATCCCTGGAAGCATCCAAGGCCAGGCTGGACATTGGGGCTGGGAGCAGCCTGGGACAGAGGAAGGTGTCCCTGCCCATGGCAGGGGTGGCACTGGATGGGCTTTGGGGTCCCTTCCAACCCAAACCATTCTGGGACTTCCTGGAGCAGAATTCCGCAGCCAAGGGCCAGCTCAGCAGGCCAACACCCCTGGATTATTTTGCCTTTCCATTTCTTTCACACCTAAAGATGAAAAAAAGTCACCTGAGGATTTTCAGGGAACTTTGGGCTGCGGGATCCCTCAATGACAGAGCAAATCCTCTTGTCCAGTGTCACTGCTGGGAACTGGGAGAGCTGTGCTGGGATGCACTGGGAGGCATTTTCCTCTCTGCTGAGCTGCTCCAGTGGAGCTGGAGCAGTTGGGAAGGCTCATCACCTGTTCTGCTCCTGCTTCCACCTCTCGCTGGTGGGAGGATGGAAATGACCCTCATGGCATTAACAAGTGACAGGCTCATTTTAATTTGAATTCTGCTGATCAATACAGCAGCGCTGCTGACACTGTTGTTACTTATAAGGAGGAATCTAAAAAAAGTTGGTTCTTGTGAGTACAACTACAAACAAGTGGCCACTTTCAGTGGAGTTCTAAAACACTGCAGTGTTTTCAGCATCACAAGTTCAGCTGAAGGATTTTTCAAACAACTCTACAGGGAACTGCCCTATTTTTAAGTGAATTCTTTAATTGCTGCTTTTCAGTCTCCAATGGGATTTTATTCTCTGTTTTAACCTAAACATGCAATTTGTGTATTTCAAATTGAACACTGCTGCCATTCTGCTGGGTTTTGTGGGGTTTCCTGCAAAAATGGCTGCAATGTACCCATTTCTCAGCAAGTCCTGTTACAGAATTCCTGAAAGGTTTGGGTGGGAAGGGACCTCAAAGCCCAGCCAGTGCCACCCCTGCCATGGCAGGGACACCTTCCACTGTCCCAGGCTGCTCCAAGCCCCAATGTCCAGCCTGGCCTTGGACACTGCCAAGGATCCAGGGGCAGCCCCAGCTGCTCTGGGCACCCTGTGCCAGGGCCTGCCCACCCTCCCAGGGAACAATTCCTTCCCAATATCCCATCCAGCCCTGCCCTCTGGCACTGGGAAGCCATTCCCTGTGTCTGGGCACTCCAGGCCCTTGTCCAAACTATTCTGTTTGTTCTTCAGTTTTAATAATGTTTTAGACAAAGATATTCTCAAAGGCAATGAATTCCCACAGGATTCCAGGAATTTCTGAGGGAGTATTGTTACCTATTCTGCCAGAAGTGACCCTGCATTATCACCTTCCTACCTTATGGAGCATTTCTGTCGTGGGTGTAATAAGAGTTCTGTACAAGGAAACAGAAAAGGACAAGGGGAAACGGCCTCAGGCTGGGCCAGGGGAGGCTCAGCTTGGACAGCAGCAGGAATTTCTGCATGGAAAGGGTGCTCAGGCCTTGGCAGGGGCTGCCCAGGGAGCTTTGGAGTGCCCATGCCTGGAGGTGTCCAAGGAAGGGCTGGAGGTGGCACTCAGTGCTCTTGGGCTGGGGACAAGGTGGGCATCGGGCACAGGGTGGATTCTGGGATTCCATGAAAAGCATCTCTTCCTGCAGCAAGAGGAGATGATTAAATGCTAATTATGGAGGCAAATCCTTCCCATATTTGTTCTGCCTGACACCTTGTGCCAAACGCCCTCCTAAGAATGGTTGTGGTTTCTTTTTCACCATTTACACTCCCTTTGTGTTTGGTGGGGTTTTATAATAATCTCCATATCCCAGATTGGTCCTATCAGGTTTTCCCTGAGGGAATTATTGTTGCTGAGGTGTTTGTGACAGGTCCTCACCTTGGCTGCTGGTGCAGAGCGTGCCACAAGCAGAGACAAGCAGAGTTTTCAGTATCTGCAAACAACAGGAGAGCTTGTTCAGAGGACACCGCTCCACGAGCACCGTGCCAGCCAATCTGTATCCCTATTTTCTCTGCAGTAATTCCATATATTCACTCCTCGGGTATGACCTGCCTCTGACACACCTGGATTTTTCAAGATCTTATAGAAAAGCTTTAAAGCTTACAACGAGTTTTTAGGGCACACTAAACTTCCACACAAAGAGATGTTCCTTGGACAAATGTGAATCAGGAGTCTTGGAAAAATCAGGAGCTGGTGGAAATCTTGTGTCAGGAAAAAAGCCACAACAGCAAAAATGTCACCTCAGCAACCGCAAGAAGGTTTTGTGTTAAAGAAGCAACTTCTTAAAGTCACTGATGTCCTTTTTTTGTGAGAGATGTGTCTTCCTCCACACCCTGGTGCATCCTGGATGGATCAGGCAGCACATTCCCTCTTACTCCCTTGCTTTTGCCTTCCAGCTCAGCTACTGCTTTTTGATTTTCTGACGATATTCTATATTTTCTTATAAGTCTTTAGACTTCCAAATGTTCTGGTTTATTTCTCCCTCCTTTTTTTGCCCAGAGTTGATGATATTTGCTTTTATGCCTTTGTTTATCAAACTTTCTGTGGGCTTTGAGTGAACCTTTCTTGGTTTGGTCCCACGTTGGAGACCTCATCAACCTCTAGCAAGTCTGGATGGCAGTGTTGTTTTTGTTGTTATTGTTGTTATCTCTGAATTCTATCAGCCTTTCTTTCCCCAGCTCGTGGAATCCTGCTGCTTTTATTTGATTTTATTTCCTGTGGTAAACCTGTCAGCCCAATATTCCAATTTCCTCCTGCCTGTAAAACCTGGTGCCTTTTGGAGCAGTAGGTATCGCAGCCCCTGAAATGTGTGATATCGGAGGGCTGGATGAAATATCCCACCAAAAATCGGTCAAGTGGTTGTTTCTCTGGGTGAGAATTTATGGAATGCACCCCATGGAAGGCTGGAATGGAAGTGCTGGAATCATATAACTTAATAAAAGGATGACAGGGGTGGTTGTGTGAAATACAGGTGGTGTTTCCCGTGAGCCATTTAAAACTCAACTGGGGTCATAAATACAAAGAGCTCGACTTAAGGACACATTTTCTGAAGACCTCTCCAAGCACTGCTGAGCTTTTCCCAGGAGTTCAGCACTTCAGAGGTACTATGGAGCAGGGATTCCATTTTAAAAGTGCTCTGAAGGTCAAAATCCTTCTTACCCTGGCAGTTTTGCCTATCAGTACCTCATTTGGGCTGTGGGCAGTGCCACGAATCAATCACTGCAGCTTTCTGGCTCCATCTTCCCTTTAGGATTTTGGAACGCTACGTCCAAGACCAGATTCCAGGTGCGACGGTCGTGGTGGAATCCATCGGAGCACGGAGGTTTGGGGATGGATATTCCGAGGAGGATTACACCAAGTCTGACCTCATGGTCTACGCCATCGACCCGCAAACCAACAGAGCCATCATGAGGAACGAACTTTTTAAGTGAGTATTTCATTTATTACTCCCCCTCTATTTCCATGGATTGTTTGGGAATCTGTTGCTCTCTCGGAAACTGGTTCAGCGCAATGGGAATAGGAAAATCCATTGAAGCAGCTGCTGCATGGATATCCCCTATGGATGGCTTGGGAATTGGCCGTGTCCTAGTTCAGTCCAGTGCCTCGGGCTAAATTGTCCCAATGCACATGATTCAGACATTGCTTGAAACAGGTTTTGTCCACCCTGTGGAGGAGCTTCCTGCTGGAATTCCTCCAAGGAATTTCCTTCCTGTGTACCAAAAGCCCTGTGTGATCTCCGGGCTTTGGTGCTGCAGTGTTGACCTTCAGGCTTCCCACAGTTTCTGTTTGGAGCATGAGTCCTTTCTTCTTTTCTTTGGGAACTGAGGGAGAGAGGGAAGGGAAGGGAAGGGAAGGGAAGGGAAGGGAAGGGAAGGGAAGGGAAGGGAAGGGAAGGGAAGGGAAGGGAAGGGAAGGGAAGGGAAGGGAAGGGAAGGGAAGGGAAGGGAAGGGAAGGGAAGGGAAGGGAAGGGAAGGGAAGGGAAGGGAAGGGAAGGGAAGGGAAGGGAAGGGAAGGGAAGGGAAGGGAAGGGAAGGGTGTTCTGCACCTTGTGTAAAACACAGACAATGAGGCATGTTCCAGTGTACACCTCCACATAGGAGATCAGGCTCTTCAAAATGCAAATCAGGCTCTATTCTAAAGAAAAAAACCCTTTTCTGAGTTTTTTTTTTTTTTGCATGTTTCACCTTGGTGTTGGTTTTTATCTGAGTGAGAACCCCACCTGGCCCTTCTGTGCTGAGCACGTCCTCAGCAGCCTGGCAAGAAAAGGCTGTGAACCACTGCGGGGAAATGGGGTTGGAAAAGGGGGAAAAGGGCTTCTTCTCCTGAGCTCCTGGTGGAGTGCACATGAACCACAGCTTAGGGAAGCTCTGCAGATATTCAGAGTTTAGAGGCTGGGAAACATCACTGGGATCAGTCTGAGCAAGTTTGGGAGCTCCCCAAAATAATTCTGCTTATAACATATCTGTCAGCAAAGCAACTGCACCAGAAAATCCAATCAGCTACAGCCTGGTGTTGTTATTGTAGGGTAATTCCCTGTCAAAAATTAGGCCTTTTGTCTCTTATTTCTAATTTGTCCAGGATCAGTTTTATTATAACTTTGGCTGATAAATTAAAGCGTCCATTGGTGCTTTTAATTTCTGGGTCCCACCAAGGTCTAGGCTCATGATCACGTCATCCTCTGTATTCCTGAGAAGTTCTGCTCTGGGCTATGTTTTAATTCTTTTCATCACCTAAAGTTTTCTCCGAACCCTCTCCAGTCTTCCAGCATCATTTTTCTGAACTAGGAATATTAAAACAAAATGAATATTTTATATAAAAATGTTATATACAATATAATTAATAGCAATAGCAGCTTTCAGAGGGGTGGCAATAGAGCCTCCTTCCTTCTCCTGGTGTTTGTTTTTAGGTATCCCCATGGTCATTCAGTCCTTTCAGGTCTCAGTGATGCTCTGGGTGTTTCTGGTCACTTGTCCACTATTGGTCATTCCCAGAATGGAGTCACTGTGGTCCTTCTCCAGTTTTATCCAAGATTCTGACACCCTTTTCCTCCTCCCTTTGGAAAGGTCTCAGTAAATCCACTCTTACTGGGATATGAAATTCAGCTGTTATTTGAACAGGGAGGCAGTTGGCTCTTTGAATTCCAGGAAAAGTAAACTTTTCCCTTTGCAGACTCTCTTCATGGCCACAAAAATGTGTCCCTTTTCATTTTGGCACCCTTCGAAAGTATCAGAATGTCTTTTTAGGGATGTTCAGGTGTCCAATGAAGTACCCAGAGCAGAATAGAGTTAAGATGGGTTAAACACTGGGTTTTCCAACAGGAAGGGAAGGGGGAATCATCTGAGAAACAACCTCATTAAAATGCTCCCTGTGCCTGCACACTCAGCTTTTTAGGGGCTTTTTTTCTTCTCTTCAAAAGCTCTTAAATATTTAAATCAGTAAAATCCCAGGGAATGCCTCCCTGGCTTTAGGGTAGAGGTGAGTGAGTGTCACTCACTGGAGTAAGGAGACAGAGTTTTGCAGCTGGAGTTCCCAAGTTTTCACTGTAAAGTGGGAGAACCCCAGGAGATTTGGGCCAGGGATGTACCCAAACCTACAAAGATTTTAACCTAAAAAGATGAAGCTCCCTCCTGGGAGTTTGATTTCAGAGGGCTGGCTCAGGGTTCTTCCTGCCATGGTCACGGGACACTTCAGAAGTGGTTGTCCCCTCACTGGGAAGCCACGAGCCCCAGCCACCCTTCTGCTAGCCAGGAATCTGCTCTGGATCTGACAGAAAAGGGATCAGTGGGAGAAAGGAACATTCCATGAACTGGATGTGATGGGAGAAAGGTGGATAAGTCTGAAAGAAACAGAACTTCCTGGTTTAAACATTTAATTACCAATAAGGAAGATAAATTCCCACAGGTGATTTTCCAGGTGTTCAACAATTCCATGTTTATCCAGGACCAACAGCACAGAGTTAGTGACTTCTGCCAGCTGGGATTTTCACACAGCTCACCAGATGATTGTGTATTGGAAGATACCTGAGGCTTTTCCAGAATGGGCTTTTTTGGGAACACCCTGCTGTGTTCCTGCTTCTGAAACAGAGTGGAGGTTCTGATTTAACACAATTTCTAGTGAACCTGTCACTGTTTGAAAACAATTATTTGTGAAGGTCGAATGCAGGGGGAATTGAGGATGGAGTCGAGCAGCTGGTGGAGAACTGCAGGGATACAGGCAGGAGTCAGGGATCCAAACCCAAAGCAGCTGGAGCTAGAAGAAGGTGGACACAGCAGCTCATCCCAGGGCAGCTGAGCAGAGTCACATTTGGCACCATGAGAAGCAAATGCCACTGAATCAAAGCGTGGGGCTCCTGTAATCCATAATATTAATCCCACAATAATTCCAGGAAAATGTTTGGCTGGAAAACAAAGGCATGATTTAGAGGTCATGGATGTAGCAGCCACTGCCGGGGGTAAAAGCCATGTGTCTCTCAAGATATGCAGAATTTCCCTGTCCTCTGCTTTGTAGGACTGACACACAACGAGAGATCCATGTTTTTCCTTAAGACTGTTATGATTGATTACCTGAAGTTTTTATTAATCAGGGATCCCATAAAACAGAATCATGGAGGTTGGAAAGAAACTCTGAGCTCCTCAGGTCCAACCCTTAACCCAGCACTTCCAAGCCCACCACTAAACCATGTCCTCACATCCACACATTTATGGAAGACCTCCAGGCATGGGCCCTCCAAAGCTCCCTGGGCAGCCCCTGCCAAGGCCTCAGCACCCTTTCCATGCAGAAATTCCTGCTGCTGTCCAAGCTGAGCCTCCCCTGGCCCAGCCTGAGGCCGTTTCCCCTTGTCCTGTCCCTGTTCCCTGGGAGCAGAGCCCGACCCCCCCGGCTGCCCCCTCCTGTCAGGGACTTGTGCAGAGCCACAAGGTCCCCCCTGAGCCTCCTTTGCTCCAGGCTCAGCCCCTTTCCCAGCTCCCTCAGCTGCTCCTCATCTGATTTTTCCTCCAAATCTGTTTGATTACACCCCAAAAATGGATCTGAATAGTACCTCTACCTCCCTATTTCCTCCCTCTCCCACAAACCCCTAAAAGACACGGAGGCCACTCAGATAATTTCCCAGACTGGAACGTTCAGACTCCTTTCCTGTCTTTTCTGGGGAAGAGGCTTTGATTTATTGGAGCATAAAAACCAGTTGAATCCAGGAAATTCCTCCTGCATAAATTACGTGGAAAATGTCCCCTGTTAAAAAGAAACTGGGTGAAGCTCCTGCACAACGTGTCAGGTTCCATCACAGAGTAAATGCTCACGGCTGAGTTACGAACCTGTTAAAAAGGGTTTGTCGGGAAAATGCCAGCAGAATTTCAACGGAGAGATGGGTAAAATCACCCAGGGATTTAATGCTGTCCTGCTGGGAAGGCTTCTGCCAGCTCAAAGGACATGGGACATGCACCAGTGACATCTAGTGAGCAGCAAAAGAATGTTTGTATTCACTTTATGCCATCAGTTAGGTTGGAAAAGGGATTTTTTCTCACATACCGAGGAAAAGGTTTGTGGAAGACATCAGGAATGGGAATTATTCTTCCAGACACCTTTGTGAGGGTGGGGGTGAGCAGCCTCTTTGCCCTCAGTATCATGGAACCAGCCCAAATTCATTATTCAGGACAAGCTGTTCTGCTTGTGATGAGATCCAGTTCATCCACTGCACACCCAGAGCAGAGTGGATTCTCCCCAGAATTCAAAAAAAAAAAAGGGACAAGAAATACTACGAGGATTTATCAGGAAATCAATCTGAGGGGAAGTCGATTATAAGAAATTAGCAGCCTTGAAGAAAGGATCATTGAGGAGTGGAATTTCTGTCTCATGACCAGAGTAAGGAAATCAAATCTATCTCAGGCTCTCTTTAGACATTCAGAGTTTATACACAAAAATACAGAATTTTTTTGTTGTTGTTTTTTATTTGAAGTCTTCTGGAGTTTTTCCCCCTCATCTTTCTCCAGGAGAACCCCTGTATATGCAAGGATCTGGAATTCTGCTATAGCTCCCAGCTTTTAAGATCCTCCATCCTAACACATCTCCTGCTTTGATCTTTAGAGGTGGGCAGCTTGTGAGACACTCAGTCCTCACTTCTGGAGTCATCCAAGGATTTTATTTTCCTTCGGAAGTTAAAGCCTTGGCCAATGTATTTTTTCTCCAGCTAGCCAAAGAATTTCCCTAAGGAGCTGAGCAAATCCTCTAAAAATTGCCTGATTTTAGGGTAACAGCAGTCATAGAATCACTAAGGGTAGAAAAGACATCCGAAGTCATCGAATCCAGCATTCCCCCAGCACCATCAAGGCCACCACTGACCCATGTCCCCAAGTGCCCCAACCACAGGTGTTTTGAACTTTTCCAGGGATGGTGACTCCACCACTGCCCTGGGCAAGACCAAGGTGATCTTTAGGGCAGAGTGGTCCTTAGGCATATGTCCAGGAAGGGTTGGTTGATCCTCAGGATCAGAGCAGAGAAGGAAAGGCACAAAGAACACAAAGTGATGTCACCAAGGAGTTTTTGCCACTGGAAATCAGGATAAGCTCAGCTGAGAGCTCCTTTTCAGTGTTAAAACTGCATCCTGGTGTTAAGTATGTGGGAATTGTCCCTGGCACCGGCTTACAGGGAATTGCCACTATTCCAAAGCCCACAAAGACGATGTGTGTGCTTTATTGGGCTGTTAACCCACCGTAATTAAAACTCTTTTCATGAACTTGGCCCTAATAGTGGGGTGTTTTTGTGCCATTGAAGGTTCCTGGATGGCAAACTGCTGGATATCAACAAGGAGTTCCAGCCCTACCTGGGCCAGGGTGGGCGAATCCTGGAGATCCGCACGCCGGACGTGGTGGCCAACGTGAAGAAGCAGGCGCAGGCCGTGGGCTACACGGAGGGGGCACTGCTGGCCCTGGCTGTCATCATCATCCTGTGCTGTATGCCAGCCATCCTCATCGTCATGGTCAGCTACAAGCAGTGAGTACCCTCCTCTTTCTCCTCTCCCAGGGGTTGTAACCTTGGAGGAGAGATGCTGCATTTCGTAGCAGAGCCGCTTCAACGATTATCCCTCATCGCGAGGTTAATTTCTATTTATTATTGCCCATTTCTGTAGTATTTTGTATGTATTATCTGTATTTCTATTATATAAATCAGTTTCTGGGTTTAATCCCCTTCTTACCACAAGGGTTGCTCAATGCTTGGCGTGATGAACACGAACACAGAAAATCCACAGGAAGTGCCTCCTGGACTTCCCAACCAGGCGCAGGATTTTTGTGCCAAAACACCAGCTCAGAACCCAGGTGTTTGACACAAAAGTGAGGATTCAGAGCTGAATTCCATGCCAAAAAAAAAATATATAGGGGAAAAAGGTGCTGTTTCAAGAAATGAATCAAAAACCAAATTAGAGCATCCCAATGTTTTTGCTTAAATCCTAAAATATTTTTTTCTGAGCTTCTTAATTGCAAATGTTTCCTGGAGAGTTGGTTTTCTGCCATTTTAGGGCAACATCCAAGATCTTTTTTGATATTTCCTCTTGCCTCTTACGCACTGAAGAGGGTCAAGTATTGGCTGATAAATTAATTCAAATCAATGTCTCCAACAAGTTTCTCTCAACTAAAATTTTCAGGTCCACTCATATTTAAAATCAGTGCATTTGGACTTAAAAGCTCCATGTTTATTTATTTATTTATTTATTTATGTTTTAATATATTCATAATTTTTTCTCTAATTAAATATTATATTCATAAATTTCCATATACATTATATTCATATTCATAGATTTATTATTTATTAGATTTATTATTTATTAATAGATTTATTATTTATTGGAATCCATTTCTTCGTGGATTTCTTCTTTAATTCATGATTATATTCATATCCCCATTTCCCCAGTTTGGGTCAAGGGAAAAATGCCATTTAAAGAAGTTTGGCAGAGCCTGACCAACTTTTGCACCATTGGAAAGGCAGATCATTCCCAAACTGCTCTTCCTCTCCCAGAATTCTATGGAAAATTTGCTTCCATCAGCCTGTTCATCCTGCAATTCCTTGGTGGCTGTTATCCGAATTGCAGATTCCTGGAACAGCCCCATTTTTCCTTGGCATCCAAACATCATCAATCCCTTTTAGGAGCTCTCAGGAATCTGCCTAAATTCATTTCATCCAAAAATCCCACTTTTTCCACCTAGAAATCTGACTTGGAGTGGGATTTATGGCAGCCCATTGTGAATAAATTTTTATGGAGAGTGCCAAAGAAAATGAAAGGAATTTTGGAGTTAAATTAAAATCCTGAGCCTTATGGTTTGTTTTTGCATTGCAGCCTTTTTCACTCCTTTTCCAAAGGAATCTCAGTGTTTTTCCTAAAATACTTTTTAGTAAAAAAATCTAAAAATGATTCCTTTGAAATCCAGTATCCAGCACAACCCTGCAAGGTACTTATAAATTATTTATTATTTACTAGTCACAAAGTAATGGCATCTTCTAAGTAAGAACCAAAAATAATACTCCTCCATTATTTTCTATACATTTTTGAAAGGTGCTAAAATGGGAAAATATAAAGAAAATAGTGATTGTAGTATTTATATTGTTATATATAAAATAATGAAATACCAAGAAACAAGTATAAAAAATGCACCTGCTTAAGAAAGAACAGGAGAAATATTCATGTTTTCATGACTTGTTTTCTTTCCCTGCTGTAATTCATATTTCTGCTGACTACAGAATTGTTTCCAGGGGAT
Source organism: Aphelocoma coerulescens (assembly GCF_041296385.1). Classification (NCBI taxonomy): domain Eukaryota; kingdom Metazoa; phylum Chordata; class Aves; order Passeriformes; family Corvidae; genus Aphelocoma; species Aphelocoma coerulescens. The sequence continues at coordinate 1,688,755 of NC_091020.1, forward strand.
CAAAAGTAGCAGCCAAACGCTGTTCAGCTCTGGAAGTTCTGATTCTTTAAACAAGTCATTAATTCTGGAATTTGATGTGTGGAATAATTAAGTAGCCTGTAGTTTATTACTCCTGTTAGAGTCACTGTTATGGGCAGTTGTTGGCAGCAGAATTTATTTAACCTTCCTTTTTATCTCTTTTTTTGCAACCAAACAGATTCAAAGAGTAAGTATTCATTTCCAGCTTTGTTTCTTCCAGCTTCCGTAGGAGTACTGACTAATTTTATTCTCAAAATATATATTTTTTTAAATTTCTATACTCCTGTTTGCTCCTGAACTCTTGGTGTGATGAGTTTAGAAGTGATTTATTTCTGTGGCTACTCGGTGTCATTGGGGTAGATCAGTCACATGACGCTGGTGGTGCTCCCCACACGAGGAGCTTTGTTTTCTGGACAGAGAACAGAAATTTATTCCACAGTGATTTTATTCCATATTAAAAAACAAACAAACAAAAAAAAAAACCCAGAGAAACAAACAAACAAAAAAAAAACACAAAAAAAAGGACTTTTTTCAGGAAAAACTGTTCATTGAACAGAAATTTCCCAGCCAACTCCATTAAGAAACAGGAGTTGTGAGTGGGCAAGGGGGAGTGGCATCAAACTGAAAGAGAGTCGGTTTGGATGGGATCTTGGGAAGGAATTGTTCCCTGGGAGGGTGGGCAGGCCCTGGCACAGGGTGCCCAGAGCAGCTGGGGCTGCCCCTGGATCCCTGGCAGTGTCCAAGGCCAGGCTGGACATTGGGGCTTGGAGCAGCCACTGTCCCATGGCAGGGGTGGCACTGGATGGGCTTTGAGGTCCTTTCCAACCCAAACCATTCTGGGAACTGGGAAGCTCTGGGAATCCACCAAAACAGAACAACAGGGAGCTGAAAAATCCAGGAGAAGATGATCACGTTGCTACTTGGATGAAGACAAAATCCAGGGATGTTTATAAACCGCAGGGCAAGAACATAGAAAACTTCACATTTTGGCTTTACTGGGGGCATGTTTTGGGGTTTTCTGATGGGTGTTTCTCCTTCCTCCCGTGGCTCTCCGAAGGCGCCAGGCTGAGTGTGCCAAGACTGCGAGGATCCAGATGGCTCTGCCAGCAGGAAAACCGGCCGGAGCCGCGGCCAACAACCTCTATGAGGAGCTTGGAGACAGCACCATGTGAGTATTCCTTGAGATCCATCCAGAAAAGCACTGCCCAGGGCAACCTGGGATAGTGGGAGGTGTCCCTGCTCATGGCAGAGGGTGGAATGAGATGGGCTTTAAGGTCCCTCCCAATCCAAACTGTTCTGGGATTCTATGAAATCGTTTCATGCAGTCTGTGCAAAAGGCTTTTCTTCATTCCCCAGCTGCTTGGCCTTCTCCAACATCCAGAAAAAGAAATAGGCTGACCCTGCATGGAGGGAAAAACCCAATTTAATCGTCTTGTAGTGCATGGGGGGACCTTTAACAGGCTTCAAGTGGGCAAAAAGGTCTCACCAGATGGTTTTCCTAAGAGCAAGATCCTACAGCAGGTCATTGCTGCCAGGCTTGGATTCCTTGGCACATCCAGGCCAGCACTCCATATTTTCCAAAGCTGTTGAGTAAACACATCCAATAAAATTCATTCTTGTCCATTGCACACATACAAAATGATAATTCCCTGAAAACTGCTGCCCCAAATTCCCCATTTCCTGTAGTAAGAAGTGTTCGGTTTGTTGGGGGGTTTTTTGTTCTAAATTTAAACCTGTTCAAATATTGAAATTAAAGGAACTATCAAGGCAGAGAAGCCCCTGGCAGCTCACTAAACGCATCTTTTACCTCTTACATGCTCATAAAATAATAATCTTGCAAGGCTGGCTCCCTTTTCATGCCTCTGTAAACCTGAAGTTGATGGACTCCAACAACAATTTAACTCACAGTAGGAAAATATTCCAGCCAATTATTATTTGTCTGATACTGGGGGGGGGGGGGATGTTGATAGGCTTTGCCACACTTCAGCTCTGTTTATACTTGAAAACCGAGGAATGCTGACGAGCCCAGCTTTAATAATACTTGGAGCAGGTAGGGAATGAATGGGTGGTGGAAGTGAGGATTGCTCCGTTTTCAATCATCATTCGTTTTGCCCAGAAAGTTGAAATTTTCCACCTGCTGTGATGGAGTTTATAAAATGTCACAGGTCCACGAGAGAGCTTTAACTCTTGGACAACTGGGTGCAGTCTCTGCATGTGGAATAATTCCAGGGCTTGAGCTTTTCTGGGTAAATAGGGGGCTAAAAAATGCTGGGAGCAGGACTAGCTTCTCCCAAGGGCTGAATTTTTGCCTTTTGCCTTTGTCAAGTTATGCTTGGGCAAGAAGGGAGGGAAAATGTGTGGAGTAAAGTTTTTTGGAATGGGAACACTTCTGTTTGTGAGTTACATCTGTACCCTTATGCAGGGGGATGCCTGCTGGATAAAATTCACTTTTTTTTTTTTTTTACACTAAACCAAATTTCTTCTGAAATTAATGATGTGATGCTAAACCCAGAAAAAGCCTCATTGTGCTTTATCTGCAAAGGTTTTTTTGGGGTTTAGTACTGCCCCAAAGAGGTGCCAGTTCCCAGATCTGCAGTATTGACTTTGAGGCTTAGCTTTATGTTAATTTGGACAAAAAATAGTCTTTGTTGCACCAAAAAAGGGGCTGTAGTTGGAATATTTTCTCTCAGATGTCTTTGCGTACAACCAAGGCTTATTCATCATGCTGAGGAACTGATTAAACACAAAGATCCTTCAAAGATAAATCAAAACCCATAGGATTTTAAAGAAAATAACAGCCTTCAATAAATATAATTACAAATTAACTTTTTCTTTAAAAGTTTTCTTTTCTTTCTTGCCCGTTAAATACTTTGCTGCAGTGCACAGGTATACCTTAGGAAATTCATATTTGGGAAAAATCTTTTATTGCCATTTTTCATGAGTTTTAGTACAATATTCCCTGTTTTAGTTTTCCTAAGTCTGCCATCTTTCATTTGCACTGTCTTGTTTGCTTTCTTTGGTGTTTATGGCAAATGAAATGGAACAAAGTTCTTTAGTTTTAAATCTGCCTTGTCTCACCATTTTCATTTTTCCCTGTCTTTGGATCCATAGGCATCAGTAAGTAAGCTTCTTTCATTGTCTTAATATTTGTAGCTGGTAGAAATTAGTTAATTTTCCTTCCAGCGATTCCCATCCAACCTTGCAAGGTGAAGCTCATATTTTATTTGTCCATTGAGCAGGAAAGACATTTACTGGGAAGTTCCAATACTTCTGTGCTTCTTTATCCCTCTTCTTGGAAGTAGACAGAGGAAGGGTGATTGCTGAACTTGAAGGGCGTTATTTCTAAAGCCAAAGGGTCAAAAAAAGCCAAAGCAACACTGAGTGCATGAACAGAAGTTTGCTGGGAGTTCATGGATTTATGGCTGAATTTAAACCTTCCTTGGCTGTTAATTCCAGTGCCATGCAAGACCTGTAGAGTCTTTGAGTTCACAGAAATGGAACTCACTGCTCCTCAGTGATTGAAACAGCTTCACACAAACAGAAAAACCTTGTGGAGTCACCTCAGCTCTCGGAGGCCTCATGTGGAGCGAGGAGGGAGCTGAGGAGCTTTGAAATAATCTGCTCCAGTGGCAGAAAGGTGGTGGCACCTTGCATGAGCCTTCTGCTGGAGGGGCTCCTTCAAGTTCAGAGTCGCTGCTGCTCTCTCCTCTCAGTATGTGCAGTGCTTGGCTGACCTCAAAGGTGGCTGCTTCAGAATTCAGTCACTTTATAGCTCAGGGGCCCAGCACAGGGAGGGCCTGGAGCTGCTGGAGAGAGGCCAGAGGAGGCTCCAGGATGAGCAGAGGGATGGAGCAGCTCTGCTGGGAGGAAAGGCTGGGAGAGCTGGGATTGTTCAGCCTGGAGAGGAGAAGCTCTGGGGTGACCTCATTGGGGCCTTCCAGGGCCTGAAGGAGCTACAGGAAACATGGAGAGAGACTCTTTACAAGGGATAGAGGAACAGGACACAGGGAATGGCTTCCCAGTGCCAGAGGGCAGGGATGGATGGGATATTGGGAAGGAATTGTTCCCTGGGAGGGTGGGCAGGCCCTGGCACAGGGTGCCCAGAGCAGCTGGGGCTGCCCCTGGATCCCTGGCAGTGTGCAAGGCCAGGCTGGACATTGGAGCTTGGAGCAGCCTGGGACAGTGGAAGGTGTCCCTGCCCATGGCAGGGGGTTGGAGCTAGGTCATCTTTAATCCTTTCCAATCCACACCCTGCTGGGATTCTCTAATTAGTGTGAAGTTAATTATTTGTATTCATTCTGCCCAGAGGAAGCCTTAGGCACACTCAGCTCTGGCAAACTGCACTGCCTGGGGAGAGTTTATTCACTCTGTGGAGCTCTGCTGGGTGTTTATTTGCAAATGGGAGAATGATCCCTGGGTTCTGTGCAGGAATTCCAGTCCTCCTGGCTCCCTGGGCCATTAGGAAGCTGGGGGTTCCCTGCCTGGGTGGTCCCCTGATCAAAACAAAAAACAAAAGTCAGGAAACAAAAGTGTTTTGTTACTAAATACAGACCCTCAGGGGACTTTTACATCTTAAATAATTTAGAGGGAAATTGAGATCTCTTAATTAACTCCTAGGTATTTAAATTTCTCTTCCAGTTTTGCTAGGGAATATTAACCACCAGAGGTTAATTTTTCATTCATTTGGATTTAGTTGTATTTTCTGAGCTATGAAACACCACCACCAAAACCCACAGAACGATGTGACCAAGAGGTCTAAACTTCATCTTCCAACATTCACAGCATCATGGAAAACTCCCTTTTTTCCCTCCTATTCCTTTGCCAAAATTCAAATTTTGGTAGAGACAAGGCTTAGGATTTTTAAGTCAGAACTTGTGTGAAAATCTTGGACGCCTCTAAGTCACTAAAACCAGTCTTAAATGCTATTTTAATTTGTGCAAGTAGATGAGATTGCTCCTCATGCTGTACTTTAGCTCTGCCTGACACAGGCCCAAATCTTAAATTTCTCACTGTTTGAGAGAAAAACAAGTTTCATTTCAGCCTGAGGTGAGCATTATTTAAAATAGGCCTCACAGGGCACTTTTCTAGCAGGCACTTCAGGGCATTTTAAAATACTGTTTATTTTCAAATCTGCTCAGAAGGTTATGGTATTAAAAATATTTGAGGGGGGAGGTTAATGAGGGACTGGGAGGTGACAGGTGAAGTCCAGAAAGTGGTGACACCTCCTACTTTTGATGTAGAAATTCGATGTAACCCAACCACAAGGATTTTTAACTGGGTTCAACGTGGTGAAGAGATGAAATTCAGACACACAAGAGATGAGATTCATTCACATATTGATACTTCGGGGATGTTTTGTGTCTCTGGGTGGATAGGGCACAATATTAACTGATAATTTGGAATTCTAAGAGGTTTTTTGAAGGAGACGTGGGTTTATTTTTGAACTCGCCAAGTAGCTACGCAGCTCCAAATTAAAACAAGCAGCAGCTTGTTTTAATTTTCCTTCCTTCCCCCTTAAAGAAGATGCAAAAGTAAATGTCTTGCCCGGTAGTAGATGCGCTCCTTCTGTTGGGTTGTAGCTCGCTAGAAGTGATTTAATGGCTCTGCTTCATGTCATAAGTTCTTTTTTTCTCTCTCTCATAAGTACCTATGTCCATGCATGTTTCCTCACATGTGATTATCTTCTTTTCTTTCAAGTCTTTTTCTTCTCTACCATTTCCAACAAAGCAGGGGAAAAAAGTCAGTCTTAGAAGAAGGAGACCGACAGAGAGTTATAAGCAGCTTTGCTTCCCGTGCTATAGAGGCTCACAAGCAATCCAATATCAATGGATGCCTGAACAATAACCTCCCCAAATCCTCGAGTAACATCACTTTTTTGTCCGATGAGAACCCGCTAAGGACCCGAAACCCGTTGTACATGGAAGGTTCCCCTCAAAGCCCCGCTGCCGCAGGGTTCCTATGGAAAAGGAACAATGCTTTAGATACTCTTTCTCCTTCAAGACTGGTCTGGAGAGAGGCCTCTTTGGGGGGCAGCTACCGGGCGTGGACAGTGCCCACTCACCTGACCAGGAGACACACGCAGGGGTCCCTGGGTAGGCCGGTTATCATGGACCCCATCCAGTGGCAGCAGCAGAGACTCACGGCCAAGGAGGAAGGAGCTGAAAATCCGGATAGCAGTGACGATGTCAGCAGTCCACTCTTCCAAAGGATAAGTAGCCCCAAGCTGACTGTGAAGGAGAAGGCGAGGCAGTTCGAGGCGCTGCAGGAAATGAAGCAAGTGAGGTCTCCTGAGGTGAAATCCACGCGGTCGCCCACACACAGCGCCAGTATCCAGGAGGGAGAGAACGCGCCAGAGCAGTCTCCCAAAAGTGTGGTGGCTTCTCCCCGCCTTCGCTCCTCCCCTGTGTCCTCTCCAACACCTTGTGCTGAAGGAGTTGAAGCGGAGACTGCCGTGGTCCCCGCTGTAATCGTCACTCACCATAACGGCCCTGAAGAACATTCTCCTCCACCGACTCGCAAACCAACTCCTCCATCTTCTAGGATAAAGAAACCACTTTGCCAAAGTTTTCTAGCTCCTCACACCAAAGAAGTTGTAGAAAGCATTCCAGACCCACCTAAAATTCCCCCACCCCCACCTCCACAACTGCCACCTCCACTGCCACCACCACCTCCATCTCCTCCTCTGTTGCCACCACATCCTCCGCCTCCACCTCCAGTTTCTCTTCCTCCTCCTCCTCCTTCTTCTCCTTCTTCTTCTTCTTCCTCCTCTCCATCTCCTCTTAGCACGCAGCTGCTGTCCCCTGCCAAGCATTCCAAATCCCCTGCCAAACAGCCAGCTGTCCCCGCCCCGGCCGCAGTGCCAGAGCCTCCTCCTCGCAGGGAGCTCAAAGGAATTCTTAAAAACATTCAGAATTTGGCCGCCATCGAGAAGTCGGTGGCCAACATGTACAGCCAAATAGACAAGAACCACCTGCTGCCCAAGCACGTCCCCAAGCTCAAACCAGCCCCGAGCCCGGAGCTCCCGACTCCAGAAGCCGCGGCCGAGCACAACCAGCAGAATGGGAACTTGAGCTGTGTTGTGGAGGAGCTGGAGAAACGCTTCCCCTCACAGTCAACAGCTCTGTAATGCTCACGGGTGGATGTCCCTGCTTTCTTTGAGTGGGAGGACTCTAATGCAGCACACGGTATCTGCCTCAGACTCTCCAGAAATCCCAACTTTTCCCCCTTTTTCTGCTGTGCACCATGACTTCCCCACTCCTGATCCTAAATGGAGAGATGTTGTCTTTGCCGTTCGCTCAAAACTTTGTGATGTAAAATATAACTCTCCAAGTTGTTTTCTCAGAACTACATCTTGCTGCTTCTTAGTCTGTTTACTGGAAGTTCTTGGGGAAAACTGTCCATTTTCACCCAAAGCTGGGGCATAGATGGCAGTGGGCTCAATACTTCTTTAAGCAGCCTTCACTGTAGGTAACATCAGTAAGATTTTCCTGTAGCTATGATTGGAATCTCTTGCTTTGCCCATAAAATGCCCCACCTGGAAGGAATCTTCTGCCGCACATTGGGTGTCAAAGCAAGGAAGGCCTGGCAGCAGCAGGCTCAGCTTCGGTGAGCCGGGTTATTGGGTGGGCCTTGAGCAACCTGGGATGGTGGCCCTGGCCATGGGATGAGCTTTAAGGTCCCTTGCAAGCCAGGCATTCCATAATTCCATACTGCGTCTCCCTATTCTGGGGGCTCTGCTCTGCTGACGTTTTCTGGCAGCTCAGTTCCTATGTCCAGTGAGAAGAAAGGTTTGCTTTTGGTTTCTCAGCAAGCGTGGCTGTGTCCCCACTCCTGTTCTTCATCTTCTGCCTTCCATTGCATTTTTTTTTTATACTGTAACTGCATGTGAAAAGTTTTTATTTTGTAAATTCCTTTCATGTACAAAGCATTTGTTGTTTGTTTTTTATGATTGCGCATGTGCATGTTGTTGCTGTCTCTCTTTAATTTCCATGCTGGTCTGTCACGAGCTGAAACATCTCAATTAAATTGTAATAAAGTCACTCTGATTAGTGTCACCAGGTGAAGGTTTTCCAAGTGCTTGTAAAAATCCACACAATGTGGATTTACTTACCAGCTTTTTTGCTCACAGGCATCTAAATTAGATCTTTACATGAAATATGTCAATTATAAATGTTTATGTAAAGTAAATTAGATTGTCCTTTGAAAAAATGGTAAGTAAAGGCAGTTTGGGCATTTAAATGCTTGGTTCAACTTTCAAGTTTCCTTTCAGTCCTTTACCAAAATCTGAAAAGTTTAGGATGACAACTTTGAAAACCATATTGGGAAAGGCAGATGTTACCTAATGAAGCAAAACTAAAACGCCAGTTTGGTATCAGCGTTGTAATTCTGAGCACAAAGGTAACAAATTCTTTGTCAGGCTGTTTATCAGACTCAGCATCTCCATGGTGCTTGGCTTTTTCTCTTTCTCCTGTTTTTTTTGAAGTCTGCAGTTAGGACATGCGTGGATGCTTCAGTCAGAAGTTGCTCAAGGTAGTTCCTCACTCTTTGCCCCAGTGCCAAACTCCATGAACTCCATCCCACAATTTCTGCTGATCCATTAGAATTTTCCTTTACTTAAAACCCTTGTTGGGATAGGCTGTAGGATCAAGGTAGGTGTAGGAGTAGCTAAACATGTGAGGGGAGGGATTATCCATCCTATTTTTGCTGTAACAGAATCTGTGTCATTTTTGGGATGTGTACATTTTTGGTGCTCAGTTCTCCAAGGGTGGCACGACTGCAGTGTTTTAATCAATTTCCCAAAGCTCAGCACCTATTAGGTAGAGAATTGTTAGAATTGAAGAGCCAGAGTGGGAATATGATTTAAATGTTTCCCTCTGTGTCCCGGCCATGCTCCTGGCAAGGGGACAGTGGGAAGAGGGCAGAGATGGGCATGAAAAAGTATCGGGCTGCTCATGTTCAGAGTGGATCAACCCCAAAGTCAGAAATTAAAATTGAAGTGCCCAAGTCCCACATTAGAGCTTGTAAAGAGCTGCTGTTGTGCAGATCTTTACATCCCCAGTGAAATATGACACAAATAAGACGTGATTTTGTGGTCTGCAAGGTCACACAGCAGAAGTGGAGCTGTCGAGTCATTCACAGCGTAAACTCCAACGGTTCAGTTTGGCTACTGATTTTGGGATGTTCCTTTGGGATGTTCCTTAAGAAGAAAGAGTGGCCATCACACAGAAGCTCCACTTTAAATATTAAATTTCATTGTTTCAGAAGGGTCTGGGAGGGGGTCATGGCAATCAGCTCTTTATTGATGAGCAGCATTTACTTTCTCCTTCTGGAAATCTTGATGAAGTTGAAAACTTTACAAAACTGGTTTCATTTTGTCTGAATATAACGCAGTCTTTGTTCTCCTGCTGGCTTTTTAAATAGTCTTTTTTAACAAAATGAATTTTATTAGACTGGGAAAGAGGAAAGAGGCTGTACCAGGGGAGTTCTGTCCCACTGAGATGTCTGGGTGCTGCAGGGGGAATTGTTTTAAACCAAAAGAGGAGGAGTTTAGATGAGATGTTAGGAAGGAATTGTTCCCTGGGAGGGTGGGCAGGCCCTGGCACAGGGTGCCCAGAGAAGCTGGGGCTGCCCCTGGATCCCTGGCAGTGTCCAAGGCCAAGTTGGACACTGGGGCTTGGAGCAGCCTGGGATAGTGGAAGGTGGGTGGAGGTGGAAGAGGATGAGCTTTAAGGTCCTTTCCAACCCAAACCATTCCATGATCCCATGGTACTGCAGTTCTGCAGCACTACGAAGGATTAGATCCAATGTAGGAGTTGGTAGCAAGTTGAGCATCTGTAATAATTTAGATATAATTTACCCCTCTCACATTGTCTGATTTGGTCAGTTGGGGTCTGATGTGACCCTCGCTATATCTCTCATTCTTTCATCATCAGCTTGACGGGGCCAAGTCCTGAGCAGGAGCAGAGATGGCATCAGTGGAGAGTTCTTCCATGCAAAGCTGGAATTTCATCACAGTGTTATCATTACTCATCCTCCTTCCCAATTTTGTTCTCTGCTTCAGCTCTGAACTGCAGGAAATCTCCATTTTAGGAGCCGGGGCAAACTGATAAGTAGTTGTTCCCTTTGTGATGATTTTGCTTTAAGTATGAAAACAGATCTAAGTTGTGGAAGAGCAAACACCTGCTGGGGTGTCAGGAATTGGGGAACTGCTGCTTTAGGCAAATCCCAGTCCCTTTAACCTCTTTCAGCAGTGAAAGGTTGGCACATCTTGTCCATGTGAGTTCATTCTGCCTTTGTCTCTCCCCTTAAGTACCAGCTCTGTGTTCTGGCTGTCCTGTTACCTCACATCCTCACAGGCTCCACGGCTTCGCTTCCCATTCCACAGGGAAGATTTCCCTCTGACTGACTGCAGCGAAGTCTGGCTGAGAACATTTCCCAGAAGCAATCCCTCCCTCTGTGGAGAGCTTTAATTCCTTCCTGGAAACAAATGATGTTGTTCTGACCTTTGTCTGTATGCCAGAATAGATCCTGGTGCTGTATTGAGTGAATGGGTATTTTCTGTCTTTCGGGGACCTTTTTTTCCTTCTAATCATGGCCACACAAAACTACTTGAGCAATATCAGCAAAACTCAGCATGGTGCTATTTTTATGAAAGTTGAATTCCAAATTTAATTAGAATTGCTCATATTATGCTTTTAATCTGCAATATAGTGCAATTAAGAGTAATAGGCTTCCTTCTCCTCAGACTTCCTCTATCCCAGGATTGTTGTAGGCGATATGGAAACTAAATCCAGCGTTCCTCGAGTGGGCTTTGAAAAGTCAGATCATCTTTGGATGATAAATCTTCATTTCAGCTGGCCATGAGGTTTCTATTACATAGGCCACAGCACTAATTCAATGCTGATAATCAATTCCATGTGCTGAATATTAATAGGAAGATTTAGAGATGAGGATATTAAAGAATTAAAAGGATTTCTCTGGTCTTTATTATTTATTTAGTGTAATTAAAGACTTCTTCATGACTGCTGGCTGTGTCCTAGGATAAGCCTAACGTAATTTTGAGCATTTACCCTTTCCTTCTTAAAAACCATAATACAAATAATCCAGACTTATCCTTAAGAAAAATTCAAAGGCCTAAATTGTTGTTCTCTAGTTTTGCTGAAGTCATTTCAGTTTTCATGCACAAAATGTGAAAATAGAAAACTTGATAGACATAAATGCATTGGTCATGCCCAGGAATGGCTCCAAGAAAATGAATTAAACCAACAATAAATTCCCAATAAGATCAGAAGCACAAAGCCTGTGGCAAAATAACCACAGATAGCAAAAAAAAAGGAGATTTAACTCCCCCCTACTGAGCAAATGTTAGGAAAGGTGTAATTGGAATAATCATGTTGGTACAAGAATTTAGTAACAGGAGCTCCAGGGCAACTCCTGATGGATACAGAAAGTCCAGGAGTAGAAGAGAAGTTGTTTCACTGCTTGAGCAGAGGTGTGAGGGAACAGGGTTCCCTCCCAATCCCCCTTTCTGTGTGCTGAGTCCCTTTGGATGCACTGGCTCTTGGGGACTGGGGATTGGGGATTTCTCCTCATCATTTCACAATCTAAAGCAAGAAAAGAGCCCTAAGCTTCTCCAGCCTTTCCCATGCAATGATCCCTGTGTCCAGAGCAAACCCAAAGAAAAACATATTTGGTGTTAGGGATATGTATTTCTTTCCATGCTAATTATATTTCTAATTACATTCTCTTTCACTCCTCTTCAGCAAGAATGGCAATGTGCATCTTTGTGCAGGCTCACAGCATTATCCTAATTTATTTCTTTTCTTTTTCTGGCTTCTAGGCGAGGATATGCACAGCAAGAGGTAAGGCTGGTGCCCAGTCACCTTTAAAATGTTAATTACACCAATGTGCTTTTGCCGTGCGGCCCAAGAGTGTGGGCAGCAGGGGAATGGGGAATTCTGCCCTTCTGCTCTGCTCAGGTGAGACCCCACCTGGAATTCTGTGCACAGTTCTGGTGCCTCCAACACAAGAGGGACGTGGAACTGTTGGAGCAGGTCCAGAGGAGGCCACTGAGGTGCTGAGGGGACTGGAGCACCTCCCCTCTGGAGCCAGGCTGGGAGAGCTGGGGCTGCTCAGCCGGGAGAGGAGAAGGTTGTGTGGAGAGCTCACAGCTCCTTCCAGGGCCTGAAGGGATACAGGGAAACTGGAGAGGGACCCTGCAGCAGGAACTGGAGGGACAGGACACAGGGAATGGCTTCCCAGTGCCAGAGGGCAGGATTAGATTGGGTGTTAGGAAGGAATTGTTCCCTGGGAGGGTGGGCAGGCCCTGACACAGGGGGCTTGGAGCAGCCTGGGACAGTGGAAGGTGTCCCTGCCCATGGCAGGGGGTGGGGTGATCTAAGCTTTGAGGCCCCTTCCATCCCAAACCACCTGGGATTGTGTGTTGTGGAACTTTTGGGTACTGGGTGCTTTAGAGACCAGAAATTGCAAGTGATCCAAGAAGCTGATGAGGCGTAGATCCCCTGGGGGGCGGAGATCCATTGTGGCACGGGTGCGACCTCCAGCTCCGAGATTGCTGTTTAACCATTCCATAACTGCTGTTTTCCAGTGTCACACCCAGTCACCTGCCAGGCAGGGATGGGGCTCCACGGACCTTCCCTGCAGCGCTCTGAGGTCTGCTGCTCCTGCAGCAGCACTTTCTCCAGCAATGAAACAAAAGAGTTTCCTTCAGAACAATCTCATTCCATAATTGGAAAGTTCTCCAAAATACATTTCTATCATAAAGGCTGATACTTGCTGATTTTTTTTCCTCCCTTTGCACAGCTGGTTTGTGTCTCTTAATTCAGACAGAGAATGTAGTTCTCTTGTCCTCTGGTAGAAGTTCTTGAGTTAAATATTTCAGACAATCATCACAAAAACTGGGAATTTGATTTTATATTTAGGCAAAAGAAATGGTGGGCTGTAAAGGGACTTTACTGCAGCAGGTGCTCTGTGTTCTCACAGGGTATGGAAGTATCCAGCTGCCTGCCATAAAAAAACTCTAAAGGACCTGTGGTTTCAGCATTTATTACTAATCTTAGACACCAATCACCTGCACTTTAATTGTTGCTGCCTAATTAACCTCCTTCTCATTTTTTCTTGTAGCAACAGCAGTTGCTGAGACCTTCTCTTCTCAGACCAGAGGTACCACTATTTTTCATTCCTTAATTATTCTATAGGTTTTGAAATGGCTTTTACATCATTTTCTAATGAAAACTCGTCTGGCTCAGGTAATTTTTCCCCCTACTCTTACATAAAAAGTAAAGTTCTGGCATTGTAAGCCCAGTTATGTTAATTAAATACCTTAAATTTACTGCATCTTGGTACTTCCAAGGCCAGGTTGGACAGGGCTTGGAGCAACCTGGGACAGAGGAAGGTGGGACTGGATGGGCTTTAAAGTCTCTCCCAAACCACTCTGGGATCTGTGATTTTTCCCATGAGCATCTTTCAGTGGCTCACACGGGCTTCATCCCACAGTTCCAGATTCCCAGACAGAATTATTTCATTGCTCTCCAACTGCCATCTGATTTTTTCCAAGTGTCAGTCAGCTGCTGATGGATTATTGCAGCTGGAGCTGAGTTGAGCAGTTGGTGCTGGAAGCTTTAGCATCTTGCTGTGCAGTGCAATTGCAAACCTTTCTATTTCCAATCTTTTAGCCTCAAAATTGTTTCCAGAATAAGCAGTAAAAGCCAGAGTGAGACATTGCTATTTTTGTGCTACAGGATGGGGATCATTTTTGCAGTCAGAAGTAATTACATCATAAGGAATAATAATATCAGTAATTACATTTGGGCCTTTTTCACACTGTTTGCACTCAATCAGTGTTTCTCTTTTCCAGGAGTTAAGTATGGAGTCTGGAATTGATCCAGGGCAGGAATACTACGGCCAGGATTACTACAGTTATGAGCATGGGTACAGTTCCATTTTTCCTCTTTATTTCTGAAAGTGCTGCTTTTCCAGGCTGGTGATGTTTATTATTCCAGCGGTTAATCGTGGGACCTCCCTTCACCTCAGGATTACTTTAATCTTTGTGTCCACAAAGGGAACAGACAACAAAACTCTTTGCAGAGGTTAAGGGGGTATTTGATAACTCCCTGCTCCTTTAGTAATGGCATTTTCCCCTTGCAGAGTGCACAGCCCATCTCTCAGGCTGGCTTTACATCCTTTGTGTGTGTATTTCTGCTGTCTGGGAGATTAATTTCCATCACCTCCCCCCTCCTGAGTTCAGGTATTAATCCTTTCTTCTCCCAGTTCCCACCCAGCCACTGGCCTTTTAAATTTCCCTCAAAAAACACCATCCTGCCTGGTGGCATTTTGAATTTCCTGCAAAAACTGCCATCCTCTCTTGTAGCCTGTTAAATTTCCTTCAAAAAATGCCAACCTGCCTTGTGGCCTTCTGAATTTCCCTCAGAAAACACCATCCTGCCTCATGGCCTTTTGAATTTCCCTCAAAAACCCCATTCTGCCTTGTTCTGATAAAGCCCATCGGGCTCTTCAGGAATTACCTGGCATTCTCCAGAACTGATCCCAGGGAAGCTGCTCTTTCATTCCATGGTTATTAAGAAAGATCCCCCCAAAAACTCAGGTGGATTGAAGGAAGGTTGGTGCACTTAGTGGGGTCTTGACTGATCCAACAGACCTCAAAATTCAGGTCGCGGGCTTGTGCCCATTGGAACAGGAGGTTTGGGATTTGGTTGCCGCTAAGGAAAGAAGGGAGAGGGAAACACAAGGAAAGCCATTCCCATCCCTCTGGATGTGAATGTGTGCACTGATGGCTGCGTGATGAGAGGTGTGAGCACATTTGGGCCCACCCTGAGGAGCTGTGGTGTCCCTGGCAGGTACGAGCTGCCTCAGTACGGGAGCCGCCGGCGCCTGCTGTCCCCGTCGGGGATGTACGACGAGTACGGCGAGGTCGTGGTGGAGAGTGATGGTGGCTACTACTACAGTCCCCATGGGCCAGCAGCAGAGGAGGTAAGGAAGAGACTCTGGAGGGCACCTTCTGTCCCTGCAACCGCTTGAAGGGTCACCAAGCCTCATCAGGTGTACACTGGAATTGATTAGAATTAGGTTTTTTATAGATCAGTGTTAAGCGTTGTTGGCCCTTCTGAGGGCCTGTAAAGTTTGCCAGCATAAAATTCCTTTTCGTTTTCTAGGCACAAAAAGGAATTGCTGAGTTTCTGTTGGTGCCCACATCTGGTTTTAGTTCAAAGAACAATCCACTTAGACTTAGGTAATTCTATTTCATCATTACCAAATGAGGAAATCTTCCAGTATTTGAAGGGGCCTACAGGGAAGCCAGAGGAGAACTCTTCAGCAGGAACTGGAGTGACAGGACAAGAGGAATGGCTTCAGATTGGAAAAGGGAAAATTTAGATGGGATATTGGGAAGGAATTGTTCCCTGGGAGGGTGGGCAGGCCCTGGCACAGGGTGCCCAGAGCAGCTGGGGCTGCCCCTGGATCCCTGGCAGTGTCCAAGGCCAGGCTGGACATTGGGGCTCGGAGCAGCCTGGGACAGTGGAAGGTGTCCCTGCCCATGGCAGGGGTGGCACTGGATGGGCTTTGAGGTCCCTCCCAAAACCCAAACCATGCTGGGACTCTGTGAGTCCATTACTGATATTCCTCTGACTTTTTCAAGGAGAAAAGCGGTACCTAAACTCATTTGTCATAAAGTTCACAATGAAAACCAAAAAAATTGGAAATGTCAGTGATAATCAGAAGAAAGTCGATATCTTTCTTTTGAGAAAAAAGTTCAATTTTTATAAATGCCAGATCTTAATCCACTATTAAATGAGAAGAGAGAACATTTCAGTGTTTTCCCCATTTCAGAGTAAGGTAGTTGTGCACTTCCAGCCCATTCTACAACTCCCTAAAACTCTAAAATTCCAAAACATTCCCCATAACTTTGTTAAGAAAACTGTTCTAAACCAGGTAAGTTCATTTTGATGCTGGGAAATAAATGTTGCATCTATTCCTACCCTATTTTAAGGTACGGGTTTTCACAATAACTCTCTTTCAAGTGGTAATCAATTAATTTTCATAATTTGCAGGGCATGAGTCCAGTCAGAGGCCCTCCCAGCAGAGGGATAAGCCAGGCAGCAGGGCCTCAAATGGAAGGGAGACCTGTAGGTGTTGGGATGGACCTCAGCCGTGGTCCTGGAAGAGGATTTAGGAGCAGCCAGGGAAAAAGGAGGCTAAAGGGAGTGATGCATTTAAGTCGTGTGGCAGTCAGTGCCCACAAACCTGTAGGAAGAGCTGAGTCTGCTCGTTCCCGGTGGAAGAGAGCAAAGATATTCCCGATGATCCTGCAGAAAGTGAAAGGTAGGAAAGATTCCAGCTATGCCAAGCTGCTGTCAGCTCGCCAAGCAGACGGGGACAAACCCATGATGATCAGGGGAAGCTACTTCCAGAAATCCACGGATGACAGGCCCTCCATGAGGAAACTAAACCACGTGTTGAAGCGCATCAGCGTCTCCAGGAAATTCCAGGAGGGCCTTGGCAAGGATTTGGCACATGGAGAGGAAGGGTCTGAAAGGGACGAAGCCAAGTCGGGGGTTTCGATCAGTATCACGGCAGACAGCGAGCAGGAGGACAGCGACTACGAGAAGAGGAGGATGAGGAGGAGGAGGCGCACCTCGGATGAGTCCTCTGAGAAGAGCAGCAGCTCCGGCTCCGAGTCAGAAGACAAAGACTACTTGAAAATAACCCTGGATCAGGATGAGGCCACAGAAAGCACCGTGGACTCGGATGAGGAAACTGGGGATTTGGGGGATTCCGATGACGAGTCTGAATCCAGCTCCAGCAGTGAGTCGGAGGAGGACTCGTCAGAAGAGGACGATGATGAGGAAGACTCTGAGAGCGATGAAGATGGCAGCCTGTCCAAGAGCTCATCCTCACAGAGCTCTTATAGCAGGACCGGTGAGTCCAGCAGCAGGAGAAGCACGGAAATGTCCAGTGTGAAAAGCTGGGCGGGCAGCTCCCGTGGCAAACGCTCCAGCCAGAAATCCGTGAGCTCTACCACCTCAGGTAGCGACAGGGACACAAGCTACAGGAGAACCTCGGGATCCAGCTACAAGAGCAAAACCTCCTCTGCCAGCGTGGAAATAGAGGACACCATAGAAGAGGTGTCAGAAGAAGAGGAGGAGGCCGAGGAGACGGCAGATAACTCAAACAAGGTGGATTCTAAAACTGCCAAGGCAAAAGCTGCTGCTGCTGGAGAGGGCAAGGGAGGACAATCAGCTGTTCCTGGTGAGGAGAGTGAGGAGGAAAGTGCAGAGGAGGTTGATCCAGAGGACAGTGACAGGGAGGACACTGCCAGTAAGAATGAATCTTCTTGCCTAGACAGTGAAATCAGCGTGACTTCCAAAGGTACCACAGGGACAAAAAGCTCAGGCAGTGCCACATCTGGGAAAACCACCACGTCCCCTGGGACTGAGACTCAGAGCTCTGACACCAACAGGAGAGGAGTGAAAACACAGAAAAAGGTGTCCCAGGAAAGCAGCCAGACCCAGGGTACTGGAACTGCAGAGTCAGAGGCCACGGGTGACTCCACCTCCTTTTAAAGAGGAGTGACAGTAGGTGATGGTTTGCAGTGAGGAGTGCCTTTGCTTGCTGTGCCTTCAGTGTGGTCTTTCCTAAGCAATGCTCATGGGCTGGAGACAGCCAAAAGGAAAGGGCAAAGCTTATTGATCCAGCATTTCGCTGTCGTTGGGAGAGAACTGTGGAAAACCAAACTAATTCCAGCCCTGTGGATATATACATATTAAAAAATTATGTATATACACATACACACACTAGAGATATACTGACAGAGATATAGAAAGTTTAGTTTTCATGGAGCAATGAAACATGGGATTTAGGGAAGAACAGGAATGAGGAGGAGGATGTAAAGATTTTAAAGTTATCCATGTTTTCATCTTAGACTTTAATGCTATTTAATAACACGTCAGGTGAGTTCTCTGCTGTCATGGTCTGCTCTGTTTGCAGGGAGGACAAGTGGAATTGCAGCAAAACAACATTCCCAAAATTGCAGGGGATAACTGGGAGAGCTGGGATTGGGCTGTTTTCTGGATCACAGGATTCAGGTTACAAACACCAGTGATGCACAAGCCAGGAATGCTGAGGCAGGAGGACCAAGTGAGCTTGGTCAGGAGAGGAAATGGATTACATTTCCCAGCCTCTGCCCTTCCCACCTATCACCGTACAGTGGTTTTATTTTTTGTTTTATTTTATTTTATTTTATTTTATTTTATTTTATTTTATTTTATTTTGTTTTTATTTTATTTCACTTCATTATTTCATTTTATTTTATTTTATTTCATTTTATCTCATTTCATTTCATTTCATTTCATTTCATTTCATTTTGTTCAAACATCTCTTTGAACTAGATCCATGATCACTGACCTGCCCCTTTGCATCCCCACACAGCACAGCGTTGTAGCGGCACACAATGTTTTAAAGTAAATCCCACTTAAACCAAGCAGGAATAGATCCACTGGAATATATCCATGTGAAGAACATTGTCTCTCTTTGCCAGGAACAAGAAAATAGGCATCTAAGTAATTTTTACCAAGTGTGACTTCTCAAAACCTTAACATTTATCACCTATTTGTACCTTGCATGATTTTCTTTCTCTCAAAACTGGCTTTTCTCATGTTCCTGTGTGTGTTTTGCAGTGGGGGTTAACTGTGATGGCATCTTAGTGTTTGAATTACTCATTCAAGAAGGGTAATAGCTCTTTTCAGTGTGCTGCAAGGAGGCATTTCTTTTTAAAAGATCAATTATAAATTACAATACCGTGTGGGGGTTGTGTGCTCACCACAGAGGGATTACTGCTGCTACAAAGTCACAGCAGTGTGGCACTTGTTTGCATTAATTCTTAAAAAAAATACATAAGTTATATAAACCTAAAATCTGGTTTCTCCACCGTCTTCCCGAGCATCTCTACTGATCCCACCTGCCTGGAGTATTTACAAAGCCTTACACGGAGCTGTTCTGTTTTTTAACCAGCCAGTTTTGCCAGCGCTCTGCCTGAGAATTTCCCTGGTGTATGTCCCGGGATTTTCTCTGCTGGATGTGTGGTGCACACAAAGCAGAGCTGCCCAGTGCACGGAATTCACAATGCAAGGGAAAAAAACTTCCAAGGCCTTCCTAGAGTTTATACCTTGGAGTGGTTTCTTAAAAGTATCTCTCACACAGCGGCTTCCTCCTCAGTGCAAAACTAATAGAAATTGATGAGTTACTAATTAATTAACAGAAAGGGCAGGGAAATGAAGAAACAGTGCTGGGTTGTCCTGACACTTCTCTTTGTTGTCCAACAGTGGGCCAAAAAGAAGAGGATCAAGTTGGTGGTGGACCCGGAGTACGAGACCAGCTCCACGGGTGAGGAGAGCGCTCCCGACCCCAGCCAGAGGAGCCGGATGAGCACCCCCGGCGTCCAACCCAGCGGCAATGGCAACGTCTACATCGCCCAGAACGGCTCCGTGGTGCGCACCCGCCGCGGCTGCCTCGGCAACAACCTCAAAGTCACGTCCCCGGTGAGGCTGGGGAAGCAGTTCAAGAAACTGGACAAGCTGGCAGTGACGCACGAGGAGAGCGTCCCGCTGAACACGCTGTCCAAGGGACCGTCCCCAAGCAACAAAATGAACTCCAGGCCGTGCAGTGTCTCCTTTTCCTCTACTATAGGGGCCGAAAATGCAGTGACAAAGGCTGGGCCGGCCAAACTGAAAAGCACAGATGAGCAGGAATCGGTTGTTGACCACGAGGATGTCAAGGAGCCCTTGGAGTCGCACAGTGAACACACACAGTCCGACGAGGAGGAGCTCTGGATGGGCCCTTGGAACAACCTCCACATACCAATGACAAAACTGTGATTTTAGTTGATTTTTTTAGTTTCATTTTTACTTCGGTTTATAATAAACTGCGCTTTTTATTGTCACCCAGGGGCAGACGTACGGAGTTTGTATGCTGCACATCCGTTGTCCACGACAAATGGCACGCTTTAAAATTCCCAGACAAAATTTGCACTCACATTTGGACCGATCCATTGTCCTCCCCAGTTCTGACAGGCTCCCATCTCACTAAACACTACTTGGTTTCAATTAATGAGTTCTTTTTGGATCTGGAGTTCTTGTTTAATAAACAGTAAACTACTAATAAATGCACAGCCCCCTTTGGTTTAACCCTCCAGACAGTTCTATACCTGCCTGGCTTTGTTTTTCTGTATGGTACTTGTGGCTCTACTGTCTAGATTTGGGAATTGTCTATTTATGGTCAAGATTCATATCCAGAGCTCTGCCTTCTGACCTCAAAGTAATAAATTCAAAATAAACCCACCCAAGTCAATGGAGCAAATCCTCGGCTGCTGCTGAAATTTGAGTCCCAATTCCAAAGTCAGAGCAATTTATGCAAACAATGCCCAGCTGGCAAAGTTACGGAATCAGAATTCCTGACATTACAGCGCTGCCACTTAGAAAAGTGCAAGAGAAGCTGAAATAAGATAAAAATTGCAAAGAGGAAGGCAATGTGTAGCAATTAATCTTATTCAGAGCTACCTGGCCATGGTTTGTTCATTTTCTTTTGTAAATTAGCTTGTTCCAATTTTCTTCTCCAGTCAATTTTTCATCTTTTCATCTCTTCCCCCATCAGTTCTGTTTGCTTCTTTCCACAACCTTTAGGTGCAGTTTTTATGCTCCATCAGTAATTGTCATCCTATGGCTGTGTTCCTCTGGAATAAAGCAGGATGATCCACAAGCCTGTGTGATAGTGGGAGGCACTAAACAGTAATTAATGGGAAGAGGATGGATCCATTCCCAAGCCCAACTGGCTGCTGGGTTAAGCAGTGCCATCACCATTCCACTTTGATCACTTTGAACACAAACCTGCTGCAAAGACAAATGGATCCCACAGGGAAGAAGAGAAAAAGGGAATATTTTGTGAGGTTAACTTGCACAGAGAGATCTGGGAAGGGCAGAGGGTCTCAGGACACACACACATAGAGCTGTTTCCAAAATTTTAGTACTCATTACATGTGAAATACACAACATAAATTTGGGAACCTGGTTACAGCTCCTGCTTTTACCTCGAAGTTTTGAGTGTGCTGTGTCCCAGCTTGGGCAGGGAGCTGAGAATTGTCACTGTTTGTTGTCACCACCACCCAAAAAAGACAAAGCAAAGCGGTTTTCTCCAGCATGAAAGACAAGCAAAGACAAGAAGCAGAACCACGTTCACATGAGAAAAGTGTCCTGTTGTGTTGTGCAAACCTTTCCGGGGTAAGACCAAACCAATCGTGAGAACAACCTGGATTTCTCTGGAAAGATTGGAAGAGCCAACAGATGAATGTGTGTAATTAATAAGGAAGAGATTGGCATCACCACTCTCTCCCCGTTCCACAGCTGAGGCCTCACCACGAGGTCTGGCTGAGGACGGATCCACTCTGGCGGTGAAAGGACTTCGTGCTGCTGGGGCTGTGTTGGTTTTCCCTTTGCCCAGGGAAGTCCCTGGGAATGTCTGTCTTTGGGAGCTGTCCACGTGTGGTGTCGATGTGACCTCTCTGTCCAATACCTCCTTCTCAAGCTGAGGCTTCTGACCAAATATTCTGAGCAATGGTGCTTGTTTTTAGGCATGAGAAATGCACTGTAGCCTCTCACACGTGGGAAAAACAGAACACCCGGAGTTTCTTTTCCCTAATTCCTTTTTCTTGGCACATTTGCACTTGGGACCGGAGCTAAAGCAGCTGTTTGGAGTTTAGCTGGAGGCTGGACATACAGATAAGACTGATGGAAGAAAGAAAGAAAAAAAAAAATCTATTCTTTGAAATAACGAGTAAAATGTTATATTTTAATCCTGTTTAAGACACTGTTATTATTTCACTGCCTCACTTTTATTGCAGAGTCTCTCAGTTCTGCCCTTAATATTCATTAGGGTTTTTAGAGGAACACTTTCTCCCAGTTTTCTGAGGGAAAAAGAAGTTGTTTCTTTATTTCTAGAGTAACTACAGCAGCTGTAGCTCTGGGAAGGATGCTGGGGCTGGACACCAGTGGTCAGTAGTGCTGTCCATGCTTATCCAAGGGAAATCTCTTCCCCACCAGCTCCTTTGTGCTGTCCAGGTGCTCAGAGCTCCTCCCACAGTGCAGAGATCAGAAATCCCACTTTTTTTTCAGCGATGGGGGGCTGTGTTATTTCAGATTAACTGAATTTTAGCTAAACTTTTGAAACTGGGAACACTTTGGGGAAACCTTTCTCGGGTGCACAAGATTTGGGGGTTGGGGGAGGGGTATTTTTTTTCTCTTTTATTTTCTGGTGGTGTCATCCTGTCAGTTAATACAGAATTCCAGCCTTTGCTTTCTGGGGATGCCATTCCATGAATAACTCCAGCTTTTAGGCCGGGAGCAGGCGCTGGCAGCCAGAACAAACAGCAGGAACCTCACAGATCGATCCAGTAAAAAAAAAAAATCCCTTTTATTTCCCTTTGGGAAGCGAGGCATTAGCACAGCTTTGGATGCAGGGAGCAGAATTCCGGATTTGTGCCTTGGGATGTAATTTACAGCTATTTAAGCACCGAAATTTGTCAGGCTGAGGCAAGGCACGAGCAGCTTCCCCTGGGTGGCAGAAGCACTCGCTGGCTGGCGGATCAAGGTGATAATCACCCCTCCTGCCACTGATTTAATTCCTACACTCCTCCAAGCAGCATTTTGTGGCTTTGCACAGCTCCTGCTACATTTTCACACCAGGGAAGATCCAAATGAGGAATTTTGGGGCTGCAGAAGGGCAGTGCAATTCCCGCTGGGAGGGGGAAAGGAAAGCAAGGTGGAAAATGGAATATTTCTATTTTCTCCCTTGATTAAGTATTTACTACTATAACGAAAGGCTCACAGATCTATCAGGGACCTGTTGGGAAATAAAATATGAATATTAAAATATTTCTGTATCAATGGTGGGGAGTCCCTGCAGCCAGGATTTGGAGTGAGGGAAAGGACAGCGTGGTCGTGATGGGTGACAAGTGTCTGTCTGCCAGCAGAAATGTCCCAGCATGGTACCTCAGCATCCTCCCATCACAGCCTGAATCCTGCCAGACCCTGGAAAACACTCAGCAAAATGGAAAAGTGATTGGGGTGAAAAAAATAAAAATGATTTTTTAGCAAATGGTGGAAAAACTCCCAGTGGGATTGGGCTGGTTTGGGCCAGTGACAGCCATGGAAATGCTGCCTGGGAAGTGTCACACATTCCAAGGGAACACAGCTTGATATTTACAGGAGTCTCCAGTGCATGACAGGCACAGTGGTGGTTGTCCCCAGGTTCCTTCTGTGTGATGCTCTCAGGGACTGGGAAGTGACTTTCCCATTTTCCAGCATTTTACTCCAGTAAATGCCAGGTGTGACTGGGAAGGTTAAAATTAGGGATAATTTCCAGCTGGTGGATGGGCATAAATGGTTCTTACCTTGTTCTCTCCTTCTCTTGCTCACCCCTCACATGCTGCTGCAGAAATGGTGACTTTAAAACTCTCCTGAAGGACTGGGCCACCCAGGAGGACCTGGACCAGCTCCAGAAGGGACCCCTGGGAATCTCGTGGGGTTTAACCAGGCCAGGTGCTGGTGCTGCCCCTGGGTCAGGACAACCCCTGGCATCAATCCAGGGGCTAAGCAGATGGAGCAGCCCTGAAGAAGGATCTGGGGGTGCTGTGGGTGAGAGCTGGGACCCAGAACCCCCCCGTGCCCTGGGCTGAGCCCCCAGCGTGGGCAGCAGGGGAGGGGGGGATTCTGCCCCTGTGCCCCTGTGCTCAGGTGAGACCCCACCTGCAGAGCTGCCCCAGCCCTGGGGCCCAGCACAGGAGGGACCTGGAGCTGCTGGAGAGAGTCCAGAGGAGGCTCCAGGATGAGCAGAGGGATGGAGCAGCTCTGCTGGGAGGAAAGGCTGGGAGAGCTGGGATTGTTCAGCCTGGAGAGGAGAAGCTCTGGGGTGACCTCATTGTGGCCTTCCAGGGCCTGAAGGAGCTACAGGAAAGATGGAGAGAGACTCTTTACAAGGGCTGGAGGGCCAGGACACAGGGAATGGCTTCCCAGTGCCAGAGGGCAGGGATGGATGGGATATTGGGAAAGAATTGTTCCCTGGGAGGGTGGGCAGGCCCTGGCACAGGGTGCCCAGAGCAGCTGGGGCTGCTCCTGGATCCCTGGCAGTGTCCAAGGCCAGGCTGGACATTGGGGCTTGGAGCAGCCTGGGACAGTGAGAGGTGTCCCTGCCCATGGCAGGGAGTGGGGTGATCTGAGCTTTGAGGCCCCTTCCAAGGGAAGCCATTCCATGATTCCATGTTGCTAAGTTACCACTGTTTGTAGTCTGAGGAAGTCGTGCATTTATTACAAAGCATTGATAAACCTCAAGCTTTGATATGCCCAAAGAACGGTGCAGGTCAGCAGGTGACTTTTGGAGGCAGCTGGCTCTCAGAAGCCCATTTGATGAGGACTGAGGTTTTCCTTTTTTTTCCTTATTTCTGGAAGAAGGGAGTGTCAGTGATTTCCCTGTTTGGACTGAGTGAGCCCAGCTGATCCCAGGCTAAAGCTGGAGCTGGATCAAAACTGTAGCAACAACAGGAGCAGACTCAGGTAATTCACTCAGAGCTGAAAAACCAAGGCTTTTGAGGTGGCAGCAGCCAGGCCAGCTGGAATGTTGTTTATCTGTCTGGCAATGATTGTTGCTCATTACGGGATGAAATTGTATTGATCCTCTCAGGAGTCACCCAGCAGGAGCAACAACCCTGCAAAAGGTGGTTCCAGCCTGGCCTTGGGCACTGCCAGGGATCCAGGGGCAGCCACAGCTTCTCTGGGAAATCCATTCCAGGGCCTGCCCACCCTCCCAGGGAGCAATTCCTCCCCAATATCCCATCCATCCCTGCCCTCTGGCAGTGGGATTCCTTGTGGAGTTGCCATGCTTTGCACAGACCTGTGGGGTTTAACCAGTATTTGGCTTCCAGGAAGTCCTGGAAGCTTTGCTCAGAGGGGAAAACAGCTGGGAAGTTGTTTGTACTGGATTCCCGTGTGGATTTGGGGAAGGGAAGTGTCTCTATAGTGGCTCTTTTGCAGCTCTTCTAAAAGCAAGGGCAAAATCCTGAGTCAAACTGTTGAAATCTTCATCTTCAGAGCTCTGCTGAAATGCCTGAAAAATAGAGAATATCACCCAAGCTAAAATTAACCTTTTTTAGTGCTTACCACTCCAGATTTTGTTCTCTGCTCCCAGAAGATTGTGGGCACGGTACCCAACTAAGCAGAACATGAGAGCAGGCCCAGGGCTGCTCCCAGGGCAGGTGCTCCTGGGAATGCTAAAGTCCAGACAGAGGTTCTGGGGGAGATTTTTGGGGATCCAGGGATGGGATGCTTCTAGAGAATGGTGCAGAGCTGAATGTTGTGGTGCTGGAGGGAGGTTTAGTTTTGTTTCAAGACTTTAGAGAGAATGATAACACCAAAGTTCACAGAAGCTCTGCTTTGCCACGGTTATTTTTAGTATCTGAGGAAGAATTTCTTCTCCCCTCATTAAAGGTCACCAAAGGAAAACTGTATTAAGGGCATTATTCAATCTGATGAATTGTGCACAGGTAGAAAGATGATTATTTTTTAATGTGTTACATTTCAGACATCAAACCTAGACAGTGTCGCTCTCCCAGCATTCACAAAGAGCTGCTTCATTCCAAGTTCTTCTCTCAGAAATGCAGGTGAGAGGCTCTTTTAACGAAAAAGGAAAGTGCACATGTTAAATATATCAAATATTGAGCAGGCTTTGCTGAGATTTAGCATTACACAGAGCTAGTCCTGGGGAGAGGGGGCAAACAAAATGCTCAATGCTGATCAATCACCATGGTTTCAATGAGGAACACGAAAGATAAGCTCAAAACTTTACCCCATCACCAAACCAAGAATGATAAATATTTGTCTCTCCCAGCAGTTTAATTTACTGCTGCACATTTTTGCCTTGCAGGCTGGAAATGCAGAAATAAACGGGGGCTGGGGATGGGAATTCTGAGGAGACATCAGGGCACACACCTCGAACGGGGACAGCGGCATGGGAGGGATTGGGAAGGAGGGTGGTGATCCCGGGCTCTCATTCTTGGCTTCAGCACTGCCTCCTCCTTCCTTTCATCCCAAAAGGTGAGGGAGGGCTGTGCCAGGGATGGAGGGACACACACGGGTGCCACAGGAGAGGCAGAGCTGTGCCAGGGATGGGGACACACACGGGTGCCGCGCTGGGCACTGGGCTGCCCGGGCTAATGAAGCTGCCAGGACGACAAAGGACAGCCCGGGCTCGTGGACCAGCCCTCCCCTGGTGTGCCTGGAGGGGGTTTGCTCCCTTCCTGCCCTTCCACAGACACCCACCACCGTCCTTCTCCCGCTGGGAACGTGCAGAGAGCGCTGGCTGAAACACATCTTCCTGGGAAATGAAAGGTGGAAATCCTGGTTACAAATAGGATCTGTCTCTGAGGGGGCAGGAGGAAGGAGCAGCCCACGGGCACGAGGTGCAGCTCCCACCAAATCCAGAGCCCCATTCCCACTCCGCTGCAAGGGGGAGGCAGCTGAAGAGCTCCCTGTGCCAAATGAGTTTGGGGTAGCAGGGTGCTCCACAAATTAGGAGGTCACAGCGATTTGAGCAGCTGCTCCTGTCCTGACACAGCTTTCCAGCCTTCCCAGCAACCTTGGGAGTCCTCAGATTAACACATAATGGTTAAAGGAGGAGAATAAAAAGAATAGACAGCAAAGCTGCTGGGTTTAGGCAGTGAAATCCCCCCAGGACATGTCACCTGGATTCCTGTGCTTCCTGCCAGCATGATTTGCCTTTCAGGGATTTAGAGGGAGGGGTGTGGAAATGATTTACTCCCGGATGGTGACAAACATTCATCTGAGCGCTGCTGGTTCAGCCTCCATGGGAAGTAACACGGGATCACAGAGCGGCTTGGGTTGGGAGGGAGGAATGTTTGTCCCTAAGGAAAGGAAAAAAGTTATCAGGGAAAGTGGGTGGGGTGGTAGGAGAAGCTGGGAAAGATGGGAATCAAGGATTCCCAACGTGCTGGTTCCCTCCCAAAGGAATCACTGCATCCCTAGGGATCTGCAGGGAAACCTGGTGAAGGCTCAGCCCAGAGTTGTGCACTCTCCTGAGCCAGCTGCAGGTGACAGGCTCGGCCTCAGCCACTACAGCACAAATCCAGCCCTTGAGAAACACATCCAGCGCCAGTTTACGGAATTCTGGGAGATGGCTGGATTTTAATTGGCCAATCCCCACCCTTTCCCTTTGTGCCAAAGCAGGAAGATTCCTCAGGCAGGATTTAAGGGCAGATCTATCAGCTGGAACATTCATGAGTGACTCCCCAGGCATCAAGATACCCCAAATATCAAGGCTCTGCCCTATTTTAGACAAATTTTTACAAACAATCAGCAGAAGAAGGTTTGGAATTTGGAAAATCTGCCCCCACTCAGCCGTGGCAGCTGCACCTTTGCACTTAGCTGTGCATCGTATGATTTATTAGATTTTATTGCCCGAAAATTGTAAAAATAGAGCATATTTAAAAGTGCCTATGGATGGACCTTGGAGCAGTATGGGATAGTGGGTGTCCCTGTCCACGGCAGGGGGTGGGGTGAGATGGGCTTTAAGGTCTGTTCCAACCTGAACCATCCTGGGATTCTGGGATTCCCAACCTCCCCTGGCACATCTGCCTTCTTCCCTGAACAGCAGCAATGTGAATTTAGCTGGTGTTTAATCCTTCTCCATCTCTCTAGAAAAGGTTTGGTTTTTATAGAAATGATAAAATAAAAGGTGTGGTCAGGTAGGAGGCCTTGGGGAGATTTTATTTATGGTTGAACGCAGCTCTGTGTGGCTGGACTGAGGAGGAAAATACAACCCCCAAACTGAACACGGTTCTCTTTCCTACTCTACGTCAGAACAAAGGCTGCAGGATTATCTTTTGGAAAAGGTTGAGGAAAGAAGGGTTTGTTTCACAGTTTTGGTGTAAAACACATTTCCAGACCCTTCCTGGCTGAATCCAGGGAAAGGAGTGTTATTGTGGGTCTCACAGGATCATTAAAATCCCCCAAACCAACCAAGCAAAATGATTTCTTCATAGGTCCTGAGCTGGAAGGAACCCACAAGGATCATTCAGACAGCCCCAAAAATCTCAGAGCAGCATTTCTCATTAACTTGAAATCCCAAAGGCAGCCTGAAAAGAACCAGAAATTTGGAAATTCAAGTTCTTTTCATGAGTGAGTGCTTTATCTACAGGCTGGAGCGAGCTTGTTGCACTTGGCAGAGCCCTGTGATCCACAGCCATGGATCCTGTGGGAAGCGCTCCTGCCCGGCCCTGCAGCACCACAACCCCGCCGTGCTTCCATCACCAGCACTTCCCAGGTGCCTGGTCAGAATTAGCCCATCAGTAATTAGTTCTCCAGCAGGTGTGAGGTACTAATTAGCTCTCCTAAGGCTTGAGGACCTTTATTTTTTAATAAGGTTCTCACTACAAGTCCTGCTTTCAGGTTTATTTCCTGTGGAAACAGCACTGAGTTGGGTGCAGTGTCCACCTGCCTGTCAGGAATAATTTCTGAACCGAATGTCCAATTTCATCCAGATTTGAAGGAGGATTCACAGTCTCCAAACTAATTAATTTTCCACAAGCTGCAGGAAAATTGACAGCTGGATAGAGGGAAGGGTGAAGGAGAGAACTGCTTCTGTGGCCTGCGAGGAAGAGAATTCAGCTGTTGCCCCTCCAGCTGGTCACAAGCAGATGGGCAGCCAGGTTATTCCACGATTCCTGAAGTGACCTGGGGATGCCTGATGTCACTGTGAAGTGACAGGCAGAGGGATGGATGAGGGAAATCTCATCCAGGGGATCCTGGGGGACACTGAGCTGTCCCTGAGCCAGCAGAGTGTCCTGGGGCCAAGGAGGCCAGTGGGATCCTGGGGGCAGCAGGACAGAAGAGCATTCCCAGCAGGGCAGGGAGGGATCCTGCCCCTCTGGGCAGCCCTGGAGGCACCTCTGCAGTGCTGTGTCCAGCCCTGGCTCCTCAGCACAGCAGGCCCAGGGAGCTCCTGGAGCGGGGCCGGCGGAGGCTGCGCAGCTGAGGAAGGGCCTGGAGCATCTCCGTGCCCAGGACAGGCTGAGGGAGCCGGGGCTGCTCAGCCTCGAGAGGAGCCCCAGCTGAGAGGGGCCCTCAGGCCTGGGTGTCCCTGGCTGCAGGGAGGGCTCCGAGCAGGGCCCAGGCTCTGCTCCGGGGCCCAGCAATGGCACCAGAGCACCGGGCAGGGCCTGAGCCCAGCAATTGCCCTGCCCAGGAGGCAGAACTGCTGCCCTGGGCAGTGCCCAGCCCTGAGCAGATTGGCCACAGAGGCTCTGGGCTCTCCTCCCTGGGGCTGTTGCAGAGCTGTGTGCACACAGTGCTGTGCCTGTGCTCCGGGATGACCCTGCTGGAGCAGGGAGGAGAGAGCAGATGTCCCCTGTGCTCCCTGCAGCCTGAGCCATCCTGGGATCCTGTGAAATCCAAATACTTCCTTTGCTCCTGGCACGAATTCCTTTCTTTTCCTGCTGTCACACACAGCTGGGACCTCAAAAAGGATCACTGAAGGAGGTGAAGATCAGTCTCCGCTGTCTGATGTGTACATCTGCCATGAGATGTGATGTGCCCATCACTGTTGCCCTTTTCCTGGCAGAACAATTAAAGCACTGGCCTCCAGCAGAAAAAAAACCCTTTGACTTTTGGGTTTAGATAATGTTTTGAAGATATAATAGGAATTTAATGTGTGGAGTAGGAACAATTATTTGCTCACTTATAATGAGAATTATGGCAGCAGTGCAATACCAATTTTCTCCCCACTAAAAGGAAGTCCTAATTAGAATGATAATGTCTCTGCTTTGGAGAAGCTTTTAAAGGAACTTCGAGGTCACCTCCACTTTTGTGGGAATTGGCAGCTCATTCTCAGTTTCATTTTAGTCGTGACTCTCACCACAAACCCACAGCCTCCCACTAAATGAAGTTGCACAATAGCTGAGTTTCAATTAGAGATGCTCAGGGTTTCTTCTGCACTGTACAGGGAATTCAGGGTGATACTTATTGGCTATTATATTAACTCCCTAGAAACTGAGTTACTGTGCCTTTTACAGTCACTTCCTGCGAGTTAAAGGGAACAAGGCTTGTGTTTTAACTCTTGATTCTCAGGGTCATGGCTGAGAACTCCGAATGATTTCAGTGTGTGCCGTGTCTGGGGGTAGAGAGCGACGTTTGTATTGAGATTTCCAGGCAGCCAGGTGTTAGTAGGAAGTACAGAAAACCACAATAAACTACGGCCACGTTACTAAAAACCTCCAGTGGTGCTTTTGTTCTTCTTCTGGCCATTTTTAATGTATGATGTGACTCCCTGGGTGGCTGACATTGATCAGCACTGGCCATGCAGCTCCTTCCTCCCTCCCTCCCAGCACTTTTCCATGTCGTTTTCCCTTTTTCCTGCCCTTCTGCCCAAATCCCAACCTGTCTTGTGACCATCTGCACCCCCCACCTCTGCCAACAATCTGGCTCCTGCACCGGGTGTGCCTTGGCCAGGTGTTGCCAGCCCTGGAATCTCCTCAGAGTGGGTTATATAATACAGAATCTATGAGAGCTCAGGGCTTGTGGTTGTGATTTTTATCTGAAGTGGATCAACCAAGTCTCTTAAATTCATTACTAAAAATTAACAGGATATTTGCAACGTACAATTTGCAGCATCAAACCAGGAGCTGGAAGGAGCCAGAGCAGCAGCTGGACATGAAGGCAAACCGATACCTGCTAATGAATTTCACAGATTAAAAGGTTAAGAACTTAAAGCCTAAAATGGGCTTTGCACATGCAGCTGTAGAACTGATGTATTCCTCTTTTCCCTCTCCCCCGAAATCCTTTTTCCCCTATAAAGTTGTAGGAGAGTCCCCCTTGTGGCCCTGGCCAGGAAAGCATCGCTGGGATTTTTTTACCTGCTTTAATTTTCCCCACCTACTCTGCAAGTTAAATGAGAAAATTTTCCCCGTTTGGGATGGAAGTGACCCCAAAACCCATCTCATCCCACCCTCTGCCATGGGCAGGGACACCTTCCACTATCCCAGAGTTCTCTAAGCCCCGTCCAACCTGGCCTTGGACATTTCCAGGGCTGGAGCAGCCACAGCTTCTCTGGGAATCTGTGCCAGGGCCTCGTCAGCTGGGGCTGCAACACAGCCTCTGTGAAATGTGGTACTGGAGCGGGGAGAAAAGGGGGTTTGAGGGATTTTCCTCCATTCTGAAAAGCTGAAGTGGGGAAGAGGAAAAAAGTCACTGGGTCATAGAATCATAAAATTCTTGAGGTTGGAAAAGCCCTCTGAGCTCACCGAGTTCAACCCTTCCCCCAGCACGGCCGCGTTCACCACTCACCCTTGTCCCCAGCTGCCACATCCACAGGGCTTTTGAACACTTCCAGGAAGGATGAGTCCCCCACTTCCATGGGCAGCCTGTCCCAAGGCCTGACCATCCTTCCAGTGAAGAAATTTCCCCTAAAATCCAAACAGCCCTCAGAGCCCCCATAGCTACATCAACCCTCACAGTGCCCACTGCCCCTAAAGCCCTCACAGCCCTGAAAGACCTCACAGCCCCCAGAGCCATCTCAGCCCTCACAGCCTCAGCTGCCCTCAAACCCCATATCCCTCAGAGCCCTCAGAGACCTCACAGCCCCCACAGTCCCCAGATCCATCTCAGCCCTCAAACCCCATAGCCCTCACAAAGCCCTCAGAGACCTCACAGCCCCCATCGTCCCCACAGACCTCACAGCCCTCATAGGCCTCAAAGACTCCTTAGCCCTCACTGTCCCTCACAGCCCCCAGAGCCCCCAGGCCCATCCCAGCCTTCACAGACCCCACTGCCCTCACAGCCTCCATAGCCCTCATAGCCACCAGAGCCCTCAAAGCCCCCACAGCCCTTACAGACCCCATAGGCCATACAGACCCCACAGCCCTCCCAGACCCATCTCAGCCCTCACAGATCCCATAGCTCTCCCACCCCCATAGCCCTCACAGTCCCCAAAGTTCTCAGAGCACTGAAAAACCTCCCAGACCCCATAGTCCTCAAAGTCCCTACAGCCCTCACAGCCCCCAGAGCCCTCATAGCCACCAGAGCCCTGAAAGACCCCAGAGCCCACACAGACCCCATAGCTACACAGGTCCTACAGCACTCACGGCCCCTGTAGGCCATAGAGACCCCACAGCCCCCAGAGTCCCCAGAGTCCCCAGACCCATCTCAGCCCTCAGAGATCCCATAGCTCTCCCTATATCCCACATAGCTCCCATAGCCCTCAGAGCACTGAAAAACCTCCCAGACCCCATAGTCCTCAAAGGCCCTACAGCCCTCACAGCCCCCACAGCCATCCCCTGGCCCAGCCTGAGGCCGTTTCCCCTTGTCCTGTCCCTGTTCCCTGGGAGCAGAGCCCGACCCCCCCGGCTGCCCCCTCCTGTCAGGGACTTGTGCAGAGCCACAAGGTCCCCCCTGAGCCTCCTTTGCTCCAGGCTCAGCCCCTTTCCCAGCTCCCTCAGCCGCTCCTGGGGCTCCAGACATGGAGCTGTCTCGTGTATTCCGGGCTGTTTTCACTGGAGTTAAGGCTGAATTAGGGTTTAGGCTGATAAAGAGAATTCCCCTCTTCTTTGAGGAAGAACTCTTCCTTCCTTCCTTCCTTCC
Organism: Aphelocoma coerulescens; assembly: GCF_041296385.1. Lineage (NCBI taxonomy): Eukaryota > Metazoa > Chordata > Aves > Passeriformes > Corvidae > Aphelocoma > Aphelocoma coerulescens. Next base: position 1,721,496 of record NC_091020.1, read on the forward strand.
TTGGAGGTCTTTTCCAACCTAAATGACTCTGTGCCATCCTTTTTGTGTGACACGCCTTGTATCCAAGCCAGCAGCACTCAGAACAACTTTTCCCATTATCACGGATTTTCCCTGGGCCACCAAGGCTCCTCCCTGTGTAAAGGGTTTATTGAATTAAAGGAGAAGGTGCTGAAAGTTGTGTGGATTTCCTAATGTTACCTCTCCAGGCCTTCCCGGGCTATGTGGGAGGTGCTCTGAGCAAGATCTCGATGCCCACATCCCACCTGGTTTGATCCAAGAGTTTCCATCCTCACCTGGATGTGCCTGGAAAGCTCTTCAGGCCACAGCTTGGGGCGGGTGTCTCAGATACTCCCATATTTAGTGGGTTGGTTTGGGTATTTTTGGTAAAGATTTGCATTATGGAATAAATATCAATCATTTTTATTGCTCCAAGGTGAAAACACATGGCCATTCCTGGTTTTCTTTATAAAAACCCCAAGCAATCCCAAACCAGGCTTTATTTGGGGATATAGCCAGTTTGGGAAGCTGAAACAGCCTCTGGAGAAAGCATCAAGGTGCAGGGAACTGGGAAGCTGAGGAATGACTTACACCCCTCACCCTCCTTTTCCATCACAGTGTGTGAAATAAAACCAGGAAAGCCAGCAAATTCTTGGGAACAGGGCGGGGATTTGCTGGGCCAGGCATTCTCTGAGGAGAATAATCCTGCTGGGAAAACCAAAGAGTGGGATTTCTTTAGAAGTCTCTTACTGGCCAGAACTGGGAGTTTCTGGGCTCTCCCAGGCCGGTGTCTCTGGAAGGCGTTTGTGCAGTCTGAGCAGGGCCCAGAAGATGTCAGCACAGGACAGGAAAAAAGCAGGAAAGAGTTCAAATCCTCTCAAAACTCTCTGCAATAGCCAGCCCAGGCAATCCTGAGGGATTTATATTTAGAAAACTGTTGCATTATTTTTTTTTTTTAATAATTAAACGAGCATTAACTCAATTATGGTAAAAAAAAAGCCTAAAATGTGGGGGAAGTTGCAACATTTCTTTTTTCTGGGGGGGATTTTTTCAGGAAAGATTTCCATTCTGCCACAGATATTTATAATTGACTTGCAAGGCAAAAGCGAAGCCTATTTTTGCACAGTCCCAAAAGCAGCCATGGGAAAAACCTTGGATTTCTCCATAAAAGGAGTGGTCAGATGGTGAAATGAGTGGGTTCATTAAAAACAAGCAGCGTCCTGCTCTGCTTTTTGCCTTTCCTGTGCCTTTCATTTCCTCTGAAGCACCAGAACTTGAAGGAGTGTCTCCTTTTTTACCACAAAGCTTAAAAAGGTCATTTTTTTACAACATAACAGTGATGAGCAAATAAATAAAACAACTTTTCCTTTTGCAAAGTCAGAAAAAAAATGCTGCGAAGGAGAATATCCATCATGTGTCAGGGGAATCAACTTGGGAATAACACTGGCATCCACAGAAGCTTTATGGGATCTGCAGCTGGATGTTCCGGGGTATTTTGGCTGCTCTCCCTTAACTCCTGAGTCTCCAGTTTCCATCTCTCCACAGGGGTTTTATACTCTACAGGGAATATAAAAGAGTGCAGAGATAAAAGAAATTATCAAAGGCCCACTTTTTCCTTCAGAAAATCCCAGTGTCTGCAATATTTCCCAAGGAATTCTGTCTCTTATTTGGCAGGAGTAGGAAGATTTTGATTGCAATGATGGAAGAGATCTCTATGCTAAACATTTCTAAATATTTCATTTGTAAAGTTCATTTGAAATTAAACATTTCCTTTTTTTTTTTTTTTTTTTTTGTTAAGGGTCTCAGGGGGAAAAAAAAATAAGAAGGCTTTGCCCTTAAATCCTGCTGGTTTTTTTTCAATGCCAATATCTTGCCAATATCTGAACGTTCATTCCATGGAAGTTTTGCTCCTGACTTGAAGGAATTACAGCCCAGCCCCAAATCTTCACATCTTGGCTCTGCTGCCACTAAATCCTGTTGTATTTTCTTACTTATGGGGCATTTCTCACACTCGATGTGGGGATTCAGGGTTATATATAGAGCTGGGAGCTATAAAACCAGAATTATGTCTACAATGATGTCAGTTCTTACCACTGACCTGTTCTTGCCCCTTGGCTCTGCTCTGGCTGGGTATTTTTAGTTTTCCCTGTTTTCAGAGTGTCTTCACACACCCTAAACTTACCCATTCCTTTTTTCAGCTGGAGGATTTTATCAATAAATAGATTTTTGGCAGGATGATTTTTGCATTATTTGGAGAAAATGATGTAAAGGAGCCACAGGTTGAAGCTGTATCTCCTTGGGTTTGCAAATTTAAACGGAAATTAAATCATAGAATCGTTAAGATTGGGAAAAATCTCCAAGATCAGCCAGCACTGCCAGGGCCACCACTAAACCATGTCCCCAAGGGTCACATCCACACATTCTTGAACATCTCCAGGGATAGGGACTCCAATTCCTTGAGCAGCCTTTTTCCAGGGCTTGACAGCCCTTCCAGTGAAGAGATTTTCCTTAATATTCCCCCGGCATAACTCGCTCAGACTGATTCCTGTTAAAATTTTACCCCACTGAAGGCATTTTGGAGGAATAAATTAAAATTAGTGTTTAAAAAGCTGAACAGGCCGCTCTGGGCTGGAGACTGGAAGGATCTGGGCAGATGCAATCAGTGATAGATTGAAGACAACATAATTAACACCAATCAAAGGCATCTTGGGAGAAATAATTCCTGCAAAGCAAATATCAAATTTGTCCTGACAGGGTCAGGAATTTAATCAAGACAATCAACTTTTAGGAGCAGGGCTGCGAAATCATTCGCTGCCCTTAATTAAAGGCAGGGGAAAGGGCATTTCATGGGGTGCTAAATCCAGAGTAGAGTGAAAAAGGAGTACAAAGAGGAGGCAGCTCTGATTTGGGGAGTGAAGATCCCCACATGGGGCTCTGGCCTTCAGATCTCACACAGGAGCTGGGGGGAGTTCATCCAGAGCTCCTTAAAGCAGCAGTGGAGACAGGCCAATAAAAGCATTGCCCATCCCTGTAAGAGGAAACCATGGAACCAGAGAATCCCACAAGGGTTTGGGGTAGAAGGGACCTTAAAGACCATCTCATTCCAACCCCTGCCATGGGCAGGATGCCACCCACTGGATCACAGCTGGGCTGCGATGCTGGCAGGGAGAGCTGGGAATGTTCTGGAGAGGAGAAAGTTGTGTGGAGACCTCACAGCTCCTTCCAGAGTCTGAAGGGATACAGGGAAGCTGGAGAGGGACCCTGCAGCAGGAACTGGAGGGACAGGACAAGAGGAATGGCTTCAGACTGACAAAGGGGAAATTTAGATGGGATATTGGGAAGGAATTGTTCCCTGGCAGGGTGGGCAGGCCCTGGCACAGGGTGCCCAGAGCAGCTGGGGCTGCCCCTGGATCCCTGGCAGTGTCCAAGGCCAGGCTGGACATTGGGGCTTGGAGCAACCTGGGACAGTGGAAGGCGTCACTGCCCATGGCAGGACGTGGGATGAGATCATCTTAAAGGCCCCTTCCAACCCAAACCATTCTGGAATTCCATGATTTTTACCTCAGTGCACACATTAATCAGCAGAATTGCACTGCGCTGGGATTGCACCGATCAATGTGGATATTTGTGTAACGTGTTTTGGTAAGAAAGCACACAGGAAATCTACATCGTGGGAACACCAATCCTAAATTGTTTGGTGCCATTTTCAGGACAGCATCTGGATGGAAAATCCAGGATTGGAGAGCAAGCAGAGGATCCTAACTAGGTGATGTGCACGTGAAGAGATCTCTCCTCTTGCAACTTAATACAGGGGAGAAGGGGAGGAGGAACCCCCAGGGTGCTCAGGAATCCCAGGGCAGGTAAGGAGAGGCTTTTTTGGCGTCATGCTATCCCACAGGACAGATTTCAGTGGGAGCAAACAGCAGGATCTGCTCAGGAGGTCAGAGACATGTCCAGGCTGTGATGGTATGAAAGGTCCAAACTCCACCTGCGTGGTGCTGCTGGACATTCTCCCACCACAACATCCACTGTTTTTCCTGCTGGGAAATCGTGTGGGGCTGAGTCCTTGGCCTCATTTTCACAGCTCCTCCACGAACGAATCTCCCTTGATCTCAGGGAAAAGGTGGCAACTGCTCACTGATAAGGGCAGCTCCTTATCAGGGGTGTGGGTGTGACCAGCCCTTGATCAGTGGGATGGCTGAAGCCTCTGGAGGGCGGTTCCAGGTTCCCAGAGAGGCACTTTCCCACTCCTGCAGTGGGAATTAAATCCTCAGTTTTACGATCCAGCAATTATTTAAGCCTGGGCTTTCTGCCTTTTCACCTGGCAATTACACACCCTTGATCACAGAGGTGTGGGGCCGAGTCGTTTAAAAAGCCATTTAAAAAAGTTAATTCCACTGTAAGAAAGTAGTGGAACACTTTGGAAATCATTCCAGATCTTCAGGATAAGGGAGAAGATAAAGCCGTTCTCCCTTTCTGTTGTGGCATTGAACCCAGGGGATTCACTTTATTCATCTCGTTCTTCCATATCTGCTGCAAAATGGGGCTGGAACCTCTTTCCTAACCGGTTTTTAGGATAATTCTCCCTGGATTTCATCACTTGGATGGGGCTTGGAGCAACCTGGAATAGTGGAAAGTGTCTTCAGTGGAATGACATGAACTTTAAGGGCCCTTCCAACCCGAACTAATCTGGGATTCTGTGACCCTGTTGGCAACACCTTTGGCAGGAATGGATGTGGCAGAATTCCCTAGATTCATCTGATTGGAAATCATCCCAGGTATTCCATGTCCTAACTGTATTTCACAGTTATTTCTTCTGGTTCTTCTCAGGTTTGGTGCTGAACCTTATAATGAATCATTTGCTCTTTTGGAATCACAGCTCATCCCAAAATAAATTGATGGATTCTGTTAGAATTGACACAATTTTAAAAAAGGAACAGGTATGAAAGGCACAAAAGAGGCCGTAAATTAGAACTGAAATTACATTTGGAAGGAACTATCACAATCAAGGCAGAATTGCTTTTTCTTCCCAAAAGAGAATCACTCCATCAGTTCCCCTGTGAAATTACTGGAGTCAGAACTGAGGTAAATTTTCCATCTCTGGGATGGAATTGATCATTTACAAAGTGCAGTGATTAAAGGGACAGGGCATGAGAGGGTTTAGCAAGAGCCAAATAGATTGAGGAGTGCTGTGGAATAAATTTAGCTGGACCAGAAAGGGGATTTTGTGCCAGTGAAACCAGGTCTAATTAAGATTGTGCAGGATAGCCTGGAACTGAGTGCCCCAAATGCTGGAGCGAGGGATAATTTGCTTCCCTGTCCTGTGTCAGGGAACTGGAATAAATCCACGATGCAGGCAGAGTGAAATGGGGGAAAACTGGAGCAGTTCTGTCACTTCCAACATCAGCACGAGGAAAAACCAGAGAGGAACACCTCACACGGGATAAAACCCAAGGTGGAATGAGGGTGGTAGGAAAATGTCTGGAAAAATGACCAGAGGCTTCTGGGCAGGGATTTAGAATGGGATGGGATGGGGATGGGATGGGATGGGATGGGGATGGGGATGGGGATGGGGATGAGAATGGGGATGGAAGGGACCTGGGAGATTCCCCCAGGCTGCACCTCTCAGTGCAAACAGCTTTTACCTGTTCTGGCACCTGGAACGAACCAAATCAGCTCCAGTCCAAGCTGGACAGGGCTTGGAGCAGCCTGGGACAGTGGAAGGTGTCCCTGCCCATGGCAGGGGTGGCACTGGATGGGCTTTGAGGTCCCCTTCCAATCCAAACCATTCCCTGATATTGGGGTGCTGGAGTTCTCCTGGCCTCCTTTGTTGACATTGGATGCTCTGTGTGAGCCCTGGGATTTCTTTATTGTGGGGCTCAAGACCTTTGCTTTGGGACCAGGATTCCAGTCCAGCAGCCCCAAAATTCCCCAGCTGACCCCAAGAATTTAAGCTGGAGTTGGGAAGGCCATAAAAAGCTGTGCTCCCAGAGAATGCTCCTTGGAAAAGTCACTTAACCCTTAACATCCCAAAGATCATAGCAAGCAGCAGCTGCTGCATCCCAGAGAAGTTGCATACTGGGATTTGGGAATTAGGGGGATTTTCCAGTCAGACCTGGCTACCGGGATAACCCAAGCAGTGGGACAGCTTTTAAAAAGAATTAAATCCCTCAATCCCATTGGGCTGATGGAGATTGGAACTCAACAGTTCATTCCCTCCCTGTGGAGTTGGAAATATCCCGTGCAGGCTCCTGGTCTCAGGTGTCACCTCTCGAAAATGCCCCCAGGAATTTTTTTAAGGGGAGGAATGACGACATTTCCTAGACCTTTAGTGGTTTCTCCTTGTGGAAATATTATTCCATGGGAGTCTTCCTTGCATTATCCCTTCTTTCCACTCTGAGGAATTCTGACATCTCAATAAAACCAAGGAAGCCAATCAACCTAAAGCCATCTGGTGAATTTAAAGCCTGAGGAAAAATGAAGCTCAAAAATTAGAATAAAATTCTCCAAACCAGCATGATATGAGCTCTGATTTGGGGTTTTTGAGGGTTATATCCAAATTCATCCGTGCTGAGGTTATTCCTGGAGTCTGGACATAAATATATTGTATATTATGGGTCAAGTTTTCTGTCCTGAGGAAATCCAGAGCTGGAAGTTTCACACCTGATTCTCCTGCTCAGAACAAGGTCCTCCTTCCCCCAGGAAAAACAGCTGGAAGGTTACCTGGGAAATGAGGGCAGGAGAAGTGTGTCATGGAGTTATGAAACCCCACAAGGTGACTGCCAAGGCCAAGGGAAAATGTGTCCAAGAGAAAAAGGAGCAGGAATTCAGGACCAAACTGCTGATGTGGAAAACTCGGGGTGAGCTCCTCTTAACGGGAAGGAGTGAACTTTCCACTTCGTGAATCCTTTTCTATTGAAAATCATTTTAATTTCCTTTGAAAAATATCCTTGGGTTTCGTACACCCCAGTCCTTTAAAAGAACAGGGAATTGCCAGGGTCTGGCTGCGTGTCCTCAGTTTCATCCATAGTGGTATTCCCAAAAAAGTCACTAGAGGGGGATCACGAAATGCACAAACTTTGCTCTGCATTAAAATACCGAATTTTCTCCTTTTTCTGCTGCTGCCTGTGGAAGGAGGAGGGGGCTGAAATTCTTTTTCCACCGCCGTAGATTGGAAGCTGAGGATAATTTTGAGGGGATGAAAAGTGAGATCCAGTCTGGGAAAAAGCCTCAGGGGAAGTTACCTTTGGGTTTTGTGTAGGTTTGGGGTTTAATGTGTGGGTATGTGGAGCATGGAGTGACCTCCGTTCCTTCACTGTGGTCTCAGGTTCACCAGAACGAGCTTTTCCAAAGGTTTTTTGCAGCAACTTTTTCTGTTTTATCCATGTGTAGTGGTTTGGTCTGACACCATGGCAAAAATGTCATTCCACTTTCAAATAATCCCAAACTGTGCCAGTATCTCTCTATAGAGAGATGGGAGCAAATATTGGATTTCTCAGGATAATGACCCTTCTGAAATGTGATGGGAATGTGGAAGGGGTGGGAAAGAGGAATCAACAACCAGCAAGAGGCAGATGGGCAGAATAACCCAGTTAGGAGTTGATTAATAGGAGAAGGGGGAATGGTTTTAGGCTAAGAAAAGAGATTTAGATGGAATCTTGGGAAGGAATTGTTCCCTGGGAGGGTGGGCAAGCCCTGGCACAGGGTGCCCAGAGCAGTTGGGGCTGCCCCTGGATCCCTGGCAGTGCCCAAGGTTGGACTGGAGCAGCCTGGGATAGTGGAAGGTGTCCCTTCCCACTGGATGGGATTTACATCCCTTCCCACCCAAACCATTCCATGACTCCTCAATTCTCTGATTGTGATGCAACATAAACCAGATGCACAGAGGCAATTTCTTTGACTGAGAAGTTATTTCTTATTTGATTAAATCTGGGTTGTTTCTCCATGTTTTGGGGCTGTTTCTTCTTCTTCTTTTTTTTTTTTTTTTTTTTTTTTTTTTTTTTTTTTTTTTGTGATTAACTTTTGCTGTTGATAACACAAATTCTCCTGAATATCAGCACCAGGAAAACCCCCACAGTTCGAAATGTTGCAGGTGTGGCAGCATTTTGTTCTTTCCCACCTTGTGTTTTAAGGCCCTAAAAGAGATGCCCCAAAAACCCCACCAGTGCCTGGTGTGCCAGGACACTAAAATATCCCAGGATTGCAAACAGCAGGAATATCCTATTGACTCCCACAGCATTGGAACAGCAGGACACAACACCACGGGGGTTAAATCTGTGTTTAACTGCTCCCTCAGTGTGTGCTGGACTTTAAACAGAGGGGAGCAGGGCTCTTTTTAAGGCTTTTCCCTCTGGATTTGCTGTTCCACCTCCTGCCGTGACCTCCCTGTGGATGGGAATGACCTTGGATTTGCTGCCAGGGCCATCCTATTGACCCGTGGTCGATATTCCAGGGCTGGAAGTGGTGTGGGGGGTGTTAATTCCACATTTCCCTTCCATAAAGCAGCGACACAATAACCAGTGGAATCGGAGCACATCGGGGCTGTTGCCAGGTAATTGAATCCATCTGGATTTTGACCTCATGTCCTGTAGGAAACCACAACTACAAGGTGCTGAAAAATCCCCTGGGAGGCTGGGGAAGGACAGTGGACCTTTCCAGAGCGGGAATGTTGTGTCCTGGGAAGTGCGTTTGCAAACGTTCACTGTTAGTGGTGGTTGGATGACACCCGAACACAAAGCCCTCCCGGGAAATGGCTGGACAGGGGGAATTTCTAACATGGAAATGCAAACACATTCCATCCTGCAGTGTATGAGTGTGTCCGGTGCAGAGAAACACTCCCTGGGGACTGTGGAAATGCCTCAAACCCCACAAGAAGCCTGATAATCCAAGTTCCCCGTCCTGAACATGTGTATTTTACCTAAAATACTTTGTTGGTAACGTGTCAGGTGAAAGATCCTCCTCTTTAATTCTTCACAGCCCAAGCACTGTAAAATATAAAAGTTATTCCCAAGTCCTTGACAGCACGTTTGGGCTGGAAGAAGAGGACTTTTTGTTGCAGAATACATAGGAATAAATAGTGAATGAATGAATGAATGAATAAAAAAATAAATGGAAATAAAGGTAAATGGGAAGGGCTCAATCATGACCAAAAACTGTAGCGTAACAGGCAGTCCTTGTGTGAACCTGAGTGGTATCAGGGATTGTCCAGTTTTGGGCTTATTGATGGAGGTTCCCTTTCTCCTTCTTTAATGTCTTGGGAATACTGGCTGTGGCTGGGACTGATGTGGGGTTGGGGTTTGTGTGTTCCTGGCAGAAGGGTGTAACCAGAGCGGCTGAGGCGAGGCAGGAGCAGATGTCGCCAAGAAAATCAACCTCCAGCACCTGTCCTGCTCTCTGCCTCTCACACTCCGATGCTTTTTATCAGTACAAGGGTTTTTTTTTCCCATTTTCTTTCCATTTTATCCAGCTTTTTCCCAGTGCAGGTCCTGTACCCCACTAACCACAGCCTCACCTGTAATTGTTTTCCTTCTGGGACAGCAGATCCCAGGGACAGCAGATCCATCTCCTCCCACCTTTCCTGAACCTGCCAGTGCAGGAATTGAACCTCAGAGCTGTTTTATTCTGACCTGTCTGCTCCCGGGGCTGACCCTGAGCCAAAAACTGGGATAAGGGACCTTTTGATCTTCATTTCATCCTGGCTGGAGATGAGAAGTCCCGAAGTGCAAACACCCACAATTCCAAGTCTACTTTAATCCGTGAAATCTGACCCGAGTTTTGCCACCTCCCAGCTCCTGCTGCCCTGTGTGGATGCACTTCCTTCATCCCTCCAGCTCCTGGTGCAGAAACCAAGGGAAGAGCAGCTCCTCGCTGCTTTTTGCAGCTTTACAGCAAATTAGGTTTACCTTGAAGTTGTAAAGAAATGGTTCCATTTGTTCCTTATACTTTGATCTTGTGGGGCTGCAGAGGGAAGGAGCTGCGAGAGGAGGAGGTGTTTTACAGGCAGCAAAAATCCTCCAGGAGCTGCCTCAGCAAATTCAGGTCTGGGCCAGAGGTGCCAAATCTGACGTGTCATCCTAAACTGTAGCAAACTTTAAGTCCTTCAGACATCTGAGGTCTTAATTATCAATCAGGGGTAGAATAGAACCCATCAAAACTTTCCCTTTCTCTCTTTTTTATTCGTTTTTTAATAAAGTGCAATTATTCAGTCACTTCCTGTTCGAAAAAAGGATTCAACCCAAACTCTGTTGCTTTTATCACTTTTGTCTTCTGGGTCAAGCAGTGGGAGTTACAAATTCTCTTGTTTTGGGGAACACGGAGGCAAGAAATAAAGTAAAAAATATTTTGTGCTATTTCTGAATGTGAAAGGCAAGAGTGTTGTAGTGACAGGACAAGGGGGAATGGGCTCAAGCCACAAGAGAGAAGGATTAGATGGGATATGGGGAAGGAATTCCTGGCTCTGAGGGTGGGCAGGCCCTGGCACAGGGTGCCCAGAGCAGCTGGGGCTGCCCCTGGATCCCTGGCAGTGTCCAAGGCCAGGCTGGACATTGGGGCTTGGAGCAGCCTGGGACAGTGGAAGGTGTCCCTGCCCATGGCAGGGGTGGCACTGGATGGGCTTTGAGGTCCCTTTTCCCTCATTTTCCCCCTGACAAATACAGAACTCTACTCCAAAGCGCATGGCCTCTAAAAGAAATCCAACTGGCCAGCCCAGATTTTTATAACCACAGCAAAATGAAGCTTTGGGATGCATTGTTTTAGGTTCTGGCAGCAACTGGAGGTGATACAGAAAATGTCTTCCCTAGATGTTATGGACTACGCAGAATATACAACTCCAGGTTTAGCTGGGCAATAAATATCACCAACTTCAATGTCTCCCTAATTAAATGCCTCAGTTTCTGATTGGAAAATCTCTTCTACCCCAAATCCCTGTGATTTATGGGGAGAGAGAAACAAAAGGAGCTGAACTGCACAATCGTAATGAGAAAGAAAAAAATCTCTCCTCTCTTCTTCCTACAAAAATGAAGAAGCCCAAAGTGTCAGCCCGAGTCTTGCCAAACTCCCGGTTCCTGGAAGCAGCTGAGTGCTTGGACAAGCTGGAGCTGGATGAATGAGCAGGGTGCAAGGGGGTTTCTGGGTGCAGAGGTCCAGATCCACATGAATCAGCAGGAAAAGCTTCCTGCAGTCCTTGACATCGGCCTTTCACTTCGAGCTGCTTCCAGTTAAGTGGCTCATTAATGGAGCATCTCTTGCATCATCAGATTCCCTCAGGAGATAGCTCAAATTCCCCCTCACCCTTGCTTGCTGAGGCACAGCAACATCCTCCTAAATCCTTGGCATGCAAGGGGCTGGAATGAATCTCCGTGTGTCCAAGCTGCTCCTTTTCCAAGAGGATTTCCGAGGGCTGCTTGCGTTGTTAATAAAGCACCTCTATTTATCCAACAGCTCTGCAAGGATCAGGCACAGAAACTTCAGTGTGTCAAAAATCCAGTCAAATTCCACCTGCCTGGGCCTGGAATGCAAATTTTTCCTCTCTTTTTTTATCATGTGAAGACAGCAAATGTTACAGGTTCTCCACAGTGTAAATGCCCTTAGTTAACCTCAATCAAAATTCCTCATCAGCCGCAAGCCACACTTGGGGATGAGCTTCTCCAGGGTAGCCCAGAGCCAAACGGGAGCCAGGCTTCTCATGGATGTCTCATGGAATTCTGTTCCACCAGCACCAGTGTGGGTTCAGGCTGTGGCCCAGGATAGAGGGTGGGAGAGGTTTGTGCCTAAAGGAACCCACATAAAACATGGAGAGGGAATATTTCCAAGGGCCTGGAATGATGGGATGAGGGGGAACAGCTTCCCAGTGCCAGAGGGCAGGGATAGATGGGATATTGGGAAGGAATTGTTCCCTGGGAGGGTGGGCAGGCCCTGGCACAGGGTGCCCAGAGCAGCTGGGGCTGCCCCTGGATCCCTGGCAGTGCCCAAGGCCAGGCTGGACATTGGGGCTTGGAGCAGCCTGGGACAGTGGAAGGTGTCCCTGCCATGGCAGGGGTGGCACTGGATGGGCTTTGAGGTCCCATCCAACCCAAACCATTCTGGGATTCTTTCCACAGATCCCTGAACTTTGAGGGTTTTTTGCGAGACTGTGAAAACACACTTGCAAACTGCTCCCTTTTTCCATGTTCTTTGGGAATGCCTTCCCACACACCCCACAGTGGGAGTGCTGGGTGCAGCCAAAGGCAGGGATGTTTTAAGGTGGAAAAGCTGGAATTGCTGCAGGATGGCAGCACTGGTCCTGCTTTAATGCTACAGGGTGTTTGTGAGGTCACTGCTGCTGATTTTAGACCTTACAATCATTAACCTCAGGTTCACAATCCCAGTGAGCCTGGGGCTGCTGCTGCTGCTGGATCCCCTCGGATAATCCAGTTTGTTTCCATGCTCACAGCTTTCAGTGCTTCTTTTGCAGGCAGCGCACACACAGGGAGCCTGTCCCTGCTCCTTGGCAGGGAGCTGCTGACCGCTGCCTTCTGCTTTCTTTGGGTTTTACTAATTCTCCTCTTTCGGTCTCTGCGGCTTTTAGTCCATCCCAAATAAATTCCTGCTTGGATGAGATCCTTCTCAGTATCTGGCCTGTTTCTGCCTGGTTTGCTTTTATACTTTCAGGCTTATGTATGATTAAGCAAAATTTCATTGAATTTGACTGCAGAGTTCTGCTTAGAAACAGTTTTCTGTTGATATTTGCCATGTGAAACCCACAGAGAAACCCAGATTGGTTTGTAAAAAAAAAACAGGCTGCAGGATCATGCACCTGATGCCAAGTTTGCTCTGTGGTCACCAGGTTAAACCCGGTCTAAGTTCATTTAAAAGTCTCATTTAACCCCTTCAGTGTAATTTGGTATCAGTCATTCATAAAACCACAGGATAGGCAGAAGTTTGACTCTGCATTGGTGTTGGGAGTACTCCAGGCCAGGCTGGATGGGGTTTGGAGCAACCTGGGATAGTGGAAGGTGTCCCTGCCCACGGCAGGGGGTGAAATAGGATGAATTTTGACATCCCTTCCAAGCCCATTCCACAACTCTTTCCATGATTCTCTGCTGTTCCTGCTCTTTTTGTTATCAGATCAGCAGTTTGGCAGTGTTAGTCCAATATCCTCTGGGCAGAAACTCTGTGTGGAGCAGGTGAGGGTCAGGGCGGGCTCCAGGCTGCCTCGGGGTGAGCTGGGCACTCCTGAGCTGCCACTGCCCATCTGGGCATTCCAGAGCTGCCAGCCCGAGCTGCTGCATCCCAAGTGGCTTTGCTGTTCCTGCCGCACCTGGGCAGCAGATGTCGAACAGCTGGGCAGAGGGACAGCTGATCCTCTTGGTCATCCAAATGTCCCAAGCCCGGATCATGGGAATGTCCTGTGGTATGGACAGAGCACCCTGTAGAAAAGCTGATGCATCCCAATGAGTCTGGATGCTGCTGCTGCTGATGCTTAGCAAAGAAGAGGTTCTAAATTGCTGCTGTGGCCACATTTCTGGGGCATCTCAAAGGTGGGGGCTGATGTATCTTTGCTTCAAACCAGTGCCAAAAATCCCACTTTTTTCTACCTTTGGAATAGCTTTCTGCTTGCCCCCAAAAATCCCACTGCCAGCCAAGAGGAACTGGAGAGCAGGAAAGGGTGAAGTGCAGTGAGCTCAGCACCCAAATCATGGCAGAGGTGTCAGCAACGTGTCTGCAGTCAAGGCTTTGGCCATGGATTTTAGTTCTTCCAGGGATGAGTTCCCATTATTCTGCTGACAGTGGAGAGGAACAACTCAAATCCTGGAATTCCTTGGGAGTAGGTTTAGCTCATTCCTGTGCTGCAGATTTTCTTTGCCTTGGGTTGTTTCCCTGTTTTAAAAGATCACTCTGGGTGCCTCTAACTCCCAAGGCTCAGGAACATCTCCGAGGTGCTCCCAGCTGCTGGAATGCTTTTGAATGATAGCATCACTTCCATGGAACTCCTCTGTGTTTCCTTTTGAATTGTTTCCAATTACAGCAGCTTCGACAGAGCTGTCCCCAGGCAGAGCCAATGGAAATTGGGTGCAGAAAGATGCAATGATCCAAGGAAGGGTAAGTACAGCAGTGTCACTTTTTTCTGAGGGAAAAAAGATTTCTCCAGAGCAGCTCTGCATCCTCAGCTGAAGTGGCAGACAGGAAATGATTTTTTTTCTTTTCTTTAGGTCCCAAAGGATGTTCCTTTGTTAGAAAGCCAAACCCCCATTTCCTCTGTTTCTTGTTGCAAACCTGGTGAACACAGAGCTGACTTGGCACTGACTGCCTGAGCTTGTAGCCGATTCCTTTTACAAACCCATTCGGTTTGAGCGCTGGAAGTCTGCCTTTGTTTGCTGCTGGAGAAATTGGTAGGCAGCTAATTGATGTTCTTGTGGCCAGATGCTGCAGCCTGCCCCGATGTTAATGAGCCTCCCCTTCCAAAAAGTCTCCCAGAGGATAACAGCAGCCCATGTGTGCTGGAAGTCCCCAAGGCAGCTGTTTGTTGCTGAGGAGTGGCCTGGTCTCAATCCCCACTCTGACCTGTGACAAATTCCGCCTTTCTCACCCCAAATCCTGCCTCTTTAATGAGGATGGACTCGGAATAGAGGTACCCAAGCTGGATTTGGGAACAGGAACAACATCTGTGGACAGCCCCAAACCTGCTTTGAGGAGGGCTGGTTGTAATTTGGGGGAGCCAACACGTGGAATGACAGGATGGAAATTCCAGGAGCATTGCGAAATCAGTCTCGGAGTGATCCAGGTGCTGTGGGCACAGCCCAGGGGTTGGGACAGCTGGGAATGTGGGATGCTGCAGGAATGTGGTGTGAGGGTTTGGAGCAGGTACTGCATGGCTGGAAGGGTCAGAGTAGGACTGAAGGGTTTAGGGAAGCACCGGCTTAAAAAGCACAAGTTTGGGGCGGTCCTGTGCAGGGCCAGGAGCTGGAACTCTTGTGGGTCCCCTCCAAGGCAGGGCATTCCATGATGCTGTGAAAACTGAGATGTGGCAAAACCCAGCACTGGAATCCCAGAATCCCAGAAGGGTTTGGGTTGGAAGGACCTTAAAGCCCATCCAGTGCCACCCCTGCCATGGGCAGGGACACCTCCCACTGTCCCAGGCTGCTCCAAGCTCCAATGTCCAGCCTGGCCTTGGGCACTGCCAGGGATCCAGGGGCAGCCCCAGCTGCTCTGGGCACCCTGTGCCAGGGCCTGCCCACCCTCCCAGGGAACAATTCCTTCCCAATATCCCATCCAGCCCTGCCCTTTGGCACTGGGAAGCCATTCCCTGTGTCCTGTCCCTCCATCCCTTGTCCAAAGCCTCTCTCCATGTTTCCTGTCAGCTCCTTCAGGCACTGCAAGGCCACAGTGAGGTCACCCCAGAGCTTCTCCTCTCCAGGCTGAGCAATCCCATCTCCCAGCCTTTCCTTATCACCTCCATGGCCTCCCCTGGACTCATTCCAACAGCTCCATGTCCTCCCTGTGCTGGAGACCCCAGGTCACTTCTGGCTCTTTCTGGGACATCGTTCTCAGCTGGAAAGCTGCAGGATCAGCACATGGCTCAAGCTGCCCTCACTTCCAGGTATGCAGGACCCTAAAAGCACCAACTGTGCTTTCCCCACATGCAGGGGGCTGTGCTTTGGTGGTGAATTAGCCACACATTCATTGCTTAAAAATTCCAGAATATTCCTACAAGATGTTTGTCTTTGATACATGAATCACAAACAGAATGGCAAATTTAGGAAGGCCCTGACAACAAGCCTACAGATAAAGATTAGGAACTTGTAAAGGGAACTTAATTACAGGCCAGAATTGTGATAGTTGGATACCTTAATTTAAAAAATTAGAATTGTTCTGCCTGCAAACCAGCTGCAGAAAGATTTTACAAGATTATCAGTGAACACAATATTTTCAGAGATTAATTCCAGTTCTTACAGGAAACTGTAGTGCTAAAGGAGCACAGGGAGAAAAGGGAAACATGGAAGAGCTCTGTTCTATTACCTGGCTTGAGCTGTGCACTTTACTTCTCCTGAGATTAAATTTGATTTTGACAGTCACTTCTGGGATAAAGGAATTTGCTGCCCTGCTGTGCAAAGAAAGCAGTGAAGAGTTCTGACTGCTGCAGTCCAGCTTTTATAAAATGGGAAGCTGAAATTGCAGCTTATTCCAACCCAGCAGTGAATTTCAACCACCTCAGCTAGCAAGAAAAATAATATCCATTTTAATAAACTTGATAAAGATCATGTTATGGCAGAAGATGAGTGGTCAACCTCAAAAAACATATGTAGGTGACTACAGGTCAGTGAAGTCAAATATGAGAACAACCACTGTTAATGATTTAATTATCAGTCTATGCAGCCATTAGCACCTCCCTGTTTTTCCTTAAGTTTTGTTTAGGTCGTTTTCCCAACAAGAGTTCATTTTGTCTCCAACTTTTACTTTTCCTTTGTAAAAATCTTCATATCAAGATGTGTTTAGAACACCTAAAAGCTCTTAACAATAAGGTTGTTCCAGGAAGGGATCACAGAATTATAGAACTGTTTAAGTTGGAAAAGACCTTAAGATGATCAAGTCTGACTATTAATTACTGTCACCTATTTGCAGAGTCATTCTCCCTACGTGGCTGGATTTGCCACCAAATTCCTTTTAAATTGGATCTGTTCTAAATGAAATTCTCTTTCTTACTTTCCTCCTAATTCTGTGGGCATTATGCAGGTCAAGGGTCCCCCAAGAGAGAGACGACCTGTGCAGGGAGGATAAACAGGAATCAAGGTTGGCCCACAGGACTCACAAATCCCCCTGGCTCTCCAGAGGGTTGGCTTCATCTCTTTCCAATTCCTTTGGGAAAAAACACCAAACAAACTTTGTTTCAAATGGAAAAACACCTGGTAAATGCAATCAGCTCAGACAGCTGAGTCTGTGAGGATGAAACCAGGACCCAGGAATTGTCTGGGATTCATGTGCCAGTTGTAGGATCTAAAACCTTCCCAATGAAGAAATTGAACAAACTTCAAAAGAACATGGAGCTGGGCCAGGGCAGGCTCAGGCTGGAGATCAGGGAAAGGTTCTTCCCTCAGAGGGTGCTGGGCACTGCCCAGGCTCCCCAGGGAATGGTCCCGGCCCCGAGGCTGCCAGAGCTCCAGGAGCGTTTGGACAGCGCTGCCAGGGATGCCCAGGGTGGGGTTGTTGGGGTGTCTGGGCAGGGCCAGGGGCTGATGAACTTTATGGATCCCTCCCAGCTCAGAATATTCCACGATTCTCTGATCTGCTTGTGATTGAAGCTCAGAGCTGGCTGCTCCTAGGGCAGGCTGAGCTCTTCATCCTTCCCTCTTGCCAAGTGAATGTGTTGTGACTTCCTGAGGACATTTAGGGAGCTGAGGAGAGAGATGGAGAAGGACTTTTACAAGGGATGGAGTGCCCCAGCAAGGGGAATGGCTTCCCAGTGCCAGAGGGCAGGGATAGATGGGATATTGGGAAGGAATTGCTCCCTGGGAGGGTGGGCAGGCTGCCCCTGGATCCCTGGCAGTGTCCAAGGCCAGGTTGGACACTGGGGCTTGGAGCAGCCTGGGACAGTGGAAGGTGCCCCTGCCATGGCAGGGGTAGCACAAGCAGCAGTCCCCAAAGGGTACAGCCCAAAGGCTTTCCGCCTGACAAGGAAACTCCTTGTTCTGGGAGTTCTGATGACCCTCTGGAATATAGAAATCTCCAACCTGGTGTTCCCCCCTCCTGCTCATCATCTGAGCCGTAGATTTCAATAGCAACTGCAGAGTTTGTGGTTCCAAGAGGATCCAGAGGTGTGTGTTCACACTTACCCAGCTGCCAGGCCAAAATCTCCTTGGTTTCTTGATCCAGTTTGGTGCAAATCCCCACTTTAATGCTCAGCGATGTGTCATGGTGAGAAATCAGCCTCTGCAAAGGGTCCCTGAGGCCAAAAAGCCTTGCTGCTCTGAAGGAGGGTCATTAGGAAGATGGGCTGACCTCCTGGAGTGTCCTGCCAACCCCTGCAATCCCTGCCACATCCCCTAACCACCCCTCACCCAAACTCAAGCTACACAAACTTAGCACAAATTCCCTGTGCTGCCTCCTCAGAGCTGCTAATCAGTGCCATGCCTTGCTCCTTGTTTTTTTCCAACACAATCATGGTGCATCCTGTGCTTGCTTGATCCACTTGGGGACCAGAGTGGTGCTGAAACCCTCAGTTGCTCCTTTTGAAGTGGATTTTATCCTTTCTGCCCCATGTGTGGTTTTTCCTGTGCTGGAAGGGCTGGATTTCCAAACAGACACTGAGGAGCCTGGCTTGTCCAACAACTTTTTTAACGAGGCTTTCCAAATGTTTCAGGCAGGAAGACCTAAATATTAATGCTCCTAGGAAAACAAGGAACTTGAACTGCTGCTGCTGATCAGTTCATGATTTCCAGAGGTGCTGCAGCTCCTCAGATAAGGCGGGTGTGTGTTTTTGTGTTCAGCAGTGATTCAGGTTTAGCTGTGTGCATCACTAAGGCTGTGAGAAGTGTCT
The DNA here is from genome assembly GCF_041296385.1 of Aphelocoma coerulescens. Taxonomy (NCBI): domain Eukaryota; kingdom Metazoa; phylum Chordata; class Aves; order Passeriformes; family Corvidae; genus Aphelocoma; species Aphelocoma coerulescens. The sequence continues at coordinate 1,740,004 of NC_091020.1, forward strand.
GTGTTGCTGTTGTGTCTACAGATGGGCGTGAAGATCCCATGGAATAATTTATTCCTATTGTTCGGGCAAAGTGCGTGAGACAAGGAGAAGAGATGAAGTCCGGGAAGAGAAAATTGAGGTGGTGGTGTAAGGCTGGCAGAGGTGATCGAGCTGGTGGTGTAAAATGGGAACAGCAAAACGAGCGAGTTGGCAGCTGCCAAAAGCAATTTAACTTGCTGACCAATATCCCCTGGGCTGCATTTCCATGCTCATTCCACAGCCTGAACATTCCTGATCTTCCCAATCTCTCTTATTTCTCCTGGTGCCTAAAAATCCAGCGCGGCACAAACACTTGTGACTAAAGGTAATGGCAGCTCCATCCTGGCTCCCAGACCCGTGGGAATGCACAGAGGTTGCCCCTTCTCTGCGGGATAGCTCCAAGATCCCCTGGGATTTTCCCAAACTGCTCTGGTTGGGATGGGTATAAAATAAATATCAAACCTTGAGAGGATACTGTGAGCCTGGAGGTCAGGAGTGAGAGCCCTCAGTCTGATCCAGAGGTCACAGATGAAGCCCACATCTTCCAGGCAGGAGATGAAATCCTATTTTGGGACCCCGACTAGAAGGACACTAAGGGGCTGGAGCGTGTCCAGGGCAGGGAACGGAGCTGGGAAGGGGCTGGAGCCCCAGGAGCGGCTGAGGGAGCTGGGAAAGGGGCTGAGCCTGGAGCAAAGGAGGCTCAGGGGGGACCTTGTGGCTCTGCACAAGTCCCTGACAGGAGGGGGCAGCCGGGGGGGGGGTTGGGCTCTGCTCCCAGGGAACAGGGACAGGACAAGGGGAAACGGCCTCAGGCTGGGCCAGGGGAGGCTCAGCTTGGACAGCAGCAGGAATTTCTGCATGGAAAGGGTGCTCAGGCCTTGGCAGGGGCTGCCCAGGGAGCTTTGGAGTGCCCATGCCTGGAGGTGTCCAAGGAAGGGCTGGAGGTGGCACTCAGTGCTCTGGGCTGGGGACAAGGTGGGCATCGGGCACAGCTTGGACTCCATGGGCTGGGAGGGCTTTTCCAGCCTCAGGGATCCTGAGATTCTGTGATTACGTGGAAAACCAAACAGCAGAAAGTTGTTTTGCATTGCAGACAGAGTATGACGATCACTTAAATACAATCCATGAGGTAGAGGGAGGCACTGGAGGAAAGAAGAAAAAGAGAAGAGGGGAGTGTTTCAAACTACAAAATCCAGCTCCTGCTCTGCACTGCAAAATTTGGAAAGGTTTTATTGATTTAAGGCAATGAGCTCCTCACTGCAGTTCAGGAAGCAGCTTTTTAATTCTATTTAATACTAGAATTCATTGATTGCTTCCTATCAAGCATTTCTGTGGACTACATGGTTTTGTAGACTTAAAAGATCAGGCTTCTTAAACTCTGAGTACTCCAGAGCTGCAGAACTGCTCCCAAGCGGTGAGCAGGTGTCTTTTGAGGTAATTAGTCTGAAATCCACCTGAGACCCGCCAGATGATATGCAAAAGGGCTGTTAGCATTCCGAAAGATTTAGTTGCACTTTCCCACTCTTAACCTTGGCTTAAAAACTCCCTCAGCCGCTCCTGGGGCTCCAGCCCCTTCCCAGCTCCATTCCCTGCCCTGGACACGCTCCAGCCCCTCCAGGGCTCTCTGGCCGGGAGGGCCCAGAACTGGACCCAGCCCTGAGGTCCCTCAGCAGGGCCAGCACAGGGGACGGGCCCTGCCCTGGGCCTGTGGCCACCCCATTGGCCTCGTGCTCCCCTGGGCTCCTGTCCAGCCGCTGGCACAGCACCCCCAGGGCCTTTCCCGACGGGCCCTTTTGTTATAAACGACCCAGATCCGCAATGGATATGAGTTACTAAAATTTACTGAGAACGCAAAAAAAGCATTCGCAAAGCCAAAGGCCAGCGCTGCGAGCCCAGCTGGCTGCCAGAGGCTCGCTCAGGACGCGGCGGATCGGCCTTTTCCAGCCTCGCGCCTGAGGCGCAGCAACCCCGGGTGTCGCGTGGCCACGCCCCCCTGTCAATCTTCTGCCAGCCCGCGCTTTTCTGCCTCTGAGGCGCTCGGCGCTTTCATTGGTCAGCGCTCCCCTCGCGCCTCTCGTGGCGCTGCTCCCGCAGCCCGGCCCGCAGCAGCTCGCTCCCCACAGAACGGGCACTGCCACAAAAACCCACCCAGCCGCCACCAAACCAAACCTGTACGATCAAAGCCACCCCGACAGCATTAAACCTTTAACGTGTATTACACCTTTGATATTTCCACCGGATAATCGCATAATACCCAACGTTATAGTCCCTAATGTAACCTATAATAGAACTCATAATTAATACAACATCTGGCGAAAGCCAACCTTCAAAAATCATTCCTAACGCTTTCCAGCCCCTCTGCCCCAGCCTGGAGCTGCAGGGCTTGGGGTGAGCCCAGGGCAGGACGCGGCACTTGGCCTTGCTGAACCTCAGCCCATGGATCCAGCCTGTGCTGGTCCCTCTGCAGAGCCTCCTGCCCTCCAGCACACCCGCACTCCCACCCAGCCTGGTGTTCTCCTGAACTGACTGAGGCTGCACTCGATCCCCTTGTCCAGCTCATCACTGAACAGGACTGAAATTAAACAGGACTGAAAGCTCCACCATTGCCCCACTTCCCTCTGGCTCCCCTTTGAGACCTTTCCCACTTCTCTGCTTTTAGAGAAATGCTCAAATTTGGTGCTTTAGAGTTGCAACGAGCTCTTTCAAAAAGGACCCACGTTGGACTGTTTCCCCTTGTAAATACTTAAAAATATTTGTCTTACATATATTTTCATTTCCTGAGGCCGGTTTTCTTCCCCCAGCTTTTTTCCTGGCTGGGGAAGCATTTCTAAACCCACCACTTCGAATTCTGGCTTTCCATGTCACAGTGACAAAAGAGAGTGTCTGCCCCAGTGCTACAAAGTGTCCCTGAGGGAACTATCAGCACCCTGATTCTGGTATCATTCTGTAAATCCCAGTCAAATTCCAGCAGAATTTCTTCCCACAATTGGGATGTGGTAAGATATGAGATCTGTCAGTGATTCAGAGCAAACCCTTCACTGGAGCTGTGTGATTGGAAGGATGTGTGTGGGGTGAGCAGCTCAGGAGAACGCCTTTGCAATCATCCCTCGGAGGCACCTTGCTGCGTGTTCTCTGCAGCCTGCTTGGGAAGGAGGAAGTGATGGTTAATCCCATAGGAATGTCACCTCTACACTCCTCTTTACACCTGTGCTTCTCCTCTTCCCAGCACACCTGGCTTGTGCTGCCCCTCAGAGACAACCTTGGGAGCTTTCCTTTGCCAGAGGAAGTCATCCCTAGGGATGGTAGGCTCAGGTGGCTTTAGCAAGGCAGGGTGGGGAGGAGAACTGCGGGTTATAAAAGGATCTAAATCTGTTGGAGAGGGTCTGAAGGAGGAACACGGGGATGGGGAAGGGCCATACAAGGAGAGGCTGAGGGCACTGGGATTGTTCACTGGAGGAGACTGAGGTCAGACCTCACCGGGGTCCCATCCCTGCTCCCTGGGACAGGGACAGCACCCAGGGAGCAGCTGGAGCTGGGTCAGGTTGGAAATTATGGAAAGGTGTTTCCTCCAGAGGGTGCTGGGCACTGCCCAGGCTCCCCAGGGAATGGTCCCGGCCCCGAGGCTGCCAGAGCTCCAGGAGCGTTTGGACAGCGCTGCCAGGGATGCCCAGGGTGGGGTTGTTGGGGTGTCTGGGCAGGGCCAGGGGCTGATGATCTTTATGGATCCCTCCCAGCTCAGAATATTCCACGATTCTCTGATCTGCTTGTGATTGAAGCTCAGAGCTGGCTGCTCCCAGGACAGGCTGAGCTCTTCATCCTTCCCTCTCGCTTTACAGGCCTGTGCTTGAAGGAGAACTGATTCACCAGCAACATTTGCTCCCATTGCCGTGCTTCTCAAGTGGCCATGCCTTGTGGGGTGTCCCACATCCAGGAATTCAGATTAGGAAGAGGTAAAGAAAGGTTTAAACAGGTGAGTGAGTCATGGTGGGCTGGAGAATCGAAGAATAATCTTCTCTGAGTCGTAGGTGGGTGAGATTCTTGCAACATCTGAGTTGCAGACGGCTGGAGACTTCTTGGACCTCTCCCAGTATTCACCTCTCTGTTAAAAACTCCCTGTCACTCCTTATCCTGCTCCTGCAGAACGTGGGATCTGGTTCCTAGTGGTTTTCATCACTTGGAGGATGGTTATCGTGTGTCTCCTCTGCCCAGTCCTTCTCATGTAACCTGGAATGGGTGAATGGGGTTACTCCAGGTGGATGCTGCAGGAGCAGCTCTCTGGACTCGCTCCAGCTGGTTCTTACTTCCAGGAAATGTGATGTGCAACACAGGATCCTGCACTCTGGCCGAGACCTCCTGGATATAGAATAAAAACACCTGGTAGAACATCACCTTTCCCAGCTGAAGGTTGAGATGTTCTGCTGCAAAATGATAGAAAAGGGCTGCTTTTCTTACATTTCTTAAAAAGAAATTAGGAAAAAAATGTTTGAGATGGAAAGAAGACAGGTTATTATCATTTTAATTTCAAACAGCTTCACATAAAATCTCTTTCTCCTTTCTAAGGAGATTTTATATTGTGCCAATTCTGTTGGTGTCTGAGTAATTCCCTGGGTGTAGAATCATGGGATAGGGAACGGTTTGTGTTGGAAGGGACCTTCAAGCTCCTCCAGTTCCATACCCTGCCGCCTTCCACTATCCCAGGATGTCCGGGTGTCCCTGCCCATGGCAGGGGTGGACCAGGATGAGCTTGAAGGTCTTTTCCAACCCAACCCATGTTGGTATTCCATGATCTTCCAGTGCATTTATAAATATCCAAGAGCAAACCTGCTGTCATAGTTCTTTCCAATAACCAAACATTATTAATTTATTAATATTATTTAATGAAAAATAAAGCAATTTAGGAGCTTTGATTAAAATACCTGCCAGCAGTACGGTGGAAACTCTTCCTGTCTGGCCCTGGGTGTGTGCATGGGTGATTCAGATGAATGCTTATAAAAATGGACAAATAATTGCTCAACTTACTTAATATTGAGATTTATGAATGAATCTCTTGTGAGGAAAAAAGCCAAAGCTGTGGCTTTAGTGGCCCTTGGGCCATCATTTCTCAACTGGAATGTTGAGGCACATGCCAGAAAGCCTTGGGATGAAAAACAAGGAGCAGCCTGAGCAAGGTTAGGAAAGGGAAACTAAGCTGTGAAATTGCTGTGGTTGGGAAAATGAGCCATAAGCTCCGTGGAAAAGGCTGGACTGCTCCAGGGATGAGGATCTCAGCCCTACAAATACCCTGGGGAGAGGAGGAATATGAAACTGGAGAGTGGGAATGAGGGGTTTGTTGTGTCACGTCTTGGGATTAGTGGGTTATTCCGCAATGGGGCAATCCCATCCCTACTTCCTTTCATCCAACAGCTGCCTCTGAGCAGGTGGGATGTCCCAACTGCAGGGAATGGCTGAGGGAGGAGGAAGTTTGTGAACAGGGAAGGAATCTCTTGGCTCTTCACCAGGGCTGTGGAAGCCCTAGAGCGAATGGGGTCTGTCTCCTTAGCCCTCTCCCCAGTTCCTATCCCGTTATCGCCCTTCCCAAGGCAGGGAAGGTGTTCCTGAGCCCTCCTCCCCAGAGCAGCAAAAATCAGTTTTTATGAAAGCTCAGGATTGGTTCTGCTGAAAGAACCTCAGATTTATCTGTCACTGATCAGCTGTGATGAAATTGTGGGAGATTCTGGATTTCTTCAAGCTCCCTGAGCCTTCAGGATACCAGTCTGGGAATCTGACTCTAAACTTGACTTCTCTCTTTAGCTCTAGGAAGCAAAAAAGAGAGGTGGTAAAAAGAGAGTAGTTTTAGATGGGATATTGGGAAGGAATTGTTCCCTGGGAGGGTGGGCAGGCCCTGGCACAGGGTGCCCAGAGCAGCTGGGGCTGCCCCTGGATCCCTGGCAGTGCCCAAGGCCAGGCTGGACATTGGGGCTTGGAGCAGCCTGGGACAGTGGAAGGTGTCCCTGCCCCTGGCACTGGATGGAATTTTGGAGCTTTGGGGTCCCTCCAACCCAAACCCTTCCATGATTCTAGGGAATACGATGGGAATACTTTGGTTTAACAGCAGCCTGAAGAGATAAAACACACTAAATCTTTCACACGGATTTGAGAGAGGATGTGTTAAGGGGTTTGAGGGAGATTTTCTGATTTTTGCAGGGTTTCTTTCACTCGAAATAGGCTACAGCCAGTATCTCAGTCTGGTTTTAGATGAACCCATAGCGTGGTGAGGCAGCTGCTCTGTAATTATTTGTAAATGAAGTCAATCAGCAGCCAATCCCTGGCTCCATGCCATGATTGAAAAAAGAGGGAGCTGGTGACGTAGCAATTGCCTCCAGATATCCAGCTTTTGCCACCAGACAGTTCCTGAAGAACTTGAGTCATCAAAAATATCCTTTGTTGCATCCTCTGGATTTTTACTCATCTCCAAAGTGTTGCAACTGTGCATTAATGTGCAAGCAGGTGTATTCCTACTGCTGTCCCCAGGGAGAAAGGGATGGAGCTCTCCAACCTCTTCTCTCCTTTTCCAAGCCAACTGCTCCCAGTGAACACATTCATAGCAAGGGAAATGTGAAAGCTCTCCCTGCATTTGAATTTGAATTGTTTCACAAGAATTTCCAGTAACATTTCACCTGCAATAATTAAAACATCACATCTATGTCTTGGTGAAAGATAAGAGGAATCTAATTTAAATCAAATTTCAGGATAATGCCTGCTTTTTGTGCCCTGCTTATCTGCTGCAGAAGTTGGGGGAATTCTGCTGAATTTCTGCTTGCCTTCCCTCCTCTCTATTTCACTTTTTTTCTGACACTGCCCTAAAGAGGAACAGTGCAGAGAACCGCGTGAAAATCCTATTGATTCAGGTGAAACCTTGAATTATCCCAGAACTGCTGCTTTTATTGGTAGAAGATAAATCCTAATAGATAAAGCTGGAGTGCTCCAGACAGACAAGGCCCCTGAACACACAATGTTGTGCCCTGGAGGGCCGTGTTTCATCTTTACAGAGCAGATTAGAGCTGCTGCTGAGTTCTGTCCTGAGATCCACACGGGTCTATCAGGTGAATTTTTTATGTCTTTACATCACCCCTGTGAAAAACAATGTCCAGTGAGGGGTAGAGAAGGGAGGAGGTGCCTCCTTCTAAAGTTATCTGCAGCAAAAAAATGCAAACTGGGGGGGCTTTGGGAAAAAATACCGATGGATATCTGTGTAGGGAAGGGTGGGAAAGGTGACAGCAGGACATTGCACCCTGCCCAAAGTGGAAGAACTGAGAGTGCTTGGCACTGGAGAGGGAGATGAAATAACGGAAAACTTGCCAAATCCTTGAACTTTTTTGCTATTTATTAATGATAAAGTCAAGCTGATCAAGGGCTGGTGTAATCCCGTTATCGCACTGGGAAGTTCGGCCATGTGCATTTCCCTCTGGTGTCCCTGCTGGAGCTTTCCTGGAACTGCTTCCCAGCTCTCAGAGCTCGCTCCCAGCACTCTGGAGCTGCTAAATTTCAGCTGGAGAAGGTGGGGAGGTGATTTTTTCTTCAATATTTTTCTCTTCTTTTCTCAAAGCCGGACTTTGTTTGCAGAACCCCAAACCCCATGAGGAAACAGCCACTCCCAGAGTGTCAATCTCTGTGCATTCCCAATTAAGCTGCCAACCTCAGCATGGTGGGTTTAGGTGTCAGTCACGGAATACCCTGAGCTGGGATCCATCAGGATCATGGATCCAACCCCTGGCCCTGCCCAGACACGCCAACAATCCCACCCTGTGTCTGGGAGCGCTGTCCAAACGCTCCTGGAGCTCTGGCAGCCTCGGGGCCGGGACCATTCCCTGGGGAGCCTGGGCAGTGCCCAGCACCCTCTGGGGGAAGAGCCTATTCCTGATATCCAACCTTTTGCTGCACATACAGAAATATTGGGGGAAAGGGCCAAAATGCGAGTGCTGAGGGGTTTTGAGTGTTTTCAGTCTGTGGATAGAAAGCACAGCTTGCTCTGGGAAAAATCCAGCTACTCGCTTAAAGCCCAGCTTAGAGGGAGTGGTTTTAGTCCAGCAGTGCAGCCTCCTCATGCCAAACAAAATAAAATCTCTGGGACAAGCTAGTGTTTAATAATCCCTGGATATGGAGCTGCTACTCCAAAATGAGCACCTCACACAGTTTTGAGCTGTGGAATCAGAAAATGAGAAGTTTTCTAGCAAATTTATGCCTTTTTTGGTTGTTTGTAGCTTTTGTTGGTCAAGGAGGGCATGGACAGGACCTGACACAGCTCCTCACCTCAAAAAAAATTATTTAAGCCCTCTAAATCTGCTGAAGTGAAGGATTTGGGAGGATGGAGTTGCAGGTTTTGATCCTCCTTCTCACCTCTTCCTGGGCTGCTTCTGATCTCAGCCACCAAGGCTGGGTGAGGAGTGTGAAGCAGCTCATCAGAGAGGGATGAAAAGCCTGGCTCTGGAGAGATGGACAGCCAGCAGGAGGGACAGATGAGAGTGAGGGGGAATCAAAGGGTAAAAGGTGTGAGAGACAGGCAACAGGGGTGGGAAGGGCAGATAAAATGGGCAGAATCATCAGGGGCTGCTGATGAGGGAAAAGCTGAGCCAGGCAGAAATCCTTGTAGGAGATGTTTTGTCTTCCAGCTGTTCTCACTGGGAAATACCTGGAGTAGGAAGAGAGGTGAAACAAAGGCTCTCTTGGCTGCAGAGTCTCCTGCAAATCTGAGCTCCTCTGGGGAGAGGGGACTGTCAGATGTGTGTGAGAAATGGGTGAGAGCAACCACAGAATCCCAGGGTGGTTTGGGTGGGAAGGGACCTCAAAGCCCATCCAGTCCCACCCCTGCCATGGGCAGGGACACCTTCCACTGTCCCAAGCCCCAATGTCCAGCTTGGCCTTGGACACTGCCAGGGATCCACGGGCAGCCCCAGCTGCTCTGGGCACCCTGTGCCAGGGCCTGCCCACCCTCCCAGGGAACAATTCCTTCCCAATATCCCATCCAGCCCTGCCCTCTGGCACTGGGAAGCCATTCCCTGTGTCCTGGCCCTCCAGCCCTTGTAAAGAGTCTCTCTCCATCTTTCCTGTAGCTCCTTCAGGCCCTGGAAGGCCACGATGAGGTCACCCCAGAGCTTCTCCTCTCCAGGCTGAGCAATCCCAGCTCTCCCAGCCTTTCCTCCCAGCAGAGCTGCTCCATCCCTCTGCTCATCCTGGAGCCTCCTCTGGCCTCTCTCCAGCAGCTCCAGGTCCCTCCTGTGCTGGGCCCAGGGCTGGGGCAGCTCTGCAGGTGGGGTCTCACCTGAGCACAGGGGCACAGGGGCAGAATCCCCCCCTCCCCTGCTGTCCCAGAGGTGACAGAAAACACATCTCAATTTTCTATTCAGTCCCACTCCTGTTTTCCAAATTTATTTGTGTGATAGAGCAGTGGGATGCTTATGGAAGCATCAGAGGCTTCCAGAGGGCGCCCTGGCAAACTCTGCAGTCCTGTATATGCAACAGCAAACCTGAGAGAGGTTGTACCCAAAAACCCGAAAATCCCATGTTCCTAGACCTATATTTTTTTATATCTCCCATCATTTCTGGCTTGGCAAAGCAGTCTCCCCACAGAAGGTTCCTTGGGAGGGGCAGATCAGAGGATCAAAGGAGTCAAAATGTGGACTCAGAGCTTGCCAGGCCAGTGAGATTGGTGAGCCAGGAATTTGTTTGCACCCAGGTCCCCTGTGGGCTCTGTCAGGATTGATCCAGCACCTTTGGGGAACCCTGCATTAACAGAAGCTCACTTCTGAACACAAACACCCACTTAATGGAATAATCCTGAATTTCAGGGCCCCTCTGAGATGGGGATCTCTGCCTCAATACCTTTGACAGCAGAAAATTGAGGGTTTGTTGGTTTTTTGCTTGGTTTTTTGTTGTTGTTGTTGTTGTTGTTGTTTCTCTGCTGTGTTTTTGCCTAGGCCTCCACTAATTAAGCAGTAATTTAGCTGCTTACACTTTGAAGTTTCATTCACTACCTGTCCTGTGTTAAGTCAACAAAACACTACATCTAAGGCAGCAAGGCTCAGGCCATCACTTTTTTTTTTTTGCTCTTTGGCTGCCTAATTAAGTGTAATTACTTTATTTTGTGCCGGGCTTCATACTCGTACCGTTGCCTTGTAATAATTGAAATTGCCTGGATGCTGCGGGGGGACTGTTTGACGCCAGAGAGGAGACGTTCCTGCTGTCCTTCCCTGGAATAGCATGGAAATGCAAAGCACAGAGCCAGCATTTCCCTACCTACTCATTAGCTGCCCTGGAGGAGAAGCACCAGAGAGGCGCTGCTTTTATAGGGCCAGGATGTGTAGTGGGGCTGCTGCCGTGCCTAAAAATAGCCTGTGCTGTTAGGGACAAGCTGGGATTAGCCACAGAGGGAATCCTGCGTGTTTAAAGGAGTGACCTTCCCGTGGCACAGCAGCTTTGCATCCGCTCCCTTTTTATTCCGTAATTATGACAGATCAAAAGCAGTGCGCTGCCACTCGTTATCTCTCTCGAGAGGGGGATTTGAAGAATTACTGTCCTCCTGACAAGCAAAACACCCCTGCTGCTTCTATTTGGGAGATCAAGCAGCCACCCCAACCCCTCCCCAGCCAAAAAAAATCACCTGCATTTCATTTTTCCCCCTCGTGCACGAGGAAAAGTTGCTGCAGGAGGAGTAAATGAGTGCCCAGCATGGTTAATGAGCTCGGAGAGAGCTCCCTGACCCACGGAGCAGCCTGGATTTGGAGCCAGGCTTTAATGATTAATCACATGGGAAATGTAGGCTCAGTAGCACTAATAATAGGGGTGGCTTTGGCTCTGTGCTGGCCGGGGACACCGGAGCATCCTTGGAGCCCTCCCTCTCCTCAGTGGTGCCAGCAGGTCTACGCTGAGCAGTTAAAACTAACTGCAGATCTAAAGTCTCCCAAGCTGCACTCGAGTTTAAAGAGGAAGGGGGGAAAGGGAAAACGGGAAAAAAAAAAAAAAAAAAGCCAACACAAAAAGCCAAACAACTTCTGGCTTTCTACAGGCCAGATAATTTGTGGAGTGTTTGGAGGAACATCACAAAGCATACAAATGGAAAAACAATTAATCAACTTAATGGAAAAGAGGGATGAGGCTGGGTCTCTGCAGAAGCAATGTCACAGCAGCGTTTGGGTCCTAACAGGAAGCAGGAGTTCAGTCAGAGCTGGTTCGATATTAAATGGCTTTGGGGGGGCAGGGAAGACTGAGTTTTCATGGCAGTTTTGTGGGGGGCAGCAAGATAAAAATCAGGGATTTGCTGGGGGGGGTCGGTTTGGTTGTGGGGTTATATTTGGTTGTGGGGGATTTAAACACTCAGGAAAGCCCGATTCCTGCCACGTGTTGTTCTGATTTCAACACCTCGGGCTGGATAGGCCTGAATTATAAAGAGAATTCTTTGCCTCTGTGCCTGTTCTTGGCATCCAGTCCTCGGAGTTTATCCTGTCGGTGGCAGAATGCACACGTCACTGGTTAAAAACAGGGAGATATTGGGCAAATGTTTGCTTTTTCCTTATGGAATAGGATTTGAGGCTGTTTAGGGAATACAGGGATGGGGGATTGAATATTCAGCTGACCCACTTTGTGTTTAGGACCCTATCGGGAGAGTGTTTGGATGAGGGCTGAGGATGAGAATGTTCATCTCCACCATGAAAAGCATCTCAGTTTTACCCAGCACCTAAGCTAAACCACATAAATTCCTTTTGTGTTCTCTTTTATCCTACATTTCCACTCTCTCAGAGCCCTGTTTGCCATCTCATGATGGCACAAGCACAGGAAGCAGGGAGCCTGTGGGTCTGTGCTTGATTTCAGGCACAGGGACGTCATTGATGATTAACTTCCCTCGCTGAATGCCAATTTAAATCCAGTCCATTTAGAACATTGCAAGCACATAGCCCTCAGAGTCAGGCTCACATCACCAGATTCATTTGGGGATGAGCTGAACAAGGTTGTGGTGGCAGAGCTTCAGGGCTCTGCATCGTCCTTTGGAGAGCCAAAGGAATCCATCCAAATTTATATTTATATAAATTTATATAAATGAATTTATATAAGTATAAATATGTATTTATAATATTTTATATTTTTGAGAGCGAAGGACTTTGGACAGGGGCCTGGTACCAAGGGGGAATCCTTCCCATGGATAGAGGGCAGGGTTACGTCAGATATTAGGAAGAAATTCTTCCCTGTGGGGGTGCTGAGGTGGTTGGAATTTTGTTTCCCCTACGCTTTGTTTTCCACGGATCGATGTTGAACTTGATCCGACACTTCACTGCCCAGGTTTTGAGTCTCAGACAGACCTTCAGCAGCTCTCAGGGAGGTGAGAAAGTTGGCAGGCTGAGAGCTGGGGCTGCTCAGGAGAAGAGAAGGTTGTGTGGAGAGCTCACAGCTCCTTCCAGGGTCTCAAGGAATACAGGGAAACTGGAGAGGGACCCTGCAGCAGGAACTGGAGGGCCAGGACACAGGGAATGGCTTCCCACCGAAAAGGGGGAAATTTAGTTTGGAGGGTGGGCAGGCCCTGGCACAGGGTGCCCAGAGCAGCTGGGGCTGCCCCTGGATCCCTGGCAGTGCCCAAGGCCAGGTTGGACATTGGAGCTTGGAGCAGCCTGGGACAGTGGAAGGTGTCCCTGCCCATGGCAGGGGGTGGGATGAGATGATCTTCAAGATCCCTTCCCACCCAAACCCTTCAATGATTGTGTGATTATCAGCCCTCATTATCTTAACTTGCCAAGGGTCATTAGCAGACATTCCCATCTCCCTGCTCAGGGGTGTCAAATAAGGCTAATTAGTCAAATATAATGGGGATAAGTCCACTGGCACACCAGTTCTTTGGGAGGTGGTTCCTAGCTGGGTGCAGGGACTGTTTGCCCCACCGAATGTTACTTGGTTTATTACCCACCGCTACATTTGAAACAGTGATTTGGACCCAGCATGAAACTTGTGAGGCCCCAAGAAATCTCCCTACCAGCTCTTATTCCAGTGGATGTGGGAGAAGCATTCCCACCCTCTCCCTCCCGTGGATTTCTGTGTGTGGACGAGATGTGAAGGCAACACCCAGATCTCTGTGTGCCTGAAGCCGACAGGGCTCAGCTTGAAGATCAAAAATGCAACCCCCAAATGCTTCCAGCCCATGTGTCCTGTTCCCAACAGCTGGGATTGATGGGCTGCTCCCCAGGAGAACAACAAAGCCTGAGCTGGGCCTTTAACAAATCGCCAGGGGCAGGAGGGGAGGGAGGATAACGGAAGGAGAAGGATGGTGCCTTTAAATGAGGAAGGAAAAGGAAAAGACAATGCTTGCAGGGTTTTAATTGCATGAGTCCTGGGGCCAGCGAGGAAAAGGGCTCCATCCTATTGGAGCCCCACAAATGGCTCATGAAATTTCAAACCATTTCTAGAAGACCTGAGCAATATCAAAGGGATACCAGCCCCTCAAGCAAGGATAATTTGGGTTCTTTCAGTCTTCCCGTACTGCAGCAAATGTCCCCAGACCTGTTGTTGCCACCTCGGTTTCCGAAGGGGAACTACATGTTCTGGAAAACAGTGATTTAAAAGTAGATTTTCTTCCTACAGCTCCAAAGCCAGGTCTAGATAAGGTGTCCCAGTCAAGTAAACTCTAGCCCAGGCTTTGATAAACTCCATCTTTCTGGGAGGAGCCAGTGGGGGCAAGTTAAGTCTCACATTTTTTCAGCTCTTTCGGGGAAGCCCCATGTCTGTCCCAAATCCCAGTTAATACAGATTTGAAAGACTTGAAAGATTTGAAAGATTTGAAAGATTTGAGTTTGGCAACTAAAAGTGCTATGGGATGAGAGGGAAGGTATTTACGTGGGGAGTAATTAATTAAAGACAGGAAAAACTGAGCAGGAGTGAGCACCCAGCCTTTGGCAAGGAGAGATGTCACCAACAGGTGGTTAAAGGATTTGAGCAAGGATTCAGTGCTCTGAGAAATAAGTGGGAGAACCATGGGGTGGAAAAGTTTGTTGATGACATCAAGTTTTACCCCCTCCAAGTTTTTTAGGGGGATACAGTTGAGGGGCAGCACCCCTGGGATGCAAATGGGCTTTGAGAGTGAAGGACTCCTGTGGGAAGACACAATAATCAGCAGAAGTGGAGCTACAGGAGAGGCTGGGGGAAGGGCATTCCAGATCTTAGCCTGGAAAAACAGTCAGGAGGATCCAATAGAACTGTGTGAAAAAAGGAGTGGTCAGCGGGGTTAGGTGGGATATTGGGAAGGAATTGTTCCCTGGCAGGGTGGGCAGGCCCTGGCACAGGGTGCCCAGAGCAGCTGGGGCTGCCCCTGGATCCCTGGCAGTGTCCAAGGCCAGGCTGGACATTGGGGCTTGGAGCAGCCTGGGACAGTGCCCATGGCATGGGATGGGCTTTGAGGTCCCTTCCCACCCAAACCACTCTGGGATTCTCTTGACTGCAGACCAACTCTTTAATACCATTACAAATATACTTTTTTTTCCCTTTTCCCTTTTTGATCAGTTATCCAAGTTCTGATCCAGGTCTCCGAGTCTGCTTGTGTTGTGTCTTGCCAACATCTTTGGTGGCACTGCAGAGTGGAAGGGCTCCCAAGCCAACAGCTGGAAGGTCTGTATGCGATTTAAGGTTCTGTGCACACTCAAAAAACCCGTTAGCTGACTGGTTTTTCACAGCAGAATATCAATCTTGGAGCAGTTGCAGGAGAAAGGACTTAATATTGGATTTTCTTGCCTTTAAATTTGAATTAGAAGGATGTACTGCTGCGGCTTTGTATTTTCAAATGCAGCTCCAAAAATACCACACAGACACTTTCAGATACTTCCCTTGTAGTTGTAATGTCTCTCTCGGCAACTGGGCTGCATTATAAAGATGTATCGTGGCTGCGCTGAGGGTACTTGTTCCACCAAAAACAATCCTCATTAAAGCCAGATTCAATATTAATAACTGCTTTTCTTTTGGGAAACTGAAATTGCTCTTATTGAAAAAGCTGAAGTAACTCACCCTTTTTTTCTTTTTTCCTTGTGAATTCCATCCTCCTTCTCTACAGGGGGAAAATAATAATCCAAACAGGAGAGGATTCCAGCTCTAAGGCTGCTTCTGTTTTCTGGAAGCTTTCAAATAATTAAATGTTCCTCTTCCTGGATAGGGTGCTCAGGCCTTGGCAGGGGCTGCCAAGGGTTTGGAGTCCCCATCCCTGGAGGTCTCCAAGGAAGGCCTGGATGGGGCACCCACTACTGGTGGCAAGGTAGGGACTGGGCACAGCTTGGACTCGATGGTCTTGGAGGGCTTTTCCAACCTCACTGAGTCTTTGATGTCAAAATCTGAGAGAATCCTTTGAAATCCAGGGAATGGGCCATGGGGGTTGCTGTAAAAGTGGGATGAGAATGGGTCAGGTTTCCTCTTGGGCAAACACTTAATTCCCAGTCTGAATATTCCACATGGGAACAAACCCAGTGTCTTCATGAGCTGCCATCAGTGCCTGGCTCTCTCTGTTCCCCCGTGGAGCCGATCCACTCTGGAACACGTGAGTTCTGCCATGTGGTTTTCCTCATTCACACCCATTCCATGGTCCCTGCTCCTCTGGATTCATCCCTCCTTGCTGAACTGTGACCCTCAGACTCCCGATTCCTCTCTCTTGAAGTTTCTTGTGTCATCCTACAGCATTTTTTTGCTCTCATGGTGTCCCCTGGGCTGTCTGACCTCCTCTGAGCCTCAGACACATCCATGTGTAATTTAATTGCCCAAATTCTCCTCCCACTCCTGTTTCCCAGTGCAGTCTTTGAGGGTTTTGATGGCTTTGCCTTTTGTCTGTGACACGAGGCCTGATTCATTCAAATCCTGCACTGCCAATCCCTTTTTCCCTGATGTCATGGAATTATACAATCCCAGAACAGTTTGGGTTGGAAGGGACCCTAAATCTCAGCCAGTGCCATGGGCAGGGACACCTTCCACTATCTCAGGCTGCTCCAAGCCCCAGTGTGCCACCTGGCCTTGGACACATCCAAGGATCCAGGGGACAACAAAGCTGTGCTGGTGGCTAGCCTGGCCAGGCCTCGGGGACTTATTGCAGAACATTTATAAAACATGCTCCATTTTATAAATAATGGAGGAGGGACAGAGAAAACCTCCTGTAAACTGAGTCAGAACAGAAGGAAGGTCCTTAAATTGCTTCATGTTTTTGCTGTTGGCTTCTCATTCCCGCTCATCCCTGGAAAACCGAGGGGTGTGTGTGTGGATGGCCAGTATCTCTGTTGTTACACGGGCATAGATAACATGGCTGATTAACCGTGGCTAATGAACCACGGCTAATTAAGCACAGCCATGCTTTGGGACACTCAGCAGTGCCACTGCTGTGGGCTGGGAGGGAAGCAGGAGCGGGCCTGTCCCTGCCCTGCTGCTCAGAGCTCCCTGCATCTCGCCAGACACTCAGACTCCTCGGAGCACTTTCACAATCATCTCTTGGCTCCTCAATTACCGCTTCCTCCTCCCCCGCCTCTCCCTCCTGTTCGACCTTCTGGTCATTCCTCCGGCGCTGGATGCGGAGCAGGAGCTCCACCACCCCTCCAATTAAAGGTAGGAGAGTGTGGCACATCAGAGTTGCCTAACGAGCCTCCGAACCCCCTCCACATCTCCTTGATCTCACTTTGGACCCATTTCGAATCCCAGTTTTCTGCAGGCAGCCGTGAACTCCCTGACACAGCGATTCCAGGGGCTGCTTTGCTTTTTTGGCTGTCAGTGCAGCGTTAGGCACTGACTGAAATCCCAGGTTCGCATCTTGCACTCGGGGGATTATTTTTAATTCCCGAAGCCCACTGGATGGAATGATCAGCAATCAAAGAATAGGCAGTTATCACTCTTGCAAACTTTCCTGGGCCTCAGTAATTAACCCAACAAATTAGTTAAAGGCTCCAATGCGGAAGGAGATCTCTAGACTGTGGTCAAGACGCACATTTAAGGATTTTTCCCTTAAGCTGCTTTTCTGGGGGAAGCTTTGATAAAAGCCATATGATCTCAATTATCATTAACTCCGTGTGGTTTCACTGCGTTTGGAGCTCTCAGACGTCAGCAGACAGGAGCCCTGTGTTCAGGCTTTAATGTAGGACTGGTATTTATGTAATTCCCGTTTGGATTTGTCAGCTGACAGCTGAAAGGGAAGATTTCAGACAATTTATAGGCGCAGCCTGTGGCCCGTTGTGCTGAGTGACACTTCCTCCACAGAGCTGATGTGACAGAGAGCTGCTCCAACATACTTTAAATGCCAGCTTCAAAAACCCAAACATTTTCATTTTACCTCATGTGCAGCCTGAAAAACTCAAGGGTGAGTTTTAAGGTGTCGCTGCTCGACAGTAGACTCCGAGTGATTTAATAAACTGATTTAAATCCTCTTTTTGGAGGATTCCTACCCTCTTTAAGTCCCTAAAACATCAAAGTGTCTCTTGCCATGAGCTTTGCTCCATCAGCCTGAGCCTTCCTCCCCAGGCAGCGGCAGGAATTCGGCAAACAGGGAGATGTGATTCACTCTTAAGATCTTCCAGTGTGCGGATGAGTCACTGATAAGGACATGGAAGTTGTGCTGACCAGATTGAGAGCACGCTGGGAATCACAGGATGTAGCTGGGAACAGATGAGGGAGCCTGAAAAGTCCTGTAATTGAGGAAGCGCAGATGAAAATCCCCAGCCTGGGGAGTTTGTTCCACTGGGAGGAAAAAAGTGCAGCTTAGGTTTGGGTTTAGGTCTGTTCACTGCTCATGAGAGTTTGGGGTTCTCAGCAATCTGGAGAAAAAAAAAAAACAAGGCTAAAACCAAACCACAAAATTAACCCTGGAGCATGTTTGTTTATTCTGTAATATTTTGGCTGCATGTGACTGGAAATGTTGGTTCCTGTGTTAGCTGAGCTTTGTGTCCATGTCTGACCTGGATGCTGGGGATAACCAGGAGGCAGAAACCTCTCAAGGAATTATATTTTCACTAAATTTGGAATTTTTGGTCATTTTTTCCCTAGCCACAGGTAAAGTTAGATCATAAAAGCCAAGGGAAGCTTGAAAATTTTCTCTTGGCTTTTTGTTTACAGGGCAGAACCCGGGGGTGGCTGCTTCCCTTAATTCACCAGAATTTCGGGGACAAGGAGTGGGGAATTCTGTTTGAACACACCACGTGCTCGCAGGCATTTTACACCCTTTTAGGAAAAGAAAAATCAACTTTTGTCTCCCAAGATCTCAGATGTCACTTCCATAGGTTCCCTTCACCAGCAGGACTGACAGAACATGATGGGATGTTCACCTTGGTCTCTATAGGACATTTGGGGACAGTTTGATGCCACTCTGCCTCATGCCATGATTTTTTTCCCAGTTTCCTGCTCATTTAAACCCTGCCTGGCTGGTTTTTAGGGCAGCAGTAGCCAGCCTGGAGTAGCACAGGTGGTGTTTCCCAGCGTCCCAACATCAGATCCTGGATGTTTTGCTCCTAAATATGCAGAAAACCAGGCTGGGAAGCAGCCAAATTCCTGCTTGGTGTCACACACAGACTCCTCCGGCACAGCAGGCCTGGACTTGGCCCTGGGATTCCTCACACTGATTCATCCTGAGGTTATTTTTCTGGGATATTGCCAGAATCATGGCACAGCTGGAAAATCTGATGCTGATTCATCACCCTTCGCCAGCTACTCCTCAAAAATCTCCAAGGACAGCATGCCAGGGATAGAGTTTCCCTGCAGCTGTCAGGAAGGTTTAAGAGAATTCCACTTTTTCTCAGGAAGTTTCAGAGTTTTTGGGTTGTCAGATGCTACAATCAAAAATACCAACTCAACAGCTTCAAGAAACACCTTAAGATACCTTAAAACATTTTCAAACTGCTTTAGTATTTTCCATTTTTCAACATTTTCAGCGTTTCTTTGCTTTACGATGTTCTGAACTCCTCAGTGTTTAGTTCAGAAGTTGAAATTTAAAATTCCCATGGCTAGTCGCTCTTGATTCATTGATTAGAAATTCTCCAGTATTTCTAATTTCTGAGATTTTTCTCACCCAAGGCTCATGGGAGCATAGACAGGCCCACATTTGTCTGTTCTTCCCAGATTTTCCACAGCAGGTGACACGCTGCATTCCATAGAAATGGGAGAACTCCCTGTTTCACCTGTGGAGCTCCCAATATTTGCAGTGTCCCCTGCCCCAGACAGGGCGTAAACCCAGGACACACAGAGGAAACCCCACAGATCAGAGGTTTCTCTGGTGACCCCTGGTGCTGCTGAACAGCCCAGACCAGGGTTTTTATTTGCATCATTGGTGATCTCTGCATGAAACTCCACCACCTGCACATAGAGGACTGGTTTAGGAGAAGAGTTCCATCCCTCTGGGAGGGCAACATTCCAGAATGATCCCAGGGTCATGGAACAGAATCTCCTGAGCTGGGAGGGACCCACAGGGATCATTCAGCCCAGCTCCTGGCCCTGCACAGACAGCCCAACAATCTCACCCTGTGCATCCCTGGCAGCACTGTCCAAACACTCCTGGAGCTCTAAATTCAGGATGGGAGGGAGGCGATGGGCTGATCCCAGGGTCTCCTCTCCCAGAGGAGGTCTCCTCAGAAGAAGCCAGAGGCTGTGTCACTGTCTGATGGGGTGACCCAGATTTGGGTGGAACCTCTCCCAGGTAACACCAGCAGATCAAAGAGCAGCAGAAAAAGCGAAGAGATTTGGGTAAACCTTCACTGGCCACTGGAAAACTGCTCCAGAAAACCTTGGAATGCTTCAGCTTGGAACAGACCTTAAAGCCCGTCTTGTCTCCACCCCCTGCCATGGGCAGGGTCACCTCCCACTGTCCCAGGCTGCTCCAAGCCCCAATGCCCAGCCTGGCCTTGGACACTGCCAGGGATCCAGGGGCAGCCACAGCTCCTCAGGAAGTTCTCCTGCCTGCTCACTTCTCACAGCCTTCCTCCTGCAGCACATCCCTCCCTGTCCGTGCCCAAAAATGTCCCAGGAGACTCTCCTGACTCACCTGTTTTCTTTCCTGGGCAATGATTCCACCACAGGGGTTTCCAAGGCTGGAAGTGCCCTTGGAAAATGCTTGTGGAAGGCTTTGCACAGGGCTGGGAATGAGAAGAGGCTGAAAAGTCAGAGAATCCCAGAGTGGTTTGGGTTGGAAGGACCTCAAAGCCCATCCAGTGCCACCCCTGCCATGGGCAGGGACACCTTCCACTGTCCCAGGCTGCTCCAAGCCCCAGTGTCCAACCTGGCCTTGGGCACTGCCAGGGATCCAGGGGCAGCCCCAGCTGCTCTGGGCACCCTGTGCCAGGGCCTGCCCACCCTCCCAGGGAGGGATTTTGTCCGAATCTCCAACCTCCATCTTAAAAGAACTGTCCCGGGCATCTCAGCAGCAAACCCAGGCAGGGAAGATGGCAATTCCCGCTGGGAATGTGAAAACATGCGGGCTTGGAATGCACAGCCTTGTCAAACAGGGGCTGGGCCCTGCCTTAAACACAGCCCTGGCTTAACCAAACCCAGCTAAGAAAAGCCTGCGGTGCTGGGGACCTGCAATTGCTGAGCTGGGCTGGGGTTGGAGGCAGAGCCACCAAGGGAACAGGAATTTAAACACAACCCAACAGCACAAAGCTGGGCTTGCATGGGCTGGCCTTGCTGCTGACAAGGGTTTGGATTGCTGGGAATAAAATATTGCCCATCAAATCTTTCCGTGACATCCCCCAGAAAAAATCCTGCATCCGTCTCATCCTGCTGCTCCAAATATGCTGAGGGAAGTTAATTAATTCTACTGAGCTTTAGATTGCTGTGTTTTATTAATCCTTCTCTGTGTTTTATTAATCCTCCTCGGCCAAGAATGCTGGAATTGCATTTCCTTACCCTTTTCCAAGCTTCTCCCATCTACACAGAGCCACCTCCAAACTAAATATTAGGGAAGTGCTTTTCAAGGCAATGCTTGGATCTGCTGGGTTTAGGTGCTGGCAGTGGGATAGGTTCCTGAAATCCCCAGTGATCCCACCACCTCTGCTCTTTGAGCTCCAGCTGACTGGGATAAATCCTGCAATGCCCTTTTCTCTGCTTCCAGGTGGAGGTGGGAGTTTGCTTTCAAAATGCGGGCAGTAAATGGAATTAACATCCTGACAGCCCCGGAGCAGCCCCTGGGAAGCTAAAAACAAGGTTTAAAGGCTGCTGTGAGGAAAAATGGCCCCAAACTCCTGGGAAGTGTCCTGGTCCATCTTTCTCTGCTGCCCTCAGTGTGTATCCCAACGGATTTTCATCACATGGACAGCCCTGCACTCTAGAGACTACAAAAAAATGAATTAAATGCTGTTATTTTTAAAAGAAATCGTTAAAAACCCCACCGTGTGAAGCCTGATTTATCAGTTTTTAACGAGATCACCATCTGCATAAAGCCGAAGCAAAAAATCTCCAGTAGAGGGAGTGACCAAATTAAAAATTCCACCTAAAGTGCCTCTGGAATTTCGTGCCGCTGGTAAAAGTCTTTATTCCTGAAATGTTTGGGAAGCAGGGAATTCTCTTGCTCACGGCCTCACGTGTGAGGCTGACACATCCCACACTCAAAAAGCTACATTAAATGTGGGAGCAGATCCAGAAAATTCCTTCTTTTTGCAGCTGTGGCTGCTGTCACCGTGCCCTCCATCGGGATATTTGGGATGTCACAGGCATGTGTGACACCAATCACCCTGGCTGGAGGTTCAAAAGGATCCCAAAATCCCAGCTTTGATCCTCCCTGAGCTGAAGGCCAAACAGGCACTGTATTTCCTTCCCCTGCTGGAGAAAAGTCCTGATTTATCCCAAGGATTAAAAGCTTGGGTGGCTTTTAGGAAGCCCTACAACAACAGCTTGGAGGTACCTGGGATGACGGGGCTCATCTGGCCCTGTCCCTTTTCCAATCCATCTTTATCAGTCTTCCACTGGCACCTAAAAAAGACTTTTTTTTCCTCAAAGCAGCTTAAAAAAACTACTCCTAACCAGGGTGATGCTGAAAGAAAAAGCCCCTTTTTTTCAGTGGACTTTAAATTCCTATATCGGTAATTCCCGGGTATCCATTTTTCCCATCACATCTCAGTTTAATCTTCTTTTTCTGCATTGTTTGGTTTTGGCTTTTTTTTTTCCCAGCCAGCATCAGAACCCTGAACTGGGATTTCACAGGTGCAGTTTTAGAAGCCTGAAGTTTGACAGCTCCTCACTCAAAACCTGTCCTAAGGTAAAACCAGTATTTATTCTATTTCAAAATACGATAAGAGAAGCAGTGTTTGGGGAATGAGGAGAAAGAATTGAGGGCAGTAAAAGGAAGGAAACACACAACCCCACCTAAAAATGAACTTCCAGCACTGATTTTAAACAGGGAGGTTGATAGACAATTAAATTGTCAATAATCCTTTATCTTTGTCCTTTTTTCCAGCTTCCCAATGTATTTTTTTTGCCTTCTGTACCCAGGCTGACCTGGCTGCCCAGTCCCGTGTCAGGTGAATTTTTGAAGCCCTATAAACTTCACAGCTGCAGCACACAAACACTTTATTTTTATTTTCCTTTTTCCCCAAGACAAACAACATAATCTCCCTTGGGGAAAACAAGAGGGCTCCAAGTTTAGCAAGCAGGCTGCAGTGATCATTAGTGCAGCACAATTTCATGGCAGGAAGTCGCCTTGGATCCCGGCTCTGCATCCCAGACATTTTATGGGCTGGATGCAGAAAGCTCAGCTGGGGAATGTTGGGGTTTTTAACAGCCGTATTTTGGGCCCATAAAATAACCAACTACAACGGTTCATTTTCACCCACACACCCAAATTGCTGGTTGGGATCACAATTTCAGGCCCCTGACACCCCTTACACAAACAGACAGCACTCACCAGCAAAAAAAAAAAAAAGGCAAGGCAGGAGGGGAGGCTCGGGGGATTGGGATGGGAGTTAAAAAAACACCCAGCAAACGAGCAGCAGCTGCCTGATTATACCCTGCAGCCAGGCTCCCCAGGAAGCGCTTCCCAGGATGTGCTGTCTCCCAGTTCTCCCATCTCTCCATCACCTCTGCCTTGCTGGGCTCTCCCACCCTCCAGCCCAGAGCAGCTTCCAACAGCAGCAGCAACTTTCACTTTGCTTTAACTCTTCCCCAAGCTCCTTCCATGGTTGTTTTGGGTTGGAGGAAAATCCAAAGGTATGATCTCCTCACCCTAACAAGCACTTAGTCCTGCTTGAAATACAAATACACAGCACGGCCAAGCCAAGCTGGGAAATATTTTAGCGTTTGTTGGTCATTCGGTGCAGGAAAAACAGGGAAAAAGGGAATAAAAACTTGTTAGGATGATGATTTGGTGGAGCGAGTGGCATCCCAGCCTGTGGCAGGGGGTGGAACGAGAGGATCCTTCAGGTCCTTCCAATCCAAACCATTCCATGGCTCTGTGATAAATCAATACCTCTGTCCCTAAAAACTTGATACCCCTCATCACCCTCATCTTCCAAATGAGAGGATTTTAATTCCAGATTCATATTGACACAGGATGTCTCTGCTGGAAATAAACTTCCACCAAAGCTTTTCCAAACCACCTCAGGACTTCTAACAATTTCTAGCAGGGACTGGGAGCCAAATCCGTCCGAGAGCTTAAGAAAAAAAATCCCAAAATCCCAGAATCCCAGAATGGTTTGGGTTGGGAAGGACCTTAAAGCTCATCCAGACATGGGCATGGACACCTTCCACTATGCCAGGCTGCTCCAAGCCCCGGCCAACCTGGCCTTGGACACTTCCAGGGATCCAGGGGCAGCCACAGCTTCTCTGAGTAGTGACTAATTACTCTGAGTAGTAACTCCCAAATACCAGCTACTCAGTAACATAAATGGGATTGGAATCAAAATGGATTTTTTCTGGGATCTTCCTGAGATGGAATACCAGGCTAAGCACCCCGAGCTGCTGCCTTGGCAGGCCCTAAAACAAGGAAAAGGGGTGCTGGGCTCGAAAGGGGCAGATTGCTGGAGCAATCCTGCATTTCCCGAAGCAATTATGTGGTGATGATTAAGGAGGAACTTTCTCTAACCTCTTTAAGCCTCACTTTCAGTGAGAAACTCGCACCAAGCATAGAAAGAGTTTTAAACATCTTAAAAAACTGGCTGTAAAATAGAGATTTAAAGGTGACTGAGCCCCTCCAGCCAGATCTTTCTGCCTGGTGTGATCAACCTGGCCTAAAAAAAGCAGCTCCATCCTGGAGGCAGCACACTGCATCTCCTTTTTCTGCGTGTTCCCACTCCTCTGAGCCAGAGGGGAGCTCAGCTTGTAAACACAAATCCTTTGGAGTCTGCCTGGGAGAGGTGATGTTTGTCCCGAAGCCACCTCCCAGGAGCTTCTCTCCTTAAATGGCTTCATTTCAGAGTGGCTCACAAAAAAGCAGCAGCTTCCTTCTGGCTTTCCTGGGCAGAGAATGTGGGGAGAAGCTGGAATCCTCTGCCCTGCCAGGAGGGGTTTTATCTTCCAGAGGGCCTCCAGCCCTGCTTCCTGGGTGGAACATGTGCACACTTGGGCATACAGAGCTGCTCTCTCTGGGCTCCTGCATCCTTCATCTCTCACCCAAGTTCCCTCCAAGACTGATTTCCAGTTTCCAGCCCCCAGGTTTCTCAGTTTGGATCCATCTGCAACCTTCCAGCCTCAATCTCTGTCTCCAGCAAGGCTCTGGATGAAGTTCCTTGTTGCTCTCATGGGATGCACTGCAGGAATTCTCAACAGCTTTAGAGGCTTTTAAAGGAAAACTTTAAGTTCTATGGGTGCTGTTTCTGCTGGTGAGCCAGGGATTTACAGGGAGAGGATTTACAGATCGCTGGGTGATTTCTTTTTATTTTTAAAATGGAGGTAATTTGAACAGCAGAAGCTGCTGCTGGAGGTTTGAGGAAGGGCATCCCAGATCAATGTGCCTTGCAAGGCACCATCACTGGCACTGGTTTTCAGAGAATTCCAGACTGGTTTGGGTTGGAAGGGACCTCAAAGCCCATCCAGTGCCACCCCTGCCATGGAAGGGACACCTTCCACTGTGCCAGGCTGCTCCAAGCCCCAATGTCCAGCCTGGCCTTGGACACTGCCAGGGATCCAGGGGCAGCCCCAGCTGCTCTGGGCACCCTGTGCCAGGGCCTGCCCACCCTCCCAGGGAACAATTCCTTCCCAATATCCCATCCAGCCCTGCCCTTTGGCACTGGGAAGCCATTCCCTGTGTCCTGTCCCTCCATCCCTTGTCCAAAGCCTCTCTCCATGTTTCCTGTCAGCTCCTTCAGGCACTGCAAGGCCACAGTGAGGTCACCCCAGAGCTTCTCCTCTCCAGGCTGAGCAATCCCATCTCTCCCAGCCTTTCCTTATCACCTCCATGGCCTCCCCTGGACTCATTCCAACAGCTCCATGTCCTCCCTGTGCTGGGGACCCCAGGTCACTTCTGGCTCTTTCTGGGACATCGTTCTCAGCTGGAAAGCTGCAGGATCAGCACGTGGCTCAAGCTGCCCTCACTTCCAGGTATGCAGGACCCTAAAACTGGTAACTGGTATAAAAGGTCAAAAGGGGAAAAGAAAAAAATTATATCATTGTAATGGTATTGAAGAGTTGGTCTGCAGTCAGAGAATCCCAGACTGGTTTGGGTGGGAAGGGACCTTAAAGATCATCCCTTGCCAAGGGCAGGGACGCCTTCCACTGTCCCAGGCTGCTCCAAGCCCCATTGTCCAGCCTGGCCTTGGACACTGCCAGGGATCCAGGGGCAGCCACAGCTGCTCTGGGCACCCTGTGCCAGGGCCTGCCCACCCTCCCAGGGAACAATTCCTTCCCAATATCCAACCTAATTTTTCCCCTTTGAGTTTGAACCCCCTCCAGTTCCTGCTGCAGGGTCCCTCTCCAGCTTCCCTGTATCCCTTCAGACCCTGGAAGGAGCTGTGTGGTCTCCACACAACCTTCTCTTCCCCAGGCTGAACATTCCCAGCTCTCCCAGCCTGGCTCCAGAGGGGAGCTGCTCCAGTCAGGACATGCTGGAGCCTCTCCACATCACAGCTCAGCTTCGGGGGTGCAGCAAATATCTGAATTTACTGCTAGGATGACATTCCAGCTATGAATCCATGATTCCAGCGCGTTGGGGAGGTGGTGGAAAAGCAGCTGCACATCTCACTCACCAAGGTTGTGGCAGACACAATGGAAAATATTATTTCTCTATTTTTGGAGGTCTGAAATCCATGTCTAAGAGAGGGAAGAGGTGAAATGTTGTGTGACATGCAGAGGTTTCTTTGTTTTAAATGTGAAATACATCTATGTATCCGTATCTATCTATCTATCTATCTATCTATCTATCTATATAAATATATAGTTGTATCCTAAGTTATGGCATTCAATAACTACCAATAGCTACACCACCCCTGAACTAACTGTTTGCACCACTGTGCAAAACCAGAGGATTTCTGCTATTTCTCACTCAGCTTCAGTCAACGCTTTTACACTTCAGACTCTTGGTTTGGGGCGAATTTTTCTGACTTTCATGTTCCAAGATTTTCCTTTATTTCTGATCAAAGCCACACACCACGAGCTGAGCCAACCCAGAACCACCAGAATTCGTTTCCAGATAGCTCATTTTCTGCAAATCACATTACAATGGCTCCACTTACGGCGTGGTTTCCATGATTGGAAAGGAATTTAAAAGCAAACTTCAGCACTCAGCAAATCCACGGAGGTCCCATGACAAATGTAGGGAGCTAAAAGCAGTGAGGGAATGCTGAGCATGGGATGCTGCAGGCTCTGAGAGCACAGCCTGGGTTTCGTGATTCACCCTAATACTTGCCATGGAAAATGAGAAGATTTAATCTGCCTTCCCAGCACTGGATGGTCTCTCCTAAATCAGGATCGATCAACACAAGGCAGTGAAATCTGAGCCACCGAGTTGGGAAAGGCTCTGGAGTTGCTGATATTGGGTGGTGTTGGGTTGGTTTGGGTTTTTTTGAAGAATTACTCCTCTGTGGAGTACTAATCCAAACCTGAACTGTGAACTCCACCACCATAAACTCTGACGCGCTGGGGTGGTGTCAGGAAGGAGGAGAATGGACAAAATCCCACACTTTGGGTTTGGGTTGGAAGGGATTTAAAACCCATCCAGTTCCACAGGCAGGGGCACCTTCCACCGTCCCAGGGTGCTCCAACCTGGCCTAGGACACTTCCAGGGATGGGAAGGCCAAAAACTTTTCCAAACCTAGGAAGATGCTGAGCTGTGGAGTCCAAAGGCTGGGAGAGCATCCCAGGGAAAGGCTGGGGCTGGAACTGCTGGTTGGATTTATGATTTTTGGTGCTGATTCCAGAGGGCTCTCTAGGCTCGGCTCTTTCTGACTTTTATCAGGTGTGGCCTTACCGTGCTTCCCTGTCTGTGTGAGTTTCCCCAGAGGGAAATCTCCTCCCCCAGTGCCATTTATTCCTGTGTGGTGTTTTAGCTGCCCGGCACCAAAATCCCAGGGTACATTTTCCATACTGATGTGCAGATCCCTGGTTTTTTGTGGTATTAGTGGGAAGAGTGGTGATTCCATGAGCTGGACCAGACAGCAGCTTTTCCTTGCAGAGGGCACTGACTCCCTGCCTCTCTCCCCATCCTGTTGTTCCTAAAATCCACCACCGGGAGCAACCTAACCTGCAGCTGGATCCTTCTGAAGTGCAAAACTCAATCCTTACGTTGTAAGAAGGATCTTCCAAGCGGAATCCCTGAATTTGGTAGATTGTCCTACCTGCTTTTCCCCTCTTCCTCACAGCCTTCCTCCTGCAGCACATCCCTCCCTGTCCGTGCCCAAAAATGTCCCAGGAGACTCTCCTGACTCACCTGTTTTCTTTCCTGGGCAATGATTCCACCACAGAGGTTTCCAAGGCTGGAAGTGCCCTTGGAAAATGCTTGTGGAAGGCTTTGCACAGGGCTGGGAATGAGAAGAGGCTGAAAAGTCAGAGAATCCCAGAGTGGTTTGGGTTGGAAGGACCTCAAAGCCCATCCAGTGCCACCCCTGCCATGAGCAGGGACACCTTCCACTGTCCCAGGCTGCTCCAAGCTCCAATGTCCAGCCTGGCCTTGGACACTCCAGGGGCAGCCACAGCTTTCCTGTGTCACCACCCTCCCAGGGAGCAATTCCTTCCCAATACCTCACCTAAATCTGCCCTTCTCTACCATTTTTTGAATATTTTAGCCCAGTCTAAGCATGAGCCGGTCAACCTCCAAGCACAGGACTGTTTGCCCAGTGTCTGCCTGGGTCTCTCATGTGTGAGAGAAGATCTGTGGAGCAGCAAGGAACACATTTGTTGAACTCTCCCCAGTGTGCAGCCTGTGCCCCTTCAGAACACTCAGAAGTAGAAACGCTAAAGGGAAAAAAAACCCTCCCTTTTTATAGCCTACTGTCTCGTTGAAAGTGATTTATGAAACGGAGCTTCCTGCCCACCCAGTGCACAGAACAAATACAGACAGAGCTTTGAAATAGCTGCAGCACTGTGCTATTTTCAGTAATATTTAGCTCAGACTTAGCCAAGAAAGCCCTCTAAGCTCAGCAGACAGACATAAAAAGAAACGCTCTTTCTGCATTTTTGTGTGTGTGTGCGTCTATTTTGGGTTTTGCTCCTCTTTTCTCCGGTTCCATGTCTGACTATCAGGGCAGCCCCAGCTCATGGGAGCGGCCTAAGCTCAGTGCTCAGCACCAGCAGCAGCTCTGGAGCACACGCCTCGTCTTCAGTGCCTTCATAACCATCAGCCTGTGCTTGAATTGAGATCTTTTATTTCTTGTAGTGGAGCTGATCTCTGCTCCCTGTGACAGGGACAGCACCCAGGGAATGGCTGTGTCAAGGGAGGGGCAGGTGGATATTGGGAAAAGGGGGTGGTCAGGCACTGCCCAGGCTCCCCAGGGAATGGTCCCGGCCCCGAGGCTGCCAGAGCTCCAGGAGCGTTTGGACAGCGCTGCCAGGGATGCCCAGGGTGGGACTGTTGGGGTGTCTGTGCAGGCTGGATGATCCCTGTGGGTCTCTCCCAGCTCAGGAGATCCCATGATTCCATGATAACTTGTTGAACTCAGTCCCTTCAATAGCAGTGGAAAGTGTTGCACGAGTGGATCATATTTTGTGTGTGTGTGTGTTTAGGAAGCCCCATTTTCCTTTTCCGTAACTGAGATTTTGTCTTGTCACGAGATGTCCCCTGTCACAGGTGGCACCAGGATGGCAGTGAGAGGACACTGTCCAGGCCATTGCCAGCTGTCTTTTCTTTCACCTTTACCTGCCAAATCTGAGCTGTGACTTGTTTTCACAGTTATGCTGGGAAGAAAAGATAAAACCAAGCCTAAACCCAAGTCCTTTAGGCTTGCCAAGTCCATTTCTCCTGCCCTCATCACAGTATAAACTCAGATTAAACACACAGTGAGGGTTCACCAGGATGCTCTTCCCTTTTCCCTGGCAATTTGGAGGTGCAGTGTTATTTTTTGCATGAGGTGGATTCGTATTTGTAACAGCCTGATGATTTTGGATGGCTGCAGAGCTCCAGCATCCTCTTCCAGCCGGGAAATTTTTGGGATGGTTATGGCAAAGCATCCCCTTGGCTTGTGCTGACCTTGTTGCTCCTGGTTCTGTGTCTCACACCTGGCTTTTGTGGCATGGACAGCAGATGCAACCCAAGCTGTCCCAGAGCACCCTGTCACCTCCTGCCCCCCCGGGAATTCATTTTCCTTGTCAGGAATCCTCGTTCCTGCAGGAAACTCTCACTTGAGCAGTTCTGGTGGGTGGGTGCTGGCAGGATCACAGCATTGCTCCAGACTGAGTGCTCTGGGTGCTGTCTGCTTCTGGATATCTGGATCCTAAATGTAATCCAGAGTTTGTCCTAACTCCGTGGAAGTTTGGGGTTCTCCTCAGAAATTTGTGAGATTCATCAGCATTTCAGTTTCCAACTATGTTTGGGGTTCTCCTTGGAAATTTGTGGGATTCATCAGCGTTTCAGTCTCCAACTACTCCATCTCACAACCTATGCAATATCTGCGAAGCTTCCCAGCTCATCCCAGTTCACACACATAGATTTCCCTCTCATTTTCCTGCTTCCAGTTGCTTTTGTTATCCCCCAAAAGCTCTGGGATCTGTCTCCCTGACAAAAGAGACATCAGTGGGGCAAAACTCTCCTGAAATCTCCTCATGAGCCAGAAAGGTCCCCCTCCCTGGTGTTCCCACGCTGTTAACACGTGGTTTGCTTCTTGTGGTTGGCTTTGGAGATCAAATCCATGTGCTGGGGTAGGAAATGCTGGGGAAGGTCCGTTTCTCAGGATGCTTCATCAGACGGGATCCTTTAGAACATACATTAAAAATACATCAAACAAACCCATTATTATGGTTCCCCTGCTCGTTCTGAAAACACCACCAGTGACAAGGACTCGGGATTTGTGTTGGTGTTGCCTTGAAATTAAATAAAACCCCCTACCCAAGTAGGACTCCAAAAAAAAACCTTCCAAAATGATCTTTGAGGATGAAAAACACCGTGTTATTTTGGTTTGATGATGTATTATCCAGCTGCACAGTCAGATTTAATAAATGAGACTCCACTAGATAGAAAAATGAGTCATGATATTGAATTTCCATCCTCTCCACAACAGGACAGGTCACTTCTGTCACTTCATTCTTCCACCTAAAGCAAACTTTTTGCTGTGCTTTTCCCTTATTTGGGAATCATTTGGGATGTATGCAATTTACTTTTACTCTAAGAAAGAGGATAAGAATTTCAAAGGCAGCAGCTCCAGAGCCTGGGTATAATGGGATGAGCTCAGGAATAATGGGATGAGCCCAGGTGTAATGGGATGCTTGGTCCTCAGCCCCATAATCACAAGAAATAGCTCCTCATCCACGACTAAAATCCTGATTTCCAGCCTTCCTGCCGCACTCCTCAGTGAGACACATGGCTCCTTACACATGGCTGTTTTCCCTTCTCCTCCTAGCCCAGGAAAACCTTCGATCCAGCCTTTCTGTCATGCATTAGGAACTCCACAAACATGTCTATTTAAGTACCAAACCACATGAGCTCAGCATTATTCCATGGCTCCAGCACACATAAATTACAATGGATTGTGCGGGAGCACCTTTGATCCAGGAAAGCCCACACTGAATTCCCTTGGAGGAGGCTCAGAGCACTGAATGCTCCTTGTCTCCCTCTCCTCTCATCCCTGATTTTGGATTGCTTGCTCTGTCTGCACCGCAGGCTACAAGGAAAGAAAGCACAAGGAGTAGCCCTAGGAAAATCAGGCTATTCCATGGATCCAGCCTCTTTCCCTGACATTAATTTCCATGTGCAGCATCTCAAGTGGCACTCACAGAAAATCCCTTGTCCCCAACGCCACATCTGTCACCGTAAAAGCGCCGGAGTAGAACAGCAGCTTTGGGGAGGAAAAATGCTGTAAGGTCCCAATTCTCCAAAAAAACCCCTTGCAGCCAAGACTTCTTCCCCATCAGAGGGCCTGTCCTGGGATTTTGGCCTCATCAATACTGCAGGAATCTTGTACAGTGACAATTTTTTCAGCGGGGCAGTGAGGGAGATGCTGTTGTTGGTGGAGGAGCTGAGAGACAAAACCACGTTTCCTTCTTCCCAGCTCCCTACATTTGACCCAGTGGGACATCTGTGGCAGGTCGCCAGGCCTAGGATGTCCTGTCCCCCCCAGCTGGCAGCTCTTTTCTCCCTTTTGGAGAACCTTTTGGCTGCTGCTCTCCGGTTGATTCCACTGCCATCAACACCAGCAGCGGGAAACACGCCGGCGGTGCTGAGCTGATGGTTGGGCTTGATGATCTTGAAGGTCTTTTCCAAACTTAATGGCTCTATGAAATCATTCCATGAAATAATTCTGTGAAGTGATTCTGCAAAGTGATTCTGCGAAGTGATTCCATGAAATGATTCCATGAAACGATTCTGTGAAATGATTCCATGAAACAACTCCATGAAACCATTCTGTGAAATGATTCCATGAAATCATTCTGTGAAATGATTCCATGAAACAACTCCATGAAACAACTCCATAAAACCATTCTGTGAAACCATTCCGTGAAATGATTCCATGGAATGATTCCATGAAACAACTCCATGAAACCATTCCATGAAATGATTCCATGAAACAACTCCATGAAACCATTCCGTGAAACGATTCCATGAAATGATTCCATTAAATCATTCCAAAAAACTATTCTGTGAAATCATTCTGTGAAATGATTCCGTGAAATGATTCCATGAAATGATTCTGTGAAGTGATTCCGTGAAATCTTTCCGTGAAATGATTCTCTGAACTCTTTCTGCCTGGGTGGGGTTTAAACACTGAGGAACCATCGTGACTTCCATGAAAGTGGGGAGAAAGAGAAACGCTGCTCCTGATGCAAATGGCAGCAGGAATCGGTGCGTGCTTGCCTTTGAAGAGTTAATTGCTTGTTGTTGATTAAGCAGCATGAAGCGCTGCTCATCACCACTGAGGAAAAGCCCTGTGCCAAGTGTTTGATTTTGCACTCTTTGTTTGTACGTGTAGAAATTTAAAGCCACGAAGCTGGGGAAACTCTACCCTCAAAGCGAGGCCTTGCTCATGTGTTTGTATAAACACGGGTTTACAGAGCCCTGCAGGACAGTTTGACTCGGATCCCATTATTCCTCCCTTGGTTTTGGCAAGCTGGGACACCCTCCCAGCCCCAGGCTGAACATGGGTGAAGCCATGTGCATTAAGAAACTGATCCTGCTGTTACGGGAAACTTCTCCCTTTTAAAGGGTTTTGGATCCTGATGTGTCTAGAAGTTCACCCTTGTTGCAATAATCCTGAAAAAAGCCCTTTCCTTCTATTTAGTCAGGGTACTGTAAAAAGTACCTTACAAAAGGGTGAAAGCAGAGAGGAAGAATTTATAATTATCCTTAATAATTAATTCTTCATTAATAATTATGGTTCCTAAGCTAATTCACAGCTGTTCTAGCTGCCATTCCTTTTATTACTGTAATATATATATAAAAAATAACCTGTATAATAGGTTATATATGGCTGATAAGGGCCTGAAAATGTTGCTGTGTGTGAAACTGTGCTGCCCCATGTCTGTGTTCTGTTACTGTGCACGTACCGTGAAGAAGAAATGAAGAATTAGAGGATTTAAGGAGGAAACCTTTCTCCAAAACTCAGGGAATTTGCAGCACATGAGGAAACACTCATGTTTTTTCAGGAGCATTGTCTGGTTATTCTTTTCTCTGATAAGAAAAAGACAAATTAATTGATCTTTGGTTTAAGGACACTAAAAATCATCCCTGGTTCCTGAGGCTGAGGGAGCCTTTAGGAGTGATGCATCTGGGACAGGGGAAAATGCTGTGCTCACACCCAGGGTGCTGCCACTGGGGATCCTTTTTAGGGCCAGCACAGGCTTCTGGCCATGTTTGAGGTCCATCCTTGGGATCCAGGGACATCACTCAATCCCAAATGCATCTGCCCCTTCTTGGACCTGCTGGTGCTGCTCTCCTTGAATCCATCACTGATGTTTCTCACACTGAGCCTCCCCTCCCTCCGTTTTACCCTTTCACTCACCAGTGCAAACCTGCAGCCCAAACTGGAGCAAAGAGCCTCACTTTTAGGGAGATTCCACCCTTTTACTCTCTCCTGAGTCAGAGGAAGTCACACTTTGGGATCCTGGGTTGGAGGAAGTCCCTTAATCCAGGACTTCCAGCAGGATTAAGGCATCCCGTGGCACAGCCTCTACTCAGCTCCTAATGGAACACCCAGCAAATTCACCTGGCTCTGGCAAAGTCCCATCTGCTCCCCTGACCCGGAGTCCCAGCCACCCTCACGGATCACATGGTGATCCCAACATTCCTCCCCTGAAGGAGCCATTCTCCCCCTCAGATCCCAACATTCCTCCCCTGAAGGAGCCATTCCCCTCAGCCACCCTCAAGGATCACACAGTGATCCCCACATTCCTCTCCTGAAGGAGCCATTCCCCTTCTGCTCTGCCTTTTCCTGGGCAGAACTGAGCTCATTTCCTCTCCTTGCTCCATCCCTGCCCACCTTCCCAGTGGATATTTCCCTGGGACTCACAGCAGCTGCCTGTGAGTCCCAGGGACCTCTCCAAACCCAAATTTTGGTCAGAGGGAGTCATGAACCACCAGAATCCACCTGATTCCTGCTGGATCCTGAGGGTTGTTCCAGATGGACGCTGCCATATGGCAAGAAAACCCTATTTTTACCATTGTTTAATAAATGTACAGCCCAAGCAGAGCCCCACCCTGGCTTTGTCACTGCAGAAGAGGTGCCCATCAGCTTTAGGGTGCCTGTGCAGATGCTGCACCTCCAGAGCATTTCTAGGAGTAAAGGATACACAGAGCTACACCCACCCCAGTATTCCCTGACACGGATCCATTCCCATCCCGTGGCTTTCAGATCCTCTCGAGAGGAGCAGAAAGAGCTACAGGAGCTGCCAGACACTGGCCTGGCTGATAATACACAATGCCTTAGGCAAATCAACACACAGGTGCTCAATCCCACCTTTTCCCAGAGTTTCCTTGCCTGGGAAACATCAGGATTTCTGTAGGCTCCGTATATTAGGATGGAGCTGTAGGGTGTCAGGACTGCTGTGTGGTTGAACAGCACCTGCTTGACACCTGCTTGGGGGGACAGCTCAGAGCCTGAAAGCAAGAAAAACAAAAGATGTCGTGCTTAAATGAAATAAAGATCAAATAAAAGGTACAATTAAAATACCCTCTCTAGGTTAAGATCCACCTGCCTCAGCCCCTTTTTTCCCCCCAGGGAATTTTTCCTATGGAAATACAGCTGCTGGAGTTGTGTTTAGCCACGGAACGCCTTTGGGAAGCACTGCTGGCAGTTGCACAGGTTGGGTGAACACGGATGGCTTATCCCCAATATTTATGGCCAAGGCACAGGTTTGTGCAACCACACGTGTTGGACAGAGGGATTGGAGTAACAGGAGCAGCTGGAATTTTTTTCCTGGTCTCATTGGTGCCTGGAGCTTCCCTATCCCTACTCCAGCCTCTGACTCAGCCCAGGGACTCATTGCAGTAGAGCCAGCAGGGCCACTGTGGCTGGGGACAGTCCTGGAGATATCGGGCTCCTCTTGGGGACAGAGGTGTGGCACAGGCCATCAGGGGCCAGGCTGGCATTGGCCCTGGCCAGCGACCAACCCCCGCCCTGCCCTTCACTCACTCCCAGGATATGGGGAGGAGAATGGAAGGAAGAAAGATCCATGGATTTGGATAGTGACAATCTGATAAAGCAAGCACCAGCTGTGCATGCAGGCAGAGCAAGAGGAGCAATTCATTACTTCTTTCAATCAAAACCAGGAATTCCTTCCCTCTTTCCATCCACAGGTGGCTTTTCAGGGACTTTCACATCCTCAGCACGGGCAGTGGTTGCTTGGAAAGCCAAATTCCATAACCATGGAAGTGTCCCACCTCCTTTCTCCTTCTTTCCATGAGTTTTTAGTGCCCACCACAATGCCATGACCTCAATGATCGGGTCTGTCCTTTGATCAGGAGTGCACCTTAATTTTTCCTGTCTCCGTCCGCCTGCTTTGGCAGCTTGGATCTGATTTCCACTTTCCATGGTTTCCTAAAACAAAGAGGGTCTGTCGATAAAGAGAGCACAGGGCCTTTCTCCTTGTGATATCTCATTGTGGGGTGGAGCCTCCTGGGCACGAGCCAGCTCCTCCGGGGACTCTGAGATCCCTGCCTTGCAGCCAGTCTGGGATCTGCCTCCTCCAGCATTCCTGGGAAGCTGGGGCTCCTGCTGGAACCCACTGTGTGATTAACACTGCTCCTTCACTCCAGGGAGCTGTGGTTTCCTGAGGTGCAGGGAGCCCCATGGATTCCCGGTGCAGCCTCTTGGCTTGGCCAGGGAAGTGCCGAACCCCCTGTGCTGGCCCTGCTGAGGGACCTCAGGGCTGTGTCCAGTTCTGGGCCCTCCTGGCCAGAGAGCCCTGGAGGGGCTGGAGCGTGTCCAGGGCAGGGAACGGAGCTGGGAAGGGGCTGGAGCCCCAGGAGCGGCTGAGGGAGCTGGGAAAGGGGCTGAGCCTGGAGCAAAGGAGGCTCAGGGGGGACCTTGTGGCTCTGCACAAGTCCCTGACAGGAGGGGGCAGCCGGGGGGGTCGGGCTCTGCTCCCAGGGAACAGGGACAGGACAAGGGGAAACGGCCTCAGGCTGGACCAGGGGAGGCTCAGCTTGGACAGCAGCAGGAATTTCTGCATGGAAAGGGTGCTGAGGCCTTGGCAGGGGCTGCCCAGGGAGCTTTGGAGTGCCCATGCCTGGAGGTGTCCAAGGAAGGGCTGGAGGTGGCACTCAGTGCTCTGGGCTGGGGACAAGGTGGGCATCGGGCACAGCTTGGACTCCGTGGGCTGGGAGGGCTTTTCCAGCCTCAGAGATTCTGGGATTCCATGATCACAGTGCCATATTCTGCTTTTCTACCACCACCGTCTCAAGTGTCTCAAGCCCAGGTCACAGAAACACTCACTGGGCTGTTGAATGATTTTCCTCTGAGCCAGTTGCTCGGAATCATGGAATATCCTGAGCTGAAAGGGACCCCCAAGGTTCTTCAATTTCAACTCCTGGCCCTGCACAGACACCCCAACAATCCCACCCTGGGTGTCCCTGGGAGCGCTGTCCAAACGCTCCTGGAGCTCTGGCAGCCTTGGAGCTGTGACCATTCCCTGGGGACCCTGTGGCTTGATAAGAAGGGACAGAAGGAGTTGAGAGGAACATCAGGTGCATCAAGTATAAATTTTTTGCCTTTATTTCATCAAGGTTTTGTGTGTCTGGTTAGTGTTTTACAACATGCAAAGATAAGAAATACTTTTAAGGGTGGAGCTAAAGCCAGCGGTGGAATCGCCATCCCTGTGGAATCCCTATCCCTGGAGATGGCAGAAAAATGGGGAAATGTGGTGCTTGTGGACGTGGGTTAGTGGTGGACCTGGCAGTGCTGGGTTAATGGTTGAACTCAATCACCCTGGAGGCCTTTCCCAACCTTGATGGTTCCGTATTTCTGGAGGTATGGCCAGGAGACCACATTTAACCCAATTTCCCCTCCAGTATCACCAGCAAAAGGAAACAAGCGGATTAAGGCAGCACCAAAACCTCAACCCTGGTCCTGCCTTCCAGCCACCCTGTCCTGGCTCCTCCTGCCTCCCACTGCCTGTCACAGTTCACCCCCAGCCCTTCCATGGGGAAATTCCTCCTGGTGTCCAACCTGAGCCTTCCCTGGTGCAGCTCGAGGCTAAAATAAAGCTCAGTTTTGTGGCTTTGGGGTTTGCGTTTTACCGTAGCAAACACAGAATAGCCATAATTACTTGATTAATTAATGATTTTTTCAGGGTCAGAGCAGTACCTGGCTGCTTCATAGGTGTGAGACTCAGCCTCCCAGCTTTATTAAACCTTTACAAGGGACTTCCTGACAATGCCCAGGTGCTCACGCGGAAATTTTCCTGGATTTTTCCATTTTGCTCTGGATGTTGGGAGCAGAATAAAAGAGCATGTTATGATGCACAGTAACCTGCAGAGATTTGGGGATTTCTGTGTTCCGTAGTCCCCTGCATCTCCGGATGTCATTTATCAAAACCAGCTGCTCTTTATATCACTAAGTCTTGTATCGATGTCTATTTAAAGTTAAACCAAGAGCCAAAGAAGCCTGCTTTGATTTAAATAAATCAAAGCACATCACAGTCACAGCAATTAATAATCCGAGGCTGGGGCAAACATGAAGAGTAGGAGAAATCCACTCAGGCAGGGTTGTTTTTGTTTCTCGCTGCTTTTCTAAAGCGTATTAGAAGCAGGGAGTCTTTGATTCGGCTTCCACAAAAATCCCTCGGCAACAATAGGAATGAAGAGGTTTGATCCTGGCAGTCTGGGTGAGCAGCCTGTGGAAATCCAGGCTGGGGTGGATTGCAAGGCTCCCTTATTTATGACAGGTCATGGAAAGAGAACTTTCACCTGGATCATTCTCGGCCTGCAATGCGAAAGCTCCTGATGCAGGCCAAGGTCTCAAGCTGTAATTATGCTGCTATCAGGTATTAATGAACCATGATTCAGGTGATTATAGCTGCAGGAGAGCCTTGGATTATAGGACAAACTTCAAATCCAATTGAAGCAGCAAAATCAGTGTGAGTTTATTCCTGCTAGGTCAGATTTTGGGAGCCTTCCTCTGCAGAGTTTTGTGCCTCTCTCCCATCTACCCCAGCACCAGCTCTGTGTCACTGGAAGAGCCAAACCTTCAGGAATACTTTTGGGAAGTGGCTAAACATTGTCCTGGTGAGAGGGCCCCATTCTCCAGGGAAGAGAGAAGGGAATCACTGGAGGAGTCACTGCTGGAATCCAGTGGAGATTCACGTTTGTGCTCAGAGTAGGAAAGTCTCACCCAGCCTTCCTTCTCTTCCTGCTGGGAAATTTGGTGGAATTCCAGACTGGGCCAGGCTGGAAGGGAGCACAGAGGGCACCTGGTGGCACCTCCCTGCTCCAGCAGGGCCATCCCGGAGCACAGGCACAGCACTGTGTGCACACAGCTCTGCAACAGCCCCAGGGAGGAGAGCCCAGAGCCTCTGTGGCCAATCTGCTCAGGGCTGGGCACTGCCCAGGGCAGCAGTTCTGCCTCCTGGGCAGGGCAATTGCTGGGCTCAGGCCCTGCCCCGTGCTCTTGTCCATAGAAGATTTCTAGGGAGAAAAGATAATTTCTTATCACAAGGCTGAAATGAGTATTTGTTCCAGGAAGCTCTCCAGTGATAATCCCTTTTTCCTGTAGGAATAATACTTTGGCAGCTTGGATTATATTTTTAGATACCTTTAGACTTTCCCCAGAGATTTTAGAGAATGGCTCAGTGACTCCACAGACATTTTATCAGTACACTTTTAGGCTGGCTTAGGAAAGTTGTTGCATCCAGAGGCCAAATTCCTGCCTTCAGCTGCAGGCAGGCAAGAAGGGCTTAATGGGATGCTGGAAGAAGCATTATAAACCTTAAAAAAAAAAATAATAATACCGTGGTGGGAACCTTTTATCCCATCCAAAATATATTTTTTAGCTTATCCAAATAATTTATGGCCATTGAAAAAGATGGGAAAATGCAGGATTTCCCCCACATTTCGCCCCCCTCCTTTTTTTTTTTTTAATGCTTCACTTTTTATTCTGAAATGAGTTTTCTACCAAATGCCAGCTCCGAGGACGAGTTATAACAGACATTAAGGGAGCTACAAGAAAGGTGGAGAAGGACCATTTCCAAGGGATGGAGCGCTAGGACACAGGGAACGGGTTCACACTGCTAGAGGGCAGGGATGGATGGGATATTGGGAAGGAATTGTTCCCTGGCAGGGTGGGCAGGCCCTGGCACAGGGTGCCCAGAGCAGCTGGGGCTGCCCCTGAATCCCTGGAGTGTCCAAGGCCAGGCTGGACATTGGGGCTTGGAGCAGCCTGGGACAGTGAGAGGTGTCCCTGCCCCTGGCAGGGGGTGGGATGAGTTGATCTTGAAGGTCTCTCCCAAGCCAAACCATTCCATGATTAAAAAGATAATGTTAAATAGTGACTCCTGCTCTGGAATTCCCATTCCCACCAATTTGTTTCCAACTAACCCAAACCCAGCCTGTCGTTTCTTCCAAGCCATCAAATTCATCTCCTTCAGCCAGCTGCAGGGGAATCAGTCTGGGATGAGCAAGTTTTTCCCGTCCTTTTGGATCCTCCTCCAGAGAAATAAAGGGAGAAATAAAATCTGGGTTGACTTCCACCAAAGAATCCACAGAACATCGAAAGGTGTTTCACTCGGAAAGCAAGAAGGAAACAGTGCTGGGAGGGAGAGGAAAAGTGGGATTTACTCTCTCCTGCATCCAGTGTGACTGGACCCTCACCAAATACGAGAGGGAGAGACTCCAGAGTTACAATTACTTGCAGTTACAGCTGATAGTTACAACTGTTACAACTTCACAGCTGTCACGGTTTGCAGCGTCTGGAGTTTTCTGTCAGTTTGGTTCAGGTCTTGGTGGGTTCTGCAGGTGTCTTGCTGAGCCTGGGGTTTGCTTAAGCCTGAGCTAGATGTTTGTAGGTCTAAACCTAAACTCTGCTCCTAAGGGGCTTCTAGGATTTTCACGCTCCCAGAGCCAGCAAGCTCAGCCAAAACTCTGTCACCAGCCCAGTGCTCTGCTGGGCTCTTTTGGAACTTCACAGTTAATGGAGAACACCAAAAATTTCCACTGATTCTCTCTCTGATATACTCAATAAAAATTCGCCTTTCTAATCCTCTCCCAGGCCTTGGGCTTAGGCTGCACCATCAAAGAGCCCCTTCAGTGGTCCTGCAGCTCAGCTCTGAGGCG
Source organism: Aphelocoma coerulescens (assembly GCF_041296385.1). Taxonomy (NCBI): domain Eukaryota; kingdom Metazoa; phylum Chordata; class Aves; order Passeriformes; family Corvidae; genus Aphelocoma; species Aphelocoma coerulescens. Next base: position 1,780,307 of record NC_091020.1, read on the forward strand.
TTTGAGGTTTTGTGACTTTGGCAAAGCCTGGTTTGGGTTCACGGAGTTTGCCTGCTAATTTAGGGCAGAAGAGTGCATTTCACCACCCTTTCAGATCATACTGTGTTTGTCCAAGGGGTCACACAAAACAAACATGTTTTGCTGCCCTGGGGAGCTCAGGACACCTCTGGTAGAGCCCAAACAGGAGTTTTATTTGTTGACCTCTGTATATATAGTTCCCCCCACACCTCCCCAAGGACATGTTTTTCACTCCATCCTCTCTCCAGGTTGATTCCTTACATTCCCTTCTTGTTTATCAGAATTGAAGTGAAATTCCAAGTGATCTGTGTTTTGATTTCAGTAGCCAAGTAGTCACAGGGTGCATCCACGATCCTGTTTAGTGCCCCAGACATTCCAACCGAATTAATGGAGCTCGGGTACCTGGAAGTTGCATCTTACAAAGAAAATTGGATAAAAGAAATACGTATAAGCTATTAGGGATATTTTTTTTACTTAGTGCTTCTGCTGATAGTGGCTGCCTCTGGATCCCTGGAAGTGTCCAAGGCCAGGCTGGACGGGGCTTGGAGCAGCCTGGGCTAGTGGAAGGTGTCCCTGCCCATGTCTGGATGGGCTTTGAGGTCCCTTCCAACCCAAACTGTTCTGGGATTCCACTGAAGATTCAAAGCACATCGGATTCCCCTGGTACAATCAGCCTGGCTCAGTTACCCTCAGGGGTTTTCCTTCAGGGATTTCTCCACCACAAGCCCTGGAGATGACTGGAGTGACTCTAAAACCTGTCCCTGGTCACAGCACTGGCATCAGTCATAGTCAGGATCAACCAATAATCGAGGTAAGGGTGACAGAATCCCAGAATGGCTTGGGTTGGAGGGACCTTAAAGCCCATCCAGTGCCACCCCTCCCATGGGCAGGGACACCTTCCACTGTCCCAGGCTGCTCCAAGCCCCAGTGTCCAGCCTGGCTTTTTTTTCCAGCTTGGAAAAAGATTCGTGGTTTCAGGATCTGGGAGGCAGCAGAACTGGACCGAGGATCAAGACGTTTTGTGGCTGGAATTTGAGAGTGGAGGTGATCCCCCCGTGCCTCACTGCCAGCAGCAGCCGCCCCGGCGGGGTGAGGACACATCCCCACCTCCAGCCTGTCCCAGGAGCTGCCAGCACTGACACATTTCCTTGCAGCGCCTGCAATCAAAGGAATTGCCGCATTTTTCCGGAGGGGAAGCCGCTCCAGTGGAAGCGAAGTGAGACGGGGGGATGATTCACAGCTTTCCTGAGGCGCCGCTGTTTTCCCAGCCAGCTCTGCAAGCCATTCATCATCCCTGATCCCTAGGGACGCGGATCCTCTCCAGGGAGCGTCTCCCTTCCCTCGCGTCCTGCCTGCCAAACCCCAGCCCGGGGATGGGAGCAGAAAATAATTACTTCACAGCTCGTTTTCCTCTCCCAGCCGATTTGTGCTGCCGAGCTGACCAGGGACATCAGCCCGAGCTGCTCCGGGAACCTGTGCCCTTCCTTCAGGGGATAATCAGGAGCAGACCTTGGAGCGGCTGCTGGGAAGAGAAGGAAAACTGCTCCTCAGGATCCTGTTGGGGAGCAGCCACACTGCACTGTGAGGGGCACGCGGGGAGATGTGGCATCACCACGGCTCCCTAATGGATTTAATTTACTTTATTTTAATTTATTAATTAAATTCCTGCTTTAGCAGCCATGCTCACACACAAACCTCACCAACACCTCACCTCACATTTCCTGGGATTTCAGTGCTGGCTCTGCAGACGAGGCAAGAGCTGCTGGTAATGGGGAATGGCGGGGGGATACTTGGCAGTCAGGATCATCATGGAATCACGGAATGGTTTGGGTTTGGAGATCCCTGAAAGCCCATCTTGTTCCATCCCCTGCCATGGGCAGGGACACCTTCCACTGTCCCAGGCTGCTCCAAGCCCCAATATCCAGCCTGGCCTTGGACACTGCCAGGGATCCAGGGGCAGCCCCAGCTGCTCTGGGCACCCTGTGCCAGGGCCTGCCCACCCTGCCAGGGAACAATTCCTTCCCAATATCCCATCCAGCCCTGCCCTCTGGCACTGGGAAGCCATTCCCTGTGTCCTGTCCCTCCATCCCTTGTAAAGAGTCTCTCTCCATCTTTCTTGTCAGCCCCTTCAGGCACTGGAAGGCCACGATGAGGTCCCCCCAAGAGCTTCTCTTCTCCAGGCTGAACAATTCCAGCTCTCAATCCCAAGGGAGAAGAAGGAGGACAGAAATCCCTTCCCGCAGCACATCTGGTTGTATCCAGACCTCTTTCAAGTACACGAGAGTGGTGTTGCAGGATTCTGTTCTTTCCCATGTGTTGGGGGAGCGGAATAAAAGGCAAACAAGCAAAATAAAATCCAATCACACAAAATTCCTGCCTTTCTTAATTTCTCACCAGAGCTTGGAGACGGTTTAGGCAGGAGATAGTTAAAAGCATGAGGTCATGACGCTGTACAACTTCTTCCCATGGCCTAGGACTAATTTTTTATCATAATTGTTATTTCCAGGGCAAATTGAGCTTATTGTACAAGTGGCACCTTTTCTTGAAAAGCCTGTTGCTTTCAACTCTTCTTTCCAACTTTTTCCTCAAGAAACGAGCCCTTTCAAACTTTTTCATGATTTTGCTGTCTGGTCATTGCTTTGCTTCCTTTCCCCTGGAGGATTTTCAACAAAATATCAGCGAGCAGGGACAGCAGCATCTCCTGCAAACCCTCAGCAGTGTTTCCATCCAGATTTTCCTCTGCCCCCAGCTCCAGTGTAACAAAGGTGATGTGGTTTTAATTAGTTTGAAACCCCGTATTAGAAAATAGAACCATGTATTCCCAGTTCCATGCAAAATCCAAGCTGGAGCCGTATTCCCAGCGATGGGGTTGGGTTGGGTTTGATCCACATAACTCATTTCCTGTTTTCCCAGTGGTCTGTCCTGGTGTTCCTGGAAGAATAACGTTGGTCCAGCATTCCAGGAGAAGAGGAATGTTTTCTCACTGTTTCCTCTTGCTTGTCAGTGTGCTTTATAGGATGCCCAGGAGAATTCTTGCCTTGCAAATTGCTGTTGCTTCCTCTCTCATGAGCTCTCTTAGGAGCCCCAAATTTCCCCAAGTTCCATTTCCCAGATTTGCTCTTCCCTCCTCCAAAAGGTGATGAAGGAGAACAGGACTTGGAAGAGAAGCTGATAGCCTACAACTTACCTAGTAGCTGTGGGGTCCCACTCCCACAGGGAAGATTTGTAGATGCTCGTGGTTGGAAAAGCACAGCAAGAGCCAAGAGGGTGCAGAAAGAGAAGTCCCAAAGTTTTGTTGAGTGACTGCACACTCGGCAGTGTAACTGCTGTAAATTTTCCCTGTATTTTCCAATAATAATTAAGATAAAAGAGTAAAAGAAGAGAGGGAAGGGTGAAAACCAGATACCAGCTAGGAGAGGAAAGGAGATCACCCATCCTGGATCCAGCATCAATGCAGGTGTTCGAGGTCCTGGTGCAGCCACCCCGGCTTTGGGGGTATCTTCTTAGAGGTGTTTTCCCCACCCGGGGATTGGGTTTCCTGCTCTTCCTGTAAATGGGTGAGCACATGCAGTCCATTCTTCTGGATCTTCCTGGAGATGGGTTCAGGGGCTTTGAGGTGGATGCCCAGAGAAGCTGCCCCTGGATCCCTGGCAGTGTCCAAGGCCAGGTTGGATGGGGCTTGGAGCAGCCTGGGACAGTGAAAAGTGTCCCTGCACATGGCAGGGGGTGGAACGGGATGGACTTTAAGGTCCCGTCCATCCCAGGCCTTTCTGAGATTCTGAGATTAAGTCCTTACTGCCCAGGCTCCTGCAAATGTCTCCATGGATCCCATTACTCAGCCTTCAGCTTGGAGATCCTTCAGGAGTCTTCATGGCTGCCACGGGAATGGACATTTACATGGGATGGGTCTGGCGGGTTCCAGGCACCAACCAGAGCCACTCCAGGCTTTTTCCAGATCTTTTTGGTGGGCATAAACTCACATCCCTCCTGCAGGGCCATGCCCTGCATCTCCTCATCCCACAGCAGAGTGGTGAGACGTGGCGGTCCCCAAAGAGATGCCATCCCGGTTGTGACCAAGGGGCCAGAGCCCAACCCTGCAGCGTGCTGGCCACTCCTGGAGCAGCCCCAGCATTTCACTCCCTGCCACCTCAGCTGTGCCAGCAGCAGAGCCAAAGATGTCTCAGACATCCCTCCCTCTTCACAGAGCAAATCCATCCCGGCCACCGAAGGGAGAGGGATACCAGCACTGGCGATCCCACAGGCTCCCTCCCTGTCTGAGCAAGGCACTCCTGCCTTTAAATGAGGCTCCCAGCGAGCTCCCCACCGAATGTTGCAAGGCAGAGCTCCTTAATGAGGCTGACGAGGATTTTTAATGTGGTAATTGCTGGCCCTGGCAGCGGCACAGACACCCAGACTACAAAAGAGTCACTTCAATGCAAGGAGCTGCCACTGAGCCCCACGTCACAAAGCCCCTCTGCCACAGGGACGAGGACGCTGCAAAGAAACACTTCTGGGGAACTCTCTCTCCTTAAATAACACATTTATAGAGCATCCAGATGTTGGGTTAGCACTTAACGAGTGTGGGAGAAAACAAAGCTCGAAGGGCTGTGTTTGGTTTGGGTTGGGGGTTATTTTCTCTCCTTGATCTCGTTTATTGAGTGTGTACAAACAGAGTGACTAAAAAACGCATAGGAAATCCACGGATGTTTCTCTGTGCCAAATAGGACTGGTCTGAGGGGACAGCTGGGCCCTGGGGGGTGAAGGTGGGAGGTGGGAGGATGACCCCCATCCCTGACACTTTGGGACAGTCACATCTGACCCAATTTATTCACACGTTGGTTGCAAGAAGCACGAGGGGGAGGTGGAGAAAACAACCCTCCAAACCTTGATAATGAGGTGCCAGAGATCCTAAAAAGACATTCAAAAATTGAGTTTTACGACTTCAACCAGGGATTTTTAACCAGCACTTTGTGCTCGCCTGGTCCTTCAGGGGCACCTTTGGGACCAAGGTGTCTCAAAAGGTCAAGGACCAGTTGTGATTTGGAAGTCTGGACCCACCACTGCACACCCAGGGCTTCACCAGCAGGTCAAGCCAGGAGAGCTGCTGGACATCCAGGCACGGGAGAGAGCAGAGATGATCCCCTAAACCCCAGAACCTCCATCCAGAAGAGCCTGGAAGCATTTTGGAGAAGCCCATTACGATCCCTGGAAACTGCTCAAAGCCCGAGCAGCGTCGGGAAGACAGAGCTTGTGTTTTAATGAGATCTATGGAGAGGAAATCTGGCTCCTTCATCCAAACTTCCTCCTGGAATGCCCCAGTTTTTGTTCTCCTCACTTCCTCTGTTCCTGGGGTGGGGAAGCCCTCAGCATCCCACACAGCTCTGCCGTGGGAGAAGCAGGAATAATTCCAGTTGATGCTGCGGGAGCTCAGGTGGCCATCCTGCTCCTCTCCTGGCCACTACCCGGCTTCCCAAGCCTCCCTTCCTGCTTTTACAGGATCCTCCAATTGCCCCAAAGCATCTGCCAGGGTGAGCAGTGGTTATTTCTGCGTGGGGAGAAGAGAGAAAACAAACAGTGGATGGCATTTGCAAATCCATTTTTGGGCATCCCCAGCCCCAGGAGGCTGCAGGAGTCTGGACATTCCCAGCCAGCGGGAAGTCATTAAACTGCTTTTAAATCCCATTACTGCTGGGATGTTTTGTAGGATTCTTGAAAACACTGGCAACCACAAAGTGAGGTTAGTGCAACCCCACTGATACGGGAGCTGCTGCGCTCTTCCAGATTGACTCACAGCCACAAAACACGGCCCACAGGCCTTGGTGTCCTCCAGGGGTGACAGCACTGGGCACTTCCAGAGGAAAAACTGGGATTTGAGGCTGCACTGCCGCCTCTGCCTCCACATGCCCAAGTTTTGTCTCTGTAGGAAACTGCCCTGCCTAAAACCTACCGTGTAAAACCTACTCTGCAGGTAAGAGTGGAAAGCAAGTCGAGTTCTTGGCTAAATTTGGTGGGTTTGGGATAGTTTTGAGGAACAGGGTCATCCTAGTCCCTGCGCTGGGGGCTCCTGGAATGTTTACCATCCATTTCTGGATGCAACAGAGACCCTGAGCCTAAGTCCCAGTGTCTGGGGGGATTTCAGACCCCAGCCAAGGTGCCTGGAGGATTTAGATGCCCTTAGGTAATACAGGAGGGTCAGGATTTGCCAGATCAGCGTTTGGGGTTCAGCTTTAGGCACCAGAACACATTTTTGAGCTGGTTTTAACTTTCTGAATGCTCTTCGCAGCAGGTGCTACAGCCCACGACTTCCCTGGGGTGGAGGCACCACGGGGAAGCTCATCCACACAAATTTGGATGAAAAAAGAAACTTGAGCAAGGATTTGAAAATCTTCGTCTGATTTTGCAAAGCTGCATTTGGGGGGAAAAATCACAGTTCCCATCTCTTCCCAGGAAACCATCCTATCCTACAGCCCAGAAGTGATGGCTGAGCCTGCCCCACGCTGGGCTTGGCTCATTCCAGTCTGGCCTTCAGCATGCTGCCAGGCAGCCCTGGTCCCTGCAAGGCTGTGCTGGATGGATGGCTTTGGCATTTGGGGTTTTACCCCCTTGCCTCTCTCAACTGTTTTTCCCTCCTTGCCCCAAAACATCCAATTAGAAATCATAGCTTGGTGTCCAGACATTGGGGAATGTGTAGGGATGGAGCAGAGGTTGAATTTTTGCCTTTGCCTTTGCCTTTGCCTTTGCCTTTGCCTTTGCCTTTGCCTTTGCCTTTGCCTTTGGATGGGGGTGGCCATTCTCAGGGTGGAGGTGGATTCACATGAGTCAGAGCTTTGCCTCTCCCTCCACAGGCAGCATCCAGCACCACCCACTGAGCCACAGCTATCCCAAATCCCATCCTCTGGAGCCTCATTCCTCATCTTCCCAGCTATCACTGCCACGTCTCCTGGTCTGAAGGCACCATTCCCACCCTATACTGGTCACTCCCAGCCCCCTCACCCTGTGCCTCTCCTTACCTCATCCTAAAGCTGTGCACATTTGCAAAGTTTAACCTGTGCCTTTTTTTTTGTGCATAAGATCCATTTCCTGGCCTGAGTTTCCTTTTTCCCATGACTAATTTCTGAATTTTCCAGCTCTCAATTGTGCTTTGTTAGAATCATAGAACCATGGCATGGTTTGGTTTGGAAGGGACCTTATAGATCATCCAGGGTCACCTTCCAGTATCCCAGGTTGCTCCAAGCCCCATTCAACCTGGCCTTGGACATTTCCAGGGAATGGGGCAGCCAAAGCTTCTCTGGGCACCCTGTGCCAGGACCCATAATTTGCTGGACCTCTTCCAAATCTGGTTGTTTTCTCTCCTTGAATCCTCATCCCCCAAAGAAACCCAAGGCAGGATGGTTATTTCAGAGCCTGCCCTAAATGTCAGAGGGATTTGAGGAAATTCCTCGTGCAAAGCCTTTCTGGAAAACACCCCTGCACGTGGGTTTAAAAAGTAATACAGAGCTTATTTCTGGGGACACTCCCCGTGCGACATCCACGACATCAAATTCAGCAGATAGGCTCCATATCCCTCTTTTTCCCCCCGTTATCTTGTAGGAAGCTATTATATCCTCGCTGCAAAAGCTTCCCTGGAGTCTGGCGGAGTGGGACGAGGAGCCGTCGCTTCCAAATCAATTCATGGTGGTCTCGAGCTCTGTTTTTGTTCTAGCACATTAAACAGAATGAAGACATATGTCTGAATTTAAGACATCCTTTGGCTTCCCTGTGCACACGAGCCAGCCGAGAAATTCGAACTATTTCAAAGCGCTACGAAAAAGAATTGTAGACACATCCTTTTGTTTAGGCATCTATTTTTAATTATCCTGCCTTTTAATATTCCTCTCCATTTGAGGATAATCAGGGAAAATAGATCCTGCTGGGCATTGTCATGCTTAATAAAAGTAAGGCTGAACATCTGCAAATTTGGCGACAGCGTGGCGCATCTGATGCACCAGCGGCCGAGCTGCATTCCCGGGTAATTATAACCCCACGTGCAGCTGGAAGGGTGGAATTCCCTGTTTACATCCATCTAGCACTTCTCCCAAACTCCCCTGGCTCGGGGTGCTAAAAGTTTGGGAATGGGGGGTGTTGTTTTCCCCCCAGTCCCTGAAAGATGGAAGGGCAGGAGGATGGAGCGCCGTCTACCCGTCAGTGAGGGATTGGGATCCAGGGAGGAACTCGTGCGAGGCAGGGCTGGCGTTCCCAAAATTAGCGCCGTTGGAATTAAATCAGTGAAAGTGAGAGCAGGCTGCAGGCTTTCTCTCCTCCTATTTATTATTTCGTTTTTCTTGGCAGAGCAAACCCCACATCCTGCAGCGGCTGCCGCGCAGGCTTTGCCGCATGCTGCAAAATTCCCCCGCTGCTGCAAGGGAAAATATGGCTTTTTCCCCAGGCAAAACACGGATTCATCCCACCTCTCCCTAGGCAGGATGCAGAGCCAGAGGCAATGTTTTCTCCCCCACCCCAAAGCTGGGCCATCCTGCCCCTGTGCAGGGCTGGGAGCTGGATGTGAATTCTGGGCAATGACCGATGAGCGTGGGCACGCGTGGGAGGAAAACTGGGAATGTCTGTCCGTGGGGCAGCTGTTTGCCTCCTGCTCCACTTCCCACACCAGGTTCTGTCCTTCCAGGGCTGGGGAAGAGGGGAAGCAGGAGGCAGGGAAAAATGACCAAGGAAAGGGAAAAACGTACATGGATGTGTCCCCAGCCCCGCTAAACACGCAAAGCTCAAACCTCAGCAGATCCAAACCTCCCTCTGAAGCACACCTTGCCTTCCTACCAGAATTCCCCACTCCACAGCTTCTCCCAGAGGCAGAATTTAATTTATGCCTCGGGGGACGGAGGGGATGGAGGATGCAGCGCACCTCTGGATACTGTTTTGGGGGACAGGGGTGGCCTCCTGCCCTAAATCCATAATGATAGGAAGAGATCATTTTTATGCCGCATCAGAATTCCATCTCTTGAAAGATCTTAACTTTTCTTTGGGACCAAACTGCTTTTGTGCACAAAAAATGTCCCAAACTGTAAGGAGAAAATGCAGGGGGTGAAACAATAAAATTATTGTGCCCACACAGAAAATTGAGGTTCACTGGTCCAGGTCCCCCAGCTGGCAGCAAAATGTTAGAAGCTACTAAATTATTTCCTGGGAGGCTGAGAGTGGAATCTTTGCTAGGAAAGTTCAGTCCTGAAGTTTTGGGGGTGTTTGAAGCATTTCTGCAGCCTTTCAGTACCTGAAGGAGGCCTAGAAGAGAGATGGAGAGGGACTTTTTACAAGGGAATATAGTGCCTGGACAAGGGGGAATGGCTTCCCAGTGCCAGAGGGCAGGGCTAGATGGGATATTGGGAAGGAATTGCTCCCTGGCAGGGTGGGCAGGCCCTGGCACAGGGTGCCCAGAGCAGCTGAGGCTGCCCCTGGATCCCTGGCAGTGTCCAAGGCCAGGTTGGACACTGGGGCTTGGAGCAGCCTGGGACAGTGGAAGGTGTCCCTGCCCATGGCAGGGGTGGCACTGGATGGGCTTTGAGGTCCCTTCCAGCCCAAACCATGCTTTGACTCTGTGATTCTGTGCTCTGATGCTTGAACTCTGGAGCAAAACCCCCAAATACAAACATCCCCGTCTTCCAGTGACTTTTAAAGAGAATAAAATTCTCCCTTGATCTTCACCCTTGGTCCGGGAGCTGCCTCCTCTCTGAGCCCTGAGCTTGCAGCTCCCTGAGGCTCCAGGAAGCCGCCCCAGGCAGGAGGAGCTGCCGAGGGTGAGAGGCTCCATTAGGAGCATCCCTGGAAGGAGAGGCAGCGCCGTCCCTCTCACATGTGCTCGGCAGCTGCCTGGCTGAGCGTTTGAAGGACGCCACAAATGCAGCTCCAGATGCTGGGGCTTCCAGAGAGCCCCACGGTGGACGCCACTCCGGCTTGTCCTGGCTTCTGCGCCAGAAAGGAAAAGGGTAATAAAGGAGCAGCTCCCGCGGCTGGGGCCGCAGGCTGCAGGTTTAGAGCAGCCCCGAGCAAAGAGGGAAGTGAGGCTGGAGGTGCAACCACAGCTGGCGCATCTTCCAGCAAGATGGGACCTTGGGCTGCTCCGAGCTCCACGATGCCGAGCGAAATCCCTGGGGTCGCGTCAGCAAGGCTGAGGCACGGTGGGGGTTTGCAGTTTCCAGGGTCTGTCTGGTGCTCCAGGCTCCCATCCCACGTGCTGATGACAGCAGCAAGCCCTGGCAGGGAGCGTGGACCGTTCCTGGTCACAGGAGCTGTGGTTCCTCCATGTGGATGCGCTGCGGGTTTGTGGATAAAAGAAACTAAAATAAAAAGAGGGAGGTGAAGATTTTAGGTCTATTTTATGCAAACTGTAGCCATGTCCTGTGGAGGGTAAAAGAACCTCACACCAGTAACCAAGCTTTAGAAACCTGCCCTAAACCTGGTATGGACTTGCGAGTGAAAAACATTTTCACAGAAGCACAAAGTCATTAGGGTTGGGAAAGGCCCTCGAGATCATCGAGTCCAGCTGCTCACTCAGCTCCACCGAACCGTGTCCCCCAGTGCCACACCCACACCCCAGGGGTGCTGACACCAACACTGCCATGAGCAGCTCATCCCAGCGCTTGGCAATCCTTTCGGTGAGGAAATTTTCCCTGATATCCAATCTGAACCTCCCCTGGCACTACTTGAGGCTGTTTCCTCTCAGTTTGTTCTCTGGGAGAGGAGACTGATCCTTACCTTACTACAGCTCCTGTCAGGGACTTGTGCAGAGCCACAAGGTCCCCCCTGAGCCTCCTTTGCTCCAGGCTCAGCCCCTTTCCCAGCTCCCTCAGCCACTCCTGGGGCTCCAGACCCTTCCCCAGCTCTGTTCCCTGCCCTGGACATATTCCAGCAAATTTTATTCCAGTTCAAAGTGCTTCTGCACTTCCATTCCCACATACCACGTTTTCCAGTGTATTTTCATGCCTCTCCATCGCAGCTCTTTGCATCAGAGCTGTACCAGGAATGCTTTGGAGGTGGCTCCCAATCCAGCCATGCAAACCCTGCCTCCCCACTGATGTGTCCGAGGGGTGTGGGATGTTTCAAGGCCAGAGCGGTGGGGCACAGAGGGCAGCATGACCAGCAAGGCTCCTGGTGTTCCTCCTGCTGAAATTCCAGGTGTAGGATTCCAGGTGATGGATTCCCCCATTGACCAACCACCCATTAGCTGCAGTACAATCTCACAGAAAGCTTCCACTGCCTCCAACAGACCCCAGAAACACCCCAGGGCAGAATCCCAGCTCTAACACATCCTTAAACTGAGCCATTATCCCCTCTCCATGGTGGTCTGGGGGCAAGGGACACAGCCAATCTGTGTTCCACACGGGAGGGAGGGAACAGTCGCCTGGGATGGTCTGAAGGTTTGATTATTGCTGATCACACCCCAGATACCTGGAAATAGATTGGGATTGACCCCAGGTGTTCCCATCCTTTGCCTCTTGGTTGCTTGGGCTTTGCCCTGCTCTGTAGTGACAGCGAGAGATGGGCAGGACCCTTCCTGCTCACGCTAATTCAGCATCAAAACACCACCAAAAATCCACGGTTTATGGTCCTTTGGGCTAAGAGCCTTGGACTAACCAGCAAGGAGCAGCTGGGATATGGAAGGAAGGTGTTCCCAGGACCAATTTCTTTCCCTGAGGGCTGCTTGTGCCATGTTTTTCCCATCCCCTGCTCCCATCCCAGAGCTTTGTGCAGCATCTCTCCAGGCAGAGCACCTGATCCTGCTCCAGGTGTGACCCCCTTGCAAGCACAGCCACAGCCAGTGCTGTCTTCCAAGAAATCTCCTTCTCTGGCACATCAGGAACAAGCCCAAGGAGCCAGTCCCAAGTTTCAACAGAGAGATATCCCTTGGGAAGAGCCCAGCAGGGATGTGACCACGCTGCAGCGACATTCCTTATACTCCCTGTGCACTAGAGGCTCCTGGATCATCTCCTGCACCCAGCCACCCACACCATTCCATATTTATTCATCATTAAACAAATACAATCAGCCCCCACATTCCAGGCTTGCAGCTAATTAAAACCACCGTGGGCTTTGTTATCCCAACTTTTCCTTGGCTCCACTTTCCACAGCCCAAAAGAAATGAAAAGGAGTCGGTTCTGGCAAGGCTCTTCCTCCTCTGGCTCCACATTCCTCGGGGTCTAACGGGAATTGCTCAAATTCTCAGATGTTGTTAAACAATCAAAGGATAAATATTCCATCCCCGTCCCGATTTTCCTGGGGTGGTTGTGGTTGCAGGGAGCAGCTTCTGTCGAGGGGGCTGAGCCCAGCAGGCCTTGAGCAGCGGTTACTGGATGGCCACAAATTAGAGGCAGCCAGAAAAATAAAAGGAGGGAGCCTGGACCACAAGCGAGAGCAAGACGAGGATGAGCCAAAGGGAGGGATGAGCTGAAGGGAAGGATGATCCAAAGGGATGAATGTGCTGATTTAGAGGGGCTTCCCAATTGCCCCAATTCCCTCCTTGGAACTCCCCCTGATAAAGGCAACGAGTCCCACGCCCCGGTGAGGTTCAGTGCCCAGGTCCGGAGCTGCACCATCTCCTTTCCACATCTTTGTAGCTTCTCTACTCCTCAAACCATCCCGAGGGGACGTTTAAATGTCCAGGAGGTGTTGAAACCCTTGTGGAGGCCCCGTCAGGCTGTGCTGCCCCAGGAGAGGGCGGAGGTGCTCCTTCCCACCCAGCGTGGCACTGAGGCGGCCTCGGGAGCCACCAGCACCCCCCCACCTTTATCTGGCGCCTTTGGGAAGTGTCGCGTTCCCGCTGCTGCTTCTCCCACTCCCAGCCTGTCGCAACCCAGTGGCGTGGGATGGAGATCCAATGATTGGCACTGAAGGAAAACAAAAATAATCGGGGTTTAGCTGGAGAAGTCTTTGGGCTGCAAGAAATTTTGTGCCTGGCTGGGTGTTCCCGTAAGCAATTAAATGGCGATGTCAGGTCTTTAGCGGTGACTTCTTGAAAACAGTTACTGAGGGATTTCTTCCTCAGTGTTTATTATTTGGGTATTGTTTGATTGAAAATGTGCAGCCAGCAGCGATTCTGCTGGTTCTTACACTTGCCCCCGACACAGGAATGGTGAAATATGGGTTACGCTTATTTTTAAAGGATTTTCAAGTCATCTTTTTTTTCTTTAGTTAGAGGTCTGCGATTTAAAATCACGTCAGGGAGACAAACCATGAGGCGTGAAGCTCAGGGATTCCAATATTAATCCAGCCCTCAGGGACCAGCATTTTCTGTCAGTGTGAAAATGACACCCCACAACCTCTTAAACGAACAGGGCATTTATTTAAAAGTGACATTTTTGAATGCTACCACGCATCTTTTAGGGTCAGTGCCATTTTCGAGGTTTAGTAGTGGTGGATGCAACCACGGAGGTCTTCGGGGATAGAAGGGGTGAGGTGTGTAGGAGAGGGAACAGCACCTGGTGGAGAGACTGGGATGTGGAAAAACAGATATTGGGAAAATTGCCTCTTCTTCTCCTAGTTTTCTTTTCCTTCCCTTGCTCCCTCATCATGCCTTCACTCCTCCCACCCTTTGGAAACAAGCGCCGTATTTTATCCACCAGCACCACCCCCCCCCGAGGGCCCATCCCTGGTGTTTGCCCGAGCAGCAGGTGACTTCTCCCGGCTCCAAATCCTCTCTTTCCTCCCTTTTTTTTTTCTCCCCCAACCCCGTTGCTTTCAGGAGCACCGAGATGAAAGTCCCCATTAAAACCCGTGTCCCCATTAAGCGACGGCCAGCTCGGGTGGCACTTTCATGTCGCAGTGCCCTGTTTGTCCCGGCAGAGGTTGTTTGTCCTCGGCACAAGGCTTCAGCCCCGAACTTTGAAGTGGCCCGGGGGCTCGGTGTCACCGCTGGCGCGGTCCCCGCGCAGATAAAGGAGGTGTCGCCCCTAACGCGCCCCTTGACGCGGCGCTGGGTGCGAGATAACCCTGCCTAGGTAATCCCGGCCCTGATAAAGCCGCGGGATGTGCTGCCCTGGTTTCCTAACAGCTCCCAGATCTCCCAAATTAACACCTGGCCCAGATCAAAGCGCTCGAGTTCCTTTCTTCGTGCCCTCACCTTAGGCACCGAACCCGCTCCTCCTTGAGCTCGGCTTAATGGTTAAACTACCCCGATGGGAGGCTCCGTAGGCCTGCCCGCGGGCATTTCCCAAAATATCCTCCGGGAGAGGGAATGTTTTCCCTGACAGGATGGAGATGACACCCAGCAAGTTGATTATTTTTCCACTGTGTGCCTGAGCTTATAAGAAAAGCAGGAAAACATTTATTTGTATTTATAAACAAAATGAGATGATCACAGAATCCCAGACTGGTTTGGGTTGGAAGGGACCTTAAATCCCACCCCATTCCACCCCCTGCTATGGGCAGGGACGCCTTCCACTATCCCAGGCTGCTCCAAGCCCCAATGTCCAGCCTGGCCTTGGACACTGCCAGGGATGTTTGAGGAGTTGGATCTTCCTCAGCCGGGCAGCCACGTCCAGGACAGGGGATGTGGAGAGGAATAGATGGAGATCCCTGTAAGTCAGTTAGAAAATTTTGCCAAGTGCAGAGAAATCAAGGCGTCTTTTCAGGCGGTTTCATCACCTGGAGGGCTCAGGAGGTCTTGAAACTGCTGCTGGGCTTTGCCCTAAAGAAAGCAAAATAAAAGCTCCTATCTTCCCTCTCCCTGCCTCTCCCTATGCAATATCCCAGTGATTAAAGCATCCTTTTAGGATGTGGGAGATGCACATTGGAGTTCCTCCTTGCCTGGAGGGGTTGGGACCTAATCTCCAAATGCCTGGAGAGCATCCAGGGCAAAAGCAGGAGCAGGAGGAGAGGGAGGAGGAAAGATCTCATCCCACCCACCCAGCCCCACATCACCTCTCGTGGAGGGCTAGCATTAAAATAAAATAAAATAAAATAAAATAAAATAAAATAAAATAAAATAAAATAAAATAAAATAAAATAAAATAAAATAAAATAAAATAAAATAAAATAAAATAAAATAAAATAAAATAAAATAAATAAAATGAAATAAAATAAAACCCCTCTCTTTAAAATGACAAATGAAAGCAAGTGTCCTTGTAGGTGATACAGAAGAAAGGTTGGCATCTTCATTTTTACCCACAGAGGTAAAACAAAATAATATCCTGGCGAAACCAGGAAATTTCATGAAACTGTAATGAAGTTTAACAAAACTTTCACTTGAATGGAGGTTTTCCCACGGAAGAGCAGCTGGTGACTTTCCCAGGGCAAGGAAAGGGTTCTGGACAAGGAAGGCAAAGTTTTATCGATTGTGGTTTGAAGAAACGATTTGGAAAGCAAATGTTTGGAGCACGAGGAGCGAAACCTGCCCAGGAAAAGCAGTGCTGGGTTTGCTTTGGCTGTGGTCTCTCCAAGGTGCCTTTAACCGCAAGGAATTCTTCACTCCTGGGCTTCTCCCACTTCCCTCCTCGCAGTAACTCCTGTCCTGGATGCGTGGCAGCAGGGAACAAATGCAATTAGTGAGGAATATGTTGTTTTACCAGGGTTTGCAGTCCTCCCTCCCACAATAATAAGGGGGTTAAGCGTTTCCAACGCTCCAAATTGTTCCTCCAGCAAGTTCAGTGGGTTTCTAATTCCAATTTGTTCCTCCAGCAAGTCCAGTGGACTTTCTAATCCTGATCTATTCCTCCAGCAAGTCCAGTGGGTTTTCTAATCCTGATCTATTCCTCCAGCAAGTCCAGTGGGTTTTCTAATCCTGATCTGTTCCTCCAGCAAGTCCAGTGGGTTTTCTAATCCTGATCTGTTCAAAAGGCTGCATAAGGGAGGTAGGAATGACTCCACACTAAGCTGGAGGAGGTGATGCCTTTGTGCTGATGGACCTTCACCTCTCAGGTCCTGCCTTGTTCCTGGCAGGTCTGCAGTGAGCTGGGGCTTCCTCTGCAGCCACAGATTCAGTGGTGGGCTCTGGAGCCACCAAGACCCTGGAATGTGGAGTGAGGTTCATCATCTTTAGCTCAAAAATGAGCTGGATGTGTCCTTGGAAGTACCTGCTAGGGATGGGATTTGGTCACCTAATGGAGTTCCTTGAGGTGCTCTGAGGGGTTGTGTGGAACATCTCCAGGTCGTGCTCCTCAGGGTTCAAGTCCCCTTTGCGTGGAAGTGCAAACGAGGGGTGAAATGGGTTCCTGAAGGGTTTTGGGGATGCTGGTGAGGTCAGGCAGGAGGATCCTAGGCCAGGCTTTCATCTGGAGCAAGCAGCAAGTGGAAGAGCAGATGTGAGATCTTCCTCCTGCACCTCCCACCTGCCCTTTTGAAGTGGGAGATTAATGACCAAATCAGTTTGTTGACTTTTCAGGGGCTGGAGCTGGGCTGGTGGCAGAGTGGGACACTCCAGGAGCAGAGGGATGCTCCTGGAGTCTGCCAAAGCAGCTAATCAACAAAGATAAATGGAATGTACTTCCAGGTTATTAATGACTTCCCAGCACGGCAATCCCCAGGAACAATAGGGAAATGTTTACCCAGCGGGTTATAGCTTGACTCCGGTTAACGCTGCTCAATTAACCCGTGTGTGCTCCCAGCAGCGTCCTGCAGGGCCGGATCAAACGGGATGGATCGGCTTGGGAAGGGGGAAGGAGAGCTCAGCGGTGACTTGGGCTTCCTCCGGCGTGTGGAGACGCTGGGAAAAATAATTGGGAGCACTCCGGGCGCGGTGCTGCTCGGAGATGAGGCACTGTGTTTATCCGGCCCTGTTTGTCCAGGCTTCTCCTTCATCTTCAAAGCCCTTGGAGCGTTATCCCGTTAACATCCGAGTGGGAAAGGCAAGCAGCGGGCACTGGGCTGGGGCCAAGCGCCACTGGGAGTGGGCTGGGGGGGACCCCCACCCCAAATGTGCCCAGCACAAGGAAAACCCACCCCACTTAGGTGCTCCCTCTGGGATAAGGATGCTGAGCAGCCAGGAATTTCCTGGGAAAATTCAGAGGCGCATACCTGGCCTTGAGAAACCATTCCCAAGGGATAAAGTGGGTCCTCCCCGGAGGGTTTTGCTGGAAATGGGAGCTGAGCACCCACGTGCACTCACACCCACAGCCCCCCAGCGTTTTCTGCCCACTGCTGGTTTTAAACACAGGATTTTTCCCATTTGGGAAAAACAAAAAAGGGTTTTTTTCACCCGTAGCTGCCCAGTGGAAGCAGAGCCAGAGCTCCAACAGAGCCCTCGAGAACCCGAGGTTTGTTTTTGCATCGCTTTTCCGAACAATCTGAACGCTGTCATTTTAGCCTGTGGTTCGGCTGAAAGCAATCTCAGGACACAGAGCAGCTTTTCCATAGGCAATGGCTTTATAGGGAAAAGTTGCCTAACTTTTCTCCTTCTCCTGCCTTCCTTCCAGGCCGAAGTTGCCAGGAAAGAGCTCCCAAACCCAGGTTCCAGGGAGGAGGGATGTGGAGCTGCAGCAAGGCTGAGAGCAACGTGGTTTTAAAAGGGAAAGAAGTGAAATCCCAAATGTTTCGGGGTGGCCACACAACCCCGGCACTGGTCCCAGCCTTGCCCATCATCAAGTGTTGCTCTCCAGGAATTCTCCATCTGCTGCCAGCTGCTGGACAAGGAAATCAGCGGGAATTCCGGCTGCCAGGAGCAGGGAATGAGCACTTAAAACCTTGAGAATAATAGGATTTAATTAGAATAATATGGAATTTCCTAATCATACCCACGGAGGTTTCTATAAAAACGGGATCACAGAAAGCTTTGGGATGGAAGTGACCCTAAAACTCATCCCATTCCAACCCCGTGCCATAGGCAGATAATCCCAATGCTCTCTTATCCCCCTGGCAAGGACACCACCGAGGGCAGGGTCTCATTTATTGTCTATGACATCCCAAATATCATTTTTTGGGGTCAGGTCCTTAAATCCCAGCTCCATGGGGAGCTGCTGAGCAGGGCTGTCGCTCACAGCCCACATCTTCCTGTGTGCTGCTTGTGTCAGGAGGTCACAGAGGGAGAGGGGGATTTAGGGCCTGACTTAGGGCCTGACTTAGGGGCTGATTTAGAGGTTGATTTGGGGGCTGATTTAGAGGTTGATTTAGGGCCCGATTAAGAGCCTGATTTGGGGCCTGGTTTAGAGGTCGATTTAGGGCCTGATTTAGAGGTTGATTTAGGGACAGATCTAGGGGCTGATTTAGGGCCTGATTTAGAGGTTGATTTAGGGTCTGATTTAGGGCCTAATTTCGGGGCTGATTTAGAGGCTGGTTTGGAGACTGATTTAGGGCTTGATTTAGGGCCTGATTTGGGGCTTGATTTAGAGCCTGATTTGGAGATTGATTTAGGGGAGGATCTAGGGGCTGATTTAGGGCCTGATCTAGAGGTTGATTTAGGGGCTGATTTGGGGGCTGATTTAGGGGCCAATTTAGAACTTGATTTAGAGTCTGATTTGGAGACTGATTTAGGGCCTGATTTAAAGGTTGATTTAGGGCCTGATTTAGGGGCCCAATTTAGGGCCTGATTTAGGGGCTGATTTAGAGGTTGATTTAGGGCCTGATTTGGGGGTTGATTTAGGGCCTGATTTAGAGGCTGATTTAGGGCTTGATTTAGAGGCTGACTTGGAGGTTGACTTAGGGCCTGATTTAGGGGCAATTTAGAGGTTGATTTAGAGGCCGATTTAGTGCCTGATTTAGAAGCTGATTTAGGGACTCCATCTCTGGAGCACACAAAGGCTCTCCAAGGAAGTCGGAATTCTGCCAGTGCCTTTCCAGGATGGGGAGTTGGGAAGAAGCTGCCACTCCCAGGAGCTCAGGAATGGGCTGCTGGCTCTGGGGGGGTTTAAGCAAAGACAAGGATAAACAGTTTAAAAATAATTCACAAATCAATATAAAAGCAATGATTTTTAAAAATCAGCATTTCAAAAATGGGGTCCATCACCTCCAGCATCCATTGATTCGCAGTTAAAGAGTCTCTGCTTTCCAGTGATGCCTCTTCCAGGTGCTCATTAATTGTGGGAGCAATGGATCTCAGGGGAAACCCTGGCCATGTTTTTATCCCAGGTTTTCCACTGGCATTTCTCCTGCCCATCTTTCTCCTTTGCACTTTTCCTGCCCATTTTCCCCCTGGCATTTTCCTGCCCATTTTCTCTTTGCACTTTTCCTGCCCATCTTCCATTTGGCATTTTTTCCTGCCCATCTTTCTCCTTTTCATTTTTCCTGCCCATTTCCCCCCTGGAATTTTTCCTGCCCATCTTCCCCCTGGCATTTTTCCTGCCCATCTTCTTTTTTAGCCTCTCTCAGAATATTCACTGCCTGGATTCTCACGGATTTCTAGAATTTAGCAAAAGCTAAATAAACACAGCGGTCCCCATGTGTGGGGTTTTTTTGTGAGCATTTTTTGCCTCAAGAGCAGTGCAACATTAACCGAAATAAACTTGTTGCTTTTCCCTTTTATTATTGGGAAAAACAGGTTTCTAAACCGATGGAGTCATTTTTCCAAGATTTTGTCTGATTTCTTGTGCTTGTGCTCATCTCTCCCACAGTGTGAGCTCAGCTACACCTCACATCAATGTCTGCTCATGTGACAGTGCCTCTGCTGATTTATGACATTAATTTTTATAAAGAACCAAGAATTTAATCAAATTCTTGTTTAGCAGCCTTTTTTTTTTGTCGATTCTATCCCTTCTTGGTGGAAAGAGTCCATGCAGTTTATTAAGGAGAATGTGAAGTTCCCTCCTTTAGATGAACACAGAGAGGGAAAGCAGTTCCATTTTTGCCTTGATACCATAATAATGGCCATAATAATTGTAAATCTTTTTTAAAATGCCATTTTCTGGAGCAGAAAATGTGTTTATTTTA
The DNA here is from genome assembly GCF_041296385.1 of Aphelocoma coerulescens. NCBI lineage: Eukaryota > Metazoa > Chordata > Aves > Passeriformes > Corvidae > Aphelocoma > Aphelocoma coerulescens. The sequence continues at coordinate 1,800,164 of NC_091020.1, forward strand.
TGGCCGGGCTAGCCTCAGCAATGGGTGTAAAAACAATGCTATATTTAGATTTTATGCTAATAAATATAGAGCACCAGCATGTGTATAAACGTTTTCTTTTTCCCTCGGGAATGAAGGAGAGGGAGGGGAAAAAAACCTCTAACAACTTCTCTGGCCCTAAAATTCAAGGAAAAATTCCACTTCAAAGTGTCTGAGTGGCTCGAGAGGGGAATCACAGCGCAGTAGTTTCTCTTGCACTGGCTCATCACGGCGTTGGATGCAGTTGAAGGAAAACTTTGCATGAGCAAAGCCTCGCCCAGCAAATCAAACTGGCTGAGTGCGAGGGAGCAGCTTTGAAGGGACCACCTACCACAAACATTATTCCAAAAGCCAGAATTCTTACCACGAGCATCCAGGGAGTCGATGATAAACAGATGAGGCAGCCAGCAGAAATTTCACAGAGTTGTAACTTTAACTTTCTGCATGTGTTGAAGAAATCAGGCCTTTAAAAGAGCAGTGGAGCTGTTTATTATTAACATCATTTTGGCTCTATTCACAGCACCCAGCGCTGGCCTGACCCGCTGCATGTTCCCCCTTCCAGCTTCCTTTAATATCATTTTATTTTTGCTGGTCACTGCCTAAATTACAGCCAGCAGGATGCCTGTGTTCTTTCGTCATCTTTCATTCTCCACACAGCAAATTTCCAGGTGTTTTTTGCTCTGGGAGCAAACAAATGGCAGCAGCTGCGACGGGAATTTGGGCATTAAATAGCCCCGGCTTGGCTTTTTCTTCTGCCTTCCTCAAAGCTGTCCATCATTTTCTGCCTCCTCCAGTTTTAGAAATTGGTGACAAATTTATAAATGAGTTCAGCAGCTCAAGCAGCAGTTGAGTGAGGCTTAAGAGCAAAGCTCAGCTCATCCCCACGATCTGTTTGGGGTCAGATTGAAGCAGGAATCTGGAGCGTGACTTTGGAAATGCCAACGAACTTCACATCCATCACTTCATCACATCAGGAGCCATGCACAGAGGATATTTATGGTAAGAACAACAACAAAAAAAACCAAACCCAAACATATTTTGCTGGCTGTTGGGTCTCAGGAAAAATCCTGGAATGGTCAGAAGAAAAGGCACCACCTGAAATATGAGGGCAGTGAATGTCTCAGGCCACATCACACAACAAAATAATGGTAAATAAAGAAGTGGGCATCTTGTGGACAATGAGGTTTTGGTGCTTGTGGTGGGACATTTAAGCTTCTCTCCATAAATATCGGGAGCTTGGGACTGATTTGAGGGTTTAACATCTCCTTTGGGAATTTAATTTGTTTCTGACAGCAGATCCCGGATTTTTCTGTACCTGAGGCAGCATCCCACCTTCACTGTTCAATATCAGGGAACCTGCATTTTGAGCTGGGAACTGGATCACATCCAAAGGGTTCATTGTCCAAGGACACTCGGGGTCCCTGTGCCCCACTCTCCTCCTGTACAATCGTCTCGAAAAAACCTTTCTCCCCTATCCCTAATTTGGAAAGTGCATGAACACCACAGATCTATGGGCACAGCCGGATACCCCAAACCCCATCTTGGAATGGCCACCCCTTCTCCCACCTCCATGTGTCCCAAACCAAAATGAGCTTGGATGGTGTTTCCTAAGGAAAATTACCTGTGCCAGGTGGTGGTGCAGCATGGGAAAAATTTGGGGAGGAAACAAAAGGCAATAAGCCTAAATCCAGGGAATTTCATGGCTGAAACCCTGACCATTGTTGCCCTGAGAAGCTGTGGCTGCCCCTGGATCCCTGGAAGTGTCCAAGGCCAGGTTGGACGGGGCTTGGAACACGCTGGGATAGTGGAAACACCCATGGCAGGAGGTGGGATGGGATGGGCTTTGAGGTCCCTTCCCACCTAAACCACTCAGTGATTCTGGGGTTCACTCTGGGAAGCCTGGATCTCCTCCCTACACCTCCAACCTCACCTAGCAAAGAACAGCAAGCCAACACCAGGTGAGTTTTTGGGATGCTCCACCACCCAGCGACCCATCCAAGCAGAACTGAAATGGTGATGGCATTTTGGGGTGGTGGCCAAGTCTTTCCCCACTGGGATCCCCAATATCAGGGTTGGGAACTGGACACCTCAAATTCCATGATGGGATTCAGTTTGGGTGCATGCCCATCCAGACTTTGATGAGAGGATCCTTGGGGGGAATCTGTTCATTGGTAACCTCTCATTTCCATTCATCCCTAAATATTCCATGTGCACCCTGCAGAACTGGGAACCCACTAGCTGGGAGCTGATCCTGAAAAATATGGAGCAGTTCCCGGGAGCTTCCAGGCACACACAACTCCCAGAAGTGCCTCCACAATTCCCGAATAAACAGAGAACAATTCCAACCCAAAGCAGGGATCAACTGCAGCCAGCTCTGGCCCTGTGTTATTTGCAGTTTGCTATGTTGAACTCCAGATCCCAGTTTTTGGTAAATTGGGATTGAGAATGATTGGAGCGGGCTGGAGCCTGGCTGGCAAAGCTCGGGTAGGGATTTCCTGTTCCCGTTATCCAGCTGCTTTGGCGTTTGTCAGAGGAGTTCATGCAGCAGGAGTTCAGCAGGAGACACCTTTGGGCTGGGAATTCTGCAGGAGAACGGGAGGAGGATCCATGCTGAGCCCTGCTGCTGCTGCTGGGAGCTCTGGATGCATCCATGATGCTTGGGCCCATGCTGGTGCTCAGGGCTGGGATGGGGCCTTTCCAGTCCTTCCCTGGGGCATCCAATCCATATTAGATGGAGCCAAAGCCTTGTTTTCCAAGAATTCCTCCCCAAAATGTGAATGTTCATCTACAGTTCTGGACACTAATCTTGGTCTTGTTGTGTGCAACAAAATGATTTTCATTTTTTCCCAACTTGCCAAAATAAAATGTTGATCAGGGACTCATGGAGTCAGTAAGGTTGGAAAAGACCTCCAAGATCATCAATCCAAGCTTTGATCAATCACCCCAGTGGCCACTAAACCATGAAGGGCCACAGCTACTCATTTTTGGAACACTTCAAGGATAATGAATCCACGCCTTCCCTGGGCAGCCCAGTTCCATTGTCTGACCTCTCTTTCCATGGAGAAATTTTCCTGAATGCTGGGAAGTGATGCAGGGATGGATTGGTGGGACAAGAGGACATTTCTTTCCTGAAATTCCAGGAGTTGGAGAAAAACCAACAAGCCCAGACATGCAACACCCAGCAAGAACAGGATTTCCCATGGGAGGCTCCCGAGGTGTCGGCCCCGCCTCCTGATGATGCCACAGCCTCACCTTTAGGGACTCAAAGCATTCCTGGGCTGCTCATCAAGGTGGATTTAATGTAATCATCCTTTCACTCCTATGCTTTCATTCAGTTTTCTGCTTGAAGAGCAGGAGAAATCCTATTCCACCCCCCCCAAAAAATTTTTAAAAAAATTGAAACTTAAAAAAAGTTTAAAAACCCCAACAAAACAAAAATGACTCTTAATTTTGGGGCAGGACTTTGTTTTAATTAATTGTGATGGAACACCTGATGCAGTAAATGATGAGAGAGCACGTCTAGGAGTGAAAGATACAAATCCTATATTATAAAAAAGGGTTTTATTGGGAATAAATAAATTACATTAATAAATAAATTTAGGGTTATTCAGCCTGGAGAAGAGAAGGTTGTGTGGAGACCTCACAGCACCTTCCAGGGCCTGAAGGGATACAGGGAATCTGGAGAGGAACAAATTGTCAGGAACTGGAGGGACAGGACAAGGGGGAATGAATGGGTTCAGACTGAAAGAGAGGAAATTCAGGTGGGATATTGGGAAGGAATTGTTCCCTGGCAGGGTGGGCAGGCCCTGGCACAGGGTGCCCAGAGCAGCTGGGGCTGCCCCTGGATCCCTGGCAGTGTCCAAGGCCAGGCTGGACATTGGGGCTTGGAGCAGCCTGGGACAGTGGGAGGTGTCCCTGCCCATGGCAGGGGTGGCACTGGATGGGCTTTGAGGTCCTTCCCACCCAAACCATTCCATGATTCTGTGATTTTATGAATCAAACTCTGCCTTGAATCCTTGACCATCCTCCTCCTCCCCCAGAGCTGCCAGAGGTGTGAGCTGTGCCTCACAGGACGATTCTCCATCCTCTTCTTCTCACGGTAACTCCACCACTACTCAGTTTGGGAGCAGTCCGTGGCTAAACTCAAGCACAATTCCCAACCCTTCCCTTTTCTCTCTACCAGCCCCAGGGCCAAGTTTCACGTTCAGTGTTAAAACACGGCCAAAACCCCAACGCTGTCACCGTGGGAGAGCCTCGGGCAAGTGGACATGGCTGGCAAGGAGTCAGATAATTACAGGGGTCAATTCCACGGAAAAGCTCAGAACTGAAACCATGTGGACCACGGTGGTTTCTGGGACATGGGAAATGAGGAAGGGCTGGCTGCAGGGACACGGCTTTGGGAAGAAGGGCTGGATATCATTCCAGCCTCAGCACACCCAACACGCTGCAGTTTGTGTGGTCTCTTCCCCAGTGCAAGGGTGGAAGAGCTTTCCTAGACAATTCCTGAGGTGCAGAAATGGGGAAAAACACCTGGAATGTCCCTTCCAACACTGCACGGATTATCTGGAATGCACTTAACTACTTTTACTTTCAAATATTGGGTTTTTTTCCTCTAAACTGCCATGGCCTCCTCCAGTTAAGCCACAGTCACATGGACAAGACCAAGCCTTGGTGATCATGGGGCTATAGCAGATGTTTTCTGGGGGTCTTGAGTTGGGAGGGAAAAGGTGGCTTGGAAATAAGAACAGCATTCCCATATTTCCATATCCTAGTCCCATATCCTGGAAACAGAGGAGTGGATGCAGACAGAGGAAAAGGCTTCTCTCTTCTTGCTAGACAGCTCTATAAATTTTTGCCAGTGAATCCTTGAAATCCACCTTTCTATTCCAGCAAAGCCTTGGAAAAGCTTTGCCTGCTGTGTGCCAGAGCAGAGTTGGATTGGAAGCTTGGAATGGTGTATGGGCAGGGGCTTGGCGCTGCCATTCTCCCAAAAATCAAGCCCTGTTTCCACCCTCCTCCCACCCACACCTGGCTTCAGGGAATGGGAGATGGTGCCAGTCTGATGGATGATCCCCATGATGTTGAGGAGGCCACTGTGTGCTGCTACTCACAGGCTGAGGCAGCAGGAACAGTTAAAAGCAGGTAAAAATTAGGGAATGACGATGGGAGAGGCTCTTCTGGGAGCTGGAAGGAAAACAGAGTTTGGACTGGAGCAGAGGGTGGCAATCATGGAGCTCTTGGGAAGCCTCTGACCACTGCTCCTGAAGCTGTGCACCATGAGCTGAACCAGGAACCAAATCCAACCCAAAAAACTTTGTGGAGCCACCAAGCTGGAGTTGAGGAGAGGACGTGGAGCTGAACCCACCTGTCAAAGCCCCGAGGTGAGCCCTCACCTCTGAGCTGGATGTAAATGGCACACAAACACACGAGATCCTCGACGTGCAACACCCAGTCCTCTTTTTTTGGCCAACCCCCTTTTAAAAATCCTCAGTTTGAGTGCCTGTTTTGCCAGACTGCGAATCCTCTCAGCACACCAGGGCTGGTTCCTCGTTGGGGGATAACCACAAGCCAATTAGAAGTTAAATTGTTGAGCACTCTGCATCTAATTGAAGTCTCTCCTTTCTGCCCACTATTTTTAGTGCTCGGCCCGAGCTGCAGCTCCACGTAGGGTATAATCATGTTTATTTAAGAGCCATGTGTACCTCAGTGAGAAAAATAAAATCCAGCAGGCAGAGCTGTTTTTTTTACCAAATATACATGGGTGGGTGGTAGAGGTCAAGTCTAGACTGCTCTGTGTCTCTTGCTGTCCCCATCTCCCATCAGGACACATCCTTTTCACCCCAAAGCCATGCCTGAAACGTGTTCATTCAACGTGGAATGCATTTCCCCTGCTCTTTTACTATCATTTATTGTCACCTATGATGGTTTCTTCATCCTCTTCTACGTACAGAACAGTGACAAGAGATTCTGGTTGTGCTGGAGCAAATCAAGGGGTAACAGAAGATAAAAAAGCTAGAGAAGGTGCTGTGAGCCAGCCCTGAGCAGCCTCCCCTCTTCCCAGGGCAGCTTGCAGGGGTTGGGGGATGATCCCAGGAATTTAAGAAGTGATTCCAAGGGCAACAACAAAGTCATGATGTTGGGAGTTTTTGGGAAGCCTCCAACAATGGGAGGGAAAGAAAACGGTTATTTGACAGGAGTTTTCAATGTCTGGGTTCTAAAGACTGATGGGACTGGGATGGGACAACCTCAGCTTCTTGAAAGTGAAGAAATTTTTGTCTGGGCTTGATGGGCCAGGCAGGGTGGAAGGAGAAAGCAGGACAAGGAACAAAATCCCATCAAAAATACAAGAATAGGACTTTTCCAACCACTTTTTAAGTGGTCACTTGGTTTGTTCAGCTTGGAGAAGAGGAGCAGAGGGGAGACCTCACTGGGGTCTTCAACATCCTCCTGAGGGGCAGCTCCCATCTCTGCTCCCTGGGACAGGGACAGCACCCAGGGAGCAGCTGGAGCTGGGCCAGGGCAGGCTCAGGCTGGAGATGAGGGAAAGGTTCTTCCCCCAGAGGATGCTGGGCACTGCCCAGGCTCCCCAGGGAATGGTCCCGGCCCCGAGGCTGCCAGAGCTCCAGGAGCGTTTGGACAGCGCTGCCAGGGATGCCCAGGGTGGGGCTGTTGGGGTGTCTGGGCAGGGCCAGGGGCTGGATCCCTGATCCCTGTGGGACCCTTCCGTGGTTCTGTGGCCATACAAGGGTAAAGAGTGGTAATCAGGGCAGAACAGGGAACATCACGATCCCATGGATGCATGCTGGGATCCAGAGGAAATTCCAAACGTGAAGCTCAGCCTGAAGGATGAGGGAGGGAGGGAGAGCTCAAGAGCTCCGAGGTTGCAACAGAAGCTCTGGCTCTGACTAAACCCCACCCCAGTCATCCCAGTAAAGATAAGGAGGGAGATAAGGAGGCCAACTTGTGCCTTAAAAAGCTCTGTCTGTACCACCACTGCTCCTAGTGACCTCATCAGCTTCTCTCCCTCAAACACCCCAAGGAAGTAAACATAAACAAAGGCCCAGCAGGATCCCATGCTCTCCTTCTTCTTGGCAAAATTGGATTTTTCTGCTGCAACTCTGTTTTACTTAAACCAGGGGAACAGCTCACGTGCACACCAAGTCACGCTGGGAAGAAAATAGTGGGGTTTTAATTTTTCTTCGGGAATTTTGCTTACATTCTGCTTTCTCACCCCAGGACAGATTTGAGTTTGTGTCAGGGAGAAGCCATAAATTTTATTTTTAAAATGATTTATCCTGATTTATCCTCTCTGAGCAGCCCTGAAAAACATAAAGTCAGTACTAAACCAAACCCAGCACCCTTCCTAAAATACAGACCTGGAAAGATCCACCTCAGAACTTCTCCCAAACAGAGGAGCACACAGTCCTTATTTTGTTTCACAGGATTGGATGTGAGGTGCCCAGTGTTGATTTGAAAGTGACTAGAACTGTACTGACAAGGAAGAAATTAAAACTGAAATATGTGCAAAAGTGATGGTCTGAGGCTCAACAGGACTGAAGGGGTAAACCAAAAAATTGAGGTTGAGTTACCCAAACACTCCTGGAAATCCATTTCTCTTTGGAACAAGCAGATGTGGGCTGTGGTCTTCCCATTTTAATGGCAGTGGAGGTTCTGAATTAGGCTGTAAAAGGTGCTCAGGTCTAAGGGTTTGTGGCAACAATGAAAACTCCAGCTGTGAAAGGCTTTTGCTTTACTAATTTTTTATTTAATTACATCCACAACTTAAGAGAGAGTCAGATCTAAGGAAGGATCAAGATGCCCGGGTAAGAAGGGTTTGCTTTTCTCAGCCATTTCTGACACAAGAAGTCGAAATTAACCACCAGGAGCATGATCCCATCTCCAGGGGTGTCCAAACCCTCCTGGGAGCTGGGGGCTGCTGGGGTTGCCCAGCCAGGCTGGCACCAGCGCAGCGAGCAGGACGTCACCACCCACGGGACACGTGAGCAGCGCTCTGTGCACCATCAGGAGCTTCACGGGGCAGGACTTGGCCTTTTCCCAAGGCCAGGGAGTTCAGCAGTGCAGAGACGTGATCTGCAGGCAGCAAAAATGGGAAAAAAATCCAGCCAGCACCTGGGGTTGCTCAACAGCACAAAACCAGACAGCTCAGGGGTTTGGGGTGGTCACCACTCCCTTGCTGCCACTTGAGTCACAAACATCGACCTCCAGGGGAGCACCCAGCTGCAAGTTCCACATGGAAATCAGTTTTTAAGGAGCAGTGAAAGCTGGGAGAAGATCAGCAGAGAGAACTGAGATTGTTCAGTGCAGCTTGGTGCTCTTGGGGCATTTTAAAGGGCCCTGATACCAGGAGGACTCATAAACCCAATGGGATGCAAAGAAATCCGTGGAGGTGGCAATAGGAGAATAGAAGCCCTACTAGAATTCCTTCCCTGAGAGGGTGGGCAGGCCCTGGCACAGGGTGCCCAGAGCAGCTGGGGCTGCCCCTGGATCCCTGGCAGTGTCCAAGGCCAGGCTGGACATTGGGGCTTGGAGCAGCCTGGGACAGTGGAAGGTGTCCCTGCCCATGGCAGGGGTGGCACTGGATGCCATGCAACCCAATGGTCCCTTCCAACCCAAACCTTTCCATGACGGTTCCTTGCTCCTTCTTGTCAAAAAAAACCCAAAAACTAAGCCCCAAAGAACCTTGATGGATTTTTAAAGGGATCCAGACAAGCCCTATAGGTCAGCTGGAAGCCTCTTTTCCCAACACAATGCTTTGGCCAAAAATTAAATGATTTTTTAAAGAACATGATCTCTAAGCCAAAATTATTGTATGAGAAAATTTTAAATGCATGGGATGTGAACAGAAGAAAGGGATTTCCCCTGCCTGTTGATCACTCCAGCTGATTTGGGTTTCAAAATACAGCCAGGGAAGTGCTAAATGGTTTTTTTCCAGGAACCCATCCCACCTCTCCATGCCAGCATCTCCTCTCAGCGTGGTGGGACCTTTGCAGCCCCTGCCAGCTTTCAGTGACGTGGAACTGGTGCTGTCCCCAGCCCCTGAGCACACGGGGCAGCAGAAAATCCTATAGCAGGGGTTAAAATACAGCAACAATTTGGGTACAAGGGCTTCCCTTTGGCATTCCTGCTGCTTCCTGGTGGCTCAGCCAGGCCAGCTCCTGCCAGTGGGTACTGCCAGCCTTCCCATGGAATTAAGGTTAGCTTGGGCAAAGGATCCAGCTCTGGAATGGTGTTAGCTGGGAGGAGAGGAAGTCATTGGCACAGGGACATGTTTTGTGGCGTCCCAAGTCCCCATGTGCTTTGCCGAGGAGGAGCTGGAAGGTCTCCCCAGCACATGAGGGGATAAAACACTTCAATATTGCCCATAATGGTGCCTTGCCTCGACAGGGGGAAGCTGAGACATTGTGCACAAATAGACCTTCTCTAAAATCCCCACAAATGCTCTGGGACAAGGCTGGGTTGGAGCAGGATTGAAGGTGTTGGTCCCACCCAGCCTGGGGACAGAGAAGCTGGGCTCAGCCAGGATCATTCAAATCGGGCTGGAAAAGCCCTCCAGGATCACCGAGTCCACCTTGTTCCCAGCCCAGAGCACTGAGTGCCACCTCCAGTCCTTCCTTGGACACCTCCAGGCATGGGGACTCCAAACCTCCCTGGGTGGCCTCTGCCAAGGCCTGAGCACCCTTTCCAGGAAGGAATTCTTCCTGAATGAAAGTGGGGGTGCACCCCAAAACCCTGACAGGCTTAAAATCGAGAAGCTGTTTTCTGCAGAACAGATCTGTGGTTTGGGCTGGAAACTCAGAGGTCCAGGAGCTCCAGTGGTCCATGGAATAAAGCCCTGGCAGGAACCAGCTCCAGGCTCTTCCCTCCTCTCTGAGAGCATCCCAGGTTGTGCTGTGCAAGGAGCAGGGCTCCAAATAGGGGCAGGATCGGGTCTGGCCGCTGCCGTGGCCATCGATCATCCCTACCCAGGCTGGGCCGTGGCCAGGAGGGGCTGTGTTCCCGGGATGGTCATTTATGGGCAGCAGCGCTGCTGGCGCGGCCCCAAACCCGCGCACGGGACAGGGCTGGGACGGCAAAGCCGCCGAGACAGGGAGGGAGCAGCTCTTCCTCAGGGAGGGCGGGCAGCTTGGGGTGCCCCAAACCCCCAGGGGCCTGCTCACAGCCTGGGACACCCCAAACCACCAGGGACCTGCTCACACAGCCTGGGACACCCCAAACCACCAGGGACCTGCTCACAGCCTGGGACACCCCAAACCACCAGGGACCTGCTCACACAGCCTGGGACACCCCAAACCACCAGGGACCTGCTCAGACAGCTTGGGGTGCCCCAAACCACCAGGGACCTGCTCAGACAGCTTGGGGCCACCCCAAACCACCAGGGACCTGCTCACACAGCCTGGGGCCACCCCAAACCACCAGGGACCTGCTCACACAGCCTGGGGCCACCCCAAACTTCGAAACCATCCCCATTCATCAGAGAGATGTTAAAATGAATTAAATTAAAATCATTCTAGGTTTGGATTTGTTGTTCTTAGTGTGAATCCAGTTGTTCAGAAAGACAAGGGTGAGGTCCAGGACTTCCAGGATTATCCAACTTCTTCCCAAATTGGGGTTTTTCAAGGGCCACCTGGACTGGCTGTAAAGCTCCAAACCCCTCCTATAAATTAATGGAAAATAGAGAATTAAATAAGATCAATCCCAGGTAGAAATACTTTCATTTGTGTCTGCCAGGATTAATTAAAAAAAAAAAAACCAAACAAACCCAAAACAAAATAGGACAAGGGAACCAATCTTAGGATGTGTCCTTCAACACTTTGGCCTTCTGTTAATGCCATGAAGTCCATACATTGGGATGGAAAAAACCTTAAAAATCATCTAATCCTTTCCTGACTGATGGCGGCCCTGGTGGATTTTAAACCCAGTTCCATAAAGCCCAGAAATATTAAGAAATAAAATCAGGTATTTCATTGGTTTATTTTATTTTTTTATCCACCTGAAGACAAGAGTGGCTGGACAACCTTGACCTGCCACAGGAAGATGGACCTGCGATCACCTCATCCCACCCCCTGCACCAAGGATGTGTTTCAGAGGAGGGTTTGGTTTAAAATTATTAATTAATTAATTAATTAGAACTAACACTTCCCTGTGGCTCTGCCAGCAGCCCTGGATCAGCTCCTCAACAAGGCCTTAAGGAGCCAGAATCCAAGAAAAACGAAATTAATAATCAAATAATCGTTTCATTATTATCTTCCCGCTCCAGACACTTCCAGAAGGATCCTTGCCAGTGCCCTTAATCAGCATTTAGGGATTCCCTCGGCAGTAATCGCCCCCCAGTCTCCCTCTTCCATGAATTCCCCCTGTCCCCAGGTGACTGCAGCCATGAGTTTTTATTTGTGGCCCCCATTGCCCGACCTGGAGAGCGCTGGGTTTGTTCCGAGCTGGGTACTGCAGCTCCTCCTTGCTTTGGGAGCAACAAAAATAACCCTCAGGCACGTCCTGAGCAGTGTTTACAGCCCTCCCGACCTCTCCTCCCTCCCTCTGGCACCTGCCAAATTTTCCTGGGAGCACGCTGCCACTTCCTCACCCTGTGTTTTCCACAGCTCTGTGCTTCGGGAGTTGCGATATTTTCTGAGCTGCCTCCCCGGATTTTGAGCGGGTTGGATGTTCTTAGAGGTTTTCCCAGCCTTTACAACTCCGAGATTATTTTTTTCCCAGATTCACCTGTCCTGACTCTGTGTCACCTGTGGGTTTAATATCAAAAAGGAAAATAAAAGGTGATGAAAGCTGCAAAGCCCAAATGCCAGCGCCCATCCTTGTAGGATACATCATTCCTTCCTTCCACCACGGCAACAGCCCTTTGTTTCCATGTCCTGTTCCCAATTCTGTCCAAAACAAGGAGTAAACTTTTGGAGTTTTGCAGCAGTGTTACCTCTTTGCTGTACCCACCTCCCTGTGGCATCCTTTAACCCCCTCTGGACTGGTACAGCGCCACTTCCTCACGGAAAACCAACCCCATAATACCCATCCATTCCCCCAGAGCTGCTTCCCTTTCCTCACCCCACACCTGGGATTGGGGGAAACTCCTGCCGGATCTTAACTTCCCTTTCTTCATCCCACACCTCGGATTTGCGGGAAACCCCCCTGCCAGACCCTTAACTTCCCTTTCCTCACCCCACACCTCGGATTTGGGGGGAAACTCCTGCCGGAGTTTAACGCGCCCTCGCAGCCGAGCCAAGCCTTTCATCAGGCCGTGCCCATTTAAATGCTGATGGTCTTAATTGTCCCTAAAATTACCTGCTAATGGGTCCCTCCCTCCGCCAGGGCTGGATTAGAGGCTCTGCCCAGAAGTGCCCTCCTTAAGCATCCCGGTTATCCTCACCCCCTCTTAAGGCGTTAATTAGGGACACAAGTCAGGCGCTGAGGGAGGGGAAACAAAGATACTTGAGAGAAAAGAGGGGGGAAAGGGGAATAAACATCCCTTTGGATTAGCAGGGATGCAGGGGATGCATTTGAAGGGCATGGGGAACCCACACCTTGCACCTGGAGCACCGGGATGCGCCGCTTCCCCTCCCGAGGGAGATCAAGGTTTGCTCGGCCGAGCCCGCAGTTGAAAGGCTCGGGAGAAAGAGCAGCTCCCGCAGGTGGGTGAGCTCCCCCTCCCAAAAAAAGGCGGCCCCAAACAAACCCCAAAACCACCCCAAAAGCTTGGCGTGTTGCGTTACAGCCGCAGAGGTTTTCACCTGCTCCCTCTGTCTCATCTTCCCGAGCCGAAAGGGGCAGGAACTCTGCTCTGTGTCAGGAGAGGTGAGGATAAAAAACCAGGCGTTATTCCCTTTTAACGCCTGCGGGTGGATTTTTGTAACCCTTCCTTGCGCTGTGTGAGGTTTTGTTCCTCACGCCAGCGTTTTTAGGGGCGTTTAGTTCTAACGCGATGTGAAGATCAATGGAAGAGAGGAGGGTGTGAGCGTCTGCTTTAAACGATTATCGAAAAAGAAAAGGGGCATTTCTGTGCCACAGCTCGGGGTGGAAGTGGTTTCTGAGAGAACTTAGGAAGAAAAATGAGAAGAAAATAGGGTTTGCTTCCCTGAAAACTCATTTCTCCCCAAGCGACAGCAAAAACTGCGCCATGTCCAACCCTCCGTCCTTGGAAGCTGAATTCCTTTATGCCACTGCTGTCCCCGGGTGCAGCAGAGAGGGGCTTTCCCGTGATCCATCCCCTCGGAATCTGCATCCACAGCGCAGGAAAAATCATCTCGGGAAAACCATGGAGGGATTCCATTTTCCCTTCCAGCCATCCGTGTTTCTCCAGCTCCTGGAATCCCGGGGCTGCCGGCTCTGGGATGCTGCTTTTTTAGCTGAGAGGTGCAGAGGAAGAGCCCAGAAAGGGCTGAAAAGACCCCAGAGCCCCTTCCAGGGAGAGCTGGAGAGGGACTTGGACAGGTGGGAATGGCTTCAAACTGACAGCTGGCAGGGCTAGATGGGATATTGGGAAGGAATTGTTCCCTGGGAGGGTGGGCAGGCCCTGGCACAGGGTGCCCAGAGCAGCTGGGGCTGCCCCTGGATCCCTGGCAGTGTCCAAGGCCAGGCTGGACATTGGGGCTTGGAGCAGCCTGGGAGGTGGAAGGTGTCCCTGTCCAGCAGAAGCTGTTATGGGATAGGCTTTATGGATTTCTACGGTTCTAAATATTAATTTTGAACTTCACAGAGCTTTGTGGAAGCTCTTCCAGCCCTAAAAGCAGGAGCAGTGAGCACACCAGAGGTGCCAAAACTCTTCACCCACCAAAACCTGCCGTTTTTATTGACTCTCCCCTTGCTCAGGGGCTGTTCCTGGCTCTTTGGAGGGAATAATTTCCTTAGAGAGGAGGAGACTGGCGGGGGAAGTGCATCCTGAGTGCCTTTCCCAGCAGGGGTCACTGGTTCATGTGTCAGGAGCTGAAGCTGGGGATTTCTCCCTGTCTTCCCTCCGGATTCAGAGTAGGAGATCCAGACCGCACTCACCAACCAGTCCAGACACAGAGGCTCCACACATTCCATTTTTTCCCCAAGTTTTATATTTTCTACTTCCCACCAGCCCTTTTCGTTGTTGTTACTGGGTTGTTTGGGGGCCTGCAAAGAATTAATTCCAGCGTTTCTGATAAGGAGAACCGGTCACTGCGGGGAAGGATCCGGGAGGGGCCATGGTGATGCTGCCCGGTTTTTTCCTCAGGGAATCCCACCGCCTCCCACCCATCTTCTAGGGGCCTTCTCCCTGTACCAGGGACACGAGCAGCCTTGGCTTCTGCCTCCCCGTCACCACATTTCCAGGGCTCAGGGGCTCTCTATCCCCATTCCTGGGCTGCTCAAGGAGTGTTTTGGCTTCCCAGGATGATGCAGACCTAAGGTGGGTTCAGGTCCTGGGGCAGAACCAAGGGAAGGCTGAAAATCCCTCCCTCCAAGAACTGATTTTGTTAAACCTCAACAGACACGGGGTCACGCTCTCTTTTTTGTTGTTTTGCCTAAAGGATGTTTCTAAATCCAGTTTATTGGGGCTTTACCTAAAGAACAAACCCTGAAAGCCTAAAGGGGGCAGAAATGGGAAGAGATCCTGACTGCAGGTGTGGTAAAGGGGGAGAGGATGGAGTAACACCCAATAAAACCACTGGTTTTTTGAATCTATCCCTGAAATAAATTATTCTGGGCATGTCTGTGGTATCTGCTGGGTGCAGAGCATGGGACACAGGTGCAACCAGCGTTTCAGAGGTCCCTCAGTGCTGACCTGAGCTCCTCTCACCTCAGAATGGCTGCTGAAAATGCTCTTCTGTCCCTCTCCAGGCCGGGAGAGTGAAGAACATCAAGGCACAAGAAGCATTTTTGGTTCATGCAAGCACAGGTGTGGAGATGGCCGAGCTGAGCAAAACCAAAGAGTATGGAGAACAGAGATGTGCCAAAGATGACAAGAAATAGTATTTAATGCACCATGAGGATGTTTTTTCCTGCCTGCAGAGGCATCAAAGCCAGGCTGGTCTCTCAAACCCTCTGGAGAAAAAGCCCTGATCCTACAGACAGTGCTTTAAATGTCCTAGGGATAAACTATGACACTGCTCATGACAGATCTGAACCCGCCTGAACAGCTCCTGATGCTTTTCTTAGCCAGGGGCCTCCATTTTATCATAGCCAGGTTCCTTCATCAGCCCAGAGCCACTGACTCCTACTGGGCATAACATTATTATGAAAATAAAATCATTATATTATTATATGCGTTGTGCAATTTTTTTTTTTTTTTTTTTTTTTTTTTTTTTTTTTTTAAGTACAGCTTCTAAAAGGACTTTAAGCCGTTGGTTTTTTAATTTTCACAGCCTTGCACGATGATTCAAGCACTAAACTCCAGCCTCTGGGTCGGGAACTCTTTCAGGGGCTGCTTCAGCCCCCAGCTCGTGCTGTGACTCCAGTAAAAGCTGCTCCAGAGAGACTTAAAGGGTGGATTGAGGTGGTTTAAGGACCATCAGTGTTTTACCCTCCCATATGGGGGAATTTGGGCTGTTCTCAGCCAGTCCCGGAGCTGGAAGGAAGCTGGGAATGATCCCTTGAACGTTTGCCTCTTCCTGGGTTTCCTCCCTCCTTTCCATTTTCTGTGCCCGTGGCCTGGGTTCAGCACCCCCCGGCTCCTGGCAGAGCTGCAGTGGGGCTGGTGTTCCAGAATCCCATGTTTTCCAGGGAATTAAATGCCCTAAGGAGGCAGCACCTACTCCAAAGGCTCCAAACACCCACGAGCAGGCAGTGCTGAAGGGGTGCTCCCCTACACGCGGCCCTCGCAGCCCCCCAGGGATGTGCTGGGTTCAGGCTAGGGTGCAAAGCATTTTAGGGGTGTCCAGGGAAGGCTCCACCGTGGGTTTGCACCCCAAAGCCCTTCCCCAGGCTGCAGGGAGGCTGAGGGCAGCCGGGCAGGGGCCAGCACTGCACCTGCAGCCCCACGCTTCCCTCTCATTCCACACTCACAACCACCTGAAATAGGGGGGCAGCTGAAGGGGCGGGGAAAAAACGTGTGCTCGCAGCTTTCCCTCCCTCCGCGCCATCCCAAAAGGGTGAAAAGCCGCAGGAACGAGCTGCAAAGTGGAGGGAAAAACAAATCTTTATTGTGCACAGAGCAAGGGTTGAGCGGTCGAGAGCGGCAGCACCCGCGGTTGGTCCAGCACAGCCTCTCCAGCGGCCCTTCACTCCCTCCTCCCTCCCAAACCAGGGAGGGGGATTCTGCTGCCAGCTGCCCTTCCCAGGGCCCCAGCCGCGCTGCCCATCCTCAGTTTGGTGGCCAGAGGGCATCAGTGGCTACCACGGAATTCCTAAAGAGCAGCTGGATAAACAGTGCAGACCCAGCAGCCTCTCCCAGGGGGGCTGGGGATGAACCCCCGCCCCTGTCTCGGTTCCCCCCGGGCACATCCTCCCTCCCTCCTTCCCGCAGCACGGGACGGATCCCGGCAGCCCCACACGGGCAGGGTGAATTTAAAGAGGAGTTTATTCACTCGCACACAGACGGTGGCGTCCCTTCGAGCCAGAAAGAAAAACCCAGTGTGTACAAAGTCACAGTCACGGCTTGAAGAGCGCCCGGCAGCGCCCTCAGAGAAACACGAAATAACTCACGAAAAGTCATTAAAGTCCCGGCGTTATGTACAGCTAAGTGCCAGCTCGAGTATTCACAACACAGTAACGTACTGCAAGAAGTCGCTTAGGAGAAGTTCCCTTGAGAAACAACCTTCGCTCCGGCGGCGCCGGAGTCAGCCGCGTCCGTCCCGTCCGTCCCGTCCGTGTGTCGCTCAGTGCCGCTGGCACGTGTGCAGGCGGGACGCGTCGGCGGGGCCGTGCTCTCGCTGCAGGCGGCACGCCAGCCCCTCGGCACACTGGCAGCGCTGGAAGATCTCCAGGCCGTGGGCGCCTTTCCGCCGGTGCCGGGTGCACACCTGCCCCTCCCGCAGCACCGGCTTGCAGATCTTGGACCAGAAGTGGCGGGCGCAGCACAGCCCGGCCGCGCAGTCCGACGAGCGCAGGCAGAAGTCGCCCTCCTCGCCTGCGTGGGGACAGCGGGGGATGCTCAGCGAGGGGGCGGGGGACACCGGGTGGGCATCGCGGGCGTCGCTCACAGGGGATAATGGGACAGGGTGGGCATCCCACATTGATCAATCCCACAGATTGATCACTCCCAAACCACCCCACGGGCAGGCTGGGCATCCCCGGTTTATCTCCTGGGGTCAGTGGGACTCGGTGGGTATCCCGGACTGATCCCACAGGGGGCAAGAGGGAAAGGGGAGCATCCCGGACCAACCCCATGGGGGATGGCGTCCTGGACTGATCCCCACGGGGGACAGAGATGCAGGATGGGGCTCCCGGCCAGATCCTAGGGGACAGCAGAGCAGGGGCGCAGCCTGGACTGGTGCCCAGGGAACAGCAGGGAAGGATGGGCAGCCTCAGGCGGGACAGCGGGGTCACAGCAGCAGGGACGCCTCACCTTTGGCAGTGGGTAGCCAGGCGGGCGCGGGCGTCCGTCGGGGCAGCGCCTCGGTGCCCGTCTCCTCCGGCTCGGCCGCTCCGTGCGGCGGCTCCGGGGGCGTGCAGAGACCTGCGGGGGCAGTGGGGCGGCTGTCAGCCTCGCGTGGGACCCCGACCCCTCCCGCGGCCCCAGCTGCAGGTGTGCCCTGCCCTCACCGTTGCTGCAGGTCATGCCGGGGCAGCACATGGCATCGCGCAGGCAGCGCTTGCGGCGCCGCCGGCAGCCGAGGCACAGCGGGGCCCCCCCGCCGCGGGCCGCCCCCCCGCAGAACTCCTCGGGGCCGCAGTCCTCGTCCTCGGCACACGGGAAAGGCTGGGGGGTACAGAGGAGGCGGGGGGGTCAGCGGGGCCGACGCTCCCATCCCCGAGTGTGTCCCCCCCTCTCCAATCCCCGGCGCGTCCGCTCCATCCCATCTCCCGTGTGTCCCTCCCCGCCTCCACCCCCGGGACGTCCCCCCCGTCCCCGGTGTCCCCTCCATCCCCGAGGTGTCCCCCACTCTATCCCCCATGCGCGTGCGGGTTCCGGTGTGTCCCTCTACTCCATCCCTGGGGCACCCCCTCCATCCATCTGCGCTGCGTCCTCCCCTTCGATCCCCTCCATCCCCGGTGCGTTCCCCTCCCCGGTGTCCCCTCCATCGTCCGTATCCCTCTGCTCCATCTCCCGGTGTGCGTCCTCATCCCCGGAGTCCCACCTCTCATCCCAAATGTGTCTCCCCCCCCCACATTCCCGGTGTGTGCCCCGCTCCATTCCCGGTGTGTGCCCCGCCGCTCCATCCGTGCTCTCTCCTACCTGCCGGGTGGCGGCCGGCGGGGCCTTGTTGCTGCCGTCGAAAGGGGGTGCGGGGGCGGCGCTGGCCTCGGCCGCCCCGCCCGGGGGGGGTCCCTTGATGGCGTTGGAGCTGAGGGCACCCCCGGGAGCCGCCGCCCGCCCCGCCGGGGCCGCGCAGCTCAGCGCCGCCAGCAGCGCCACCAGCCCCCGCATCCTGGTGCCGCCCGTGCCCGCTGAGTCCCCGAGCAGCAGCACCGAGCCGCGAGCAGCGGCTCCTGCGCTCCTCCGCCGCCTTTATACCCCCGGGGCTGCCTCCTGCCCGCCCCCTCGGGGCGGGGGGCCCGCCGCCTGGGATTTCAAAGCGTTCCCGGGGGGGCTGTGCCCACGAGCCCCCAAAACCGCCCCCACCCCGCCCCGAGGGCTCCCACATTGGTCGGGAGGGGGTTTCGCAAGGGCGAGGGCAGCCCCCATCCCCCCCCGGCATCCCCCGCCCCGGTTCCCGGCCAGATGCTCCGCACTCCCCGACGCCGCCGCTGTCTCCAGCCGGGCGCGCCCGATGGAGGGGACCGGGAAGAGGGAAGGGGGGGACACTCCCCCTTATGCAACCCCCCCATAGTGGGTGGGAGCCGCTGTGGGTGCAGAGAGCCCCCCCGCCCTCCCCCGATGGCAGAGTCGGTCCTTTGGTCTCCTCCAAGTCTCCCCCCCGCCGCCTCCCCCGCGTCCTTCCTGGCGCCAGCGCAGCCTTGCAGGAAGGGAGAAGGGCTGCTCCGCATCCCCCCGCGCCGGGCTGTGTGCGGGGACACGGGGGGGACACACGATGGGACTCTCGGTGTCCTCCCCCTACTCCCCTGACCCCAGCCGGGGCGGAGGGGGGGGCAGCATCGGTGGGGGGGAGCTCCGGGCCCTTTGATGCGGCGAGATCAAAGGCGTCCCCCCCCCCATTCCTTTCCCACCCCATTCCCCCCCCAACCCCCCATTCCTTTCCCATTCCCCCCCATTCCCCCTCGTCCCCCCTGTCGGGGCAGCGCGGCCCCAGGGCGCCCCCTGGCGGTCCTGCCGCGCCGTCGCGCCCCACTCCCCCCTCCCCGGTCCGGTAATTAACCTTCGTTAATTACCCGCCGTTGATTAACCCGGCTTTTCCCGGTGGCGGCCCCGTGCTCCCGTTCATTCCTTTTCAAAGCTCGGTTTAAATGAGAATCCGACGAGCCGGAGCAGCGCCCCCAGAACCCCCGGGGTGGGGGATTCCGCAATTACTGCAATTAACGCCCCCCCTCTCCCGGTATCGCTGTCCCGGTATCCACTATCAGCTGTTCCAGCCCCGAACGGCTCAGGCCGGGCTAATAATTGCCTGGGAAGGTTTCGGGAGCACGGCGGGCCGGTGCCGTCAGCAGCGGCTGAGTCACGGCCGGGCGACATCCCCGGCACAGCCCGGCCACCCCTCCTGCCTTCCCTAGTTTTAGCCCGGAGTAACGAGCACCACGCCTCGCCCCGAAATCCCGGTGTTCCCCTGGCAGTTTCAGGTGAGGGCCACGTCACCCTGGGGTTTTTATTGCATTATTGACTTCGACCTGCGATTGCTGCATCCCGCAAAACGATTGGTGACGATTCCCAGCTGTTCCTTGGACCCTTACCAGATTCCTTTCCCTCCTGAGAGGATGTTTCATTGCTCCTTTTCCCCGCTTTTGCTCACCTCACAGAATCGTCATCAAATCACAGAATGATTTTGGGTTGGAAGGGACCTTAAAGCCCATCCAGTTCCATGGGCAGGGACACCTTCCACTACCCCAGGCTGCTCCAAGCCCCAGTGTCCAACCTGGCTTTGGACACTTCCAGGGATCCAGGGGCAGCCACAGCTGCTCTGGGCAACCAGTTCTGGGAGCAGAACCCCTGTCACCCCACATTTCACCACTGCCCAGGAGATCTCTCCCAAACTCGGCTTCTGCTCTGCAAGAAACCCACTGACAGCCACTCAAAAGTAATTATTTTTATTTCAACTCTATAAAGTATACAACAGGCACTCGGCAATTACAGCTGCAGGGGGAGTACAGAGCGAAACAAAAGCCATGGAAGTTTATGATAAAAAACCCAAAGTTCCTCAGTCAACATCCACAGAGTGCAAGCGGCCGATGGCCGGGGCGTGACCGACATCTGCCCGACAAACAAAACCTCTGCCATGGAAGGAGAGAAAATCAGAGTATAAAACACGGGGCTGGGGTAAAACCAGCGCAAATCGGGACTGGGGGGGAGAGGCAACTCCAAATGGGAATTTCCCCTTTTTCTGAGAAAGCCCTAAAAGTCTCGGTGTCAGGGCTGAGGAGCCGCGGAGCAGCTTCCAGGGCTCATCCCCGTGGATGCAGGGAATGGGGGAGGGAAAAGCACAGATCCTGTTGGGTTGAGCGGTGCAAAGGAGCCTCGGCTTTGCACCAGGGTTTGAGCCGGCGGTGGGTGGGAGATTCCCAAGGGGGCTGTGTGGGACAGCATGGATGGGTGGGATCTGCAGAGCTTAGCAAAACAGGAATACCTGTCTATGGACTGCTAGGACGTCAGAGAGTAATTTGACCCGCACATCACATTTATACATTTCACAGAAATGACTCTGTATCTCATTAACAGATACACAGCTCTGGTACATTGAACAGAAATCAGAGAACAATGTCATCATTTCTGGAATTCATCGAGATCAGATAATAAAGGCTTAGAAATCGGTAGCAGAAAGAACTGTAAAACGCAGCAAGCTAAGAAAGGACGACAGTTTGAGGTGTGTTTGTCTTTGTCATGCAGCATAACACCAAATTTGTCTTTTTTTTTTTTTTTAATAAGATGCCATGGATTTAAGGCACTTGCAACAATGCCAGATAGCCAGTGACGTTCTAGAACTATGGGACAGATGGGTGGACAGGACAGCTGACAGAAAGTTTAATCATACTGACAAATATGACATTAATTCAAGTCTACCTCGACCTAAAAACGTTACATTACAAATAAGGAAATGAAGGAATAATGCCATGGAACTGGAAAAGAACAGAAAAGTTCTGTGTGACCCACAAAATACCGACACGAAAATACCTATTTACAGAAATATCTGCTCGTGGTCCTGTTGTTGAAGAGGAGTTTGCTGTGGGCAGTGCAGCTCCAGGAGAAGCTACGACACCAATCAAAGCCCCTCTGGAAACACGGGAGCTGATTACCCCTTCCCTAAAAAACGCCGTCGTCCCATAGGTCAGGAAAGGAGACAAAGAAATAAGGACAGGAGGTGGAAACACGGAGGCAATCCCTTGTTGTGGATATATAGAGATATATATAAAGCAACTTAAATATATTCTTATAACTGAAGGCTTATCATATACATATGCAAAGTGTTAATGCTCAGGAGAGGCCATGGAAAGTCAAGTGAGGTGTTTGATATCAAAATAAACTCAAGTTCAGCACAGTGCACGCTGCAGGTATCAATTCCCATGCCTGGCACAAGGAAAAAAAGGGACAGGAAAAAGAAACCCAACTCCTCAGCCTATTCTAGACCCTCCTTCCTGCCACGTTTTCGGGCTGTCCCCCAAATCCTTGTGGTGCTTTCTCCTCCTCGCCTGCCAACTGCATCTGGTGTCACCATCCTGGGACAAACTCCTACAGAAAGCTGTCCCCATGGAGTGGAAATCCAGGGGGATGTGAGGGAAGAATTTGGCTGTTAGGCCTGTTTAAGATGCCTGGTGAGTGTTTTAGCCCTCGTGCTCAGCCTTGGCTCTCAGTGCTGTCCATCCCTTGGAGAAAGGTGGGAAAGCCAGCAGGTGCTGCCTTTTCCCTGTGGTTTTGAAGGCAAATGAAGTTTTAATGGTTAAAGAACACCAGAAGTGACTGTGCCAGAGGTGTGGCCTCACCCTCTGGAAAACAGAGGGGATTCCAGAGCCACAGACTGGTTTCAAAGGTGTCACACGACCCAGCTCATGTTAAACAGCAGACACAGCCCACGCTGTCAAGATACCCTTTTAATTAAATCCTTCCATGAAAAACATGCAAAAGAGTTGGGATTTAGCAGCAGGGAAGGAATTTTTTACTGCTCAAACAGACCTTTTCCATGTAATATGTGGGAAAAGCCCTTGCCAGCAAGACTTGATCTTTCCACAGTCAGCTCTTGGCAGCTGAGCTCAAACGGGGCAGCACCTGCTCACCCACGGCAGGGGGTGCAATGAGAGGACCTTTAAGGTCCCTTCCAACCCAAACCATTCCATCATTCCATGATTCTGTGGTTCTTTGGGGCAAGGTCTCTCAGAGAGACCAGAAGCTGATGTTTCCAGCTGGATAATGGGATAAACCTTTAGTCCTGTGGATAGGCAACAAACAGGCGCCCAGGACAGGATCCCTCTGCTGCATCCCATAAACCAGAGGGGAGAATTCAAGCAAAGGAAAAGCAGTGGAAGTGAGGGAAAAGTAGATCCTG
This sequence comes from Aphelocoma coerulescens, assembly GCF_041296385.1. Classification (NCBI taxonomy): domain Eukaryota; kingdom Metazoa; phylum Chordata; class Aves; order Passeriformes; family Corvidae; genus Aphelocoma; species Aphelocoma coerulescens. The sequence continues at coordinate 1,822,918 of NC_091020.1, forward strand.
ATAATATTGTTTTCCCCAGCTCTTTCTTCCATACAAATTTGGCCATCCCTGTGTTAAACACAGACATTTGGACCTGGCATGCTGGAGACTTCACAGGAATAATCCATTTCCCATTGAATTCCACTGACTTTCCTGGGGAGCTCCTTAGCCTGGAGAGGCATTGGGATTACTGGTGATGTTCCATCAGAGCCAGGACTTTTATTTTAATGAGATCCTTTAAACATGGAAGAGATGCAGACATGGAATCATCAGGATAGAGAACAAAGCCTCTGCTACATATTCCTGACAGGATGGATCAGGGACAAGCACTTCCCGAGTGAGAGATGGACAGAGCACCTCGAAAGGACATCACAGCTCTCATGTTTTTCCTTTTGGGCCTAAAAAGGTCAAAGGTATCCTTAATTTTATGCCTAATCAATCAGACTGGTAGGCTGCTGTTGCTTTGTTCCAGGACTGTGATTAAAGCACTGTGAAGCGCATCAGTAGATGTGAAATGGATCAGTAGATGTGAAATGGATCGATAGATGTACAATGGATCAATAGATGCACAATGGATCAATAATGTGCAATGGATCAATGGATACACAGTGGATCAACAGATGCACAATGGATCAATAATGTGCAATGGATCAATGGATACACAATGGATCAATAATATGCAATGGATCGATGGATGCACAGTGGATCAATAATATGCAATGGATCGATGGATGCACAGTGGATCAATAGATGCACAGTGGATCAATAATGTGCAATGGATCAATGGATACACAATGGATCAATAATATGCAATGGATCGATGGATGCACAGTGGATTGATGGATACACAATGGATCAAGGGATGCACAATGGATCAATAATATGCAATGGATCGATGGATGCACAGTGGATCAATAATGTGCAGTGGATCGATGGATGCACAGTGGATCAATAACGTGCAATGGATCAATACATGTACAATGGATCAATAACGTGCAATGGATCAATGGATGCACAGTGGATTCACTCCACGATCTGCTCTTCCCGTGCCGTGCTGGTTCCCTCCCAGGGAAAGGAGAAGCGGCCGCCCGCAGGCGCTGCTGGCCCGCGAGAGCAGCGAGCCCGCTGTGCCCGCTGTGCCCGCTGTGCCCGCTGTGCCCGCTGTGCCCGCTGTGCCTCGGCAGCACGTGCAGCACGTGTGTGTGCTTTTGCTTGAGCAGGCTGAGCCAAAACGGTTCCAACGCAAGGAGGAAAGGGACCATTCAGTCTCGTCGGGAATACTGCTCGCAAAGGAGAAGGGCACATTCCCTCTGCTGCGGTGGGAGCGCTGTGCCCGTGCTCCTCCTGGGCCCCGGCGCTGCCCTGCCGGGCTCGGAGGGTGGGAACAGCCCAAATCCTGCACGGGAGGAGTGCAGCACTTCATAAATTACTACCGATCCTACGGAAAAAGCAGCTGGAATTAAGTGCCTCTTACTCTACGGATCTCTCACTCTGCTAACCAGGAGTGTGCCCAGATCTCTGAGGCGACAGAAGAGGAGTTCTGTGCCGGAGAAAGGCTCTGTGCCAGGACCACCATGTCCACCAGGTCACGTTCCAACAGAAAACATGGAGAGCACTATTGTCACTAAGCAGGAAGTCCTAATGCCACTGGAGTTACTGGAGCAGCATCAATCAAGGCATCATGGTGACCCCGAGCACAAATCCTCCCCAATTCCGGTCTTCCCGTTCCGCTGGCAGCCACGTCCCAGGAAAAGCTGTCCTCGGCAAGGCAGAAGCAGGTAAGAGAAAGAACATTAAAAATCTATGTCCCATCCTGAGTTGTCGTCAGGGGGTGGCTCGTCACTGTCCTCTGGGAAGCTGTCAAAGTTGCTTGTGTCCGTGGGAGACGTGACCTGTGGGGGGAAGAGCGACAAGAAGGGGATGTTCATCCCAGTGCTGACATTCCCTCTCCATCCCACAGCTACGGGCATCCCAGAGAATCCCCAGGCAGCCAGGGAAGTGCTGCACACACAGCTTTTTGCTGGGGGATTTCCCTCAGCTCCCCACGTCTCCTGAGTTTTCCCACCCGTTGGAACAAGGTTATAACAACAGACTTGGAAAAAGCCTCCCCAGAGCCCAGGATTTCCCATCCATGGCTCCAGGATCCTGAGCTTTAAAGGATCAGGATCCTGTTCCTCCAAACTTCCTGGCAAGCCTTGCTCAGCCACAGGATCCTTCCAGAGAAGCCCATCTTCCCAGGATGAAGGCCAACCACGTGTCTTTTTTTGGAAACCGTGACATTTGAAATCGACCCTGGCTACAGAATGTCTGATTTTCCTGCTTCGTGACAGTGAGGGAAACTTTCTTCCAGTGAGGACTTGATGAAGTCAATACAGTAAAAAAAAATCAACAATATAAGAGGAAACCAGCAGCTCTCCATCCCAAAATAATCAGTCTTACTAGAAATTCAATACGTTAAGCTTTACCAGAGCAGGAAAACACTTGCTGCAGTTTTCAGTCATTTCACCTGTGGAAGAGCCTGAGCCAGGGGCTACCTGGCAGTCATTGACTCACAGAATTCCAGCAAGGTTTGGGTTGGAAGGGACCTTAAATCCCACCCAGTGCCACCCCCTGCCACGGGCAGGGACACCTTCCACTGTCCCAGGCTGCTCCAAGCCCCAATGTCCAACCTGGCCTTGGACACTGCCAGGGATCCAGGGGCAGCCCCAGCTGCTCTGGGCACCCTGTGCCAGGGCCTCACCTCCCTCACAGGAAGATTTTTTTTCCAATATCCAGCCTGGACTGATCCCAGGGATTGCCCCGACCCACCTGGCCTTGTTAACCCTCCCGAAATTCCCATTTCATGCTGGATGCTGCTGCAAGCCTTGGGAAAAGAGGGGAGCTCCAACTCCAGCTCTAAATTTAATGTTTAAATTTAATGTCTGCCCAACTGCATCAGCATTTTCCTGCTGCTGAACACACACCTTGGGGGAAATCAGGATTATGGAATAGCTAGCTCGTTTTGGAAAAATAAACCCACCCTATAGAATCTTCATTTAAAAAGCTTTAATTTCTTTCTGATTATCTGGATCCGCTGACTTTGCGGGTGCTCCTTCACCCTTTGCTTCCTCAGTTCATCTTTGGAAGAGTCCTGAGCTTTTAAGGAGAGGTAAAATCACCGGTTCCAGCTGTGGTATCAAGGCTCAGCGGTGTCCTAGCAGCAGGTTGTAAATTGGGATCTTTCCAGAAATCCCGTGGAGCAAGAGCTCTTTGATTGCTTCACTGGCAAGTACCACATAACAAATGGGAGTTAAAGAGCTGGGAAAAACCTTTTTTCTTTAAAAATAGGATCTAATCTATATGCTTGGCCCTACTGGCTCCTTCCCAGCTGCCAAGGATAGGTGGATTAAGGAAAAATGGATGTCTGCTCGAAGAGCTGTGTTTTGGGTCCCTTTTCAGAGTGGCAGTTGAGACTTTGCCAAAAAAACTTGTGGAAAATGAGCTGGAGTGGGACTGACAGCTCTGAGGTTAACAAAATCCACAGTTCATGGGTTTGGAGAGGATCTCAGGAGCAGGGCTGGAGGAGATGCTGCTCCTAAGAGCTCAGGGAAAGGATGTGCTTTGTTGAACCAGGATTAGGGCCAGCCTGGAGCTGTCCTGGAAGAGGATTCCTCTGAAGAGGGCAGGATGCTCCCATCTACTCCGGTCAGCCTTGCTATGTGGAGTAAGAGCAGTGTTGGAAATGCTCCTACTAAACTGAAAACCCACCAAAACCAGTTGGGAAAACATCCTGGAGTTTTTCAGGCTACTCAGACATCCTGCATTTCTAAAGCAGGAATTGCAGCAGGATGTGAAGGAGCAAACTTGACTTCACTGCCTGACTTGAAATGTGGTCCTGCTGACGAATTGATAAGCATTAAAAAGAGGCCAAGGCCAGGTTGGACAGGGCTTGGAGCAGTCTGGGATAGTGGAAGGTGTCCCTGCCCATGGAAGGTGGTGGAACTGGATGATCTTGAAGGTCCCTTCCAAGCCAAACCATCCCAGGATTGTCGATTGAGCTTAACAGACAAAAAGCCCAGCCAAACCCAGCTTTGATCTCTAAAACATTTCTGAGCTGTTTAGGGAGGTATTTGCCAAGTCCTGTTTTCTCCCACTGACTCCAGGGGCTCCTGCATCCCACAGGATGAAAGGGGGGTGGGAAACCCTCCTGCTCTTTCCCTAAGCACACTTTGGGATGGCGGATTCAGCCCCGGAGCTGTGCCTGCCCCTGCTGCAGGAACTGCGGGCCGGAGCAATGGGGTGCAATTAAAGCCCCATTAATGGCATTCTCCCGGTGATCCCAAGGGATTAAGCTGGAACAAGGAGGGGAGGCTGCAGGACAGAAGGGGCCGAGGTAATTTCTGTCAGCTAATCCTGTTTGGTTTCCCTTTGCAGCCGGGCTTTGAGGGCAGAGAGCTCACAAAGACATCAAAGGAAGGGCTTTGCTCCAAAGGAAAATGAGCGGAGCTGTCCCTCCGCACCCGCTCCCGGTTAAACATCAACAGCGCTTTTCATGTAGGACATGGATGCGGGGAAAAGGGGCACACGCACAAAGGACAGCACAGAAGGGAAGGGTAACGTGAATTAAAAGGGAGATGGCATCCAAATCCCACTTGCCTTTCCATGGAAATGAGAATAAAGGAGAAGGGAAGAGGACGCAGCGGAGAGCAGGGGTGGAAGGGGCAGCTCTGCACTGAGATGGGAAAAGGAGATGCAGAAACAAGCAGAGCAGGTGAGAGAGAGGAAAATGTGTTGGAATGAGTGATCCTGCCTCTATCCCCTGCTGCAAAGGGGATTTCTCCATGGCTGTGCCCTCCCCAAACTGCTTTCCCCAGGAAGAGCCTGCCTGGAGACCAAGCTCAGCTGGGAATGGGCCTGAAGTGCCTTCTTCAAACATCTCCAGAAGAAACGAAGCACATTATTCCCTTCACCCCATGCACCACTGCCCAAAGCTCATGGCATCCCCGAGGAACTGGCCACAGAGGAGGAAACAACAATAGGAAAACTTACACTTGGGATTATGGGAGGTGTCAGTGTCCCTTTCCGTAACCCTTCCCAGTTAAAGCCTTCAAACCATCTGAAGGGAGGGAAGAATCCAAAGTTAGATAGGTGTAGCACAAAAAGAAAAGAAAACGGCTTAAACAAAGGCTTCATCTCCCACAGACCTTGCCTAAAAATCCCTTTGGAATTTTTCCTGTCATCTTTTTTTTTGGGATGAGAGAGGAAGAGTGTGCAGCAACCCCGTGGTGACACCACACAAGTGGAAATGGCCAACACTCCGGTGGGAACCATTCCTTGCTGCAGGTTCCCTGGAAGCTGCTCCTTCCCTTCCAAAGGGTGGATCCCTCCCACAGGAAACCCCAAATGCCCTTTTTTCCTATGGAATTCAGTTAATTCCCCACGTCATGCTCAAGGATGTCCCATTTGTGGTTTTCCTCAGGTTTGCCCAAGGTGGGTGGATGAGCCCTGAGCCTCTCCCCAAAAATATCCATCCAATCCATTCCTGCTTGCTGTGGGGATGGAAGAGGAGAAGATCCAGCATGGATGGATGGGATAAATTGTTCCTGGAATGGGTCTCTCACCTGTTCTTATCCCAACAAACTCCTAAGACATCATTTAAGGCCTCCCATGGGACCAAAAGGGAGGATGAATTTACATTATGGACAGAAAGTGGATTTTAGGAGAAAATCGAGGTGTTTGAAATGCCCCTTTCTGGGGGTTGGAGCTGCTGGCTGCTGCAGGAGACACTTACTTGTGCTTTTGGATATCTTTCACTCCATTTTTCAAGTTCCCTAATCTTTCTGATGGATTGTCCCTGTAAAAGGAATAACAAATCCTAAATCCCTCTGACCAGCCCATTTCTTTGCAAACAACATCAAGGCTTTTTTGGTTTTTTTCTTTCATCCACTTACCTGCATAGTTTTTTAATTAAATTAGCAGCATTTTTGGCAATCTTCTTTGGAAATTCAATCATGTCTATCCCCCTTAATATGATGTTATAGGTCTTCATGGGGTCTGGGCCTGAGAAAGGGGGACTTCAGAGGGCACAGGGAAGGAAAAAAAGATTAAAAACTTGTCTTTAATCAAAATTTGTCTTAAAAAACAGCACTGAAGTCTGATAGAATAAATCCAGATGAGCAAAGGTAGATGTCAACCAGAATGCTTTGCTTCCCGCGATCCTAACCGTTGTCAAGGAGCTCTGGAATTCAGGGATGTTGGCCTCAGGGAAGCACCAAGAAGAAGTTTTCCATGCTAAATCTCTTCTTCCCATGGCAGCCACATCCCAAGAGCCCGAGGCAGGAGGCTCTGAGCAGCAGTCCCTGGCTCATCTCTGTGTGATGGCACCTGATTCCAGGGGGATTCATTGGCTTTCCATGGATGGGGGGTGTGTGTGTGTGTGTGTGTGTCCAGCCCCGAAGGATGGGCAGCTGGAGGAGGGGGATCCTTCCCCAGCTCCTGGGGGTGAGCTATGGGGGATGAGGTGAGGAAGCTCCAGGAAGCCACCACTGCCAAGAGCAGCAGTGATATCCCAAATTAAATACGGGAAGGGATGGATGGAGTTGAATCCACCTCCTCCTTTCCAGCAGTTAGGAACCTCCCCAGCTGAGTGCAAACCCTTCCCTTTTCCCATCATCTCCAGACCATTCAGGGCCAAACCCTTCCCCTTTTCCATCCTTTCCAGCCCATTCAGGGCCAAAAAGAGATGATTTGAGTGGAAAAGGCACCGTGGCGTTCCCTGGCCCAGCCCTGGCCCTGGCCCTGGCCTGGCCTGATCGGGGTGACAAGGGCAGAAAGGTTGGGATGAGTTTCGATGGCCATACCTGCCAGTCAGGAGCTCGTACATCAGGATTCCCAGGGACCAGTAGTCTGCCGAAATGTCGTGACCTTTGTTCAGGATGATCTCGGGGGCGACGTACTCCGGGGTGCCACAGAAAGTCCATGTTTTCTTTCCAAATCCTATTTTCTTTGCAAAGCCAAAATCGACCTGGGGGAAAGGGCAGGGGAGCGTCAGGGCAGGGCATCAGAGGGAATGTCAGCCCTGGGCTCTGCTTCTCTTGAAGTGAAGCAAGGCAGAAAGGAGGATTCCTCATGGGAATTTTCTCCTAATTAAGCACCGAGGGTCGTTCCAGGACCAGGGAACCACAGTGACCTTTTTGCTGATTTATCCTCGGGAATATTCCCATGAGGGAGGCAAACACCAGCACCGAGGGTTTCTTGGGGGTTGGAACTTTCTATCACTCACAGCACAGGTTGATTTATTTTGCTTTTTTTCTTTTAAATTTAATTTAACTCCGGCAAGGAATGGTTTTAAGCTGGGAGAGCTCTGGACAGGTAAGCTGGGACAGGTGAGCTGGGACTTGTCCTGCACAGTGGGATGTTTTAAATGTCACAGAATTCCAGCTGCAAGGGTTGCAAGGGACCCCAAAGCCCATCCAGTGCCACCCCTGCCATGGGCAGGGACACCTTCCACTGTCCCAGGCTGCTCCAAGCCCCAATGTCCAGCCTGGCCTTGGACACTGCCAGGGATCCAGGGGCAGCCACAGCTGCTCTGGGCACCCTGTGCCAGGGCCTGCCCACCCTGCCAGGGAACAATTCCTTCCCATCCTCTGATGGGAATGATGACCTTGCTATCTTCTACCACCCTCCACCTCACAGGAGCCCGGCGCTGGGAAATGCTGCAGAGGGCAAACCCCGATGTCACTCAGAAGGTGACACATGGCAGCTGCCACCAGGCCGTGATGGTGGCTGAGTCACTGTCCCCAGCTGCTCCTGCCCCAAAGAGCCCCCAAACCCAGAAACAGAGCCCTTGGCCCCCCATGACTCCCAGGGGGCATCAGCCCCTCCTGGGCCAGCTCCTTTTAGGGGTCCTGTCCTTCACTGGTGGCTTCCCAAGGGCCCACATCCTGCAGCACCTCCCACCAAGGGGACTCTCTTCTCCTCTCCTCTCCTCTCCTCTCCTCTCCTCTCCTCTCCTCTCCTCTCCTCTCCTCTCCTCTCCTCTCCTCTCCTCTCCTCTCCTCTCCTCTCCTCTCCTCTCCTCTCCTCTCCTCTCCTCTCCTCTCCTCTCCTCTCCTCTCCTCTCCTCTCCTCTCCTCTCCTCTCCTCTCCTCTCCTCTCCTCTCCTCTCCTCTCCTCTCCTCTCCTCTCCTCTCCTCTCCTCTCCTCTCCTCTCCTCTCCTCTCCTCTCCTCTCCTCTCCTCTCCTCTCCTCTCCTCTCCTCTCCTCTCCTCTCCTCTCCTCTCCTCTCCTCTCCTCTCCTCTCCTCTCCTCTCCTCTCCTCTCCTCTCCTCTCCTCTCCTCTCCTCTCCTCTCCTCTCCTCTCCTCTCCCTCTCTGACCAAACCTGTGTGGGACTTGGGGGGGATTTTTTTGGCACTCACCAGCTTGGCATAACCTCGGTGATCCAGAATGAGGTTCTCTGGCTTGAGGTCCCGATAAATGATCCCTTTGGAATGCAAGTAGGCAAAGGCTTCCACCACACACGCCGTGTAAAACCTGGTCGTGGAATCCTCAAACGAACCCCTGTGGAAAGGAGGGAGGAAAAAGAGGGATAAAGCCATTGGATGAATCCCTGGGAAGTGGTTTCCTTCCCCACAGAATTCATTCTGCTGTTAAAACTCTTAGCACTGCAGTAAAATCACTGGAAAGTTCCTGTTGCTAAACTCACCTTTATGTCTCTATCTAATTAAATTCCCATTTTGGAAGAAGCCTCTTTGCCTCCAATACCTGAAACAATTTTTAGGTTTATTCTAGAATTTAGAAATAAAGCCCCAAAATCCTTGTCTTGTAAGCAAAAAGGTGTTTTTTCCTAATCCCAGCTTTGGTTTTTGAGTGTTAAAACTCCTTTGAGGTGCGGAGATAGGTTCTGTATTGATGTTCCTAACTGAGACAAAAGGCAGGAAAATCACAGCTGCTGGGACTTGAAGCATTAATTCAAACTCCAAACTGCACCTCTAGATCCTTGTTTCAACAGTTTTCCAAGGAAAACCACATCCCCCTGCCTGCTGGGAGCTGGCTGGGATCAGGAGGGTGTCTAAGCTAGGTGGCAGCAGAACCTCAGTTTAAATCCCAAAGAATTAAAGATGGAATTCTCAGGCTCTGACAGAAGATCAGGGAAAATCCCACCCCAGCACCTGCTAACTTTGCTCCAGTTCCCATTTCGGTGAGAAAAAGACTGCTGGGAACACGAAGAACTGGAGGAAAATTCGTTCTGGGGAATGAAAAGACAATTTAATCTTGGCTTTCTGATCAAACTTTCCAAATGTAATGGAATTCTGGGCCAGTGATGAGGCTGTTCCAGAGTTTCAATTCCCTGCTCCATGGGCACATCCCACGGGTACCCAAACAGTCCAAGGCCAACCCTCCCAAGGCAGGGTTTGGGGCATTATATGCTTTCCTAGCTGGTTTTTTTCCATGTCACTGCTGCACCCTGATGGAACAGTGCTCCTGGCACGGTGTGGATTTTGATTCCCACTTGGATCAGCAGCCCTGGTGTAACATGGGACATCTGGACCAACACACAGCTCTTGATTTGCTCCTGCTCATTACTCTCAGTCCTGGCTGGGCCATGAATCTCGGGAAATATTGCTGGATATTATTTATCAGTGTCTCTGCAGCAGAGCTGGAAGTTGCTGTTCACACTCACAGAGGGAGCAAACACAGGGATGGGAAAAGCCCTGCGATGGGAAATTGTGATTTAAAAACTGTGACATCAAAAGGACCTGCAGCTGCTGGAGCAAATCCAGAGGAGGCCATGGAGCTGCTCCCAGGGCTGGAGCCGCTCTGGAGCCAGCCTGGGAGAGCTGGGGGTGCTCACCTGGAGAAGAGAAGGCTCCAGGGAGAGCTCAAAGCCCCTTCCAGGGCCTAAAGGGGCTCCAGGAGAGCTGGAGAGGGACTGGGGACAAGGCATGGAGGGACAGGACACAGGGAATGGCTTCCCAGTGCCAGAGGGCAGGGATGGATGGGATATTGGGAAGGAATTGTTCCCTGGGAGGGTGGGCAGGCCCTGGCACAGGGTGCCCAGAGCAGCTGGGGCTGCCCCTGGATCCCTGGCAGTGTCCAAGGCCAGGCTGGACACTGGGGCTTGGAGAAGCCTGGGACAGTGGGAGGTGTCCCTGTCCATGGCAGGGGTGGGATGGGGTGGGATAGGATGGGCTTTGAGGCCCTTTCCAACCCTTCCAGTCGGAATTCTGTGACATTTAGAATGTCCCACTGTGCAGGACAAGTCTCAGCTCACCTGTCCCTGAGAATCGTCCAGAGCTCTCCCCCCAGGCAGGCCTCCATCAGCATGTACAGGTACTTGCTGTCCTTGAAGGTCCTGTAGAGCCTGGCGTGGCAACCAGAAAATCAGGAATAAATCCGTTATCCAAGCACTGAACTCGCTGGTCCGACAGAATTTAAAGGGCTCACTTTAAAGAGCTGAAATGTTCTTCCTCTTTCTCTTCCTCCCAGGAAGGAATGGGGAGGAAAAACTGCCCCAAGGGATGAGCCAGGCTTTGTGTCCCATCCTCGAGTTCTGAACTGTGCTCCCAAATCCATGCTCTGTGTTCAGCAGGATTTTCTAATGATATTCCATTAATCAGAGTGATACATGTGTTTAATAATGTGAAATAAATATGGGGAAAAAAACCGAGAGAATTCTTCTTTCTACTTAATTTTAACCTTCAGCTGCTTTGGTATTTCCCATTCCATGCATGGCTTTATCCAGCCAGGCTTCCAGCAGGGTGTGGATACTGGGAAGGTTCCTTTGCAGCTGTTTGGATCTCAATTTTAATCATTGGATATTAATTTTTGTAATTGCTCATATAAAATTAATTTTATTATTGCTTCTATTAAATTTTATAATTGTTCATGAATTTTAATAATTTCTGCAGGAGAAGGGAATGCTGAGGGTGACTCCTGGTGCAATTCCTGCATCCCTGGCAGTTTGCAGGAGTTACAAACTCGGGAGGTGAAAATTCTAGGAGTTAAAAATTCAAGAGCTGCTGCCACACGATGGAAACGAAACCAGGTGGGTTTGCAGATTCCAGCTCTTCCTTGCTAATCCCAGTTATTGTTTTGATGGAGCTGTGGGATGGATCAGGGGGAAAACACTGCAGGATTTGGTTCCTTTGGAAGACAACTATTTACATTTATATTTATATTGATATTTATATTATATTTCCCTTTGTTTTACATTTACATTTATATTTACATTTGATCTGTTTATATTTACATTTATATTATATCTATATTATATTATATTTATTTTTACATTTATTTTATAGTTACCTTTATTTTATATTTACATTTATATTTACAGTTCATTTACATTAATTATTATATTTATATTTGTATTTATATTTGTATTTATATTTATATTTATATTTATATTTATATTTATATTTACATTTACATTTACATTTACATTTATATTATATATTATATCTACATTATATTTCTATTTATTTTATATTTACCTTTATTTTATATTTACATTTATATTTACAGTTAATTTATATTTATATTTGAATTTATATTTATATTTATATTTATATTTATATTTATATTTATGTTTATATTTATGTTTATATTTATATTTATGTTTATATTTATGTTTATATTTATGTTTATGTTTATGTTTATGTTTATGTTTATGTTTGTATGTATGTTTATATGTATGTTTATGTTTATGTTTATGTTTATTTATATTATATTTAAATTTATTTTATATTTATATTTACCTTTATTTTACATTTACATTTACATTTACATTTACATTTACATTTATCTTTATCTCTATTTTATATTTTATATTTATATTTATATTTATATTTATTTTATATTGATATTTATTTTATATTTACATTTATATTTATTTTTTATTTATTTTATCTTTACATATATTTATATTTATATTTATATTTACATTTACATTTACATTTACATTTACATTTATACTTAACCAATGGTCAGTTATAATTGACCATTAAATAATGCTGAAATTCATGGGTTTAACAAAAATACCCCCACTTCTTTCTTGCCACTTGGACAAAATCTCACTTATCTTAATGAATTTCAGCTCCATTGAGGTTTACAGAAAACTTCAAGAATCCAAAATGTCATTTCTCTTTTTAAATTCTTCGGTAATTGAAATGCTACTGAAATATTTGCCCTAATTAAGGCAGCTCTGCTGAAAATTTTATGGGAGTTAAATCTGGCCTAAAATGTGCAGATTACAAAAAAAAAAGAAATCAAATATTATTTATCAGCCGTGGTGGAAGGATAAAGTTTAGACACACGAAAGGGCATTAGTTCAGTCTCAGTTGAAATGCCACGATACCTGAATAACTCCTTTATTTATTTCCTTTTTCCTGGCCATATTTGCAGTTGTTTGGCCCCGATCCAACCCAGAGCATTTGGTTCTGTTTGAGTTTTGGGTTATCCAAAAGCCGCTTTCATTCAGTGCCCCTTGGCCTCTCCTGCTCCTTTTACCTGGTTTGATTCATTTTTGTAACCAAACCCAACTATTCTTCACAGACTTTTTAACCAACACAATGAAATAAGAAAAACAACCGAGTTCTTCGGGAATTTTGTCTCTTCCATTCTGATATTCCAGAGGTTGTGTCCTTGCTCCAAGATTATTCTAACACACCCCTTCCTTTTATCCGTCAGCTCAAAACTGAATTCATAACTGAAATATTCAAATTTCTGCCCATTGCACCGAGAAAAAAGAGATTCCAGCTGGTTCAAGAAAGGGAATAAACAGGTTGGGATCATTTTAGGATAGAAAGAAGGAATTTTAGGAAGTAGATACCGAGTTGGATCAATCAAATATTTTCTAACAATACCAAAAGGCTGGACTTTGTGACTTGGAAAGTCCCTTCCCAGAGCAGGGTTTCCATGGGGTATTAAATATAACTCAGGGATGGTTGTGACCCTAAAAGGTGGGAATTACAGCAGGATATGGAAGGAGAAGACCTCCAGCTACCACATCCTTGTTCTGCTTCCCCACCGAAGCATGAAAAGCAGGAATGAAGCAGGATTTCACTTATCAGCCTTGAGTATCAGTGGCTCCGTGAAGAGATGTTTGGAGGCTCAGGTTTTATTTGGAGTGGGCATTTCTGGGAATGGTGGCTTGGCTGGCCCTGCACTTCCCCTCTCATCCCAAAACAGCTCAGCCATCCAAAAATCCAGAGGCTGGAATAGCCCACAGGGAATGTTTGGCTCCGTCCTGGGTAACAAGGAATGTTTATGGATCCAGCAGCACATCCTGAAGGGAATGGCAGCCGGGCAGGGTTGGGCTCCAGCTGTCACCCATGAATCAGAGGAGAAGCCATGGGCTCCAGGGGAATCCCAGGGATCAAGAAAGGAAACACCCCCTGAGTGCCCTGGCCTGGCCACACGCTTCCCTCGGGATTCATCCCAGGGCTTTGGTTTCAGCCCGGGTTTGTTTGTGTCTCCTGAGCAATTTCTGGGAGCCGGGCTCATCTCCTATGGCAAAAAAGTTTTCCAGGCTGTGAGGGTGGAATGAGGCAGCTTTGGCTTGGATGCCTTTCCCAGAGATCCTCAGCACCCACTGCTCCATCCTGAGCTGCAGCATCCTCTGTCCTCACAGCCCCTGAAAAGCCAGGGAATGTTGTTATTAGGGTGGAAACAAGCAAAACTGCCTGGCACTCCCTTATATTCCCTGGAGATGTGTTAGGTTTGGGGCAGGGAGGTGGTTTTAGTGTGTTTGCCTGTGAGGAGTCCAGGGATGCTGAACTGGATCTGTCAAATATTCCCTAAAGAGAAATGCTGGACACAGCTGCTCTTCTTACAGCACTGTGTGATTTCCAAGGATGAAGCTCTGCCTTCCAGCTTCTCATAGCGGGAAGGAAAACTCAGAAGTTGGGAAGGAAAAGGAAAATTAACCTTGAGCAGGGGCAAAGTCAAGTCATGATAAATATATACCTATTTCCATATATATGTATAAATTCTTGATGGTGACTCCAGTGCCTAAAGGGGCTCCAGGAGAGCTGGAGAGGGACTTGGGATAAGGCATGGAGGGCCAGGACACAGGGAATGGCTTCCCAGTGCCAGAGGGCAGGGCTGGATGGGATCTTGGGAAGGAATTGTTCCCTGGGAGGGTGGGCAGGCCCTGGCACAGGGTGCCCAGAGCAGCTGTGGCTGCCCCTGGATCCCTGGAAGTCCAAGGCCAGGTTGGACATTGGGGCTTGGAGCAGCCTGGGACAGTGGGAGGTGTCCCTGCCCATGGCAGGGGTGGCACTGGATGGGCTTTGAGGTCCTTCCAACCCAAACCATGCTGTGATTCCACATGGAACATCTGGCAGCACCAGTGAGCTCTGCCCAGCACGTCCCTGCTCCACATTCCCTTCTTGCAGGAGTGGAGCTGAAGGCTTTTCCGTGCTGGCTGGCTGATCCCTGTGTGGATGCCTGGAATGCTGAGGGCGCAGGGCCCAGGGCAGGGGGCAGTACCTGACGATGAAGTCGGAGTGGGCACTCTGCATGATCTGCTTCTCGGAGCGGATGTGCTCCTGCTGCCGCGTGTCCACGATGTGCCGCTTCTTCAGGATCTTCATGGCGAACGTCTTGGCCTCCTCGCTCTTCAGCTGCACCTGGGCACGGCACCACAGGCTGGGGTTATCCACAGGGCATGGCCCCCTAGACAGCCCAGCTGGAATGCCAACTCCCTGCTGGGAATCCCACCTCCCTGAGATCCCACCTCCCTGCAATCCCACCTCCCTGCCTGCAATCCCATCTTCCTCCCTGCAATCCCACTTCCCTGCCTGCAGTCCCACCTCCCTGAGATGCCACCTTCCTCCCTGCAATCCCACCTCCCTCCCTTCCAGGAATTCCTCCCACCTCTCCACTCATGATCCAGCTTTTTAACTACTTGGCTTACTGCTAAAAAAACCAATTCTAAACACCACAATTTTTAGGGAAAAGCCAGCTGTGGGTGTGGCTCTCAGCTCAGGAGATGTTGCTCCTTAACGTCCAGCTTCCACAACCCCATTTCCTCCAGCTCACCCCAGCTGAGCTGGCTCTGGCTGGGAATGGCAGAGCTGGGATTCCTGCAGAGGATGAGCAGCCCTGGCTTCCCAGCAGCACTGCCTGCTCACGGCTTTGCTTTTCACCTTAAGCCTCTGCCCCCTATTTTTAGCCTGGTGCCCTGAGCTGAGGCTGACAGGAGTTGTTTGCTTGCTCTCAGGGTAACCCTGGCAACTTCTGAACCCTGAGCCACCCCGAGGGACAGGTCCCTGTCCCAAAGCCAGCTGGAAGGCAGCCAAGCCACCCTTCCCATCCTGGCCAGCCCTCTCAAAGGAACCCCAGTGTTGACCTCCCAGGCTTCCAACTCTGCTGAATTCCCCCGGCAGCTGCTCCCAACAATATTGCAGCGAGGTGCTTTCCCCCCTTTAGAGCACAAGGTGCCATCTGGCAACTTCTGTTTTGGTGTCCTTGTAGGAATTTGGCTCCTGCCAGCAGGGAAGCAGCTTGGCTGTCACTGACCCCATCAGAAACTCTTTAGGGTTGGGAGACAACATTCAGCAGTCAGGCTTTATTGAATGCAAGATCTGCTTTTGTATTGTCTTTGTGCCAGGAATGTGGGTTTGTGTGAGCCGTGGCACTTTGGTAGGACCATGGAATGTGCTGAGTTGGAAGAGCCCCACCAGGATGAGCCAGGCAGCTCGTGGCCCTGCACAGACACCTCAGTAATCCCACCATGTTCCTGAGAGTGTCATCCAAACTTTCCCCTGGGGCTTTTCCCAGGCCGCACCCCATGACCTCGAACAGTTTATTGTCCACCTGCTTTGTTCTGTCGCGGTTCTGGGGTCAGTGGACACCAGGAGGGATGGGATCCCCAGGAGGGGTGGGATCCCCAGGGGTCAGGGAATACCAGGAGGGATGGGATCCTGAGCAACCCTAGAAATCAATTTGGGAGCCTCAAGTCCACAAGGACACCCAGACCTAAGGCAAATCAATCCCAAAAGTCTGGTCCTCAGCTGGCAAAGAGGTTTCCAACACCACCACCACAATGATTTAGAGTCAAACAAATGAGAGGCCGCCCATCGGTGGCCGAAGTTTTCATCACTGAACTCTTTCAATATCTATAACATAGATATCAGTCAGATTTGGGGCTTCTTCTTCCCCACAGCCCCGAGCATTTCCAAGCCCACATAAAACTTCGGTGTTTCCAAAGCTCCAGTCCTGATTTGCACACTGAGATTCACCCTCCTCATTATTATCTTTGCTGGAAGTCTGTGTTTGCCGTTTTATTTTCGGACAAATGCACCCAAACAATCCCCGGAAAGTAAAGCAGAATGTTATTCCCTATCCACGCTGCCCCGTTATTTCTTATCCTGGTTTGACCACAGCTCAGAGCACAAGGAAATCCTGCATTTTTGGCCACCTAAATGTGATAAAAAGCACTTTTGGGTTGGGGTTAGGGCTTGGTTTCTTTCATTTTGAAGGTCTCATTTTCAATAAATGGCTTCGGTTTAACTGTTTGCATGAAATTTTGGATATTATCCCATCTGAATCAAGCCAGGGGAGCAGGGAGGTGTCACACAGAGAGCTGACGAAAATCACAATGAAATCTGGGCTGAGCAGAATTTACCAAAACTTGAAAAAAATAAATAATTAAATTTCGTAGGACTAAGCATAAACCCGTGGAGAACTCATCCCTCTTCCTTTCGGTGGGAATCCAGATTTCTTGGCTTCCCACCGGACCTGTCCATGTGGTGATGGACAAGCACCAGCAGCTGCCCCCCGAATTACTTCACACCAAAGCCTTTGCAAATCCCCATCAGATTTTCCAGATCTGGTCTCTTTCAGCCTGGATTTTTTTAATGTTAGCTTGTCCACACAAAAAATAATGCAGAAAGCAGCTCCAAGCAGCAAAATCGATCATTTCTTGGTTGATTTGGACATCAAACAATAAAAAAAAAAAAATCAGTATTTTAAAAATATTTATTTCTATCTATTTATTTATTTCTATTTAGTTTTAATATTTATTAATATTTAGCACTCTAAATTCACTTGAAATTCCAATTTTCTTCATGTTAATCTGTACCAGTCATGGGTGTGAAAATAAACCCAACAACCTGGTGGAGACTCAGGAGAATAAATCCCAATATCACAGAACAAAGGATCCAAGAATAAATCCCAGCTTGTCCCCTGATTTAATACCATGGGTTTTGACCACCTCATTTGACCACCTCATTTTTGTGTCTCTCACGAAAAAGGCTATTTTTAAAAAAAAATTTATTCCTCTTTTTGTCAGGGATGGAGAGCCTGGGGAAGTCACCTGCTTTCCTACACTTCCAAATAAGTTGAGGGAAGGAAATTTCCAAGAGGAAGTAGAAGGCAGGGGCTTTATTTGGTGGTTGAGGATGTTCTCACTGCTGCAAATATTAACTCTAGATCAATCAGGCAGCCGCAATCAGCTCAGGCAAGGCTTGCACTGGAGAATTTAGATCTGTTTTCCATTCCCAGTCCTTCAGAAGGCAGAGGATTTGTTGGAATTTGAAACCACAGAGGGAATAATTTGCATTAAAAGAGCTGATGCACCAGAGCTGTCCAAGTACAGAATCCAAGGGGTAATTTTTGGATCACCTGGAAAATGAGCCCTGGAGGCTCTTCCTCCTTTTCCAGCCTGCCTGAGTCTTCTCCTTGCTCTGGTTTCTGCCAAATGAGGTGACTTTGAGGACTGTTTTTATGGGGATTCCAGGTCATTTCAATTATTCCTACAAACATTATTTTTACATCTTAAACTTACATTAATTAATACAAAGCCACCCCCATGTCCAATCCCAATCTCATTCCAAGAGTTGAAAAAAAATTGTAGGAGTCATCTGGATTTTTAAATTTAAAAGACACCCAACAGGATTAATCTTTAGAAGATGAGAAAGGGCTGCTAAGAACACCCCGTCCTTCAATCCTGCTGGGAAAACCAGCCCAGGGAGCCACAGGAACTTTGGGTTTGGGCTCAGAAGGTGGAAGAAAAATGGAATAATAAACGGTTTTATTTTGCCTAAAGCTATAAAATGGATCCAAAATATATGTTGCATATATATGTGCACAGCTAATATAAATATGGAATATATACACATATAGATCCAGTGGGAGGGTGTGGAATGGGATGGGCTTTAAGGTCCCTTCCAACCCAAACCAGTCTGGAATTCTATAGACAAAGAAAGGCAGGGGAAAAGGAGAGATCCAACGTCTCTGGATTTTCCATGTCCTTGTTTTGTAGGATCACAGCTAGCTCGTCCTGTTGGAAGCACTCCAAAATCCTTCCTTTGCTCCATGTTTTTAAACTCCTGCAATTTCCAGGACACACAGAATGCTCCAGGCCTGATTTCTGTCTGGGTTTTAAGCTATACAGAAATAAATACAGTTTTACACCTTGGTGCTTTTTCAAGCTTGCTGGGAAAATGGGGATGGATGAGACAAAATACGGAGCTCAATGGAAAAAAGGGAAAAAAGGAATAAAAGGGAAAAAAGGGAAAAAAGGGAAAAAAGAGCTGTGTGTTTCTTATCCTTCCTCCTTCCCTGCCTGTATTCCCTGTAAATCATCCCTCTGTGTGTTATACACAGTCTGCAACTCCAGCAATTCCCATGCTGATCCAACCCCAGCCGACCTTGGGAAACTGGAAATATTAATAAATATTTGCCAGGATGCAGAATAAGCCCCCAAAGAAGGATTTATTTCCGTGAAGAACAGCGAGGTGACTGAACATTCCGGGATACTTCCAAGGGATGGAGTGCCATGACAAGGGGGAATGGCTTCCCAGTGCCAGAGGGCAGGGCTGGATGGGATATTGGGAAGGAATTGTTCCCTGGGAGGGTGGGCAGGCCCTGGCACAGGGTGCCCAGAGCAGCTGGGGCTGCCCCTGGATCCCTGGCAGTGCCCAAGGCCAGGCTGGACATTGGGGCTTGGAGCAGCCTGGGACAGTGGAAGGTGTCCCTGCCATGGCAGGGGTGGCACTGGGTGGGCTTTGAGGAGTCCACTCCCCACAAGTTCCCTGCGTGTCCCTCTGAGCCACCCACTGCAGGCACAGGGACACCTCCACAACAACAAAGATGATTTTCCAAGGGGGGTTTTGCTTCCTGTGGAATTCTTCCAAGGGAAAGGAGCCAGAAATCCATGCTCTGGTGAAATGAGGGTATTTCCCAATCACATTAAATAAGAACTGACTCAACAGCAGCGCTTGGGAGCTGAACTCCAAGTGCTCCAGCTTGCTGGGCATTCCCAAGCTCCTGCATTTTCCCTGTTTCCCAGCTCAATCTGGTGGGACCAACAAAAATAGCAGCAGCTGTTGCTGAGAGCAGCGTTTGCAAGCTGAGCTCTGCTGATCCCAACAGCTGAACTGCTGCACTCACAGAGTGGGGAGTGCTCCTGCCCCAGCGAGAGGGGACAGCCTGCTTTGCCTTCAGAATGGATTCCCCTTCTCTCAGGATGGAAGAGAATTCCCCATAATCAGCCAGGGGGATGTGTCAGGCTCCCAGGGAACAGGGACAGGACAAGGGGAAACGGCCTCAGGCTGGGCCAGGGGAGGCTCAGCTTGGACAGCAGCAGGAATTTCTGCATGGAAAGGGTGCTCAGGCCTTGGCAGGGGCTGCCCAGGGAGCTTTGGAGTGCCCATGCCTGGAGGTGTCCAAGGAAGGGCTGGAGGTGGCACTCAGTGCTCTGGGCTGGGGACAAGGTGGGCATCGGGCACAGCTTGGACTCCATGGGCTGGGAGGGCTTTTCCAACCCCAGTTATCCATGATCAGGTTTTTAGGGGACTTTACATCTCTTTAAGGCCAGAGTCAGCCTCTCTCCTGACCTAAGAGAGAAATGATAATTTGCATATCTAAATTAGATTCCCACTCCCCACCTCAAGTCCAACATTAATTTAGGGTTGGCTACAGAACAGGTTATGCTGGGTTAGGCCAGAAAATAAGTCAACACTTAAATAAACCCCATGTAAGACATGGCTCAGGGTGTGGCTGCCCCTGGATCCCTGGCAGTGCCCAAGGCCAGGTTGGACACTGGGGCTTGGAGCAGCCTGGGACAGTGGGAGGTGTCCCTGCCCATGGCAGGGATGGGCTGGATGGGCTTTAGTGCCCCTTCCCACCAGAACCATCCCGGGATTCTGGGATTTTATGAGAAGATGGAAAGAAAAGTCATGGAGTAAAAATGAAGATCCAGTGTAGGCTGGATTTGGAAGGATGAATTGAGAATTAATTCCAAGTGGGCAGCAGGGTGGAAACTGTGACAGAGTCCTTATTTTCTTTGGAAAAGTCCAGATTCCACTGGCTGGGAAAGCACTAAATTTCCTCTCCCAACTGGAGCACTGTGGGACTCTACAGGAAAATAATTTGAAAAACTATACACTAACTATACACTAAAAAAGGGAAATTTAATAAATTTTAATCAAATACTCAACTGTGCTAAACGCCTTTAATTCCACATCCGGATCCCTGCACTGAAAACTGATTTTTGTTGCTTGGCAACAAACACAGCCAAGTTTTTTATAAGAAAAGGGCAAATATTGGGCAAATATATTAAAATAGATTACAATTTCTGTCTTCCTATAAAGCCCAGCGGTAAATAGGATTTTCCAAAAATGTCTGGAAGCAAAAGGCTAAAAAGCAGTGAGGAATGTCAAGGGTTTCATGCACAAAACCATTCCAAGAAAAAGTAAATTGAGGAAGAAGGATTCTCTGGCTAAAGTATGTGGAAAATGGAAAAACTCGCTGCTGTGGGGTCTTGGAAGTATCAAATGGAGCTAAACTCCAATGATCCCATACATGACCCTGCTCTGCTTCCCTGTTTGGATTTGCTGGAAATATGAAATATATTTTTATGTTTAATTCCTGCCTCCAACCAGAGCTGAAGCCTCTGCCCAACTTTGATGGGCTCCAAACACATCCCATCATTCCCAGCTTTGATGGGCTCCAAACACATCCCATCATTCCCAGCTTTGATGGGCTCCAAACACATCCCATCATTCCCAGCTCTGGTGGGCTCTGAGCACATCCCATCATTCCCAACCATGATGGGCTCCAAGCACATCCCATCATTCCCAGCTTTGATGGGCTCCAAACACATCCCATCATTCCCAGCTTTGATGGGCTCCAAACACATCCCATCATTCCCAGCTTTGATGGGCTCCAAGCACATCCCATCATTCCCAGCTTTGATGGGCTCCAAACACATCCCATCATTATCAGTTTAGATGGGCTCCAAACACATCCCATCATTCCCAGCTTTGATGGGCTCTGAGCACATCCCATCATTCCAGACTTTACCAAGACTCTTCCCATGAACAGACAAGCCCCAGGATGGGTTTCCACCTCCAAAGGATGTGTTTAGTTTCAACGGGAATTAAAAATCCAGGGATAATTAAAATGTGGCTCTGCAGTGGTCCAGCCCCACGTGGCTGTGTGATAACATGAAACATCCTGCGCAGGCTGGAAAAGGGAATACGCTGCAAATGTTGGGAAGGGGTGGAAAAAAAAGGTCAGCTCATCCCAATCAGAATTTTGCTCAGCTTGGAAGAAGGAATGACATTGTCAGATGAGTTTGGGATTTCATCAGGTGATCCTGATCTCAAATCCCTTGGTGAAATCCCCAAATCTTCCCCTTGATGGCACCCAAAAGATCCATTCCTTCAAAAGCCAAAGAATTCACAGAATCCCAGGATCCCTGAGGCTGGAAAAGCCCTGCAGGATCATCCAGTCCATGCTGTGCCCGATGCCCACCTTGTCCCCAGCCCAACCCAGCCCAGCCACCTCCAGCCCTTCCTTGGACACCTCCAGGCATGGGCACTCCAAAGCTCCCTGGGCAGCCCCTGCCAAGGCCTGAGCACCCTTTCCATGGGGAAATTCCTGCTGCTGTCCAAGCTGAGCCTCCCCTGGCCCAGCCTGAGGCAATTCCTGACAATTAAACCCAAAAAATTAGGAGATTTCCAAGAGAAAAATGATTTTTTTTGCAATAGCTGGGACAAACAGCTCGCCTGGGAATTGGAAATCGGACACAGTTGGAAATTTCCACCAATAAATATCTCGATTCTGCATCTGTCAGGCTATCAGAAGACAATTGCAGCAGTTTTTGCCTCATTATCTAATTAATTCACTAATGGCTTTGTTTATAAAACAGCCTGGAGGCTGGAAGAGATTTAATTGCACTTCAGAACTGGGGCCAGATTTCTCTTTAAACACAAATAAAGGCAAAAAATTCCGTTGTGTCCACTTTGTCCAGAGCCCATAAAACACGGCTCGAATGTTTTATGTGCATGTTTTCATTTGTGTCTTTATTAAATCTCCACATGGCAAAGGAATTTTGCTTTTTGGGGCCACCCCCAAGCCAGAAGGAGTGCAGAAGGCAAGGAGCTGATTTTTAGTCTCCCTATGCTCAGCCTTCACCTACAGGAACTGATTTCATGGAAAAATGACTCCCATCCCGGATATTCAGCTACTCCAATGTATTTATTGTGGAGCTGTCAAAAATAATCTTGATATAAACCTGGAAGAACTGACCTGGGGCGGATGATCAGGAGCACAGGACTTGAGTGAAAAGGAAATTAAAGAACAAAGCCAAGAGCAATTAAGGCCAGCAGAGATGATTTCTGAGGGCTGGGGACAGCTGCCCTCCGTCCCTGTCCCCTGTCACATGAAGTGACATTCCCTATCCCGGTGGCACTTGAAATTCCTATCTTCCTAATGTTAACCCTGGATCCCAGTGCAGAAGATGCTCAGCTGACACCAAGCACGGAGGCTGAGCTGTAAAAAGGAGTGGATGCATCCCAAAAAGTCCGCTCCCGCCGTTTGCTGTGGTTTCTCCAGCCCTGGATGGTTTATCCCTCAAGAAAAACCTGGATAAAAGTCGATTCTGTAGCCCAGTTTGGGATGAAGAGGAGCATCCATAAGGATGTTGGAAGAGGCACCGGGGAGCCACCGAAAAACCAAGCAAACAACAGGAATTCCAGTGCTTTGGAGTTTATTCCTGAGATACAGAAAACAAACTGCCTGGAAAAGCGAGACAAAAAGGGATTTCCACGTCAACCATCTGTGGAATTGAAATTAATTTATATTTTAGGCTGTTTAAACCAAAAGCCACATCCCTGTGCATGGATGCATGAAAAGGGGACCTCTCCATGCCACCAGCATTCCCAGAGGTGTCTGGAAAACCACATCCAATGGGAATGTTATTCCTTCTTGGCCAATCCCAACCCCAGACACTCCAGCTTCCCCCCAGCCACCACCAGTTGCCCTCTCCAGCGGTGACATCCTGGGACTTCGTGCCCAAAGCTCTAAAATTCCTTTTCCTTGCCATGTCCTTCACTTCCTTGATCCCTTTTACTCCTGGAAAGCACAAAAACTGCGAATGTTTTCCAGGAACATTCCTGCACTTCCATATGCAGGCAATAAAAGAGCCAAGTCCTCCAATATAGTTTATATTTTTAGCCCTGAATAATAAACCGTATTTTTCATGGAGGAGGTGGAAGCATCAGGCAGCAATTCCAGGCTCCACGGTGACAAAAGGAATATTTTCTTGGCTTTGTAACAAAATTTTAAAGAAAAACAACAAAATCTGGTGTGTTGGGCCACACTTGTAAATGTGTTTTATCTGTGTGCGATTCAGTGTCAGTAAAGAACTACAGAAAAGGAGCTTATCCAGCATTTTCCTACTCAGGAGAGGGGCACCCACCCCTGAAGAAAACCTCCAGGAATGTTCTTCCCACCCCAGGTGACTCCAGGGCTTCTTGGAGGCTTCTGAGATGTGAACATCGGCTCAGAATGGATTATTTCCCCTTGAGCTGACACCTCAAAGGGACAGAGCAGCTCCTGCTCTTCCTCTCGGCTGGGCCAGGGTCACGCAACAACAGGGTGGAGTTTCTGTCACCTTAAAGCTGCCACAGGCAGAGGCCAGGCTGTGGTTTGAGACTCCCACCAGCAAACCCTCTCGGAGACAAACCTGTGCACCTCCCCTGGAACACGCTGAGGTGTCAAAATGCTTAAAAATGAAGCCACAACCTTCCCAAGGCTCAAACCAAGCCCCAAACCGGGGGTCCCTCACTCCAGGGTGGAGAAGCCAGTGGTGATGTTAATTTAGGAGACAAATCTCTGGTCAGGAGAGGATGGAGGGACTTCAAAAGAGAGGTTGAGCACAAGCTCCTGCTCTAAAGAATCCATAGCAGGAGCAGGGAAAGGACCTCCTTCCCATCAGCGAGGGAATCCTTCCCAGGCTGTTGGTGAACAACAGCTGAAGAGCAAACAAACTAACAATAAATGAAACCCCCAGCACCCAGGAAGGATCAGAGTTCTCACAGTTGCTCCCTCCTCCACAGGATTTCACATCCATACAGGAAAAGCCAGAAACAAACCACAGGGAAGAGCGGGTTGAGCTTTGCACACCAAATTTACTCCTTACATCACAAATGATCACCAGAACACCTCGTCTTGCCCATTTTCCAACCCCCAGCCGCCTTTGGCTCCCGCAGGGTCATGGGGTGGAGACTTCCCTGAGGTTTTGTGGTGGCAACAGTAACTGTTCCCACTCTGCCCAGGCTTGCAGGAGTTCCTGACATAGTGCACCAGTGTCCGGTGTCCGGAGCTCCTCCGTGGTGTAACCCAACTCCCCCTTCCTACTCCAAGTTCTTGTGTTCCCATGGTGTTACAAAGGGGTCACCCCCCTCTCAGGCTCTGCTTTAAAGGAGACCACAGAGCTCCAAAGCCAAGCAGAGCCGAAAGCAGGGTCAGATTTTGTCTTTTCTCTACAATTCTGCACAAAAAAAGAAGTCCCTCTTTGGGATGTATTGTCACGGATCAGGTGGTGAATGTTCAGCTTTGAGGATGACCAAGTGGAACCACTCTAGGCTTGAATAAAAAATGTGTAGGAAAGGCTTTCTACTGTCACTCTGGATTTGGTTTAGTAAGACTTTAGGTTGCTTTTCCAATCCCAGCACTCACCAGCCATGCAGCTCTCCAGGTTGTCTCTAAAAGGCCATAAATCAATGCCATAAACCACTTAAGAGAGAGGAGATGTGTGCTCCTCTCAGCTTAGGGCATAAATCCTTCTTGGCTACTGCAAAGCGTTTACTGGTACCTTTTTTATGTCTCAGGAAGTGTAAATCAGCTTTCTTCGCTATCTAATCCCACCAGATCCCTTTTCTTGGGGTTACTGAGGTGTAATACCACAGAAAATGAAGCCTTTAACACAGCACTTGTTTTAGGACGTCACACAAAGAAGAAGAGGTCACCTACCAGCTCCACTCTCCCGAACCCTCCGACTCCCAGGGTGTCGATGATGTTGAAATCCGACAGTTTCAGGTTGGCAAAGAAGGCAGCTTCGGCTTCGTATCTGGAGGTTTTGAGGCGAAAAAATGGAAATTTCTTAGAGGTGCAAACCTGAGCAGTGCGCGCCGCCGCCCCTGAGCTGCGGGAGCCTGGCCCAGCCTTTACCTGCTGCACTTCCATCTCAGCTCTCAAAATCTGCTTTTAGCTCAGCATTCTGCTGCTCCCAATCCCAGCACGGTTCCGGTTTTCCAAGGGGGAATAGCAAACATCCCTACTGAGGGTGCAAAGCCAACGCCTGGGGCTGCAATCCAGCTCCCAAGGCTACAGCTGGGAATTTTCTATCCATCTTCTCCTGCGTGGGGTTTTTTAAAAAATGTTTTGGTGTCTTTAAGGATTTTTGGAAGGTAAAAGTCTCTCCTAGAAGTTTCTCTTATCCACAGGCTGTCAGCAGTTTCTATAAATGTTTATTGGAAGTGGCAGGATCACTAAAGGTCCCTGGAGAGAAATCCCAGGCAGGTTTTATGAAATCAGATCTGATAAACTGCAAATGCCCGAAATGAATGACTTCAGTCACAGATCAACATTCCCAAAAGGATATCTTCTCTTGTTCTCCTCCTCTAAACTCACTCAGAGCAGACATCCCAAGCGAGGAGGTCCCAAAATCCCGATGCTCTCTGTTTTTCCCATGTCCAACTGTCCCACAACACCAAGCCCCTGAGTAAGGGGCACACAAATCCAACCCAGGCAAGCCTGCCAGAATCAGCTTCCCATGCCTATCCATGACCATGATCCCTCAAAAATAGCTCCTTGTTAAGGTTTAGGGTATTTTTAGAAAGGCTCAGAGGGGAAATGGATGAGCAGGATCCACCCCCTCCATAAAATGTGACATTCGGCTGCCGGAGAGGCCCCGCGTGTGTCCGACCTTTGGCTGCTGGTGACTTTATGGGAATAAAGAGCTGGCTGGATTATGGAGGGAGGACTGGAAGGTGCAGGGGAAGGTGCTGGATTATGGAGGAAAGCCTGGAAGGTGCAGGGGCAGCTGGCTTGGTGTGCAGGGCTTCATTTTAGCTGGAATAGTTTGCAATGAACAGATAGAGCAGGATCACTGGGGGCTTCACTCGTGCAGGCTGACAGCAGTGGGAAGAGAAGCCCCCATCCCACTCCCGTACCCACCTGCCCAGCTTTGGGACGTTCCCCTCCTGATTATTTCATCAACAGCATGAACTGATTTATTGGCAGATTCCTTTCAAACCACCTCCTCTGCTCTATTTAAAACCTCAACGACAATGGGGGAGAAAGAGCAAAACTGTGTCATTTTCCAAGTGGAAAGGGAAAACTGCAAATAGGAATCTGGCAATGTGAGAGGTGTCACATCATGAAGCCCCAAGTCTGAGGCAATAAAGCACAATTTTCTCTCAGGGGGTGCTGTCAACAGATGACTTCAGCTCTGCTGTATTTTTTTATGCTGTCACCAGATCCTGTGGGTGACCTTGCTCCTGATGCACCCGACTTTGGAACCCAATCAGCACAGAGCCCGCTGGGAACTTGGGATAACCTTGCGTGCCACAGCTGCTCATTGATCCCTCTGTGCTCATCACGAGGTGAGCGCTGAGCTGGCGCTAAAAAAGGAATTAAATGTCCCCGTTCACAGCACGGCAGAGCCATCATTTCGGGGGTGACAGAGCAGGGAGTGCTTCTCAGTTCATGATGAATGTACAGAGCAGTTAAATACCTTGAATGATTTCTAATTGCCAGGAAGATGAAATCCCAGCCTGGAAAATTCCCTGCCAACACACAAACAGATGGAAAATTTCAGAGCCAGGGTCATACAATGGTTTGGGTTAGAAGGGACCTTCAAAACCATCTGATTTCAACCTCCCTGCCATGGACAGGGACACCTTCTTGGACCAGGAGGCTGAAATCTTCTGGATTTGCGTTGGAACACGATAAAACCGGATTATTTTGCTGAGAAAAATCCTTGCCGCATCCTTGGGACTGCTTTTGGAAATGCCTTGGCTAATTCCCTCTGCCAGACTCCTTGGATGGAGCGAGCACATACAAGTGCAGCAAAGCAGATGGGACACACTGGATGTGTTTTTCTCTAAATACACTGCAACAAGCCTCAAAACCCCAAAAGAAAGGCCAAAAATATGTAGTGAAACCAAACCACAGTAAAATCAGGCAAGCAAGCTCTTCCCGTGCCCACCAACAACAGCCACACTGGAATTCCGTTTTATTCCCAGCTACAAAAGTCCAAGTCCACTTAAACACCAAATTCCTATAAATTAAGTCATTCTGCATTTCAAACCTGCTAAGCTGGAGGATAAATATCTTCAATAAAAAGGTGAAAATACAAATATTCCCAAGCTAAATCGGAAATCAGGGGTATGATCCTGGTCATGAAGTTCAGAATTCCTTCCAAATTCCTGAAGCTGAGCGTGCTGCTCCCTGAACGGAAGCTCCCAAGGTTTTGCAGCATGAGCTCCTCACTGGACAGAACAATGGTGAAAAACATCTGTGATGTTTGATTTTATCCCCTCCCAAAGCAAAGAGAGCCTTCCAAGGCACGGGGAGGGCAGTGCCAAGGAACACAGAAGTTGAAATACTAATATTTTTCTGTAGGAAAACATTCAGTTCGGGATCAGGAAAAAGAATCTGCGACACTCGGGAATGTTTGGGATATTCACAGGATGGCTCCAGGCTGGAAGGGAGCACACCTGGTGGCACCTCCCTGCTCCAGCAGGGCCATCCCAGACCACAGGCACAGCACTGTGTGCACACAGCTCTGCAACAGCCCCAGGGAGGAGAGCCCAGAGCCTCTCTGGACAATCTGCTCAAGGAAGCAGTTCCACAGAACAGAGGTGGGATGAGGGTAGGGACAGTTTGACCCCACTTGTTCTGGATGAGGTGGAAATAACTCATCCCTGTGTGGGACAAATCCACCTGAGCCAGGGCAGGGTGCTTTTCTCCACTGTGGAGACGCCACTCATGCCACTCCTCTTTAACCAGAAAGGCGGTTTTATTGTAAATCCCAGCTTTATGCCAGTGCTTGGAGACTTTCCAAATAATCAAATGTTTTTCTGACCTCTGGAAGAGTTCAAATTCCTGAATTAATGGATGAGAGGTGTGCTGGACAGACACCTTGGAGGCACAAGTGGCATCACAGGCATGGTCAGTGCCACACTGGAGCTGTGCAGGCACAAGGCCTGGACTTCCTGCACTGGGATTTCTGGGCTTGTTTGTCTCCAGTTGAATTAGCTGTAATTAAGAAAGAGTCTTTCCCTGGATATTTTGGTAATTGGGCTGCTCATCCCAGGTCAAAATGTCTGGAAAATCATAACTGGAAGTGCACAGTAAGAAAAGATATGGGGAACGTGTGATCCAAAAGCAAGGAAAAGTCTGTTAATAAAGAGTTTTTAAAATGAAGGCTGAGCTTTTCACAGGAGCCTTGTGGGACACCAGGAATCAACTCCCAGTGTGCTCCTAATGGGACTTTTTGCTTATTGAAGCATGGTTTTGTACCTACTGACAGCAGCCCAAGCCTGGCAGGGCTCACAGCCCACTCCTGCAGCTGACAGCAGGGTGGGACCTCAGACAGCAGCACGGGAGATGTTCAGGTCTGAGTTAGGCAAGAGCATCCTGCAGAGTCTCCAAGCTCTTCTCCAAGGTTTCCTGGGAATCTGAATGGCAGAAACCTCCTGAAACCTCCTCTAGAAGAGCTGGGGCTTGGGAACACCACTCCTTTCCCTGCCTCCAAATAAACCCCCTGTTCCTGAGGAGCTGCCTGGCCTCAGCCTCCCCTTTGGCAGGGACAGGCACCATGTACAAGACACCAGAGTAATAAGGGGGCTCAGGAGGAAATTCCATCTTCCAATAGCCCAATCCTTTGAAATGGCAGCGCAGGAGCCACAGCCCAAGTGTTTGGGCAATGCTTTGCCCGAGGGGAGAGGAAATCCTGTGGCTCCTTGCACTGCTGGAGGTTTCCCCCCATTTAAATGAGCCACTGCCTCCTAGGACAATGATTACTCTGAGAGATATTTCAAGCTTTGCCTCCTAAAACTATGAACAACAATGAAAAAATTGAAATAGTCGTGTTACCTGGGCAGCTGATCAACAAGAAGATGTGAGGAGCAAAGGTTTGCCATTACCCAACTGCTCAGCTCAGCTGAAGTAGCTCCTGATTCCCATCCTAAGCGTGTTGGGAAACATCAGACATCTGTTAGCAAACTGTCATCTCCAGAGAAAACTTGGCTCTTCTCCACCTGCAGGCTGCCAGCCAGCCAGGAGCTGCAACCAAATGGGAACCAACAGCCCTGATCCGAGCAAATGCCACTGGTTTGAGGGTATAAACCCAGAATTTGGGAGCCTTCCCCACTGACAGACACCGGCAGCCTGTCATTTGGTTTTTTGGTCAGTCTGGTCACTACCTCACCCATCACTGGGGAGATGCATTTCTGGAGAAGGAAATATGGAATCTCTGTGAAAACTGGGAAAAGTGGAATGGTGGCACCTGGATGGTGGGATCAGAGCCAGCCTGCAAGGAGACACAGGTGAAATGAGCCTGAGATCCACAGGTGGGGTGGGGAGGGAAATATTTGCCAAAACAAAACCTTATTTCTGTGCCCACTAAAAGTCCTCTCCTTGTGGTTCTTAAGATATAGTGAGATTCTAAAGGGGTCAGGGAATCATGGAATAGTCTGGCTTGGAAAGGACCTTCATGATCATGTTGTTCCAACCACCTTCCACATCACCACATTGCTCCCAACCCTTTCTTGAACCTTGCTTCCAAGGATGGGGCAGCCACAATTTGTTTCTTATTAAATGCTGCTTCAGCTGATGGGGCACTTAAAAAAATCTGGGTAGAAGAAAGCAAAAATTCCCCCAAATCCCCAGTTCTGTGACTGTTCTTTCTCCCCATCTGACTGTCCATATTTTGGCTGGGATGAAATGACCCACCTGAGTCTGGTCTCTCCATGGGACCTGGCCTGCCTGGTACCCTGAAATCATGGAAAGCTCCCTAGATTGGATTTGTGCTGTTGCGTGAAGAAAGGTGCAATTCCAAAGGGACACAGCTGGAATTCCTGTCACCAGCAGGCTTCAGAGTTGAAAATGATATGAGGAAGAGCAGATGCAGCAAATGGTGGCAGGGCTCCCAGGCCTTCCCTTCTCTGCTGGCTCCAATGACTCCCAAAAGCTCAGGATCACGTGTTCCCCAAGGATTTGGGGCAAGGGGGAGTCTAGGAATAGGTGAAAGTGAAATCAAAAGCACCTTGTGTGGTGTCCATGAGATGCTGAGCTTCAGCTGTGCCCTGTTTGAGAGGGCTCAGGTAGAGGGACAGCCACAGGGCATCAACACAACCAGCGGGATCCAGAGCCTGGGAATGGCTGAAAGCAAATTCCTGGCAGGCACTGGGAGCAAATCCCTATTTCTTCATGGTGTGTGGCCACTCATCCTCTCACAGGTCCCATCCCACATGCAAACCCTTATCCAGCATTCCCCGCAGATATCAATCATGGGGTCAGGACTTTTGGGGGGAGATGTTCCTTGACAAACCTTTGCAGCAGGAAAAAATAACCAGGGCATGAACCCAACCTCTGTTGGGGAAGGCCAAACCTGCTCTCCAGACCTCTCCAGGATCTGAGCACTCCTAGGTCTCCATGGATTAGCTGAAAGGGGGGTGTTTGCCCCAAAATTCCCCTCAGGCAGAGCAGGCAGTGAGAGCAGGGAATAACAATGTCCTGGATGTGTGGGAAAGGCCTCTGTGCTCCTTCCTCTGGGCACCACATGTCCATCTCCCTCCTGAGGCACAAATGCACCTGGGAACTTCCCAAAGACCCTTTCAGGAAAAGCTGCCTTGGGAAGGATGATTCTGAGGAAAAGCCCAGCTCTTTGCCTGTTTTCTTGCCCATCACAAATGTGACAGAACAGCTGACTTCATTCCCAGCTCTGTCACATTACTGCCATTTCTGAGCTCACTCACAAATTCAGATCCCAAAGTTATTCGAGGATATCTCCATCGATAGCTCCTGCCTGGGATTAGCCACCCTAATGCTGAGCCAGCCCAGGGAGGGATGGATGTCACTCACAGATCCTGGCTGCTCAGACAGGATTTACCTCCAGAGGAGGATTTGCTGCCCTGCCCCAAGGAAGACCGAGGAGGAGAACATCAAACTCATCTGCTGCTCTCGATGTTTTACAATTGCAAACCCCACTGAAAGAGTGGAAGGATGGATCTGTAGATGGATGTAGGGCAAACATATGGGAATAATAACCCAGAAATTCCTAGGCTAGGATTCCTCAGCCCATCCTCCTGGGGCGGCTTGAACTCCTGATTTAGCTGCTCCTCCCACTGCCTTCCATATCTGACACCTTCAAAAATCCAAACCAGGAGCCTTTTCCTTGGGATTTTTAAAAGCCCTGTGCTGGTGGTGCCACTGGGTTTGAAGCTGCAGCTGCAGGGACCATTGCATGGAAAAGAAAGGCTGGATTTCTTTTCAAGGCCATATCTTCAGGGCTGGGAATTTCTCTTGGATGCCCCAGCACCTGAGATCACAGCCTTTTACATCAGGAGAAAATTGCACATCCCCTGCTTTAGATTTTCTTACAGCAGTGGAGCTTGGAGTGGCAGCTAAACCAGACATTAAAGCCACGGTGTGGGAACCCAGAGTGCTGAGAATATTTCTCTGCCTGTTTTTAAGGGTTCTTACCCCCCTGAACAACACTGTTTTAACCTCCAACCTTGGAAAAAATTACCAACAATCAGACAAGAACTAGAAAATACAGTGGTGTGAATTAGGTGATAGACTACTATGTAAGATTGTCACAGGGTGAAAAATTTTAGAGGTTTTGGGCTTCTCTTTGTAGTAAATAGATAGGAATAAAAAATATCAAAATGGAGGATTGTTGTTGTTCTCTAAACTTTCTCCCTTCTTCCTTCACTACTCCATATTCTGCAGTAAAAGTAGTTTGGAATGACTGGATGAGGAATTCCGCAGTTCCTGGCCATGTTACTGAGTAATTGGTAAGGAAAGTGAAAATAATGTACGTTTTTAGTAACCATTGGTTAAATTATCTTTAAAAGGCTGTGTAAATCTTGATAATTAGAGACTTCTCTCCTGCTTTCTGTGCTCTATGTTATGCCTGGGTCACGCTAGTGGCTCTGTTCCTCTGATAAGACTTCATAAACAACTATCTGGAAGCACTAAAACTCCAGGAAAAGTCTCGGTTTATCTTTGAAACTCCTTGCAAGGACTTTTAGAAATTTCTCTCCCATCAGGAGGGATTGGATTTATGGCATGGTTCAGTGTCACCATGGCATCTCTAACTTCCTCTGGAAGGGGAGGGAGATCTGAAATTAAAAATACAGGGTTAAAAACCTCACAGGTTCATTTGTCCCCTCCCCTTTTTTAAAAGCAAATCACTTTTCAGTGAGAGCTCAGCATCACAAACATGATACTGTGCTGCTGGAGCAAGCTGAGCTCATCCCGGGTTGGTTCAGTAGTTAAACAAAGAGATTTGTTGGAATTCTGGGGCTTTGAAGACTTGGATGTTGCACAGATCTCACCCAGAATTGTAACTGAACACACTCAAATGCAGCCAAAGCAGCCCAGAAAGTGCTTCTCCTCATCAAGGCTCTTTGAGAAGCCTGGATTTTTTGGAGTGACTATTGTGGAAGCCCTGAATGTGCCAGGAGATTGGGATACCTCATTAAACACCTTGTGCTGCTGGGTTCAGCGCCTCCCACCCCGCAGTGGGACCTCATCTGGGAGAAAACCCCTTCAGATGCAAATCTCACCCTTTTTTCCCAGATATTCCTGTGGGATCCTCTCCTCTGGTAACACAGGCAAGTGCATCGCTCCCTTTAAAGCTCACGACAGCCCCCAGGGATCCGAGCTCCCAAAATCCCAACCCTTCGCTCCCCAGTTCCAGCGCCCATGTTGTGGAATTGTCCCTTACGCATCCACACGATGCTGATGTGCCAGGAAAAAGCCACAGTTTTGGTGGGAGAGTCAAACACACCAGGATAGAAAATGCCAGGTGATGGGAACTCCATACAAATCTGAGCCCCAGCACTCTCAGTAGAGCACAAGGAGGGTTTTTAGAGAACACACTCCCTGGTTTTCTCTGGAAGTCACAGGGAGGTCACCATGGAAATGTGTATTTGTTTTCCAGATGCACGTGTTCCTCCTTGAACTCCTAAGGAAACAGCTCCACGCTTCCCACAGGACTCTCCCCACCTCCTTCTCTGGGAAGTGCTGGATTCAGCTCCGGGTAAAACGACATTTGTAATATTCCTCATGCCAAAATGTCCTGAAATAGTTCAAACAAGACACCCTACAGAACTGATTACAACCCCCAGATCTGAATCCATTTTAATTAAAAGGGGAGGAGGGAGGATGTGGAGTATTCCTTCCTCTGGTGGAGTTTCCTGTTCTGTGCAGTGTTAAAGGATATTGCTTAAGGATGGGGGTTGTTCCTCCTCTTTCCCCTCCCTTTTTCCTGGTCTCTTGTTTTAACTCTGGAAGATTTTAGCTGGACACCAAAGACATGCCTCATATCACATTCTATCCTGGCCCAGCACAGCCTGGAATTCCAGGCTGAACAAATCCTAAGGAAGAGCAGAAGACCTCTCATGGCACCTCAAACGCTGCACTCAGACCTCGGCAACCTCATTTCATTCCAATGGAAAGAACATCTGCTATAAAATGGAAAAGCAATAAGATGTTATTTATCGACAGCCAAGTAATTCATATTCAAACCACGGATTCCTGGGGCAAACTGGGGTTTAAACCCCCAGACTGAGCAGCTGAATCAGCTGCATTTTGGGGATGGTTGGCACAAAGCCAGTGAAAAAGAAACTTCCCATGGTGGTCTTTAATGTCCCTGAATAATTTAGAAGGAAAAAAAAAAAAAGAGTATTTTGGTCAGGAAGAAGACAATTCCCTGAATTCCCTCTTTTCTCCTCATTTTTCTCCTCATCCTCCTGAATTCAACAGTTTGGATCTGTAAGCAATAAAATCTCTTTGGAAAATAAGGCATCAAGGGTTTTTCCTTTCGCTTTTCTGACTGACTTCAGAGGCAATATCTAGAGATCCCTTGGGGATTTATTCCTTTGGAAAACACCCAAGAGAATCCATGTGAATACTGTCCAAAACAAGAATTGTGCATTAAAATTCCAAATGAACTCTGCGAGGGCAATAAATCCCAGCTACCAAACCAGGTGCCAAGGATTGAACACTACCAAAGGTATTTTAAGGGAAGTTGTGGGGAAGAGCCATGTTCCACCCTTGGAAAGCCAGACATGATCTCAAGGAAAGCTCGGCCTAACTGCAGCCTGAAATTGCTCAAATCACAGTTCTGCTCTACGAAATCTCCCCAGCTAATTGCAAAGTGCTCATTAGATCCCAGCACCCCCAAAGGGGCTCAGCTGAGCACATCGACACCAAAGAGCCCCTTTGCCTCCAGCCTCCTGCACGGAGGAGGCCCCCCAGGACCTGCACAGAGGAAGGTCCCCATGGCAACGGCGATGCTCACGTTCAAAGGATTCGGTTGCAGCTTTCTCCTCTTCAATTTTTTAAGGAATGTGAGGAACAGATCAATATATTGATGATGTCAGACACATTTATTTGTCCAATTCACTGTGCTCACCGCTTACTGTGCATTTGTTCAAGTCCTGGGGGTTTCAGACAACTTTGTCGGCATTTTGCCCTCAGTTCTTCTTTCCAATGGCCCAAATCCTCTGGGAAAAAATCCCTTGTGAGCTTGGGTTTCCAGCTTGGCAGCTGCTAAGAGGCAGAGATCTACCCTGAGAGAACTTGTGTTCCTTCTCCAAGGGCTGCTGAGGGGCACTTCATGGAATCCCAGAACGGTTTGGAATGGAAGGGACTTCAAAGCCCATCCAGTGCCACCCCTGCCATGGGCAGGGACACCTTCCACTGTCCCAGGCTGCTCCAAGCCCCAACGTCCAGCCTGGCCTTGGGCACTGCCAGGGATCCAGGGGCAGTGACAGCCACAGGGCAGATCAGAAAAGGTAAGGCAAGCCCAATTCAAAGTTCTACCCTTGGGAGAACCTCCTTGTAAGAGAAAAACCACGATGTGCTGAGATCTACCACTGCTGGAGAGAGCTTTCATAGAAAAACACCACTTCAAAAGTCCCAAAAGGGAATTCAAAGAGCAGCTGAAAGAGCTGAGGAGGAGAATGAAATCTCAGCAGTGGCACGTGGGGATCTGGACACAGCAAACACACCCAGAGTGGATCTAGGAGAGGCCGCAGAAATTTGGAGCAGCTGAGCAGAAGCACAAGCCAGGACATTAAAAGCAAGTGCACCCTTCAAATACGAAGTCATTTCAAACAAATCAAGAAAGAGGAAAGAAAAAAGAACCAAATCTGGTCCAGTTGAAAGGAAAAACACCATAAAACAGGGAAAAAAAAGTGAATAACAACTTCAAAAGGCTTCAAACCAAATAATAAACCCTTCCTGACCACAGCAGCAGCACGAATCTGAGCATGGGCTGTAGAGACCCTACAGAGACCCTCTGGAAAGAGCCCACCGAGGAGAACAAAGCCATGTGAGAGAAGCTCAGTGCCCTTTTTACTCCTGGGCTCAACATGGAAGGCCTTGGAGAGACCCTCCCAGCACATCTTCCTTCCCAGGGAAGCTCCAGGGGAACCCCACTGAAGTGTCATGAGGGGACCCACATCGACCGAGGGACCAGATGGGCCTCCCCCAGCACTTCTGTGTGACCTCGAGGATGGAAGTGGCTTTTTGATGGGATCCAGAGCCCTGTAGTCCCCTAAACCCAACATCTGTCCTAACAGAAGCACTTGACACATGGATAAATCTGAGTTCTTTGGGGAAGAGCCAAGGCGCTTCCCGAGCCTACTGGAGCTCTTTGAAGGAGACCCCAGGCATGTGGGGAGGAGAGAGCTGCTGGATGCAGTTGGCTTGGATTTCCTAAAGCCATCTGACAAGGTTTGAAAGGCTCTTACAGAAGTGGTATGAGAAGGAAGGTCTGTGCATTGATTAAAACAAAAAAAGGTGCAAAATAGGAAATGCAGCGCTCGTTTTCCTAATGGAGGGAGGTCAGCAGCGCTCAGATCCTTCCTGCTCAACATCTTTAGGGATGAACTGGAAAAACAGGGAGAAGAAGTAAAATGACAGCACTGGTCAAGGATATGAAATCACCAAAACCAGCAAACAGAAGCCTGAGGTGAAAAACTGCACAAGGAACTAAAGACACCAAGGGACAAGGTAATGCCTACACTGGAAATCCTGTAGGAATGCAGTGAAGGGGAAAAAAATCCTGCCTAAGCAGGTGGTGGTGGTCATTCATCCATCTGTACTGCCCTCACCTCAAAAGCTAAGGAGTAAGGTTGGGAAAGGGAGGGGAAGTGATGGATCTGGATGGGATTCTGTGCTAGGGGAAGAGACAACTGGCAGGAGCTGATCAAAGTTGAAAAGGTCAGGGTGTGCCACGGGAAGCAGCTGTGCAGATTCAGGAGGAGAAACCACCAAGGAATGCTCAAATCTGTCGACAGCAGGAAGTGCCCGAGTCCCAAATCGCTGGAGACCGAAGGCTCCCAATCAATAAATCAATAAATCAATGATCACCTCTTTGCTCTTCTCCCCCTTCCAGCCACCTGCTGGAGGCCACGGGCAGAGACAGGACCCAGCTGGATGCACTGAGGCACTTCCAACAGATCTGCACAGAACTGGGATAGACTGGGAAACTCAAGGCCCCTCCTTGCAGTGTCTGAAAGCATCAGAGCCCAGAGCTGTGCTTCCCAGGCTGCCCTGGAAGCTGTTCATGTCTGACATGGTGAGACAGGAGCTGCTCGATCTCACAGCTTGTCCTGACCAGATAAAAGGAAGTTCTTATCAGGCATTTATTTAACACATGGCAGCCAGGGAAAAGCAGAGTTCTCACTGCTGCGCCAAAATCCACCACCAGAGAAACTCCCCAGTGCTCTGCCAGCACTGGAATATTGTCCTGAGCTAATAAGGAAGGGATTAGGAAAACAAGGAGCCAAACAAAGCACCTGAACTCCCAGGGTTTTTTACCTCAGTGAACTCCTTGCCTGGGAAAGGGATGCAAGCTGGCTCATTTGGGGAATCCAGACAGCAAACCCTGCACATCCCAGCAGTTCAACGGCCTTCCTGCATTTCTGATGGAGCACAGTATTTCCTAAAACACCTCCCACGCATGCAGCTTGTTCTGGAGAAGGGCTCGTGCCATACCAGGAGCTGAACTTGCACGGATGAGTGCTCCCCCAAAACCCCTCCAAGCCACGTTCCCAGCACTGGACTCTCACACACCATCCCCTTGGATCAGTGCCGAGCTCTGGAAAATTCCATGGGACAAAGGCAGGTCTGGGGTGGCGAACAAAGAGGGGCCCGAGGGCTCCAGCAGAGAAAGCCAGGAGCAGCTCAGGGGACAGCAGATCAAAAGCAAGGAGCTTCCTGAGGGTTTCTTAGCATGCTTGGAAAGTTCCAATCCCTTATCCAGCACTTTTCCATGCTTCCACTGGAGGGCAGGAATACCCCGCGTTTCCAGAGAGGATCCTTCAGCTCATTGCCACACACCCTCAAACAGCTCTGGGAAGGCCTGGCCTTTGGGGACATCCGCGTGCTCCTCCGTGCTCTCATTTGCTTCCTCTCCTGCTTTTATGGAGCAGCTCCGTTTTTTCAAAGCATCGTCATGATTTTCATCAAACAACTGCAGCGTTCCCAGTTTGTCCCAATGCCTCCCCTCCCAGTGCCCCTCTGCCTCCCTGCATGCCCTGCAGCTCTCCAGGGTGCCCTAATTCCCTGACATAACTTTTCTGTAGGTAGCGCAGATACACTGGAATTCCGTACATCTGCACGGAGCAGCAGATTTACACCCTCACTGCTTCCTCGGGAGGCAACAAAACTTTTTAAAACATTTCTGGGTGGGAGTGTGGGTGTGCTGGAGGGCAGGAGGCTCTGCAGAGGGACCAGCACAGGCTGGATCCATGGGCTGAGGTTCAGCAAGGCCAAGTGCCGCGTCCTGCCCTGGGCTCACCCCAAGCCCTGCAGCTCCAGGCTGGGGCAGAGGGGCTGGAAAGCGTTAGGAATGATTTTTGAAGGTTGGCTTTCGCCAGATGTTGTATTAATTATGAGTTCTATTATAGGTTACATTAGGGACTATAACGTTGGGTATTATGCGATTATCCGGTGGAAATATCAAAGGTGTAATACACGTTAAAGGTTTAATGC
This sequence comes from Aphelocoma coerulescens, assembly GCF_041296385.1. Lineage (NCBI taxonomy): Eukaryota > Metazoa > Chordata > Aves > Passeriformes > Corvidae > Aphelocoma > Aphelocoma coerulescens. The sequence goes on from NC_091020.1 coordinate 1,861,422, forward strand.
TGTCGGGGTGGCTTTGATCGTACAGGTTTGGTTTGGTGGCGGCTGGGTGGGTTTTTGTGGCAGTGCCCGTTCTGTGGGGAGCGAGCTGCTGCGGGCCGGGCTGCGGGAGCAGCGCCACGAGAGGCGCGAGGGGAGCGCTGACCAATGAAAGCGCCGAGCGCCTCAGAGGCGGAAAAGCGCGGGCTGGCAGAAGATTGACAGGGGGGCGTGGCCACGCGACACCCGGGGTTGCTGCGCCTCAGGCGCGAGGCTGGAAAAGGCCGATCCGCCGCGTCCTGAGCGAGCCTCTGGCAGCCAGCTGGGCTCGCAGCGCTGGCCTTTGGCTTTGCGAATGCTTTTTTTGCGTTCTCAGTAAATTTTAGTAACTCATATCCATTGCGGATCTGGGTCGTTTATAACAAAAGGGCCCGTCGGGAAAGGCCCTGGGGGTGCTGTGCCAGCGGCTGGACAGGAGCCCAGGGGAGCACGAGGCCAATGGGGTGGCCACAGGCCCAGGGCAGGGCCCGTCCCCTGTGCTGGCCCTGCTGAGGGACCTCAGGGCTGGGTCCAGTTCTGGGCCCTCCCGGCCAGAGAGCCCTGGAGGGGCTGGAGCGTGTCCAGGGCAGGGAATGGAGCTGGGAAGGGGCTGGAGCCCCAGGAGCGGCTGAGGGAGCTGGGAAAGGGGCTGAGCCTGGAGCAAAGGAGGCTCAGGGGGGACCTTGTGGCTCTGCACAACTCCCTGACAGGAGGGGGCAGCTGGGGGGGTCGGGCTCTGCTCCCAGGGAACAGGGACAGGACAAGGGGAAACGGCCTCAGGCTGGGCCAGGGGAGGCTCAGCTTGGACAGCAGCAGGAATTTCTGCATGGAAAGGGTGCTCAGGCCTTGGCAGGGGCTGCCCAGGGAGCTTTGGAGTGCCCATGCCTGGAGGTGTCCAAGGAAGGGCTGGAGGTGGCACTCAGTGCTCTGGGCTGGGGACAAGGTGGGCATCGGGCACAGGGTGGACTCCATGGGCTGGGAGGGCTTTTCCAGCCTCAGTAACTCCATGAGCCTGTGATGGTCTCACAGAGCTGACCTCAAGACCTCTAGCTTGTCATTTGTATCTGTAAGTGAAAACTCATTGAGAGCAGAATAAAATCGATTTACTGTCTCCCATAAAGGGACATACTGAGGTTCCTGAAGGGGTCACACTAAAGGTTGATCTGTTTGACAGAGCTGATGTGGTTTCCAAAAGTTCTCTCCGAATGTTCATCAGCAAAGGCCATTAAAGACACGAAGCTGCCAGGAAAAGTCTTCTCATGGAGAAAGAACTGATCTGCAGAGCAGAGGGACACCACCTGTGACCCTGAGGGTACTCTGCTGGAGTTGGTGCTGCTTGATGGAGTCAAAATTCAGACAGGTAAAGGTACCTAGGAGGTTTTCTGTGCACATCCAGACACTCAGAGCAGCAGCAAAGAAATGGAGTGAACCAGAAAGAGCTGCAGAAGGACCTTGGGAAGGGCGTGGCAGAAGCACCTCAGCACTTTTCCAATAAAGATGAAATGAAAATGAGATAGAAAAAAATAACCCAAACTTCCAATGCCAAAACCAGGCTCTGGGATGACGATTCCCCCTAAGACAGCCCTAGGGAAGCATCAGCTCCGTGCTGATGGGCAAGAAGGATGGAATGTCAGGGATCACCCGGGAAGGAGCAGGAAAGCAGCCTGGTTTTATACAAACTACAGCATCACAGGAGTGGAGTCATGGCTGAGCATGCTGGGACTCCCCAGCCTGAAAACTGCCCACAATTCAGCATTTTCAGGATGTATTTAGTAAAGGGAGATATTATTTCACTAAAATCCAGGGGTTTTTGGACTATCTGAATGTTTACTATCCAGGATAATGCTGAACACGCCCTGCTCTAGGAACTCTTGTCCACATTTCAGTACCTGACTTTTACAGCCTAATTCTGTGCTGTAATGACCCAGTGTTAGCTCCCTACAGGGGAAATCATTCTGCAGGTGAAGCTCTTCCCACTCAGGCTCCTTCTCTGCCAGCTGTTCCCTGAAGATGGGGGGGAGCAGGAGGGTGTCAGACCTGGGGTTTTTTTATGAATTCTGGTTAATTCACTTTGTCTCTTCAGATCCATTTCCTAATGTGGAAAATGAAGATCCACTGGAGATTTACCCTAGGGCAGATCACCTGGGGCGTGTCTGGGATCAGGTCAAAGGCCCATTTTTCTTCTCAGGAGAACAGGAAGCACATGGAGAAGCAGAGCAAGCATGTGGTGATATTCCCTGGAATACTCTGGCAGCCTCTGGAACTCCTGGAAAGCTGTTACAGGATGGAGCAGAATGCAGCACACCAAACCCAGCCTCCTTGTGCTTTTCCAACAGAAACCTTGGCTCTCCTAAGGGGATGATCCCTTTGTGGGAATGTTCCAGACAAAACCCAGATCACAGCAAGGATTTCAGCTGCTGGAGAGAGCCCAGAGGAGGCTCCAGGATGATCAGAGGGATGGAGCAGCTCTGCTGGGAGGAAAGGCTGGGAGAGCTTGGATTGGAGAGGAGAAGCTCTGGGGTGACCTCATTGTGGCCTTGCAGTGCCTGAAGGGGCTCCCCAAGAAAGATGGAGAGATTCTTTCCAAAGGCCTTCCCTTCTCCAGTATCACCTCCTGCTCAGTCTACACAAAACCCTTCCAAAAGCCCTTTCTATTTTCAGAGGGGATCATCTCTTCCATCACGAGCAACTTTTACTCCTCCCACCTTCAGCACCTTCAATAAACACCCAAACTCCACCTGCTGCTCACTGAGAGGATGGAGAGACCCACAAACATTTCTTTTTTAATGCAATAAAACAATCCTTGACCAAGGGGTAAATAGTGATTGCTGGGGTTGAACTACACAGCCAAACATGTGGTTTCTGATAAAGATCATCTTCCTGCACTTCCCCTCCGCTAATGGCTCTGCTGTCACTTGAAACTCCCAGCAGAGCCTTAATGCCTTCTTCCTTTCCTGGAATTAGCAGTGGAGCTTTCAAATGAGCTTCCCTTTGCCTGAAAACGAATCAGGGGAGGCCTGAGCTCAGCTCTGTGCTGAACAAATGTAATTCTGGGAGATTTTCCTGTCAGGCACCTCAGCCTGATTAACGCCAGGCAAGGCAGGGGGGCAGAGCTCCTTTGTAAGCCATACTGGGGATTAGGACTGTCTGCATCCCTCAGGAATACATCAAAATTGCCTTTTTAAGGAGCTGCCAGTGTTTTAGCTTATTAAGGCACAAAATATGTGGTTCTCTGTTTATTTTTTAGCAGGGTGGGTTTTGAGGCTTTCTGTGTGAGGCCTTTTGACAACAGCCATGGTATTTCCAAAGCTGCCAGGGCTCCAAACCCCTCCCCTGGATTCAGGAATGAAGGATGAGCCAATTTCTGCCCAAGGGCTGTGAAAAAAGCCTTTTTTCCTGGAGCCTCCAACATGAGAGGCTCTGCTGGTGTTGAGCAAGTGACTCTGTTGAAATCCCAGAATCATGGAATGGTTTGGAAAGAGACTTTAAAGCCCATCCAGTGCCACCCCTGCCATGGGCAGGGACACCTTCCACTGTCCCAGGCTGCTCCAAGCCCCAATGTCCAGCCTGGCCTTGGACACTGCCAGGGATCCAGGGGCAGCCCCAGCTTCTCTGCACCAACTGTTTCAAAAGCCTTTTTGTTGCTTATATCCTCGTCAAGTTCCTCAAATCTACTGGATTATAAACGCAGACCTGCTGGAAGATGTAAAATTCATCTTCACCTTGCTGACACTCTGTATTCAGAGCACTGAGCCCACATCCCTCCAAGTCAGGTGGAAATGCAAACACAGAATCATTTAGGTTGGAAAAGACTTGTCAGATCATCGAGCCCAAGCCTCAGTCCAGAACCTCGTCCAGAATTCAGATCGTGGTGTGCCTTAAGGGCATTTGCCCAACTATTCTGCGCTTGTTACTTCAGCTCATCTGCATTAACCACGGAGAGACGCAGCAGATCCTGAAGGATGGGTGACCTGGAGTGTGTTTCTCGTGTACAGAATTGTACATGAGCCACGTTTCCACCTCATCAGTTGTAATTCATTGCACCAAAAAGACAGGGGGTTGATACAATTTCTAGTCTGCGCTAAAATAGCCATAAAGCCAAGCACCACAACCTGTTATCTCCTCCCCAAACCCAACTTTTCAGCATCACACCTGGATTTTCCAAGCAGAAAAGCATAACTGAGATGTTTCAGCAAGCAGGGATTCAATGATTATCAACTCTCATGCCTTAATTGTTCCCTTCTCAGTTTATTTGGCTCTAAGCTGAGTGTTTGTGCCTGGCAACTCAGGGGAGAAATGGAGCTGTGTTTTCCAAGAGTTCTCCTCACCTCTTTATTCTCCACTGCTATAACAGCCCAGGTTCCCATAGAAACTGAGCATAAAGAGCAGAAGTGTAAAATCCAAATGAACAGGTCCAAGCTGGAAATGTTGTGTTTTATTAGACAAATAAATATCACTAACGGGCTCTGCGCTTCTCTAATGGCAGAGCCAGATAAGGCTGCACCTTATCAAAGAGAGAGATAGCACACAGATGATAACCTGCAGAGTCACTGGGAAGGGGTCGATCCCGCTTCTTGAAACTGAGATGCTTTCTGGATTATCCCGTTTTGGAGGCAGCAAAACCCCAGCTCCTCATTCACAATCTGATCCTGACTCCCTCAGTCACCCCAAGAGGCTGATCCCACTTTCTGAAACTGAGATGTTATCTGGATTATTCCATTTTGGAGGCAGCAAAACTCATTTGCAGGTCTGATCCCAACTCCCTCAATCACCCCAAGTCAAAGAGGCTGATCCCACTTGCTGAAGTTGAGCTGTTTCCTGGATTATTTTGTTTTGGAGGCAGCAAAACCCCAGCTCCTCATTTGCAGGTCTGATTCTGACTCCCCCAAATTGCCCCAAGTCCCTCTGGATTCTCAGCCCTCAACACTGGAGCTGTGTGCTAATTTAGGCCCTTCTCAGGTGGACTTCATCATTTTAAATGAATATTGGCACAAGTGTGGAGGTTCTCTGTAAAAAGCACTGTAAAAATGGGTTTCTGGGGAAAGAGCACGCAGGATACTTTTGGAACTATCTGGAAAGTGGTCCTGGATAATTTTATTTTTTAACTGTGAAAGGGGGTTTTTAAAGATGAAAAGATGAAGGACTTTAGGAAAATTATCAATTTAATTGAAAATGATCACTTTGGGATTATCAATTCTATTCCAACATGACAGTAGGATTCTTCCCAAGAAGAACACTGGAAATGGGACAGAGATACTACTGGGACTACAAACTATGCCAAGCTCTGGAGAGTTTTTAGAAGGCCATAATAAAATATGATTGAATCTTTTTTTTTCCTAGAAACACTTGCAATGGCCATTTACAAAGATCCCAGGAGTGTTTATCCATGGGCACCCCTCTTGTGCCTTCTCCAAAGGGGTGACACAGATCAGCCTCTCCTGACCCCTGCAGCAGAAGGAATGACAGCCTCTACTAGAAATGTTCATTTTCTAAGCAATTCCATCCACTGAAACTTGGGGAAAATTAGGAAAACTTTCAGATAGCTGAGTTGTGTGTGATTGTTTTCATTTCCAAGCCAGGCTGAGCCATCCAGCACTCAGTGACTTAGAAGGGGAATTCACTGGAGCAGCTCCTGTGGAGTTTCTGAGCAATGCAGCCCCTGGCACCCCCCAAGCTCAGTTTTCTCATGCTCAGCTCCTCTGTTTAATGGCCCAGGAGATGCTGCAGGTCAAACAAAGATTCGAATTTTTTTCCCCCAGCCGTGTTTAAAACAATTGCAAAATGCCTGAAGCCATGCAAAGAGATTCACTATGAAAGGACACTTCAGTCAAGAGCCTCCCACCTCCAACCATCACAAGCCAGCAGGAGAGGGAAGGTCAGCACTGCTTGTTTCCAGCTTTTGCACCTCCCCTTTCTCTGTGAGAAGTCTGAGTGGTTCTTCCCTTTCCAAGGAGCTGTCCTGGATAACGAGGCACTGATAAAAACCTGCCTGCTTGAGAAACAACGGCGAGGTTGGAACACAAGCAGAAACAGGAGGAAATATTCTTCATTTTGGTGCTGCATTTCCCAAGCCCACTAAAAGGAAGTTTAAATGAGCAGAGTTTTAACTGGCTGGAAGAAAAGCAGTTGATGATACTTAATTTTCAGGGGACTTTGGGACGTGCTGAGTGTGGTCTGTGACCGGTGCAAGGCTCACTCCTGCAGGACTTTACCCTTTGCAGAGGCTGCAGCCATAAAATATGAGAGTAAATCCTTTTTACTTTAAATGTCAGCTTCAATACTTAGCAAGGGCACGCATGAGCTGCAGGGAGCAGAAAGCTTGGAGCAGCATTTTCTCCTAGATCTGCTGTTTTTCCAGGCAGGAGGTCACATCCTCACTAAGCACTCACTCAGCTCTTAAATATTTTCATGTCTGAATCTGACCCAGATGCAAAATGTGACAACTCAGCTCCCGCGTCGCTATTAAGCAGCTGATTTGGGACTGTGGGGTTGGTAAAACAGCCTTCAAAGCTGAACTCCAGGCTCTCATTCCCTGCGTGTAGGAAATGGCTGGGAAGCTGGAAGTGGGGGAATTTAAGGGCATGGCTGATGTTTCAAAGCAGCCGAGGGGTGCCTTTTTAATTGGTGCCAAGCCAGCATCTGCAGGGCCTCCCTGGCAATTTCCCTGCGTGTTCCAAGAGTCCCCGCCCTGGCCTGGCCTGCTGCCAGCCACGCTCCCATCTTGGGCTCCTCCAAGAGTTCTGAGCCATGGGAATTCCATGCTGCCCTCCAGGATGGATGAGATCACTCCCACACAGGAGCAGCCTCCAAAGGGATGAGGGAATAAGGATCCCTGTATGAGAAATGCACCTTGCTGAGGATGGAGATGCACCCAGGTCTGAGATTGAATCCGAGATTAAGATCAGCACCAGGACCTGCAGCTCGGAAGGGGTTGGGGAGTATGGCACAGTGGTTTGACTCAGATCATCAACAGCTGAGCAAATTCCAATTGCACACTTTGGAGCTCATGATATCGCTCCGAGGCCCCGCTTTGAGATCAATAAATGATGTTATTTGAGGTTTTCTGCAGAGCAACTGTACAGGAAAATGACAGGAAGCCAAGAGATAGCAAAGCCAGGGCTCAAACGCGTCTCCCTGCACTGCTTTGCTGAGCAGACAAAGCCAGAAACACCTCACTGCCATCACTGAAATGGATTTTAAATACAGCCACGAATGAGGGGCTTTTAACTCGCATCAGAAATTTAATAACAATAGCCCCATTAAAAACCTCCAGGTAGTTTTACATTAATGTCCAACATAATGGGACAGATCAGGCTTTGATCTCCTCTTTCAAGGTTTACAGGCACTGAGCTTATCTCACATATTCCCAATGTCATCTTATCTGCACCTCTGATGTTTTATCTTGTTATACCTCCGCAGAAGCCGTGGGATCAGCTACATCATGGGAACAGTTTTTCCTTTTTTATTTTTTTTTAATTTTCTTTTTTCAGATGATTTAAAGATTTAGAGCTCAGCACTTCTCAAATCATTTCATGGAGTGTTCAGTGAGGCACTGAGAAAATGGAGCAAATGCAAGCGAGGACAAATCAATGTAAGTGGAGCAGAGCACAGCCAGGAAAACCAAGTGCCCTGCCCAGTGTGGGGTTTGGGATACCCTAAGGTGGGTGTGCCCCATCCCTGGAAGGCTCCAGGGCCAAGCTGGATGCACTTGGAGAAACCTGGGATTAGTGGAGGGTGCCCCTGCCCATGGATCTGGATGGGCTTTAAGGTCCCTTGCAACCTGAACTATTCTGGAATTCTAAGTGCTGCAAACAAGCAAATGGAAAAAATAATTTAAAAAATAATTAAAATATTAATATCCCATGGTGGCAGTTTCTCAGGATCCATAAACAGTGTTGGAAGCACCCAGGTTCTTTTTCTAAACAAACCTCCATTACTCAGTGTTATGGTGTAAGTTACTGTGATGGGAGGCTGGCACCTTCCTGGTGATCCCAAAGACGGGAGCATCACATCCTGTGGGTCCCACAGCTGGGAGCAGGGAGAGCAGAGACCCATCCGAGAATCATTTCCCAGAATGGTTTGGGCTGGGAGGGATATGAAGGATCATCCAGTGCCACCCCTGCCATGGCAGGGACACCTTCCACTGTCCCAGGCTGCTCCAAGCCCCAGTGTCCAGCCTGGCCTTGGGCACTGCCAGGGATCCAGGGGCAGCCCCAGCTGCTCTGGGCACCCTGTGCCAGGGCCTGCCCACCCTCCCAGGGAACAATTCCTTCCCAAGATCCCATCCAGCCCTGCCCTCTGGCACTGGGAAGCCATTCCCTGTGTCCTGTCCCTCCATGCCTTGTCCCAAGTTCCTCTCCAGCTTTCCTGGAGCCCCTTTAGGCTATGGAAAGGGCTCCCCAGGTAAGGATGAGATGAGGGTAGAAATCCTGTGTGGAACGGGAGCTACATTTAGACTGGAAGCTGTGTATGGAAAGCAATTAGAGCCCTCAGGAAAAGGGATTAAGTGTTTTTTAGAGGGAAGAAGACAAGGGATTTGTTTGGGTGGCTCAGCTGCGGGTGGGATGGAGGCGTAGGCAGCAGCTTTGGAGTTAAGGCTGCATTGGGTTTCTCACTTACAGTGGGATTAAATTCTTCCATTTCACAGTTGGGTGATTGAATTTCATTTCCAGTCTGACACGGTTTCTGTCCTGGGGTCAGCTGAATTCGCTGGGCAGTTTTTGGGTACCACACTCACTAATGTTTGTGGGGAGAACAATGATTATTCACTCACTCTGAAACAGGAACCTCCACCCTCTGCTCCTTCCCCTCTCCCTGCAGTTTGAACAACCAGCATTTCCAAACTTTGGAGCTACTCCCATCAAATCCTGGCCTGGGAAGTTTTTTGGGTGAATGGGAAGAAGCTGCTTTATCTGGCAACACCTTTGCCAGCCCTGCCGAGACGATTTGCCAGCAGGGAGACAATGCTGTCCCACCTCCTGCTATGGTGCTTCCCGAATCTTTTCCTCCCAAACCTTCCCTGGGTGCCAGCACCAGCCCTTCATCTCTCACTGCTCTGCATCTCCTTCTCTCCTTTCCCTTACAAATTCTTGGATATAAAAGCGGCGTCTGAGCTGCTGATGTACAACTGAGGAGAACTGGACTAGCAGGGAACTGCAGAGCTGGGAAAGCCACAAATGATCCCACACCTATTTCCAGCAGTTCCAAGATCAGTGGCTCCCTGTGGCAGCAGAATCACTGAGTTTTATTTATATTACATTTTGTTCAAGTGCCTCCCTGTTATTTAAGTCAGCAGATGACAGCGGGACAGAAATAGCCCAATTTCCAGTGGTGTAATCCTTACGAAGCTGTTCAGACAAGTCCTCAGGACAGCTCCAAAATGTGCTGGACAACAAATGTACACTGCCAGGGAGGCACAGAAATGTTTTAATGCTGCTTTTGCCTCAACCCCCCCCCAAAGCTGGCCAAGGTTTCTGTTTAAAGCACTGAGCCAGAGCTGCAGGGAGCTGCAAGCGCTGGGATTAGCAGAGTATTCCCAGCAGCTCCTGAGAGAAGGATTCACATCCATGCCAAAGGAATTGGTGAAATTTCCAAGGCCCAGACCATCAAGTGCTCCCACCACGTGCAGCTGGAATGGCCACGTGCACGGATGCATCCACACTGCATTTCTGCTCCCTCTGGAATTTGTTATCCTCAGGATGATTTCTGCTGCATTTTTCCTTCCTCAGGACAGCCCTAATTCCATAAAACAAAGAGGACAGCCCCCATTCCATAACCAAATGCTGCCAGCTGTTGGAACAGCAGCCTGCTTCTGAGGCCCTGACTGTTCTCCACCGAAGCTCCCATGTGACATCTGCCCCAGCCCATTATCCCATCCAAAGGCCAGCTGAGCAAGGGGACAGCACAGAGATTTCTCCCTAACTAAACCAGCCTTGGTTTCAAAGGTAATTTAGTGTATCCCTGCTGGGTGACAGAGCATTCCCAGTGCTCATTCTCCAGAGGGAAGCAGCCACTGAGTCTGCCTGGTGTGGTCTCTGTGTGAATAATTCAAGTCTGCAAACAAACAGCAACTCCCCCCTCAAACAACAAAGTCACATTTAGCCTTTGCCTTCACCTGGGGACATCACCCTGCTGGGCTCTCACATTTTCAAATTACTTCTGAGATGTTTTTTTAATCCCACCCCTGTTTATTACAGCAATCAGGAAAATCTGACAGAGCTGGATGGAAACTACCAGTGGCTTTAGGATGAAATGACAAATTATTTAAGGCTGGATGCCGGGAAAAGCAAAACTCTCCAGCAGAAAGAGAAAAAGCTCTTCCATATTAGAGACCACATTATGGCACCTAAAATCTCTGTTTTTCTGAACAGCAGATGTCCCAGCTCACACAAACTGAACAGGTATCAACGATCAGCTATTGCTTCCTCACAGCCCTCACCAGGGAGGAGAAGGGGTTTAATTATTTACAGAGCTTAAAAGAAATGACTGCAACCTCTGCCCTGAGGAGCTTTTTGCCAGCTTTTTGCATGTGCCACGGGATTTCTCCCCAGTCTGACACCATGGACAGCCGAGGCAAAAGCTGCTTCCCAGATGGTCTCTAGTTTAGGGAACAAGGGACACAGAGGGGGATGGAGCCCCTCAGCACAGCTCCCTGATGCTGCAAAGCCAGGAAATGCTGTTTCTTGCAGGAAATATGCTGTTCCGTGCCTTGGTGGATTATTTCAGCCAAAGTTTTCCAGCCCAGCACCAAGTCAGACCGTCACTAAATCATCCTCTTTAACTGGTGGCTCCCATTTTGGAACCTTAACTCTGCCCGTTTCCTTTCTGGCAGAGGTTCAAACCGTCCTTGGACTATCTCAGTTGTATTTCTGAAGAAAATTAAACCATCTTTCCCTAATGCCCAGGGCTGTTTTAGCCCCACAGCCCCAGGGCTGGCTGGGTATCCAAGCCAGCAGGTACCAGAGCCCTGCAGAGGCAGCACCTGCAGGCAAAGCTTTCCCATCACACCAGAAGAGGAGTTTCCATGAAGATCAGCTGCTTTCTGCTCCTTTTCACAGAGCTGGAGGGCTAATCCAGCCTTAATATGTTTATGGAGATGCTTCCCCATCCTCAATGGATCAAGACTGTGACCATCACTTCAACCCACAGGTATCAAGTTGCAACAATCAAGTCTCATTTCACAGGTGGTGAGATTTTTCTTCTGCTCTCTCTCCTCTTACCCCTTATTTCTTTTCCTTGGATATATTTTCTTAAGGGAAAACTTTATACTTTTGTATTGTTTCATTTCTATTGGTGTATAAAATGGAAAAATATTAACAGCCACCCTCTGCAGCAAAATTAAGTCAATGAACTCATGGGATGCTTTGTCAGGAATAAATGGAGTGGGAGAGGGGGTGTAAGGTGAAAAAGGGACAACTCAGGGGCTAAAGAAGGGGACTAGAAAAGGGGACTAAAAAGGTTCAGATAGAATCTTTCAGGTTGGAAAAGAGCTCTCAGATCTTTGAGTCCAGCTCTTCCTTACAACACAGCTCCAAAAAGATGAAGGGCTCTGGGGCAGGAGCTCCAAGGACAGGGATCATGCACTATACAAAGGTTCCTGTCCCCTGGAGTCCCGTGAAAAGCAGCCAGTTTTGGCTCTGAGTATCCAGACATTCCCCCAGGGCTGCAACACAGCTGGAATGGGAAAAAATTCAAGGGAAAAGTCCAACCAGAACAACTCTTCCTGCAGAGAGCCTGGAGCAACAGCCCGAAGGCACCAAAATCCAGGCTTCAGCTGGGGATTGATCCCAAGCCCTGCTGCCACAGGAGATCAGCACTGGGAGCCAGCTGGGAATGTGATGGGAACACTGGGACAGTGGTTCTGGGGGCTGTGTTCGGCCAGGCAGCCGCCAGCTGTGCCAGCTGGGTGGCCAGGGATACCGCTGCACCACAGCCATGCCATGGGAAGGTGGCACCACCTAGAGAGGAGCCCCCCAGCCGTGGTAACGGCTCAATAATTGCACAGGATCAACGCCAGGAGTTCTCAGGTTGGGAAGAGCCCAGCAGGAGGGATTGGCATGCCTGGAGCAAAGGGGGTCACTGACCCTCACCCCACTTGGCACCACCAACTGCTGCAGGAACCACCCACCCGTGTCCTCCTGGATTTATGGAAGCTGCCAGAATGGCTCCATCTGGAAGCAACCTACACTGAGATAATCCTGATTATTTGGGCATCTCCTTCATGCCAGCCTAAATGCCAGCGTGGCTGGGCCTGGCACTGGGACACGGGTGCTGCTCTTCTGGACTCCCAGTTCCTCAGAGCATGAAGCAAATTTGCCTCTCTCCTTCCCCTTTCAGGAGGTAACTCTAACATCCATTAGTTAATTAATTCATTAACTCATTTGCATACATCCGAGGAGTAGAATATTATAACCCGTATTATGTCTGCGTAATCCTATAATTAAAATGATAGCCTGCAATTAAAATCATGGTCTCACAGATGACATGTCTGTGGTTGGTGATTTAAGAGAGGGAACACAAAGGACGGGCATTAAAGGGAACTGCCAACTCCAAGCTGGCAAAAAGCAGGAAAGTGCCTCTAAGATAAGAATAAACTCAATAAATAGTTCAGCTCTTCCAGGCCTGGAGGACAGATGGATACATGGAAAGATATTCCAAACCTGTAACTTCTGCCTAACATCGTCTCAGCCATGCCCTGAGCTCTGTGACTCCAGGGATGTGCCCCAGCATGGAAATGGGAAAAAAGCCCCAGTGCCACTAATTTTGCAGGCATTTACAGTCCTGGAGTGGTTTGGGTTGCAAGGGACCTCAAAGCCCACCTCGTTCCAACCCCTTCCACCAGACCAGTCCTGCCCAAGCTGGCCTTGGTCATCCTGATCCATTTGATCCATGGGATCCATCTCAAGGCCTTTACCCAGCTGACACATGAGCTGTAAAAAAGGAGATGGGAGCTAAAAAAAGAGGAGCCAAACCTTTCCATGGGATTTGCGTAAAGCCTCACAAACCTGCCCATGTTTAATGCTCCCAGTTCTTCCCTATCACAAACCTGCTCTTGGAAAAAAGAAGCCCTTGAAGGACAATTAGCTGGACCTAATTAACTGCTGCCTGGAAAGGAATCCAGGTTACACTTGCTGCCAGGAGACTTTTCTCCCTGAGGAGTTTCACCTCACGAGGTAACCCTGGAACACCAAAACTTTTTGGAAGGGCTCACAATTCCTCTGGGGTTGCTCTCCAAGGAACTTTGCCATTTTTCCCTCCTCCATCCATCTTTCTGCTGGATTTCAAGGAGCCCAGCAAACAGGAATACGGAATTTGGCTGCTAAATACTCCATTTTTCAATAGAGCATTCCTTTTTTGGGTATTTTTTCAGGCAGACAACACTGATCCCTCCTGCTCTGTCTGAGGCAAAATGCAAAGGTGTGACTGTAATGTCACTGTCACCCCTGCTCTGCAGTGACAGGGCTCCAGCACCAGCCTCTGACTTGGAAGATAAAAAAATTGCTATCAAAATTGTTCCTTTTAGGGAACAATTCCTCCATCAGCAGGGCTTCACCCTTCCATTGGGATGAAACACTTGGCATTAGAAGGAAAGGACTGGAGAAGATAAAAGCTCAAAAATGTGAAGGTCAGAACCCAGCGGCTCCCAAAAGGAAGTTTCTTCCAAAGAGGTCCCAAATTGCAGTTTCCCCCCAGGTTGTACAGCAGATCCTAAACTCCCCAAAGTATTCTCAAGGTCTCCTCAGCCTGCATCCCCAACCATTCCTGGGATAATAAATACTCAAGAATAGAGCTTAAAATTATAGATGTGGGAAGGGCACACTCTTCTGGGTGCTGATGGGTTGTGGTGCCACCTTCAAAAACCTTCTGTGACCACGACATCGTTTCTGACCCAACCCAAACTTCCCCAGTTTTATTCCCAATGTTTTTTTCCCTTCTGCTCCGATGGAAATCAATAGAACCCAAATAGGAACACTCAAAATTTCACATAAAATAATAACAGAATGAGCCTGGGATACTTGGGACCATCTGTCTGAAGCATTCCATGCCCAGAATTCCTGGTTTTGGGATGATAAAGGGACTTGGTAGTCTCCCACCTTCTTCATTAAGTCAACAAGAATTTAGGGAGTGTAACCTTTTTAATGGAACGCCTTTTTAAGAAGGAAGCTTACATTTGATCTGCAGCAGGGAAATATTATTCCAAACCAAAATACAACCCTTTTAATACCTTAAAATGAATTAAATATGATATCTCAAATATCACTGCAAGATAAGAAAAGAGCAATCTGTGGGTATTTTGCAGGATTAACAAGTTTTGCTCATGAACTGGAGATTTTTGAGATGGATCTTAGTTCCTGAAACAAGCCAAGAGTTATTTTTAATCAATAACTAACTGAGGCTTCTCACTTTCCTTCCACAGAGGTGCCCAATACCTTTAGCAGACACCATTCCAACCCCTCTGGTTTAATGAGAAGTTTCTATGTATAACTTAATTGGAATCTTCAGTTTAGGCAGTCACTCGGAGCATTTGACTTTGAGAAAAGACCTCTCCCCTCCCTTATTGTGCTATTAAAAAAATCCCCATGAAAGTAAAATAATTGAGAGGGAGGAAAAGTAAAGAAGTTTTGTGGAGAGCAAATTTAATTTTCTTTTCAGCAACTTCTGCCTTTGAATCATGTTTGGTTGATATTGAGTGTCTCCCAAAGCACAACAGGATCCTCTTGAAAAGCTTTAATCATCAGGGTAGAATCAGAGCTCAAAGATTACAGATTAAAATCAAATTGTAGCTCAAGAATGAATGAAAAGTGGGTTTTTTTTAAAAAATATTTAAAATATTTTAAACTACAGCTCCCTTCTGAAAGGAATGAATGTTTATTGAGGACTTCAGATGAATATATTGCTTCACATCAAGGCAGCTCCAGTTTTTATCCCAAAATGACAAATTCCACTGCCCATCTTTTGTGTCATGTTTGACTTTGGAAAGTATCTGAGAAAGGTCAGATTTCTCTAAAGAAATGAAATGTCTTCAACAACAATTCCCTCAACAACAATTCCAGGATCTGGAGTTTCTCACCTCACAATATTTCAAGAGGATTTCTGGAAGATCCACTTCTGTGGGCTCAGATATTGTTATTGAGGAGAATCATGGGGCAACCTGGCTTTGGGTACTGACCAGAGGAGACCCATCTCCACACCCATGGGGGAACCAGGAACACACGAGGAGGAAAATTCCTCCGTCCAGAGGAGGACTCTCCTTTTTAAGCTGTTTTGTGTCATTGTGTGGAGAACAAGGAGGGTTTTTTGGGAATTCCAATGGTGCACCACCAACAAACACAAGTTTGAGGTTCTCTGCTGAGCACAAGGAGCAGCCACTTACTTTGCTTTTGCTTCTGCATCCTCGTAGGCTTTGTTGGAGACGTCGTCCAGACCCCCGATCAGGTGCTTGAAGGAGCTGTAAAGACAAAGGGACACTTTGAGAGCAAAATCCCAGAAACATCAAGGTTGGAAAAGCCCCTGAAGGTCATCCAGTCCAACCAGTAACCCACCACTGCCAGCTCCACCACTGAACTATGGCTGGAAAGATCTGGGAGCTGAGAAAGCCAGTGTGGCTCTTTGGCAGCAATCCGGGCCGGATCACGGTGCCAGTGACCCACCAGGCCCAGGGCTGGGAATCTGCTGGCAAACACGGCCTCAGAAATGCTGGAGATGCCAAAACCGACGCCGAGAAGATCCCAAGGTATTTATCCAGCCCACCGAAATGGCTGCTGAAGGTTTTCACCCTCCAGTGGAAGTTTCAGAGTAAATGTGCCAGTGTGGCTGGTGGTGGCACCTCAACCATCACATCCCTGTCTTCCAGCCAGGAACCCTCTAAATCCCTCTGCTTCCCAAGCGACATTTCCATTTCTGGATCCCAGCTTCCTCATCTTTAGAGAAACAGCATCCAAAAACACATCAAGGAGGGTGCAAACTGAAAGAGAGGGAACTTAGGTTGGATATTGGGCAGGAATTGTTCCCTGGGAGGGTGGGCAGGCCCTGGCACAGGGTGCCCAGAGAAGCTGTGGCAGAGAAGTGTCCAAGGCCAGGTTGGATGAGACTTGGAGCAGCCTGGGATAGTGGAAGGTGTCCCTGCCCATGGCTAAGGGGTGGAATGAGGTGATCCTTAACATCCCTTCCATCCCAAACCATTCTGGGATTCCATGAAAAGCCAGAAATGAGTAACTGAAATCAGTGAATGCCTTCAAACAGACATGTTCAGGTGAAAAGCTGCTTTCTACTGTCCAGTTCCAGCATTCCCAGGGGGTCTGTCACACGCAGGTTGTTTTTTTCAAGGAAGAAAAATCTGAAAGGATGAACTGTTGCAAAGCAGGGTCTCTTGACTGTTCTCTGCCTTAAGGTCACAGCTTTATAAATGAAAATCCTGCGATTCCGCCAGCTCCTCTGTGCTCCTGACACTCCTGAGGCATGAAACACAAGAGCTGAAGAACAGGAATTGCTCTAAGTGGACAAAAAAATGAATGGAAACTTTGAAAAAAAAGAAAG
Source organism: Aphelocoma coerulescens (assembly GCF_041296385.1). NCBI lineage: Eukaryota > Metazoa > Chordata > Aves > Passeriformes > Corvidae > Aphelocoma > Aphelocoma coerulescens. Next base: position 1,877,973 of record NC_091020.1, read on the forward strand.
AAAAAAACTGAAATCCCTATTTAGGGCCACATTTCTGACTTTAGGAATAAGAACAGGGATATTTAATATGGAGGATTTATAGGATCAAAGAGAATTAATGGCACTGAGCAGGTGAGGAAAATCCAGGGGAAATGCAATCTCCTGTCAGGCATGGGGTGAGCCAGGGAGACTCTGTGTTCCTGGGATGGGAACACTGGGACCCCAGGTGGCTCAGACACGCTGCCAGTCCTGAGCCAGTCCTTCAGGGTCCTGCTGCATCAGGACATGCCTGACCCTATGGAATGTACCCCATGGGCATGTGGAGAGCGGGGACAGCACTTCAAGCAGAGCCAAGGGAGGCCCAATTATCCTATTGGAAAAAGCTGGATTTTGCCCATTGCTGTGGAGCAGCTGGGAGAGAGGGTTTGGATCTGGATTTGCTGCAAGGGCTTTTCCAGAGGAATTCTCCACCCTGGGGCTGTTGCAGAGCTGTGTGCACACAGTGCTGTGCCTGTGCTCCGGGATGGCCCTGCTGGAGCAGGGAGGTGCCACCAGGTGCCCTCTGTGCTCCCTTCCATCCTGAGCCATCCTGGGATTCTCTGCTGGGAATTACTGCTCAGGAAATGCCCTCTGCCCACACAAATTCCCACAGTGTCCCACTCCACTTAAGTCATGATATTTGAAATCAAACAATCAAGGAAATAATTTCTGCAGCCCGGGGAAAGCAAATTAATGGATTCATTAATGAGGAAGACGAGGCACAGAGCTCTTTGCTCTCACATAAAGTCATGTTAGAGGTTTTTAACCAGGCTGGTAATTATTAATACTTTTAATATTAGGACGGGTTAATCATGGGGGTCTCTTTCCAACCCCAAATTCCTTGCTCAGCAGTGAAAACAGGAACAACTCAGCTCCTTCAACACCTCAAGTTTTATCTTCCCGGTGCTGGGAATGTGCCACGGGATGAAGCCTGACCTTGCAAGGTGACAGTGAGAGCAAAGCAGGATTGGGGTGTTCATGCCTAATTGCACCCCAAACAGGCATTCAGGCAATTAATTAACACAGTACCACCATCCTGGAAGGCCATAAGACCTCACCTAGGGCTTAATTTGCGGTTTACGCTTGGTTTGCTTAGGAAAATGGGGCAGGGTTAAACACCCCTTTTTTTTTTTTTGGTAAGGCAAATAAATCTTTTCTAGTGAAACATCAAAGAAGAAAAATTCACTGAAAGGAGTAACAACAGTTTCTCTAAAACCCTTCATTTTATTAAAAATTTTAAGCCAGACTTAACACTGGGTAAGATATAAAGTTCACTTGAGTCCCTTTTTTATTGCCCATCTCAACGTTGTTGAAGTCTCGGCTCAGTCCCAACCTCCTCAAGAATTCAATCAGAAGCTGCTCAGGGTTTTTTCTCCTCGTGGCCTTTTCTCTTCATTTTTCCTATTCTCTCCTCATAACCAATTTTCTCCATGGATAAACTTCGCTCCAACTGGGAGAAACAGTAAAGCAGCAAACCCTAAAATCTCCACGGAAAGAGCTCGGCTCAGCTTATATGGGGTCAGTCATGCCAGGATAATACTTTTTTATTTCATTTTTCTCCCATTTCCATTGCCAGGAGGGCTGATCCAATAACCTTTGTTGACACCTCACAGCTCTCCCTGATAAAAACCAAAACCAGGCTTTGAAACGTAGACAAAAATGGAAAATGCAAAGTGGAAAAGCAGAAAATAGCTGAAATATTTCAAATGTTGCCTTAAAAAAAAAATGCATCCTCTTGCTATGTGCAGCTGAAGAAGACGAGAAGCTGGAAAAGCAGCATTTAGTGTAAATTCCAGGTAGTTTTGTAACTCTCTGTCAGCAGCAGCTGTGCCTTGAGTTCTCCTGGCTCTGATCCATCAGCTCCTCTCTCTCCATTTGCATTAGGCAGTTTTGTTCTCCGAGCACCCACAGTGTTGCTAAACCTCCAAGCTCCAGGAAAACGTTGTTGGTGCCATAAATAAATTATATGGAGGGGAAAAAAATCCCGTGTAAATAAATGATGAACCTGAATCAACCTCAGTGCAAATATTCTGACAGTTCAGGAGCAGCCACGAACACTTCCCAACACTTCTTCAGTTTCAAGAGGTAGGTGTGAAAAAAAAAAGAATTATGAAGTTGCACCAACTTGTCCCTGAGGGTGCCAGTGATGATCCAAATGTCAGGAATGAGTTTGGAGCCTTTCCCTCCTGTTCTCTCTCCGTACAAAGGAGCTGAGAGTGAAGTCTGTCTGTGCATCTTTATCCAAACTGAGCCACAGAACAGATGCTCGAGGGGTGTCTGCACAATATTTATCAGAAGACCTTTTACAGACAGGTTCCCAAAGGACCAATCCATCAAATCCAGCACATATTTGTTAACTTTGCCCCACCTGTACTTCTGGAACAAATCTAACAACCCCTCCAAGGAGCCTGGAAATTCATCAGGATGAGCTCTGACAAGGCTGAGCTTGGAACAGTTTGGAGGCAACACCATGGAGCATCTCCCACAAGAAGTGCTTTTTTTCCCAGAGGATGAATTCCTGCAGTGTCACCACAGGAAAAATTTCATTAATGGCAGCCTTGATCTTGTAGGGTGTCAAGGCAAGTCCTAAAGACAGAAAGTCCATGCATTGTTAAAAAAAAAAGCACTTGGAAATAGAAATGCCTGAAAGCCATGTGAGAGGGGCTATAAAATATTGATATGTGGCCCCGGAGTGGAGGTTGGATGAGCAGGAAATGCTGTGGTTCCAATGAGCTGTCCGGCTCCCCAGCGATCCAAAGGCTTCTCCAAACTCCTTGGAATGGTCAGAGGTCCAGCTGACTTTCTTTTTTTCACAATTCCCATGAACACTGCATGGATTTTGCTGCAGTTTCCAAGCCAATTCCAGAAGCCCACGGTTGGCTCTGTGCTCCATGGCTGGCAGGAAGAGCATCTGGATAAATCAATCCCGACTCACCAGGGAGCTTGAGCATGGAGAAGTCCCCAGCCTGCCCCGTGCTGTGGTCCCTTCCAAAGCTGCCACCCTCATTTCCTCAGCCTTCTCACCCTCTCACTTCATTTTCCCTACTGGATTACAGTTCCTCCTCTTCCATGTTGAAACTTGATGATAATGTGAAATTCCTTGAAATTTTTTCTTTCTGATTGCCAAGTTCTTTCTTTCAAATACACCTGACCGGGTAGGGCTACACAAGGTTTTTTGGGTTTTTTCCTGGCAGCCTTCTTCCTTGGTGGACCAAAATGAATGGTGCTCCCACTGGGAATCACAGAATTCCTACAAAAGTTTGGGTTGGAAGGACCTCAAAGCCCATCCAGTGCCACCCCTGCCATGGGCAGGGACACCTTCCACTGTCCCAGGCTGCTCCAAGCTCCAATGTCCAGCCTGGCCTTGGGCACTGCCAGGGATCCAGGGGCAGCCCCAGCTGCTCTGGGCACCCTGTGCCAGGGCCTGCCCACCCTGCCAGGGAAGGATTAAGACCATTAAGGACCAAATCCCACTGAAATTCATTATTCTGGCAAAGGAAGCGACTCAAAAACACAACTGCAAGATGGAAAAAATGCCGATGCTTTTCATAACAAATATTTTCAGGACAAGGACAAGTGGGAATGAAGTCCATGGGATGCACCAAATGCTTCCTGCAGGTTGTTTTCATCGTTAGATCAGGATTCTGCTCATTCCCAAACCAGAAAAGGACGCTGGAAATGCACTTGGCAAAGCACATCTACCTAGGTTGGCAAAGATAGCTCTACTACTTTTTGGGTGCCTTTGGGGTGTTTCTGCAAGACCCCTCTTGTTTCACAAAGAAATTAAAAAGCAAGGCAGCACCAACATCATCTGGAAATTAAAGACCCATCACAAGCTCCAATTTGACTTCCCTCGTGGTATTTCCAACTCCTGCTGCTTCAGCCCTGTGGCCATTTTATACATATTTCATAAATTCCAGAAATCCTTTTAGGCAACGCATTCCTGCTTTCATGCTTACACAATTCCCTTCTCAAACCCTCCTTAAGCAGTTCCCTTCTCAAACCCAGCTTACGCAGGTCCCGTCTCAAACCCAGCCTAAGCATTTCCCTTCTCAAACCCAGCTTAAGCAGTTCCCTCCTCAAACCCAACTTTTAACAATTCCCTCCTCAAACACAACTCAAGCAGTTCCCTCCTCAAACCCAGCCTAAGCAGTCCCGTCTCAAACCCATCTTAAGCCGTTCCCTCCTCAAACCCAGCTTAAGCAATTCCCTCCTCAAACCCAGCTTAAGCAGTTCCCTCCTCAAACCCAGCTTAAACAATTCCCTCCTCAAACCCAACTTGCCTAGAGCTCCTGGTTCATCCCTGTGAAGAGTTTCCCATATTATTCAGCTCCAAACTACAAACTCTGCAGCACCTAAACCAGCCCTAAAATTGCTGGGAATATTGGCAAATCCAGAGCATAGGCTCATGTCTCCCTTAGGAATAACTTACTGTGGCACCAAGGTGTGACTCTCTCTGTTAATGAGATGGGAGTGTGGCAGCTGGAACAATTTCTGGATGCCTTGGGAAGCCTTCACCAGGAAGCTGGAAGAGTTACCCTGCTGCCTGCTAATTCCAATGGGTGGTACTGGTCAGTGAGACTGGAATTCTCCAGGAGTTCCATGTGTTAAGGGAAAGGTCTTTTGCCATCACTCCTTTTTTTTGGAACTGCAACACCAATTTTGCTGAGCTGCTTCAGAGGGGGATGCCCCCAGAGCATGGAAACTGCTGCTCCAGTGGTTCCATCTGATCAAGCAAAGAGCTTGTCTGGGAAAAGGAAATATTTGGCAGCTGCAGTGACTGGTGTCCCCCCTCCTGCCGCATGGAACAGATCCCAGCTGCACGGAACACCCATTCCCTGCTCCCATTGCTGCCTTCTGGGTCACCCAACCTTCACTTCCACCTCCACAACCCAAAAGGTGTAAAATTCCCTATATCTGGATATAAATAAATGATTCTTTCTCCTCACCAATTTTCCAAATTGCCACAAGTCCTGGTAGTTTTTCTCCACATGGAATTTTGCTCCTGCAGTTGTTGTCATTCCTATAAAATACCAGCCTAAGGAAGAGCTGGGACACGAAACTCAGCCCTGGTCAGGGCACAGGACAGCCTGCCCTGAGCTATAAATAGGGCTGTCAATAGGGTCACTTTCCTTGCACTATAAATAAGAATTTTATAAATAGTGTTCCTCTGCTAATTGCAGAGTGTTAATAGAACCTCTGGTGTAGATTAACTGCAGCTTCATCAGTTTAAATTTAACTCGTACTTCCTTACTATTTCAAGGGCATTGGATACTGGGGAAAAGGCACAGGAGACAAGGAAAGGCACAGTCTGGAAAATGATCAGGAATGAGTGACTTGAATTATTTGGGGGTTTTTAACTCTTACAGTGCACACCAGAAATATCTGTTGCAAAAGGGTAAAAATAAAAAGCATAAATGACTTGTTGCTTTTTATTTCTCTGAATGAATGCTTGCTAAATTATCTAATTCTTAAAAGTATAAAGATTATTACAATATTATTTTGCTAAATAATCAAATTCTTCTTCCTCTCTTTGCCCCAAAGCACGAGAAGGGAGGGTGGGTGTTTCATCTACCAGGCTGGGAAAGGAACTCTCAGGTGTTCCCCACCTGTGTTCAATGGACAGACCATGGGTTTTGCAATTAATAATCAATAAACAGAAATCAGAACTGGGATTTCTGAAGGGATTCCCCAGCTCAGCCTTTAGGGAATACTGGATTTCCAGAAATGGAGGCCTGTGAGAGAGCTCAACACAAACCACTTGTGTCACAGCAGGATTGAGGGGATGGAGATCAGCCCTACCAGAGCACGGAATCCTCTCTCTCACCAGAACACAAGGAGGGCTCCAGAACCACTTCCAGGGATCCACAGGGATCATGGATCCAGCTCCTGGACCTGCCCAGACACCCCAACAATCCACACTGCTCTGGAAGCTCCTGGCCCACATGTGGGTCCCACATACTTCAAAAATCCAATGGATTTATTTTCCTTTCCAACATTTGCAATTTTTTTCTTATTTTTCCCATAGCTTTTGGCTCCCTCCTGCAGGTTCCTTGGAGTTCCTGCACTGGGGTAGGCAGGGAAAAGTCAATCCCTATCCACCCTCTCTGTGGGTTTCACAGATCCATACCACATTCCCATGGAAGGTATGTCCATGCCTTTTGCTGGTCTGTGCCAGTGCTTCACAACCAGAAAACCCTGCCAGGGGTCATGTTCAATTTTTATGTCATTTTATGTCATTTTTGAATCCCATTCCCGGTAACTGCAGAGAGCAGCTGGATTTGCAGCACTGGGGAATCCAGGCCTGCTTTTTTTCTGGATTAAACCCCCCTAATTCCCTCAAGCTTCCTGTACAAATCATTATTTTACTCTCCTGACCTCCTGTATCTCCTCTGAGCCACAGAGCTCCCAGCAGGGCTGTGTCCTTCTCCCAAGGATTCTCCATCCCCCCATGGACTGGGATAACACCTTGCTCCAACATTGGCCAGGAGCTGATGCCTTTCATGCTGTGAACTCCGTGTGTGTCCCACTGTAACACCCAGATCCCTTCCCACAGTAATTCCAGCTCCTCCTTCATTTCCATTTGGTCTCTCTGAGATTCTAATTGTCACCATTGAGTTTTGTCTGGTTGATTTAGGGGCACTTTCCCTCAAGTGGAAATTCATCAAGGACGCATCTGTGACTTTATCACCTCAAATTAAGAGGCCTCTCTGGAGAAGATGATCTAAGGCTCTTGCTAAGCTCTGGAAAAGGTTTACATTGGAGTTCCCCCCAGCCCCAGGCAGAAGGAGGGACTTACTCTCTGTCTATGACCAGACAAGTGACTGCTTCAGCTGCGATGACGTTGGCTGTCCTGACATCCTCCCTGCAAGAAAAAACACATTTCTTCAGTTATTTCCATGCCAACCTTCTGATTTCCAACGTACAGGCTTCTTCAAGCACTTTGAGAATAAATTTCTGGCTTTCACAGCTTTTCCCTGATGTTTTCATCATCCATATAGTTAATAAAAGACTAGAATTCCAAGAATATAAATTTAATTCATTTTAATCAGGCTGATTTGTTGTTCCAGTGTTTCAGAGTCCGCGCTGCATTTTCTGGGTTCACTTTATCCCAATTCCCTCCAGCCTTTCCATGTTCCAAGGGTAAGTGGATCACAAGCAAAAGAGACCTTCCCTCTTCTAAACACACCTCATTCACTGAGGCTGGAACACCACTCTGCGTTGCCACTGAAGCAGAAAATGAGATTTACAGGTGCTCTTAGGAATAGAAATCCCCTTTTATAGACTGGAGGTATTAAAGCAGGAATATGGTTAAAGAAGGGTGATGCACGTGCACTCTCCCTCTGAGGTCATCATTCATTTACTTTAATTGCTTTGGAGCTCTCTTCATGTTCATATCTTTGAAACAGAGCAAGCAGAAGTACAAGGGAAGAACATTAATATTCCAGCCTGTGCTGGAATGCTGACTCTATTAGGAGTGGAATTAAGTGTGTATTAGTGCTAATTTACCCCACTGATAAATCACATTGTGCTAATTTAAAGCAAGGAGAAAGCAGCCGTGGAATAGCAGTGGATAATTATCGCCCTTAACTCCTAAAACGTGGGTAAATACAGAGAGGATAAGGAAGGACAATATTGAATTCCTCATTAAGTGGCTGTAGCCACCTTTTGCCAATATACTGATCGATTAAAACGAGAATTCAAACTTGTTGGTGTCCACTAATTCCAGTTAAAACTCAACACACTGGTCCCGTTATCCCAGAAGCCACAAAAAGACATTTATCCCTTTAAATGTATGAATCAGAGACATGATTATTGTTACTGTTTTATGTTTAGATGATTACAGAGCAGGAAAATACAATACAATTGGCAGCCTCAGTTCAAACATTTTCAATAAAATCTGAAATGAGACATTCAAATGCACAAGGGACCGTGGTGATTTCTGCTGTCTTGTCCTTTATCCATCCTTTTCTAGAAGGTGACTTTGGCCAGCAGCAGCACAGGGAAGTGCAGGAATCCGTGGCATTCAAGGCAAATGAAACCTTGGAAGTGCACGGCATGAAAAACTCCACGTGCAAGGCATTAAGTGGAAAAGAAATTACTAGGAGGGGATTAAAGGCAAGAGCAACTACCAGCGAGTGCTCAGCATTAAACAAGAGAGTAACTCCTACAAGTAAGTGGCACACACTTGTAAGTTAAACACAACAAATCCTTACAACAACCACACAGACTTCAGTGCAGAAGTTACCATTACCAGTGCACGATATTAAGTGCAACAAGTGATTAGTACAAGTCCAAGAGAAATTCCTAGCAGTGCGCAGCATGAAATGTTTACTGCTAGTAAGTGCACAGGACTACTTGCAGAAGGAATTACTACAAGTGCATGGCATTAATTGCACCAAGTAATTGCTACACGTGAACTGCACCAAACACAAGAGGAATTGCTGTAAGGGCACAGCGTTAAGTGTAATAATTACTACAAGTGCAAAGCATTAAACCCAGAAGTTACTACCAGTAAATGCACAGCGTTGAAGGTAAAAGTAACTACTACAAGTGCAAGGCATTAAATGCAGAAGTTACTACAAGTAAGTGCAGGGCATTAAATGCAACAAGTAACCATGGTATTGAATGAAAAACAAGTGCAAAACACTAAAAACAAAGGTAATTACTCCCAGTAATTACTCCCAGTGAGCAGCATTAAATGGAACACTAATTACAAGCAAATACATGAAAGAACTAATTACTAGCAGTGAGAGATATTAAATAGAGGTTGCTTTCAGCAAGTGCACAGCTTTAAAGGCAAAAGTAACCACTACCAGTGCAACAAGGAATTGTGACAAATGCAAAGTAATTACTGCATTAAATGCAAGAGATAATTAATTAGTGCAAGTGCATTAAATACAAGTAATTATTTCAACAGCACTGAACGCACAGGCTGCTATTAGAAGAGCAATGTGCAAAAGACAACTTATTAACAATTAATTAATTAATTAATTCCCGGCAGTGCCCACCACCCGCCGTGGCCCCAGGGAAGAGGAGAGAGCACTGACTCGGACACTCCCTGGCCTTCATCCCCCTCATCCTCGGAGCTGCTTCCCGAAAAGGCGCACTCCTCATCCGTGGAACCTCCCTCACTCTCCGAGCGCTCCATGGCCGCTCCAGCATTTCCCCTGGACGCTCCTGATCCCCTCCAGCTCTGTGCTCTGTGTCCCCCCCGGTATTTTGCAGCTCCCCCAGCTCAGAGCTCGGCACCTGCAGAAAGGTCACAGCTGCTGCGGGGGCTCTCGGCCGCAGAAATCCAAGAGGAGAGGATTTGGGAGCCCTCAGGAGATCCTTGGCTGTGCACAAGGGCCAAAAACTCCATCAGGAGACCTCGTGTGCCCTCTTCAGCTCCTTAACCCCACGGTGGAATTAGGTGGTAATGATATCCACATTCGTAAACGTTCCCAGGCGTGTCACCACACCACTGGAAACACGAGGCCATTGTTTCAGGGGTGAAATGCATAGATCTGTTTTTCTGCTTGGTATTTACAGCCCACTTCACCACATTGGGAAGTTACAACAATTTTGCTTCTGACAAGCTGTCAACAACTTCATTTGAGAAGAGATAAATTCATACTTCAGCTTCTGTTCCATGGCTTTACCTCAGGCTGCCATAATTTGCCCTAAATGTAAGAACATCTCAGGTGATTCCTGTTGTTTTGCTTTTTTTTACCTTCCTGCATCCTCAGACTGCTTGATGTCCTGCCCCAACACCTGCTCCCATAGTTCCCACTGCTCCTCATCCCTTGGATGGGGACTCCACCCAATGTTTGACAGCCCTTCCTGTAAAGGAGTTTTTCCCAATATCCAACCTAAACCTCTTCTGGTGCAATCTGAGGCCGTTTCCCCTTGTCCTGTCCCTGTTCCCTGGGAGCAGAGCCCGACCCCCCCGGCTGCCCCCTCCTGTCAGGGACTTGTGCAGAGCCACAAGGTCCCCCCTGAGCCTCCTTTGCTCCAGGCTGGTGGAATCTCAGCAGCAGCTCCCGGGAGTTTTTTTACTTTTAGAACTTGAGTGCAGCAAAGACAGAGCAGAATTTCCTTGACCAACAGAGCCTTGAAAGGCCCGAGGCCTCGGCTTCATAAATCTTCCAGTCAATTATCACAAAGGGCTCCTTTTCTTTTGTAAATCTTGTTGTACAACCCTTGGCAGGGCTTAAACCTTTTGGCTGGAGCCTCTGGGAATAGAAATATATTTTAGGAGCAGTCAGTAAGCGCTAACGAGATGCTCACAAAGGCATAAGACAGAGTATTAGGGGGAGCTGGTACATTTTCTATTTGGAGAGTTGTACGTTTTGCTTATATTAAGTAAAAAAATCGATAAAATAGTATTTTTAAAGCTGAATGAGCTGAACTGTTGTTCTCTAAGAAACGTTTTGTTTTCCCAATATGCCTAAAGCTTAAATTACACAGGGCTTTTGCTACATGTCCTCAAACTGGGGTACCTTGGAGTCAAATCCCTCCTGCTGTATTTCTTTCCCTTTTAGGAGGTGAGATTTTAATGCCTGAGGGGATTTTTAGAAGATTCTTTATGAAATGCCTTTTCCAGCGCAGCTTTTTCCAGTGGCACCTTTTATTAGTTTCACATTAAAACCTATAAAAGTTGAGTAGAGCGCGCTGTGTTTATTCATGCCAGCGATGTGCTTTTGTATCGAAGCCAAAGCCAAACGGGTGCTGGGTCCTCAGGAGGATGAAGTGTTGGGGATCCAAACTTTGGTCTGTGAGGGGTGGCTTCCCCCCCATGGAAATCAGGCACATCCAGGTGACTGATGCAGACAGAGATCACAGAATTCCTTAAGTTTGGAAGAACTCCAAGGTCATCAAGCCCAGTCTTTGACTGATCCCCATTTTTTCAACTCCTTCCCTGGGAGAGTGGGGGGGACCCTGGCACAGATTCCCAGCTGTGGCTGCCCCTGGATCCCTGGAAGTGCCCAAAGCCAGGTTGGACATTGGGAGAACCCTGGGACAGTGGAAGGTGTCCCTGCCCATGGCAGGGCTGGCACTGTGTGGGCTTTGGGGTCCCTTCCAGCCCAAACCATTCTCTGACCCCATGGACACAGCTACATCCAGCTGTTTCCTGATGTTCACCATTTCCTTCCCTAAAAACGAGGATAAAACCCCATTTCTTGGCTCAAGAAACTGGAGAACCTCGAAGGACCACCCAGAGCAGGTGGGTCAGTGCCTGGTCCTTGGTGGCCTCTATGCAGAACCTGCTGCTGCCTGGGAGAGGCCCTGGCAGAAATCCTCCGTCCTGTGGGACCTCAGGAGATGAGTGCTGAGATCATTTGGGAATGGTGCTAATGAGGGTTTGCAGAGCAGAGCCAGAAATAAAAAATGAGCTCTTCCCTGGTGGGTTTGAAATGATGCCACAGCACTATCCAGAGGTTTCTAATTTGCTGCTGTTCCCATCCTTTAATGCATTTTCAGCACTGTACACTTGTCCTGGTTACAATATTCTTATTAATAAGGTTGAATTAAGGCATTTAGGACAAGACACATCAGAAAAGAGAAAAAAGGGGGGAAATCAGTTATTAGCTTGAATTTAGAGATAACAGCTCAAACCCAGCATCTCTATCCCCACTTTTATCTTACTGGGTATTTTCTGATTACACTGTGACTTTCAGGTGGGAGATAAAACTCACCTTTATTGGGTATTCTGAGGAGTGGTACCCAAATTTGGTGACCTTCTATCCTTTACAAAGAGGGATTTTCCTACCTGGAGACTTAAAAATGTTTTTTTTAAAGTTTTGGTTACTTTTTATTTGTAACCATTTCTCTAACTTCACTTGCATCTTGGCCTACATTTGCAGCAGGGTGAGATGCAACAACCACCTGCCTGTTCTTGGAAAAAATGAATCAATAATGAAGGTTTTATGGGCCAAAACCAAACTAAATCTCACGGTTAGAGGGCCTGCCCTGAGAATCCTATCCAAGAAATCCAACTGGCATGGAAAGAAATGAATTCCTGGCCTGGGTGGGAGTGACCTGCAGGAAATTCTGGTGCTGGGACTACAACAGTAGTGTTAGGAGAGCCGTTCAGGGTTGTCACCCAGCAGGTTCCCAGGAGGAAAGGGATGGATCCCCATTCCCAGGCTCATCTCCCACTGATGGTGCCATGTTGATGGATGGTGCTACTGCTTTGAACATCCCAAAAAAATGTATTTGTGGCGGTGACCTCGACACCTCCACCTCTTCTGTGCTGTGGAGCAGCTTCTCTCCTTCTGGTGGATGTGTCCCACCCTGCCATGAAGGATTTCCTTGCTCTGAGGACACCTTTTAGGTGATTTGATAGGGGTTTGATATGGCAGGTGCTGCTGAACACCTGAATGTGAAGGTGGAAGAGTCAGCACTCAGCACTGGGAAGGCACTATAAAAAACCTCAGTAATTATTACACCCATAACTTCAAGCCCTGATGACCCTCCAAGGAACCTTGTCTTCCTTTTATCATTTTTATGAGGCAAGCAGGTATTTAAGAACAAATTGTGATGAATCTGAGGCCGTTCAGCAGAGGAAGGACTCACAGCACTAAAAGTGAGGAGCAAAAGTTAGTCCATGCTCCTCCTCCATGGGAGGGTCTGCCCTAAACCACTTCCAGTGTTAAAATAGGTAATAACTTATGGAAATTTGATTAGGGATTAAAAGGGTTTTTATAAAATAAAGTGCCTGTCCAAAGAGGAAATACAATTCAAAGCTTAAATAAAACATATATGGAAAAAAAGCCCAGACATGAGGCTGAATTACAGCCCTGGATTTTGAAAACAGCACTGGAATAGTCTGGGAAAGTCACCTGGAAATCAAGAATTGCATTTTCCTAATAAATGTTCTGATATTAATATTCCAATGGGTCTTTCAGGCTTGGCAGAAAGTAGCACTGGGTGTCCTTGGGAGGTCAGTGTCTCCATGGGAATCAAATTCCTCTTCAATTAGTTTTCTAAAAAAAGGGGAATTTTGGTGCATTCAGGACAAAGTGAAGTTTTAGACAAAACTTTCTGTCTTCTGGGAGTATTAACATTCCAAATGTGTGTTTCAAGGAAGGATCCCACTGTTGAGGTGCCCAAGGCCAGGTTGGACACGGCCTTGGAGCAGCCTGGGACAGTGGAAGGTGTCCCTGCCCATGGCAGGGGTGGCACTGGATGGGCTTTGAGGTCCTTTCCAGCCCAAGCCAGTCTGGGATCGTTTGATGTTCCCTATATATATGTTGGGGTTTCAGTTTAGTCCTAGTTTTTTTCTGTTAAAGGAATTTTTTCCCATAGCATGTTGCTAGGAGATAAATGGCCATACTTGAGAGGAGATAGCCATACTTAAGAAAGACAAAAGGGCCCGGCCAGGCTTTTGTTTTCACCTGGCGGGCAGTTCAGTTCGCTCTCAGCGTCTGGAGGGAGAAGGTGCAGAGAGAGGAGCTGCTGGTTCCCGTTTTCGGCGTCTTTCCTTTCTGCTGGGAACAACACCGGGGATCCCAAAGCTGCTTTTCCCTGCCCTGCTGGAGGCTGGGCTGTGGCCGCCCGCCCCGCTGCTGCTTCGAGCCTTCGCTACGCTGTAGCCGTGCTTACCCTGCCTGCCTGGAGCCCCGGGGGGTTCCCCTTTTGGATACATCTCGTCTGCCACCCGGGATTTGTGTTTGTGCCTGCCGCTCCAGCCTACCAGTCCAGCCTGCTGTTTCCGGGAACCGGGACCAGCTGCCCACCGGTTTGTGGAGCTCCTTTGTTCCATCCTTCCCCGGGATCCCAGGGCATCAGAGCAGCCGCGTGTTCCCCGAGCTCGCTCCGGAGCGCCCCCTGCAGCCGCGGGGGAACCATCGCACCTGCCCTGCTCACCGGGAGCCGCCAGCGATCCCTGTCGGCTGCGAGCGGAACTGCACCCAAGGGGAAATAGCCTGACAGCCGAGAAGGCTGGGACTGGGTTTGTGTTTGCTGTTACTGTCACAGTTGTTGCTGTTTTGTTTGACTAGTTATATATATACATCTATATATATATAGTAAAGAACTGTTATTCCTATTTCCCACATCTTTGCCTAAAGACCCTTGATTTCAAAATTATAATAACTCAGAGGGAAAGGGGTTATCTCTGCCACTCCAAGGGAGGCTCCTGCCTTCCTTAGCAGACACCTGTCTTTCAAACCGAGACAGATCTTGGCGCCCAACGTGGGGCCTGAGGGCATTAAGAGAGAGAGGTGAAAAAGGAATAACAGTTCCTGAATAACTTAAGTTTGTGTGTTGGATATAGGAACCTTGGTAGGCAGCACTATGTGGTCTACTTTGCCCTGGTTCGGGTGGCATGTGGCTGTGGCTATATTCTTTCCCTTTGCAGCCCCCTACTTGAATATGGGTCCTCTCACTAAGGCTACCATTGCCGTTATCCAGCTTGCGCTATGGGTCGAGAAGGTGAGGAATTCATGGGTTTTTAACTTCCTCCGGAATGCGGGCATGTGGATAAACGGTTATCACACACTGAGCTCATGTTTTTGGGGTTATGTCAACAATGGTACCTTCTGTGAGGAAATGACACCAGGGGAAGTTTTCCCCCAACCCCTCAACCAGTTATTTGGACCCACCCCATCAATTTTTGAAGGGTTTAGATTCCCTCTGAATACTAACCACCTGCTGCTGGTAGGCCTACTCTATTTAGCATTCAAGGATAAGTTGAGATTGGCTTGGATAACTACCCAGACACCAGCCCCAGAGACTAGAGATCCTGCCCCAGAGCCTGACCCTGCCCCAGAACCTGACATGGCCCCAGAGAGTAGAGTTCCTACCCCAGAGCCTGATCCTGCCCCGGAACCTGACACAGCCCCAGACACTAGAGATCCTACCCCAGAGCCTGATTCAGCCCCAGAGCCTGACACAGCCCCAGACACTAGAGACCCTGCCCCACAGCCAGATACCGCCCAACAGCCCACCTCAGAAATGGACTACCCGAAATGGGTGGGGGTACTGGCGAAAGGGATGCAGGAGATGTGCCAGGAGATGGGCCAGGTGCGCAAGGAGATATGCCAGGAGATGGGCCAGGTGCGCAAGGAGATGCGCCAGGAGATGGGCCAGGTGCACCAGGGGATATGCCAATTGCTAAGGGAATACACCTCCTCAGCTAGTGAAAAAACCTCTCCCTGCCCCAAAAAGGGTGAGGCCCCAGAACATCTGCAGTACATTGATGACATCATTGTGTGGGGGAACACCGCAACAGAAGTGTTTGAGAAAGGAGAGAGAATAATCCAAATTCTCCTGGAAGCTGGTTTCGCCATCAAGAAGAGCAAAGTCAAGGGGCCTGCCCGAGAGATCCAGTTCCTGGGAGTGAAGTGGCAAGATGGACGGCGTCAGATTCCCACTGAGGTCATCAATAAGATCACTGCGATGTCTCCACCAACCAACAAGAAGGAAACACAAGCTTTCCTAGGCGCCATAGGTTTCTGGAGGATGCACATTCCTGAGTACAGCCAGATTGTGAGCCCTCTCTACCTGGTTACCCGCAAGAAGAACGATTTCCACTGGGGCCCAGAACAACAGCAAGCCTTTGCCCAGATCAAGCAGGAAATCGCTCACGCCGTAGCCCTTGGCCCAGTCAGGACAGGACCAGAGGTGAAGAACGTGCTCTACTCTGCAGCTGGGAACAATGGTCTGTCCTGGAGCCTCTGGCAGAAGGTGCCTGGTGAGACTCGGGGCCGACCGCTGGGATTCTGGAGCCGAAGCTACAGAGGGTCCGAAGCCAACTACACTCCCACAGAGAAAGAAATCTTGGCAGCTTATGAAGGAGTCCAAGCTGCCTCAGAGGTAATTGGAACTGAGGCACAACTCCTCCTGGCACCCCGACTACCGGTGCTGGGGTGGATGTTCAAAGGAAAGGTTCCCTCCACGCATCACGCCACCGATGCTACTTGGAGCAAATGGATCGCCCTCATCACGCAGCGCGCCCGAATTGGAAACCCAAGTCGCCCTGGGATCTTGGAAATAATTACGAACTGGCCAGAAGGTGAGACTTTTGGGTTATCTTCTGAAGAAGAAGAGGAGCAGGTGACGCGTGCCGAAGAAGCCCCACCGTATAACGAGCTACCAGAGAGTGAAAAACAATATGCCCTCTTCACTGATGGTTCCTGCCGAATTGTAGGCGCTAGCCGGAAATGGAAAGCCGCTGTATGGAGCCCCACACGACAAGTTGCACAGGCTACGGAAGGAGAAGGTGGATCGAGCCAATTTGCTGAACTCAAAGCCGTTCAATTAGCTCTGGACATTGCTGAAAGAGAGAAGTGGCCAAAGCTCTACCTTTACACTGATTCATGGATGGTAGCCAATGCTCTGTGGGGTTGGCTGGAAAGGTGGAATAAGGCAAAATGGCAGCGCAGAGGAAAACCAATCTGGGCTGCTGAGGAGTGGAAAGACATTGCCGCTCGAGTAGAGAAGCTATCTGTGAAGGTCCGTCATGTAGATGCTCACATTCCCAAGAGCCGGGCTAATGAAGAACATCGTAATAACAAGCAGGTAGATCAGGCTGCGAAAATAGAGGTGTCCCAGATAGACCTGGATTGGCAACATAAAGGAGAGTTGTTCCTAGCTCGATGGGCCCATGATGCCTCAGGCCATCAGGGCAGAGATGCCACCTATAAGTGGGCACGAGACCGAGGGGTGGATCTGACCATGGACAGTATCTCCCAGGTCATCCATGACTGTGAGACATGCGCTGCGATCAAGCAGGCCAAGCGGGTGAAGCCCCTGTGGTATGGTGGGCGGTGGTCCAAATACAAGTATGGGGAGGCCTGGCAGGTTGATTACATCACACTGCCTCAAACCCGCCAAGGCAAGCGCCATGTGCTCACAATGGTAGAAGCCACCACAGGGTGGCTGGAGACCTACCCTGTGCCTCACGCTACTGCCCGGAACACCATCCTGGGCCTTGAAAAGCAAGTCCTTTGGAGGCATGGTACCCCTGAGAGGATTGAATCTGACAATGGGACTCACTTCAAGAACAGCCTTATAAACACCTGGGCTAGAGAACATGGCATTGAGTGGGTGTACCACATCCCTTACCATGCACCAGCAGCTGGGAAGGTTGAGCGGTGTAATGGACTGCTTAAAACCACCTTGAAGGCACTGGGTGGGGGGAGTTTCAAAAACTGGGAGGTGCATTTAGCAAAGGCCACCTGGTTAGTTAACACCCGAGGCTCCACCAGCCGAGCCGGCCCTGCCCAATCCGAACCCCTACAAACAACAGATGGGGATAAGGTTCCAGTGGTGCACATGAGAGGTATGCTTGGAAAAACTGTTTGGGTAAAGTCTGCCTTGAGCAAAGACAAACCCATCCGTGGGGTTGTTTTTGCTCAGGGACCAGGTTGTACCTGGTGGGTGATGCAAAGGGATGGAGAGACCCGATGCATACCGCAAGGGGACCTTGTTTTAGGGTGAACTACCCATGGCTCTGTACCTGTATCAGTATCAGCATGTACATATGTATATAATTTAGGTGATGCTTGTATTTATATGGTTAAAAAGTTAAGTTTCATGTAACATGTTAATATGGAAAAAAATTCGGGGTGGATAATGTTGGGGTTTCAGTTTAGTCCTAGTTTTTTTCTGTTAAAGGAATTTTTTCCCATAGCATGTTGCTAGGAGATAAATGGCCATACTTGAGAGGAGATAGCCATACTTAAGAAAGACAAAAGGGCCCGGCCAGGCTTTTGTTCTCACCTGGCGGGCAGTTCAGTTCGCTCTCAGCGTCTGGAGAGAGAAGCCGCGGAGAGAAGAGCTGCTGGTTCCCGTTTTCGGCGTCTTTCCTTTCTGCTGGGAACAACACCGGGGATCCCAAAGCTGCTTTTCCCTGCCCTGCTGGAGGCTGGGCTGTGGCCGCCCGCCCCGCTGCTGCTTCGAGCCTTCGCTACGCTGTAGCCGTGCTTACCCTGCCTGCCTGGAGCCCCGGGGGGTTCCCCTTTTGGATACATCTCGTCTGCCACCCGGGATTTGTGTTTGTGCCTGCCGCTCCAGCCTACCAGTCCAGCCTGCTGTTTCCGGGAACCGGGACCAGCTGCCCACCGGTTTGTGGAGCTCCTTTGTTCCATCCTTCCCCGGGATCCCAGGGCATCAGAGCAGCCGCGTGTTCCCCGAGCTCGCTCCGGAGCGCCCCCTGCAGCCGCGGGGGAACCATCGCACCTGCCCTGCTCACCGGGAGCCACCAGCGATCCCTGCCGGCTGCGAGCGGAACTGCACCCAAGGGGAAATAGCCTGACAGCCGAGAAGGCTGGGACTGGGTTTGTGTTTGCTGTTACTGTCACAGTTGTTGCTGTTTTGTTTGACTAGTTATATATATACATCTATATATATATAGTAAAGAACTGTTATTCCTATTTCCCACATCTTTGCCTAAAGACCCTTGATTTCAAAATTATAATAACTCAGAGGGAAAGGGGTTATCTCTGCCACTCCAAGGGAGGCTCCTGCCTTCCTTAGCAGACACCTGTCTTTCAAACCGAGACAATATAATATATAATATATAATATATATAAAAATAATAACTATTTATTTCCTGGCAAATAGCACTTTGCAGATCCACAACTCACAGGTAACAAACCACAGGGGAACACAATTCCCTGTGGCTCTGAAGTGCTGCTTGTTGGTGGTGAGCCAGGAGCCAAAGTCGGACGTTTCCAGGAGCCAGGAGTGCCGAGGGAAGGTGGCAAATGGATTTGGGATGTCTGCCCAAACACCTGTGACAAGCAGCACCCTCAGCTCAGTTTCTACCCAGGTGTTCACGCTGCCAAGTGCTAAACAGCCCCTCCTGAAACACATGCCCGCAGCCAGGAGGCTCCATTTCCCAAATCCCACGTTAGCAAAACACAAATTCCACCCTCTGCTAATTCCACTCCGTTTTTCTGACTCTTTCAGGCAAACAGAGGGATTGGCAGTGCTGGGGTGGGAACGCTTGGAAGTCAGGGAATCCTGGAATGGTTTGTGCTGGGAGGGGCACTAAGGATCAGTCCACCCCACCCCTGTCATGGCAGGGACACTTCCCATTGTCCCAGGCTGCTCCAAGCCCCAATGTCCAGCCTGGCCTTGGACACTGCCAGGGATCCAGGGGCAGCCCCAGCTTCTCTGGGCACCCTGTGCCAGGGCCTGCCCACCCTCCCAGGGAACAATTCCTTCCCAATGTCCCATCCATCCCTGCTCTCTGGCACTGGGAAGCCATTCCCTGTGTTCTGTCCCTCTGTCCCTTGTCCCCAGTCCCTCTCCAGCTCTCCTGGAGCCCCTTTAGGTCCTGGAAGGGGTTCTGAGCTCTCCCTGGAGCCTTCTCCTCTCTGGTGCCTGAGGGCTGCCATCTGTCACAGCCCTGGCTCTGCCTTTTCTCTGGGCAAACTCCATTTGTGTCACCCCTTGGGGAATCCACCTGCCTGGGAAGGGAATTCCAATTAAATCCAAGAGCTGCCACAACACACTGAGGATATACACTGCAGGCATTCCCACTGAAATCCTTATTGGTGGTGACTTTTAAGGCTGAAAGAGATGATTATCTCATCCCTTATCCTTTGCTTCCAAGTCCTGCATGGAATCTGGTTTAAAGCCCTGTAACTGCACCCAGCACACCACAGCTGGATCTGCCAGCATCAGGACAAGCGAAGAATCACGGAAATGTGGGAAAAGCCCTCTAGGATCACTGAGCCCAACCATCCACCCAGCAGTGCCCAGTCCTCCCCTCAACCCCAACCCCACACATGCTCAGCTTGAGTCCCTGCAGGGAGCCACTGCATCCCACCTGTGTTTCCCACTGCTGACATGGGGACAACACTCAGAAATCCCTGATCTGCTGATGGAAAAAGCATTCCCAGTGGGCCCAGCATTCCCATTCCTCCCAGGAATCCCTCAATGATGTTATCATTTACTACGGTGTTTCCAGCAGCCGAGGCAGGCAGGGAAGAGCAAACACAGCCATAGGAATGTCCTATAGGAACTAAAACTGGTATTTGTAGGTGAACTGTGGCTTAAGTTTAGTCTGAAGTGAGAGATGAACCCGAATCTGAGTGACACAACGCTGACACTGGGATGGTAAAACCTCCTTGCCTGCCAAACTCATTAATGATTCAACCTAATTACTCGTGTAATTTATTCAGAATTATTGTAATGAACCAGAGTCTCACTAGTCCATAATTAATGGTATTCCCCAAGTGAAACAACCCAGGGCTGTGAAATGACCACTTTTTCATTAAAGTGAAATCAAACCCTGCCACACCCCATCCATTGCTGTTTTAATCAGCCAGTGGGTGACAAGAGCATCTTTAAGATATATTAAATGTTAATTATCCCATTCAAGGACAATTCAATTAAACCTTGAACAAATCAGAAGAGTTCTAGAAACCAGAGCTTTGCAGACCTACCCTCCCTAAGGAACTTATCTGCCAGCCTCGATCAGATAATTCAGAGCCAGGCAAAGCCAAAAACACAGGAAACCGGCACAGATAAAGAGGAAAATGTTTATCTGCATTATTTTCCTCAAAAAAGAAGAGCAGCAACAGAAGAATTCAACAGCCAGAGCCACATTAAATGGTCCTTGGCCCATTTTCTCCATGAAGGGCTCGGCAACGGTGCTTTAATATTTTTTAATAAATCACCAAAGAGGGAATGAGAAGACCTCCAAGACCATTGATCAGCCGACCCCCACCTGGTCAACTCCTTCCCTGGGAGGGTGGGCAGGCCCTGGCACAGGGTGCCCAGAGCAGCTGGGGCTGCCCCTGGATCCCTGGCAGTGTCCAAGGCCAGGCTGGACATTGGAGCTTGGAGCAGCCTGGGACAGTGGAAGGTGTCTCTGCCCATGGCAGGGGTGGAACTGGATGATCCTTATTGGCCCTTCCACCCCAAACTGTTGTGGGATTTGAAGCAATCAAGTCCCTTTTCCCATGGCTGCCTCACCCCTCTCCAAGCCCTGGGCACTGATAGCAACGAGCTGGATGGGAGATGTGGATCCCCCAAACTGTGAAGTGATCCAATGCTTCTCACAGAGGGACACAGGGTCATTGTCCCCTTATGAAATCAAAGCTCCTGGCAATTAAAATCCCTCCCTTCCACCCTCTTACTATCCTTCACCTGGAATCTCCACATGGGAAAAGGATCTGCTGCAGCCAGAAAAGGAGAAATAAGGCTACAACTCCAATCATTTATCACAGGCCTTTCATCAAGAGTTTCCAAATGATAAAACCTTTCTTAAATGAGCCTGCATCCCTTGGAGATGTCCTGCTTAGGGAGCCTTATCCATAAAATATCCAACATTGCTCAAGGACATGCTGGTGGCGAGTTGAAAATCTGAATTTTTCCTCATTTTTTGGTAGCAGCAGGACAATAAACCAACAGCATGAAAGGCTCCAATTCTCCCAGCATTCCAAAGAGTTTCAGCTCTCCCAAGTTCCCCAGGTGGAGGGATCTCTCCCAAACTGCCAAATTATTGATTATTAATTATTTATTATTTCTCCAAGTCCCTAAGAGCCCATCCAGAAAGGACACATGATGGAAGATTAAAAAAAAAATAGAATGTGATACCTATGGATTAATCCTTTCCTCTTGTGGACACCCCCAAATCCATGGAGATTGGCTATATTCCCATTTTCCTGACAAGAAAGACCAGGCTCAAGAGCTTTTTGAAGCAAGTGGTGGCAATAATCCCTGTTAAATGCCAGATTTCTTAGCTTAAATTACTTCTCTTGGGATTTATTTCCCCCAGAATTTTTTCAAAGCTGCTCCAAGTTGTCATTTAGGAGGTTTAGCTTGGACATGATGAAAACTTCAGGAAAACTTGGAGCAGTGCAATAGATGATGCCCCATCCTTGGAGAGTTTTAAGATTAGGGAAAGATGACTCTGCTCCAGGAGTTGGGACATCCCTGCTTGCAGCAGGAGGTCAGAGCAGGGGCCTTTGGAGCTCTTTTTTGGCCAATATTCAGCTGATTTTTCTCTATTTCCTGCTCACAATTCGCCACTCCCTCTGGCAAATCCAACTCATTTTTAAATGTCCCAGACTAAAAACCACAGTCCCAATTCCAGGTCACGTGAAGAACGAGAACCAAACACCTTTTGGTGCCACCTGAGCTTTCCTTCAGGCAGATTTATCCCAGAAAGCTTGAGGAGAGCACTGGAAGAATTTCAGATGCCAATTCCAGATGCAAGACAGGAGAGAAAACCCCAGCCGGAGCCATCCTGACAAGCCCTGCATTGACCTGTGGGAATGGGAGATGTTGGAAATACCCAGCTTCAGAAAAGAACAATATTGGCTTTCAAATTCCATCTCCCTTTGCGGAGTCTCCTGGAGGACATTTCAAAGTGTCCAAGGTCAGGATGTTAAAATCCTGGGAAGGCTTCACCAGCAGTGGGGAGCTGGGATCATGTCCAGCTTGTTTGATGCGAGATGTACTCTGCAGCTTCTGCATGAAGGCTTGGATGCAATGGCTGCAAAATCCTGCAGCCTCTTTATGTCCTGACACATTCCCTCCACTCCACTGCACTCCCAGATATTCCCAACAAGTTTTACCTTGCCTACCTCCTGTCCTTTCAGCACAGAGAAGATGCTCCTGGCTGATTCAGCAGCCAAGGGTGCGGAGAAGCCGGAGTTCCACAAAAGAGCTGAGTCCCTTCAGTCTATAAAAGCATCTCCCTGTCCAGGAATTTCACATCCCTTTCTCTCTCCCTGAATTAATTTCCTTTAATTTTTCCCCCTGGGAAAAAGTTTTGCCCACCCACTCGGCTGTAGAAGGTTAAAGATGGTTTGGAAGGCTTCAATCCAGGACCAGAAGCTCATTAATTAGGAAGGAATCCTTCCCTGGGAGGGTGGGCAGGCCCTGGCACAGGGCGCCCAGAGTAGCTGTGGCTGCCCCTGGATCCCTGGCAGTGCCCAAGTCCAGGCTGGATGGGGCTTGGAGCAGCCTGGGATCGTGGAAGGTGTCCCTGCCCAGGGCACAGGATGGAATGAGCTGATCCTTAAAGCCCCTTCCAACCCAAACCATTCCGGGATTCTGCTATTCCCTGTCACCATCTCGGCCCCAGAACAGCGCAGAAGTCATATTTTAATACAATTATTCTTTTGTAAATTCCCCTAACATTTTATATCTAAAATTCTACTACGGAATGAGAAAATAAACCAGCACCTGGGACAAGTGCTGAGTAACATCCTGTCAGAGTCATTTTCATCTTTATAACATTGTGGTTTATAGAAAACTCTAAAATGTTCCAGCTTCTACTCAACTCTACAGCGGCCAACATTTCATTCCATTACAGCCCGACTGCAGACACAGTGGAATTCAGCAGGTGCCTTAAGGACGTGCCATTTGGAGCTTTAGACTTTGGGAATCAAGGACTGGATTTTACAAACCCAGGGGCTGAGGGGAAAAAAAATTAAATATAACAGAATTTTGATGAATTTAAATCTCTGGCAGCCCCTTCAGCAGCCGGGGTGAAATTGCTTCATTAGGGAAGTTCTGCCACATAACCCTAAACCACTTTTTCAGCCTGAGCAAACCCGAGATTAAATTGAGATGAAGGTTGCCCACAGCTTTAGTAGTTTTAAATGAGCTTTTCCCTTTTTTTATTGAACATAAACACAGCTAAACCTCTGAAAATGTCTGTTCCACCCAAGGCATGCAGCTCAACAATTCCCATCGCTCCTGTTGGATTTGGGACAATCCGTGGTGAAATTTCCAGAAGGATCACTGACACTTTGCTTCAAACAGCAAGAGCCTGCAGAGACCTCGGTGACAAACAACAATTTAAAGCAAGAAATCCAGGAAATATAATTATTGTCAGCAAATCAGCACTTTCTAGGGGGTCTCAAAGCCTGGGCAGCTCTGTGGGAATTCCTCCCAGGCTCAGGAGCATCAGGAAGAAGCTCCAAGATACTTTAGAGAGCAGTAAGTGGGTGTTGGATGCCAAAATCACCAGGGGAAAGGTTCCATGGGGGCAGGTCATGGAGGAAAAGATGAAGAGTTGGGGTTTGAGGCAGGAGAACTGAGGCATTCTCCTGAAAACTCCACACACTGTCCCACAGCTGGCACAGCCGGAGATGTTTCCCCTCTTAAATTCCCTGGGATGGGAAGCTTGAGCCTCCAGTGGAGTTTTGGAGGATCAGTGACATCGTGGTTCAGCCTAACAAAACCTGAGTGGGTCGTGAAGCCCTAAGGGGAGCACTCCTAAATAAACCCCAGTCCTCTGTGTTCAGCAAAGAGGGACCCTGGGTCTCACCCACACGGACCTCACAACAAAAACCAGGCTCTCCTAAGAGCAAAACCATCCCAAAACCCCAGTTCTGGGAGCCAAACCCAAAGGGAACCCCAGTTCCTCAACCAAGCCCGGTGCTGTCACAGGAGCGCTGCCCCTGCCAAGAGCCACGCTCAGGCTGTGCCCTCACCTCCATTAACACCCAAATTTGGGTGGTGATAACACAGTTTATGGCTTTTAAATGTTACCCTGCTCAGGGTGGGTATTCCCAGGCTGCCTTGCTGCTCTCTAAGATCCCCGTGGTCAGGCTGGCCCTGTGACTTTGGAGTCACCGTGACACCGCATGGGGACAGGGACAGGCTGGGACAACAGGAATCTGCTGGAATGCACCAAGGAATGAAAAGCTTTAGTGTATCCTTTGTATCGACAGCCAGGGCAACTCAAAGTGAGCTCAGAGGCTGCCCCTGAATGTGGAGCTGTTGGAGCCTGATCTGCCATCAGCAGCTTAAACAGCCCCTGTGCCAAGGCTGGACCTGGGTAAAAGATCTGGTCTCAGATCGGATCTTCAGTCTCAGACTGAAAACTGATGTTAATAATCATTAAATTCAAAGCAGGGTACTGGTAGAGTGGTGGCTGCCAGGAAATAGGAATTAATACAGGACAGGGATAGTGCTCAGCCTATGGAACTCTGGGTGTTCATGGAGGGAGGATGAGGAGAACAGCAAACATAAATAAATCAGGATTATTCCTACGTTGTTCCCAGGCTGGTATCACTGACTGAGCCCCCTCCAGGGCCTAAAGGCGCTCCAGGAGAGCTGCAGAGGGACTGGGGACAAGGGGAGGGGGGACCAGATGAGGGGAATGGGTTCACACTGACAGAGGGGAACTTTAGATGGGATATTGGGAAGGAATTGTTCCCTGGGAGGGTGGGCAGGCCCTGGCACAGGGTGCCCAGAGCAGCTGGGGCTGCCCCTGGATCCCTGGCAGTGCCCAAGGCCAGGCTGGACATTGGGCCTGGGAGCACCCTGGGACAGTGGGAGGTGTCCCTGCCCATGGCAGGGATGGCACTGGATGGGCTTTGAGGCCACCACTGCCCCATATCCCCAGGTGCCACCTCCACACATCCTTTAAATCCCTCCAGGAATGCTGATCCCACCACTGCCCCGGGTGCCTGTCCCAATGCTTGACTGCATTTTGGTGGAGAAATTTTCCTTGCTATCCAACCTAAACCTCCCCTGGTGCAAGCTGAGGCCATTTCCTTTGGTCCCTTTGTGTTTAAATTACATCAGGCAAAATGCAAGCCAGGAACTGATACTATTCTGTATTTCAGTGGTGGAATTACTTTAATATGGCTCTAACAAAGAACATTTGATTATTTGTAAAGCACAGGCCTGAACATTTCATTATGATGGTGCCTCATAATGATCACCAAATGAGTTGGCCCTGCATCCCAATTCCAGTTTACTGTGCAGAAAACTCCCTCAATTTTCTACAATTTATAAATGACAGGAATTTTAAATGGAGCTCCAAGCCTGACACACAAACCCAGATCCATCCTGGGTAGCAAAGGAGATTTGACCACTGTGCTGTAGTAAATTTAGCTATACATTTAGGCTGGTATCCCATTTTTTGCTCTCTTTCCCCCTCTTTGATTCCATCTTGTTGTAAACCTGCTCTGAGGGTTTGCTAACATGAATTATCTAGTCTACATCCCAGGAATTAGTTCCTACTCCTGCATCCCCCATAGGCATCTTCACTTGTTTGAGGTGGTTTTTTTTTTCTTTAAAGGAAGTCAAGAGAATTAAAATTCACTGCTGCATTCCTCAGTTACACTTAATCCTTACAAACATGAACAGAGCTGGTGGGAGTATTTTGATGGAAGCATTTTCCCAGGAAAAATGTGTGATTTCCTCACTGGAACTCTGGTACAAGGATTTTTCTCTCCTCTCATTAAAAATACATTTATAGCTGAGCATGGATTTTTTTTCCCCGACTAGAAACATTTGCCATAAACCATCATTTTGACACAAGCATCCTCAGTTTGACATTCTAGGATAAAACCTTTGGATCCAATAGTTGTTGATGGTTATTATTGACACCAAGGTGTTGCTACAGGAAAAAAATTATGTTGGAATTCTTTTTTTTCCCCATTGTTTCCTTCTTTTTCTTTCGCACAACACAGGAATTGCCTGCAAAAAATCATGAAAAGAGGGGAAAAGGGAAGAGTTTGGAGCCTTGAGCCCTGCCAGGTTGTTTTACAGCCTCCAGATGGGAAAAGCAAAGTGCAGTCCCAGGGTTTTGCTCTTTTCAGGAAGCAAGAACCAGATCTGACCCCTGGAATCTCTTCCATCACCACCCACTCCACTCATCCTGCTCCAAACAGGAAAACAAATCCCCCAAATTGCGCTATTTAAAAATTTTATAAATGAAAACCATATTCTTTGATGTGAACAGTGCTCCAGCAGCTTTTGTAGCTAATAAATAGCAATAATATTTATTATTCCCTATGCATCCCCTATTTCCATAATTTTTTTTTTTTCAGGCTTTGAACGAACACAGAGGGAAAAAGATGTTGGAAAAATCCTTGGAGATGTTCACTGCAGCAAAAGCAAATACGATGGTAACCATAAACCTTCCATAGTGCTGCTTTCCCCCAAACCCCTGGAATTCTGCCTTCCTCCATCTGGCACATTCTGCTTGCCCAACATTAGATCTGTATTTTTATTATTTCCATGTTTTTTTAACCCAGCAGGAGGAATACTGTGCCTGCTCTTTAGACAACATCTTCAAAGGGGAAAAAAACCAAACAATTGGAGTTCCCAGGCTATGATTCAGTAGGAGCAAAGCAAGGACAAGTCGTAAGCTGTGATTTTCTAAACCAACAACTGTTGTCTTTAAGACTCCAAACCACTTGATTATTCACTAACTACATTTGAGTCATCAAGTTTGCTCTGAGTGTAACTTCCCCACACAAATGAATGTCATTTATGCCCTCTTTGTGAGAAGAAGAGTAGGACAATTTTGATTTTAGACTCCTAGAAAGGTTTGGGTTGGAAGGGACCTTATCTCCTAAGGGCTCTTTTCCCCTGAGGGAGATTTTGGGTCGATAAAAAGATTTTAAAGATAGATTTTAAAAGGCTGAGAGAGCTGGGATTGTTCAGCCTGGAGAACGGAAGCTTTGGGGTGACCTCAGTGTGGCCTTGCAATGCCTGGAGAGGATGACAGGGAAGATGGAGAGAGACTTTGGAGAAGGGATGGAGGGACAGGACAGAGGGAATGGCTTTAAACAGACAGAGAGGAAATTCAGGTGAGATATTGGGAAGGAATTGTTCCCTGCTGTGGCTGCCCCTGGATCCCTGGCAGTGCCCAAGGCCAGGCTGGGCATTGGGGCTTGGAGCAGCCTGGGACAGTGGAAGGTGTCCCTGCCATGGCAGGGGTGGAATTTTGAATCTTCAAGGTCCCTTCCCACCCAAACCACTCCATGACTGTGACATTTTTCTTTTTCTCTTAGACAATAAATGAGAAGAAGGTGAATTTCTGTGCACCAGCCTTTCACTCCCGACCATCCCTATCCCTTCAGTGCCAGAGGTGTTTCCATGAGGATCTGTTTGATGTCCCCAGGCTGGGGAAATGCAAAGGGGCCTCTCCAGCAGGTGCTGATGAGGCACAACATCCTGCAGCCCTGGCGTTCTCTGCTCTTGCCTAAGTACAAAATCATTTGTTTGTCCCTCTTCACCCCCTGTTTACTGTCCCTCACTGGAGCAGGTTTGGTTCAGCCCTATTAGAAATCAAGCTGCACCTCACTGGAGTGCCCTGGAAGTGCAGGAATTTGTACTCAAGGTGTGGGACCATGGGGAAAATTGAGCCCCTGCACCCCACTGTGAACTGGAGTGCCCTGGAAGTGCAGGAATTTGTGCTCCAGCCATGGAACAATGGTGAAAATTGAACCCCTGCACACCATTGCCAACTCGAGTGCCCTGGATATCCAGGAATTTGTACTCAAGGTGTGGGACAATGGGGAAATAGAGCCCCAAGTCATCAGCTCAGCCCTGCCAGAGGCTGTAAAGCGATCCGATCCTCGGCACGCAGAGCCGTGGTGGGCAGGAACTGTGCATTCCCTCTCCCTGCTGTGTCACTTCGCTCCCAAAGAAACCCTGTCCAAGCCTGGAAGTGTAAATTTTTTGTGGAGAAACTGCACAGATTTTTGGGGAGGGTGAGCAGCACCGGCCTGACTAAGGTGGTGTCAGCTCTCTGCACAAAAATTAGGAAAAAACCTTAGCTGATGAACGGAACAGTTTGTCAGAGCAGAATTTCACTGCAGGTGCTGAGCTCCAGATCCAAACCTTTATAGAAATATAATGCTTTATGTACATAGTATTTATAGGAAAATATATTACAATACTTTTAAGAAACAGCATTTTTTCCATAAAAAGTGTGATTCTCGTTAAAAGAAAAAGTAGGGCTGAGTTCAGAGGATCCCAGAATGGTTTGAGTTGGAAGGGATTTTACAGATCATGTACTTCCAACTGCCTTGCCATGGGCAGGGACACCTCCCAGAAATCTTCACAAGTCACTAAATATGCCAGAAAATGTAAAGATAGTAGAGGAGAATTGGCTTCACCCGGCTTATTGCCACACGTATGATCTCAGACAACAGAGTCTAAAGATCAATAACTCAACTGCACATCTGAGAACTTGGAGGCATTGCCTCAAGCAGCAGATGGCTCATCCAAAAAAACCCCAAAAAAGCCCCATGAAAAGCCCCAGCCTTCTGTGGCAATTAGTGCCACAAGTGAAAGCGTGCAGGAGCAAAAGGAGAAGGACAGTTTTAAACTGCTTGAGGATATTGAACCCAGCAAGGATTATAAATGATTAAAGCTGACCAGCTCTGGTTCAGGGTGGTGGTCAGCAATGAATTCTGGGTGCTGGAAGTGCCAGGCTGGATGGAGCTTTGGTAGGATCCATTCTGTGTTGTGATTTTAGGCAGGAAGAGCCAATAATATCAATTCATCCCTGTGGGAAAAGCTGCAAATAAACTGCGCCTCAGGGGCCCCAGTGCAGTGCTCCCAAGCGGGGTCTCGTGAGAGCCACCACATCTTGCTCTGCCCTCTGGTCCTTTCCAGCTCATTCCCTCACATACTGGCAAAAAATGGGCAGAGAGGGAAGGCCCAGAATCATGGAAATCAGCTCAGAATTCCTGAATGGAACATCTTGTTCCAACCTCCTGACACGTGCAGGGACACCTTCCACAAACCAGGGTGCTCCAAGCCTTGGACACTTCCAGGCCATGCCAGGATTCTGCTTTCTGGGGATTCCACCACTTCCCTGGGCACTCTGTTCCAATGATTTACAACCCTTTGGGTAAAGGAATTCTTCCTGATGTTCAGCCTGAACCTCCCCTGGCCCTTTCCTCTTCTCCTGTTGCTTGGTACCTGGGAGAAGGGCCTGACTTGGAGGAAGGGAAGCAAATACATCACGCTTGGAATATTGGAATTAAACAAACCACTAAGGGCCTGATGGAAATTCCATAATTTTGCAATCATAAACCCCCTCCCATCTGTGCTTGAGCCGAGGGCTTTGAGGCCAGGCCACCCCAACAACAGCCTGGGCAGGGCAGGGCCACATTTTGCACCATTTCATTGAATTCCTGCCATGGGGTGCCCTCAGGAGGATCCATCAACTCCAAGGCCCAGCTGCCACCTCTCCAAGGCAAGGCTGGATCCCTGCAAGAAGAGCTCCAGCCCCGAGGGGAGCAGATGGTGACACCAGCCCGGGGTCACTTTGCCCCCTCACTTGCAGCTGTCCCAGCTTTGGAGCTCTTGCCCTCCTAAGCCTCTGGGAGGGTTTTGTTTCAGGGAATTGCTGACAGCTTTCCCAAAGCCTGGGAAAGCTTCCTGCGCCTCAGGGCAATGGATCCAAACCCATCAGGCCTGGCTCCCTGGCAGAGAAAGGGAAATAAAGATTGAAAAGTCTTCTGAGATCACCCAGTGCTTGCAAGAAGTGTGAAAAGCAGCTGAGATAATGGATGACAAAAATTCCAGCCGGTCCTTGGAGACCATGTGTCGGATCTACAGTCCCTGGGACACACAGAGGGTGCAGGTGTTGGGGAAAGGGCAAAACCACCCCGGATTTACAGGAAAAACGCCCATTATTTAGCAACAGGGCTGGCAAAAAATGCTTCTCACTTAGCCAGAGTTAGAAGGTTGGGTTTTTTCATTCTCTCCGGGCTGTTTTTATTCATTCTGCTGCCTACCAACACTGGAAGCACTGCTTCAGTTTTACGGTGGCCTCTGCACCATGGCTGCATCTCCATCTCCATGGGGCTCCTGGCTGGAAAACTGCATTATCCTGCACTATCCTGGACTGTATTCCTACCCCGTGGCTGCTTTTAGTTCCCTCTTCTATACTCCTCCAAACTGGGCTGGAATGAGAATAGGGAATGTCTCTGCATTGTGACCAAGGAATCACGTCATGCCAAGAGGAATCACTCCAGGAGGGACCCTTTCCTCAGTGTCCTTCCACCCCACAGCCCATTTTTCCAACCCTTTCCCATCACAAATTCCATCTGCTTTCCTACACCGGAATTTTGCTGTTTCCCAGGCCCTTCCCCAACACTTTTTGGTGGTTGGATGCCTGTTCCCCAAACACAGGGATCGCAACAGAAGGAGCTGTGGTTCTCCCTGGAGAAACAGGAATTAAAATGGTATTTTCCTATAGGATAAAAAAATCTTTTATTCATATAAATCTCTCTGGAAATGTCACCCTGAGATGAAATTCCTGCCACATCTACACTTGTGCGCCTGCCTCTGTGTCCCAGAGTGATAAATATTTCCAATCCTCCATTCCACTCTCCTTTCCCTGGAAAATTCAGGACAATGAGGTTCATAGGGCAGCAGGAGGGAAAGTTTTAGTGGGAGCAGGGGATGGCAAGGAAGGTGTCTGATGAAAATGGAATGTAACCCTTACTATTCCTGGGAAGTTCAGTCCAAGGACATCAGAAAAAGATTCTGCCCACAAAAGCTGAAGAGGGGAAGGGGAAGGGGAAGGGGAAGGGGAAGGGGAAGGGGAAGGGGAAGGGGAAGGGGAAGGGGAAGGAGAAGGAGAAGGAGAAGGAGAAGGAGAAGGAGAAGGAGAAGGAGAAGGAGAAGGAGAAGGAGAAGGAGAAGGAGAAGGAGAAGGAGAAGGAGAAGGAGAAGGAGAAGGAGAAGGAGAAGGAGAAGGAGAAGGAGAAGGAGAAGGAGAAGGAGGATTCCCTTCCAGGACAGCCAAGAAACCTGAAAAAAGCTGGAGAAGGAAAGACAGGAGAGAGCAGGGCAGCAAGATGGGGCACACCAAAGGCTTCCAGGTTTTGGTTCTGAGGTTTGCAATGAAACACTGGGTGATTCAGTTATTCCCTGGGAAAAGGAGCAATGGAAAGGTCAGGTTAGTCCAGCAGTGGCATCACTGAAGGACACAGAAGGAAAGTGGGAGTTAGAGCAGGGAGAAGAGGAGCAGGAGTGGGGTGATCCCAGCACCTCTTGGAGAGTTAATAGAGATCTAATAAAAACCAATTAATTCTGGAGTCTGACTCAAGAAAAAACACCTCTATAAGAAAAAGAAACAAAGTCCTACTTTTATTGATGTCTCCTTCTCAGGCTCTTAAAAAGCTTTTGGCATTAAATTCAGCTCTGACATTAACTTCTGACTGAACAGAGCTCTGACAGCACCAGCTGCAATCCTGATTGGAATATTCCTGATTTAATATTTCCCATGTGCATTCCCATGCTTTTCTGGTCACTGATGTCAACATCCATCACAGCAACTCCCACTGTTCCAGGAGGGAGATATGGTATCAGGTTTCTGGAATGGTCAGCACAGAGATTGGCCCCTGACACTCATATCCATAGCCATGGATATGATTTTACTGTTCCAGGAAATTAGCAAGGCACAAATCATGCCCCAGGGATGTGGGGCAGCTAGAGGAGAGCTGATTTCTGTAACTTAGGGAAAATAACTTCCAGAGGTGGGGACGTAAATGGGAAATAGCACAAAATTTCTTGGAAGTAGTTGTGTCGTCCCATGAGGGACAGCTACCTCCATTCTCATTTTCAGACCATCGAGAATGTAACAAAAAATCAGATATAAATCGGTCCCAACAGCTCAGATATCACTGCTGGGGTCACCAGGGCACAGCACCTCCTGCACAACCCAAAGACCACAATTCCTTCTTCCCCCTACACACCACAAACACATTTTGCAAAGAATCAATCAAAAAATGTGTATTTTAGTCTTTATGAGAAGCAGGATGAGCGGAGGGCACTCTTTGCCTGGGGTTCTTGGTATCAAACAGGAGCTTCCTCCAGCAGTTCCATCCATGAGCTGACCTGCCATGACCCTGCTGGAGGGACAGCTTCCCAAATTCCCACACCTTTTCCATATGCCATGCCTTAAAATAATTCACACCAGTCACAGCAGGGCTCAGGCTGCAGGGAGCACAGAGGGCACCTGGTGGCACCTCCCTGCTCCAGCAGGGCCATCCCGGAGCACAGGCACAGCACTGTGTGCACACAGCTCTGCAACAGCCCCAGGGAGGAGAGCCCAGAGCCTCTGTGGCCAATCTGCTCAGGGCTGGGCACTGCCCAGGGCAGCAGTTCTGCCTCCTGGGCAGGGCAATTGCTGGGCTCAGGCCCTGCCCGGTGCTCTGGTGCCATTGCTGGGCCCCGGAGCAGAGCCTGGGCCCTGCTCGGAGCCCTCCCTGCAGCCAGGGACACCCAGGCCTGAGGGCCCCTCTCAGCTGGGGCTCCTCTCGAGGCTGAGCAGCCCCGGCTCCCTCAGCCTGTGCTGGGCACGGAGATGCTCCAGGCCCTTCCTCAGCTGCGCAGCCTCCGCCGGCCCCGCTCCAGGAGCTCCCTGGGCCTGCTGTGCTGAGGAGCCAGGGCTGGACACAGCACTGCAGAGGTGCCTCCAGGGCTGCCCAGAGGGGCAGGATCCCTCCCTGCCCTGCTGGGAATGCTCTTCTGTCCTGCTGCCCCCAGGATCCCATTGGCCTCCTTGGCCCCAGGACACTCTGCTGGCTCAGGGACAGCTCAGTGTCCCCCAGGTCCTTCCCTGCAGAGCAAATAACTTCATTATTTTCCAGGACAGCCCACATGGGCAAATGAGCAAACTCAGCTGTTTTCAGAATAAAACAGCATTAGAAATCTCCTCCTAGAAATCCAACGAAACAGCCTTAAAGCAGCTGCTGTTTTCATGCTATCACGTGGAATATGTTTGTTATAACTTTGTGTTGTTCCTGTAGGTTTAAATCATCCATATTCCCATTGCTTTTCCCAGTAGGACGCACCCCTCACATTCACATTTATACATCAGCACATCCAGTGGACACACAGATGTTGGGGAGGCCCTGTCTCAGCTTCAGCTTGGGCTACCCACCCGAATTCTTCCTCTGTTGCCACTGCCCAGGAGTGTTTAGGGACCCCTTTTTTAGAAAGGAAAGCACTCACCATAAAATCCCAGCTGGACTTCAAGACTTGGGCAGTTTGGTCAAAGCCTTAGGAACCGAACTGTGAATATTTCCATCAAACCCCTCCCTCTCCTGCTCCATCACCACCTCTCCAAACATCAATCCCCTGCCCTGTGCCCCTGCTCTGGGTCCAGAGCTCCTCCTGGATCCCAAAACTGGGTGAAACCCACAGCCAACCACCACCCAAACCCAAACCACCAGCCCTGTGTAAGTCCAATATATGATGGAATATGCAGCAGGAAAGAGGCATTCATGGAATCCCAGACTGGTTTGGGTTGGAAGGGGCCTTAAAGCCCATCCCATTCCACCCCCTGCCTTAAGCAGGGACACTTTCCATTATCCCAGGTTGCTCAGAACCTTCATTTTCCTAAAGATTTGTTCTCCATCCTCTCTTCTCCCCCCATCATTTTCTGTCTCAAGACTCCTGCCACAGTCTAAACCACGTTTTCCATCCAATGGGATGGATGCCTGCTCCCAAAACATCCCCTCTGGAAGGGGCTGTGGTGTGCTCCAGATGTTCTGGAGCAAGATCCAGCTGTGTGAGGCCAGCAAGGCAGCACCCCTGATTTCTCAGCCAGTTTTAGTACCTGAGCCACACTGAGTTATCCACACTGAGTTACCACTGAGTTCAGTACCTGAGCTGCACTCAGTTATCTCCCTATGCTGATCTGAAGGAAATACAAATAATTCTGACAGAAATAATTCTTGTCACCAGCCCTATCAAATGTTTTCTTTGCAATGAAGAAAACATCACCTGACTGTGGAGCACCCTGGATTACGTCGTGCTAGGCTGCAAATTATCCATCTGCTGCCTCCAATTAGCCAGGGAGGTACGAGGGGCACTGGGAGAGGATGTGGATCATCATTTCATGGCTTGTTCTGCCGGTGTGAAATGGGATACTGGGAACTAATGGGTGCCATCTGCCGTGAGCATGGCAAATGGGATAATGCCCATCAGCCCCCAATGGCTCCGTCAGGGACATATTGTAGGGAGGGATGTGTTATCCCAGCTCCTGCTGGGCTGCATTTCAGGATCATTTTCTAGCCTAATGAAGAGATGGGTTTTAGTTGTTGTTTTATTCTACACACATGAAATCCCAGGATTTAATAAAGTCCACGGGAAGGTGTCCCTTGGTCTGTAAGGTCCATTCCAACCCAAACCATGCTGGGATTCCAAGTATTGCTAAGGGCCCTGGTAAAGTTTTAAAAAATTAATCAAAGATGAAAAAGGAAAGAAAATAGAGTAAAAATTCTGTTTTATCTCAAGCTCTCAGCCATAGCTGTATTTTACAGCAGTGGAGTCATCCTAAAGGTTTCCCAAGTGGCTGAACAGGGATGTCTCACCCAATCCTGATGGACACTCATTAATTAGCAATTTATTGAGCTGCCAGATGTTTACATTACTATACTTTCCCATTATTTCATTTAAATCTCCCTGTCGGACTCCTGCGATTAGCAGCAAACTGGAGGGATGGTTCTGGAGGAATTCCACCTCTCTAGCAAAAAAATGATCATGGAATGGTTTGGGTTGGAAGGGACCCTAAAGTTCATCCAGTGCCATGGGAAGGGACACCTCCCACTGTCCCAGGCTGCTCCAAGCCCCAATGTCCAGCCTGGCCTTGGGCACTTCCAGGGATGCAGGATTGTCCTTTCCCTGATGTGGAGAACGTGCTCTCAATAATTAAGTTTCCATTTCTTTATTGAATGTTCAAATATATGCAGCCAAGTATTGTCAATGAATTAATCTCAAACTACTGCATTTGAGATGCCGAGGAATTCCCAGCATGGGGATGCTCTGGGTCACCAGGGCTGTGCAGGGATGGAATCAAAATCAGGTTATTTGTTTAATAACCACAATATTTTGTAATTCAGGTAGAGATTCGTAGACTTGAGGTTTGTGCTTGATACGTCTCTGGCTGCCGAGAGGTGCCAGGAAATTCGGCCTTCAAATATTCTGCCACCTTTTATTTGGGAGAAGGGTGGGAGAGGAGGGATCGACCTTGTTACCACAGCATCCCAAAAAAAAAGCCCAAGAGCTCTGTCATGCAGATAAACCCCTAGGAAAAGATGTTTGTCCATGAAGATGAATGAGTGTCGCCAATTCCTGCCTTAATAAAGCCAATTTTTATAATAATCACCTGCTGAATATGCATTTGCAGCTTCTCTTCTTTTAGCTTATCCCCAAAGGAAAAATGTTTATATAAAAGTGGTCACTCACATCCAACTTCCACCTCCAAAATCCCATAGAAATACAGCAAGAGAATTGAAACCTCCCCAAACTTCCTTGCCTTCAGCCGTCCCCCCCATCAGGATGACCACGATTATCCTTTTCCATACAGGAATAACACTCCAAAGCTGCAAAAATCAAACTCTTTGAGGTTCCAGTGGATGTTTGGGGAAAGAAGCATGAAGTCAAACTAATTTTTGATGTCCAAAGGCAAGGGAAGGTCTACATTTGTCTGCTCAAGTGCAGAACAAACCCCATTTCCCACTTCCGGCACAAATCCAGTGACTCCAAAAGAATAAATCCACTCCCAACCTCTTCCCAAATGGCCAGAACCACCTGAAAGCTGCAAAAATCCTGGAGAAAATATCAAAATTCAAGAACTACTTCATAAGGAGCACTTACCCTTGGAGGGCTTTTTCTCCAAACCAATCCCCCTTCCCCAGAGTGCGGAGAAAGACGGGATCTTCGCTGGGAGAGTCCTCCCGGGTAACGTTTACCTGTGGAAAAAGCCAAAGCCCCATGGGATTCAGGGAACTTTGAATTAACAACTGAAACCTCTTTGTTCAGAGGGGAATTTGTCACCTCCTGGATCTCTCAGGAAAAGCTCCTCTGGGAACCACGTAATTCCCCAGAGTCCTGCACTTTTCCCTCGGCATCACCAACCACCCATCCAAGAAAATGAGCAGTGGTTTTCCACTACTCCG
The DNA here is from genome assembly GCF_041296385.1 of Aphelocoma coerulescens. Lineage (NCBI taxonomy): Eukaryota > Metazoa > Chordata > Aves > Passeriformes > Corvidae > Aphelocoma > Aphelocoma coerulescens. The sequence goes on from NC_091020.1 coordinate 1,914,629, forward strand.
GCAAAAACACACAGCTCTGGATTTTTGGGAATGTTTTTAACTCTAAACGTGGAGTCAGCGGCACAAGCACAGTCACAGGAGAATGAAATCCCAAAAATCTGCTGTGCCTCGGTCAGACACATGGCCTAGGCTTCCGTTAGCTCTGTTCCACATGATTCCCAGCATTCCCAATCTCCCTGGAGGGACAGGAATAACATAAATCACCTCCATCTGGACACAGCTGAAGTGAAACAGTTTGGGGCATCACAGGACAAAGGGTGGCTCTGCTCTCTCTCCAATTCAGGGAGGGGACAACTCCAGCTGGAGCAGAAATCCAATCTTTCCATCTTTTTAATCAGAGCTTTTGCACATGGAAACTCCCAAACCCAAAATGTGGGATGTCAGGCACATCCTTTTGGATTCGGTGCTATCCCGGCGCAGTTTCCCGGTTAAATTTCCACTTGTGGCCTGCACCTTGTCCCAGCTCTTTAAGGGGTGGCAGAACCAGCAGGTCTGAGTCATTAATGAGCAGCACAGGGCACTGAACACTGGCACTGCCTCATGGAAGGGCAGGGAATGTGGGATGGATGAGCCAGGAACGCCCCTGGACAAAGGGAATTTCAATGCAGATTTCAGCCCTTTTTCCACGACTTCCACTGATCCCAAGCAAAGAGCATTCAGGGATTAGGGCAGTGTGACTTCCACCAGGTTCAAAGCTCTGAGCCAGGCTCCCATGGGGAACCTGCATTCAATTGGTGCCACACTGTGGATTCTAAAGGGAAAAGGGTGGAAAATGGCCCAGCAAGGCCCATGCTGCCTCTGGATAAAGGCAGGGGATGGAACAGCAGCACTTCCCAAGCAGAAGGCAATGAGCCATTTCCATCCATTATTATTCCACACATTCCTGCCCAGAGCATGTTTGGAACTCACTTTGATTTCTGCTTGCTGGGACTTGGGGAAACAAGTTAAAATAAATAAACTAAATGAGCTCGGGAGTGGGGTCAAGTGGGGTGGATGGAGCTGACAGGAAACAAGGAACAAAGGATCTTGGTCCTGAAAGAATTATCAGTGGAGGGTGGGCTGGGAGAAAACAGAGCAAAAGTCTTACTGAGAGGAGTGATGGGCTCAGAACTGTAAAAAATAATCTCTGCTCACATCAGCCTGGAGAGAGAAGGCTTTAGGGAGACCTTAGAGCAGAATTCCAGTGCCTAAAGGTACACGAGAGTTGGAGAGGGACTTTGGAGAAAGGCCTGGAGGGCCAGGACACAAGGAATGGCTTCCCAGTGCCAGAGGGCAGGGATAGATGGGATATTGGGAAGGAATTGTTCCCTGGGAGGGTGGGCAGGCCCTGGCACAGGGTGCCCAGAGCAGCTGGGGCTGCCCCTGGATCCCTGGCAGTGTCCAAGGCCAGGCTGGACACTGGGGCTTGGAGCAGCCTGGGACAGTGGAAGGTGTCCCTGCCCATGGCAGGGGTGGCACTGGATGGGCTTTTAGGTCCCTCCCAAGCCAGATCATTCCATGATTCTGTCACTCCAGACACTCTGACGTGACAGGCAAGGCAGAGATTCCCTAAGGAGCTCTCCCTGCTGCTGCTCAGGCTGACTGCAGACACCGCAGCTGTGATCCCAGGAACAGGAGCTGCTGCCAGCATTTTCCTGGCTTACTGAGCTGCCTGGGTTAAGTTTTACCACAGGACACAGGGGGTGATGGGCTCCAGCTTCAGCAGCTGCCAGGTGGCACACAGGGATTCTAAAATCCTGTATTTCATTGGTATTTATTCCATGTTTCACTGCTGAGGCTCTATCCCGGGCTGCATCCTTAGCATGGATTAATTATTACATCCACCCAATGTCCTAAATCAGGCATTAAAATGAAACCCTCTCCAACCCCATGCATCCATCAGCCACCGGTGTCTCTTTCCCAAAGCAATAAGCTTGGAAGAGAAAACTGGGCAGGATTTAACTATCCCTGTGGGAATTTCTGTCAAGCCATCAGGCTCCAGCTGAGAGTCTGGGAATTTCTCAGCAAGTGCCCATGCCTTGTTTTATTTTAGCTCCCTTTTTCTGGCCAGCAGCTGTCACAGCAAGATAAAGGAGCAGAGGCCAGGGACAAAGCCAAGGAGCTGCTCCAGGAGGAATCCAGGGCTCTGCAGCAACAGCCAAGGCCATGGGAGGTCTTCTCCATCCTCTGGGTGAGGGGTAAGGGCTGCAGCTCAGCAACTGGGATTTGCTTTTCACATTTCTTTGGGGATTGAGGACGTGTTGGAATGAGCCGAGAGGAGGCCACAGAGCTGCTCCCAGGGCTGGAGCCCTTCTGGAGCCAGCCTAGGAGAGCTGGGGGTGCTCACCTGGAGAAGAGAAGGCTCCAGGGAGAGCTCAGAGCCCCTTGCAGGGCCTAAAGGGGCTCCAGGAGAGCTGGAGAGGGACTGGGGACAAGGGATGGAGGGACAGGACACAGGGAATGGCTTCCCAGTGCCAGAGGGCAGGAATGGATGGGATATTGGGAAGGAATTGTTCCCTGGGAGGGTGGGCAGGCCCTGGCACAGGGTGCCCAGAGCAGCTGGGGCTGCCCCTGGATCCCTGGCTGGACATTGGGGCTTGGAGCAGCCTGGGACAGTGGGAGGTGTCCCTGCCCATGGCAGGGGTGGCACTGGATGGGCTTTGAGGTCCCTTCCCACCCAAACCATTCCAGGATTCTGTGGCTGCTGGGAAGGGATGGGATCCACCTGACCAAGTGGGGCAAAAGCCTCCCTGGCCAACATGGCTCCAAACACTTGACATGAGAGGCAGATTGTCCATACTGTGGGAAAAGAGGGAATATTATTTCTGAGTGAAGGGAAGTGAAAGGGCCCCAAACCAACAAACTTGGATTTCTGCAGGCTGTGATTAAGTTCATTTCAAAAACTTCTCCATGCAATTTTTATCAATCTGAAAAAGACCATGTTTTCCCTTCCAATGAAGACTGGCTCCCAGAAAGTGGAAGATGATGGTGGGAAATGAGTTGGCAGCTGGAAATCACTGTGTATTCCCTCCAAAATCGCCATCCTGCTACATGGAAGGAAGCCATATGTCTCTCGAGTGTATTAGGCAGGCTAAAAAAATTATAAATAATTGTTGAATGGAAGGAAAAACCTTGGTCTATAAAATCCCATCAGGATTTTATGGGAAAAGAGGTCAAAAATATTTTCCCTATGAGCAGTGGAAGAGAAATTTAGACCTTTATTTTTCCCCATGGAGAGAGCCCAGACATCCCTGCCTTCCTATAACTGAATTAGGAGAAGTGGGGAAGAGAGAGCCATGGGAATGAAGCCTGGAAGCCAGCCTTGGAAGGGGGATGCTTAGCAAAGAAATCATGAAGTACTGAGGGTTTGCTTCAAAAAAAAATGAGGTTTTTGTGATCATTTAGCCAGAGACTCAACAACAGTTTCTGCCCCAAAGTGTTCCCTGGGAGCGCATGTGCAAACCAGCAGGGCACTGCACTTCCAGCCCTTCAGGCCTCTCTTCCCTCCTGACCCAGCCAAGGAGTTTAATTAAATGTCAAGTGCTGCCACATTTGTGCCACAGGAGGGGAAGGGGAGAGGCTGGAGCGGGGTTTGGGGAGCCCCTTGCCCTGGGAGGGTGTGAACTCACCTTTCCTTTGCTGATTATGAAGAAGGTGTCCCCTCGAGCCCCTTGGCGGATAATGTACTCTCCACTCTCGTAGTGAGTCTGCAAGAGGAAAAAAACCCAAATGAAGATGAACAAATAAAAGCAGAGCCTGTTCTCCAGCCCATGTTTTGGCAGCTTTGCAAGAACATCACCCTGGACCCATTTTATCCCAGCCTGACATTGGCTGTGACTTGAAGGTTGTCCTGTGGCGAGGAATACAATAATTAAACTGGAAGCGTTTGTGGCTTGCCCATTTTTCTTCTGGGTGTGCTGGTGCCAGCTTGTGCCCAGATGAATTATCCTCACAGCCGAAATCTATTTTTAGCACATCAACGAGACAGAGGAATTTCCAACAGGGAATATGCTACACGAACTAAACTGCACTAAGAAGTCTGGTGTTAAAATTTTCTTTTCCTTCTTTTTTCTGATGTTGGTTTTAGTGGTTTTCCAGCTTTGCTAGATTCAACAAATAAGTTTTGCTCTTCTCCCGTTATTACAGCCGTTTAATCTTTTTTTTGCCTTATTTTGTGGAAGAGTCCTTGCTAAATTCGCGTCACAGCTTATCAGTGCTGGCATCCAAACTTCTTAAATACCTTCATCCTTTGTGTCACCCCAGCAAAGGCAACGCACACTTACACATCACCGGAAACCCAAATATTTTCTAAACTAACACTCTCAGTTGATATTTAGACCCCTCAAACCTTGGATTTTTCATCCCAGATGTTCTGCCCCTGCAAATTCAACCAACATCAGGCTGGGGGGATGCCAAGAGCCTCCCATCCAACTTCTCCTGCATCTCCCATGGGATGAATGTCTGTTGGATTTTTCAACGGTGCCCAGGAGAGCTGGAGGCATCAGGTCTGCTCTATCCCAGCCCAAATTTGGGACAAAATCACTCCAAAAATGCCCTGCACTCACCAGCAGATCTTCTAATCCCAGAATATGTATAAATCAGCAAGGATTGGAGCTAAAACAATTAATTGGGAATTGAGCCAAATCCTCAAATTTGGTTAAGCTTGAGATGTTTCCTTTCAAAGGTGTTGTGTCGACCTGAGTTTATTTATTTATCTTTACACATTTATCTTTTTGGTGCCATTTACAGACTGATAACAGAATTCCCAGGAAAATACACAGGCAAAACCTCACGTAAAGTCACTGGGAAAAACAACTCTGTGGTTTGGGAGCATTTGACAAATGAGGATATTAAGGAAAAGGAAGTATCCTAAAAAAAACAAAAGGTATCTCTGGCAGCAGCTCTAGGACAGAATTATTGAGGGAAGGTCCTGAAAATCCAGAGTTAAGGGAGTGGATGCTTCCACCATCCTAAACAAATTCTGGGCAAATAAAATCACAAAGTCAAAGCAGTCAGTAATACTTTCCACACTCCCCAGGACATTGATACATTAAAAAAATTAAAGTTCTCCATCAGAATCTCAAATCCTATGTCACTCTTGAGGAAAGGGACTGGAGGATGTGGCTCAGGAACAACATTTTGTGGGTTGCTGTGACCCTGACAGGACTCCAAGGATCTAAAACTCGCAGCTTTCCCTATTTTCATGTGCCAGAGTGGGAAGAAGGAGAAAAAGTAAAAAGCCCGGAGGAGACGTGGACACAAACTTGCAGATTTTTATTGCTTATGTGGGGTGTTTCTGGAGAGCAGATTTAAGGTGCACATTTTTGACCATCCAGGGTGAGATTCCTCAGAAGGGCCTGATTTTAGAAGATGCTGGGATCAGATCCCTTCAAGTGGAATCTTGTAGGCACCCAAAAATCTAATTAATGAAAATACTGGGCTAAAGGCTTCCAAATTGATTACAGGTAATCCATATTCATTAAATACAGTAATGGTATTTTTATTTAAAATACCATTAAAATACCATTCATTTAACAGTATTTTATTTTTTTATTTACCTTTAATGGTATTTCTGGGCAGTTTAACATGATAAACCTGCTTCTTAAAAGCCCATTTCTTGGTCTTGCTCACCAGCTACCACCAGCACCAACCAGTGCAGAACTGAGTCTCAGTCCTGCTGCTGTATCCGATTCCCACCCACAAGTTCCCCCACCGTCCAACCCATAAATTCCACCCAGCCATTCCGACCCCTAGCTCTTCCCAGTCATTCCCACACAGGGCTCTTCCCAACCCATGTGTCCTCTCAAACTTCCCACCCATGAATCCTAACCATTCCCATGCATGAGTCTTCCCAAACTTCCCACCCAGAACTTTGCCACAGGAATGGAAGGAGCACCAATTCGAGCTTCAAAGCACCCAAAGCTGCCTCTCACTTCAGCATATTTTGTCTCCTCTTTCTTAAACTAAACTCTCATCTCAGCCAAGTCCTTCTTCATTCCAATCACATTCCTCTAGTCCTTCCTTGAGTGCCCCATCACTCAGAGCTCTCACTTCGCTTGACCTGCTCCTCACTGGTGCCTCTTCCCATGCCCTCCCTGCCACCTACATCCTCATGTTTATGTATTCCAAGCCATTTCTTTCACAGCTAATTCCACCCGCAGTGCTTAGTGCTTGAATCAACCCATCCTTCCCCATCCTCTAGAAATGCTCCTGCTCTTAAATCCTTGTTTTCTAACACAAATCAGCTCATCCGTGAGCTCCGCCCTTCTAATGGAATTCCTGCTGTCAGTTCAGTCTCAGGGCACCGTGCTGGGCAGGCAAAGTGCCCGAGGGCTCGCTCAGGGCATGCGGAAGTGAAAATAAAGACAAGGCTCTTGCTTTTAGCCCCACACAAGAGGCAGTGATACCTCCTCAGGTACCTCTGGTACCATCACATAAAGTTCTCTGAAGAAGCCTTTTGGCAAAAGTTCATAGAATCCCAGGATCCCTGAGGCTGGAAAAGCCCTCCAAGATCATCCAGTCCACCCTGTGCCCGATGCCCACCTTGTCCCCAGCCCAGAGCACTGAGTGCCACCTCCAGCCCTTCCTTGGACACCTCCAGGCATGGGCACTCCAAAGCTCCCTGGGCAGCCCCTGCCAAGGCCTGAGCACCCTTTCCATGCAGAAATTCCTGCTGCTGTCCAAGCTGAGCCTCCCCTGGCCCAGCCTGAGGCTGTTTCCCCTTGTCCTGTCCCTCAGCATATGGAGAAGCTGGAATCCTTCATAAAATAGCATTTCCAGCCTAAATGAACAAAAGCAAAGCTCTTCTCCCTTTGAAGTCCTCCATCAAGTGCCTCCCATGGAGATCCCTTTTGTCCAGTAAGAGCAGCTTCTATAAAAATATCGGGCTTCTTTCCCCTTTCTTCTATTGTCAATTTTACTTAAAACAACGAAAAAATCCCAGCAGCGGGCAGGGGGAAATGCCCACTCAGCAGGTGGGAAAGGATAAGACACAGAGAGGTCTACATGACCTGCTCCAGGTACCCCACAGGAGAACTCGTGATCAAGTCAGATTATGCTCTAAAAAAGGCAAACATCCTGTTTTATGAAATCTCTCATCCTGTGCAGAACGTCAATGCACGGACATGGACATTTCTTTGAGTGGAGAAATACCCAATGCAAGCGCTCTTCAGGAGTGATTGGATTTTTATGAGACCAACTTGTATTGACAACAGACAAAATTAGAAACAATGGGGCCCAATAGCACCAAATTTTGTCAATAAACTCCTGTTTTGAGTCCCTGTGCTCCCTGAGACCAAAATCTCCCTCAGATCCAGGACCCAAAGCAATGTACAGACCATATTTCAGTGTCTATCCCATTCTATCCCCCTCAGAAAAGTTAATTGTGTGAATAATTTCTTTGTCCCCAACACACCAGGGCACATCTCACCCACCACACAAAAAAAGTCACCTTTGTTACTTCAGATCTTCATGGGTGGGTGAAGGACTTTGGCCCACTGAGCTTGATTGATCAGTCACAAACTTCAACTGGAGCTTCTGCTCCCAAATACCACCAAAAAGGAGATGTCTGAGAGCCTGCCCAGAGCTCACGAAGAAACCTTGACTAAAATCGAGATGTCTACGAGCCCAACCAGGCCTCGTGGAGAAACCTTGACTAAAAATGAGATGTTTGAGAGCTGACCAGGTCTTGTGGAGAAACCTTGAGCAGGGCTCAAGGAAAAACCTCAATTAGGCCTCATGGAGAAACCTTGACTAAAATTGAGATGTCTGAGAGCCTGCCCAGGCCTCATGGAGAAACTTCAACCAGGCCTTACAGAGAAACCTCAATTAGACCTCCCACAGAAACCCTGACTAAAAATGAGATGTTCGAGAGCCGACCAGGCCTTGTGGGGAAACCCTGACTGAAAAGAGATGTCTGAACTGGACTAGGCCTCACTGAGAAACCTCCACTCTGGAGATCAACCCACCCATCAAAGTTCAGAAAACTTCCTTTTTTCTCCACCTGGATGCCTCTGAGTGCTGTTTATGCTGAGAATGTTTGGAAAAAGGTGGGAAACGGGGCGTTTGGAATGCTCCATGACCCACGGCGCCAAAGGTCCCCTCAGGGGAGCGGAGGCACAAAGGTGGCTTTGAAATGAGGAGTTTGACTCCCTGGAGCTGGGTTTGCACCACACAAACCAGTGACGGCAACACGGGATTGAGGACAGTTCTCCATGTCCCACCCGCTGCATCCAGGGTGTATTTAAAATAAAAATAACCTAAACATGTTATTTTGCTGCTGCTTTAAAAAAATATTCACAGAACTGTCAGCAGAACTCCAAACAGAAACAGCTTTTGGAAGATTTATTTTTCCTGTTCTGCATTTGCTGCCTTAAACATCCTTTCAGGTCTAAAATGACAACAGACATGTTTTATTTAACAAAATAAAATGGAAAAATATATTTATTTGCTGAAAATGCTGCAAAACCAAGCAGGTAAATATCAATCTCCTGTACTGAATTCCTTAAGAATCACACAGATTTCTTTCCCTGATTTTACAGTGTGTCCCACTCACAGGGATTATCTAAACATGCTGCTCATTGAAGCAGCCAAAGGGGAGGATTAGCTTTTTGTGGTCCTCTCCTCATCTATCCCTAATTTTTGACACTCAAGCCATCTCAATGCCCAAGCAGCAGCTTAACTAGAGGGCAACAAGTGGGAAATTAAAATATGAGGAAGATGCAGGGCTGAGGAGTATAGAGGGTTAACTCATGCCCTTAATTCCACAATAATTACGGAGCACAAAATTGGGAAAGGAGATGAGGAAGGGGACCTAATTGTAGCCTTCCAGTACCTGAAGGAGCTACAAGAAAGAAGGAGAGAGACTGTTTCCAGGAACCAGATGTGCCAGGACAAGGGGAATATGGCTTCCCAGTGCCAGAGGGCAGGGCTGGATGGGATATTGGGAAGGAATTGTTCCCTGGGAGGGTGGGCAGGCCCTGGCACAGGGTGCCCAGAGCAGCTGGGGCTGCCCCTGGATCCCTGGCAGTGTCCAAGGCCAGGCTGGACACTGGGGCTTGGAGCAGCCTGGGACAGTGGAAGGCGTCCCTGCCCATGGCAGGGGTGGCACTGGGTGGGCTTTGAGGTCCCTTCCAGCCCAAACCATTCCATGATCCTGTGATTCTCACTCAGCTGGCTCTAACTGAGCTGCAATGTCCTGCAGCAATTTTTTTGTTTTTTGTACTGATGGATTACAAAGTTACTCTTTCTCCTTAAAGATCCAGCCCTTTGAACTCCCACTAGCACCCTGAGTGTGCATTTTAGAGCAAAAGCTGTGCTGTGACAGTGCCAGGAGCCTGTCTCCCTGTCAAATCCTTTTGGGAAACATTTCCTGAGCAAAGCTCTTAATACACTTAAAGGGGCTGTTTGTGCGAGGAGGCAGCACAGCTTCCAGAATAACACAAATCATGGAATTCTAGGGTTGAATACAGCTGGGACACACGAGGCTTATTGATCCAACTCCTTACTCCGAGAATAACTGCTTGAAACCAAACTAAGATTTAAGAGATGACCGCCCATGATGAGTTCATCTATCCTCCACTGAGGTTGTATCAAGATATTATCTGCATTATATCAAGATATAATCTGTGCTTCTGAGGACTCAGGGATTGCTCCAGGGAAAAGGAGTCTAAGAGGATGTATGGGGACAGTCAAAAAAGGATATTCAACAATTATTTCATTGAAGCAAAAGCAAGTACAGCCTCCACCTAATCCACGGGATGCACACTAAAATGGAGAAACCAGAGGGGATAAACAACAGGACACTGCTGGTCCTGAAATGTAAAGATGTGAGAAATGTTCCTAATTTGAAGTTCTTTGGTTAAATGATTGCTTTAATTTCTGGTTGTTTCTTTGGGGGCTTGGCACTGCTGTTCCCTGTATCTGCATTTCCCTGTGCTGTGCTGAGAGGCAGCAGGAGGGAAGGAGATGGGGCTGGCACCCTCCTGCTCTTCCTTTTTCTCAAAACCTCCTCCCCATTTCAGTGTCCCAAAAGCAAAAATTCCTCCACAAACCGAGCTGGACCCACAGCTGAGCTGCTGGGACAAGACAGGAGATGGGAATAAAGTTATATAAGTAGAAACTGTGGAAGAGAGAAACTCAACACATTCCACTTTAGAGCAAAAGGCCATCTCCAAACAGTGATTCTTCCAAATCTGACCAAAGCTCTGACAACTCCTCAGGTAAAACTGCTGGTCCTGAAACCCAGGCTGAATTTCCACCAGGAATTCAGGTCTTTTGCATTGAGCTGTAAACAACACCCTACTGTTGGGATAATTCAGGAGCTTCCTGAAGGTTGACTTCTCTCCTGGAAAGAAGCAGCAGCTCCACATCTCTGGCATTTCCACGACCCAGAGCAAGCAGCTGAGCAATTTGGTTTCCTTTTACACCACCAGAGTCAAGGTCTTTACACCAGAACACCCAACCTTAACAAAACTCTCCTCGTGCCAATGGACAGCGGAGAAACAGGAGCGTTGTGACTTCTGTGAGCTGTCAAACAGGATTTATTAGGTTGGACATTAAACAAGCACAGCTCATCTCAGAAGCCCCCTAAACCCAGCGGCACCAAGGAAAAGGACATGAACTAGGGAGAAACCATCCTCTAGCTGTGGAAAACACAGCATCGTCCTTTTGGCTGGGGTTTTATCCCTTTTACATTCCACTGGACTTCAACCCAGCTCCCGCAGAGCGCAGTTTGCAGGGATACCTAAAAGGCAACAAAGTGGGTAAGGGACTGTGTTTGGCAAATGCTGGCCCAGGCTCCTGCTTTCCAAAGGGACAGTGCACGAGATGGAAGGAGCCGCCAGCCCTTTCCTTCTGCCATTCCTGGAATGCCCTTGGGACTGGCTGGAGAGCAGGAGCTGGCCTGTGTGGCTGAGGATTTGTTGTGTTTCAAACTCTTCTCTTTTTTAAGGGCCGTCTTCTGAGAAGAAACGGGAATTTGGGAAGGAGAGGATGCTGGAAAAGCTGGGAATCAGAGATGCAGATGGAGATGAAGAAGGCAAAAGGTCAAGACCAACCTCAAAGATCAAGAGGGAGAACTCAAAGAGTTCAAGGATTAAGAGAGCAGACAGATGACAGAGGGTGAGAGCAGCACGGGGTCAGGAGAAATGGGAGAGGAGCTTCAGCAACAAGATTTTCCAGGAAAACAAGAAGAACTGATATGGAAAAACCCCAGGATTTATTCCCAGGAGAGATAAGAGAGAACAAACTAGCTGGGTAAAAGGCACTAGTGGTATTAGGCCACAGATCAAGCCACAAATTGGGGTCAAAACCCCACAAAGCTTTGCCTGGGAATTCAAATAATACCAGATTCACAGATAATGACTGTGAAATGTGGAGAATTAGCTGAGAATCAGTAATTAGAAAAAGGATCTCCAGGCAACAGAGTGGAATTAATTCATCAGTCAGCCTGAGCAAAAACTAGCAAACAGTAAAATTCAGCAAAAATAAAAACACAGTTTAAACATAATTTGAAAAGGTTTGTGTGCCCTGGGCCAGTCACATACGTGGAATTTGAAGCTTTTGTAGGATTGAAATCTCTATAATTCCATGACATTAGCAGCCTCCTTTGGACATTAACACACAGGAACTTTGAGGAAATCCAAGCAGAACCAGAACACCAGGACAGCACCGCACCACAAAACCTCACTCCAATCACCAGCAGCTCCAGTCCACGGGGGCTTAATTAAATTTCACTGAAATGCAAGAAAAGAGCTGCTCTTCAATCCTTCCCCAAACAGCTCTGATTTGGTTTTCCTCCTCGTGATGGAAGAATGGGAATCCAATTGCCCTCCCTAAATTCACAGGTCTGTTCCACAGTTATTAGAATGGGAATCAATTCCTTGCCAAAATGAAACTGGAAGTAAACAACTTAAATCAGCAGATTTGTTTCATTTCTGTTCCTTCATTTCCTCCACATTTTGCATGCTTATTCACCCCAGGTATTTGCACTGCCACAAGGATCCCAATCCATTCCAGAATCCATCATGAGGAATAAAAAAATGCACATTAATTCAATATATTCAGCCACTTTTCCAGCCACCTGCTGTGAAATGTATTTTCTTTTTGTGGTCTAGACCAAAGAGGAGACTTTACGTCTCCATATGCAAATGCACTTCAAATTATCACTGGAAACCAACTTCACTGGAAGGGAAATCATGGAAAGCATTGCATTTATCCATCCTCTACAGACTTTCACCGGAACAGGTCATTTTCCCAGTTTAAACCCCTGAATTCACCAGTCGCTTCCAGTTAGAGGGCTCTGTGCAGGTGACACCTGAGCTTGGCAGAGGAATTAAACACTCTCTCAGTTCATATTCCCTGTTTTATCCCCATGGATTCAGGCTGGAAAATCTCCTCTTTTTCCCTTGATTTCTCTCATCAGCTCCCCAAAAGGTACAAAAAAGGCAGAGTTTTATCAGCCCACACAATACAAACTCAGCCTCTATTCCCAGTCTGCCCAACAAGGAATTCTGGAAGGGAATCACACTTCCAGAAGATCAAATGTTTGCCCCAAATGTATTTATTAAAGCAGCAGGTGAACTTTGTGTATAAAATGGGAAAAGATAAAATCTCCATTTTTTAAACATCAATAACAACTTTCCCCAATGGAAAACAAAGCTGCCTGGAGCCCCTCACCTGGGTTCCCACTGTCTCCTTGACAACAGAACTCGGAAAATTGGGATAAAACCTGCATTTTACAATAGAAATGCAAAATCTCTTCTCCCTAAGGGCAGAAATTAGTATTTTCTACTGTTTAATAGACTTTCTGCTGCTAAAATGGACATGGCTGAAGCTGCATGAGCCTATTCCAGCTTTGCTTGGAGGAAGATTTTATGGGAGCTTTCCACTGCCTCCAACTTATTCCAGGATTTCGGACAACTGGAAAGAAGAAAGTGTGAGGAGAAAAATAAATCCCATCCTGAATCCAGAAGATGGTGAAAGTTGAGATTTCTGAAGGATGAAGCACATCAAGAACTGACCCTGCAGCAGCAACACCTCCATCAATCTCTCCTGCAACGACCCCACTTAGAAATACTGGACTTTTCCCATCTATTTTGGGCTTTAAAGCAGATTTTTTTTTTGGGAGCATCTCTTAAATCAGTCCTGAAAAGAAAACCAGGGCAATGTAATCTAGGTCAGATTTTTGGCACAAGGCACAGCTGACCCTTTCTGTACCAGGCAAGGACACAATGATCCCGAAATTCCTTCACCAGGCCTTTTTTAAACTCCAAATTCTACTTTGTGTGGCTTTCTCTGCAGGAATTTGGGAAATGGCCATTTGGATTTACAAGCACAGGAGTCTGACCCCAGCGGCGACAGGATCCCATCCCACAGAGCCAGGGAAAATCCTGGGACAGCAGCAGCTTAGAGCTGGCAACAGCCACGTTATTCCCATTTCCCATCTCTCCCAGGGGACAGAAATCACAGGATGGGAGGGGCAGAGCTCATCTCTTCCCCTGACTGAGGAATCTCCTTTCCCACTCCAGCAGCATCCTACATTTTCCCAGCAAGGAGCCGTTTCCCCCTCATTTGTCTCACTTATTTCCATTTTCTACACATTTTGAGTTCTTAAAGCTTTTTTTTTGCAGCACAAGATCCAGGTTGAACGCAGGAAGAGCACCTGAAGCACAAAGATCCCTGTTTTCCATGACTTTCTGGTGAAGAACCACAGACTTGGATCATCCCAAGATATCCACAGAGTTTCAGAATATATTTGGCTTTGGGAGGGATTTCCCCCTCTTTTTGGGAGGAAAACTGAGCTGTGCTGAGCGTGGGTGAGCTCCCAGCACCCAGCTAAGCACTGGGATGCACTGGGAGAACTGGGGGATGAACTGGGAGCCCCTGTGTGCCACAGCAGGGTGACAGCAGCTCGTGTTTCATTCCAGACATCTGGGGGACATCTGGTGCTGCTGGAAAACCAAAGGAGTCGGGAAAGTGATCCAAGTGCTCCTGAGTGCCTCGGGCAGGGGCTTTGGGGAGAGGCTGCCCTGACCCCTCCCGTCCCATCTGCTGGGAAAAACCAGGCATATGGAGCATCCCCCAGCAAAGCTGGGCTGTGTCCCAGCCCACATCACACCTCCGAGAGCTGACTGCAAGGAAATTATGGAAAATTTTCACCAAAATACTTGATTTCCTTTGCTGTCTCTTCACAGACCCCTCAAAAGTCCCCCTTTTTAAAATGGGAAGAAACCATGGTGAGTTGGAATATTTTCAGTATTTCCACCCGATAGGAAGCAAGGAAGGAGGGACCTGAGGCCTTCAGGACACCGGTAAATCCCACCTGGAGCTCTCAGCATGCACGTTCTGACTCCAGGACCAGGATTTGCCATCCCCTTTTCCAACCCCAAAGCAACCATGGATAGCACAGGGTTAAACCATGCCAGCCCCAATTCCTAACGCTGTATTATCCATAGGATATGGGCTATTCCAGCAGCTCCCATTGCCTAAATGGTTATTAGGCTGCTTACAATTGTAGCAGAGGGTGCAGGAACCCAGAATCAGTCTTGAGGTCGGAAAGATCTTGGAGAAATGAACCCTTCCTGATCCCAGTCTGCATTTTAGAGGTGGATTCTCTGTGACCCTCTTTAATTTCCCTACATTTTGACCATGGGATTCTCCTGATGGAAGCTCACCCCTCGATTTCCATCAGATATCCATCACCAATTCCAACTGGCACAGAACTGGTCCTTCCTTCACCTCCACAATGCTGGCCAGGATCTGCTGGGAATCAGCCCCAGTCCAACCCTTCCTCCAAGGGAAACCCAGATCTCTTATGAGGATGCTCCAAAAAAGACACCAAAGGTCACCTGGAGGCTGGAGTTACACCAATGGTGGCCTCAGGGAGGATGTTGAGATGAAAACTTCCATCCCTGCTCTACAACTGCTCAAGTTCTGCACCCAAAACTCTGTTTGACCCCCAAATCCAGGGTGAATCCCAGCCACAGAATCCCAGGATGGTTTGGCTTGGAAGGACCTTAAAGCTCATCCAGTTCCATGGGCAGGGACACCTTCCACTGTCCCAGGCTGCTCCAATGTCCAACCTGGCCTTGGGCACTGCCAGGGATGGGAAATAGGACAGTCCCGTGCTCTTCTTTCCATAATCCCCAAAAACTTCCAGTGAGAAGGAGAAGTTCCATGTGTGTTCAACTCCCAGGAAGCTCTGAGAATCAGGACTTCTTCAATTTCCTACCCTTTTAGGGCCAGGAGGAGCCATCCAGATCAATTAATCCTCAGAAACACAAAAGCAAACCCCAAACCCCCTTTATTCCCAGTCACACCTAAAGCTTCTCCAGCAGAACAAGATCCCTTTTCCACCAGGAAGGAACATGGGAAGGGGACGGAGCTGTCCCCAAGCACTCTGTCCTAGTGACTGGTAAATGCACCAGAGGGAGCCCTGCAATCCCCCAGCACCTCACCAGACCCACAGGATGTGACCCTACAAGGAGTTCACTTGGAAAGCTTCACTGGGTATTCCCTATGAAGGACAAGGCCATAAGGTGTTGAAAATACAAATAAATTCTCTCTGCCATGTGCTCTGCTGCAGCATGGAGATAAAACCACTCCCATGTCACCTCACCAGGAACTCCAGTCCAAATGCTCCTCCCTGCCTCGGGCTCGTGGTTGTATTTTAGGGTATCCAATGCTTCTATCCCATGGATTAAGAAATGGCTTTTGCTATCACGAGGACAATTTTCCCTTCCTGTGATTACAACCTAGACACTGCAAACGCCACCCCAAGAATGGGAATTTCAAATGCATCCCCCAAGGCCTCTGAGGGGATGTTTAAAACCAGAGAGGCACAAACCCTCAAGTGTGAGCAATCCCATTTCCCAAGGGAAATCAGCTCACTGGGAAAGGCCGGAGCCGTATTTTGAGGAGGTCTGGGGATGGGAGGAGGATCTCCCCACTTTCATGTCTGACCTTTGCTTTAAAGCTGGGTTTTAACAACTGATCCCATTGCTGGCAGGTCTCCAGCTGATCTTCCCAGCATTCCCAGCCTGGTGGCCATTCCTTGGGTGGCCACAGGTGTCTCCATGACCACATGGACTGTTCCCTTCATTTCTTTTTCCTTATTAATCCCCGACAGGACTCGCTCAGGAGGGCCCGCAAGCCAACCTTGTCCCAGATTCCAGCAGGTGTCACTGTGGGCAATGCTATGGGAAAATCCAGCGGGGAAAATGTTGGAATCAAAGGGAAAACACCCCTCAGGGTAATTAATATTTGGGTTTTTCCTGAATGTAATTGCTAATTGTATTTTATCCCCGTTTTTACAGATCCAAAGGCATTGTCCGCGTTCACTTCTTCAGGGCTGGAGGGTGGAAATCATGGAATATTTTCAAGTAAGCACCACTTTGGGTTTTCTTTCTAGGGTTCAGCCCCACAAAAATTAGCCCATACATGTCTGTAAGAAGGGATATGTGGGTGAGAATTAGGGAATTTTGGAAACTGCTGAACGAATTCCCAGGAGGAGATGCCCAAAAGACCAGAGATCCACATGCTCTCCTTCCAAGCTTATCCCAAAGGACCCAGCCCAGAAAGCAAAGCCCTCATCACAAGACAGGAACCTCATCCATGGGGAAATCTATCCCAAAAATCAGGGATGTCAGGAGCACTGTTTGGGAGGAGGGGCTTGAGCTGTGCCACCTCCACCACAGCAACCCACCCCATGCCCAAATGTTAATTAAATGTCAAGCAGAATTAATTGATTGGATTTGCTCCACCCAAGAAGTGAAGGACAGCCACCAACCCATCGGTCCCAACCCATCTGCAGCAAAGGAAATGCCTGGAAGAGCAGATTCCATGGGTTCCTGGCCCCAGCAGTGCTGCAAAGCCTCTGAAAACTGGGATCAGTAAACAAACAGATTTTGGGAAATTAGGAACAAGGCTGGATCAGGGAAGAGACAACTCAGAGCTCCTGAGTTGTTGTGACCTCTCTGTTGTCCCAGGTGCCATCAGAAAATCCATCATCCATCCTGTGTGTCCCTAACAGAGCCTGCAAATCCACTAGCAAACAATAAATTATGGATTTGCTTAAATCCTGTCTTTTCATATCTGTGAAACCCTGGAAATCATCTAAGATTACAGCAAAAAATGTTTTGTTTTGCTTTTTTCCTTTCTTTTCTAGCTGGAAAATCCACTTAGTGAGCATAAAAATATCTCCCAGATAGGTTTAATCCAAGTGGAAACAGGGACTGTTTAAATCCCAACACCTGCATAGCCTTTATAAACTGACATTTCATCAGTGACCTCCTGAAAACCTGATCATCCACTCAATGCCCCGTTGACAAAAATAATAACAATAAATTAAAGCAAGACAATCCTGGGATGAAGCAAATTTGGGGAAGTTTTCTCCTGTTTGATGCTGCCTTTACCACTTGTCGTGCTGGTGACCACGGCACTGCTGGAGTGGCTTTTCCCACCACTGGGAGGCTGATTGAGGAGAAGGAGGTGCCCAAAGAAGGGGGAAAAGCTGGAAAAGTGCTGGAAATGATGATACTATTCAAGAGGCAGCTGGAAAATACAGAACTCTCTTGGAGGAGGCACGGTTTGGGTTGGAAGGGACATTAAGGAGCAGCTCATCCCACCCCCTGCCATGGGCAGGGACACCTCCCACTGTCCCAGGCTGCTCCAAGACCCAATGTCCAGCCTGGCCTTGGACACTGCCAGGGATCCAGGGGCAGCCCCAGCTGCTCTGGGCACCCTGTGCCAGGGCCTGCCCACTCTCCCAGGGAACAATTCCTTCCCCAACAGCTGAGAAAATCTCCTTCCAACGCCCAACTCTCACCCTTCTGAGTATCCTTTGGGATTCTCATGGAGGTTTCCATGAATCCATGTGCTTTGGACAGCCAGAGGAGATGGAATTCCCCAGCTGGGGTACTCTGGCCTAACTCCAGTGGATTTTACAACATGCACTTGAAGGAAAACCAACAATCCAGCTCCTCTGCTTGGGGTTTAGCAAAAGAGCCCAGAGACAAGGGCAGGAGGACTCCTGACAGTAAATGAGATGTTAATAAATTCCCTCGGTCTCCAGAGGAATCCAGCTTCCCTTGGAAAGCCTCTGGAAAAAGATCCCTCTGATACCACTGGGATTTTCAGCCTAAAGAGAAGCTGCTTCTTGAGAGGTTTCAAAATTCATTTCAGAAATCTCAGTTAAAAAGAGAACATTGTTCCCTGCCTGAAAAGTGCATTTGGCAGAGGCCAAAAGCTGCTCCTTGCACCTGACAGCATCCCACAGGCCCCACCAGGAAAAGGCCTGAAGTTCCCACATGTGCCAAGGGCACGGAACTCCAGGAAACGCATTCCCATGTGCTCAGCACAAGGATTTCATTGGGAAAAAAGAGAGGGGTTTGATGTTAAATCAAGTGGGAAGAAATCGCAACAGATTTTCCACCCCACTGGTGAGACCCCACCTGCAGTGGGTGTCTGATCTGGGACGTGGAGCTGCGGGAGTGAATCCAGAGGAGGCCATGGAGCTGCTCCCAGGGCTGGAGCTCCTCTGGAGCCAGCCTGGGAGGGCTGGGGGTGCTCCCCTGGAGAAGAGAAGGCTCCAGGGAGAGCTCAGAGCCCCTTGCAGGGCCTAAAGGGGCTCCAGGAGAGGGACTTGGGACAAGGGATGGAGGGACAGGACACAGGGAATGGCTTCCCAATTCCAGAGGGCAGGGATGGATGGGATATTGGGAAGGAATCGGTCCCAAAGTTTTCTCTGCTGGCATCCCCCTCTAACAATAAGTTTTGCGGAAGTGCGTGGAAGAAAAACCCCCAAATCCTGCCCCATTTCTACCACAGCAGGAGAACAGGGGATAGGCAATAAACACACACAGGGATGACCACATTCCCAACAAGAATCCCCAGAAACAGGGAATGCTGAACTCCTTTTCTACAGTAACACAAGCAGGAGCTCATTTACAATTCCCTTCACGTGCTCAGTGGCCACATTAAAAAAAATCCAAAGGAAAACTTAGCTACAAACCACCCCTTTTATTCCAAGTCAGCTCCTGCCACTGACTCCATTGTATCCCTGCACTCCAGTTTTTCCAGCTGCATTTTATTCCCTGATGCTTTTTTTCCCCAAACAGGTTTCCTGGTGCACCTGCAAACCCAAAGCTGTGTTGTCATGAGCATCATCTGAAAAATTAATGGAAGTACGACTCCAGTCAAAATGCTGTCCATTTGTGATGGAGTCAGTCGTGAGTGAAGCCATTTCAATGCCCCCACAGGCAGCATTTCCCTACTCTGTCCCCCAGTTCCTTCAGTGAAGACACCCCAGAGTGCTTCCTTGGATTTAAAAAAAAAAAAAGATAAATAATAATGTTAAAATATTTTTTCTTCCCCAAAACCTTTAACTCTTCCCTGTTTATTTTGAATTCTCCCTCAAATCTGATTTATGGCTCGGCAGCAGATCAGCATCAGCTTTGGTGCTGGCAGATCCTGCAGGATGGACCAGGGACCAGGTTCCCTTTAGCCTCACTCCTAAATAAGCCTAAAAACCACTAATTCTATGGAAAGCTCATTAATTTTGCACATTTTCCCTCTTCTATTCACTGTTGCTACACGAGTCCACAAAAGCAGGACTGTGCTCAGCCTCTGTTAATTAACCAGAGGCATCCCAAGGCCTTCTGATCCATACTAATTGGGCAGTGTGGAGCAGGAAGGATGCTTGGCATCTCTGCACAAAGGCCCAGGACAGCTTTTAAAGCTGAATCAATCCATGAAATCTCTCCCAAGATCCTCACTCTCCACCAGGAGCCACAACAGAAGGAGCTCCACAAGCAACAGGGAAGAATTTTGGTTTGTTTTTTAAAATTTTTTTACCATTCGTGCCTTTTGAAATTCAGCCTTTAATTGGGATTTTGAAAGAAGGAAGAGCAAAGAGACAAAGGCTGGCAAGCAACACTGGGGACATGAAGAGAGCTGCTGAAGGGGCTGCAGACAGGAGCTGGGATCCCAGATTTCAGCACCCAGAGGTGCAGGAACAGTTTCCATCCCTGGCACCCTGTGCCTCTGGGGTTCAGCACATTTCTCTGCCTCTCCCTCAGTCTGGCTCTGCTGTTTGTGCAGGGATTCACTGGGAGCACATCAGTGGCACTCAGACCTCAGCAGTGCATTGAAATATTGAGTGTTAATGCTTCCAGTGAAAGAATTCCCCAAATGCACACGGGGAGATGGGAGAATGGCATTCCCAGCGCTCCCAAGCTGTAACTGGTTTCCTGTTAACCCAGGACCAGTTACTGAAGTGGTTTGCAGCTGGATTTGGGGCAATTAGCCATGCCTATATTTGAATATCTATTTACACTGCAGCTATGGTATATAAGTATTATATATTTCAGTGTGTTACAAAGTATTATCAGAGAATCACAGAATGGTTCAAGTTGGAAGGGACTTTGAAGTCCATCCCTGTGCCATGGGCCAGGACAACTTCCAGCGTCCCAGGGTGCTCCAAGCCCTGTCCAGACTGGCCCAGAACACTTTAAATTTCTATGTATCCAGTACAAAAAATACAAAAATAAAAGTAAAAAATAAAAAAGTAAAAAATAAAAAAGTAAAAAATAAAAAAGTAAAAAATAAAAAAGTAAAAAATAAAAAAGTAAAAAAGTAAAAAAGTAAAAAGTAAAAAAGTAAAAAAGTAAAAAAGTAAAAAAGTAAAAAGTAAAAAGTAAAAAGTAAAAAGTAAAAAAGTAAAAAAGTAAAAAAGTAAAAAAGTAAAAAAGTAAAAAAGTAAAAAAGTAAAAAATATTTTAAAAATAAAAAATATTTTTAAAGTAAAAATTATTTAAAAAGTAAAAAATATAAAAAAGTAAAAATTATTTAAAAAGTAAAAAATATAAAAAAGTAAAAAATATAAAAAGTAAAAAATATAAAAATAAAAAAGTAAAAAAAGTTAAAAATAATAAAAAAGTAAAAAAATAATAAAAAAGTATCAAAGCTCTCTCAACTTCTGGATACACAACAAACAAGGCAAATCCATGTGACATAGTTCAGCCCTGACATTATGTGCACAGAAACCAATCTGCAGTGTTTGGTAAGGAAATCAAAGCACCTTTGTCACTGCCTCTCGCTCCAGCTGCTCCGATTCCCGCACACAGAATCTTCCACGATTACCAGGCTCACTCCCAGACAGAGAAGGAACAGCGAGGGCACCGGATTAGGAAATGCAGGAGATGAAAATGCCAACGAGACCTTAGTTCAGCCTCCTCCTGTGCATCTGTAACTGAACTTGTAAATCTCACATGATTCTGTCTGGGGCACCCACAGTGACAGCACCTGGAGCTGCAGGAGTGATCCAGAGGAGCCACAGAGATGCTCCAGGGCTGGAGCTCCTCCAGAGCCAGCCTGGGAGAGCTGGGGGTGCTCCCCTGGAGAAGAGAAGGCTCCAGGGAGAGCTCAGAGCCCCTTGCAGGGCCTAAAGGGGCTCCAGGAGAGCTGCAGAGGGACTGGGGACAAGGGCTGGAGGGACAGGACTCAGGGAATGGCTTCCCAGTGCCAGAGGGCAGGGCTGGATGGGATATTGGGAAGGAATTGTTCCCTGGGAGGGTGGGCAGGCCCTGGCACAGGGTGCCCAGAGCAGCTGGGGCTGCCCCTGGATCCCTGGCAGTGTCCAAGGCCAGGCTGGACATTGGGGCTTGGAGCAGCCTGGGACAGTGGGAGGTGTCCCTGCCCATGGCAGGGGTGGGATGAGCTGCTCCTTAATGTCCCTTCCAACCCAAACCAGTGTGGGATTAGGTACCCCAGCTGCCCCGGGCTCTCAGAATTCCTGCCTCCTTCCCTGAAAACCCTGCCTGACTCTGTGGAGCTGGGACAAGTGTTCAGGCAGGTGACAGCTCCATCCCTGACATCCTGGCAAAGGGATCCTTCTTTGAAACAGGAGTAGGAATTCAGAGTTGGGGAACAAAACTTAGAAGAATGAGCTGTAGGCACAGTGAAGAACTTGAGGTCAGATGGAAAAGTTATAAAATCACGAGCACCTGGAAGCAGCTTCGGAGGAGAAGAGGTGAAGGAACCTTAATTACACCTTTGGTACCTGACCCCCTGATGTGAGATGGAAATCCCGCAAGGATAGAAACCCTACACTGGGATGGCACAGGGAGCAACCTTAAAGAGGAAAACACTGCCAGGATGTGAAGCAACTGAAGGGCAGGAAAGAAATCCCAATTTTGTGCCACAAAAAAATAAGGAAAAAAAAAAAAGAGGGAGAGAAGGAGAAGCCAGCCCAGATCCCTGAGTGCTGCCCATGCCCACCAAAGGCTCATCCCACTCCTCAGTCATGCCAGGAACAGATCCCCATCCTACTCCCTCCAGGGTTTTAATGCCATTTGCTAAATGAAATTATCCAGAAAGACTGGAATTATTGGCAATGTTGGTGCCACACAGGGATTATCCCTACATACACATTTTTTCCATGTAATATTAACAATTCCATGGTCCAGGGGGGTTTTCCAACACTTCAGGGGTGTAACCTACGGAAAGGAGGCTGTAGCCAGGTGGGAATTTAGATATAAATATACAGATCTGAGAGTGACTTTTTATTTATAATTCATGTAAAACACAGCCCATTCAACCCAGGACAAACCCAGAGGAAATCAGGCTGATTCCAAGGAGGAAATTGGGAGCATCCACCCTAAAGACCCAGATTTTTCCCCACAAATGCTGCTTTCATGCCTCGTTTTTTCACTGATAATTACTAAGAATGTTTTTTCCCCCTGACATGAAACTTTAAGTGTCCCTGGAAAAGTTTTATGGATTTTATTCTCCTCCTTAAGTCTTGATAAGGAGCTTAATACTGGTGATGTGATCCAAGCAAATTCTGGTTGGGAGCAGGGTTTTGAGATAGGCAAATGGAATTTACGGCAGAGGGAGTTCATATCCCCTGTTTTCCCCTACATCAGAGCATTCCCTGGCAGTAAAGGGAATAAAGCTTATCTGTGAATATGCAATTATCCGTGGTGAAAAACAGCTGACTTGTTGGAGCCACAGCATTTATCTGGGCACTACATAAGAAGGAACAATGCCCCAGCAAAGCTCAGGGAAAAAGGAATTCAAATCAACTCCAACATCAGCAGAGCTCTTCCTCCAAATGCACGGGAACATCTTCCCTGATGGGGAGGCGTGGATGAGGAAAAGCGAGCAGGAATGAAATCAATTGCTGCCACACACACATTCCCTGCACTTAAATCACCTTTGGGATGGGTTCAGTAAGGGCTTTCCGGGATACTGAACCACCTCGCAGTCCTCAGGTCCAGAGGGGAGCGTTGGGGGAATAAAACACGGGGGGAAACTGGGATGCACCCCAAATATTTAACTCCCATTTTACATCCACTTACAGGGCTAGGGTGGGAGGCTTGGGGGTTTTATTTTTGGGTGCAGGTTAGGGGTTTTTTTGCATTTTTTGGAGGGGGTTGTAGGGTTTGGGGGGGGGGGTTTGGAGGTTGGGGGTTTTTTTGTTTGGTGTTTTGTGGGTGATTTCTTTGTTGTTTTAAATAAAAACATATTAAAAGCCTGACCCTAATGAGATCCCAGTGAAAGCCAGGCAGGCAAAGCCCAACCCCATCCCAATATCTCCACACTGCTGGGACTCTTCCCAGAGCACCTTTTCCATAATAGCTATCAAATACCCTCCAACAGAAGAGTCCCATCAAATCTGAAATGAGACCAGGTTTTCGCATTCCCCTCCTCCCCACCGCTCACCCAGGGGCTGGAGAAGCTCATTCCCTTCTGGACACCACAGGAAATGATTGATTCCCTCCCCAGCTGGATAAAAATCCAATTTAAAAATACATAAACCCTGTTAAAACCAGATTCCTTTTCCCCACAGCTCCTCTCAGGGCCTCGCTGTGCTGCCACAACTGGGGAGCTGCTCTTTGGAGAATAGGAAGAGGCTGGATATTGCCAGCAGAAGGTTCTGAGCTCATGAAATCCCAATGTTTAAGGCACTTACCTCTTCCAGGACATCTGCAAGCTTACTGAGGATCTCCTCAGGAAGGCTCTGGAATGTGGGAACGCTGCAATGCAAGAGAAACCTTGATTAATGGATCCCTTCCCAGAGGACACAGATCCAGCTGCTTTTCTCCCCTCTGTCTTCCCAACATATTTTTCCTTCGTGCTCTGGGGCTGAACAGGAAAAAGATCTAATGGAAAGCTGCTCCTTCTCTGGCAGCCAGGATGGGTTTGGTGATGACAGGAGACCACTGGAATAAGCCTCTGGAGAGCCACCCCTAAAGCTGGTAATTCCAGAGCCAGGATCCTCTGGAATTCCTGTGTGCCACAAAGCTGCTCAGTCACGTTCCTGCCTCCTGGTCTGCTTCAGCCCCCCAGAAATAGAACCCAACACCAAAAGGGGCAGGGGACAGCAGCTCCAAGCAGCCCCGGATAAAAGAGGGAAACCACACCTGGATGGACGGAGGGCAGAGCACGGAGCTCACAGCACTGAGCCACCATCCAGCCCCTCAGGGAGTTTCTGAAGACTTCCCTGGCACTTTTACAGCCAAATCTGTGGCTTTTCTTTGGCCCAAAAGGCAACTTTGTCACTTGTTTGGCAGCAACTCCCCCAGCAACGGCTGCGACAAGAGGATGACGCAGCCATAAAGAGCTCCCTGAGCCAGGGGCCACAGGACTGAGCCTAAATCAGTCTGGAGCAGGGTGAGGGACACAAATTTGGATCTCCAAACCCGCAGGGAGTATCCTGACTTTGAAGCTGGATCTCCACTGCCTCGCAGGGAGATATACCCAGGGAGACTGTGGAATTGTCCTCTCCTTGGAGAGACCCAAAAGCCATCAGGACATGGTCCAGGGCAACCTGAACAGGTGTGGGGGCAGGACCAGAGGAGCTCCAGATGTCCCTCCCACCCTCAGCCAAGCCTGTGATGTGGTTTCTCATCCTCTGCTTTCTGTGCAAACCTGAGCTCCATCAATACTCCCAGGTAATGCTGAAGGAAACACATAGACACAAGGTAAATTCAACCCAAAATACACCACAACCCAGAGAAGCTCTGGCTGCCCCTGCATCCCTGGCAGTGCCCAAGGCCAGGCTGGACACTGGGGCTTGGAGCAGCCGGGGACAGTGGGAGGTGTCCCTGCACATAGCAGGGGTGGCACTGGGTGGAATTTAAGGAGCAAAGGAGGCTCAGGGGGGACCTTGTGGCTCTGCACAAGTCCCTGACAGGAGGGGGCAGCCGGGGGGGTCGGGCTCTGCTCCCAGGGAACAGGGACAGGACAAGGGGAAACGGCCTCAGGCTGGGCCAGGGGAGGCTCAGCTTGGACAGCAGCAGGAATTTCTGCATGGAAAGGGTGCTCAGGCCTTGGCAGGGGCTGCCCAGGGAGACTCAGGTAGAATCAGCATCCCTGGAGGATTTAACAGCCATGGAACTCGGGATATGGGTCAGTGTGGGGTGTGGCAGTGCTGAGGGAACAGCTGGACTCCACCTTAAAGGTCTTATCCACCCTAAATTGTTCTCTGATCATTTGCCTTTCTTTTTAATTAAAAAAAAAAAAGGAGTTTCAGTAGAATCTATTTAATGATAACAAGACAAACCTGGGCAGATAAATGCAGAAAAACATTACCTTTCATGCTCTCAACAACAGCTTTCCCCCCCCCCCCCCAAGGAAGAGCACTTTTATTCCTGGGAGCACGTGGGCCCACATTGGAACAGGAGCAAACAAACAACTGGACAGGAGTTCTGGGATGGCCTAAGCTTAAAATGGAAGTTCATTATTCCAATTCCAGCATTCCCAAATGAGGAATAAACTTATAGGGAGAAGGTAACAGCCCTAGAAAAGTGGTCAGATTTTAGTGTGTTTGCACCCTTAAACCCCCAAATTGGGGGAAGAATCCATCATGGGGTATTTTTTTATGGATAATTATGCCTGTGCCATCCAAGGGAGGGTAGTGAAAGACATCTATTCTAGACCAAATCCATTAAAAAACAGGGAAATAGCACGAGTTCTGAAATTCCAAATCTTACCCTGAGAAAAGCCTAAAACTTGAACTCTGCAATAGAGCAGGTAACAGGAAAAGCAATTTCTTGACAAAACAAACTCCAACTGCAGCACATCGTGGAATTACACTGTTAATATCCCAGATTTAGAGGGGTTCATGGCAGGCCAGAATCATCCAGGAGCAGCCAGAAGTGACAAAACAGCCAAATATTGGAGTTTCTTTGACAAGAAGAGAGCAAGACTTGATTGTCCAGGTCAATAAAAATCCACCTCTGCTCTCCATGGGATGATATTACATGGATTCATAAAGCAGAGCCTTGATTTCTTCCAAGAACTACCTGGATTAATGAAGGAGCTGTGCACAACAGGAGTGTTTCCACAATTATTTCCAGGTGGATCTTCGATCACCACAGCACGGGGCAGGAAAATTGCATTTCCCTTTCTACAACAGCATGGAAAAGCCAGGAACCAGAGAAGGGCAAACATTCAGCCCTTGAGTTGGGGTGTATTTAGGGCCAGACTTGCTCCAACAAGTTCTTCTCCCACTACTCCTTAAATCTCATCAATAATGATGATTTTTAACCCTCCATGTCATCTCCTCTAAACAGTAACAATGCTACAGCTGGAAAACCAGATACTCTGGTAACTAACACTGAAAGTCCTCAGCAAAGCTCAAAACTTGTGACTCTTCTCCCTACCCACAGTAGGTGTGAGGGACTTCATTCCTTCCTCCTCTTCCACAACCATCTCCCACTTTGCCCAGGAAAAGCTGGACTTGATGATCCTGGAAGTCTTTTCCCAGTTGAATGATTGTAATTCCATTGCAGAACAACCAGGAGCAGCTCACTCAGCCTCTCTCAACGAGATGTGGCTCCTTCTACTCTGCTCACCCAGTCCTTATAAGGGAATTTCTCCAACTGCTTCTTATCCCATTTAATGAGGAGTAACTGCTCCACCTGCCCTGAATCCACTCCCTGGATGAGGTTATGGAATCCAGCTGGGCGTGGAATAGAGCTATTCACAGCTGACCTCCTGCTCGCCTGCTAGCCCAGGATCCACAGGAGGATCCAGGCCACCCTGCAGAGGCAGCACACAAGGAGGCAAAGCAGACCCCTAACTCCAGGGATTTAACAGCAAATGCCATAAACTGGATTATTTGAATCCATCCACAAACAGGATTTTATCCGGAGACTGCGACTGCCATCGCAGGGAACGGGACGAGGAACACTCCCTGACCTTTGCCAGCCCCCCTGCCCCTACACCCTGGACTGGGAGCAGGGCAAGGAGGAGAGGTGACATTTTCCTGGCTGCATTTCCCACTGCTCAGCCACGGAACATCGTGCAGGGATGGCAGTGCCTGCACCCGGGAGAATTTCCCACGGGGAATTGCTCCCTGTCTGGAGCCATTCCACCTGGCTCCAAACGTGACACATTTTCCCAGAGAGCTCAGCGTGCCCAGCACCAGCTGCCAAACTCGGGGAAAGCAGCTGTGCTAAAACATCCCTGGATTGAATCCCTGTCCCCATGGAGGAGCAGGGATATGCCCAAGCCAGAGGAGGTGGGAAAGGTCGTGGCTCCATCCCTGGGGATGCAGTCACCAAGCTGCTCTCAACTTCCAGGTAGCGGCAACATCCCCATTAACCAGGCTTTGATTCATCCCTGTGATTCATCCCACGGGATGGCTCCTGCAGGAAGCAGCAGGGGCTTCCAAGCGCTGCTGGCTGTGGCCCAAGGTGTTGTTCTGAGCCCCAGAGCCGCTCGGTGGCAGCGCTGCCAGCTCCGGCAGGACATTTATCTTCTGACACACACAACAGCTCGAGGGGCTCTTGGCTCGCCTCTGCCTCCAGGATATAAAAGCCACCATTCACTCTCTAAATCCCTTTCAGGACGCATTCCCAAACTTTTGAAGGGTGTTGAGTGAGGGTGCTCATCCAGGTCGGTGGCAGATATTTCTCCTGGGTTAAACCTGGAACAGAACCTCTGTCTTTCATTGCTGCTTGGCACTGCCACAATTGCAGTTGTTGTCACCACTCTGTGCCTTGGGAAAGCAGAGCTCCAAACTCCAGCACTCCAGTGAAAGGAAATTAAAGCTGGCTGAGTTCCCTGAAACTTTTTTTTTGGCACCCAACTGGAATGAAGGCTGGAAAATGCAAATGTCCCTCCTTAGCACACTTGGGATGCTCCTACAGCTCTGTCGCAGCTCCAAAAGAGCCGAGGCTACATCTGATCAGCCCGGGCTGATCCTTCATTTGGGATATCACCAAAAAATGGTGGTTTGGACAACTCAAGCGGTGCACACAGCTTCCCACTGGGCTCCCAGTTGTGTCAGGGAGGGAATGCTGGCTCCATCGGGATCATGGTCCTGGCAGCATTCCATGGAATCAGAGTGGCTGGGGTTGGAAGGGACCTCAAAGCCCATCCAGTGCCACCCCTGCCATGGGCAGGGACACCTTCCACCGTCCCAGGCTGCTCCAAGCCCCAATGTCCAGCCTGGCCTTGGGCACTGCCAGGGATCCAGGGGCAGCCCCAGCTGCTCTGGGCACCCTGTGCCAGGGCCTGCCCACCCTCCCAGGTACATTCCTTTTGTGTTGCAAACTGTTGCATCAAAAGAGAATTCCTGTTTTCTGTCAGGTTAATAAATATTATTTGGAGGATCAGCTGCTGGTTATTCGCATTCACAGCAGCCACAAGAGAAGTGGCCAAAATTACTTTCAGGAAAGGTGTATTTATTTCTCCAAAAATCTCAGTTCTTCCCCAGACACACAGGTAATTGCTAAGGAAAGGCTGGTTTTCCTGTAGCAGTTTTCCATATACTTTGCTTGGATTCATGGAACCACTGAGGCTGGAAAAGCCCTCCCAGCCCATGGAGTCCAAGCTGTGCCCGATGCCCACCTTGTCCCCAGCCCAGAGCACTGAGTGCCACCTCCAGCCCTTCCTTGGACACCTCCAGGCATGGGCACTCCAAAGCTCCCTGGGCAGCCCCTGCCAAGGCCTCAGCACCCTTTCCATGCAGAAATTCCTGCTGCTGTCCAAGCTGAGCCTCCCCTGGCCCAGCCTGAGGCCGTTTCCCCTTGTCCTGTCCCTGTTCCCTGGGAGCAGAGCCCGACCCCCCCGGCTGCCCCCTCCTGTCAGGGACTTGTGCAGAGCCACAAGGTCCCCCCTGAGCCTCCTTTGCTCCAGGCTCAGCCCCTTTCCCAGCTCCCTCAGCCGCTCCTGGGGCTCCAGCCCCTTCCCCAGCTCCATTCCCTGCCCTGGACTGGGACAGGGAGGGTGACAGCCACTCACATTCCCATTAATTTCACTTTAGGGTGGCCTTGAAAGCACCTCGTGGAGCAGAAGTGTCAGGAAGAGAGAACAGATTTGCTCTGCAGGTGCTGCAGATAATTTGTCAGCTGTGCTGAAGCCACACAAGCAGTAAACAATTCACAATTACTCATTTTGAAGAGGGTGAAAATGGAACAGCCACAGTTTGAACGCTCTGCCACTCATTACACAGCCCGTATCAGGGAAATGAAGTCCTGAAAGGAGGATGTGGGGCATTTGTTTTCAGAGATCTGGTTATATCCTAAGCCCTGCTACACACAGGAAAACGGGAGAGAAGCAGAACTGGTCGTATCCCTGATGAGCAAATACTGAAGTAAAGCAAGTGCCAAGAATTGCATTTTTCCCTCACCTGCTGACAGGATACCAGGGATGCCAAGGGATCTGCTGACATCATGAGGCCAAAACTCTCCATTTCCCTGAGGGGAACGTGAAATGATCTCAAAAGGATCAGAATCACTGAGGCTGGAAAGCCCTCCAAGACCAGAGCCCAACACGGCCATGTCCACCACTAACCCACCACACCTGTGTGGGTTTTGAACACTTCCAGGGACCCTCTTTCGGCCCAGGCTCTGTTTGTGTTCAATAGGCAGATCAGGAACTCCGGAGGAGTGTTTTGCCTTGCTGCTGTCAATCCCTGCCTCTCCCTGACAGGGGTTCATTATCACACAGAGCCCTCCTACCTCATCTCCTTTGGCAGCCGCTGGGGAGATGGGACTGATTTAAAAGAAAAGTTCAATTGTTGCTATCAGCACGAGAGGGAGGGAGAGCAATTAGCAGGTATGTGAACCCCCTCCTCCCATTCCACATGAATTCACTCGGGATGATTCATCTGGAAAAGGACAATTGCTCCCTGGGAGCTACAAAGGCTCAGCAGCAGCCCCTACTCCGGGAACAGCAGTGAAGTTTGGGCAGGCACAGCTCTGGTTGCTCATCTCGAGGCACAGGGTTCACTCTGGTGCTCCTGAGCCACCTCACAGGGGGAACCTGCTCCTGCTGGAATCCTTGGAGATGTTATGGGATGGTTTTGGATCTAGCAGGTGGCATTTCTTCATATTTGCAAATCAAATTCCACCTGCAGAGCTTTTCTACCTTCCACTCACCCAGCTTTTCCAACACTGTTGTATCATAGAATCCCAGGATCCCTGAGGCTGGAAAAGCCCTCCAAGATCATCCAGTCCACCCTGTGCCCGATGCCCACCTTGTCCCCAGCCCAGAGCACTGAGTGCCACCTCCAGCCCTTCCTTGGACACCTCCAGGCATGGGCACTCCAAAGCTCCCTGGGCAGCCCCTGCCAAGGCCTCAGCACCCTTTCCATGCAGAAATTCCTGCTGCTGTCCAAGCTGAGCCTCCCCTGGCCCAGCCTGAGGCCGTTTCCCCTTGTCCTGTCCCTGTTCCCTGGGAGCAGAGCCCGACCCCCCCCCGGCTGCCCCCTCCTGTCAGGGACTTGTGCAGAGCCACAAGGTCCCCCCTGAGCCTCCTTTGCTCCAGGCTCAGCCCCTTTCCCAGCTCCCTCAGCCGCTCCTGGGGCTCCAGCCCCTTCCCAGCTCCGTTCCCTGCCCTGGACACGCTCCAGCCCCTCCAGGGCTCTCTGGCCAGGAGGGCCCAGACCTGGACACAGCCCTGAGGTCCCTCAGCAGGGCTAGCCCAGAGGGACAGTCACTGCCCTGGTCCATCTGGCCACACTGTGTTTGATACAAACTCACTGGTGGTTAAAGATAAAAGCTGTCATGCAAAGCCTCACAGCCCTGAACACTGATTTTTATGCTCCTGCATTTGCAATACAGCTGAAATTAAATTGTCTTTGCCTTGCACTGTAATTACCTCTTCAAAAGAGTTTGCTGTCAAGGATTTTCTCTCCTACATTTTTTCCCCTTTGTCTGGGGGATTTCATGGGAAATGAACCCTCACCCTTCAGCCTCTGGACAGACCCAGAGCGGGTGCACCAAGCCAAATTTCTGCTTCTTGACTGAACCACACAATCCCCGGATGGTTTGTGTTGGGAGGGACCTCAAAGCCCATCCAGTGCCACCCCTGCCATGGGCAGGGACACCTTTCACTCTCCCAGGGTGTTTCAAGCCCCATCCAGCCTGGCCTTGCCACCCTGGGGCACCAGAATGAAGTCCAACAAAGACCATTACCTCACACAAGGTAGAAAACAAAATATTTTGGGGGTTGATTCTCATGGTGTGCCTCAAAAGAAATCCTTAACACCAGTCAGTGCTCCAAAACCACAGTGAGTGTAAATAAGGGATAAGTGGCATTTGCATGTACAGTCTGTTGTGTCTCTTTCCTCCAAATTGGGTATTTACAACATCTCCAAGACTGAATGAAGGCAGGAGTTGTGTCTCAAGAGATCTCTGCTGCACTTGACAGCAAATTGTAATAATCATCTCTTTTTCACGGAGCCACTGACACCCTTTCCAAGCCCTGTTTGCTGCTGAACACTGCGTCCTCCTTTTAACCACCCCCACTCAATGAATGTATCATGGAGAGCACCATCATTTTCTGCCTTCAGAGTTACAGGTATATAAAAGAAAGATAAGCTGTAAATGTGGTTAACATCCTCTGAATCACCAGCTTTTCACGTTCTCCCGGGCAACTTGTCCAAAGCAAAGGGACCTGAAAGGCCCAGGGAGCTCCTGGAGCGGGGCCGGCGGAGGCTGCGCAGCTGAGGAAGGGCCTGGAGCAGCTCCGTGCCCAGCACAGGCTGAGGGAGCCGGGGCTGCTCAGCCTCGAGAGGAGCCCCAGCTGAGAGGGGCCCTCAGGCCTGGGTGTCCCTGGCTGCAGGGAGGGCTCCGAGCAGGGCCCAGGCTCTGCTCCGGGGCCCAGCAATGGCACCAGAGCACCAGGCAGGGCCTGAGCCCAGCAATTGCCCTGCCCAGGAGGCAGAACTGCTGCCCTGGGCAGTGCCCAGCCCTGAGCAGATTGGCCACAGAGGCTCTGGGCTCTCCTCCCTGGGGCTGTTGCAGAGCTGTGTGCACACAGTGCTGTGCCTGTGCTCCGGGATGGCCCTGCTGGAGCAGGGAGGTGCCACCAGGTGCCCTCTGTGGTTCATGACCCATCCTGGGATTCTGTGTAATATTTTATTTTTTTTAAAAATTTGCTCCCCAACGCAGGTGTTGGGTGAATCCCCTCAATTAATAAAGCATTAAACCTCCTAAATATCTACCTTTTGTTGTTGTTAATTACTATAAGAAGGATTAAAAACCGTGGATGTCCTGCCCAACACATTCCTAGGCTGGGAGGTAGCACGGGTGACCCCATGGCTGGCAGCATCACCAAATCCCAGACACAGCAAAAAGCAGCAGAACTGGGTTTGGGAGCAACCTTGAGCTCCTCACTCTGGCTGATATGTCCAAGATGATTTATGGAGGGACAACTGCAAAGAAAATCCCTTCTGAGTGATCACCAGAGGATCACTTCTGAGATCACTACTGAGAACAGACTTCCAAGAATGACTTAGTTACCCCCAGAGAAATAAGCCAGAAAAATGGCACCAAAGTCCAAAGAATTTTGTTCCTTTCATGGTGAAAACCCAGCACAACCACGTTGGGATGAAATCCTGGGATCGGCCCCTTGGAAATCCACCTCAGAGGCATTTGAGACCTTCCCAGAAACAAGGGATCCCTGTGCCAACCCCAGCGATCACTACCAAGACCTCCAGGACATCCCAACCAGTCAATTCCGTGATCCCAACCCATGAATGGGCACAGCCCCCTTCCTTGTGATTTATAACCTGCACAGAATCCCAAATACCTTTAAAGAGCCTCTAAAGCCATAGCTGGGACACCCCTCTTTCTCCAGCATAAGCCTGAGTCCTTTATTGAATTAAAGAAAGGAGAAGGATGATTTAATCCCTGTTGATTCTCTCCCTTTACACCTTGGAGTCCAAAATTTCCTATGCACAGCAGGGCCTCCGCAGCTGGAAATGAATTAAGGGTCGAGGATTTTCAAGGGGCCCGGATTGTATTGGAGAAATAATCAAAT
Organism: Aphelocoma coerulescens; assembly: GCF_041296385.1. NCBI lineage: Eukaryota > Metazoa > Chordata > Aves > Passeriformes > Corvidae > Aphelocoma > Aphelocoma coerulescens. Next base: position 1,947,890 of record NC_091020.1, read on the forward strand.
AAAGCCTGACAGATTCCGCACACAGCTCGAAAATCCAATTGTTTACGAAAACAAGCTCAGGAATATTAGAGGCAGGCAAGCAGCATAATGGGCAATAAGAAACCCAAAATAAACAAAAAAAACCCCTCTGTGCTGGGAAGCCAATTGCAAAAATTCCATACAATTCTGTTCTGCTGCTGTCAAACCCTCTCGGCTTCCTCTCCCAGGCTGGTGATCCCAAATCCAGCCCTCAATTCTTGATCCTACTGGCTCTTGATCCCAGTCCTGGCGTCCTCTCCCAGCACAGCCCATCTGGGGCTGCTGATCCCCAAACCGATCCCGCATCTTGATCCTACACCCAGGCTCATCCCAGTCCTGGTGTCCTCTCCCAGCACAGCCCATATGGGGCTGCTGATCCCACATCCAGTCCTTTGGTTCTTGATCCTACTGGCTCATCCCAGTCCTGTCGGGAGCATGGCACCCAAGCTTCCAACTGGAGCATCTTGGGTTTGGATGATCCATGAGGGGAAAGTGCTGTGTTCCAGGGCCAAAGCAGTTTGGAAAAGGGGAGGAGCCTTCTGGTCAGTGGTCACCAGCGAGACTGAGCAGCCACAGGTCACTTGATCCATGGAACAGCCCCTCTCCTGCCATTAGAAGGAAATTCCTGGGGACTCTTCCTTTGGATCCAACACGCATTGGATCCGGCCCCGCTTGAATCCCAACTGATGTTTCATTTTGCTCTATCCAGCATTTCCTCTTTTCCAGTATTTTCTCTGCTGCAACATGAAAGCTTCACTGAATTCCACCAGTTTGTTTAATTAATTGCTGTTCAGCAGATGACAAAAGGTCAGCACGTGACAGGGATGCCTCTGTATCCCAGGACGGGAATTCCGCCAGCACCCTGCTCCATCATTCCCTCGGCCCGTGGTTGAACCTCCAAACCTTTTCCACCTGTCCTCTTCCAAAAGTGATGAAGACAATCCCAAAACTGCAGTGGTTGGGAATATCTGTGGGCTCCCTTGTTGTTATTTGGACAGAGAAATAATAAAAGGCAGGACAGAATTCCAGGATTTCTGCAGCAGACATGAAGCAAACACAAGGGAAACCTGAGCCCAGATTAGCCCACGAGGAGGTCAGGGAAGGGGAAAGGACAGGGAAGATGGATCCAAAAGGAATGAACCCAGATTTGGTGCTGAATTTTTGCCCTGAGCGCTGTAATCCAGGATATCCTACCCTGCCCCTTTTCCCAGAGCAGCATCCTGTGAGCCTGGCTATGCCCAGAGCCCGTCCTCATCCAACAGTGGCTCCACCAGCCCATCACAAATGATTTTAAAATATAATTTATGCCAGTCAGCTTTACTTTATTTCATTTTTTCATTGCAAGAAGGTCATCACGATATGATTATGGCTGGCTGGCAGATTTTCTTTTCTGTACATTGATTTATGCCAGGCCACATTTCATCTCGATTAAAACCACCATTCAGTGCATTTGGAAGGAAACACTTCAGATTAAAATCTGACTCATTGACAGATATCAAAATATCATTAAAAGGAGCCAGCAACAGGTGTTGAAAGCACTTCCATAAGTCCATTCCTGGGTCCCTGTCATTCCTGATTTATTCATGATCGTTCCACACATTTGCAGATGACTCACTTTACTCCTCTGGGGTGCTTAATGCCTAACAAAATTCCCTTTAGTGGCCCACACATGTTTCTCAGCTCAGTTTTGGGCCAGGCATGGAGATCAGGGCAGCAGCACCAGGGTAGGCACACAGGGATTGATTTAAAACACAGCAGCCAGGTTATCCCAAATAACATCCCCCTGCCAAATCCCATTAAGTGTCCTTGGAATAACACATTTGCCACTTAACATGGATTCAGAGTGGTTATTACCCACACAGGAGGAAGATCAGATGGCAAAGATCATCTGCAGGTGAAGGAAGGCAAAGTCCAGTGGATGTAGAAATCCCACAAACTGAGCTGTTTGTCTCATTCCCCTGTTTCCAGCAGTAAGGAAAGGACTGGGACAGCACCATGTGGGGCAGAGCTCTGTCCACGAGGGAGCCAAGGACACAAGGCTGGATGTTTTCTCATCAAGAGGTGCTTTTTCCTTTCTCCAATCAAAACTTAGTGGGGGCTGTAGTGGAGCTCAGAGGCTCAGGGACAAGGTCCCTTATCCATTGTCCCTTAGATCCAGGACCTCATGGAGACAGTGCTGGGAACCCTTTGTGAAGGACTGGGATTTACTGAAACATCAGTTCAACCTGGAAACTAAAAATACGGGGGAACAGAAGGTCCTGGATCTCTGGTGTCATTTGGAAGGGTAAGTCCCATTAGCCCGGACAGGAAAATCCAGGTCATGGATCCAGGTTTCCTCGGAGGATCCAGGAGCTGCTGAGCATCTCCCATGCTACAGCTGCAGGGGAGTAGAGGCTGTGTTGGACAGGGCATCTGCTCCCTCCAGGTTTCTCTGGGGTGGTGGGGTTGGCTCAAGCTCAGCTGTTTTAAAGCAGGGTTTGGAGCAGACGGTCCCTGCAAACACAAACTGCTCTGGTATTCCATGTCCTGGGGGCAAACGCTGATTCCTCCTGCCTTTACTGCCTCTGGATAAGGACTCACGCTTCATTTACTTGTTCCAAGCGACGTTATGTTATTTTCAATGGCACCCTTATCTCCCCATGAAGCATTCCAAATCCCGTGCCTATGGATGTGAGTGCCTGCACACACAGATCCCAATTTGCTTTGAATTTCATCTTCCCAGTTTTCCAGCAGTTTGGATTTTCTTGTTAAACCAGATCCTGATTGATTCCTGGTGTGCTCTGGCCAGCTGGTCCTGCTCCCACTCCTCGTCAGCAGCTTAGCAGAACAGTGATTCACGGCAGGTCAGCTGCAATTTGCTCAATTATTAACAACTTCAGGATTTTTTACCATCCCTCTGAGGACACTTCAGCCTAAGCCTGATTTGTCTTCATCTCCAGCTCAATTCAACAGCACAAATCCTGCGAGTTCTTTGAGCTCGTGTTCAGTGCATGGGATGCCCTTTTCTGACTTCCCCTACCCTTTAAAACACAGATTTCAAATTGCATTGCGAGCTGCTGGGGCACCCAGTAAGTTTGTCTCTGTTGAGCTGCAGAAACTCTTTTCATCTCCTTCCAGAAATAATTATGCTGGTTTATCAGTGTCTATATGAAGCTTGAATTATTCCTCCTAATATGCATTAACTTGTATTTTTTGGAGCCACGAAAATTGGCCCAGTGAAGTCACTCCAGTGATTACCGTCCCTGTTAGTTTCCAGTAATCCATGAGATGTATTTATTGGCAAGTCACTTGTGTGGTATTTCCAGAGACAGTACCTAATTGAATTTAAAATGCATTCCTGGTGCTCGTAAAAGCAATAAAAATGTCACCCTCTGCCTGCACATTAAAAATTCATCCCATGCAAGGAGAGGACAAATGCATAAAATGATCATTATGATGTGCAAATGGACTCGGTGCAGGAAAACCAGACCCGTCTCTGCCTGGACATAAAAACATTAAGAGATCAGAGCACAAATGGCACCATTTAGGGAACTTTTAAACGTGCTGAAGACAAAATGCTCCCATTAGTAGCATGACTAAGGCTTGCTTCAAACATGGGCTTTGTACCAGTGTTAACAGCATGGCTCCTGTGTGAGAACGGAATTAATTCCCTGAAATAAAAACAACCCAAAATCACCATTCCGTGTTGGTGATCCTGCCCAGGCAGCACATTATCCACGTGACTCCTTTTCTCATGAGCATTTATGCCAGAGGGGAGACTGGGAGCGTTTCAAATCTCTTCCCACTCAGGACAGAACTCCCACACTTATTTATGGCCCAGAAACTCATCCCGGACTTTGCCGTGCACAGGTGTCCTTGGAAAACCTGGCCAAGAGAGCTGCTGCCCTTGTCCTTTACCTTCTAAAGGCTTCCCTTTAGAGGGCAGGAATGGATGGGATACTGGGAAGGAATTGTTCCCTGGGAGGGTGGGCAGGCCCTGGCACAGGGTGCCCAGAGCAGCTGGGGCTGCCCCTGGATCCCTGGCAGTGCCCAAGGCCAGGCTGGACATTGGGGCTGGGAGCAGCCTGGGACAGTGGGAGGTGTCCCTGCCCATGGCAGGGGGTGGAAATGGGCATTTTTAAGGTCCCTTCCAACTCAATTCATTCTGGGATTCCATGATTCTATGCAAATCCACCTTTTTTCTGGAACTGTCATTGACACCTGTGGTACCACAGTGCTTTTTGCCCTCTTTCATTTTTATCTTGGCTAAAGAACTTTCATCGTGCTCTGCCCAACTCTTCCTTTCTGTCTGCTCAGCACAAAGTAACTTTGCAGGTAATTAAGCACATTGTGAGTCATTAACTCCTCTCCAGATTCCCGGGAGGCTTCTCCAAATTGAGTCCAGATGCAGAAATTAAAATCCATCTTTTGCTCACACTGATGAATTTTTCATAGGAGGGAAATATTACAAATTCCTCCTTTTCCCACATTGGAATTGACTGATTTTGGTTACCACAGTCCTGGGGTCCAGCCCTGGTCATGGAATCAGAAATACATGGAATGGTTTGGGTTGGAAGGGACCTCAAAGCCCATCCAGTGCCACCCCTGCCATGGGCAGGGACACCTTCCACTGTCCCAGGCTGCTCCAAGCCCCAGTGTCCAGCCTGGTCTTGAACATTTCCAGGGATTCCAGCCATTCCACCCCGAGCAGCAGGTTCAGGGCAGCTCAAGAGCGAGAAAAGAACTTGATCTTGACCTCCCAGACACGAGTCCCTAATTTTTGGCTCAAAACAGATGGAAAAAAGAGCAGAGCTCCATTCCTCTCCACTTCAGTGAAGGTTCCTGCACTCCCTCCCAATTTGAATTCAGTTGGAAGCTCCCAAAGAGGAGCCACATTCCCTGTTTTCCTCAAATCAACACGAATTAAACACTTCCCATGCAATAAAGGGGAAAATGCCAATGAGTAAAAGCCCTTCCCCTGCTCTGGTCAGCTCCTGAACCAAACTCCTCCTGCCCCAGGCACGGTGGCTCCCATTTCCTTCGACACAGCGAGAGCCACTGTGAGTGAGGGGCACAAAAGTGTAAACAATCAATTTACCAAATTTATAATCTGTGGGCATTTAGTGATCAAATCATTTCACTCAGCAGGGATTTCATGCTCAGCAACAGCTTCTGAGCAAGATCCCCTATCGACAGTGCCAGGGGCTACTTCCTGTAACATCTTAATTTGTGCTAATTATTGCCTATCTCTGGATCAATATTTCTGTATCTTCACGAGGGGAAAGCACTGCTCGTGTGGGGAAGGCCTCCAGACGTTCCACACAATGAGATGCACATCTAAAGAGCTCTTTGTAATCACGTTAAAGGCTTTGTGCTCAATCTCTCCTGGGCTCTGCTGAGACAAAACACAACAATTACCAGGTAAAGGATGCGTGCTTCACTCGGGAGATGTGCACACACAGCACCATTTCTAATCTTCAAGCACAGAAACAAGACATTACCCAACTTCTCTTCCAAACAAATCCACCTGGCAAACTGTGGGAGCAGCCAAGAGTAGTTTGGGAATGGCCAAAACCGCACGGCTCTGTTGTAATAAATATTGAAACCAATATTCCTGGCTTTCCTGAGCGACTCTTGGTGGGTTGTAATGAAAACATGGGTTGGTTTTGGTTTGGAAATGACAGCTTTTGGATGAAAAAGATGTAAATCCCACCTTTACAACATTCCCTTCCTGGTAAAGGCTAAAGCTTCATGCCAGAACAAATGGCAAACTGGGGTTTTTTTGCCTTTTTACATCCAAGTTCAATTTCACACCCTGGGTTATTTAAGGAGGAGAACAAACCCCATCACCTCCACTTATTGCTCACCTTGTCCCAGATTCCAGAGGATAGGTGGGATACTGGGAATGATGTAAATCACAGAGGGATACAAAAGCCATCCCAGCAATTGGCCAGGGAGGAGGAGAAGCTGGAGGAGCCACCACCACCCATCCTCCTCTAAAACCACGTCCACCACGTCCTCACTGCCCTCACCCAGCTTGTGGGTGCAACCCTGACACAGCACAGAGGTAACCCCAGTGAGATTCAGAGAGAGCAAATAACAAAAAGCAGTGATAATTAAACTCTGAGAGGGAAAAAACTCAACCAGGAATGGTCTGACACACTCCCTTTGCTCCACCAGTAATTACAGATGGTTGTAGAGGTTTTCTCCAGGAAAGAAAACCAGGAAAGAACATGCCACTCTGAGAAAAGAAAGGCGAAAAGCTCCCTAAAGCACCCTAGGAATCATTGAAAATACTCGTTTAAGCCAAATTTCTTGGTTTACCTGCCAGATTAGCCACTGATGAGCTCACCAAGCTGCAGGCATGCAAAACAAACAATTCCAATGCAGCAACACAGAGGGGATAAATTGCACAGACACCAACCCACTGCACTAATCCCACACTTACACATCCTCCAGCCTGCACGTTCTAAATACACCCTAGATACACCCTAAATACACCCCAAATACAGGACCTATCCCGTTTCCTCGTGGATCACCGCTGCTATCCTGTGAATGTAAGGAAATATTGCCACAATATTTCCCTCACACCTGGCACTGCCCCCAAAAGCACTGGCAGCTTTTCCCGCACCGGGGCTTCGCCTCCAGCAGCATCATTTTGTAATGTCAAGGCCAAGATTAGCTCCCAGTTCCCTGCCAAGGAGCGTCCAGGGGTGTCCTCACACATGTCCCAGAGGTCAAGCCAACGCAGGGCTGGAGTTAATGAGCTTTTAGTTTGGAATCATGCCCAGATCTTTACTTAATTTGGCCTTCAGACTCTCCCACGCTCCACAGTGCAAATGTGCTCCTGAGTCCTGCACTGCAACAAGGTGCATCCAAAGATTGTCCCTATTCCTCCTCTCGATTTTGGGATTTTTTTGGGCTTGCATGTGGGACGCGATTTGGCTGCACTCAGCAACTGCTTCACCCCAATCACTGACAAACATTAAAATCCCTCTGTCAGAAGGGTCTGGATGAATTCCCGCATTTTACACTCCTCTGCAGGGGAAGCAATAATCCCCTTTATTTCAAAGCTCCTCAGAGCCAGCCTGTGCTGTTTGGGCTTTGCCTGAACAAACAGAGGCTTGGCCACGTCTCCCTCCCTGGAGGATTCCAATCAGCACACCAGGATCATGCCATCCTCATCCCAACACACATCTCAAGGGCTCTGTGTTTGTTAAGAGTTAAGTGAAGTGACAGATTTCCTCAGATCCCTGATGAAATCTTTGTTCTTGTTGAAATGCATTTTTCACGACGCTTTATCATAACAAAATAAAAAAGAAAACTATTTTCCATTTTTCCATCAGTTTGCTGCTCACCCACAGCTGGGCAATGGGATAAGTGTCAGCCATCCTTAAGGAAAGATGGAATGAAGGCTGCAGCCTTGGATATTCACTTTGGATTACAAGCCATGCTGCTGGGTTGGGTTATTCACTGTGCTTCTCTCCAGAATTCCCAGCCAGCCTTTTCCAGCAGGGAGAAAACCCAACCTCTTCCTAATCTACGTGGGTTTAAGCAACGGCATCAAATCTGCACTGGAGCTTTCTGATTTCCAGCCAATTAACCCCAGTTAGACCCTGGGAAGGACTAACACCTCTCCTTGGCTGTTGCCACAGTGTTTGTTACTGAGCCCATGGCAGGAAGGTGGCCATGGCCAGTGAAGGAGTTGCTGATACTCCTCTTATCCCATGGCCACTTATTTCTTAAAAGAATTGGCACCACCGAAGCACTCCATTACTCTGTGGGCACAATTCCAGTCCTCCCAAGTTTTCCTCTCTTCCCCAGCCATGGCAATTGAACTTCCACCCATCTTTCAGACCAGGGAATTCATTTCAGAGCTGTGTTTCTGAATTTCCCTTTCTAACAGAAACCAGAGTGTGTTTTTAGCCACCACCAGAGAACTCCCTGGGAACTGGTGCCAGGAGAAGGCAGCCATGGCAGAAGCTGTTCTCAGCAAGTCTGAAGCTTTGCATGTGCAAAATGCTGCGTCTCTGCACTAAAAACCCACTTAGGAAATCCTAAGGAGCTTCACAGCAAGTCGAAACTTCAATGAATCCTTCATGAAAGTAGGAGGACTCCAAGTTAATGCACTGCCAAACACTTATGGACATGGCAATTCCTGCCAGGATGTTTCAATCTCAACGGCATCTGAGGTTTTCTACCTCCACTCAGACCTGAGGCTTGGAGAGTTTGGGAATGCTGTAATCACGGGCAGGAGCTCAGGGGCCAGCTAGAAGGGCCAGCTGAGAAACTCATCAAACATTAAACATTCACTATGGGCCCTGCTGGCACTGTGAGCTCCTCAAGTGCATCCCTTGGAAGTTGAATTTTGGGCTCCTCGTGATGAAGGGCTGGAGCTTGTCCTGGGAAGGGAACGGAGCTGGGGAAGGGGCTGGAGCCCCAGAAGGGAGCTGGAGGGGCCCAGAACTGGACAGAGCCCTCAAGGTGTGGCTTTGAGCAGCGTGAGAGGAGATGTGGGGCATCTCACACCAGCCCCACCACCCTCTGCTTTTCCCTGGCACCAGTTAAACATCAAAGCCATTGACAACCTCTCTCCAGACCTGCCGTATTCCAGCCCGTTTAACCATCCACGCATCCATCGCATCCCTCCTCAGCCTCCAAGTGCTGCAGGCAACAGTGTCCCCAGCCTGTCTGACCCCAAACCATCCCCACCCGCTGCTCTGCCCTCTTCCTCAGAGCCTCTTCACCCTGCGAGGAACCCAGCACCCAGAGAGAGGACATTCCTCATTTCTGAAACATTCTGCCAACGATTTATTTGGCCCCAAAGCTGCGTTTGCCATCAAATTAATGCTCCTCCAGAAACCTTTGCTTGGCACTGTGGATTTGCAGCAGACTCCGGAGTTTTCATGAGGCTCCAAAGGCAGTTTGGAGACAGTTTTCAAACATGAAGCCTGAGACATCCTCCTCGTAATTAGGCTGTACTCAAACTTCCCTACCAGCTGTGCAGAAAAAGGCCCTTTTCCCATGACTTTCTCTCCCTAACAGTCCATTTTAACGTATTTTAGCACAGTTTCCTTTGGAATTCTCAAAAATATTATATTGGAGATCTCAGCTGGTCTTCCAATTATCAACCCAAGGCGATGAACAGTTTTGCAAGGAGAAGAAATCCCAGCAAACACCACCCAAAGGCATCTCTGACCTGGGCAGACCCAACATCCCCATGGGAGCACTTCTCTTCCATGGACTTCCACGGTTAGTAAGATGCAGTCCAGGACGGTGCAGGGAAATTCAGGCGTTTCTCCTTAGAAGAGATGGAAAAACATGAGAGAGAAGCTAAACTTCAGCCTGGAACCTGCCAAGAAATGCTCAGGTTCCTCCCTCATTTGAAAAATAATGCTAATGATAAAGACAATAATCCTCTTATCACACAGGAGCCGATGTGGTTGTGAGCCAGGCAAAAGGAAGTGGAGTTTGGAAGGCTCCAGCTGCATTTCTGGCCCTGTATGAAAAGTTCCTCACTTGGCCCAGCCAACAAGCAAAATACTTCCAAGCAGACTCCTGGCCCTGCTGAAATCCTTCTCCTTTGAGGAGAGGAGACTGTCAGCTGCCTTGGGAGGGATCTGTTTGTTATCTGAGCATGAAAATGGGCACAAGAACAGGCTCTGGCTGGGTGATAACAGGCTGGGCAGGGGGTAAATGGCTTTTTGTGAGAAGTGTCAGGCACGAGGACGAGCTCGGAAATATCCGTGAGTATCAAATGGTTGTGCACTGTCCAAGGGCTCCCAAAACAGCTCTGGAGCCCAGAGGAAGGAGAGTTTAATGGGTCAGGGGAAACTCCAAAAAGAAGGGTAAGGACCAGACGTGGATCTCCAAATCGTGTTGATGATGCCCGAGGTGAGCATCCCTTGCTGAGGCCGAGAGCATCGGGTGCAGTAAGTCCTAAATCTGAGCTTACCCTTTCACCTTGATTTCCAACCCATTGATGAATGATTTATAATCCAATCCTGAGCACTGAGAAGGAGCTGAAGGTCTTTAAAATCCTCAGGCACCCTGGTGACACCCTGAGGGACGTTGTGTGTGGGGCACAAGGAGAGCACAACAACCTGGGGACGCCTGTGGCCGTAACGGAGAGGGACAGGGATGAACATCAAACCCCTTGACATTTTCCAATAGTTCCAGGATTGGTTTATAAATTAAGGTTATAAAACCTGTTGCATTCCACCTCCAGATGTCTCATCCTTTGCAATTCCCCACAATCCATCATTCTTAATGCTTAGATACCAAGCACGGCTGTTCCTCTCTGCTCCAGCAAGAGAGCGAACAACTGCCCTGGGCTCTTTCTAGAGCTGACGGGTCACAGCTCCAGAGATTCTCACCAAAATCAGCAAAGTAACACCCAAAAAAGCCTTGCCCCATTATTTCGGGCTGCCTCCTTTCCCTGCTGAGGGAAACCTCAGGGAAGCCATGCAGGGTGGAGCTGCAGGTCCTGACTCGGAGATCCCACCGCCTTTCAGAGCCCTGTAGTTCAAGTCACACCATAATGTGATCAAAATATTTAATAACTGCATCTGCTTTAATACTGGCAGTAAAAAGCCCCAATCTTTCACTCCAATCCCTCCCTTCACTCCACTCTTCCCTGCATTTCAGCAAGCACCACAAAACAATCCTCTTGCTAAGCACAGCCATCAATATTTCAATCCCAAATGATGATTTGGAAAGGATGAATGACTTCAAACAAACCCTAACACCTCAATAAATTTCCAGTTGTGCCTAATGTTCTGCACTGAGCTGTGAAGAGCTGCAGCTGCAGAAAACACCATCTGAAGTCCTGTCACAGCCTGCTTTGCTCTGGAGCTCAGAATCCCACTGTCCTCCTGGGCCATGAGCCAGGGTTGGGCTTGGCTTGATGCACAGTTCCTGACAAGAGGAGTTTTCTTTCCCTGAACAGGCAGGATGTGGGATGGAACCACCCCTGAAGGCTCTGAAGCACCACGGTGGTGACAGAGGATTGGATTCTGGGACTGTTTGCATCAGGATAAAACCATGGAGCACTTATGTTAGCAGTGATTCCACCCTGCTGATCCATCTGTACCTGAGACCTGCACCTTTCAACTCTGCAGGTGTTGAAAAGTAAAATGTGATTCTCCTTGTCAGGAGAAATAACAACTGATGGCAAAAAAAACCAAAAAGGCAGCACTCCTCCTTTCAAAAAAAAAAAGGGGGGGGGGGGGGGGATTTGGAAATCAAAAATAACAGGTAAAAATAAACATAATTATTTTTAAAGGCTAAAAACCAGAAGAAAAAGTCCAAGATTTAATTCCTGGAATCGCCTTTTCAAATTCTCAGTAGAACCACTACAATAGAATGATGTAAAAGGCAGCAGCTTAACCCCAAAGCAGGCCTTGTGCCTCTGGAGATCAGAAGTGGTTCTCTGAAGGGTGTTTCTCCTCGCTGACAGAGTCAAAAAGGTGGGGAAAGGATATTTGTGGTTTTGTTTGCCTTGGAAATGCAAAGACATCATCTCAGAGAGCACAGCAATCCTGCCAGCAAATTAGAATTTACTTCATCAAGTGAACTCTGAGGTGAATGAAAGGAAAAAACAAAAACCAACTGGAAAAGCAGGTCCAATACTGCTGAATCCTCAGGGATCCAGGTCTTATTCCCCAGGGCATCCAGTGTTGCACCCCCCGGTCCCTGCAATCGCCTCCTTCCCACTGCAGGTGGCAATTCAGCATTCCTGCACAGACCAAATTTGCCCCACAGAATCCCAGGATCCCTGAGGCTGGAAAAGCCCTCCCAGCCCATGGAGTCCAAGCTGTGCCCGATGCCCACCTTGTCCCCAGCCCAGAGCACTGAGTGCCACCTCCAGCCCTTCCTTGGACACCTCCAGGCATGGGCACTCCAAAGCTCCCTGGGCAGCCCCTGCCAAGGCCTGAGCACCCTTTCCATGCAGAAATTCCTGCTGCTGTCCAAGCTGAGCCTCCCCTGGCCCAGCCTGAGGCCGTTTCCCCTTGTCCTGTCCCTGTTCCCTGGGAGCAGAGCCCGACCCCCCCGGCTGCCCCCTCCTGTCAGGGAGTTGAACCCCCCTGACCTGAGACCCCAGGGATGCAGGGTGGGAGCGAAGGCACTGCCTGTGACCTGCCTGGGGTAAATGATTCTGTGCCAAACAGGAGATCCTGCAGGATGTGACAATCCAGCACATCCCATGGAGTCACTGTGATTGTCCCTCTGTGTGCCAAGGAACAGCTCTGTGCAGAGAGCTGGGGCTTGGATTGGATGTGAGGAAGGAATTGTTCCCTGGGAGGGTGGGCAGGCCCTGGCACAGGGTGCCCAGAGCAGCTGGGGCTGCCCCTGGATCCCTGGCAGTGTCCAAGGCCAGGTTGGACACTGGGGCTTGGAGCAGCCTGGGACAGTGGAAGGTGTCCCTGCCCATGGCAGGGGTGGGATGAGCTGATCTTCAAGGTCCCTTCCAACCCAACCCGTTCTTTAATTCCATGAATCAGCAGCATTAAAACGAGATATTGACTTATTCCAGTGTGTATGAACCAACATTTCAAACCCAGCTGACACCGGAGCTGAAGGAATTAATCCTCCCCTCCCATCATGCTCTGCATCAACAGAGACCCCTCTGCCTTCTTTTCCCTTCTCCTCCCTTTTCCCTGGGGTGCATTGCCTCCAATAAGGATTTTCCTTAGTTTAAAATGTGTATGGTCACGATTAAACCTCTATCACTGGGCAGGATGTGCCCCAGCCCCTTCCCGTCCATTCCCAGCCTTCACAAGGGGTCACAGAGACTGAACTGGGGCTGCTGACACAGTTCATTGCAAAAAGCACGTCAAGCAAAACCTGGCCCTGGCCTCCTCCTCAAGACAAGACAGACAGTTTTCCCTGCTAAAGGGCAGAAGGAATGGACAGTTGGATCCCGTGGAGCATCCCTTCAGTTCCGCTCCAGCGCCTGCCCGTGCACCGTGAGCAGTAAATCCCACTGCTCCCGCTCAGCCGCTTCCCTGGCCGTGCCCTCAAGTGTCCCCAGCACAGCCTGAATTGCAAATCATGGGGTCAAAAAACCAAACACACCAGGCAGACAAGAGGTGGGGCTGTTCCCAGAGCTTTTTTTCCATGCAGGGGACTGAAATCCCACAAAAACCTGGATGGCAGGCTGGGTTCACTCTTGATGGATGAGCCCGGGAGGTCTCATCGTCCAGAGAGCTCCTGTGGGCACTGTGGGGATCCCCACACTCTGCAGATTCTCACATCAAGGCCCCCGGGAACCCTTTCCATGCCTGCCCACGGAATTTTTTCATTCCTAGGATTCAAGGCTGTGTGTGTAAGTGAGAACTTCCCCCCAGAATCCACCCCTAAAGCTCGATCCTGCCTCCAAGGTGACTCCAAACATCCCTCGCCAGCTCTCCTGACTCCTTCCAAGGCCTCGGAGGAACTGCAGTTTGCACCATGGACCAGAACCTGCAGCCTCTTTTCATTAAAAGAAGCTTTTTACATCGAGGAAGCTATTTTTGGGGAGGAAAAAACACAATATTTACTCTTTCAAGGTGTTTAGGTCTTAAAACTTATGATTTCACAGGAAATTCTTGCCATAGCACAAGGCTTTTCCCCATCTTTTATTCCCTGACAAATTTATTTAATAAATAGTTGTTTCCTTAACTGAAATATTCTGATTTTAATTAAATGGAATGGCTTTTAGGACTGGCTTGAGAAAGAAATCATTGTGAGGCTGGAACATTGAACATTGCAGTGAGAGGTGCAGTGGAGTTTAGCACAGCCGTGACCTCACTGCCCTCATGTAAGGACAAATATATCCAGTTACACACCAAGAAGCACAATTTGGGCTAAAAACTTCTGATGAATTCCACCAAAACCCCCTGTACCATCAGGAGTTACTAAACCTACACCACAAAATCACATTTCCCTTTTCACTGCTGGCTGCTCTGGGAACTGCCTCGGTCTGACATTGGTTTAGTCACACAATGAGCTACCAAAAATCTGTGTGTCCAAGGGAATCACTGCTGGGATTTGCCTTGCAAGTGCACACAGGGATCAAAAACCAGACAGCTTTTCCAGCCCCTCCTCGGAGCAGGTGCTGCCGGGAATTCGGGCGGCTCTTGATCCTGTCAGGGATCAGCTGCTGGTTTGGGAAGGGAGACACAGAGTGGTTCCTCAGGAAAACGAGGAAAAAGAGGAAATTCACTTGCTGCTTGCTCCAGAAGAGTTCTTTTATGTCAGCCAAAGGAGTTATTCCAACTTTTCTTAGTCTGCTACTCCTCGGAGCAAGGCGCGATACAGCATTCTGGCCCAGAACATGTTGGGAAGGCACTCCCCGATTTCTTAGCCAGGAAATGGATTTTTCCTGGGTTTATGGTTTTCTCCTGGCCTTCAGAAGAAAGGATTGGACAGCCAAGGGTGGCCCTAGGGAGCAGCAGCTGCCCTGTGCCAGCGGGATGATCCTGCTGGGGGAAACCCCGGCAAACCCACAACGCTGCTGGGGTGACATTCCCAGGGAGCCCTGGAAATCCAGCTGGATTTTCAGCAGGATAAAAGAGAATAAATAAAAATAAATAAATGAACAGCCTCGTTTCACCCCCAAAAGCTTAATTTCTGCTGTGCTTTGCTCACACATGAAAATCTGCTGTTGGAGACGGTGATAATTATGCTACTGGGATAATGGCACAATTAGAGAGGGAATTTTTAGACCATTATCAGCAGGAAAAAATCCTGTCCAACCCCACGGACTTTTCTGTGGGCAGCCACCATTCAAAGATTTCTTTTTATTCCATTTATTTCTTAACAAGAGCATTTGCATTCATGCATTAACACAGGAAAGGAAAAAAAAATAAAACAAACCCCCAAAAAGCAAAGAGCAAAGACAACAATTGACAAGCTCCTTCTCTTCAGGATTTATCCTGTTTTTCCTTAGAAACGTTTTGAAGGAAAGCATCTTTAGAAATGAGCTCTTAATGTAGCAAATGGGATTTTAAAATGAGCATTTAATGTAGCAAATGGGATCTGAAAATGAGCATTTAATGTTCCATATGGGATTTTAGCTGAGTTTGAGACAGCTAAAGATGCCCAGAGCCCAAGTGGAAGACCCAGTGGGAAGCAACATTTTTTAAGGACTTTCCTACAGGTGCTCCAAGTGGACAAAATACTTTTCCTAAATTCAAACGGTAAGATTTTAAAAAATAAATATTTATTTGCTTGCCTTAGGCCTTTCCAATGAGCCCCAGGTTGTGTTCAAGCAGCTCAGCCACTGCGAGGGAACACTCCTTGGTTTCCTCCTCACATTGTTTGCTTTAAAATTAAAGCTGGGCAGGCTCTGCAGGACCTGAATCCAAATTAATCTCGACAATCTTCTGGAAAATCTCTATTAAAGCTTGGAGCTTAAAAGCTTAATGTGAGCACGGGGGCTGCTCCAGCAGCTCCCACCCCGGAGCTGATCCCACACTCACTCCTGCCTTTGTGGAAAGGCTTGTTAATGCTGGAATTGATGGGGTCTAAACCCCTAAAATAAAGCAGCAGGCTCTGTTTGCTCTCCTTCGTTGGTAATCATCAATGGAGACACCTGGAAAAAGCTCGGCTTTGCTGGCCACACTTTCCCAGCCATGGGACATGTCCATGGAGCTCCCAGCCCTCTCCAGGGAAAGCCTCACCTCAGCAGAGGCTGGGAAGCCTGGCCAAGCACCTGAGCTTTGTTATTTCACGGGTACTATTGCCACTCCTGACTGAAAGGAGCCCAGGGGAATTCCAGCCCACAGGGAGAGGCTGGGAGCTAGGATCTCCACCCGGCCGAGGACTGGTGGGGTGAGCTGGGCAGGACTCTGCTCCCAGATCAAATCCCAGCTTGGATTAATGCCCTGGCTCTGGCTGAGCTGCACTACAGCCACCCTCATCCCAGGGCATCAATCCCATGGGATCACCTTCCTGCTTCCACTTCCCGGGAGATCAGGCTGTGTTCACCCCCTGCTCCCAGGGAACGAGGGCAAGAAGAACAGGCTCAGGCTGTGCCAGGGGAGGTTCACATGGGCTATTGGGAACAATTCTTCCAGGAAAGGCTGGCCAGGTGTTGGAAGGGGCTGTCCAGGGGCGTGGTGGAGTCCCCAGTGGGGACTTAAAAATTTAAATTTAATTTATTAAATTTAAAGCTGTGTGGGTGTGGCACTTGGGGACATGGTCAGTGGTGGCCTCAGCAGTGCTGGGGAATGGTTGGGCTCAATGATCTCCAACCCAAAAGCTCCTGTGAATCACGTCTCTGTTATTTTTACATATATATATTTACATTACATATGGTATATAACACACATTTTAAGTACCATCTATTTGTATAAACTAATATTTTGTTACTAATGGCATCACTAACATTTAGTATTAATAATTTTGTTGTTATTATTATTTCCTTTTCCCTTGGTCCCTTTTTTCTCCAATACTAATTGGGCCAAGCCTGGTATAGGAACATCTTCATAATGTCTGAGCAGCACTGGGATGGCTGAAAGCATCACAGGGACCTGGGCCTTCCCTGTCCCTACAATTTGGGGACATTTCTTTCCCTTCGGGATCATTTTGGTGACATGAAACACCACCAGTTCCTCACTGCTGTGGCGCCGGATTCCATGGAATCATTTTCATGGGATGGTTTGGGTGGGAAGGGACCTCAAAGCCCACCCAGTGCCACCCCTGCCATGGGCAGGGACACCTTCCACTGTCCCAGGCTGCTCCAAGCCCCAGTGTCCAGCCCAGCCTTGGACACTGCCAGGGATCCAGGGGCAGCCCCAGCTGCTCTGGGCACCCTGTGCCAGGGCCTGCCCACCCTCCCAGGGAACAATTCCTTCCCAATATCCCATCCATTCCTGCCCTCTGGCACTGGGAAGCCATTCCCTGAGTCCTGTCCCTCCAGCCCTTGTCCCCAGTCCCTCTCCAGCTCTCCTGGAGCCCCTTTAGGCCCTGCAAGGGGCTCTGAGCTCCCCCTGGAGCCTTCTCTTCTCCAGGTGAGCACCCCCAGCTCTCTCAATAATAGGGATTATTCATTATTGAACCTCTCCAAAGCTTAAATCTCTGAAGGAACTGAAGGAACCTTTGGGAAAATCAAGTTTAATGAGCAAAAGATTTGTTTTTCTGTCTTTATGTTTATGTTGCTCATCCAACTTTCGTTTTACAGCAACCTGAACCTTTTCTTCTCTAGAAACTCCCATGTTGCTTTAGAAGCACAAGAACACACTCTGAATGGATCTGAACAAGTTTAAACCCCAGGTTTTTCCCTTGAAAGGGTGTGTTTCTGTAAAAACGTGTCTTTTCTGCCACACTCTGAATGATTCACATGAACGCTTGTCTCTCACCCCCTGGCTCTGGGACTCTTTGCCAATGAATAACTCACAACAGGAATGAAACTCCCCCACAGCAAAGCTCCCCCTCCTCTCAGGAGGACGGGCAAACAGCAAAGAAAAATCATCAGAATAACAGTAATAATAATAATAATTAAAACCAGAAGAGACAAGAAGAAAACAAATCAAATACTTCACTCACAAAAAAAATAAAATAAAAAAAAAGGCAAGAGAGGACGGCAGTTTCATGGGATTTTTGGATAAATAAACAAGTGCCATACCTTTTTAAAAATTCCATATACTCAGTATGCTTGATGAGGCCAGTCCTCATCATTATTGTTTGAAAACATTGCCGATCAATAGCCCAAAGTTTCACATTTACGAGAGCTGGAAAAAAAACAAGACAAGGGGAAAACGAGATTAGCAAAAACTGTCCAAATTCCTGTTGTGAACTGCGGAGGGAAACGATGGCATTGGGGAAAAGTGCGGGAACGGGGAACGCTGCCAACCGGGAAAGCCAGCCGCTGGCCAACGGACCAAGCATGCACGGGAAGGACCGGGGCAAGCCTGGCTTGGGAGCTGGGGGCTGGGGGAAACATGGCCTGGAAGCAGCTGAGACAGGAGGAGAAATCAAGGAAGGCTGGAGGCGAGCGAGGATTCGGGGTCAGTTCGCTGCAACCTGTGCGATTTCGGGACATTTATTGTGTTACCCAGCAAAATCCATTGAGGTTTCACCCTGCTCCCAAATCAGACAACAATTCCTCCTTGAGCTCAAGGAAATTTCCAGCCCCAAGCCCTGTTACACCCTGATAATGAAACAGCTCCCAGCTGGGGAGGTTTTGAGTCATTCTTTTCCAGCTTTAGTTTCCAGGTCCCTGCTGAATTCCAAGACTTCTGAGTTACACACCGAACATCACGTGCCATTCTTCAGAGGCAAAGCTGCATTGCAAAAACAGGGGAAAGCAGCGCATAAGGGAGAGAAAAGAACCCCGAAAGGTCCAGTTTTCATCTCAGCTGTGGCTTAGACATTTGCATTACCCATAAATGCTTGAGCATGTACAGTTTATAACAGGGCTTCTCCTTAGAGAAACAGTTTGATTAAAGCTACTCCCAAGACCTCTACACTTGTATTAATTGCTTTTTTTGTCAGAGAGTAAATGCAATAAATTCCATCCCCACGCCCCCATTTGACTGCAGGAAACAGCACAGAGCAAAGACACTTTCAGCAAAATATTTACAAATATTCTCACTGATAAGATCCACGAAATGAATGTGCTTTGATTTGCTGGTCCTTCAGCTCCCAAACCTCCTCCTTAATGAGTTTTTATCCCTAACTGCATTTGCAGGATGGAAAACCTTCCAAGTGCAAACTCAAAGATTGCCTCTTGAATTGCACGGCAGAAGAGCCTTTAAAGCATCTTCTTGTTTTCAACTCAGAAACTTATCTTTTGGAGAAGCATTTTTAGTTTTATAATCAAAGCTACACCTCCAGGCATGGGGACTGCAAACCTCCCTGGGCAGTTCCAAGGCCTGAGCACCCTTTCCATGCAGAAATTCCTGCTGCTGTCCAAGCTGAGCCTCCCCTGGCCCAGCCTGAGGCTGTTTCCCCTTGTCCTGTCCCTGTTCCCTGGGAGCAGAGCCCGACCCCCTCCCAGCTGCCCCCTCCTGTCAGGGAGCTGTGGAGAAGTGGAACTCGCTCATTTTACACATAACACCCTGTTATATCCTATATATCTAATAAATCCATCCCTACACCCCCTAATCATACCCGCCAGCCCCTCCTCTAAGGTTCAGGCAGCTCAGGCACTGAGTGAAGAGCAGACAGCGCACTTCTGGATTAATTAAACCACTAATCACACCTTACGTTCCCATTTACCCTGCCTCAGTGCTAAACACATGCTTTACTGAAGGCTAATCAGGGGAGAGATTTAAATGTCAGTAGGACCC
The DNA here is from genome assembly GCF_041296385.1 of Aphelocoma coerulescens. Taxonomy (NCBI): domain Eukaryota; kingdom Metazoa; phylum Chordata; class Aves; order Passeriformes; family Corvidae; genus Aphelocoma; species Aphelocoma coerulescens. The sequence continues at coordinate 1,967,164 of NC_091020.1, forward strand.
TTCTAATCAGCACGAGCATCATCTCCTGTGGTGCTGAAACCCCCCTGTCAGCGGGGGAATTCTGTGGGATTTGATGCCATTAAAGACCTCAAAGTTATATATTTAGGAGTGCCCTGAGATGAAAAATATCCATGGGATGCATCCCACAAATCAACACTGGGACATCCACTGGGAGTTAAGAGTTAGAACAGGCACAGAGATTTCCTGGTCCATCCCTTTCCATAGAGCCTGTGTTGGAGGCTGGAGGTAAAATATAAAATACCCCATTCCCCGAGTGCAGGAGGCACAACAGAAAGGAACAGGAGGAATAAAGTTATGGCAGCAGATGTGTCTGCAACAGGAGTTTCCTTACTTGCTAATCTAAAACATCACCCTGCAAGCAGAGCAGCGATGCTACAATTCAAGTTTATTGCCTCTTTTGCACTTTCCCCCAGCAAAATGCCACAGCTGGGGCTCCCTTTGATCTTTGGGACAGCACAGAACAAAATCACCGCTTGTGCAAAAGCCACCAGGAGTTGGGGAGTTTGGACGGGGATGCCCAAACCTGGGATTTCTGTGTGGCTGCAGTTGTAGGAGCTCTCCAGGTGAGGATTTTGGGCACTGCAGGATATTTGAATTGCACATTAAAACAACAGATTGATGGGAATGATGATTTATGATGATTTATGAGAGATTTCTGCTGTGGTTCGAGGGCTGAAGACAAAGCAAGTGCTGCTGGAGAAACAGGGAAGAGCTGAGGCAGAAGAATCAGCATTTCCTGAGTCAGAACTGGATGGGGGCGGAGATGTTATCCTTAAAGCTTAAATTTGAAATGCTTGCCATGGTTGAGCCCTAATTTCTGATTCAAGCTGCCTGAAATTATCCAAATCAATGATTTCAGTCAATGAGTCAAACCCCTCTCTCCACCAACATCCCTGATTAAAGCAAATCAAAAAACTCAATAAACAATTTTGAACTCCTTTTCCAAAAAGTACTTTTCCCAAACTTTTCTTCCTGCTGATTTACCTGGGAACCCATGAAAATAGATCCCAGTTTAAAGGTGTGAACAGAGGGCTGCAGAGTCCAGCCCAAAGCCTGGGATGTGTCTGTGGTTTATCCATGTCCAGAGCCTTCTCTTCTCCAGGATGAACAGCCCTAAATCTTTAAACAACAGGGATTATTCGTGATTTAACCTCTCTAGGCTTTAATTCCCTTTGTTTTCCATACCTCCAAGCCTGCTGAAGGAGCAAGTTTGGGTTGTTTTGTTCCTTTTTCCCTTGTGGACCCAGTGGCTGAAGATCATCAGCTCCTTTTTCCTTTCCTCACATTCACAGGCAGTAAAACAAGGGGGGAAATGCAAAGCCTTTAATTTAATAGTTACAGAAGAGCAACAAAAATGCTGTTTATGTTATTTAATATGACCTATTTCATGTTAGATAGGTGGGGAAGTGCTGAATATTCAAAAATCCTTGGACTCGGAGCAGCCAGCAGAGGCACTATTTCCGAAACGCAGTGCAATATTCACACGGCCCCGCAGTCTCTGAGCCTCTTCCCGAGCTTTTATGTGCTCACTGAAGCCTTCCCAAGTTTTCTCAAGGATCACCAGGCGAATCACCCTCAGCCCAAGTGCTGCTGGCAGCGTTCTCAGACCTGAAAATTAAGATTCCCTTGCACCCCAAGCTGGAATTCGTCAGCTCCCTTTGGCCTTGGGGCTATTTTATCCCGATAATTGTTTGTTTCTCTGCCCTCAGGCGAAGAAACAGCCGCAGCTTTGTGTCCTCGGGGCTTTTTGGGCAGACAAAACATCAAATTTCCACTCCTGTTTAACCATCCTCCCACCTGAGTTGGGTTTTTGTTGTGGAAATATTGTGGGAATTCCCACGGGGGAAAACACAGCCATTTCCAGCTATTTCTGCTCCCTGCTGTTTAAGGTATGAAATGATGATGATGAAAAGCACATTTAACCAAACAGGAGGAGCACATGGAATTGTTTTATCCCGCCATACACACCGGGAATCATGAGGGAGGCTCCAGCAGACTCCAGGACACAGTGTGGAGTGATGGAGAGGATGCATCCAGTGGCTGGAGCAGGAATAAATTCCTTTATTCCCCGATGTTTCCGTCCCAGGTTTCTAACAGCAGCACTGGGACAAGGATGATCCATCCTGATATCCCATTTTCCAGCAGGTCCTTTCCCATTATTCCCCAGGGAGGCTTTATCAGTAAGAAGGATTAACTTTAGTTTTTCCCGAGGATAAATGCAGAGCCAGAGAAAACCTCCCAGTGCCAGAGGGCAGGGATGGATGGGATACTGGGAAGGAATTGTTCCCTGGCAGGGTGGGCAGGCCCTGGCACAGGGTGCCCAGAGCAGCTGGGGCTGCCCCTGGATCCCTGGCAGTGTCCAAAGCCCCTGGATCCCTGGAATGTTTGGGCTGCCTGTTCAATCGCTGGTCTCAGAGGTGACAAATAATAAATCCAGGTTTTGTGAGGAGGAAAGGAAGCAGGAAGGACATGAGACCTCCAGGGAGCTCTGCTTTCACTCCAACCAGCTCCAGAAACCCCAAGATTCCACGGAAGCATGTAAGGTTTGCTTAGGAACGACAAATGCCTGGGTAAGGTCAGATACGACCAAGGAAAGAAGCGGAAGGAAATTGTTATTACCAAACTCTGCTCCTGGAGTGTTAAATCTAAATCTAAATCTAAATCTAAATCTAAATATAAATATAAATCTATTTAAAAGGCCCCTGAAGCTATTAAATTGAACAGTGTTAAACAGATCTGACAACATCTATCAGCCAGTGCTAAGCACAATCAGCTGGAGCAGGTACTGTGTAGGATCCTCGGATTTTTCTTGGAGTAATCCAACCTCCTGTCCCAACATTTCACAGAAAACTCCTGAGGAATTATTCAGGAATAACCTCAGTGGGGTGCTCTGATCAGCTGAAGGCCCCTGATTCCACTGGCATTTGTTTTTCTCTTACATCATTCCTAATCTCTGCTGTCTCCCCCAAATCTCCCCATCCTCTTCCGCAGCCTCGTAACTCCTCAGTCTTAATGAGAAGTGGTGGCAGGGATTACTTAAGAGAGTGTTCAATTACACCAGGTATTTTCCTAGGAATTTCAAACCACTTGTACTACAAGCCCTGCTAATTGCCTGTCCTGATTTGCTCTTCTCAGACTGTTATTTTCCATAACCTTTCCATGTCACCTCGTTCCTCCCGGCTGTACCAACAGAGCTCTGCTCCTCTCACATTCCTACAACACAGAGGCTTTTCCAGGTTTTTAATTAACCCTTGTACGAGCACAAGCTCCCAGACTACTTCAGAAATCTTCTTTGCTTCAGTCCTGAACACTGAAAGCTGAAATAATTCAGGAAGAACAAGCTGGAAGCCACAAAGAAATACTCCCAAATCCTATCTGGTGTGTGAGGGGGGATGGATGGAAAGCCAGAAAGGCTCTCGGGCAGGTCAGAATCTCAAATTAAAGAACTCACTTAGTTCACTGGATGCAAGATGGGGTGAGGGAAAATGTCTCCAGTTATTTGGGGAAAGAAAAGGGGATAACAACCCGAATCTCTCCTGGCAGGTGGAGATTCAGCCTGGGATAAATCGGCTCACTGGCATGCCAGGGTCATGGAAGCAGTACCAGGAAAGAGGAATGAGGAAAGGAATCAATTCACATTTCAAAGAGACCACAAATCAGTCCAAGGAGCCCCGATCCCAAGGAAAATTAATATTCCCAATTAAAGGAGGGATTTTAACACAGCCCTGGGTTGGAAGGGTGGGTGTTGATAAATGGAGAAGTTGATGTGGGAGGCCATTGAATAGGGAACAGGAAAAACAGCACTAAAAAGGCAACTGAAAAATAGCTCAGAGAGAATCCCAGCAAGGAAACCAGAGTCCTGGAATGCAGGTGGGGTTCTGGGATCTGGGAAGGCAGGAATTGCTCTGGCCCTTGCACAGAAGGAAAGGCAGGAATAATTACAGGGGACTTTGTGGTAGTGGGGGAAAAACAAGGTCCTGAAAGCAACCAGAAATTCCAGGTGGCAGTAGCTGAGGGGCCGGAATCTGAGCAGGAACAGTGGCCAGAGCCTCATGGAAGGTTCTGGGAAGATGATACAAATTTCTGCAAGTTGCTTGGTTCCTTGTGAATCAAAGAATCCCAGAATGGTTTGGGTGGGAAGGGACCTCAAAGCCCATCCAGTCCCACACAGGGACACCTTCCACTGTCCCAGGCTGCTCCAAGCCCCAATGTCCAGCCTGGCCTTGGACACTGCCAGGGATCCAGGGGCAGCCCCAGCTGCTCTGGGCACCCTGTGCCAGGGCCTGCCCACCCTCCCAGGGAACAATTCCTTCCCAGTATCCCATCCATCCCTGCCCTCTGGCACTGGGAAGCCATTCCCTGTGTCCTGTCCCTCCATGCCTTGTCCCCAGTCCCTCTCCAGCTCTCCTGGAGCCCCTTTAGGCCCTGCAAGGGGCTCTGAGCTCTCCCTGGAGCCTTCTCCTCTCCAGGTGAGCACCCCCAGCTCTCCCAGCCTGGCTCCAGAGCAGAGGGGCTCCAGCCCTGGAGCATCTCCATGGCCTCCTCTGGATTCATTCCAACACCTCCATGTCCTCCTTGTTCTGAGGACCCCACAGCAGGGCTGCCCCAAGTGGTGAGACCCTTTCCTCTGTCCTTACCCCAGGGTGTCTCACAGAGCTCCACAACAGATCCTGAAACCAAAGGATCTAAAATATCCAGGGCACCCTCACCCACTGATTTTTCCCTAAGGAAATCTGTTCCCAGCTCTGAGTTATCCAGAAGGGGGTTGGAAGGAAAACACTTCTTTTAAGAGCTGCTCACATGCAGCAAAACTACTGATAATTTCTCCAAAGTAACAAGCCAGTGTTTTAATGCCTTTTCCCCCCTTCATCTCCTGGTGCTCCTGGACTATTTAGCTACAGAAGTGGCTCCAGTGGATAAAGCTCAGTGGAGCATGGAGAGCAGCAGGAAGCCAGGTGGAAATCCATTTTCCCAGCCAGACACTCTCATTTATAATTCTGCACCGCTGGATGCTCTAATTCATGAGTAACAACCATGAGAATGAGGAAAGTGCCATAAATACCCGCACTGGGTGCAAATAATTGACCTGGGACGCCTCTCCAGCATGGTGGGGTTTAGTTATTGAAAAGTTTAATTAAAATGGCACTTGGAATAGAGGAGGAGAGGGAGAAGAAGAAGGAGGAGCAGAAAGAGCAGAAGTAGGAGAAGCAGAATCAGCATCAGTAAAAGCAACAGAAGCAGAAGAAGCAGAAGAAAAAAGCAGAAGAGAAGATGCAGAAGAAGAAGCAGAAGCAGCAGCAGAAGAGAAAGAAGAAGAAGAAGAAGAAGAAGAAGAAGAAGAAGAAGAAGAAGAAGAGGCAGCAGAAGGAGAAGAGGCAGAAGCAGCAGAGGCAGAAAAAACAGAAGCAGCAGGAAAAGCTGCTGAAGCAGAACAGAAGCAATAGGAGAAGCAGAAAGAGAAGGAGAAGAAGCAGAAGAAGAAGCAGAAGGAAAAGAGTCAGAAACAGAAGAAGAAAGAGCAGAAAAAGCAGAAGTAGAAAAAGTAGAAGCAGCAGCAGCAGAAAAAGCAGAAGAAAAAGAACAGAGGATGCAGGAGAAGAAGAGGAAGCAGCAGCAGCAGGAGAGGAAGCAGGAGAAGAAGAAGAAAGCAGAAAAAGCGGGAGAAGCAGAAGGAGAAGCAGTAGAAGAATAAGCAGAAGCAGAAAAAGTAGCAGAAGCAGCAGAAGAAGAAGAAGAAGCAGAAAAAGAAGCAGGAGAAGAAGCAGAAAAAGCAGAAAAAGTAGCAGAAGCAGCAGCAGGAGAAGCAGAAGAAGAAGAAGAAACAGAAGCAGCAGGAGAAGAAGCAGGAGAAGAAGCAGAAGAAGAAGCAGCAGGAGAAGCAGAAGCAGCAGCAGCAGGAGAAGCAGAAGCAGAAGAAGAAGAAGAAGAAGAAGAAGCAGAAGAAGCAGAAGCAGCAGGAAGAGAAGAAGCAGGAGGAAAAGAAGCAGAAGCAGCAGCAGGAGGAGAAGAAGCAGAAGCAGAAGCAGCAGAAGAAGCAGAAGCAGAAGCAGCAGCAGCAGGAGAAGCAGAAGCAGAAGAAGCAGAAGAAGCAGAAGCAGCAGAAGCAGCAGCAGCAGGAGAAGCAGAAGAAGAAGCAGAAGAAGCAGAAGCAGCAGGAGGAGAAGAAGCAGAAGAAGCAGCAGCAGCAGGAGAAGAAGCAGAAGCAGAAGAAGCAGCAGCAGCAGGAAAGAAGCAGAAGCAGCAGAAGCAGCAGAAGCAGCAGAAGCAGCAGCAGGAGAAGAAGAAGCAGCAGCAGCAGCAGCAGCAGTAGAAGTGCACTTTGTTTTCCGTACATAACCGGTCCCAAACATGCCGGTGCTAATCCCAACCCTGAGCTGCCTCCCCACAGCTCCGAGCACAGCGAGTTTCCTGCTGGAGCTGACGGGATCCCCAGGCTGCCCCTCCCTCCGTCCGCAGGGATCCTCTCCTGCAGTGCGGCCACCCCTGGGCTGGCCCTGCGGAGCAGCGCCCCGCACACTCAGCTCCACAGCTCCCAAAGGGAAGCCGTCACCTCTGCTTTTGGAGCGGCTCTGGAGCTTTTACAGAGGGGGTTTGCCGAGTTTCTGAGCTTCTTTTCTACTTCAACTGCATGGCTTGAAGTTATTCCACTGCTGAAGCTCTGAGCTGCCCCCTGGGCTTTGGATGGGACAAGATTAAAATGTACTCTGAAGTGATGGCCCCAAAAATGCTAGAATACAAAGGGAAAGCCAAACTGCAGCTGTCTGGGTGTAAGGCAACGGGAAGGATCTCTTTTTACAGGATATTTTGAGCAGAATGATTCTGCTGAGCAAAAGGACACTCAGAGAAATGAGTTTTGGACTGAGTAACAGAAAACAAAGCGGTGAAATGAATTCTTCTGGAACTGTGCAACTGGTGAAGATGAACCCCACAATCCCCTCCGCAGAAATGACAGGGAGAGCATGGAAATAATCACAACACTGAGATGCTTGTACATCCCAGGGAAAATTCCTTGTCCCTTGTCCGAGAGGCTCCAGGGATGGGGCTCCCCTTCTCCAGCTGGGATTTGGTTTCACCAGGAAAAAGACATTGAGGAAAAGGGACACAGGGAAAAGCCACCAGCCCTTCAGAGGCTGCAAGGAAAATAATTTAACAACAAAGCCGTGGCATGTTTTAAACCCAACTATTCAAATTCTTAGTGCCACTTTTCTCCTTGGCCTTCTATTTCCTCTCCGAGCCCGAAATGTTGTTTAAATCAAAATTCACCCAAATTTCTAAGAGCTGCTCACATAAACCAGATTTAGATTAGCTATGAGGGAGAAATTGTTCCCTGGGAGGGTGGGCAGGCCCTGGCACAGGGTGCCCAGAGCAGCTGGGGCTGCCCCTGGATCCCTGGCAGTGCCCAAGGCCAGGCTGGACATTAGGGCTGGGAGCAGCCTGGGACAGTGGGAGGTGTCCCTGCCCATGGCAGGGGTGGAACTGGGTGGGATTTAAGCTCCCAACACAAACCAGTCTGGAATGAACTTCAGCACAACTTGTTGGAGCACAGCAGCAGGAGCGATGGTTTTGTCACCTTGCCCCACACCCAGCTGCACATCTCCTGCACAGCGCTGCCCCTCACCCTGCAGTGCAGCAGGAAACAGAACCACTCCATTGCTGCCATCTGCAAACAAAGCCGAACTTCCAGCTTTGAGCTGCAATCCCAATGTTTGGAGAAATCCTGAGCAGTTAAACTGGGGCTTGGCAGCGCACCGGGAACGTGAAGCAGCTCAAAACCCCAACAACACAAACGCTCCTCTCTGTGTGATTGGAAAGAGGCACTTTGCTAAATGAACTTTGCAGTAATTCCACGTCTTGACTCTTTTCTCATTTCCCAAGAGCAGCATTCCCTACACAATGATTAAATAACCCATGCCTAGATTTTTCTCTCCTGAGCACTCCCTGTTTTCCACACTGGATAGAAACCTGTCCCATGTGGTAAAATCCCTGTGCTGTTATCCCTGGGTAAGAAAGGTCTGTCCTAGAGGTTTTGCTGTGCCAAAATAGCACAGAGGAGGTGCAGAGCAGGGGCTGCAGTAATCCCCTGCCACATCCCCTGCCCAGGGTTTGTGTGTGCCCTTGGGAAAAGCTGGGGTTTGGGGGACTTAATCTATCAAACAAATCCCAAATCCAAGGAGATCCCATCTCCACAGGACATCTGGGGTATCAAGATCATCACAGAATCCCAGAATGAATCCCAGAATCTTAAAGCCCATACAGTCCCACCCCTGCCATGGGCAGGGACACCTTCCACTATCCCAGGCTCCAAGCCCCAATGTCCAGCCTGGCCTTGGACACTGCCAGAGATCCAGGGGCAGCCCCAGCTGCTCTGGGCACCCTGTGCCAGGGCCTGCCCACCCTGCCAGGGAACAATTCCTTCCCAATATCCCATCCAGCCCTGCCCCTCTGGCACTGGGAAGCCATTCCCTGTGTCCTGGCACTTAGCGTGGATTTTTGGTGCAGGCTGTGCATGTCACTGAAAGGTTCTGCCACTTCCACTAAATCCCCTCGCTCTGGCTCCTTCTCCATGTGCCCATTCCAACAGCACATTTGCTCTAACAAGCAATCCCATTCAGGAGTTTGTATTCCATTTTATGAAAATCCAGAGTTAACATTTTGGGATGTAATTCCTCAACAAATCACTGTCTCCCTGATAAACTCATAATTCCAGTCAAAGGCTCAGCTTCCTTCAGAAAAACGGGATTTGGGAAGAGCTGGAGTCCAGCCCTGAGCATCCACACTCAGATCCCAAAGCATTCCCTGTTACAACAGACACCTGACACCTGCAATCACCTCTAAAATGTCCTTCCAGGGGATTATTTCCTCCCCATGCCCAGACTTCCCAGGGATAACTGCAATGAGATCCTTCTGCTGATCCTTCCTCCGGTGCTGGTTTAAATTTGGTTATTCCCACCGGGATTCTCCTGTGCCTCCCTGGCTGTCTCTGACAGAGCACCTCCAGGACCTCCAGGACCTCTCCTCCCAAGCAAAGTGGTGCTGTGGGAGTGCAGCCCACCAGCAAGGCTTTATCCCTGTGGATAAAATCGGAGGAAGTTGAAGGAAATCAAAAACGGGCAGCATGCACTGGTTGTGTGCTGGCTTGGGCAAAAGAAGGGGGTGCTTCCAAATCCAGCTGCACTGGACAACTGGGAGGAAATAGCAGGAATCTCCTCTCCAGTGAATCTTTTCTCCCTCTCCACTGCTAATTACAAAAACAAAAGCCCAAAGATTAAATCATTCAAAATAACCTGGACAGGTCCAGGGGACACAGGCTCCTCCAGGGCTTCTCCTGCCCACCACCATTCCCTGGCATCAGATATACTGGGATGTACATCATGGAATGGTTTAGATTGGAGGGGATCTTAAATCCCATCCCACCCCTCCATGGGCAGGGACAGCTTCCACTATCCCAGGCTGCTCCAAGCCCCGTCCAGCCCAGCCTTGGACACTGCCAGCTTAGAGGTCTTTTCCAGCCTGAAGGATTCTACAATTCTAATTCAATTCTGCTCCTGTGTAGCCTCAATATCGTGGCAGAGTTGACATCCAGCTGTGGTTTAGCCCCCTGGTTTTTCTTCCCAACTCTGTGCCTACCTCTTCCTGGAATGAGCTGACCTCTGGGATTGTCCTTGCTCCTGCACTTGGAGACCTGTGAAACCCCACAGGCTGCACAGAGAGCAGGAGCAGCAGCAGTTCCTGAGGAGCAGGGAAAGGGAAAAGGGCAATTTTAAAATATCCCAGGAGGGAACTGTTCAGACACCCTGGGGTGGCACAGGCATGATCCTGTCACTGCAGAGCCTTTTTGAGGTGTCTGCTCCAGAAGTCAGCATGGAAAGACCTTGTAGGGTGGCAGGAGCGGGTCTGGATCCAGCAGCACTTGGATCATACGTGGTGGGAGCTCTGGGAGGTGTTTCTCCACAAAAATCAAACTGGTTGGTGTGGGGCAAATCCTCTGTGCTGTGGCAAAGCAACACGGGGCCAGTGGGGACAAGCAGGACACTGGGAGGCACACGGGATCCTAAATTAATAGGATCAGGAATCACTAAGGATGGAGAAGACCTCAAGGACCATTGAGTCCAACCATGAACCTACATCCACCACTAAATCAACCACTAAACAGAATCACTGGCAGTGCAAAAGGCACAAAGCTTGCTGGAATCCAGCTGTTTACGGGCAGGAAGAGCAAAAAAAAAGGATAAATATCCGGAATTTCTCTGCAGAGGGTAAGGGAGATATCAAGAAATTAGGGCGCCATTTGTTGCAGTGGGCTTCTGCCATGCACTGCTCCCAGGGCTGGGAAAACAGGACCAGCCCCAGGGTGCACAGAAAGAATTGGAAATTCCTTTTTTCACCTGATTTGTCTCCTCTGGGAGATGAATTCCCCCCAGAATGCTGGGGTGGGCTCAGTCCCCATGCCACGGCAGCACAGGGAGGTTTCCACCTTTATTCCCACAACACATCCAAAGGCACCACCGAGGCTGCCAGAGCTCCAGGAGTGTTCGGACACTGCTCCCAGGGATGCACAGGGGGGGTTGTTGGGGTGTCTGTGCAGGGCCAGGAGCTGGATCCATGATCCCTGTGGGTCCCTTCCAGCTCAGATACTCAGATCCCACCAGCCTGCCTGGAAGAGGAGATCCCAATCCTTCCCTCAGAGACAGGAGCACATGAGCTTGAGGAAAAACGCTGCCCCGTTGTCCTGAGCCCCCAGAGCTTGCTCCTCAAACCACCCCATCAGCAGCGCAGGTGGAGGCTGGGTTCCTCTGGCTGGCAGAGTGTTTAATGGGATTCATGAGGAGCTGTTTTTCCAAGCCATTAAATCCCTAATACCAACAGAAATAACACTGTGTATTCCATCAGGGAAACTTGTGGGGTTTCAACAAATGCTGCAAGGGACAGCTGGAATAAAAACATTCCCTGTGCATTTACAGCAGTTGTTCAGGGGCATAAAGCTACCCTGGCTGTTGATTAATACATGTATCAAATAAAAATCCCTTCCTGATATGCAGAAGCATCGTTCCATCCTTCCAGATGGTTCTGGCTTGGACGGAAAGCGCTGTTAACTGCAGACTGACTGGGGTAGTTGGTGTCTCGGCTGGAGGGCTCAGAAATCCCGTTGAAAATGGAATACTGAGGAGCTCTTTTCCTTCCTATGATAATAGCATTTATTAATTATTTTGAAAGGTCTGCAGTCCCCAGCCAGCAGCCAGTTGCCATAATCCACACAACACTTGCTGCTGCATCCCAAAGGCAGCGGTGAATGTGGCTAAAACGCACTGAAATCTGCCCTCCCTGGAAAATTTGCTCATGGATTTCGGAGGGAATTACGTGCCAGTGCTGCTGTTCAGGAGCTCACATTTTTTGAGAGCCAGCAGTGAGCTCAGCTGTTGGGGAAAAACAACTGAGAGACTGAGCTAACACGTGTGGAGGTTTCAAACATGGATTCAAGCTGGATTTGGTTGATGGCCAGTTGGGAAGGAGAGGGTGGGAAGGAGCAGGCAAAAGAGAGGTGGCCCTCACTAAAACAGGACTTAGAGAAACCTTAGGATAACGTGATGGAAGTTTACACAAACCAGGAGAAACTGAGGTAAACCTGGGACAGGCAGCGTTAGGAGAGACCGTGGCAAATGGGATCCCAGAATGCCGGGATGGTTTGGGCTGGGAGGGACCTCAAAGCCCACCCAGTGCCACCCCTGCCATGGGCAGGGACACCTTCCACTGTCCCAGGCTGCTCCAAGCCCCAATGTCCAGCCTGGCCTTGCCCCTGAACTTCAGCACCTGGACAGTGATGGTTCTGTGCCTGCCCCGATTTCAGGATGGGAGATGGAAGAGGGAGATGATGGACACTGAGGAGAATCTCCTCCCCCAATCCCCAGGGAAGGCATTTACAGCTCCTTTCCAGCAATCCAAGCAGCTCGGCCTATCCAGCTCTGGAGGGGCTGGAGCGTGTCCAGGGCAGGGAACGGAGCTGGGAAGGGGCTGGAGCCCCAGGAGCGGCTGAGGGAGCTGGGAAAGGGGCTGAGCCTGGAGCAAAGGAGGCTCAGGGGGGACCTTGTGGCTCTGCACAAGTCCCTGACAGGAGGGGGCAGCCGGGGGGGTCGGGCTCTGCTCCCAGGGAACAGGGACAGGACAAGGGGAAACGGCCTCAGGCTGGGCCAGGGGAGGCTCAGCTTGGACAGCAGCAGGAATTTCTGCATGGAAAGGGTGCTGAGGCCTTGGCAGGGGCTGCCCAGGGAGCTTTGGAGTGCCCATGCCTGGAGGTGTCCAAGGAAGGGCTGGAGGTGGCACTCAGTGCTCTGGGCTGGGGACAAGGTGGGCATCGGGCACAGCTTGGACTCCATGGGCTGGGAGGGCTTTTCCAGCCTCAGGGATCCTGGGATTAGTTTCTCCCCTAACAACCTTGGAGTTCTTATTAAACAGAGAGGGGACATCACACCTCCTTCAGGTGCTCCAGCAACCAGATCCAGCAGCCTGCAGCCCTTATGGAAACAGGAATTTCATCCTCCCTGCATGATGAAATCGTGTGGTTTCTGCACTAACATTAAACTCTGCCTCTCGTTGCACATTGAGTCTCAAGCACGTTTCAAGCACTTCTCCTGCTTCAGGGGATTGTGAGGTACTCGTGCCCCAGGATTTCCATTGTGTGCGACACAGAATGTGCTGGACAGGCTCCAAAGCAGCACAGAAGTGAATATACAGATACAAAAACATGCAAAGAGAGCAAGGGAGCAGATTCCAGCAGCTTTATTTGCGTGCTCGCAGCTCCCTGCAATTCCACACGTTCCTTGGGCTGTGGATCAGATCCTAAAGCCCAAATAATCCAGAACTGACTGAATGAGGCCTTTGGTGAGGAATAATTTGTTCTCTGCAAATCTGCCAGCTCTGATATGAAGGATGAAATCAGACTGAGATGAGACACAGCCAGAGCAGCAGCAGCAATCCCAAAACCAACTGGTTTTCCATACCTACTCCTTCCCAAAGTCTTGTTAGGATATGGTGGGTGTCTATTGGGCCTCGGTGATTTTGGCCAGGGAGAATTTCATCCTTAATGTTGGTTTTTATCGCTTTGAAACTTTGATTTTTATGTTCTTGAGAGAGGAGCTGGAAGGCTTATTAAGTATGGATCCTCCGTAGGAATTCCAGCGGGAATTCCAGTGGAACTGGCTGATTTTAATCGAGTTTTAATAGCACAGACTTGAAGGAAGCTCCAGTTCATTTACTGAGGCCTGGGAGTTTTGAGAAGTTGCTTTTAATTTTGAGCTTGAATTCTATTTCCCCCTGACTTTCTCTTCCATAAAAAAAGTAAGATTTTGTCTTACAGAGTTCTACAACAAAGAACAAGGGACAGCTCACCAGAGTGGAAAAATATATTCGGAACTAAATATTCCAGAGGAATGAGGGGCTTGGAAATGCCACTGCCTTAAAAAGAGAGGAAAACCAGCCAAAAATGAAGCAGCATTTAAAGGAAGCTGTGTTTAAATCAGTCACACAAAGGCAGGGGGGTGGAACCAGGACCAACTGCAGACACAAGCACTGGAAAATCCATAAATTAAGATATATATAAAGTTGCTCCATCACCTAAAGGAAAAGCTCCGTTTGTACAAATCCACCCACAGCTGAACTGCTTCTTCCTGAGCTCGTTTGAATTCAGCCAAATATGCAAATCTCATTAAAAATACAAACGATATGGACTTGAGGCCACGTCACTACTTTTTGGCAGTGTAGCATCTGATGTCTAATCTGGGAATCAATCAAAAATCCCCCCAAGGTCTTAAATTTCTTACTGGTGCCAGGAGTCTGGGTTTGGATTGACCCCAAACTCTGTCAGGTGTAACCTGAAGTCCCAAATCCCTACAGAACCTGACCCAAAATATCCCAAGGGGTTGTGCCACAGGACTCTGTCAGTGGCTGGGTGGTACCTGAGACCCCTAAGGCCTTTCCAACCCAAACCCTTCTGGGATTCTGTGATTTGTATCCAAATATCACACACTGCCTGGTTTGGAAAACCTCTGTAATCCACACGTCAGCCCTTCCTCAGCTCTCCTCAAAAGGCTGCATCCTTCTCTATCAATTTCCCAGGAATGCAAATTATCCCAGCGAGCTCTGGGGTGTAATTAAGCCATAACGTTGATTACATACTCAGCCTTCCAACAGATTGCTTATTCCTCATTATTAGCATGCAAATATCCAAGGTGCTCATTCCCCGCTTGGAAACTTGTCCAGGTTGTTCCGAATTCCAGGCAAAACACAGGCACAGCTCATTGAATCCCAGGATTCCAGGATGGTTTGGGTTGGAAGGGACTTTAAACCCATCTTAATCCACCCCTGCCATGGCAGGGACACCTCCCACTGTCCCAGGATGCTCCAAGCCCCAGTGTCCAGCCTGGCCTTGGACACTGCCAGGGATCCAGGGGCAGCCCCAGCTGCTCTGGGCACCCTGTGCCAGGGCCTGCCCACCCTCCCAGGGAGCAATTCCTTCCCAATATCCCATCCAGCCCTGCCCTCTGGCACTGGGAAGCCATTCCCTGTGTCCTGTCCCTCCATCCTTTGTCCCCAGTCCCTCTTCAGCTCTCCTGCTGGTCCCCACGGGACCTGGATTAATGTTAAGCTCCTTTCCAACCCAAAGCAGTCTATGATTCCACGATGAGTAAATCCCCAGGATAATTTTGGAAAAGGTGGCCATCCCAAGGGTAAAATCCTGTGTTGTTCCAACACTTCTTGATGCTTTCTGAGTCAGCAGCGGTGGAGGATGCTCTGCCTCAACCCTGACAATCCCAGTCCTTCCCAGATTTACAAGATCTCCAGCCTATCCAACACCGTGGCACCATTTTTCCTGCTGGAAATGCTCCTACAAGCAAAAATAAACACAATTCCCAGCTAATAGAGAAGGATTTTGATCTATTGCAATGTCAGTGGTTAATATCCGAAATATCATTTGTTGGGCATGTCCAGGGGGTGGATTTTGAATTCTATGGGATTTCAGACAGGGGAACCCAAGAGCACACAAGATTTCAGATGGCATAAAAATCGGGCAATAATGGAATTAGGGACAACTTAAATTCAGAAAAAAATCCCTTTCCTTCTGGGTGCAAGGCCCTGTTCTGGTTTTATCTACAGTGGGGGGTTTAATGATGGGATTTCCTGGGGTCTGGCACCAATTTTCACCACCTGACATCTCCAACCCCACCACAACCTCACCCCCAGCTAAGAAATACTGAGTTCAAGTACCTTTACATTTGATCTGTGAAGTACTAAAGGTAATCCATGTCATATTTGGGGTCTATAAACCAAATTCTTTTCCTGCTGAGTGCATTTTACCCCAGGAGTGAGATCAGGGTAACAACAGAGGCCGTGAGGATATGGCACATCCAGGAAAAACAGAACACCAGCAGGAATTCTCCACCCAGTTCCAACCCCTGCCTGGACAGGGATTCCACCAGACCAGGCTGCTCAGAGCCCCATCCAAGGTGGCTTTGAAGCAGAAATTCATGTTTTATTTATATCTCCGTCTAGTTACACATTTATATATGTTCATGAAGAAAACATGGATATATTTCCATGAAATCCTGCCATTTTGAGCAGCTCCCTGTGGCAGCTCAGCCCAGAGCTCACCTCCTCCTCCAGGAATTGTGCTTTTCCTGGTAAGGCAGACCCACCAATTCCAATAATCACCTTAATTCCGCATTTCCCTGATTTTATTAACTTAAATGGGACCCGTAATCCAATTGCAGCCCAGACTCCTTTAAATCAGAGCAAGGGCTCTGCCTCTGTCCTGAAGTATCCGTGACAAATCCGGGCTGGATCCCTCAAGCAGCCCTTCCACGCCTCAGGGCTGAAGGCTCAAACCTCAGCCCAGCCCATGGACAAACATCGTTGATTATAAAATAATAACGACAAAAAATTTAAAATCAACTCTATGGGCCTCCTCATTTTCAAGGTGGAATTCGTGCTCAACAGGCAATTAAATCAGGAAATAGAAAGTAATTAATTGTTTATGCTTTCCCCTGTTCTGCAGGTGAAGGTATGACCAAAATGATGAATGGATTTTTACACCTTGTTAAATATATTCTGTTTTTCAGTCAGCCTCACCCTCTCCTCTACTCCTGTGCCTGTGTTTCAATTTTGTTTAAGATGTTTTCCGTGAACGTCTACAGATGATGCCAAAATCTTTCCCTCACTCTTTCCTGATGATCTGATTTTAATGCCAAGCCTCTCACTGGTCCCAGCTTCCAAGAAGAGGTCACGCTGGGCTGTAAACCCGGTGTTATAGGTTAGCAAGGGATGTCCTTGCTAAGGGGTGCTTACAGCTTCCTCTGGGACCTGACAGAACCTATCAGCTGGCCAGTTTGAATATGGACAATTCTTTAAGCCGCTTAAAGTTGTGACCGCCTCTGTGATACACACTTAAGAATAGACAAACTCCCCCCAGGCTCTCTCTCGTTTCCGGCGCTGGGACAGGTGGCTGTGGGGCCCGAGCGGGGCCCAGTGGGCCCGGCCAGGCCCTGCTTGGGCCAGGCTGGGCCGGGCCACAGCCAGCCTGGAGCCATGGGCCTGTTCCAGCTGTGGAACCCCCCCCACTGCCTTGCCGTGGGCGACCAGAGTGGCTCGGAACCCCCCCCCCACTGCGGCCAAGATTTCAGCAAAGCGGCACCTCTGCCCGACAGAGGTCCGGTGACCAACAGCGATAAGCCACATTCCAGCTGTAAGGCCGAGGTGAGATTAACCCTTTTATCGCTGTGAAGAGCTGAAAACCTGAGGGAAGAGAGAGAGGAGATGCTTAAAGCTGAAAGTCTGTTGTGAAGCTATGATATATCAGAGTATCCTGTTGTAATTTCATGGAGATATGGGGGGTGGAGTGCTCAACTCGTAAGCAGAAGCACCTGTGCTGAGATAGGCAGATGCTGACGCAGCTGTAATTTCATGAGAAGTTTGGACAGGGAGAGATGAACCAGATGAACCAGATGAGGACTTTTGCTCCACAGAGGAAGGGAGAAAAACCTCAATTCCTAGAGATGCTTCCAGAGATAGTCTTAAAGATGAAGATGAGAAAGACCCTTTGCTCCCAGGGAAGGAGAAGGGCCTCTGTTTTTTTTTTGTTTCTGAACAGCTCAACCTTAAAATTGTACCCCAAAAAACTTCAAGAGTGGACCCTCGAAAGCAGTTGCGGGAAAAGCTGCAAGTCGGGGGAAGGGACTCACATCGCAAGCAGAGAGACTCCTCTTCCTAAATGGACTGAACAATATTTGGAAGTGGGTGGCTGTCTCGTTGTGGTAATGTTTTCATAGCACGAGCAAGAAGAGACTTCTCTTTCTAAATGGACTGAACAAGGTTATTATGGAAGTGGTAAACAGACTGAACATCTTAAGGGTTGTCTTTTTACATTGTCAGTGGGAGAAGGGAGGAAGGTGGGGGGGAGGAGGAGAGTTCTGAAGGTGGTATAATTTTTTGGGTTTTTTTCTTTTCTTCTTTTAGGCCTGTTAATAAACTTCTTTATATTCTTTCAAGTTGGTGCCTGCTTTGCATTTCTCCTAATTCTTATCTCACAGAAGATAAACAGTAATGAGTATTTTAGACCAAACCACTACACTAAATTGGTGTTTCCACCTGGTTACAAACCCAACCCGCGACACCCGGTCAGAGTGACTCCAAAATTCCCTCGTAAAATTTCTCAGGACTCACGTTTTCCTGCCTCCAAACAACCAAAGGTTTTGTCCATCCCTGTCCCTTTCCTGGGACTTGTACAGTTCATAAAGAGATTTTTGAGCACCTTCTCTAATCACAAAAATAGGTTTTCTCCCCACACCTCATCCAAGGAATGCCCATCCCAGATCTCCTGATTTTCCTTCCTTTCCACATCAAAAGAGTCCAGATTGATCCTTCCTCACCCTGTTTGTGCTGCCGTCCAACAGCTCCATTTCCCTCTCCCTTTGCCTTTAGGACACCCCACCAAGCTGTCATTTCCTAATCCAAGCCTGTTTTCCAGGCCAGCAGTTCCATCTCCCCAGATTCTGCCGGAGTTATCCCAGATTAATGCCTCGCCCACAGATTGTTCTCCCTGTGTCTCTGGGGTCCACAGCTCCCAAAGTGTTTCAAAAACCAAACCCCTGTGCAAAGGGTGGGCACTGAGCCACTCCGAGGCTCTCAAACACATCAAATCCATGAAGGATAGAAGGGAATCCCATCTGTTCCACAGACAGCAAAGAATGTGGGATATTTAGAGCACAGAAGTGGTTGGAGCAGCGTTTTCCCATTCTGAGGCAAATCCAAGGGCTTGGTATCAGTCACAGCTCAATTCTGCCACTCGTTTAACTCCATGCCCATATTCCCAAACCTGGGCAGGGCTTAGAGCCCCCTGGGATAGGGGAAGGTGTCCCTGCCCATGGAATGGGATGGTTCCTCCAACCCCAACCACTCTGGGATTTTATGGCTCTAAACCTGTCCTGATTTATTAAAATGCTTCACTGAAAACAACACATTTCTGAAGGTTCAGGATTAGCCAGAATCTTTCTTGCAAAACCTCCCAAATGCATTAAAGTGCTGGAAAGATTAGAGGTAAATATGATCAGCACTGATTGCAAACAGCTGGTTTGTTGTCCTCGTTCTTTGTTTCCAGTTTGCAGTCAGTGAAGCACCTCCCTGCCCAAACACAGCTGAATTTCCTTGGCATTTCCAGCCTGTGTTACTCCCAGTTGCTCCCCCCTCCCCAATGCTGGTTTGGTACCAGGATTTACACTCACTGCAAGCAATCTTTTCTTTTCAGCTGGAAGGTCTAAAGGCAAGGGTTTCATGTCAGAAATTCTAAATAATTCAACTTGTGCTGGAGATAAAAGGAACTACAGAATGATGTGCATTCCTACACTGCTCCTCTGCATCCTAAACCCATCAAAACGCTGGGATATAAAATGCCAGGATCACACCTGATGCTCGAGCTCTCAGGGCATCTTCACCTTGGAAAATGCTGGATTTTGCCTGGGATTTGGGGATGAAAAAGACCTCAAAGCTCATCCCATTCCACCCCTGCCATGGGCAGGGACACCTTCCACTGTCCCAGGCTGCTCCAAGCTCCAATGTCCAGCCTGGCCTCAGACACTGCCAGGGATCCAGCGCTGCAGATTTGGGCTGATTTCCTATAAAAACGAGTTAAGAGCTGGCAGAAAAGGTCACACAAAGCCACGGGGGAATGTGTTAGGAGAGTGGCTATCCCTCTCCAGTTACCAGGAATGTGAGGAGTTTGCTCGGGGAGTGAGTTCATCCATTTAACCTACATGAACTGCAACGCAGGGAAATAATTACCCACTTAATTTACTCATTTCTCATGGGCTCCAGAGGGCAGTGATTGCACCCAGGAGCAGCAGGGGAGGCAAGGCCGGGGGTGAGAGTGGTGGTGAGGCAGGGCCTGAGGCAGAGGGATGCACAGGAGATGCTGGAGCACAGGGCAGGAAAGGAGGAACCAGATTTCAGTCATACCTCAAATTCCACACCTCTGATGGGGAGGGGAAATCCCAGAATCCCAGAGAGGTTTGGGATGGAAGGGACCTCAAAGCCCATCCAGTGCCACCCCTGCCATGGGCAGGGACACCTCCCACTGTCCCAGGCTGCTCCAAGCCCCAGTGTCCAGCCTGGCCTTGGGCACTGCCAGGGATCCAGGGGCAGCCCCAGCTGCTCTGGGAAATCCACCCTGGGGCCTCACCATTCCCACAGTGAAGAAGAGCAAAGGGCATTCAGGTCCTCTCCAGGTCATTAATTTCCACCCAATTAAGCAGTATTTGAGGTTCTGGCTCAAATCACCTGAAAATAAAACGTTCCACTACTGAATCCCAGAGAGTGAGGGGGGAGAAGGGGAAGGGAAGAAAGTCATGCAGGAGAATGTAGGAATTATTCTCCATCCATACAATCTGGGATTTGGTATCTGTTTGTACATTCGGTACGTTTTTGGTACACTTTGAGAGGGCTCAGTAAGATTTATTTCGTGTCATGAAAGGAAAAAAAAAAAAAAGTTTAACTTTGAAATTTGCCCTGAAAATGTTCTGTCACAGTCACAAACTCTACAAATCCGCCTGGATTTTCACCTTGCACTGGTTCTGTTTCAGAACACCCGTTCCACACAGAACCAGATTTCCACATAAAATATCTGCTGTGAAAAGCAGAACAGCTTGAGGCCAAAGGGAACAGTCGGACCCTTTCTGAGCAATTTACGGCTTTTTTGTAATCAATTCTAAGTGCAATTAAAATCAACATGTTCCTGTACAGATCTCTTGGCATGATAGAGAATTAAACAACCCCAAGCACCTTCTAACAAGCATTAAATGTCACTCCTAGAGTTGCTAGAGAAGCGCCAAAGTAGATGCTATTCAATTATTAAATATAATTTGGGTTATTTTTCAAGAGCAGTGACTCCAGAGTCACCAGGGAGCTGCAAGGAACTGTAACTGGAGTTTTGACATCTGAAATGATTTTTAAATAATTCATGGGACCTAGCGAGGCTTTACTTGGGAGTTTTTTATATTGTTTAGATGAAAATGAATCATTGTGGGGGGGAAAAACGAACATCTGCTGACAAGCTGCCAGCAGAGAGGGGGGATGTTGACAAGCATCTGTTCCTGGCAGCCTGGGAAGGGCCTGGGAGAAATTCCCTGCAAGAAATAAGGCACAATTCCCAGATGGAACATGGGCATGTCCCTCCTGCAGTGGTGGGATGGGAGATGCTCTGCGAGGGAGCTGCCCTGCTCCTCACCTGTGTTTAACCCGGGATAGTTCCACTAAAATGTCTCTACAGCTTTGCTCTCTTTTGATCTGAGATTACTACACCCTTTTTTGGGGGAAAAAACCCTTCTTAATTCAAGGTCCTGTGTTTCCTTTGATTACAGGATGCAATGTTTTTCCTTGGAAAAGGAAGATCTTGAGGACCATCAAGTCCAACTGTTCCCCCAGCACTGCCAAGCCCAGCCCTAATCCCTGTCCCCAAGTGCCACATCACCTTGGAGGGATGGGCACTCCAAAGCTCCCTGGGCAGCCCCTGCCAAGGCCTGAGCACCCTTTTCATGCAGAAATTCCTGCTGCTGTCCAAGCTGAGCCTCCCCTGGCCCAGCCTGAGGCCGTTTCCCCTTGTCCTGTCCCTGTTCCCTGGGAGCAGAGCCCGACCCCCCCGGCTGCCCCCTCCTGTCAGGGACTTGTGCAGAGCCACAAGGTCCCCCCTGAGCCTCCTTTGCTCCAGGCTCAGCCCCTTTCCCAGCTCCCTCAGCCGCTCCTCACTCTCAGCACGTCGATGCCTTGGCGAATTGGTGTGGAATTTTTTCATACTGCCAAGAAAATTGACCATTTCCCACTTCCAGAAGGAAGAATTCAGCAGAACACCCTGAAGCGGAGAAGGGATTTCGCCCAGATTGGCCTCTTCAGGAAGCCACAAGTTCCCTGTGTCAGACACCAGCTGCAGGACAAGGGGTTTATTCAGGCTGAATTCAAGAAAATCTACATATGGAGGTAAAATATTTCACTATCAGGATTTACACGGGGAAAAGCGTTTGCTTGCAAACAGGCTGGAGAGGAAATACTGAAAAAAGAAATGCCTAAAATAATTTCTACTATGCAAAACAGACCCTGCAACCCAGCTGAACATAACTTTATGAAGGCAAAAGAATTAAAAATCTCAAGCCTAGCTGCAAATAGAGAGAGTTCTGCTATTTTGGGGTGTAATTTATGGCAGAAGATGCTGTCAAAAAACCCACACCTGAGTGGGAGAGGAGATGGATGCAGGCATTGGACACTGTTCCCGGCTCCAAAGTGTTACATTTTGGGAAAGGTGGGGCTGGGACTTTGGCAATTGAATTTCAGGAGAAATTCTGGTTTGGTTTTGGGCAACTCAGATGTGCTCGTCCTCTCTCGTCTCTCTGTTCTCCTCAGTGCTTTGATAAAGCAAAGCAATACCCTAAATTACCAGGAAATCAGGTGGGAAAAGGAAAAAAGCGGGAGAAGGCTGAGGGAATGAAGTGTGGGCAATAAGCACTAATGATAGACGCTGAGCTAATGAGCAGAGCGTTCTCCGACTGCCGCGTGCAATTAAACCGATTCATTTCCAAATCGGCTTCATATCCCAGATTCCGTCACCCTGTGCTGCAGGAGAGGCTGGGAACGGGGGGGTTGGAGAGCTGCTCCCGGGCCTCTCCTCCCTGAGCACATCCCAGATCATCACACGTGGAGCTGGAGATAGGATAGGGATGGATATTCCTCAGGCTCCGGAGCTCCGTGATGTTCCTACGCTGCTGGAATCACTCGGGAACAACTCCGAGCCCGTTATCTGCGCCCTGCAGGATCTCCCCTCGGAGCTGATATGGAATAATGGTGCTGCTCCTTGTCTTCCTTGGGATCTCTCCCCAGAGTGCTCCCCACTGGCTCAAAGCAGGTCAGGACTTGGCGACCCCCCCGTGGCCTTGCTGCAGAAAACTCCTTTCATCCTTCCCTCATCCACACATCCCAAAAAATCTCTTCTGTAGCTTCTGGGCTGTGCCATCGGAGGTTTGCTTTGGCAAAATCCTGCTGCTCCTGGCAGGGGGAGCAGGGATGGGGCTCTCCAAAACTTGGGACAAATCAGGAACAGCAGCAAGGACAGTACAGGGCTGGGGTTTTTACATGCAGATGCTGCTTTGCAAACCATCACTGGAGCAGGGCAAAGGGCAATTCCTGCTATTTTCACCTCTGTCCATTAATTCCTTGCCTTTATTCCAACAGCTCAGCCTGGCCTTGGACACTTCCAGGGATCCAGGGGCAGCCACAGCTGCTCTGGGCACCCACAGCTGCTCTGGGCACCCTGTGCCAGGGTCTCATCACCCTGCCAGGGAACAATTCCTTCCCAATCTCCCATCCATCCCTGCCCTCTGGCACTGGGAAGCCATTCCCTGTGTCCTGTCCCTCCAGGCCTTTATCCAAAGCTTCTCTCCATTTATATGTGTTTAGATTTCTGCATTAGTATAACATTAAAATATTGTATCTACCCATCTCCATTTTTACTTTAGACACATAGAAGTTGATATTTATTTCTTTACACCATTTTTGGGGTGAATCTCCCTCGCTCAGTAACTCCTTTCTAATTCCAGCTGCTTTCCCCTCACCATAAGAAGGCTGAAATTCCAGGACAAGCAAGCCCTCCCTTGGGAACACCCCCCAGCCCCAAGGCTCATCCCAAACCTTCCCTGTATTTCCCAGCTAACAGTGATGAGGGGTGGCAGCCCATTAAGGGAAAAGCCTGAGCATCCTTCCCTGGGTGCCACAGCAATCCCAGAGCCCGGCGTGATCCGGTGCCTGGAAAACGAGACCTGGCAGAGAGAGGGGATGGGGGGAACGTGATGGGAAAACCCAGCCAGGCCCAGGTTGCAGCAGCGGCTCTGGATGGGGATTAAACAAAAGCAATTGGAAAAGATGATTTGCTTATTTGCTGCAAGTTTCTCGGGATTGGCTGGGAAAGGCTGGCACGAACATTCCTGCAGCACTGAGCATTTTCCCAGGACCTGCTTTTCCCCTTTTCTCACTCTGAACTAAACATCTCATCCAGTGCCACCCCTGCCATGGGCAGGGACACCTCCCACTGTCCCAGGCTGCTCCAAGCCCCAATGTCCAGCCTGGCCTTGGACACTGCCAGGGATCCAGGGGCAGCCCCAGCTGCTCTGGGCACCCTGTGCCAGGGCCTGCCCACCCTCCCAGGGAACAATTCCTTCCCAATATCCCATCTATCCCTGGCATTTTAAAGAATATCTCTAGGGATCAAAGCCTGTCTCCTCCAAGACTCCCAGAAGTTTCCCTGTTCCCAGCAGTTATTAAAAGCCAGATTTAAAATCCAAGGGAAAGCACAGGATCCATCCCTATGTACTCCCCTTCCTATTTCCTGCTTGTGTCTGTTAAATATTTCCCGCTCCAAAAACCCAAGCCAGGCTGCTGCTCCAAAACCAGGGGAAAAAAGCAGAAGTGTCAGCCCCTGCAAATCAAAACTGCATTCTGTTGTCGTGGCAACGAAACTTTTTAACAACATTAAGGATCTGATGGCTCATCAGGAGCCACCTCTCGTCGTTATAGCAACACAAACGTTCCCAGTAATTACTTTTAAAGCCTTCTCTGTCTCCTTTGCATTTTTACAAAGACCCCAAAATAATAACGAGCTCTTATTAAAAGAAAGGAGCATTTTGCCTTTTGGCAAAACAAGCAACACTGGCAGTGATCTAACGAAGTCTGTGGGCTGAGTGTGGATCCCAGGGAAAGGGGGTGCCCGTGCCACCAACTCCGAAGCACCGCTGGAGACCTCCGAAGTCATCCCAGTGCTGGGAAAACTTTGCAGCCAGAGCCACGTTTTGGATGGAGAACAGTCAGTTATAATCAAGATTTTACTGCAACGCTGCATCCTAAAGATCACATCAGCGCCCTGAAGTCCTGCATATCCTGGTTTTGAAAGGGCTGGGAATAACCTTCCCTCCCTTGGCAGCCTCATCCATCCTGTCAAATGCCAATCGCTCTCCAATCCAGGATGATGGGATAATCAGGAGTACAAACTGTGCCTCATGCTGAGGGGTGAGGGAATGCAGTGGCAGGGATTTATGGCTGCTGCTGACTCAGTAACTCTTCCAGGCTATTCCCAGCTGCACTTTTCCCTTCCCAAAAACTCCCCTGAATCTGTACTAAAATTTCAGTCTCAGTTCAGGAGGTTCCCAGGTGTGTGGTGCAGGGGGTTCGTTTGGGGATGGCTCTGGAATAAGGAAGGTTTTACACAGTGGTTCTTCCTTTTTTCTCCATGAATCCCAATCATTTTCCCATCTTTATTTGGACTAAGCATCAGCAGATTCCCCAAAACTGCCACAGTGCCTGTCTGTATGCGAGGACCCAAAAAAAGCCATTTAACTCCATGAACTGATGGATATTTAAAAATGTTTAAAATTAGCACAACTGCCTGGAGCTGTTTGAAATGTAAATTCTATTTTTGGTCCCTTTTTCCAAGGAATCACAGCCAAGCAGGCTCAGGGCCTGCCTGCCTCTCTCCCAAATAGCCAGGGATCCCAAAGAGCCCAATTTGGTGGGAATAATGGGGGCATAATTAAACAATGCTCAAAAGCAATGAATCAGCTCAGCCTTCTGCCAACAGGTGAAGAGGACATCAGGTGATTTTGGAGATCCAGAAAACAGCAGAAATATTGGTAGGGCCTGTGGAAATCCCAAAAAGGAGAGAGGCTTTAGTCTGGAAGCATGGGTTCCTAGAAATACATTTTCCAAGTATGGAAAACCAGAGGAAACGGAGGCAGTGCAGCTTCAGGCTTGCAAAAATACAGTAAATTTTTGTAGAATCATGGAATGGTTTGTATTGGAAGGGATCCTAAAGCTAAGCTCATTCCAACCTTCCAGCATGGGCAGGGACACCTCCCACTGTCCCAGGCTGCTCCAAGCCCCAGTGTCCAACCTGGCCTTGGACACTGCCAGGGATCCAGGGGCAGCCCCAGCTGCTCTGGGCACCCTGTGCCAGGGCCTGCCCACCCTGACAGCCAAGAATTCCTTCCCAATATCCCATCTAACCATGCATTTCTTTCAGTTTGAGGCCATTCCCTATGTCCTGGCACTCCAGGCTTTGTAAATGGTCCCTCTCCATCTTCCTTCAGGCGCTGGAAGGCCACAGCTGGGTCCACCCTGGAGATTCCCCAGGATATAAAGAGCCCATTGTGGGAGGGGGAAAGCAGACCAGATGTGCACAAAGCAACCCTTGTCCTGCAGTGTTGGAGTCACTCCCTGAGCCCTGCTGACGCCCGTGGATGCAGTGCCAGGACGGCCCCACCATCAGTCCCCATCCTGCTGCCCATCCCCTCCAGGACGACCTGGCTGCTCCTCCAGCAAGGCTGAGCAGCACCAACGCCAACAGCCCAAGGCCTGCCCGTGTTCCTGGAGCCAAAGGCACCTTTAATGACACGGCAGCTCCACCTTCAACGATGCTGGCGCCCATCTGTGTGCTCAGCAAGCTGCTGCTCTCCGAGGGAACGGGCTGGAATGTGGATACAAAGCAGGGAACAGCAGCGATTCCAGTGCCTCCCCGGTGCCTGGGCCTTACAGACACGGGGCTGCCAGAGGCACCATGCTGCAGGACAGGGAAATGAGCACAAACACTGCCCCAGAAATGGGAGGAAAACTCCAAATCCCTCTGGGAAATGATAAACCTCGAGGAGTTTTGGGGAAGCTTCTTGAGGAAAGTGGACGTGTTGCCCAGAGAGCAGACTGTGCTCTCACCCTGTTCTCCCACAGAACAAGGGAGAGGACAAGAGGAACAGCCTCAGTTGTGCCAGGGTGGGTTGAGATTGGATATTAAGGAAATTTCTCCTGGAAAGGGCTGTCCAGCCCTGGCACAGCCGCCCAGGGCAGTGGGGGAGTCCCCATCCCTGGAGGGGTTTAAAAGCCATGTGCGTGTGGCACTTGGGGACATGGGTCAGTGGTGGCCTTGGCAGAGCTGGGGGATGGACTTGATGATCTGAAATTCTTTCCAGCCTAAAAGATTCTTTGATTCTCTGTCTTTTTGGAATTTAAAAAGAGAAAGAAGTGACAAGGAGCACTCGGGCCCAAGAGGTCACATCCTGCATCTAAGCCATCATTCCCCCCTCTCCTGTCCCTCCATCCTTTGATCCCGGTCCCTCTCCAGCTCTCCTGGAGCCCCTTTAGGCCCTGCAAGGGGCTCTGAGGTCTCCCTGGAGCCTTCTCTTCTCCAGGTACACAATCCCAGTTCTCCCCTGTTTGGGGATCATTTATCAAAACCCTTTCTGTTGCATTTTCCATGAGCCAAAAAGTAAATTTTGCATTGCCATCTCTATTTCTAAACCCACTTTCCCTTGAATTTCAGACTCCACAAGAGGGTTTGGCTACAGAGACCATGAAAGCAAGGGCTGAAGCAGCCCCATTGTTCCCCTGAAAATACCACCAAATCAAAGAAATGTCCGTTTTGGGGGGATTCTGCAGGAGAGGTGCTGTGTATTCCCACAGAAAGCATCTGGCCGAGTCACAGGATCCCATCCATGCCACTGGCTTCACTTCAGGCAGGGAGAAGGATTTCTCCTGAATTTATTATAATGCCAAATTTTCTTCTGGGAGCCCACATGCAGAGTTTCTTGTGCACGTCAGAAGTCAGCTCTTCAACAACCACACTGCACCGAGTATCAAACCATTCTTCTGGTAACGAACTGGAGTTGAGGGCCGTGTTCAATTAATTAATTTGGAGTATAATTTTGGGGCAGGTGCAAATTCAAAAGGCCCAGGGATCTCCAGGTTATTTTGATTCACAACCAGCATGTGTTTAGAGGAACACAAAGCCTGTTCTGGTGGTGCCAGGACAACAAAAGGCACCGGTACCACCCCGAGCCCTTTGCTGCTGCCCGGATCTGTGCCCTGCACAAGCCCCTTTGTTCATCTGTTTTTCATTACTCGGATAAAACACCATTATTGGCACATTTCAGGATTGCTGCAGGCACCAGCAGAGTGGGAGCAAAGCACTCAATGAAACAGAAAAGCATCATGTAAATGAAAAACCCTTCATGCACTCCTAGAACTTGTTAGGATAAAGCGACTTGGGAGGGAAAAAACCCCCCTAAATTAAATTTGTCTCATGGTCCAAATCACTTAAGGCTCTAATTTAGAGCAAATATTGTCAAAGCATTTCTAAAGCTGTTTGAAGAACCAAGAAACACTGCAAGGCAGCGTGTTCCCATCATTCCAGGCTGAGGTTTAGGATGGGGAGTCTCGGCCAGCTCCATTTGCTGCTTGTTATTATTGAAATTTGGGGGATTGTAGGAATTTGGTCAACACCACATTCACAGAATGCCAGCTTTGAGTGGGAAGGACCTCAAAGCCCATCCAGTGCCACCCCTGCCATGGGCAGGGACACCTTCCACTGTCCCAGGCTGCTCCAAGCCCCAATGTCCAGCCTGGCCTTGGACACTGCCAGGGATCCAGGTGCAGCCCCAGCTGCTCTGGGCACCCTGTGCCAGGGCCTGCCCACCTCCTGATTGTTCTGCTGATCTCCTTCAGCAATCACTGCCCTGGCACTCGTGGGAAACCCACAAAGATCCCCTAACTTTGGTGTTGGTCCCTCCAACAGGGAAAGGCACTGCATCCCAAAATCGTGGAAAAAACAGGGATAATGCCCCATCCAGACTGAGATGCATTAATAATTCCTACAACAATAACAGCACCAGCACATTTTCATGCTGAAATGCCTCCTTGAGTTTGCTTTCTGGGAGAAGCAATCCTTATTTATAGCTGTTTGTGGATAAACAGCATCCAGAGAGGAAATAACCCGTTCCCATCCCCATGACGAGGCAGCCCCAGAACAGATGAGTTCCTGAGCATTCCCAGCAGGCTGCAGCTTCCCACAGGGAGCCCTGCCCTTAATTGCTCATCAATCCCTGGCAGCTGTGGCCAGAGCTGCTGTTTAATGGATTCACCACGTCCCATTTCTGTCCCGGCCTCCTCGGCCCCGTGGCGTCCGGAATGCAAACGATGTCCCAGCGCAAAGGACATCACAGAGGGATGAGGTTTGTTTGAGTCACCTCCTTGGCAGATCAGCTCATGTCCGCGTCATCCCGCGGTGACAAACGGCTCCTGCTGCTCAGCTGTCTTCCCTCAGGGAGATCGTGTTGGGAAAAGGAAAAATGCCGGATGGATCCGTGCGTGGTGCTGTGCCCGACCCAGGCGGTGGCAGGAGCCAGGCAGGTGACCAGAGCTCACTCACAGCCACCATGGAATCCGAGGATCACGGAATCGCTGAGGCTGGAAAAGCCCTCCAAGGATATCAGCAACTGACCCAGCACTGCCAAGGCCGCCACTGTCCCCAGGTGCCACATCCACTCATCTTTTGAACACCTCCAGGCATGGGCACTCCAAAGCTCCCTGGGCAGCCCCTGCCAAGGCCTGAGCACCCTTTCCATGCAGAAATTCCTGCTGCTGTCCAAGCTGAGCCTCCCCTGGCCCAGCCTGAGGCCGTTTCCCCTTGTCCTGTCCCTGTTCCCTGGGAGCAGAGCCCGACCCCCCCGGCTGCCCCCTCCTGTCAGGGACTTGTGCAGAGCCACAAGGTCCCCCCTGAGCCTCCTTTGCTCCAGGCTCAGCCCCTTTCCCAGCTCCCTCTGTATCAAAATTACCCCAAAGTTACCCCAAAGCAGTGGCTTAGGGTTGGTTTCTTTGCCATTCCAAATCCAAGAAAATAAATTTTACCACCACAGTGAGAAAAAAACCCATAAAATATTTCCATGTCTAACTGATTTATTAAACAGAAGGTGTTTTCCGTTCTCTAACTGCTCAAGCTCTGCTGTGAGCCCACCTGGGATTGCATCCCCTGCTCTCAAATTCCATGCTCCTGCTACAGCAAAATAACCATGGCACAATCCACGGCCACCTCTGTCCCTAAGGCTGGCTCCAAGGGCCTTCTTCCTCCAAGAATTCCAAGGGCCTTCCCATCTTCCTGCTGCTTCCATCTGCCCACTGAATATCGCCCCTCGAAGTGCAGGGATTAACTGATGGATTGAGAAGAGGGAAGAGCTCCAGGCAGCGAGGCCTAGGGAGAAAATCTCTTTGACAGAGAAACTTGTGCCAGACCAGGACATCAAAACATAGGCGAGGAGGTCTCTGCAAAGCCTGCAAGGAGCAGGGCGCTCATCCAGGGGCTGAGCCAAGGACATTTTGAGCCCTGCCCCATCCTCCTGTGGCAGCTCTTCCCCAGGAGTTAAATTCCTTTGGGTCCCCTGCAACTTAATCCTCTCCAGGATCAAGGCCACTTCATCCCTGAAGGAGAGCTCCACACGGAGCTGGAGTGGTGCTTGAGCTCCTGGAGAGGGCAAGGGGAAAGGGAAGCTGGAGTGGAGTGCTCCCGTGGGATGGGCAGCACAGCCTGGCAGGGACAGGGGCACATTGGGATGGGAAATGCCTGGCCCAGCCCTTTCACACCCCACCAGCCCAAAACCATCCAGCAGGGCAGCTCACGTGCAGGTGTCACTGTGACATTGTCCATTCCCAGCAATATCTGAAGAGAACTGACAGCAGTTTTATCAAAAAATCAGGGCTGGAGGAGGGAAATCTCATTTAGAGCTGGCCAGGAGAAGCAGGAGTTCCAGCAGCTCCCATTCCCAACTCCCAAAGGGGAGAAGAAATTGCACTGGAGTTATTATTCCCTCTGCTTTTGTCCACGTTGGAATTAAGATGCACTTTCCAGGACCTGTGAAGCTGTGAACAGGAGCTCAGAGGGTGCCTGTCCACGGATGCTGCATCCCGAGGAAGAGATAACGGGAGGAAGGATCCCCCCCATCAGGTTCTTGTGGAGATAACGGAAAAGCCTGTTCCTGGGTTATGCCACTCCTGCCCCAAAAGGACACATCTTCCCACGGCTAAAAGGATTCACGGGCTTCTCTTTCAAGTAATCCTTGCTTTCTTCTCTGACAAATCAAAATCCTGACCCGAAATGCAGCCCGGGATGTGAAACAGGAATTAAGAGCATGGAAAGCAGGGATGGGCCTGCCTGATAAGGCACTCAGGGAAGAGGCTTTGTACTCAAACCCCACAAGGTGCAAAATACCTGTGCTTGCCAAAAGGAGAAAGGAAAATAACAGCGAGAAGCTCTGCCAGGGGGAGAAAAGATGGACAACCTAAAATGGAACAGCAATTTTACCATAAAGAGTGTATTTCTAAGTTTAGCATTTATCTTATATTTTTTTTCTATCCCAGTCCACTCCTAGTTAAGTTATAAATACTTAAGTTATAAATATTATCCTTGAATCAGGTGTAGCTGTTCTTTCACAAGAATAATAAAATATTGTTTTGCCAATTTGTACCATTCATACCTTTAACCTCTCATTTAACTGCGAGCTACAAAGCTGGGCCATGATTTGTAATTAAATCATAAAGGACTCATGAATATTCAAATGTCTTCACGTGCATCACACTCCTTTAATCAATTCAACAGGGAATTTCATGTGGTGCTCAACTAAAAACCTTCACCCAGTCCCTAAAAATCTTACCAAGTCCCTGGACAACCCAAACCCAACAAATGAAGTTTGGTACTAGCACAGGAAATTAAAAGTTCCACTGGCACATCCTGCTTTCCCAATGAAAGGCAAGGGATCTTTAGCCTTGCATGAGGAATGTTTTCATTGCTCCTGGCTCTGAAAAGCAGGATAACCCTGCAAAGTCATTTTGCAGGAACAAAGACGTTGAAATGGTGACAGAATACACACTTGAAAGCTAAATAGTTCATCCCCTTGGTTTGCAATGCTCCTGGGTAATCAGATCCAGAGGAATGAAGTTTGGACATCACTCCCAGGGATGCACGGGGTGGGGTTGTTGGGCTGGTGATCCCAGTGGGTCCCTTGCACCTCGGGATATTTCATGATTCCACTAATTACTCTGGAGATGGAAGGCTTTTGGGGGTGTGGAGGTGATACATGAAGTTTGGCCACTCCATTTTTCCTTTGGCTACAGAAACTCCTCCCCATCTTATTCCCAGGAGCAGCACTAACGACTGACCATAAAAACCTGGATTTCTAATTAAATCTAATTATTGAACTCCAAAGGTGGCACCTGCCTGAGCCACAGGCTGGCTTTGCTTTGGAATTTACCCAGCTGCCGTGGCTCAAGTGCCAAACTTCCCACACTCCCTGTGTGGGTGCAGTGTTCCCTCCTTTTTCCCAATTCCTTTGTTCATTCAGCACGCTCTGTTGATCCCACCCTCTGTTTCATGCTAGGTTCAGCTGGGAATTAAATAAAACAACCACTGTTTTAGCCGGGAATTGTTCCCAAGCCCCAAGCAACACCATCTGCCAAACGTCCTCCTCCAGATGTGCAGGAATTTCTGAGCATCACTGAAGTGCCCCCACAAAGGTCTCGCCAGCTGTTGTAATGTGCAAGTAGTCTCACCAGCCTATTTGCATATTTAGTCCAGATTTGTCTCAATTTCCAACAGCCACTTTCATCTGTTAACTGCTGTTAATTCCACAAACCAGTTCAGGGGATGCTGAGAGATCACTGAGTGCTGGGTAATTCATCCAGATCCTGGCAACCTCTCCTGACACCTTCTCCTTTCCATCCCAGAGGTTCATTCACTTCCATGCCAAGTGCATTCCCCTGCCTACCCTTCTCCTAAATATTAACACCCATCAAAGCCAGGTGAGATTTGCACCTGGGGTTGGCTGAACAACCCAGCAGCGCTTCGGATTTACAGCGGCAGAAAGGAGAATCCTGCAGGGGCTTGGGAAATCATCTCATCCACGAAAATATGTAACAAACAGAACAATATATTTATATGGGGGCTTATCAGTTAAAGGTCTGATGTTGATGGCAGCTTTAGATGGGTTCAGTGAGAGGATGCCAGAGTGGTTTGGGATGAGGGGACCTTAAAGACCGTCCTGTTCCCACCCAAGCTCTCACGGCTCTGTCAGACATGGACATCCCAACTCCACTGCATCCCAACTCCCACTGTCCAACAGGACAACCTGCTCCACTGGGGCAAATTAAAAGCTGGTTTTTTATGTGTTCCTTGTTTCTAATGTTGGACAGTGTGTCTTCACACCTCCAGCTGTGAAAGACTTCCTGGAATTCCCATCCCCACTGGCAGTGTCAAAAGCCTGGATAAGCTGCCAGACTTGCCCCAGAGATGGGGATTTGGAAGGCTGGCTCCTGAGGACATGTGAAGAAGTTGTGCTGATGTAATCAGAGCAGAGGGATAATTAGGTTTCTCCACTAATTTGGTATTTGACACAGACCACACCAGAGACCAAGGAGGATTTTGAGGCAATTTTCTCTACTGATACAAACTTACCAACTTTCAGCAGAGAGAAAAAAAGCAGATTTATGGCAATTATGAGGGTTAGAAATGTTTACAAATTGAATTTCCTCAACAAAATCCTGCAATTTACTGATTTGGAAGACTGCTCAGAGGATGCTGCTTCCGTATTTTTTGGTAACCAGGTCACCCAAGGTGTAAAGCACCTGAGTGCACGGAATCAGCTGGGGTTGCACCATTTCCTTTGGGAGAAATGGATGCCCCAACATTGCCCAAACTGAATATTCCCCACAGGTTTCAAATGAAGGCAACAAAAATCTACCTCTGTTTGAATAACCATATTTATAAATGCCATCAAAACCCAGATGTTTACAGAAGGACGAAGCTGAGGGGTTTCTTGCTGCTTCCCAGGGGGTGGCTGCGTTACTCCCGCCTTTGAAATCCAACATTAAAACCGAGGGTTCGAGGATTCATCTTGTGTTAATTCAAAAACAAGAATTGTGGTAATCTGCTTTTCCCCCCTTCACTTTTCCCTCGGAGCTTCCCAGCTTTTTCAGCCGCTGAGCCAACAGCAGCCCCAGCTGATCCTGTGGAAACTGCAGGGCAAAACTACCCAAGGAACACCACACCCTGTTATAAACCCATCTATTTGAGGCTGACACACATGAAAAGATGGTTTTCAGCCTTTAACCTGTTCTTTTCTTCCTGGTTTGTTTGGTTCCCCCCTTCTCCCAAGGAATAAATTGCTGCTTCCATTTAGGAGGAGGCACAAATCATGTTGTCATTACAACAGTGCTAAATCCTATAAATTTTTATGCAGTGATGAAGCATCCAGGCACTTAGTGAAGGCCCTGGGAATTGAAAACCAGGAGTTGAAAACCATCTCAGCCCTCTGGATTTTTAATGAAGATTTCTTACCTACCCCATCCTCCCTTCCTGGGAATTATCTGTGATCCAACTATAGAAATTCACTCCCTAAAAGATCTCATTGCAGGATGGTTTTAAGGAGCCAAAATGGTCCCAGGATTTTCTTCAGCGCTTCGAAATTCATCCAGGGGGATGCTCAGATGGGAGAAACACCTTCACCATGCCATGGAGTCCTTTAGGATGGAAAAGCCCTCTGGGATCACCGAGTCCAACCAGCACTGCCAAGGCGACCTCTAATCCATGTCCCCAGGTGCCACATCCACATGGATTTTGAACAGTTCCAGGGGTGGGGACTCCACCACCTCCCTGGGCAGCCCTTTCCAATGTCTGACTACGTTTTCCATGAAGAAGCATTTCCTAATATCTGATTTCACACCCCACAACCCCTTTTGGAAAGCCCAACATGCCCTGAATCTCCTGTGGGATCTCCTGGCCCAAGGAGCCAGGCAAGGGTTAAGGCCGGATCTTGTGCTCCCTCTGCATTATCCTTGGGGATGGAGATCTCCAGAGGCGGCATCAAGAGAGGCTGAGGTGGCCAAAGGAGCTCCCGTGGCGACAGGATGGTCCTGTTTGGGTGCTGAACGACAAGACAAAGTCTTGTGACTGGAATTTTGAAGGACTCCATGGCCAAAAAGGAGCTTTTTGTTTTCTTGCCCAGGGAAGATAAAATCTGGGGCTGGGAAGTGCCCTGTCCTCAACCCCAGACTCTGCAGCCCCACAATTCTGTACCTTCATTGTAGGGTCTGGTGACAGAAGGGTTTGAGATGAGCACCGAGACACCCCAAATAATAACAACCTCCCCGGAGCATGAGGGGAAAAGAAACGAACTTCTGGATGTGTACCTTGAATTCACGCCTGCTCAGGCATGAAAAGGCTTTGATGACAGCATAATTACCAACACAATAACCACATTTGTGCACATAATCCCTTTCATCACCCTCAGGAGCCTTTTATGTAGGGCCACAAGCGTTTCAAAGTAGCAGCAATTGGGAACAAAATCAAGGCAGAGGCTTTAAAAATATTTCAAACCCAAAATACTGGGTTCTGATCCTGAAAAACAATTAATAGATTGAAAATGAAAGCATTAAAAAAAAAAAAACCAAAACAACAACCCCCCCCCCCAAACCAAAACAAACGCACAAACGCCCCCCCACCCCACCAAACTTGAAAGATCCTCTTTGCCCCATTTATGGAAAATCATCTTTTTCCCACTCAGCTCCATCGCCACCATCTTTTTAAGGAAGGTTTTAACCAATGGGACAATCATTACCAATAAAAAATGAATTTGTCATCTCAAACGCTGGAGTTTGAATTATTTAAAATGCACTCAAACCTTATCAGAAGGACTTGGCATCTTCATTTCCTCTCTGGGATACCTCCCAAAGCCTGCCCAAATGACAGCAGGAAGCTTCAAAAAACAGAGAAAGGCTCCTGTACATCTAAAAAAATACAATTTCATCTGCCTTGGTGGGAAGGAAGGAGGATTCCCCAGGACAGAAACATCTGAGAGAGGTTTGTGGACTGGAACAGGAGTGGCCGCTCCATGTAGAACCAGAGAAGGGTATTATGTGGAGAAGAGGAAGGATTTCTCCCAGAAACCATGAAGAAACTGGCATTAAAAGGAGGAAAAGTATAATTTCCAAAGCAATTATTGCCCTGTACCAGCGAGGAAATAAAGCTGCAGTTGCCAGCATCATTTTTGGGAAAACAAGAGAAAGGCTGGGCTTAATGAGACAAATTTAGTTTACTACTCCTCAGAGAAACCCACTTTTGACTGAAGTCACCTCAGCCAGTTGCTAAAGCATGAAAATTGAAGTCCCTGAAGCACTGTACAAACACTGACAAATTATCTCATTTTATCAAAACAGCCCAGGAAGGAGGGGGTTTGCCAAAGGCAACCGCAGTGAGAGCCAGGAGAGGAGCTTAAGAGGCTGAAATCCAGTCCAAGGGATCAGCCTTCATCACTCTGTAAGGAATCACTGCTTGGAAAGCTGCTCCCAAATAAAACACCATCATGCAAAGTCTTCCTGCCAGCAGTTTTCCAAGGTTGGATACACACATGAAGAGATCCACTAAAAGCTACCACATTCTCGGGTGAATTCCCAGGTCTGTGCTTTGGCACTAAAATTCACAGGGAGCGAAGGAGTAAGGACACAGTCACCGTCTGACACTCGGAATTCTTCAAAGCTAAACTGATCGTGGAATCCCAGAAGGGTTTGGGTTAAAAAGGACCTTAAAAGCCCATCTTGTTCCAACCTTCCACCATGGGACACCTTCCACTGTCCCAGGCTGCTCCAAGCCCCAATGTCCAGCCTGGCCTTGGACACTTCCAGGGATCCAGGGGCAGCCACAGCTTCTCTGGGCACCCTGTGCCAGGACATAAGGAATGAGCACTACCCTGTGCTGGCTTCAGGTCACAGCAACTCGTGTGGGGCTGCACCTCTGCCCTGCTCATCCCCCAGGCACTGCCAGAGGTGTTCCTGCCACACCAGGAGTGCTGGGAGCCTTGTTAGGATAACCTATCCCAGCTTATTCCATGGACAAAAAAAACTTTGGAGTACCAAAAGAGCTCTTACTGAGCTCCCTGGAGCAGAGGGAGACTGAGGGGAGACTCTCTGGGGGCTGCAGCTCCTCCCGAGGGCAGCTCCGATCGCTGCTCCCTGGGACAGGGACAGTGCCCAGGGAACGGCTGGAACTGTGCCGAGGGATTAGGTTGGATTTTAGGGAAAGGTGCTTCCCCCAGAGGGTGCTGGGCACTGCCCAGGCTCCCCAGGGAATGGTCCCGGCCCCGAGGCTGCCAGAGCTCCAGGAGCGTTTGGACAGCGCTGCCAGGGATGCCCAGGGTGGGGCTGTTGGGGTGTCTGGGCAGGGCCAAGGGCTGGATCCATGATCCCTGGGGGTCCCTTCCAGCTCGGCACATTCCATGATTCCCATAACTTTGGTCTGCAGCTGGTGACTGAAAAAAGCCAGGAATGGCTCTGAAAATGCCACAAGGCTATGGACCAGAAGCTGCTCTCTGCCTCCAACCATGCCTGGGTGAAACAGCAGCAGCCAGGAGTGATTTGGAGAGCAGGAATGCTCCCAGTGACACTGATTTGTGAGCTCCCGCTGCTCCAGCGTGAGGCAGAGGAGGAGAGCAGAGGAAACAGCCCCAGAGAGAGCCCAGGCTGTGGTGTGTAGGTCACACACAGACACAGAGCACTGAGAGTGCAGCTGCAGCCACAGCAGGGACCCCGCAGACACAGCCCCTGGCAGCTGGGCCACGGCAAAAATGACATTTAGCACCTTCTTCCCTTGCAGGCAGAGGAGGGACACGCTGCTGATTCCATCACACCCTGGAGAAATCACAAATGGCCTGTGGAAACAGCTCCTCTGTAGATGAATATACAAAAATACTGAAATCATCAAAACCCACGCGGGTTTTTGACCTGCGTCAGTCACAGGCACCCAGCCATGATGCCCTGACTCCTCCAATGAGTCCCACTCTAGCACCAGCCAGCACTTCCAGAGGCAGCAGCTGGAGCCAGCTCCCTGGTTAAAAGATGGCAGAATAACCCATCAGCATTGGATCCACGTGGATTTCAGGTACTAAACACGGTTTTACAGCAGAAGAGGCAAATCAGTCACTGCCACTGAGCTACTCCAAAATCCTTCCCTCCTGCTCCAGGACCTTCAGCAAGAGGGGAAGCTCATCTTGCTGCCACTGCACCCTTGAGGTGTTTGAAGATGTTCCGAAATCAGAGTTCTTTTTGTTTTTCCTAAGTTACAACCAGTAAAAACTTGAGATAACCCAGGAACAGTTGAGGAATTCATTTAGGGATGCAGGAGAAAAGGTCTAAGGACGCTTTCCCTTGTCCAAGCAAAGACCTTTTCATTCCAGCCCGAGTGATGCTGGGCAGGGCCAGGGAGCCGAGCACTTCCCAGGACTCCCTGGAAAGGCCACCCCAGGCAAACCATCGGAGACACCTTGGATTGTACATCCCAACACCTGGATTGTACATCCAAGCACTTCCACCACCAGCAGTGCTATCAAAGTCCTGGCCCCTAGGTAATCAATTACCCCTTCTCATTAGAAAAGGGAAAATACAAAATTATTTTGTATGTCAGAGCTTCACCCATGAAGTCACAGAAGAGGAAAGAGAAGAGGGAGCCTTTTCTGCAGTACTTTAAAAAATGGGACTTTAATGGAAAAGAAAATATTATGTTCTGGAGTTTTTAATTTTGCTGGAGGGTTTTTTGGTTTATTTTCAGCTCCTTAAGTTGTGGATTTCCTCCCCACTGTTCTTTCTGCAAAACTTAATAACATCAGAAAAGTGTTGTGTGGCAGCAATAGAGCAGTGAGGAGCAACAACAGCGAAATTACTGGAATTAATCAAAAAAAAAAGCCATCTGGTGTGCAAAGCAGTGGCTAAACTTCAATAATCCTTCTAAAAAAGGAAAAATCTGGAAAGGCAACATGAAGGAGCAAAGCAGTAAATACAGAGGGGATTGGAGTAGTGAAAAGGGCTTGGGGGTTTGGGGGAACTCCGGAGGGTCAGCCCCCCTGCTTAAGCACCTTGGGGGAGAAATGCCTGGACTCATAATTCCCTGTTTCCTCCAGGAGACCTGATCAAACCCAATCCCAGAGCTCCTGAGAACTGTCCTGCAGCAGCACAGGAGGGAATTGCAGGGAATCCACCAAGAGCAGGGGGATTCTGCCCCTGTGCTCAGGTGAGACCCCACCTGCAGAGCTGCCCCAGCCCTGGGGCCCAGCACAGGGAGGGCCTGGAGCTGCTGGAGAGAGTCCAGAGGAGGCTCCAGGATGAGCAGAGGGATGGAGCAGCTCTGCTGGGAGGAAAGGCTGGGAGAGCTGGGATTGTCCAGCCTGGAGAAGGGAAGGCTCCAGGGAGAGCTCAGAGCCCCTTCCAGGGCCTGAAGGGGCTCCAGGGGAGCTGGAGAGGGACTGGAGACAAGGCATGGAGGGACAGGACACAGGGAATGGCTTCCCAGTGCCAGAGGGCAGGGATGGATGGGATACTGGGAAGGAATTGTTCCCTGGGAGGGTGGGCAGGCCCTGGCACAGGGTGCCCAGAGCAGCTGGGGCTGCCCCTGGATCCCTGGCAGTGTCCAAGGCCAGGCTGGACATTGGGGCTTGGAGCAGCCTGGGACAGTGGAAGGTGTCCCTGCCCCTGGCAGGGGTGGCACTGGCTGGGCTTTGAGGTCCCTTCCAGCCCTAACCATCCTGGGATTGTGTGATCCCAAAGACGGAAATGAAGATTCCTTCAGAGACAACACAGAGTGATCGGCAGACTTCACCCTTCCCTCTTGCTCCTATCTATCCATCCCTCAGTGGGAAATGAAGGATATTTCCCAGGAGTGGGAGCTCTCATGGGGATGCTGTCTCTGTGCCCACGCCCACAGAAGGGCTCCAGGCTCCCCCTGTGGCTCCCTGCCAGCAGAGCTGTGTGATCTCAGCCCAGGGACGATTTGGGGCTGCACACCCACCCCCTTTGCATCTTTGTGTGCAGTCCAGCTGCTTTCCATGCACACAACAGAGCAGGAGCTTCCAAACACCCCAAGGTTTCCTGGGGGGATACAAGCCCTGTCCCATTGGGTGAGAACAAGCCCTGTTATCTTGGAGCGGATTCACACTTGGCTCACAGGCACCGGACAAATATTTAATTAAACACTGGGGATATATTTAATTAACAGCCTCTGTCTCTAATTAGGAGCAGAGATGCCGTGAAGGCAGCACAAGAGAAAAGTCACCAAAGCTGCTGCTGCAGCAGTGATGCCTCGGTGCAGGGGAGAGCCCTGCCGTGGTGATAG
This sequence comes from Aphelocoma coerulescens, assembly GCF_041296385.1. Lineage (NCBI taxonomy): Eukaryota > Metazoa > Chordata > Aves > Passeriformes > Corvidae > Aphelocoma > Aphelocoma coerulescens. The sequence goes on from NC_091020.1 coordinate 2,006,720, forward strand.
CAGAGAGTTTGGGTTAATATCGCGTTGTATTAAGCAAATTAAATAATAGAGCACATGACACATGGCCCACCCCAGTGTCACGGGGCACACAAAGCATCACGGGCAGGATGCTCTTCAAAGAGGGCAGCACTGGGAGGACACAACCACTGAGCGTGTGAGGGGAAAGAAAACCCAACCACACCGAGAAAATATCACCTTAAACCACCTCAAAATGCTGCGTGTCCTGTTTGTGCTGCAGCTGACCCGAGTGGGAGCGACTGCTGGGGCCATGGGCTCTGGGAAACCCAAGCAGCCTGGAAAATCCCTCTTTCCACGACAAAAATAGCAGGTTTTGGATTAATGGTTCTGAAATTTGATAGGCAACCCCACAGGGATGTCCCTGATTTGGGCGTTCAATGCCAACCTAATTTTCTTCACTCTTTAAGTGTGAGCAGCTGACAGAAAGTGTTTTCCAATGATATTCCCTTTTGTCTTCCAAGAACAAAGGATAAGGATGGGGATCACAAAAGCACCTGTCTAACATGCCTGGTGCCCAAACCAATCCGGGTATTCACCAGGACAGGACACAGGATATTTTTTAAAGCCCTGTTTAACCCTTCAACTCCTAATAAAGTCCATGAGATTCCTGCTCCTCCATGTCAAACAGTATTCTGATGCGCTGCAGATTTGGGCTGATTTCCTATAAAAACGAGTTAAGAGCTGGCAGAAAAGGTCACACAAAGCCACGGGGGAATGTGTTAGGAGAGTGGCTATCCCTCTCCAGTTACCAGGAATGTGAGGAGTTTGCTCGGGGAGTGAGTTCATCCATTTAACCTACATGAACTGCAACGCAGGGAAATAATTACCCACTTAATTTACTCATTTCTCATGGGCTCCAGAGGGCAGTGATTGCACCCAGGAGCAGCAGGGGAGGCAAGGCCGGGGGTGAGAGTGGTGGTGAGGCAGGGCCTGAGGCAGAGGGATGCACAGGAGATGCTGGAGCACAGGGCAGGAAAGGAGGAACCAGATTTCAGTCATACCTCAAATTCCACACCTCTGATGGGGAGGGGAAATCCCAGAATCCCAGAGAGGTTTGGGATGGAAGGGACCTCAAAGCCCACCCAGTGCCACCCCTGCCATGGGCAGGGACACCTCCCACAGTCCCAGGCTGCTCCAAGCCCCAACGTCCAACCTGGCCTTGGACACTGCCAGGGATCCAGGGGCAGCTCCAGCTGCTCTGGGCACCCTGTGCCAGGGCCTGCCCACCCTCACAGGGAACAATTCCTTCCCAATATCCCATCTATGCCTGCTCTCTGGCACTGGGAAGCCATTCCCTGTGTCCTGGCCCTCCACCCTTTGTCCAAAGCCTCTCTCCATGTTTCCTGTCAGCTGCTTCAGGCACTGGAAGGACACAATGAGGTCACCCCAGAGCTTCTCTTCTCCAGGATGAACAATCCCAGTTCCCAGACTTCCTATCCGGTTATTTTGCCCTCCTGATGTTTTAGTCAGGAGGAAACCATTCCAGTGGTGCTGCAGCACTGTGAGTTTGGGGTGTGTTATCCAACAGCAAAGGCAGAGGAAAAGCAGCTCCTGTTTCAGGCAGCATTGCACGGTTCCTGTTTGGAAATCAAATATATTTTCAACGGACATCAACATGTTATGGAGGCTTCTTTATTTCTATGAATTAGTCTCCTGCAGGGCAGAGAACACCACAGTATTCTTCCTTTTGCTGTGCTTTCTTAAAAAAAAAAAAAAAAATTCTTCTACGGGAAAAGCAGGCTCCTAAAAATGAGATATCTGGCAACTCTATTAAATGTATTTTTTTTCTGACTATGCCTGCAATAATATTTCCCAGGTTTCTGAGGCAAAAGCCCTCCTTTCTTCTGGAAAAATCCAGTTATTCCCACCCTCAGTATGTGGTGCTAATCCAATAATTTCTCGTGCACCCCTTGCTCCTTTCCCTTTGCTGCCAGAGGAGGGCTGGGACACCTGGAACCAGAGGCTGGGCCTTGCCCAGGGTTATGAGCATCACTTTGAGGCTCACAGGAATTAGGTAACAGCAATATATCAAATGGTGAAACGACAGCACACAGGAACTGCTGTACAAACTCCTCAGCCATCTGGGAATAAATGAAGAATTCATCAGAGTAAAATGTTCACTGTGGAGGCATTTGGAGCAGCATCTGCCCTGCTCCTTGCATAATCTCCCTTCCTTCCCATAGCCTGGGGAATGCACAATTCCTGAGTGGCACTGGCACCTCATTATCCAATTAAAATGGCTCACTTTTTAACAAAGAAATAAGGTTGGAGTAAAAATTATTAGGTTAATTATTAATTCAAGCTGTTCATATATGAAGTAGCTTTGCAGTTAATTTGGGGAGGTTTGCAAGTTTTAAGCTCCTCGGCGTAATTGTGACAAGTGGTATCGCTGGGGCTCCTCTAATTAATTTGTTAATATGAGCACAGGGGGGTCACCCTGTGCCCCAAGGAACAGGGGAAATTATATTTTTTTAAAGGAAAAACAAACCACTCAGGAATAGCTTCCTGACATCTCTTCTTCCGTAGCCAACGAGAGCGTTTTTCCCTCTTTTTCCAGCAGCAGAGCTGCCTCCTGCTTCCATGGTGCTGCTGGGAAGGGGAACATGCTGGAGCTGATCAGGTAACGAAGTGCTTGATTTAACAGCGACATCAACGTTCCAGTTCAGAACCAGCTGGCACACAGTTCCCAAGGGGTTAACCTCTGGAAACGGCGCTTCTAGGTCAAGGCTGGATGGTTTTAATAGGTTCAGTGCAAGATCCTCCAGAATTTCTTGGAGAGAAAGGTGTGGATCATTCTCAGCAGACCAGCCACAGACATGCTGTGCTCTTCATGGGATCAGGAAGGTTGGAAAAGGCCCCCAGGGTCATCAGGTCCAACAATCAATCCCAGCACTGCCAAGCCCACAACAAATGCCACATCCCCATGGCTTTGAACACCTCCAGGCATGGGCACTCCAAAGCTCCCTGGGCAGCCCCTGCCAAGGCCTCAGCACCCTTTCCATGCAGAAATTCCTGCTGCTGTCCAAGCTGAGCCTCCCCTGGCCCAGCCTGAGGCCGTTTCCCCTTGTCCTGTCCCTGTTCCCTGGCAGCAGAGCCCGACCCCCCCCGGCTGCCCCCTCCTGTCAGGGACTTGTGCAGAGCCACAAGGTCCCCCCTGAGCCTCCTTTGCTCCAGGCTCAGCCCCTTTCCCAGCTCCCTTAGCCGCTCCTGGGGCTGCTGGCATCCCTGACATCGCTCATGGATCTCACACTCCCAGAGCCTGCTTGGGGATGGAAAGCAGAATTGTTTTGCATTCCCGCTGCATTTGTGATCCCAGCTGTCAAACCCTGAGCTCTGCCTCCTTCCAGAGGTAACCAATTAATTTTATGATGCCACTTGAGAGGGATGGAGATGGAGTTACAGAGCATTTAATGATCAAAGAAAATAGTGAATAATATAAATAGAGATGTCCTCCCATTCCCCATTCCCCTATTGATAGGCTTTCTAATAAAGGACACTTTTCTAATAAAAGAGTCTCCAGACCTCCCTGGGAATGATCCCATTTTTATGTGAAGGGCACAAATATTGCATTTATCATCAGTGGTGACTGAAGGACGCTGACAGAGACAGGAGCTGCCTCTGTGCAAGCAAAAATGGAAAAAGAGATGGGCTTTTCCTACTTTACATCCCACAATTTCCATCCGTCCTTTTTTTATTCAGTGTTACGGGGATAATATCACCTGGGAGGACCATGAATACAGCCTGGCTGTGTTCAAGGTGTAGCAGAGACTCCCACACTGGTTTGGGTGGGAAGGGAATTAAAGATCATCTATTCCTTCCACTGTCCCAGGCTGCTCCAAGCCCCAACGTCCAACCTGGCCTTGGACACTGCCAGGGATCCAGGGGCAGCCCCAGCTGCTCTGGGCACCCTGTGCCAGGGCCTGCCCACCCTCCCAGGGAACAATTTCTTCCCAATATCCCATCCATCCCTGCCCTCTGGCACTGAGAAGCCATTCCCTGTGTCCTGGCCCTACAGCCCTTGTCCAAAGCTGTGGGAGGAAGGAGCCATCCCCAGCACTGCTGCCACCATCCCTGCCCAAGGCAGAATGTGGGACAGAGGTGGCACTGGTCCCACAGCAGCACAAAGGAGCTGTGATGTGCCAGCCTCACAAGAGAATTCCGTGTCGTTGCTAACACCACTTGAACAAAGGCATGACTGCAAACAAAAACCCGATCTGAGCTTGGCACTTCGTGCTGCAAATCCTGATTTATGGATGCTGCTCTGCACCACCACTGCTGGAATGGCCCAGGGGTGCTAAAGCAGTGGTGCGTTTGCTCTGCTGTGGGCTTTTTAAATTTGGGATTCGTTTCCTACAGGGAAAAGGAACGTTCCCTTCGAGGGTGATATTCCTGTGGCAAAGCTGCCTTTCCATTTCAAAGCCCATCTCTGACGTAAGGGATTGACTCATCCACACCTGTCCAGGGCATTGGAATGAATGGCAGCCAGGAGATATTTGCCCAAAAATATACGGATTATTTGCCCAAAAATACATATATCACCCTTCCTACTGCACTGCTTCCATTTCAGAAATGTTCCTCTTTCAGGTTTAGGAAATATTTTACCCATCTGCTTCCTGGGAAATAAGAAATCAAAGACCCATCCTCACTGCTGCCTTCTAGGAGGATACAAGGAATTTTTTCCTAAAAATAAATAACCTACGTGGAAAAGTCCTTCCCAAGACTTTTTTCTGTCAGAACAGTGAGCTTGGAAAAGCTGGGAAATCCCCACACTGTAGTTATCCTGTAAAAACCATCGTGTGCAGATGGAGCAATCCCATCAAATTTAGGATGGCATGTGATTCCCATTCCCTGGGTGCTTCATGCAACTGGAAGCCTTTCCAGGGGGATATGCCTGTAAAAAGACTGTGGAAGAAAAAAGCACATTGGGAGAGGGAATTAAAACTTGCATTAATTAACAAAAGCTTCAGGAGGCTTTCCCCCCTCTCCTCCATCTCCTTTCCAACATAAAAAAGTTCAAGGCCACATTGGACGGGGCTTGGAGTAAACCTGGGATAGTGGAAAATGTCCCTGTTCACAGCAGGCGGTGGGACTGGATGAGCTTTAAGGTCAGCTCCAACCCAAACCATCCCAGGATTTTGGGATAAAACAGAAATTGCAATTGTTATGGGAGATGGGAGACAACAAAAGCAACCCATGTCTGTATTTGGGCTGCTTTAGGCTTTGGGGTTTGTCCTCCCCACAGCAGAAGGGATTATACAGCACTTCATGTTCTATTCTGTGCAACTCCACTGATTTTACAGGACAACTCACTAAATATCCTAAGTGAGGTTTCTGAAGCTTCCATGAGGGATTTGAACAGCCAGCTGCAGGGAAAGCTGAAATGATTTGCAAATATTCAGCTTGTGAGGGACTTTCAACTTTCAAGTTGTTCTTAGTGAAACAACTCCACACAGCTCCACGAAATCCAAGCTGCAGGATCCTGACCTGCTCCCCTCCGGCCTTCTCCCCCAAATAATCAGGGTCACCCCTTAGGGACTAACACGGGGTTAAAACTGCTCATTAATTAATAGTCCATGACTCATTTAGCAACAATTTACTGATCAGAAACCCCTTATCTGTTGTTACCTGCCTGCAGTGGAAATATTTTGAATATTTTGAAGTATAAAGGTTGTTGCATTCCCAAAGCCTTTTACTGCTGGAAGCAACCATTTGGAGGGAATTCTCTTCTTATTATATTCATCTTTACTGCAAAAACTCTAAATACAACCCTATCTCTCAGCAATATAGGGATGGAACATCCAAAATATTCCATAAATGTTTTATCTTCCCAAGCTCCTTTGAAACCAAGCAAAACCCCTCCTATTTCAACACTGGTCTGTTTTCCACCACCACATTTATTTGCACTACTTGAAAAACATTTCCCTGGGATGAGCAGTGTTTTAGATCTCATGTCAATGGAGGAATATTCTCAGTCTAATTACAGGAATTGTTAAAATTAATAGAAGCAAACCAAGTCATTAGCATGGAATTTTATCCATCTAAAGGTGGGTTGGGCTGGGAAGTTAAATTCAATTATCTTTTTTTGATACCAGGTTAACTGAGGGATCAGTGCAACTAATGAACTACTTAATGAGCAGGATTAAAAGGGCTGAGGCAAAAAAGGAAAAGAAATCAGGTGAACCAAGGCCACTGTAGATGCACTGAACAGGAATGGAAATTTTGCTTATTTTCCCTGTGGAAATTTAATTCCCAGACTGACGTGATCACTGGAAGACTGACAGAGCTTTCTCAATAGGGGAGATCCTGGATCTGCTGCTCGTGTCCCCAAACCTTCATTCCTGTGCTGCACACCAAGATCAGGGCTTCCAAAGGCCACCACAGCTTGGGTCACCATGGATCATCATGGATCACCAAGGTTCACCATGGACCACCATGGATCACCGTGGATCATCATGGGTCACCGTGGGTCACCATGGACCACTATAGATCATCATGGACCACCGTGGATCACTGTGGATCATCATGGATCATCATGGGTCCACTGTGGGTCACCATGGGCCACCATGGATCATCATGGACCACCACGGATCACCGTGGACCACCATGGATCACCATGGATCACTGTGGATCACCATGGATCAACAGCATCAACAGATTCTACAGGAAGTGGCTGAAGCTCGATGCAAATCAAGTGTGCTCCAGGGTGGATCTTCTGTCCTGGCCCCCAGGGCCACAACCAGGTCACATCGTCACCGGAGCCCAGTGAGACACCCAGCCACTGGCTTCAGTCAAGGAAATATCATGGAATCCCAGAATGGTTTGAGTGGGAATGGATCCTAAAGCCCATCCAGTGCCACCCCTGCCATGGACAGGGACACCTTCCACTGTCCCAGGCTGCTCCCAGCCCCAATGTCCAGCCTGGCCTTGGACACTGCCAGGGATCCAGGGGCAGCCTCAGCTGCTCTGGGCACCCTGTGCCAGGGCCTGCCCACTCTTAAAGAATTTATTCATACTTTCTAATCCAAACCCACCCCCATCAGCTCAAGGCCATTCCCTGTCTCCTGTCCCTCCAGCCCTTGTAAAGAGTCTCTCTCCATGTTTCCTGCAGCTCCTTCAGGTCCTGGAAGGCCACAGTGAGGTCACCCCAAAGCTTCCTCTCCAGGCTGAACAATCCCAGCTCTCCCAGCCTTTCCTCCCAGCAGAGCTGCTCCATCCCTCTGCTCATCCTGGAGCCTCCTCTGGCCTCTCTCCAGCAGCTCCAGGTCCCTCCTGTGCTGGGGACAGCCGTGTGTCCCAGGGGTGTTGGTGTGGTATGAGGGACCAGCAGGACCACATTCCGTGCTGGCACGGCCAACAGGAGCGATTTGTTGTTGGGATCTCTGTCTCCACAAGGTTTGCTTAATGGAAGAGGGGGAAATGTTCCCAATCCCAGAGGTTCTGATGTTGAGGGATGTGTTGATCTCGTTATACCCTAAACCCACTTCAGCTGTCTGATGCCATTTAGGGATTCCAGCATCTGATACATTCCACAGTCTGTTGGAAGCACCCCAGAAATCCTGGGGACTCCAGATCGGGGCCGAAAGTCACAGTCACTCAACTCCACATTTTCTAAAATTTGGACTTTTAGGCTGTAAAGGTTAATGACATTAAAAGTCAGCCTCTGCCAGCCCTCCTGCGGAGAGCGGCCTGTCTGGGAGACCTTTTCTGGATGGATTTCATTGTAATGTGGAGTTATTTTGCAGCTTCTCTAACTTATTTTCCCCAAATATTTGTCAAGTTGCATGTAATATTTCTGGAATAGTGGAGGCATTAACCTTTACTAACCACAGCAGAGACTGAAACTCTTAAAAGACGGACAGGACAATTAAGGCAACATCTCGGGGTGAGTTCACTGCTCCTCAAACTCCATTAATTTTTATGACAGTGATGAATTTCAGTGCAGTAATAATTAATTTTTCTCACTGTATGGAAAAGCATTCTGTGAATCACTGCTGTAAATTCTCTCTTTCTGAATCCAAAGACATCCGAAGTCATCAATAATCCTGCAGTTATTCCCATGTCCTAAGAAATTGATGTGTATTGGAATGGCTAAGGTTCCACAAGCTGGGACAGACAGCACAGCTGGGGGTACAAACTCCTCCTGTTGTGACACCAGTGAGGGAATTCTGAATGGCTCGGGATAGGCTGGGCTTTCCCTCTTGCATGTATACCCTGCTGGAGTTAATCCTGGCTGCTTATTAAATGTTCAGGCCTTGAATAATGAGGGTGTGATTTCCAGGTGAGGCAGTGGGAAATAGATCCATTGGGAAAGGCTTGTTCAGCTTCTCTCTGCTCTCTTTGGGAACTGTTCTGATCAGCATTAAAAGCTGATCCATGCATGCTGTCCATGCAATTAGTCCTCTCAGAGTTATGGACAGTTCATGGAATCATGGAATAACCTGAGCTGGAAGGACCCACAGGATCATGCAGTCCGGCTCCTGGCCCTGCACAGACACCCCAACAATCCCGCTCTGTCTAAACACTCCTTGACACCTTCTGGGCTTACATCCTATTTAAATCCACATCTTTCCCTCCCGTTACTTTTGCCTGCGGTTTCCAAGCCCGCGTGAGGTGTGTGTTGGCAACAGAAGGGATGGGTGTTGGGGAAGAAGGATTTTAAGACCTGTGGAGAGATTCCATGTGTGGGCAGGCAGCGGGAGAGCCTCGGAGCTGCCACAGGTTTGAGCACACACCAATGAGGGGTTCTGCCTGCCTGGAACACGCCTGGAAAGCTCCAAGGTGATGCAACGCAATTCCAGGTTGAATTTGTCAGTGGAAAGAATTCCTTGCTGATAAAATCCTATGGATGGTTTACCTTGGCAAGGAGGGAGTTGATGGTCCCGTTTTAAGACTTGTGCATTGATGTTGTGTGGAGATTATTTTATGCTTTGTGCTGAGAAATTTAGATTTGTGCTGGGAGAGTCGGGATCATTCAGCCTGGGGAAGAGAATGCCTGGGGCTGCCCCTGGATCCCTGGAAGTGTCCAAGGCCAGGCTGGATGGGGCTTGGAGCAGCCTGGGACAGTGGAAGGTGTTTCTTGGCAGGGAGTGGGATGGGGTGGGCTCTAAGGTCCCTTCTCACTCCAGCCTTTCCCTGACCCAATAATTTTTATATAATATAAACCCATACCATTTTGCCTACGCAGCTCGGTTTTTTAAAAACAATTTTCTTTTCCAATCTGAATTGCTTTTCCTAAACTCTCTGCAAAGCTGCTGTTTATAAAGTGGATATTAAAATGGGCTGAAAATTGTCTGGTCACAAAGTCAATGCTCTCAATTCCCATGCAAATGGTTCATTTTGTTCTTTAAACTGTTATTTACACACAGTAGTCTGTGAATGTTTATATGCAATGGAAATGCAACAAGTCCTGAGGAAAGAATTGGAATCCAAGAGGCTTCAGTAAAATTGTGGAGTGCAGATTTCACAGTAGATTTGGTTAAAACCATTTTTCCCCATTTCGTTTGTCACTAATCGCTGCTTTCACTAATTACTTTTTTTGTCTTGAACAACTGCTTGGAACAGCTCCACAAAAGCCAATTTGTTGTGTTCATCATGCAAAATATGCCACGACCAATTACACTGCATGAGCCCATATATTTAAAATACAATAAATCATCAGAACACAGACCAGACTTTATTTCTCTGAGTGCGCATGGAAATTAATCCACAATTTTCCTGAGGTGGTTTTATGGCCGTGCCAACTTCCTGTGCTGTAGCAGCATTTCCTGCTAAGGGGCAATGGATTCAAACTGAAAGGGAATGGGTTTAAATTGGATTTTGGGAAGGAATGGTTCCCTGGAAGGGTGCCCAGAGCAGCTGGGGCTGCCCCTGGATCCCTGGCAGTGTCCAAGGCCAGGCTGGACATTGGGGCTTGGAGCAGCCTGGGACAGTGGAAGGTGTCCCTGCCATGGCAGGGGTGGCACTGGATGGGCTTTGAGATCCCATCCAACCCAACCATTCTGGGATTCTGTGATTTGTATTTGCTGCAGTGGGAATGGTGTCTTGTGAGACAACAGGAAAATGAAGATGCGAGAGGGAAAAAAGGAACAGAGAGAGTCCTGTGGCTGATTCTGTTAATGAGAGATGAATTTTCCCTGTGCTCTATGTCAAGGTTGCAAACCTGCCCCTGTAACAAACCCTCTCTGTGCACATGTGCAGATCTGTGCTTGCCTTCCCAGCTTAATTCTTCAGCTTTGCATTCAGCAGCTTTCCAAATGATTCCAGTGATTCATTTTGGGATGACAAACTCCATCTTTTTAGCCATTTTATCCCAGCTGCTGGGATAACTGCTGGGAGCAGACGAGGCTGCAGCCAGCGGTGCACAAAGGAGGAGGAGCCCAGCCTGGCTGCCAGACACCCCCAGTGACTCTGATGGTTTTATGCTGTTAACAGATAAATTGCAAAACGATCCCAGTGAGAGAGGACTGACTGGGGAGCTCCTGATACCAGGACAAACAATATCCTGGAGTGTCGGAGCTTGCCTGCTTTCAGTTCTCCCTTTTACACTTTGTTTGAGCAGATTCTTTATTTGCCAGAGCATCTGGAGGCCCGCAGCTGATTTGGCATGTGGTGGAAAGCCCAGTTTGTTTAGGCAGAGGGTTATTTAGTTATTATTATTATTTATCTGTAGCTGTCCTCCTGTTGGAGAAAGAAGGAGTGGAAGTTGGGCCTCCTAGACCTGAAGTCACAGAAAAGACCAAGCAGCTTCCTTCCCAAGAGCTTTCGGGAGAAGGCAGGGCAAGAGGCAGTTATTTGTGGAGGAGACCTAAATCTGAGCCTTTTCCATACATTTAAGACAAGAGGCTGGAATCCTGGATAGGGGCGTGGCTCTGAATCCCCTCTGGAGATCAGCATTCCCCCAGGGAATTCCTGCGCGGGGGCTCTGAGGGTCTGCAGTGCACTCAGTGGGATGTGTGGAAATGATGGGAATGAGCCACAGATCAGCCAACCCGGCGGGGTGCTGCAGCAAAATTACCACAAAGGTGGGATGGAGCAGAATTCCTGCTTCAGCTGATGACGTCCCAGTGTCCCAATGGAATGTCCCAGCTTTTGCTCCCTGGCCACCCACAGGTCCCTCTGTGGCTTCGTCCTTGTGTTTGAGTGCAGCACCTGCCACGAGGGACACCAGAGGGACGGAGCAGCTCTGCTGGGAGCAAAGGCTGGGAGAGCTGGGATTGTTCAGCCTGGAGAGGAGAAGCTCCCAGGTGACCTCACTGGGGCCTTCCAGTGCCTGAAGGAGACACAGGAAACATGGAGAGAGACTCTTGACAAGGGCTGGAGGGACAGGACACAGGGAATGGCTTCCCAGTGCCAGAGGGCAGGGATGGATGGGATATTGGGAAGGAATTGTTCCCTGGCAGGGTGGGCAGGCCCTGGCACAGGGTGCCCAGAGCAGCTGGGGCTGCCCCTGGATCCCTGGCAGTGTCCAAGGCCAGGTTGGACATTGGGGCTTGGAGCAGCCTGGGACAGTGGGAGGTGTCCCTGCCCCTGGCAGGGGTGGCACTGGATGGGCTTTAGGATCCATTCCCACTCAAACCATTCTGGGATTCCATGATACTTGTATGGATATGACATCAGCCTCAAACCTAAGCAGCTAGCAGAGAATAATTTAAGCTTTATCAACATTAAATCTTCCTAGCTGGAGATGCAGCTCCGAAGCCCTTCCAACGGGAGCGCCTCACCCCATTCCCAGGCTGGAGCACAAACACAAGCTCCTAAAGCCACCAATGCGCCCGTTCCTGTCCCAGCACCAAAGCACTGGGGACTCAGGAATTCGCTCAAGAAGGACATTTTATTTATGGAGGATTATTTGTGCACATCTCCAACAGCCTGGAACATTTGGGTCTGGAGGAATTCACACAACTGTGCGTCAGCTCTCCGTTCCCAGCATAGCCGAGAGCTGTAACACCCCACTGCAGCAGGAATTACAGCAGTGATTAAAAGACATTAACGTTGCTCCAGTCCTAATGTGAGGGCTGAGAGCAGACACACAATGAATTCCCAATGTTCATGGCCCACACAAACCCACAGCAGCTCATTAGCTACGATACAACATTAAAAAAAGAGAGTAGGAATATGGAAATGAGCATTTCTTTCCACGAGGAATCATTTCTTTCCCAGGTTCTGCTCTTGTGCTGCTCAAGGATAAACTGGTATTAGGGGACAAAGCTGGGAACGCTTTGCCTTTATCAGATTAAAGCAATTATGAGCTTTTCTAAAGATGCTTTCATAACATTAGTTTTGTTCTCAGAAAAGACTTAATTTGCAAACTAAGTTGGAAAATTAAGATTGGTTCCTCCAAATTTACCATCCTCCAAAAAAACCCACTGCCTGAGAAACTGCTCTGCCTTCCTGGTTGATCCCAGCCATAAACCTTCCCCAGAGGAATTTAAAAGTGCACATTTTCAGTGGATCTCTGCCACCTCTCCATCTTCCCAGCATGGAGAAGGAGAGGCTCCAGGGAGACCTTAAAGCACCTTCCAGTATCGAAAGGGGGCTTATGAAAAAGAGGGAGAGGGACTCTCTGTGGTCAGACAGTGATGGGATGGAGGGGAAGGGTTCTGAATTAAAAGAGGTGAGATATAGATGGGATACTGGGAAGGAATTGTTCCCTGGGAGGGTGGGCAGGCTCTGGCACAGGGGGCCCAGAGCAGCTGGGGCTGCCCCTGGATCCCTGGCAGTGTCCAAGGCCAGGCTGGACATTGGGGCTTGGAGCAGCCTGGGATAATGGAAGGTGTCCCTGCCCATGGCAGGGGGTGGGATGAGATGATCCTTAATGTCCCTTCCCACCCAAACCAGTGTGGGATTTTATTAAAATGGGAAAAAAAGCCACAGCCGTCTCAAAACCCATTGAAGTCTGGCATTTTACTGGGGGATAGATTGGCACCAGAGCGTCTCTGTGATAAACACATCAGTGTGCTCGAGATACACCAATTTATCTGGGAAGAGACCCCAGGAGTGCCGGGTTCAGGAGCACCCACCACTAATCCAGCAAGAATGGAACCATTGTTTTCCAGACACTAATGACAAAGCCATTAAAACACACATTCCACGAGACCCCGCACTGTGCTAATGAGCCTGCCTGATCCCACGCCTGGTTTTACATCTGTGTCTCATATAGTCCCATGGAAGAGATATATAATATATTCCCATTCCCACTGGACACAGTGCAGCACATCCCTGCTTTTCTCCTGCCAAAATGCCGTGCTCCAAAAGCAGCTGAAGGACAGCCTGCCTTGCCAGCTGCTCCTGGGGCTCTGGATTACCAGGATGGGGGAGAAGCACCACAGCAGTGAATGGTCATCCTGTGTAGTGTATCCCATCCCAGACCTGCCTGCAAGCTCATTCCACACAAATATTTATGGCAGTCCTGGAAGCAAATATGTTTGCACTGGGTTAATTAGGGGAAAATATGCTTTCACTGATGCCTTGCCATGCTTTTGTTAATAACCAGGAGGGAATGAGGGCACTGCAAAGCCCAGGAGCTTCCCAGTTTCTTGCACTAGCTGATGGAGTGATGCAGCATTTTATTTGCCCAGAACCGAGGGGGGTTGTTGTTTTAATGATGCAGGAGCTGAATATTAGCTGTTAAATACAACCATCATCATCTCCCTCGACTTGGAAGGAGGATTTCTTTTAAACCCCAATAAACTCTACAGTAGCAGCAGCCAAAACAAGATTATCTCCTTTCCCAGTGCTCCATAAAGCTGGGGAATTACTGAGTCCTTTTAGATATTACAATGTTTGTCAAGCAACAATTAAAAATGCACCAGTGATTAAGCAAACACCATAAAGCTTTTACAATTCATTTGAAGCAGGCAAATATTTGTGCTGCCAAATAAAAAAATCCCAACCAACCTTGAAGTATTTGGTTCCCTGAAGACTCAAAATCCCTCATTTTGAAAATGGGTTTTTAAAAACTCCCTTTAAGACTCCAAGGCTGTCCAACCTGGTCTTGGACACTTCCAGGGATGGGGCAGGCACAGATTTTTCTGGGGACATCAGCAATGGCACACAAATAACTATTACTTGCATTTACAGCCAAGAATCCCCATGCAGTGCTGATTGTAAGGGATAAACCAGCCCCTCCCCAGGAAGTTTCTAGTCTCAGGCTTAGTGTGAATTCAAATTACCCCAGTTTTCCAGACACCTGTGCTAAAAGGCAGGCGGGCTTATCCAAAATCAAGCTTCCAGAACAAAGCAGAAATCTCAACCCATTCTGAAACTGTGAGCTTCACTCCAGGTGTATTTTTCCCTCCAATAAAAGGAAATGCCATCCCCTGGGAAAGGTGGGACAATGGGGATGAGCTCTGCAGGGCCCCTGATGTCCCCATGCAAACTGGGCCGTGTCCAAACAGCTCCGAGTCTGAAGCAGGTGAGCACTTTAAAGCTGTTAAATCTTCCCCAAACACCACTGTGCAGAATAAAGAGGGTTTTAAACACTTTTCCCTGTTTTGTCACCACTACCTGCAGCAGCCCTGACCGTTCTCCCCCTGTCCCACACTCCCCATTCCCATGCACTCCCCTCCCTCCTGCTGGCAACTGTTTATCCAGCTGTAAGGAAAAGTGCACTCTGAGGTTAAAAATAACCCAAAGGGGTGTTTCTAGCATGATGGGGGGGGTTAATGTTTAACCCAGACTCCTTCCCAGCACAGTTCCTGTGTCCCTGGACACAGAGGTGTGCACTGGAACAATGGGAGATGGACATTGCTGCATCTCCTCGGGAACAGCAGGAGCAAAGGTGGGATCCCTGACCCCCACACCTCCCAGGAGGGCACTTACAGAGTGGCTGCTGCCAAACTTCCCTCCGAACTCAGGACAATGCTCGGGAGACGCAGTTTGAGAGTTTTAGGTTGGATATGAAGGAACACTTCTTTTCCAAGCAGGTGTCCCTCTGGTTCAGGGCACCTTCAGGGTGCCAAGACCTGCTGGACAAAGCCACGGCTGGCCTGGCAGCTCCTCTCCCAGAGGAAGGTTGGAGAAGTTTTGCTGAGGTCCTTTCCAACCAGCACAAGCCCAGGATCACAGGAAGTGTGTGATTATCACAGGCAGAGCACCTGAGTTTCTCCTTCACACCCAAAGCACGGCAGCCTTCACCTGCTTCCTTAAATCAGCTCAATTTTCCAAAATTGCCCCCATTTCCCCAAAGAACAAAGCCAATGGTGCTGTTTCAGCAGAGCATCTGACAACAATAAATCTGTATTTGGGATCTCTCGCAACAGAAGAATCACAGCAGTGCTCAGAAATGATGAAGGATTACAAAAGCAGAGGCAGAAGAAATTCAAAGAACGAAAAATTACTCTGAAGAGGTTCAAGAGACTCCTCAGAGAATACAGGATCTAATCAGATGCTGAACAGCCTTTAAGTGGAGAATGTGGGCCAGGAAGGGGGGAGAGGCACATCCCAGCAGCATCTCTGCTGTGGGCATTCAGGTGTATCCGGGCAAAACCCTATGGAAATGGGGCTGGTGACATCGGAAATAGGGCTGGTGACATGGACAAACCCACCACGTGGCATTTTCACACCCACTCAGCCAATTCATCCCACTCCAGGCAGCTCCTGTCCCCCTCATCAGCTCCCCATCCACAAGTGCTCCTCCTCCCACCTCCTTCCCATCTCCTCTAAGGATGAGCCCAGCCATGAAGCTCTGTGCATCCCACTGAGTTCCCAGCACGAGGCCTTGGAGAACTCACTGCCATTTGCTCCTTGATTTACTTTTTTTCTGGTGTAAGCTGTTCGGAATGTGATCCTCTCCCAACACCCATCATAAAGATGCTTACACTGTGTGACCTTTTCAGTGCTGCTCAAATTCCTCCTGGAAGAGCCCTTGGTTTCACAGCGCCCTCCTCATGCTCACCCAGTGGGGATGGAATTCCCAGAGGGCTGTGCCCAGGAGGCCTCTTTAAAGTAAAGAAAGAAAAGGGGTTTTTCCTCCAAGTGGCTCCATGTGTGTCTGATGGTGCTAAAAGCACCACAGCTCGATGGTCTGGCATGCCAGGAATGACCTACCCTCAAATCACAGAATCCCAGGATCCCTGAGGCTGGAAAAGCCCTCCCAGCCCACGGAGTCCAAGCTGTGCCCGATGCCCACCTTGTCTGCAGCCCAGAGCACTGAGTGCCACCTCCAGCCCTTCCTTGGACACCTCCAGGCATGGGCACTCCAAAGCTCCCTGGGCAGCCCCTGCCAAGGCCTGAGCACCCTTTCCATGCAGAAATTCCTGCTGCTGTCCAAGCTGAGCCTCCCCTGGCCCAGCCTGAGGCCGTTTCCCCTTGTCCTGTCCCTGTTCCCTGGCAGCAGAGCCCGACCCCCCCGGCTGCCCCCTCCTGTCAGGGACTTGTGCAGAGCCACAAGGTCCCCCCTGAGCCTCCTTTGCTCCAGGCTCAGCCCCTTTCCCAGCTCCCTCAGCCGCTCCTGGGGCTCCAGCCCCTTCCCAGCTCCGTTCCCTGCCCTGGACACGCTCCAGCCCCTCCAGGGCTCTCTGGCCGGGAGGGCCCAGAACTGGACACAGCCCTGAGGTCCCTCAGCAGGGCCAGTTCAGAGGGTCAATCACAGTCCCCAAAAGCTGCTTTCTTCAACAGTGACACTCTACCAAAAAAAATCCTTCCCTTTGCCTTGCCAATGAAGAAAATCCAAGTTTAAAAGACAGGCTCCGAGCTGGGTGAGTTGCTGAATTTAATCAGCCTCTACTCCTGCCCTCTACTACAGGTAAGTCAGGCAGAGTCACCTCAGAGCAGAAAAACAAACACAAGAAATAAAGAAAAAATTCAATTTCTTCAAAGCCAGCCAGGATTTTGCCTTGTTCAGATCTCTGCACTTAGTTCCCAGTGCTGTCAGATTGCTTCAGATGTCTGGAGTTCAATGCAAATGTCTGGAGATCAACTCAATTCCCATGAAAAAACCAATCCAGGGTGTCCAGAACATATCAGAGGAAAGGAGAAGACAGCTTTAGGGTGGCACCTGCACTTTCTGCTGTGTACAGAGGCCATGGACTACCCTGAAAAAAACAAAGAACTAACAAAACATAGCTGAGCCTCTTCCCACGCTCCTCATTCCTTCAGTTAATTAAAAAAGAGACACTGTTTAAATCTCATTTCCTCCAGCTGGGCATCAGGCAGAGGCTGCAAAGGGCAGAGCTTCACCAAAGCCATTTCAAACACTACTGACTTTGATATTCTGGAGTAAAAGGGTTTTGCAAGTAACTTCAGAGGAGTGAATGCAGTTGTCAACGTTTCTGTTGTCTGGATGGGTTTTATTGCAGCCTAACGATAAATAAAAGTGCTCCCATTCCAACTCCATTCCCAGAGAAGATGCAATTCATGAAATATAATGAGTTTTTCAATTGTGCAATACAGAGAAGTTGTTTGGTGCCTTTTCTTTTTAATTAAAAAGCCTATCTGCAGTTTTGTCAATTTATTTGGTATCCAAATGCTTTTAATGCTGGCACTGAAATAATATGAAATCCATCTTTGCCAGGGAACTTCAGAGCAGATAAATGTGAGTAAACTACAGCCCTCTACAGCATCCCAAACTTGAGCAAATATTGTCAGATTAGGGAGCTGGGAAAGGGGCGTGGTGGTAAAATTTATTTTCTTGGATTTGGAATGGCAAAGAAACCAACCCTAAACCACTGCTTTGGGGTAACTTTGGGGTAATTTTGATACAGAGGGAGCTGGGAAAGGGGCTGAGCCTGGAGCAAAGGAGGCTCAGGGGGGACCTTGTGGCTCTGCACAAGTCCCTGACAGGAGGGGGCAGCCGGGGGGGTCGGGCTCTGCTGCCAGGGAACAGGGACAGGACAAGGGGAAACGGCCTCAGGCTGGGCCAGGGGAGGCTCAGCTTGGACAGCAGCAGGAATTTCTGCATGGAAAGGGTGCTCAGGCCTTGGCAGGGGCTGCCCAGGGAGCTTTGGAGTGCCCATGCCTGGAGGTGTCCAAGGAAGGGCTGGAGGTGGCACTCAGTGCTCTGGGCTGCAGACAAGGTGGGCATCGGGCACAGCATGGATTGGATGATCCTGAAGGTCTTTCCCAGCCTCAATGATTCCATCCTTGGAATCATTATTACTATTGGAATTATTATTATTCCATCAATTTGATTATTACTGCATCATTGCCACAAGCAAACGGATTTATGGTTAGAAGGTTGATACTATGGAGATGTCAGCTGTTGGGTCCTGGAGCAGTTCAGCTGAAAAAGCCAGGAACTCTGATGAGACACCACACAACCCCTGAAAATACACTGATTTTCAGCTCCTCTCCAGAATTCTGCTTCTTTTAGGAAGCGTAACTGATGTGTAGCATTAATCAGTATTTTAAACTGACATGTCAGAGCAGTAATACAGAGCTCTGGCAGAGGAAGGCTCAAGCTGCCCTACACAGCCTTCTCCTCACTTGAAACATCTCCCCTCAATGCCTGGGCTGTTTAAAAAAATCTCACTTCAAACGACATCCCTGAAATCAAGACACGAGCGGCCCCGCTATCAAAGCGTGAGGCAATCAAAGCATGGCGAGAGTACCAGCAGTAAGGATGGAATGCTGAATGCTGCATAATGAAGAGATTTCCTTTTATCAACACAGGAATTGTCTGCAAAACATCTATAGCAGCAAGGCTGCTCCTTGTTCCCTCAGGCTGGAGTTTCACCCCTGGCAGCAGACCGGGGGTGAAGCCCTCCTCTGCAAAGTCACACTCGTGCCCTTAGAAACCTTCCAGGGATCTTCACTCCCATAGAACACATCAGCAGGGAGATCACAGGAGCTCAGCTTGGAAAGGCAGGAGCCTCCACAGTGGCTCTGTTTGGTTTAGGCTCAGCTTCCCAGCTGGAGGAGCAGCCCAGCCCTTTATTCTGCTATTCTCCCCCTCTGCCTCGCTCAGGTGAGATCCCACCTGCAGAGCTGCCTCCAGCTTGGGGGTCCCCAACAAAAAAAGGGCCTTGAGCTGCTGGAGAGAGTCCAGGGAAGGCCACGGAGATCTTCCAAGGGCTGGAGCCCCTCTGCTCTGCAGCTAGGCTGGGACAACTGGGGGTGCTCCCCTGGAGAAGAGAAGGCTCCAGGGAGAGCTCAGAGCCCCTTGCAGGGCCTAAAGGGGCTCCAGGAGAGCTGGAGAGGGACTGGGGACAAGGCATGGAGGGACAGGACCCAGGGAATGGCTTCCCAGTGCCAGAGGGCAGGGCTGGATGGGAGATTGGGAAGGAATTGTTCCCTGGGAGGGTGGGCAGGCCCTGGCACAGGGTGGCCAGAGCAGCTGGGGCTGCCCCTGGATCCCTGGCAGTATCCAAGGCCAGGCTGGACACTGGAGCAGCCTGGGACAGTGGAAGGTGTCCCATGGCAGGGGTGGCACTGGATGGTGTTTTAAAGGTCCCTTCCAAGCCAAACCATTCCATGATTCTGTGAAGAAGCCCCACAATGACAAAACAGCATCCACTCTTCACACCCAGCAGCTCCGAAGCCAAGAGCAGCTCCATGTTTGTGCCCAGGCATTCAAAGGATGCAGAAAATCCAGCCCAGCTGAGCCAGGGGCAAACCTGAGGCCCAGACTCTGGTACCAGCCCCCTGACTGAGCTGATCCCAAGATCCCAGGAGAAATAAACATGGCTGGGATTTTGTTCTATGCACCTTCTCCATAGACACCTTCTATCTTTCGTGTGCTGCGGGGAAAGGGAATGCTTTCCTCCTAGTACTCTCCATGTGAGAAACTTTCCCCACTACTGCCATCCAGCTGGGAATTTAGGAGGGCTTGAATGGAAGAAGGACGAGCTGCTGTTTTCACCTTTTCTTTGTGCTGATTCCAAGAATTCAGTTTTGAGGGGATTGTGCTCCCTGAATAGGAGGTGGCGAACAATTTGCTTGCTGCAGGTTCAGCTGAGTATTTTTGGGAAAGATTGGATTGTGGTGCCAGCCCCAAAACGAGCAGGGTGATGTACAAGAGGACACCGAGCCTGCTGGAAGGGATTCCAGATTCCTAAAGGTAAATCAGCAATGGCAGATGGGGAAAAGTAGGGAAAACACCCCACTACTAAAGTCAGCAGGGTAGTAGGAGAGACATGTTTGCCTCTGTTTTGTTATCCATACATTAAATACAACCCCCAGCACTGTGGTACACAGCACATGGCACATCCATCTGCTCCACCCACACCTCACACTCTGAAAATAGCCATCCCCAAAACCCAGAGCCACGTCCAGAGCGGGCCACCCACTCCCAGCACAACTCTGAGCAGCTCTGTCAGCCACAACAAACTCCACAGCTCCCCCCCGACTGCACACAAAAGCTGCTCCCCATCCCCTCCTGGGCAATCCCACACAAGCTGCCAGCTTGTATCCCCTTGGAAGTGTCCAAGGCCAGGCTGGACGGGGCTTGGAGCACCCTGGGATAGTGGAAGGTGTCCCTGCCCACGGCAGGGAGTGAAATGGGATGAGTTTTAAGATCCCTTCCAAATCTCTGATTTCCCCTGATTTTGTCTCTTCTTCTCCAGGGATGTCCGGACACAAGGGGAAGGTGCTTTCCACTGATCGAGCCCCATCCCAGGGGCTGCCCTGCCTTGTTCTGAACCTTGCCATAGCTAAAAAGGCCTGGAAAACAAGGAAAACTTCGTTGACATTACACTCGTGGAGTATTTAAGAGAAGAATCATTTTAGCATCAGTGTTTGCACACATTTTTCCTCACAATAACCCCACAGTATTATGAAAGATGGGAGGGGGGATAGTAATTAAAACTAATAATCACTGAAACCTGTAGTAGGTTTAACATTGAAAAAATCCTCCTGTTCCCTGTGGGCTGGAGAGACCTGGAGCCCATTGCTGCCTGAGAAGCAGAGGCAGCCGGATGCTCCTGGTCCCAAGGGATCAGCCAGTGGAGATGGTGCTGCTACACCCTGGCTGAAAGCAATAAAAATTGCAGTAACTTTTACTGACTGGTACCATATTTGAGCTTATTTTAGGGAGATTGTTCTATGATTCCCTTAGTGGAAGTTTATTGGAAGCGATGGGCTTGAGATGCAGGGAAGCACAACTCCTCCAATACAATCAATCAAATGTTTAAATGAATCCAGTGTCTCTCAGAAAGAAACCTTGAATTATGATGGGCAAAACAATCTTTAAAAACTCTGCTTCTATGGACAGCAGGAAAGGCAGCTTGGGGTGATTTCATGCCATCAAGGAGCTTCTAAAAGTGGCTTTAGAGAACAGAAGGCAGTTGTTGCTTTGATTCTGAAACACAAATTGGTCTGTTTTGGTACCAAGTGGCTTTTTGTTCCCCAGTTAGAACCAGGAAATAGTCTAGAATGAGAAATTTTATATAATTTCCCAGGGCAAATCCAGCCCCTGTGCTGTCTGTTGCATTTTAATCCAGGAAAGGACCACGTGTCACCGAGCCCATAAATTAGTATTTATGGCAAATACTCCATTGCATCCCCTTGTTTATCAAACTCTGCCCAAAGAGAAGCTTTGCTGTCGACAGCAAAGTTCAGTCACCTCATTTCTCACAGCTGCTCTGGCCATATTTCAAACATCCACAACATTTTCAGTGACATCTATAAAAAGGGATGAAATGGGAGCTCTTATGAACTAATTATCTGACATCTGCTGTTAATATTAACTAATTCTTCAAGGGTTGCACAGAGAAAGTCATCATCTCCTTATAACCGTGTTTAAGTGATGGGATCTCAGCTCATTCCGCTCTGCAATTAAATCAACGTGAAAAATATCAACAAAATTATTTCCACAAGTATTTCAGAACAACTGAAGCACTCCATTTCCCCTGTGATCACTCTCCTTCCATACCAGACACAACAAATGCTACTTTGTTATTTATTGTTTCTTTATCTGCTCGGCCAAACAGGTCTAGAGAATTTTTAAACATGGATTTAACACTGAAAGGTTTTCCTATAAATAAATACCCAGTCTTAAAGCTGCCCATGATGCCAGAACCTCCAGGTGCTCACCTGGAGAAGGCTCCAGGGAGAGCTCAGAGCCCCTTCCAGGGCCTAAAGGGGCTCCAGGAGAGCTGGAGAGGGACTGGGAACAAGGCATGGAGGGACAGGACTCAGGGAATGGCTTCCCAGTGCCAGAGGGCAGGGATGGATGGGATATTGGGAAGGAATTGTTCCCTGGGAGGGTGGGCAGGCCCTGGCACAGGGTGCCCAGAGCAGCTGGGGCTGCCCCACCTCTTCGTCCAGCACCTCCTTCAAGGCTTTAGAAAAGGGTATAGGAAGCAGAGCCTGAGGAACTTGTGAATCCCGGAATCCCAGACTGGTTTGGGCTGGAAGGGACCTCAAAGCCCATCCAGTGCCACCCCTGCCATGGGCAGGGACACCTTCCACTGTCCCAGGCTGCTCCAAGCCCCAGTGTCCAACCTGGCCTTGGACACTGCCAGGGATCCAGGGGCAGCCCCAGCTTTTCTGGGCACCCACAGCTTCCCTGGGCACCCTTATTCCAACATGCCTGGGGATATTTCAGGTACACAATGATCCCAGGTGGTGAATAAAATTTTCATTCTGTTTTCCTCATCTCTCTTGGATTGGTCTGTCCCTCAGTTAAAAATTCAGTCAGGACCACCCATCCCTGTGCCTGTATCTCCAGAGCTACGGAGATACCATCCTGAAGGTGCTCCTGAACAAGAAGAGGGGAAAAAAACCCCTGCTACACCTCATCCATTGTCCTCAACATAATTTTCTCATTATCATCCCCTTGGAAGAATAATCCAAACCCATTCTGTCACATTACTTGCAAAACCTGTAAAGTTCACAGAAAAACACAGGCAGTGGAAGGGTAAGTTTAAATTACTTTCTCCCAGGATATATCCATTTATATATCCATTTCTCTCCCACCAGGCACACCAGACTGGCTGGGCCATCCCAGGTTTCTGATCTCCAAGTAATATCAGAGAGATTTTAATCAGTGGAGTGTCTAAAGTCAACTTCTTTCCAAAGCATGTTTTAAGGACAGTGGAACAAACTTTACCCTGGCTCCTGTAATCATTAGAGGAGAACATCTGAAGGCAACATCCTCCTGCAAGGCTTTTAACGAGTCTCCGCAGTTTTAATTGGCAACTTGCTGCTGCCTTATTTTTCCTTGCAAATTATCCATGTTCCCGAGCTCCTCACAAAGTTCTGCCGTTCCTGGGGCTGCAGCAAGCAGTGCACAGGACTCCATTAAAACAAAAACAGCAGTGGAAAATCCAAACTCATCCAGGCTTGGCAAGGAACGGCCGAGCTCCCGCCTTAATCCCGCTGCGCCACGCCGGGTTTTGTACAATTAGTGCAGCTGGCAAGCACAGCAGCTTGAGGAACTCTTGTGCTGCCTTTTGAGGGCCAGCAAAAGGATTTACATAATTTAGAGTTTAATAACTTCAGCCTCTGCTTGCTTTTTTTTTTTTTTTTTTTTTTTTTTTGCTAATAGTTGTCCTGAAAACATGGGCTGGTGTGGAGTGCAACTCCCCGGAAATCATCAGCCTCGCATGGAGATGTTTCTAGGGGATGGTTTTATTTGACTTTTGCCCCCAAGAGAATCCACTTCAGATGTTAAGACGACTTCTAAAATAAGCAGTACATCCTCAGAGGATGGAGAATCTGCCCCCTCCACAAAATCTGCCCTAAATCACCTGCAAAAATCTGCTCCACACATTATTCTTTAAGAGGAATGAGTGCTTCTGCACAATATTAACGGCAGATTAATTTCACTTCCTCCCACGTCTTTTCTGTTATCAAAATGAAGACTCACAATGTTTTAAACACAACCTCAATTCAGCTGGGGGGATTTTTGTCTTTTTTGTCATTTTTTGCTGACCTCTCGTAGCTCTATTTACCACCCATGTCTGTAAAAGCAGAGGATCAGAGACATCATTCTTGGTGTAGCCGTAACAAGTGGTGTTTTCCTCATTCTGGACTTAATTATTTGTTGGAATCAAGAAGGAAAGTCTGTGGTTCTGCTTTGAATTGCAAGCAGCATCCTGGTCTGCATGCAGACACTCTAGAACTCTGGATAATCAACACAGGGAGAGGGAGAAATTAACAGCTGATTTGGATTTCACTGAGTGTGCCATGGAAGGTGATCTGTGAGCCTCAAGGAGCCAGAAAGCCTTGACAATTGCATACTTGGAGCAGACTGACCAGTTTCTACCAGAAGAAGAAGAAAAAGCAAACCAAAAAAACCCCAACCCACCCCCCCCCACACACCATTATTCTTTCTGTATTATCTGGAAACATAAAGCAAATGCTGCGGAATAATCAAACCAAATTCAGATGTCAAAGATTGCACATTTATCTTAAAAGAAGGCCATGTGTCAGGAGATGTGTCCCTGCCTTTCCCAGTGCTCCTCAACACCCAAGGGTTTGGGTTCTTCCCAGGCCCTGCTTGAACTCAAATCCCACCCTGCTTTTATTTAGGACTGCAATAATGGGGAGAAAATATGATAGCGCTTCCGGGGTAGGCTTTGCAAAGCCCTGGACTGCCTTATTAAAGAGGTCGTTATGAGGCAGGAGTCAGATCAGAATCATTAAATTTTAATGTCTCCTAAATTCTATTGCAAAGACAAAGCCCTTCCTCCTGTGATTTATATTTGAAGTTTGCTCCTGCAGAGTGAGCACGAGCTGAAAAGCCCGTGTAGACTAATAGTGAGTAATGACACTAAAATCTTTATTATTTACAAACCAAAGCCAGGGTACACATAAAACCGAGCTGCAGCAGGAGGTGTCAACTCAGCTGACACCTCATTATGGCCCAGCTGCAATGCTGAGCTCAACACCCCCATAAATCCATCCTTCACTCAGCCTCTGCCACAACTTCATCCCTCAGAAAGCAGCACTTAAATTCCTCGTAATCAAGTACAGGCAGGCACATCAAAACATACTCCTGACGCTCTGGAGGTGATGGAAAGCTCTCTCCTGAACGATGGGAAGCCCTGAGTTAAAGTGTGTCTCCAAATGGGAGCTGGATGATGCCCCCTGACACTTCCTCACCACCAGTGTTGATGGAGTGTCTCATCTCACTACAGTCACCAATTTCATTTCTCCTGGAATAAACCTTGGAACGATCAAAGTTATCCCCAGGCTTAATGGAGCTCAGGACCACCCTGGGAGGTTGGAAGTGACCAATCTTTTAAATCTTCCCGGGTTTGAAGAGCCAGATTCAGAAAGCAAGAGCCAGGAGGAGGGAAGGAAGAGGGAACAGACGTGACGGGGCCACGGGGCTATTCCCGCCAAAAAAAAAGGGCGGGGAAAAAGGAGCGAAGGTTTCCAATCTCAGCGGCCACTAAAAAGCCTCCCCTCACACCCCAAACTGGGAAACAGCCTAAGGGATCACGGAATACAATCAGAGAACTGAAACACAGACTCGTTTAGGTCGGGAAAGATGATTATTTATCAAGCCGAAAGTGGCTGTTTGGCAAGTACTGTGACTTAAAGATTACCTGGGCTGTGGGAGTGTAAAATGGCAGCAGCAGTTATCCCCAGGCGTAATGGAATACTTGCCACCATTCACCTAGAAAGGGGATTTGCCACATTTATTGCTCATTTCCCAAAGGAACAAACGGGTGTTTGAAGCTGTGTAGGATCAGCTAAGTCAATACCATGCCCTGAGGTGATGTGAACACCTCCAGGCCCTCAGCTCAGTGAGGGCGAGCTGCAGCAGCTCCCCAAGCTCATTACAACCACAATTGCTACTGATCTGTGCACTAACAAGAGATAAAATTCCTCCAAGTCCCTCGCTGGCCCTGGGAAGGAGATTAAATCCCAGCAGAACTCTAATTACACAATCCTGGTGGGAAAGGACCAGAGTAACAAGAACACACACTCCTCTTCCTCGAGGCAAGGTCTCTCTGAGGATGGCTGGAGCAGTGACCTTACTGCTGCCCCCAGTTTAACCAGGACAAAGGGATTTGGGACAGCTGAGTGCTACATGCCAGTCTGGAGGTTTGCTCAGGAGGGGAGCCTGAGGGCGTGGAAAAGGCGGTAAGAGGAAATCTGACAGCAAAACCTGCTGTGTGCAATTCCCTGTGGGAGTCCCTTGCACAACCAGGTGAGAACGGCCACAGGAACAGAGTGGTTATGGGGGACTCCACTCGTGGGAGTGGAGGATCAGGTGCCTTTTAGCTCTGCATTCCTAAGGGGAACTAAACAACAACCATCCTCTCACTGCCTCTTCTAGGATTTGACCATTTTGTCTGCTCTTTCTAACCTTTCCCAGCTGTATTTATCACACAAAGCTGCTGCTCATCTGAATTTATCACCACCACCTGAGGCACCCAGCACTTGTGAAAAGGCAAGGTTTGCACAGGTGAGAACAGAGACCATGGGTCAGGTCCTTCAGCACTATGGAAAACAGCAGGTCCTGCAGAAAATAATCCACTTATCTGTTCCTGCTTTCTCATTCCTGCCCGTTTGGTCTTTTCCTTGCTCTCTTTTTGAAGCACAGTTAGGTGTTTGGAAAAGGCTTTCTTCTGAGCAGGGACTCACACAGCTCCTTATTCTGGTACAAGAATACCACTAGTTTGTATTATTCAAGTTTGTACCATTTGTTTGGGTTATTCTGTGCCATCTGTACCCTTCTGACTCCTTCCTCTTAGAACCACACAATTATTGACTATCTCTCTCTGCTTCAGTCACCTATCTGATAACCTATATCCCACATCTCAGCTCTGCATCTGAATTTAAACAAAAACCTATTTAAGTTGTACATAGCAATTTGATTTATTTCCTCTGCTTAATTGTGCAAGACAAGCCTTTGCCCAGAACATTCATAAAAGATTACAGGAGAAGTGCTGAGAAGTTTAGAGCAGGGGGTCAAGTGCCATCCAGATTCTTTTTCCTGATTTATTTTAGTCAGCTTAGTGGGAAAACAATGACTTGTCCTGAACAAAAACTAAGTTTGGCTTACTGAGTTTCCCTTGAAGACTTACACAGGTCAGAAAGGTTCTTCTAAGCAACAACAAAAAAAATTATCATGAGATTCAGCAGGAATTGTAAGGAAACTGTGGTATAAGCTTCAGGCTCCTCTGCATGGGGTAGGATCAACTGGAGTGACTGAATGAAGCATTTCCTCTGCATCTTCTTCACACACACAGTGGCTAAATTCCATACCGAAATCCATACCCTAGAGTTTAATTCACTGAGAAATGAAACATCTAAAAGAGGCTGCAACTTCCAGGTGAAGAGATAAGAAAACATCCAAAATGCTCTTACTTTTGACAGTAGCTGTCCGGGTGCAGTTGTAGAGGATGGCTAACTCCCCGAAAACTTTGCCAGGTCCCATGGTGCAGAGCTTCACTCCCTCTTTTGTCACTTCAACCTTCCCATCTGTGAGGAAAAGAAGAGAAAAAGACCATTTTAAAAGGGCAATTAAATAATTTCAGGCATTTTAAAAAGAAGAATAATGTTTTTCAGATTTGAGTTTTAAAATGTATTTGATTACAGGCCAGGTTGGACACTGGGGCTTGGAGCAGCCTGGGATGGTGGAAGGTATCCCTGCCCATGGCAGGGATGAAATGGGATGAGCATTAAGGTCCTTTCCAACCCAAACCATCCTGGGATTCTGTGCTGTGAACAAAAAACACCAGAGCCCTACAACTTCAAAAGGAATTAAATGTATTATGAAGGAGAGCACATAAATGCAGAAAAAGGTCAAAACCAGCTGTTGCAAACAGAAATTTTCAACACTTGAGGGTTTTTTAGTGGAGCATCTGTACGGTCTGGACATACTTACAGTACACTAAATTCAGTATGAACTTTGTTTCACGTATTACACTTTCAGGTGAAATTTCCCCCAATTTTTTGTGTTAAAAAGGAAAAGATTTAGGTCTTTGTCACCACACATGAAAACGGCAGCGTAATTTTGCTCATTTTCCCTGAGAAACTAATCCCTGAGAACACTCATCCATGAATAACAGAACTACTATCAAAAAGAAAATTACTCTGACCCGTGGCTATTATTTAATTCCCATCTCTGCACCCCTTACCTTTCAGAATATCTCATTTTATGAGGGAAAATCTGCTTTATCAGCTTACCTGTACCATGCCTGGAAGGGATGTGGGAGGAGGGGTTAAAATCCAAGGTCAGATGGAAAGAAGGGAGCTCTGGACCACCCTGGGAGGTTGGAAGTGACCAATCTTTTAAATCTTCCCGGGTTTGAAGAGCCAGATTCAGAAAGCAAGAGCCAGGAGGAGGGAAGGAAGAGGGAACAGACGTGACGGGGCCACGGGGCTATTCCCGCCAAAAAAAAACGGCGGGGGAAAAGGAGCGAAGGTTTCCAATCTCAGCGGCCACTAAAAAGCCTCCCCTCACACCCCAAACTGGGAAACAGCCTAAGGGATCACGGAATACAATCAGAGAACTGAAACACAGACTCGTTTAGGTCAGGAAAGATGATTATTTATCAAGCCGAAAGTGGCTGTTTGGTAATTACTGTGACCTAAAAATTACCTGGGCTGTGGGAGAGTAAAATGGCAGCAGTGTTTTCTGTAATACAGAAGCAGAGTTGGGGGGCATTCAGATGTCTTCATGACAAGTTAATTTTTATGATTGTTCTTATAAATGTTTGATTCATTTCTTTATATTAAGTATCAATCTAATTAGAAGCACAAAAATAGATGTTTATCTCAAGAATGAGTGACATCAACCTTTAGTGGGGCCTCACACACTTCAGAGATTCCTAAATTATTTAGAAGGATGTCGTTTTTTGTTTAACAGAACTGAGTTTCAGCAGCTTTTTCTGCAAAAAGCTCTGTCGGGAAAAGCTCTACAACAAAAACCTGCAAAGGGAATGACTTTACCTCACTTTTGGTTCATGGGCTCCAAAGAAAGATGAACAATTCTGAGCAGTATGCACAGATGGGATTGCATTATTCCCAAGTGTTGGGGGGCATGTGAAACATATTGGTGAGGAAGTGAAAAGATTTGTTTTGAAAGTATCGAGAAGATTTCCCAGCATGATACTGCAGGTATTGGCAAGAATGGACAAAATGATGTTCTAAAAAAACAAAACCAAATTAATTTCTCTTTCAGAAGAGGGGATCAACTTGCAAAATGTCCAAGTTATTTAGGTGTGAATGCAGCTGTCCCACCTACTGTCTCCAGGGGAAAGGTTTCCCATGCAGAACACGAGCAGTGCCTGAGCACGGCTGTACTGGGGTTTTAACAGGGCCCTGGGGCTGTCCCTGTGGGGTTCCTACAAGGATGAGCTGCTCCAGCTCTGCAGCCTCTGGACTCAGCTGGATCCAGTTCCTAAGAGATCTTTAGGAAGAGACTGACTGGCTCAAGAGAGGGTCAGAGCCACGTGATCCCCTTTGCCTGGTGCCCACTAGCCCAGGTACAGTGCAGAGGGTGTTCCAGGGCTCCGAGCCCACACTTGCTGCTCCCCCTCCCCTTTTCCAAAGTGCTTTTCCAGAGCTGAGCACCTCTCCGGTCTCCTCAGACACTGCATTTTTCCACCAAGCCACAAACCAGCCCACCAGAGACTTCATTAGCCAAACTTCAGCTGCTGCAGGAGAAAACAGATCCATTTTTCCCGAGTGCACAAGAGAAGGATTGAACGGGACAGGAGCCTGGGTAAGGCTGGAATCGAAAGCAGGAGGTATCCCATCTTTGACACTGGAGCAGGAGCAGAGGCACGGAGAGGCTGCCCCTCTTCCACTATGGTTTAGAAATTAATGTGCTCTTAAATTACAATTTGTTGTCCTGGAGAAAGCCTCCCTTTCTCCTGCTGTGTAACTAAGCAATCTGGAACATTAAACACCTCCCCATAAGATGCCCAGACCGTGAGCAAAATTCACCTCTCATGGCATTAAAAGGTCAAAGGGCTGCTGTAGGATTTTTCCCATTTTCTTTTCCTATCTGGCAGCTTATAGAGTGCAGTTTTCCACGGAGAAAAATTATTCTGCTGTATCAACCAGATAAAGAAACCAAATGAAATGCAGCACAATATTGATCAATTAATGGAGATACATCTGCAACTTGCCTTGGCATCTCCATAAGACAAACACTAAATAATGCAAGAGATGCTTCTCTCCTGGCAGGAGAATCAGCAAATGCTGCTTTTCAGTCTAAATATTGAGCATTATTGAATTCAATACTATATTTAATTTACAGCTTGAGCTGATTTTGGGGAGCTTTAGCTGGCGTATGAAAAATGCACTTTCCTGTCTGCTGCAAGAAACTATTCCATAACGACGGGCAACACATATGATTTTTCAAATAGAGCATAAAATAAAAATCTCAGTGTCTTCAGTTCTCCAGTTCCAGGGGCTCCAGCCATTCCCTTCCCATGATGAACATGAGAAGGTGACCAGAGTCAAGGATCAATAAAAGAGATCGATGCCTCCACAAGCCACCAGCCTCCTCCCAACAGAAATACCTCCAAAAATCCCTTTAACCACGCAGAACTCAAAATATTTTGGGTTCTGCAGACACTCACAAGTCTCAGTTCTTTGTTTCTTTATCCTTGGACACTTCCAAGGATGGAGCAGCCACAGCTGCTCTGGGCAACCTGTGCCAGAGCCTCACCTCACCCTGTTGCTTTGCAAGATTTCAGGGAGATGCACCAAAACTTTATGAAATTAAGCTTTTCTTATCAAAAACTAGTCCTAGGAGTTGGACTTCAACGATCCCGGGGGTATTCCGTGAAATCCAAGAGGGAAGAGCTTCCCTTGCTGCCCTGGTCCCCAGCACACATCCCCAAGCCTTGGGCCTCTCAGCCAGAGCCTCACTTTCCCAAACTAAACTCTGCGTGCTAATTACATTGTAGTTGCAAATTTAATTGTGGAGCAATTAAAGTTTTAATTGCTAAGTGGCTGCTTGACTTCAGAGCCGGTCCGATGAAGATGTGCTAGCAAGGGTGTTTGTTTGGAAACGCAAACTCATAATGGTCCGCATTATTCATGGAATTATTCACGGGGTTGTGCCCCAGCTGCCGGGAATCTTCTCCGCAGTGGCTGCGGAGTGCTACACTTCAGAATGAGGAATAGTCACACTATTATTAAAGCCAAAGCCAGGATTTAGGGTGGGGGTTTTCTCACAGCCCTTCTTAAAACAGGCTGACACTGAATTGCTCCTGGTGCATCTCCGCCCTGGTTTCAGGAATCATGGAAATAGTGCCTGGAAACTCATCTATACATGGAAAATCGCGGAATAGTTTGGAAGGGACCTTAAAACTCATCTCATTCCACCCCCTGCCATGGGCAGGAACACCTTCCACTATCCCAGGTTGCTCCAAAACCTGGCCTTGGACATTTCCAAGGATGGGGAACCTGCGCCAGGGCCTGTGCTCTAGCCAATTCCTGAATAACCTCCCCAGGATGCCCAGTGAAACACGAATCATTTTAACCACAGAAGAGTAAAAATACAGATGACTGAAGCACGTCTGAACAAAGCAAGATCAATTTTGTCCCCTACAATACCACCAGCAAAGCACAGAGGTTTTGTTTTGATGGGGACACTGGGGGCTTTGTCACTGAGTCCACCCAATTAAACTTTAAATAACATCTCTGGCTGAACTGCATCCACATCCCTCAAATGAATGGAAGGACAAAGTAAATTGCACTCATGTGACTCCCTCAATCAGGAGGATCATTTTTTCCTCCCAATAATTAAATGGTCGTTTTCCCTTTCCAGGCACAGAACAAAACAGATTAAGCTGACCTGAGGAACTCATCAGCCTGGGTGCAATTTATGTAATAGACTAAATTTTTGCAATGCATTATCAGATCTCTGTTTTTCCTCCCAGAACAGGGGAAAGGGCACTTGTTGCTTCAAGCCAAAATCTTCCATGGCTCCCAAATCCAAACAAATCCTAATTTTAAAGATACAAGAATATCCAAGAGGGTATCTGAGAACCCCAAGTGGATTTCTATACAATAACAAGGGTTTCTTTTGTTGTCCAGTAAAGCCTTGAACATGGGGAATGAGCCAGGGACATTCCTGCCTTGTATTTCTCCGTACCCAGGAGACACCTGGAAGACCTAATTCCTTACTTTCAGCTGTATATCCCAGCAGTGCCTTTGAAACACGGATAAGAGCAATGGATTTGAGCATCATTCACATTAAGGGGCCCTCTTCAAGTCCTGGACCCTTAGGGAGAAAAAAAGGCTGGTTCTCTCATGAAGGCACTAATTATTCATCACATTTCCATGCCAGGCTGAAAAAAGCAGGGTTCAGCACGAGCTCATGTATTCCTAGGATACAAATTTCATCACACAGCTCCAAAAATGCCAGGAGTGGTGGGAGGAGGATTCCCTCAACTCGGTGCAGGATTCATGAATGACTATTCGATATTTGGTTTCATCTGTGCCTATTTCACACTTGGACTGCAGCTTGATTTGTTGGATGCTATTCAAGCTCTGCTCTGAAAACTGAGGAATGATTGTTTGCAGAAAGTTTTCTTCAGGAAATATCAGTCTGGATCTGCAGGTTTTCCTGAGCAATGCTGAATATATTTCAAAAATGGCACCTGAGATGCATCACAAGTTACCCTGCAACACAGTGCCAAGTCCCTGAGCATGTGGGAACTGTAAGCCCTGACAGGTTTATCCCTTACCCAAATTCAGGAATGTTCTGACAGAATAACTACAATATCAGTGAGGAAAAAAATAAATAATGCATATTTTGCCAAATTTCAAGTTGTTTTCCCACAGCAAATTGTTGCAAAAGTGCTTTGAATATGGAGAAAATACCATTTTTCCTCAGATGTGTCCCTGGGAAAAGCCAAATTGATTCTGACCTCATTTTCCAGACTGACTTTGTTTTAAGCTGGCACCTGCAGCAGGAGTTTAAAGCTATGTCTTTCAGAGTTGAGCAAATGAAGAGGAACTGAACACAGAGCACCTGGTCAGCCTGCAGACTGATGACCCTGCGGAGCCTCATCCATATCCCACTCCCAAAAACCCTCCAGTGAGCTTTTTTCCTTGTTGGATAAAACCCAAGAGAAGGGTAAATGAAGCAAGACCTGAATTCTGACTCTCAAACCTCCAGCTGTATCTGGTGACATTACAAGTCCCTCCTCACGCTTCAGCAAACCCGTTCTGAGTTGAGCAAACTGATTTCAGCTCCTCTAAAACCCTCTGGGGGAGGCAGTCCCAGTGTGACGGAACTGGGGCAGTCACCGGCACAGCCTCCCCAAAACAGGACCCTGGAAATCCTCTTGCTGGGGGGGGATTTCCAGCACCAAGGTTTATTTAGGAGAGTCTGACACCACCACAAACCCTGTGCTCAGTGCTCTGCCCAAAAAGCAGAAAGTATTCACCAAGCTGGCCCCACCTCTCTTGCAGGGACCTGCTACCAAGAAAATGACCTCCTAAAACCGCTTTTTAACACAGGCTTTTAAGGAATGGCTTTGAAGTTGGGCTTGAAGCCATGAATCAACGAGTACAAAGTCTGCAGCCTGAAGTGGTGACTTCAGTCACACCTCTTGGATTTAAATCACGGCACACTCCAGAGGAGGGATTACTGGAGATAAGAGCAGAGCTCCATCCCAGTTTCTACCCTGGCTGCAGGAGCGTTTGGAAAAGCAGGGAATGGAAAGAAAGGAGGTGAGTGCCGAAATCTGTAACAGCAGCCCGGGGGCCGAGAGGGACTGGGACAATTGAGAGCAGCTGAAAAAAAAGGATAAAGAAACTTCGCCTGGGCTTTAAAGGTAGGGACTAAAACCCAGATGAGAGGAAGGCACAGAGCACTGAGAGCCAGAGAGTGGCAGCCTCGGGAGATCCCAGAGCCACTGAGGCTGGAAAAACCCTCCAGGATCATCCAGTCCACCTTGTCACCAAATTGCCAACATTGCCCTTGAAAGGAGAAGTGGAGAGTCCCTAATGAATTATCCCAGAGGAAATGATCTGCCTGCGCAGGGATGGTCATTCCCAGCTATCTCCTCTGCGACCCACACAACAAAACTCTGCAGCCAAAGCAAAATAAATGGGGTTTTTCCAGGTGCCTCCTCTCTGGGAGAATAGAAAACTAGTTTGGATTCTTTTTTTCTATTAATATGATTATTATTATTATTATCATAATTATTATTAGGATTAGGATTTTGTTACAGGTGGATGTCCCAAGGGGACATGCACATCCTCAAAAAAACATAAAAACCTTGAAAAATATATACACAGACACATATTTCTCCTGGCTTTCCAAGATCTTTACAACCGTAATATATATCCCTGCTCAGGGGGATGGAGAGGTGACCACCAGAACCCCAGCACAGCCTTGATTCCCATGTGACTCACGGGTATTTTGTCTGATGTGAGCTCTGCTTCGGCCTAAAGCCACATGCAGGATTGTGTCACCCCAGAATGAGCACTGATCCCACACTCTCCCCCTCAGCTGGACAGCTCCCAAAAAGCGAACAGCTCTGCCTGATTCATCAGGAGGCTGAAAAAAGGAGGGAGAGAAGTGTCTGGGATCCTCGGGGAAAGCAACAGAAGGCGTGGTTTGCTCCCTTGGATTTTTGAGGAGCTCAAGGAGTTAAGGTGAAACTCAGGAAAATCTGCAGAGAGGGAGATGTTGGCAGTTTATCCTCACACACGCTCCCTTACCCCAGTCCTTCTGAAGGCCAGATGTGAACAAAGAGTGATCAAAGGGAAGGGATGAGTTTCATATTTACCCTGGATAAAATATTGAAGAGCCCAAACAACCTTCAGGGCACGCCTGTCTAATGTGCCTAGATATGACTCTTCCCTCGATAAATAACAAGTTTCAATCTCAAAAGCAAACAAACCCAAATGCAAACTGCTTCTCCCCCGAGCGTTCTGTGGAAGGACACAGCCTGCCCTGCCGAGCTGCAGTGTTTGTCCCAAATTTTGGCTCAGCACCTCTTAACCTGGAATTACGGCTGCAGTTCCAGGAGTGCAAACTGACCCTTTTTTGGTACTCAAAGCCTTTTGTGAGCAAAACCCTGTTTTATTCATTTTTCAGCCCTTCTAAGACAGTTAAAATAATCTCCCTGAAAACACTGAGATGTTCCCAGTGGAATACACTGAGAAAAGACATATTTTGCTCACCTGCCCCAAACAGCTGTTAGGTCCTGCCATCCAAATTTATTTCCTAGTTGCAAACCTCCTCCCTTGCTTTTCGGAGCGCTCACTTTCATTCCCTGGCTTTTCAAAATAGTCCGGAGGCATTTCAGCACAGGAGAAAACAGCCTTAAGCTGCCCCGGGGAAGGTTTAAATTGGATTTTGGGAAGTATTTCTTCACAGGAAGGGTGGTCAGGCATTGGAAGGGGCTGCTGGAGGAGGTGGCATCACCATCCCTGGAAGTGTTGAAAAGCCATGTGGATGTGGCACTTGGGGACATGGATTTAGAGGTGCCTTGGCAGAGCTGGGTTAATGGTTGACTCGATCTTGGAGGGCTTTTCCAACCTTAATGATTCTATGTAAAAATGTTACGCAAAAATACCCCCACCAAAACCAAAAGTTGAAGCTATAAACAAATAAAACAGGGGAACGGAGGAGTCAGTTTTAATTTATCCTTCAATTAAACAGAAAATCACTTTTGATAGGTGATTGATAAATGATACTGGGACATGTGGTCACTGCAGTCTCATATCAAAGGTAACAGACCAAACCCAAAGGCTGAGATCCCTTAAAACAGCACAAACTCGTTCCCTTCTTTCCCTTTTTACCCAGGATAATCATGTGCTTGAAAGGCAGCAATAAAAGAACAGATATATTTAAAAACCCTGAGACAGCCACTTGATAGAGAAGCCGTAATTCACAGAAATAAAAGACTAATACTGATTAAAATTTACACACCCATAATATTTGACACTCTGTTCCACAGGTGCATGCCCACACATCAATCTGCCCGGAACAGATCCCTCAGCTCGGTGCCAAACACCAACAGCTCCCCATGGAAACCCCACAAAAAAACTGCTCAGGGCAAATCCTGAATCGCTCTTCCAGCCTCCCACTCTGGCCACGTCCTCAGAGGAGGAGAGGTGCTGCAAGAACCAGGGAAGTCTTTCCCTCCTTCAAGCCACACCACAATAATTGCGTGTGAGGGGTAATTTAGCCCAGTTTTAGCTGGACTCATCCAAATGCTCCAGTGCCATACTGCTTTTAAAGGCCACTGCACCCTTGGTGATGTTGCACGTGCTCACAGCTCCTGACTGTGTTAAATAGCATGAGGAGATGGGCAAATCCACCTGAGGGACACCTGGGGATAAGGATTTATTTGGTCCTTCCAGCTCACGGTGTTTGACCAAAGAGCCAAACCCTTCTCTCACACTGCTCCAAGTGCCAGGTGGCTGCAAGTCCACATTCACCATTCCAGGTCTCCCGCTCACACAACACACCTCCTCTCTCCTCCCTATTTTCCATGCTTTCCTGGTAATCAAACACCTGGGATGAGGCTGAAGGGGCTGGCAGGGAAGGCTGGGCAGGCAGAGCTCTCACTGGACTGACTCAGATGCAGCAGGAGAAGATCTCCAGTAAATCAATGTTTTCACATGACACCTGCAACGAGCTCGGCTCTGAGTTACACACACCCGGCAGCACTTTGGTGCTTTCATTCCTTGTCCGGGCACAAGGGGTTTTGAGTAGCTGGTCAATAAAACTGCGCAGGTTCCTGACAGCAAAGTGCTCCTGATAGAACAGGCACTTCAGAATTTCACTCTGCTTTTCCTCCCCTGAAGGCAGTAAGGGAACGATTTCTTCGGGAAACAAACCCTTTCCCATTTAACAAAAATTCTCCTCCAAGAGGAGCTCTGCTTGGATTTCCAGCCACCTTCACAGCACAGTGAACAACTCTATTTAAGCTTCTACACTGGGAAAGAAAGGTGCAGGCAGGGCCCTCGGGAGCTGCTCCCCTTCCCATTTTATCCTGCAGCTTCCCAGGGAGATGGATGCCTGTCATTCCCTTGTTTCACCACAATATTTCCTCCACTTTGCGCCTAACTCTGATTTAAGACCTCCAAAACATCCTGTGGGGAAAGGAAGGACAGTTCAGAGCTTTTTTCTTCTAGGAAGAGATGGGAAAATAACATCAGGGGCTCAACCCAAATTTTATTTAAAAATGCCAAGTGTATCATAAAGCATCCAGACCAATCAAGAAGGGAAGCAGGAACATGAGAAGTGTCAGCAGCAAACCAAGTGGGGATTCCTTGGAGACCTCCACACACCTGAGGGTTCAGTCTCCACCATAACATGGAAATAACAACACTACATAATAATGATCTCACTGCTTTAAAGATTCTGCTCCTTTATTGCCCCAATTCCTTCTCTGTTCATCCCACAGATGACTCTCCGTAGTTCCTCCCAGAGCTTTTCAAGGGCTATTTCCTTCCACAGAACTCCAAAAATCCAGAGGTCAGTAGGAAAGAGGGAGAGGATGGGAAACAGACAGGCTGGATTAAACAGAACTGTTCTGCCTTGCCTGTGCTAAAACACAGCTGAGTTTCCCCGAAAGCCACGTAGACAGCAGAGAAAGGGGATGGTGGAAGTGGTTGGGACAACATTAGGGAATCAGCAATTCGGAAAAAAATGCCGGTTCATAGAACTGTAGGAGGTCATTTGATTCAAAGGATAAAAAGCAGGAAGAAAGGGACAGAAACCAAATACGTAAAATAAAGTTTTGATTCTGAGAGAATTTTTCATCCAGGGGCTCTTTGTTCAGATACTCAAAAGCCATCAGCTGAGCGTCAGGGTGGCAGCTCTGAGGCAACAAACCGGGGCTTAAACCACACTGAATCAGCATGCCGGGTTGGTTTGGGTGGGAAGGAACCTTAAAGACCATCTCATTCCTGCCACGTGCAGGGCTGTACCAGGACAGCTGTGAGCACACAAAAATCCTCCCTCAAATCTTGATTTCACCAGACCTGCTTTTCACTTTTGCTGTTCTCTGGGAAACCCAACGCTGCTGACCCCACAGCAGAGTGAAAACCACACCCCAGGAAAGCCTGCGCTGTGCTGTCACGGGTGGATCAGCTCAGGAAGAGGCTGAGGGTTTCTGAAGCACAAAGACACTTTGGAAAAGAAACCCTGGAGCAGGGGGAAGCGACATTTTTGGGAAGAGATATCCCCAGGGATGGAAATCAGCGTAGCAGGGGCTCTTTGATTTGTTCAAACACAAGACAAAGGGCTGTGAGGAAGTTTGGACCCATTTTATACAACCTTGGGGAGCATCCACCTGGAAAATCCAGGTAGGAGCAATTATTTATTCTTACGAGGCTTGCTGGGTGATCACTGCCTGAGACAGAGACTGCTTGGAAGTACGAGCTCTCATTCCAAACCCAAGCTGACAAATGGGAAAACGACGAGATTGGAAACACCTTGTGATACAAAGGGACGTGATTTCTCTGTCAAATGTGTTTGAAGTCTCTTCTGAAAACACAACAAATTGAGTTTTAATTACTTTTGCATACATCAAGTCTGCACTGAACTTTCAAGTAGCCAGGCTTCATTTCACTCGCTGCCGCTGCAATTTGCACCACTCCAGGTTAATGCAATGTCTATTCCCTAAAAATGTAAAATGCATTCTTTGATGAGCTGCTGCTTTATGTTTGCAAATCAGCACGTTGGCTGGGCTCAGAAAATGTGATTTATTACTGTCTGGGACATGAGAGAGCAGCAGGAATCAGCTTCTGATGATGGAGGGAATACAGAGTGACAAGTCCCATTTGCTTCTGAACTCTGTCACTGGTCTTGACTGTTGGAAAAGGGGGGAAAAAATCTGATACAGCTCTCTCTGGGCATGCAGAAAACAAAGCACCCAGATCTCATCATCAGCCTGCAAACAATTTCTCAGCTCACAGGAGTGGCTCTGTGTGACAAGGAGCCATGAAGAAATTTTCCTCAGCAGGCCAGGGAGTTTTAGTAATCCTGGAACTCAGAAGTGCAAGGGCCAAAGACTAAAGCCAAACTTATCAAGTACTAGTGCCCTGGCCGACAAAATCAGGGTAGGAGTTTGGAGTTTGGAGGGGAAAAGGGTTAGGCCTGTTTGGAATTGTTTTCGCACGGCAAACACCTGTTTTCATGCCCACAGCCCGGGGCTGGAACACTTCCTGCCTCCTCCATCCCCACACTGGATGCTTCCTTACACCTCCTGAGAAGCTGAATCCCAAAACCACACAATCCAACACAGCCCTGTGGTGTAAGGGACCTCAAAGCCCATCCAGTGGGGCCATGCCTTGGGCAAGGACACCTTCCACTGTCCCAGGCTGCTCCAAGCCCCAGTGTCCAGCCTGGCCTTGGGCACTGCCAGGGATCCAGGGGCAGCCCCAGCTGCTCTGGGCACCCTGTGCCAGGGCCTGCCCACCCTGCCAGGGAACAATTCCTTCCCAATATCCCATCCATCCCTGCCCTCTGGCACTGGGAAGCCATTCCCTGTGTCCTGTCCCTCCATGCCTTGTCCCCAGTCCCTCTCCAGCTCTCCTGGAGCCCCTTTAGGCCCTGCAAGGGGCTCTGAGCTCTCCCTGGAGCCTTCCCTTCTCCAGGTGAACCCCCCCAGCTCTCCCAGCCTTTCCCCATAGCAGAGCTGCTCCATCCCCCTGCCCAGCAGGGATTTGTCCCCAGCATGGATGCAAACACTCACACACAAACTTTTTTTATTCCTTTCCTTGCTAAAGTTTTCACCAATCCCCACCACCCGTTTCTTAGAAGGCACGAGAGGAGGAAGGACAGGACGAGCAGGGCTCTGAGAGTGCTTTGGGTGTGAGAACCAGGAGAGCTGCAAGAGCTGATCCCTGGCTAATCCCAACCAAACCCACCAGGGCCACAGGGCCTGGGTGAATGCACACAATGGTACAAATCGAAGTTCACAGGAGACTGAGGGCTGGGGTTGCAGAAGGGAACATCACTGGAGGACAAACACCCACAAAAGAGATGGAAAAGTTACGGATGAGAGCTTCTGAAAAGGAACACAGAACCACCCACAAAGCTCATCTGCTTTGTTTTCTTTTCTCTGTGAGTGTCAAGGGAGATGAGAGGAGGAGGACAAAAAGCCAAAGAGAGTCCCAACACTGAACTTTCACATGGATTTCTCCTCTGAAGGAGGTGATTTACTCCTTTCATTGTATTTTCAAGAAGCAGTTCCCACCTCTTTCCCAGGAGGACTTATTCACTTCTCTCCCATTGTGGAGTTTACATAAACCTTTTTTTTACTCCTCCAAGTGGCTGCCTTTCATCTACAACCCGGAATTGTCCTGACACTTCTGCAGGTTTTTAATATCAAGCACATAATACTCTATTGAACACTAAAGGACAGTGGAACTGTGCCTTGCACAACGCTGCAGAGCCATAAATTCTGATGATGATCACGGGTGCTTTGTATTGGTCATCAAAGAGGTGCAAAGTCTCTCAAAGAGAAACCCTGTGAGGATACTCCAACCTCAGCCACAGGAGAAAGCTGTCCTCCCCAAAAATCAATTTATCATGCTCTGGATGAGCAAGCCCCTTTCCAAGTGATGGTCTCATGATTGAATATCACCTCCCCAACATGATTTACCCCTTGGAAATGGAAAATGAAAAATAGCACTGTTGTAGTTGATGAGTTGTTGATCCATCCTTGAGCTTTGGCCTAAAATTGATTGTAAAAAAAAAACCCAACTGCAGTTGAGAACTTTTGCTGGGTAAAAAAACAGGTTATAATCAAGAGTAACCCACCAGAAATCCTCCTGCCCCAGGGAGGAGAGCCCAGAGCCTCTGTGGCCAATCTGCTCAGGGCTGGGCACTGCCCAGGGCAGCAGTTCTGCCTCCTGGGCAGGGCAATTGCTGGGCTCAGGCCCTGCCCGGTGCTCTGGTGCCATTGCTGGGCCCCGGAGCAGAGCCTGGGCCCTGCTCGGAGCCCTCCCTGCAGCCAGGGACACCCAGGCCTGAGGGCCCCTCTCAGCTGGGGCTCCTCTCGAGGCTGAGCAGCCCCGGCTCCCTCAGCCTGTGCTGGGCACGGAGATGCTCCAGGCCCTTCCTCAGCTGCGCAGCCTCCGCCGGCCCCGCTCCAGGAGCTCCCTGGGCCTGCTGTGCTGAGGAGCCAGGGCTGGACACAGCACTGCAGAGGTGCCTCCAGGGCTGCCCAGAGGGGCAGGATCCCTC
Organism: Aphelocoma coerulescens; assembly: GCF_041296385.1. Taxonomy (NCBI): domain Eukaryota; kingdom Metazoa; phylum Chordata; class Aves; order Passeriformes; family Corvidae; genus Aphelocoma; species Aphelocoma coerulescens. The sequence continues at coordinate 2,047,764 of NC_091020.1, forward strand.
CCTGCCCTGCTGGGAATGCTCTTCTGTCCTGATGCCCCCCACACCACCACACAGACGGAGTCTGAATGGGGAGAGGTGCATCACACATTTCGCATTTCCCACAGGGAAACGAGGACAGCAACTCTGTGCCCGGAACAGGATTCGGGTCTGGATGGCTCCTGCCCCCACGTTCTGGCTGTCAATAAGGCCGGGCTCAGCGCCAGAGGAGCTGCAGGGAGGGAGCTCGTTGTGCTGCCAGCTGAAAAGGCGAGGTCTGCGCCGAGCCAGCCACGTCCTGCTGAGCCATTAACGAGGAGACAGAGCTGGCTGACAGAACAAACCCGCTCCCAGCTGCTCCTCCAGCCTCCCTCAGCCTCCTCCTGCCCTCCCCAGTGCCAGGAGCAGCACAGCCAGCTCAGGGAAATGCGTGGCACGAGCACCTCAGGGACTGAGGAGGGATATGCACCTGTTAAATGAGGTTTTTAATCCACCTGCCTGACTGCCACTTGTCAGAGGATCTGACTGTGCCAGGAGCTACCTGAGGGCCCACCTGAGGCTGGAACAGCTCTCCCAAGGATGCTGGCTGCCCACCTGCTGCTGAGGAAGGGGGACACCGCCAGGGCTGAAGGCTGGTTCATTATTCCTCGGCAAATAATCCATCCCAGGGATCAGGATTTAGGAAAGGATCACCTGGAGAATGCTCTCACAAGGCACAGATCCCATAAACCTGTGGTGTCCAACAGGGAGGACACGTTCATTGTGCTGCTCAGCAGACACTTTGCCAACAGCAGAAAGCACCAGGATTCTCCTCTCTCATCCCTCATGGAAAGCCTGGTAACAGCAAACGATGGCTGTGACAGCAGATATCAAACGTACCAAAGGTCTGGGATTAAGCACCAAAGATTTAGGCCCAGCCTATCCAGAAGACAAGATGCTTTCTTGCATTAATTATAACCTTTCATTGGGAGGAGGGGAAAAACCCCATCCATGAGGCACTTCCAGGCATCTCTGGGAACTCAAAAGCACAGCCTCACATATTTGAGGGCTTCACATTTAAAGAAAGGGAAGATAGTCCTCCTTCCTGCCAGCAGTTGGTTTGCCAGCCTGCCTGCTGCATTTAGATTTATATTTGGAGAGTGAACATTACTTTGGATACCTTGAGATGGCAAGGTTCAAACAGGAAATAAAAACAGCAGGAGAAAAATAGAGTATAGACACGGTATGGATGGTCCAGCTAGACCATGCTCCAGGAGGAGGGGGTCATGCAAACCACCAACACACCCAGAAATGCCAGTCTGAGCAAGCTGGGGTGTGAAATACCACAGAATCCCAGGATCCCTGAGGCTGGAAAAGCCCTCCCAGCCCATGGAGTCCAAGCTGTGCCCGATGCCCACCTTGTCCCCAGCCCAGAGCACTGAGTGCCACCTCCAGCCCTTCCTTGGACACCTCCAGGCATGGGCACTCCAAAGCTCCCTGGGCAGCCCCTGCCAAGGCCTCAGCACCCTTTCCATGCAGAAATTCCTGCTGCTGTCCAAGCTGAGCCTCCCCTGGCCCAGCCTGAGGCCGTTTCCCCTTGTCCTGTCCCTGTTCCCTGGGAGCAGAGCCCGACCCCCCCGGCTGCCCCCTCCTGTCAGGGACTTGTGCAGAGCCACAAGGTCCCCCCTGAGCCTCCTTTGCTCCAGGCTCAGCCCCTTTCCCAGCTCAGCACTCACAATGTCACTTCTCACTGTCACCACCCAGGAACAAATCCCTGCCAGCACCAATTTCACCCTCAAACACACCCTCAGTGTGAACCCCCCTGCTGCTCACAAACCAGGGCTGAACTGTGACCCCTCTCCGCCTGCTCCCACAGAGGAGTTTGTTTTGGAAACCGTAAGATGGGAGAAAGGGATTCATGAAATCTCGAGGGCTCCAGAAGGCAGAGATGAGTGACTGCCAGAGTTGCTGTGTCCAGGGAATGCAGTGATTTATTCCTGCTGGGGAATGTCACCAGGCAGGATGCGCCGGGTCCCTGGCCCATGGAACCTGCAGCTGTCCCAGAAACGCTGGAGCTCAGCCAGCAGGGAGCCAGCATTGCCAGCAATCCATCCATCCATCCATCCATCCATCCATCCATCCATCCATCCATCCATCCATCCATCCATCCAACAGCACATAGAGGCCACCCGGGCTGCATCCCAGGGTGGGGCCCACTGACCCCCAGACGCTGCTGGAAAGGTTGAGTAACACAAAGGAGGAGGCAAACAGCTGCTCACAGGTCCGGTTAACACCAGGGAGAGGAGAAACAGAGCCCTGCAGTTCACAGGAGGAAAAGAAGCAGAAATAGTCCTTTGGATCTTCATGGAATCCTGGAATGGTTTGGGTTGGAAGGGACCTTAAAAATCATCTTGTTCCCACCCCTGCCAGGGGCAGGGACACCTCCCACTGTCCCAGGCTGCTCCAAGCCCTGACGTCCAGCCTGGCCTTGGACACTGCCAGGGATCCAGGGGCAGCCCCAGCTGCTCTGGGCACCCTGTGCCAGGGCCTGCCCACCCTCCCAGGGAACAATTCCTTCCCAATATCCCATCCAGCCCTGCCCTCTGGCACTGGGAAGCCATTCCCTGTGTCCTGTCCCTCCATGCCTTGTCCCCAGTCCCTCTCCAGCTCCCCTGGAGCCCCTTTAGGCCCTGCAAGGGGCTCTGACCTCTCCCTGGAGCTTTCTCCTCTCCAGGTGAACACTCCTAGCTCTCCCAGCCCATCTCCATTATTTGCTTCACTTTGGATCACAAAGAAAAGCATTTTTCTGTCTCTCTCCTCCTCTTCCCTCTCTCCAGAGGCACAATTTGGGAGGCAGAAGTGACGGGAGAAACTCCAAGGCTCCTTTCCCCCTCAGGACACCTGAGGCTCTGCCGTTTGCTCCACTTTGCATTTGAAGTGTTGCATGTGCCCAAAGCACCGGAGAAGTGGAGCTGGGAAAGAGCAGGGATGGGCAGTGGAGCACAGCAGCCTTGGGAAATCGGGAAATTAAAATCTGACTCTCAGCCCTGGGCATAGTCTAAACACCCCTGGTCTGCAGACGAGGAACTGGGCACAACAGCTTCACCCTGAATTCCCCTCTTTACCTGAAAATCCTTTCCCCATCCCACATCCCCAGCTCCAGGTTCTCCTTTAAAGGCTTAAAAAGCAGGAGAGGCAAAAATGAGATGCATTCATTACACGCTAACCTAAATTAAAAGTCATTACTTACATTTTCCTTAGTTGGATAATTGTGTTTCTGGGCAATTTGGAAAATAGGAATGTTGTGAAATTAAGGCATAATGGGCTTAACTGGATGCATCTGTTCCATCCCTATTTCCCAGCAAGGAGGAGAGGCCTCCCCTCGGATTCCAGTGGTTCCGTTGTTCCCACAGCAGCAATCCCCTTTGTGCAATTAAATCCATTAAAAGCCACACACGGATATCTCCAATTCCCTTAAATTCAGAGCTGAGGGAGCAAAAGGCCGTGCAAGGAGTTGTCTGGGAGGTTTCATAACAAAAGTATATTCACACTAAAATTTGAAAGCTGGAAGATTTCGTTCCAAGTGCCCGTATTTGCTCTTTTCCAGGGCCTTTTGGTAGGAAGGGAAGTCATGGAAGACTTACTGCTCTGACTCCACGGACTCTTATCTCCCCCACACACACTTACAGGAGCAGCAACTTGGAAATAATTGAAACTCCACTGCAGAACAAGAGCTACGAGCTCCTGATCGACATCAGGAACATGAACCCCATTGAGGGGGAAAACAGCAAATATTTTCCCAGCAGCAGGCACGGATTGTTTTACCTCTCTCCATTGTGGAGCTGCTCAGCCGAGATTTTTCACCATCAGTGCATTCCAAGGAGCCCGATTTCATCCCAGAACCCCCTGATTTATCTTTCATTTGTGTTGAACACGTAACTCCAAGGGCACGGATGGGTTTTGGAACCAAAATCGCTGTTAACACTTCTAATTTGTGCCTTAAAATAGCAAACGAGGGCTGATGATTTCCGTACGTTTAGGAACCAATTAAGAGCAATTTATTACAGGTAATTTCTGAGGATTGCCACAAAGCTGCTGGGGTGGGGGAGCACATTAACTCACTATTTACACACTGTTTACTCACAGTTTGTCCCTGCATTTCCTCTCCACAAGCAGCTCTTCAGAGCACCTGAATTTGTTGGAACAACACTGCAGAGGTGTAACCTGATTTTTAGTTAACCCATTTCCTGTGGGAATTGGTGCATGGAAAACAAAACCTGCACTTCCTCCCGAGGTTTTTGGTTCATTTCTCAGGCTGGCTCATCCCGGAGATTCATCCCATGGATTGGACATACAACCCCTAAATCTGTCTATAATTTTGGGGGTTTTGGGTAATATCTCAGCCTGGTTCATCCCGGAGGTTTAACTCATGGATTGGACAAACAACCCCTAAATCTGTCTATAATTTGGGGGACATCGCAGCTTCTGGGCACAGGTCCCAAATCAACTCAGTCCATGGAAGCTGAGAAGCCACTGGAACCCACATTCCACATTCAGGGGGGCAGATCCTCACGGAAAGCGGGCGATGGATGTGCTCAGGGCCAAGCAGGAGCAAAGTGTCCAGCCCTGCTGAGGATATTCTCCCTCGGGCTCTGGGAAAGGGCGGAAAGCTGCAGATGGAAGCAGCAAGTCCCAGAGGGCTGGGACTGGGTGGGCAGGGAGATTTGGGAAGGTAAATCTCAGAGCTGGATGGACTTGTTGGACCTACCCCAGGCCACATCTCTGTGGAGGTCACAAGACTTCCATCCCAACCTCTAACCAATCTGGAATGTGGAATTTTGGGTCAAACTGGGACATGGAAATCCTGGATTTCAGCTTTGGCCAGAGGCAGCACAGGGTAGGGAAGATTTTTCCTGCAGGAGAGGCCACCCAGAGCCAAAAGCCGGAGAACTTAATCAGCGCTCCACTAACAGTTTGTTGTCCCGGTTTAATTGAGCACAAGCACTTAACATTTACTTTTCCCGGGCAATTGAGCAGGGAAAACTCAGCCCCATTCCACACAAACTCGGCAGATCCAAGTACAGCCAGGCAGCCCCGGTTTAATGGGAACAGCCACGAACATGGCACTGCCATCTCATCCTCTGGGAAGCACAAGGGGTTCCTTGCTCAGAAGCACAAGACAGGACACAGGACAGCCCCAACAGCAGGTGACACAGAGAAATTTAGGAATGTTGGGGAGAAATCCTTCCCTGGCAGAGTGGGGGGGTTGCCCAGAGAAGCTGTGGCTGCCCCTGGATCCCTGGAAGTGTCCATGGCCAGGTTGGATGGGGCTTGGAGCAGCCTGGGACAGTGGAAGGTGCAGCAGCCCCCACTCAAGACAAACTTTGGGAGAAATGCAGCCAGAGGAATGGAATTGAGAGCTTGGGATCCTTTCTGTGGCCTCTTGCTCTTAACGTGATGGGTCTGATCACACCCAACTCTCATTTTACACCCAGCTCTCATTTTACACCCAGCTCACACTTCAAAGGCTACCAGCGCCAAATTCTTCAATTCCCAGAGCCAAGCTCTTTGGATAATCCACGAGTAACTGGGATAACCAAGTTTTTTTGACTCACAGAGCTAATCTGGAGCAGAGAAAAATTACATCTACTAAAAAAGAGGACGTGGCTACGCTGGTAGCTGTTTTTCCACACTGCCCTACACCACCCAGAGGTTAGTGCAGCACTTCCCAAGCCCTGGTGGCTGTTCAGGCACACTCTTGATTTGCCCTGATGGCTCCCCTGGCACTTCCAGAGTCACTGATCCCCCAGCTAATCCTACCCCACAGCCCCGAAACGGCGCTGCAGGACAGAAAACACTGCTGATAGTGGGAGGAGGGATGAAAATCAAAGCCTAATTGGTGCAGTTTGAGGGGCTTCTGGTGAAAAAATGATCCCGACAGGCTTCGCACTTCCCTGTTCAGGGAACACCAGGAGAAAAGGAAGTTCAGGCTGCAGATTGATCCCTGCAGTGGTTCTGCTGTCTGGGAGCATTCACACCCAGGGGCTGCTGAGACAGGAAAGCATCAAAATGTGAGGGAAATTTGGGCACTGAGGAGGAGGAAGAGGGCCAGGGATAAGTTTGGACTCGGGTTTGAGTTTGAAGCCTGCCCAGTGCCAGCACTAAACCACTGGCACAGAGCCATGGCTGTGTCTGAGCCCTTCTTTCCCTGTGCCTTCCTCTGCTGCCCACACAACGACAGCTCCTCGTTTTTCCAAGGGAATCGCCCCCTCATTCAGGCTGGAAAAGACCTCCAAGGACACCGAATTCTAGACTGAACACCACCACATCAAATAAAAAACCCCAGCACAAGGTGCCCAGCCAGAGGAATGGGTATGAGGAGCTGCAGGTGTACTGAGCTGCACAGCTTTTCCTCCAGGTTTTTTTTCCCCAGTTTTATGGATGTGTAATTCCCACCACTCGGTCACAAGGATGGGAACTGTGTGTCTGCAACAGGCTTACGAGTTTCCCACAGAGCAATTCCCAAACCCCATGAGCTTTGCCCATTCCAGCTGATGACAAATCACCGTGTAAGGAGAAAAGCAGGGAGTTCCATTGCTACGGAACACCCGATTCTGTGCAATTGCTCTGCCTGGCAGAATAAAAAAGAAGTACAAACCAAGGCGGGGTGGCTGTGAAGCGATGCAATCGCTCCACAGCTAAATGGCACATTAACAACCACAAGTACCCATTCATCCTTCCCCATTCACGTGTGTGTGCGGATTCTCAACACTGAGAGCTGCACAATCCTTCAGGAGAGGGAAATGAGGAACTCCTGCGTGGGCAGCCCTTCACTGGGGGGGGGTTGGTTTTGCGCCGTTATTGATGAAACACAGATTCCTGAGGCCTCACATGTTGTTATTTTACTGTTGTCCCATTGCCAGAACTCCTGCTGGGTTTGCCAGCACAGGAGATGCTGAAGTGAGCAAGTGCTGCCTTGGCAGCGATGAGGAGCCAGGGGCAGCAGTCTCCAACAACTCCAGGTTTCACTGACGCTCTAACACTCCACAGACATCTCCAGGTATTTCGGAACAAGCCCCACGATGCTTTTCAGTGCAGCAAACCAGGTCAGAGAACAAGGAGGGTTAAAGGGATCACAGAATCCCAGGATGGTTTGGGTCGGAAGGGACCTCAAAGCCCATCCAGTGCCACACCTCCCGCTGTCCCAGGCTGCTCCAAGCCCCAATGTCCAGCCTGGCCTTGGACACTGCCAGGGATCCAGGGGCAGCCCCAGCTGCTCTGGGAAACCTGCTGATATTAATTTGAAGCAGTTGTGAAAGCTGAGGGGATATTTTGTCCTGTTCCTAAAGCAGCAGCACGAGTTTTACAGAACGAGTGCTTCGCTGGCAGGAAGCTCCGACCTTCAGAGCCTTTGGTTCTCCCTGGCAAACCCTCCCTCTGTTTGCCAACCGAGTGTGTTTTAGTCAACACAACAGCCAAAAGATGATTTTCGCTTTTGTTGCTTTCCTGTTTGGAGAATTTTCCAAAGCCCCGCTCGGAGCCGCTGCCAGCTCGGTAAATATTGTGTGTGCGGAGCATATGTTGGGATAGACACCAGGATTTACATCGCAGGAGAGCTCACATTAACGGCTGCTTTGTTATTCTGCTGCCTGAGGTGCAATTTCACCTACTGCAATGCCAACATTTCTTCCTCCATCCCCAGCTGCGAAGGGTTTTGCCACCTTAGAGCACCAAAGACTGCAGAGAGCCCCAGACTGTTCCCCAGCTAAGCTATTTGATCTAAATTTCTTCCAGAATATGATTAAAAGAGAGAAGTTTGGATTTTAAAAAATCGTATTTCTGCTTTATTCTGTAAGCTACACTTTAATAATAGCTCACAAATCCCAGCTCCCCAGTTAACAGCCCTATGTGACAAGGCTGACTGTCATCCATAACTCACGGGAACAACAGGAATTTTTTAAATTGTGCATTAAATACAGAAGAAACCGAACACAGCAGAAAACCCAAACCTCGGCCAAACCTCCCAGAACCTTTCCGTGGCTTCTAACCCCATTGGAGCTAAAACATCATGGACTCGTGGATTATTTTGGATTGAAGGGACTTTAAAGCTCACCCCATCCCAACCCTGCCATGGGCAGAGACACCTTCCCCTATGCCAGTCTGCTCCCAGCCCCGTCCAGCCTGGCCTGGCAGAGAATTGTTGTTTTTCAGCCTCCAAACCAGCACTCTGGGCACAAGCAGGAATTCAAGAAGACATCTTTCATATTCCTGAAGGGTCTTGTGAGCACTGGAACTGCCTCAGGCTGGCTGAGACGTTCCGTGCACCACACAGGGATCCTCTCACCTCCCTCCCCATCCTCCTGCTTTTCCAAGGTAACACATCCGCTGGGAATTCAGGCAAAGAGGCACCCACAAATCAAGCCCTGCCATCCCTTCCTTAGGCTAGTGACAAACAGCCCCATGAGGAAAAGGAAAGAGCAGTGTCTGCAATGAAACCCAGCCAGCTTTTCCTTCTCTGACACTGTCACTCCTCAGGCCAGCCGGGAATGCATCGGTGAGCTCAAGGAATCTGAGCAACATTGCTGATTTTGGAGCCAAGCACATCCCAGCACAGCGCCTGGAGATGCAAACCTGGCAGGTCTTTTATTTCCCCCTTTAAACAGAACTGAGAGTTTTCCCTGAATCCCAGAATGCCAGACTGGTTTGGGTGGGAAGGGACCTCAAAGCCCACCCAGTGCCACCCCTGCCATGGGCAGGGACACCTTCCACTGTGCCAGGCTGCTCCAAGCCCCAATGTCCTACCTGGCCTTGGACACTGCCAGGGATCCAGGGGCAGCCCCAGCTTCTCTGGGCAAGTCATAAAAAGTCTGGGAATCATGTAAAGGTCAGTGTTTCCCATTCGTAATTCCCAATTTTGCAGGGCTGGGACATGGGTAGGGCAACACTGCTGCTGTAGCCAGCAGGATCATGGGTGGCAGGAGCTTTTTGGGTTAAACCAGGTTTTTCTCCCAACCAAAGCTGTCTCTGCCACACCAGGCTCCCTCCAAGCTGCTTCCCTGCTGTCTCTTACCCAGCTTTCCCAGTTTTCCCCTGGATTTAAAGTGGTGAAGAGCCCTGTGGAAGCATGTGGGAAGCAAAGGTGGGCACCTGCATGGCTGCAGGGGAAAAATAAAGAAGTGATTTTGAACCGACAGAAGCTGTCCCCTGAAATGAGACGGATGAATGTACTGCCAGAGGTTGATGAGAGGTGTGAGGAGAGAAGACTCAGTGTGGGAGGCAGGGGCCATAAATAAAGGGAGAGAGAAAAATTTCCCGGGAGGGTCCAACAGCACAGAAATCCAGGTCTGCAGCTGCACAGCCCCTGACTCCTCAGGGAATCACTCCCTGGGTTCTGCAAACCACAGGCATTCCTGTGGAGACCCCAGCTGTGCCTCTGCTGGGAACACCGGGAGTTCCTGCCAGGAAACTCCCATTCCCTGCTGTCCGTGCCAGGGGAGCACCGGCAGAGTCCAGCCCAGGGAGCCTGGAGACTCCAGCCGTGCCCCACCTTCAGGAGCTCCTCCATCCCAGCTCCAGCCACAGCAATTTCCTCTGTATTTGGGCAAAACGCCGAAAATAAGAGCAGTGATGGAGCTGGCGGGAAGGAACCCATGGAATACCTCTCCTTTCCTTGTGCTTTGAAGAGTGGAACATAAAAATGCTGAAGTTCCAAGTGGATTCCTCATGCTTGGTGATGCACTGAGGTATCGATCAAACAGGACAAGGAACTGCAATATTTGCTCTGCTGCAATAAATAAATAAAGTAATAGATAAAGGAAGAATTTCTTTATTGCAATAAATGCTGATTTAACTCAGCCCATCAGCAGCATTTCCTGGATTTATTTTCTTCATCTGCAGCAAACAAAAGATTTAAATTATTCCTCTTTAAAGTGCCGTGCTTAAACCCAACACACAGCCTAAGAAAGCAACAGGGAGACACAGAAAGACAAAAACAATTCCTTTTTTCAGTCCTGATTAATCAGCCCAGCTAATTACAGCCAGCTGAGGAACCCCCGGGTGTTCCAGGGGACAGTGGCTGCTGCCACTTCACAGAGACCCTGTGTCGGTGGTACCCAGAGCTCTGGGCAGCAATGGGTTCTCCAACCTCAAAACACAGCAAAAAGGGAAAAGAAAATTAAAGCAGCCCTCAAATTACCTGGAAATTACTCATTTTGTGTCTTCTTTTATCACTGCAGAGCACCCAGCAGCTCTTCCAAACATTCCCATGACCCAGGTCCTTAAAGCCACAAGCCTTAAACCCAACAGACTCAGCCAAAGCCAAGAGCAGCAGCACCTTTCAGCTTTTTTTCCCCTGTGGTAAATCAAACATTTTAACCCGACTCCATCAAAGTGCTTGGAGTGATGTTCAGTATGTCCTAATGACCTTTGGACTTCAAGCTGGCCACAGGGGAAGCACCAAAACACAGATGGGCTTCACCCAGGAACAAGGTCACGGGCTGGAGAGAGGGCAGGCTCAAAAGGGAAAAATAAACTGATCATTCCCGTCCTCGAGCTTAGGGGAATGCAGCAGGGAAATAAAACCTGCAGTTCCAAACTGCACTTTACTATCTCTGGTAGAGTGAAAATTCCAGCATGGACCAGTGCCACACACAGATCCAGCCTGGGGAATCACACAGCCTTTTCCCAGCTGACACAAAGCTGATTGAATCCCAGAATCCCAGCGTGGTTGGGGTGGGAAGGGACCTCAAAGCCCACCCAGTGCCACCCCTGCCATGGGCAGGGACACCTTCCACTGTCCCAGGCTGCTCCAAGCCCCAATGTCCAGCCTGGCCTTGGACACTGCCAGGGATGGACACAACTGCAGGATTTGCCCTTCCAAGCTTCCCCCAAGCCCATGCCAGAAAATTCCTTGCCATTTTGGCACGGGGTCTCCAGTCCCCACATCAAAAAGCCATTTATAACTTACTACAACACTGCCATTCACTGTCAACCCTACTCCAGGGTTGACAACCCTACAACTTAGGCAAAAGAGGTTCCTGGAAAGTGGGTGACATTCCTTTAGGATACAAGAAATGAGCTGTCACAGCACAAGCAGGGATCCTGTATTCATAGGGCTCGCAGTGTGCGCAACTCCCACTCAGTGCTTTGAACTTCAGCTGGGCTGGAACCAGCCTCCCTCGTCAGAAACCTTTCATTTCTGCAGGGCTCACGAGGAAAACATTCCAATTGCAACCCAAATCCCTCAGGATAAGTCACCTCTCTGATTTTTGACTGGATGCAAGAACATGATTAGAGGTTTGCCAGTCCCAGATCTGCCTACCTTGTCAGCTCCTCGACTTCAAAACAACCCCACAAAGGAACAAATGCCACACAGGAGATCCTCAAGGCAGCACTGACTGAGGGTGCTGAGGGCACAAACCCCGCCCTGCTCAGCCCATTCCTTTAGAGGGACACTACAGGGAAAGAGAAAACCCAAAACTTGGGATAATGGCACAAAACTGAGGAGATCAGATCAGAGGACATGTAAGGAAGGAATTGTTCCCTGGGATGGTGGGCAGGCCCTGGTACAGGGTGCCCAGAGCAGCTGGGGCTGCCCCTGGATCCCTGGCAGTGTCCAAGGCCAGGCTGGACATTGGGGCTTGGAGCAGCCTGGGACAGTGGAAGGTGTCCCTGTCCATGGCAGGGGGTGGAAAGAGGTGAGTTTTAAATCCCTTCCACCCCAAACTATTCCAGGATTCCATGATCAGACCTACACGGTTCTACCCAGCTCCTGTCCCAATCCCCGGTGATCCCCGATGATCCCTGGCCCAGCAGCATGCAGAGCCTGTTCCAGCATCCAGGACTCCCCTCCCCAAAGGATAATGGAGCTGCTGCTCCAGAAGTGTCCTGCAGCAGGTAATGGCAGCAGGTAATGACAGTGGGTACGTGTGACAAATTCCCTGCCCTTCCAAACCCACCGTTTCCCACTCCCAAACCAGGAGGGATCCAAACCCCCCAGAGCTGCTTGCAGCTGGAAGGGCTGTCCAGGCGAGCCCTGAGAGCTGGCACGCAGGCACAGGATCTTTTTTGGCTCAAAGTGTGGGGTTAAAAGGCTGAGATGTACCCCAAAGTCTACTTGAGGATGTGGGGGTGCCAAACCCTCTCTCCCCTGGCTGTATGACAGCAGCCACTGCAGAGCAGGGAATGGGGTTTGAAAACGCTGCTTTGAAAAGCAAATTAAAATTGTCCCCGCTGTCCACTTGTCACCCCCTGTGCCAGATCTCTCCCATATCCCATTGTCAGGTTAATTGCCTGCCAAATGACCGCTGTGAGGACTTGGGGAGCAGAAATAATTTACCTAGGAACTGATGTTGTGTTCTCTGCTGGCACCGGGGTCCTGAGCATTTGTAAAAAGCCTTTTTAAAGCACAACAGCTGCCCTTCAGCTCCGGGGACATGGACCTGCCAATCCTGGCTGCTCCATCTAGCCAGGCTTTCAGGGATGTGAGCAAGCCAAGAGCCCACACTGCGAGGGAGCCACAGGCTTTTTGGAGGGACACTGGCTGCAGCTTTCCAAAGGAAAAACCCATCCCAGCACCTGCCAGACAGCACAGGGGAGGATGGCAGGAGCCAGCCAGGGATGTGTGAGGGAAATGCGAGCGAATCCTTAGAGCAAAACTGGAACTGGAAGAATCGAACTAAGCGAGCCAAAACGCCGGTGCCCGTGCTCCCACCTTGCTTCACTTTTGGTTCTGGAGTCCTTCCAGTCATTCCCCCTGCCCCATCCAAATCTCTTCCCCAAATCACTCACCTGCTACCTCAACTTCTCCCAAGGCTAATTCCCCACTGGATTAGGCTGAAGGAAATGGGAAATCTCTGCAGGAGAGAGTTGCCAGAGACCTTTGCGTTTCCAAAAGCCACCTTAGAGCACACAGCTGCCTGTGACCGACAGGAGCGGGACGGATCCTCCCCCTGTCCTGGCCTCTGCCAGAGGGACAAACACAGCCCTGCTTCCCACTGCTGGCTCCTCCTGCATTTGGGAAACCCACAGCGATGGGTGGGCACACCTGGAGAGAAAGGTCTCAGCCCCAGAACAGCATCGCTGCCAAAACTGAGCCCTGCCCTCTCCCACCTGCATCTTCCTCTGCAAACAAAGCGTTCTCCCGCTCTGGCAATGGGGGAAACCAGCTCTGGTGCCTGTCAATCCCGTTCATCCCTGTCCTCCTCAGGGCCAGACAGCACCTCCCAGGCAGGAATCCCCACCCTCCACCTTCCCACCCACTCCTGCCCACGGAGCTACAGCCCCAGAACTTGATGGCCTTCTTAAGTGGCCTCATAGAAAATCTGGGGGAAACTAATGGAAAGGGAATATCCATTCAGGAACACAGGAGAACAGGCTAATAAATATCAGCCATGCCAATAAATACGAGAGATCATCTCATCTCAGAGTCTCCAGCCTGACTTGGAAGGGCCCAAGGCCAGGCTGGACGGGGCTTGGAGCACCCTAGGATGGTGGAAGGTGTCCCTACCCATGTCAGGGGTGGAAACAAGATGAGCTTTAAGCTCCTTTTCAACCCAAACCAGTCTGGGATTCTAAGTGAACACAGATACCAAACACCACCAACCACTGAGTCATAGAAAACACAAATATTTACTGTTTAAGGCAAAAAACCACACAGGAAACTCGTGAAAAGAGGAGCTATGAGCAAAGGTTTTCCAAACCCACTTGTTACTCTTCTTTTTAATAACAGAAAATGATCTGGCTGAGAAAAAATAATGAAGGTGCTGTCAAGGAGGCTGCTTAAGTTGATCGATTGTGCGTTTAAAGGCAATCCACCCCCTGCTGCCAAGCACAGGCTCAGGCAGACAAAAAGCAGCAGTTCCAGTGCCCAAAGTCTCACTGATGGCCTGCATTGGTGCTCTGGGGAACCACTGCCCACAGCAGATCCTGCTGGAGCTCTCCAGGAGGAATAAACAGAAAAAAAACCTCTCCTGGAACAAGAGCTTGCATGATCCACCTCCTCCAGGGTCTCTTCTGGAGCATTTCTCCTCCCAGCCAGATGTGAGCAAGGCTCTTCGCCAGGGAAACAGAAAAGCTGGCAGGGAGAAATGCCAGTGCTTCCTGAGAAGTTCCCCAGAGAGGTTTAAACTCCTTATCCCTGGAAGAGAATAATAAGGCCAGGAAGGACAGCACTTGGAGCTACCTGGGATGGCTTTAACGGCTTAAGGCAGGCAGGGTTAGGTGAGATATATGGAAGGAATTGTTCCCTGGGAGGGTGGGCAGGCCCTGGCACAGGGTGCCCAGAGCAGCTGGGGCTGCCCCTGGATCCCTGGCAGTGTCCAAGGCCAGGCTGGATATTGGAGCAGCCTGGGACAGTGGGAGGTGTCCCTGCCCATGGCAGGGGTGGCACTGGGTGGGCTTTAAATCCCTTCCCACCCAAACTGGGATTCTGTGATTCCAAGCTGGATCTTTCCAGGTGTCCCTGCTGTTGGCAGCCTCCCCTGCAGTGTCACAGCAGCAGGACACACACTGTCCCCACTGTCCCCTCGCTGTCAGGCTGCAGGCCTGGCACTCACGGCTTCCCCGTGCTGCCACCAATCCAACCCGCAGGACATTTCCTGCTGCAGCCACGCTGTCCCCCTTCCTTGTCACTTCATTAGCTCCGTGTGGCCTCACACTGCCAGCAGGAGCAGGGGGCACACAGGTTGCCAGCTGTCAGAATCCAGGGATAAATCCCTTCCTGCGGAGGGCTCGGAGCACACGCACCACCATCCCTGGGATGCTGCTGGGACTGCAGGGATTCATCACCTGCCCGGGCAGGGTGTCAGGACAGGGCCTTGCCCTGTGGCAAAGATAAATTGCCCCGGAGATGAGGCTTAATTCACTCCTAGGGGAAATAATACCCTTAAAACAAGGGAGTCATTTCCCACATCCGATGCCACCATGGGAATGCAATTCCACAGTGAGCAGGGCCGGCAGAGGCTGCTGAGGAAGGGCCTGGAGCATCTCCGTGCCCAGGACAGGCTGAGGGAGCCGGGGCTGCTCAGCCTCGAGAGGAGCCCCAGCTGAGAGGGGCCCTCAGGCCTGGGTGTCCCTGGCTGCAGGGAGGGCTCCGAGCAGGGCCCAGGCTCTGCTCCGGGGCCCAGCAATGGCACCAGAGCACGGGGCAGGGCCTGAGCCCAGCAATTGCCCTGCCCAGGAGGCAGAACTGCTGCCCTGGGCAGTGCCCAGCCCTGAGCAGATTGGCCACAGAGGCTCTGGGCTCTCCTCCCTGGGGCTGTTGCAGAGCTGTGTGCACACAGTGCTGTGCCTGTGCTCCGGGATGGCCCTGCTGGAGCAGGGAGGTGCCACCAGGTGCCCTCTGTGCTCCCTGCAGCCTGAGCCATCCTGGGATTCCTGTGAGGAAGACAAGAGCTGGCTTTTCCTGCCCACATGGGTCAGAGCTGGGGTAACACCCTGAGGACTCAACAAGAGATGCCACTGCTGAGCCTGCTCCTGGCACCCCAAACTCACACAGCCAGCAGGACAACGAGTGCCAGAGGAAGAAGGCCATAGAGAAATGTCCCATTCCGAGCTGTGGGAACAACAACAATCCTCCCACATGCCCCTGCCCTGAGCAGAAGCTGCTGATAAAGGCCTGCATTGGCCATTTTGGAAGTGCCAGGAAACACCACCCGAGAAAGCAGCCGCTGCCATCTGTTCTAGCTCCAACTGCTTGAGACGATTCTCTTTACCTTAAATATATCCCAATATATATAAATACCACACACAGGCTATGAAAACAACTCAGCAGAACGTCTCGTGCCCGCAAGGACAGGGCTGGGTGGCCTGTGGCTCCCACGGGTGACATCCCAGCCCTTGTGCTCCGGGCACAGGGACATCGCTGCTCCTCCTCCCGCCGGCTGCGTCAGAGCAGCCCAGCTGATAATAAACTATTCCTGCCATGCCACTTCTCACACGGCCCACGGGCTGTCTGCCAGGATTTTCAGCCTCTCCAGGAGGGACAGGGTGCAGGTATGTTGCTGTTCAGCGCTGGAACCATGTGCTGGTTGCCTGGGAAACGGCCGGAGCCGGGAATTACACTGGATCCACTGGCCAGACTTTGCAGTGGATCTAAAATTCCCTCTCCTCACTCTGTTCAATGTGCCAGGATGTTGAGAGACTGCTGTGTGCCCCCACACACACATGTGGGGTGATGGACACCACGCCCTGACTGCTTCCAAGAGCTGGGATGACTCCCTGGGCCTTACACCATCCTTCTCCTGTCAGAGTAGGCCATGCCAACACTAAAATCTGCAGCCTTCACACATCATTCAGTGGCCAAAGTGACAAAAAAGTCCTCTATTCCCTCTGTCAGTCCTCTATTCCCTCTGTCAGTCCTGTATTCCATCTCAGTCCTCTATTCCCTCTGTCAGTCCTGTATTCCCTCTCTCAAGCCTGTATTCCCTCTCTCAGTCCCACATTCCCCCTCCCAGTCCCACATTCCCCTCCCACCTGCTGCTCCCTCGGTGCAGGCTCTCCCACCAGCCCCCTGCCCGCCGCAGCTCCCCTGTTGGTTTTGCCCCCCAGCCGTGATTCATTAATGACAATGAAAGCCACCGATCCCTTTGGCGAGCGCCTTCTCCTCCTCGCCTCGGAGCTCGGAGCGCAGCACGCGGACAGGTGGCACCTCTTGGACCTCCAGGTGAGGAACAGCTCAGCAGCAGCAAGGAAATTCCTGAGGTGAGGGCCACGATGCTCCGGAGAGCACACAGGTTCAGATGTTTCCTTAGCACTGAGGAATCCTCTTTTCTCCTGGAAAAAGCCAGGTGAGGAAGTACTCCAAGCAGGCTATTTCCCTGAAAATAACCCTTCCCCTGAGCCATGTTATGGGGGGATTCTCCAGGCAGTTTTCACTCTGTTAAAGCAACAAAACCATTCCTCACTGGAGCTCAGGGATCTTTTTTCCCCCAGGGATTTAAAAAGCTTTGGAACCCAAAGTACTCCTCTCCTCACCTGCCTTCCCCAGTTCCTTACGGGGCTGTGATTCAATCCAGCCTGAAACTGGATTACAGTAATTTACTGCAGAACAGTGGAGAGATGGGGGGAAATGAGGAAAGGGAAAGTGTATCAGTCACCTCTGCACAGAAAAGAGAAGATGCTAAAACCTGGCAGGTGCTTCCTTATCTTATTTATCACACGTTGACGGCAACCAACGGTTTTTAAAAGAAAAACACCCAGGGGTGGGAAAAAATCCCGTCCCAGTAAATCATGGCAGAAATTCCTTGGCTGCTAAAAGCCAAGCAGTCAAAACACCCACTGGATGTTCATGGAGGAAAAGCAACAGGAAACAACAAAACTCCTACTTAAAGCATCCCAAACCCATGGCTCCTGGAGGAGCCCAACTCAACCAGCCAAGGAGCAGTTAGCAGCAGAATTCAATGCAGAGGAGATGTTTCTCTTTAGAGGACATTAATAATGGTTTAAAATGTAATTAACTTGTGCCACCGGGCTGCTGTTAATTTCAGCATGCACTAAACAGTAAATCCAAACAGGATCTGTCATCCTGCAGTAGGCAAAACCCTCGTGGAAAAGCTTTCAGCAGCAAAATGAAAGGAAAAGCCACCGTGAAGTGCGTGGAGAAATCAGCTCTGGGGATTATTTTCATACTTATTTTGTATTAAATGCTGGCACAGAAGCTCAGCACCACCCAACCACCCTTTGCAGATCTCTGCAGGCATCACCCCTTTCATGTCCTCGCCGGGCAGAGCTGTCCCTGCGCTCCCCACGGACACACAGAGCCTTCCCCAGCCTTCCCCAGGGCTCAGAACAAACATTTTGCTCTTCCCTTGAACTTTGTGCCGTGAATTCTGCAACACTCCGAGTATTTGGCCCAGTGCTTGTCCCAGGGGCTGGTGAAGAGCCCTTCAGCTCCCCCCTTCTCTGTGAGGTGGGGTTAGGCAATTCACCTTGGGTCTCGGAGATACTCTAAGGGGAAAACATTCCCAGAAATCACCAGGCATTGTTCCTGGAGTGCTCCTCCTTTTTCCAGGAACATCAATGCATGGGGTTTGAGTCAATGAAGAATCAAACAGGTTCATGCAAACCCTCATCCATGGATTTAAAGGCTTGAGGTGTTTTCCGAATCGATCCTGTGAGAACAACACTGCAGAAATACAGAAACCTGCTCTGAAATAACCATAATTTGCTGGATTTCTTCCAGAATTTCCATATTGCTGCTGGAAGCAATTTGAAATACAAAGGATTTTGATTTGAAGCCCGTGTGTGCAGGAGCAGGTGAGTCAAAGGGGATAGATGATGTTTTATTCTATTTATCGAGGGGGATTTACCTGTTTTCGATCATTATTTTATTACAGTGCCAGCTAGAGAGGAAGCAAACACTCCAGCCTTCATCCAAAGGCTTTATGTAATTCCACTTTAATTCTGGCTGAACATGAAATTAATTATGATTAAGGGGCAAAACCTGCCTAAAGCCCCGCTGGGTTTGGTGATCAAGTGTCAGTCCCAGTCCCCATCCAGCGTGGAGATATTTTAGCAAAGAACCAACAAGATCACCTCACAGAAACCACACAAAACAGCTAAAAAAACCCAACAAACCAGTGAAAAAGACTGGGAATGTAAAAGATGAGTCGTGTTATTAAATCATGGATTCCCTCCAGGCCACTTGGATCCCATGGCAGGCGCCGAGTGCACCAAAAACTGCCCTTGGTGTGTGCCAGAGCCTCCTCAGCTGCACAAGCCAGAGGAAAAACCTCTCAACAAAAAGAGATTAATTATTATGGAGGCAACGTGACAGGAAAGGAGAGAGGAATGATGGCACCTCAACACATCCTCAGGGAGCGGGTTTGGATTTCTGCAGCCTCCAGCAGGGCCCAGCGGTGCCTCTCCAGCCCTGCTGTGAGGGGGCAGCACAAGCAGGAGCAGGAAATGCAATTTAATGGCACTCAGGCTCTGGGAGAGTCTCTCCCGTGTGCCATAAAAACCCTCAGCCAACGCTGCTGCCGGCAGGAAGGAGCCCGAGGATCACAGCCAGCCCTGCCTGGAGGGGTGGGAAGAGGAGCAGGAAATGGGAATTGGATGTTGCTGCAGAGCTGGGTGGGAATTAAAGGCACATCTCAAAAGCCAGCAGGTTCAACCAGCACCTCCAAAATGTCTGGGAACACAACAAACCACCCAGCCAGCCCAACATGCAGCTGCTTGGTCTTTGCCACTGATGTGCTGATGTATTTACTGTCCACACCCGCCTCTGCAAAGCAAAGGCTCCACAGACACCAATCCTTCAGGGGTGCTGCCTCCCAAAGCTCTCTGTTATGGCATCTGTAACCCAGCAAATTGGATTTGTGCCTTTGAAGCTGCTGGGAAGCAGCAGCAGCGCTGGGAAGAGCTGTTTGCAGGACGAGAGAAGAGCCTGATGGCTCATTAGGGGTCCCTCGGTAGTTTTTGAAATATAGATGGTGTTAACTCTCATCTCTTGGCTGGTTCAGAACTGGGAATTGCTAGAGCTGCCCAGCATTTCCTACCCCACTGCTGCTGCTGGGGCTCAGAGCTGCTCCCAGATTTCCCTGTGGGAACATCCTGCACGGCAGCCCTGGGAGCTGGGGGAAGGTTTGGGATAGAAATGAAAGCTCCCTCAGGTGCCCAGGAGGAGCCCTCCTGGGGCAGCACTGCTGACTGCAGCCCAAGGAGCTCATCTGCAGGCTCCACTCCTGGACAGCCACACTCAGGAATTCTGCATTTCTGCACAGCCAGGAGAGCTGGAACAACCAAATTACCCCCCAAAAAAGTCCATTCTGTCAATTAGTTTCATGGAGAAAAGTGTACTTTGAGCTGACATTTTGCTTTAAAGTTTTTCTCCCATGCAACAGTTATCTCCCAGACAAAACAGATCTGCATCCTTCTGATCCCGAACACGTGGGAAGCTGCCTCCAAACACGATATCCCGGGATACTGTGAAGTGATGCAAACACATTGCCTGGAGATGTCCTTCTGTGCCTTTATTTTCCCATGTGCCAGACTGACAGAGCTCCCAGAAAACCCCCGCACGAACAACCCCACAGCTCTGAAACACCTGTGGCTCTGCAGAGCCCCAGACTGGGCCCAAACCCTGCGAGCTCTTGGGTTCCCATCTCCACCAGGGAGCGGGGAGAGGGGAATCAAAGCTGTGGGAAGCATCAGCACCCTTTTGTTCTGAAAACCCTCCAGGAAAAATGTTGGAGCAGCTGAGGAGCCAAGATTTTTTTATGTTTATTACTTTCTTTTATTCCTTTCAGAGGGCTGTGTGTGATTCACCTGCACAGCTCCCAGGAGCAGGGATAGCACCATCCCTGAGGAGCACGGGCAGCAGGACACAGCAGGAACGCTGCCAGGGAAGGGACCTCCTGCTCTCAGAACTGCTGATCCTGGTTAAAATATGAGCGAGTCAGACTAATTAAAGAGGTGTGGTCTGCAGACACCTCCCAGCAGAACTGTCCACACGGGAATGGAACCTTTTAAGAGGCCTAAAATATATCCGGGCACCAGAGAGCAGGGACCCCAAAGTTCCAAACACCTCTGAGGGCTCACACTGCCTCAGATAATGAACATTTCCAGCAGCAGCTCTGGCACAGAGAGAAAAAAGAGCGCTTTAGGCAAATTAAGTTCACCCTTCAGGGAAATAGCTGCCTCGCACTCCCTTTCGCCAGCAGCGCAGCTCCCAGGGGCTCCCTGGCCAGGCCCACACACACTTTTCGAACCCTCACTTTCCTTCCCTGCAAGCACAACGTGTTCCCAAGCACCCCCAGGCCTCTGAGAGAAAGGGAAAAGACAAAAGAAGCCTCTTTGTGACACCCCCACTTTACACAAGACATTCCTGGCTTGAGGTGACCCAACTGGGGCTTTCCAGCAGTGCCTGAAGGAGCTACAGGAAACAGGGAGAGGGACTGGGGACAAGGGCCTGGAGTGCCAGGACACAGGGAATGGCTTCCCAGTGCCAGAGAGCAGGGCTGGATGGGATACTGGGAAGGAATTCCTCCCTGGGAGGGTGGGCAGGCCCTGGCACAGGGTGCCCAGAGCAGCTGGGGCTGCCCCTGGATCCCTGGCAGTGCCCAAGGCCAGGCTGGACACTGGGGCTTGGAGCAGCCTGGGACAGTGGAAGGTGTCCCTGCCCATGGCAGGGGTGGCACTGGGTGGGCTTTGAGGTCCCTTCCAACCCAAACCAGAGCGGGATTGATGCTGTCACAAACCCACAGATTTCCAACATAATTCCTCACTGCCGTTACCCCAAAGCACCTAAACCCAGTGTTTTTATTTCCTCCAAGGAAAGACAACTTGAAATATCAAGGCCCCCATTTCCCTCTTGCCAGAAATAATCATCTCTTCTCCTCGAACCAATGACATATTTAAGTCCAGACTTTTTCCCACCCACACTGAGGCACTCCCACAAGCAGGAGAGCTTTCCAGCAGGGCTGGTTTCTGGGGTTTTGATTAGCAAATGAATGATGTGGTCTCTGCCACACCGAAATCCACTTTAGAACAGAACCAAATAGGACTAAAGGGCATTTCTGAAATTTGCTCTGCTTCTTTTCACAGTCAGGCAAAGAGGGTTTTATTCAGGCTCTCCAGGAGGCTGCTGCAGCCTTCCCTGAGAGAAGCTTGGGCTCAGCAGCCAGAGCACCTTTGAACAGTGCAGTCGTTGTAGGATTCTGCAACCAACACCCCTTTTACATCCCCAGGTGCTGCTGCAGTGAGAATCACACCAGACATCTGGGGGGAAAATCAGTATTTCCATGGCAAGGGAAGGAAAAAATTGCTCTGGTAACTCCTCATGGCAAAAAATCCCCATGGTTGGAATCAACAGTTGCCAAAGATGCAGGAAATGAAACTGTGGGATTGCTTTTCCTTGGGTCCGTGATATGGAAATTCATCAGCAGGAACTGAGGGCAAAAGTCTTAAACTGGGGCCAAGCTGCAGGACTGGAAACACTGGGAATCAACCCAGGATTAAAGACTTGGATCTTGTGAAACGGTCACCTTAGAGAGATGGATTTCCCTGCTTTCAAAAGCAATGTGAATTCCTTCATGTATGCTTAATTCCCAGAATCCCAGGAGAGCTGGGTTGGAAGGGACCTCTGGAGATGATCCAGCCCAAGCCCTGCCCAGGCAGGGTCACCTGGAGCAGGTGACACAGGAGCACTTCCAGGTGGGCTTGGGATGAATCTGGAGAGGGAGACACCAGGTCCCCTGGGCAGCTGTGCCAGGGCTCATGGAAAAGAAGTTCCTCCTGTGGAGGTGGAGGCTGTGCCAGACAAACCAGCTGGACTGATGGAGCTGCAGTGACAGTGGCTGTCACCGTGCAAGTAAAACAAACCTCAGGTTCCTCAGGCTGCACATGCCAGAGTGGCACTTTGGAGGTAGAAACCAGATCAATTCTCACGTGCTCTGCTGCTCCCATGAACAAAAAGCCCAGAAGTATTCCCAGAGTATTCCCAGCACTCGGTGGGATTGGGAATTCCTCTCCAACTGGCCAAACTGGGCAGAAGCTGAGCCCAATTTTCAGTGCATTGCCTGAACTGAAACCAAAGGTTTGACCTGCTTTATTTCCATCTCAGCAGAGCAGTTCCAGCCTGTAAAACCAGTGTGGGGTTTTGCTCTGCAGCTTCACCTCCCAGAAGGAATCCTACATTCTTATTTTACATTCTTACTTTTCAATAAACCAAGCATCCCCGTGCTCCTCAGTGGAAAAAAAAAAAAGGAGGATTTTGGCAGGGAACATGCTTGGACTGAAATTCCCAGCAGGGCTGTGGCGGTGTCAAACACTCTGGGAGCAGTTGCTGTGTGTTCCTACCTGCACAGCTCCCATCTCTGCTGTCAGCTGCCAGCTTTAAGAATTCCCAAAGAAAGTCAGGCACAAGCTGATGTTCCCACCTGGATGGCCCAGCTAAAGGAAGAATTCCAGTGAATATCCAGCTCCCCAGGCACAGCCCTCACAGGATTCAAGGAAAAGGAGAATATCCAGGGTTAATCCCGTTTTCCAGCACACAACTGGACAGAACAGGAGCAAGAGGAACGTTGGGAGAACACAGTGGGAATAACCCGACACATTCCCACGGATCCCAGGCTGTTCAGAATCAATGCCAGGCACCTCAGGAGCTGAGGAGAACGATTCCCGTGCAAAGGAAGGAGGAAAAGGTGGCTTTGAAAGGCACTCAACAGGGATGTGCCGAAGCAGAGAGGGCCCAACAGTGAAACGGAGAGGGGAGAACAAAACCATAATTAACAACCCAATCCTGCTTCAGCTCTCAGCAAAAATTCCGACTTGCAGTTAATTCGTCCGCGTTTGAGCAAAGGGAGAAAGGAACGAGTGAAACCGGGGCTAAAACGAGATCTCACCTCTCACGCTGAGAGGCAAATTCAGGGTTTCCTGCAGTGTTTTGTGGCTGGTTTAATCCTGGCAGGTGATTTATGGGGACAGGCAACTTCCCCTAATCCCCATCAAACCAAGCTTGGAGCAACACAGGGAGAGAGAGCCTAAAGGGGAGATTTGGATTTGGGCTTCTTGCTGTGTTTCACTGAGCAGTGCTGGGGTTGGGATAACGTGGCACACTCAGACTCTCCATTTTCGGATTCCTCATGGGAAACATTTATTATTTGTTGTTTTAATTACTGGGAGATGCCAAACCCCTCCTGCCGGGGAGCACCTTCCTCTCCTATCACGCAGCAACTCCACTGCTGGGAATATTCCCATATATTGCTGGATATTCCCCCCACGGCCCAGCTAAAAGGAATCCTGGGAATATTGATCGCCATGAAAACCCCGGAAAACTCAAGTTTCGGAAGCTGTTATTTACACAAGTGGAAAGAAAACTGCTTTCCATCGTGCTCACGTGGGGCAGTCGCTCCCAAATAATCGGGAACAAACAAATAACCTCCTCTTCTCCTGGAAGAGCTGGTTACTCACACTGCCAGTGCCGATCTGAAGACTGGAATTCGTTTCCCTCGGAAACTTCCGCATGAAATCCTAAAGTAGAAACGCACCAGCTCTCCCGACCCTGTTATTTCCTACCGGATCCCAGCTCCCTGGCTTTTCCCTACACTCCCTGTTCCAGCCACGCATTCCTGCCCTTCCATTCCCACCCCAGGCACTTGGAAAAGGACACTTTAATGACTGCTGCCAGCAAATGAACGAGGAAAAAACCCAGCTGAGAGGAAAATCTGAGGGAGGGGTGGACTTCTCTTCCTGAGATGTATTCCTGGGCTTATCCACTTCATTCCAAGGGAAGAGCTCTCCAGAACACAGCCCCAGTCCCTGACATTTGTAGAACACACAGAATTAAACCCACCCCCCCCCCAAAAAAATTCCCCTGCGTGCTGCCAGCTCACCAATAACTTCATTTTGTTTAATCCACCCGAAACCTCCTTGCAATGACTCTCCCCCAAGAGATGCTTCCACGTTTGCTTTCCTTCTGCCTCCATCCCTCCCACAGGCCCTGGAATATCCCATTAAAAATGGAAAGATCCAAAATTCAGGATTTCTCCCCCAAGACAGTTTTCCCTGTTGTTTTTGTTTTGTTTTGTTTTTTTCATTTTTAAGCAGTGTGGGGAGAAAGAAATGTTTTTAAATGACAAAGAATCTCCAGGAAAATGACTTGCAGATCCGAAGGTCAAAGTGAAAGCTCTGCATTTGCTGTCAGGGAAATAAATCAGGAGCTTTTATTCCAGCAACACGAGCAGGACTCTGCTTTCCCAGGAAAAGCACTTTAATTTGATGATTTCAATTCCTTCTTAATTCCTGTCAATTGGGATTTTAGCCTGGAAGTTTCAGCTTTGCTTTTCCATATCAGCTCTTACTGAAGGAAACGGAATCAAAAAGAAGAACCCAAATTTTGCTGGGCTTTCCCTTCCCTAAACAGAGAATTCCAGCAACAGAGATCATTACAGTATTTTTAAATCCTGGACTCTTCCTGTCCCAAAAATCATTAAAACAAATATCCCAAATATCTTCTCCCAGAGAAAACTGCACTGATTGCTCGGGATTGTTTATTAAATCCAAGGCTGGTGGTCTTGAAACAAACGCAGCAATGACACGAAAGATAGGAAAACTCAAAAAATAGGAAAAACCAAATAAATAACAGGAAAACTCAGATAAATAATAAGAAAACTCAAATAAATAAATAATAGGAAAACTCAAATAAATAATAGGAAAACTTCCCATCTGTGTCTAATAAGGCCCACAGGGAAAAAAAAAAAATCAGGATTTTCACTGTCTCCAAATGTGTCCCAAGAAGGCAACTCCACCTCACCTTGCCTGGGGCTTGGTCAGGAAAGGAGAGGAAATGCAAAGGTCTCTGACGGAAGGCGCTTCAAGCACAGCCAGAAATCAAACTCCCGAACCCCCCGGTGCAACAGGGAGGGAAATTTGGGAAGTCTGCACTCAGTAACGTCTGTGAGAGCTTGGAAAATGGGATTGGACTTGAATTACGGAATCTGGGAATGGTTTGGGTTGGAAAAGGCCTTGGAGATCATCCAGTGCCAGGCCAGTGGTGCCTCCCACTGTCCCAGGCTGCTCCAGCCTGGCCTGGGACACTGCCAGGGATCCAGGGGCAGCCACAGCTGCTCTGGGAAATCTATCCCAGGGCTCCCCACCCTCCCAGGGAACAATTCCTTCCCAATATCCCATCTATCCCTACCCTCTTCCAGCTTGAAGCCATTCCCTTGCCCAGTCCCTCCAGTCCCTGACTGTATTATACCAAGTCATGTTCAAAATTAAACTTAAAATTGCCAAAAGGTGCTTTTAAAAGAACCAGCTGCCTGAGCCGTGGGACGGAAACCCCTAAAGGATGGGAAAGCCACCGGTGGGAAGAACAAGGCTCTTCCCAAATTATCCTCAGGTAATGCCCAGAACATTGCACATTTTGCTTGATTCAGGCCAAACTAACCCCACTAACCCCAAACAGCAGCAGCATCCCCTCCAAGGAATGAAGCTGACAAATCCCAGATTCCAGAAGCTGCTTCCCATCCCAGCTGGAATTGCTTCCCATCCCAGCTGGAATAAGGGCACAGGAGTTGTTAGGATGGAAGCATTCCAGGACGAAAATGCTCCCTGGGAGAACATCTGGGAATTCTGGGAGAGCATCTCCATCCTTTCCAGGGGTTTTCCTGCCTCTGGACATAGCTGGGATCAGCTTCCTTCCCACAGGAGACAGGAAATATTCCCGGCCTTCTGCCCGTGGCTGTTTCATCCAGCTCATGGCAAAGAGGGGTGATCCCCAATTCCTCAGCTTCCCCATCACTGTAATTACCCAGCTCAGAGCGAGGTGGGCGTTGGTGTGGCTGTTCCAACTGAACTCCCAAAAAACCTCTAACGGCCTCCACTGGGCATGAATGGCATTAAAAGCACGACCAAGCACCGGAGTCTCTGCTACGTGGAACACACATTCCATGGAATCTGCTGCCTCATTCCACAGGAATGAAGAACCTCCAGCAAACTGAGAGCTGCGGTGGTGTTTGCCCTCACGTCTTCGTACGGTTCTGGCACAGAGCTCGCAAGTGAAAATGAGTTCATTTAAGAAAACTTGCCAGGACTTTCCTGGAGATATTTAAAGCTCCTATAGAATTATCTGCTGCTTTTCTGGTGGTTTATTATTTATAGGCACGGGGAATTTTTGATCCTGGAACAGTAAATTGATCATGGCTCTTTTCTCAGATGGAATTCTGGCCTTTCCTCGGGTCTTTGTCTCCGAGTGCAGACAGAGAAATTCACTTTGAAAAAACAAAAAAGCACCAAACCCCAGAGCTGCTCTCATTTGCAGGCAAACAGAGAAGAGGACAAAGGTTTGCCTACCTCTGGTTTTTTAGAGAATAGGTGAAAAGAGAGAGAGAAAAAAACCCCCAACCAATCTTTGCAGCAACACTTCAGGAAATCAGCCCTGGGAAATGAAAGGATTTGGGGGTTGTTTTTCTCCAGTTTCCACAGCACCTCCAACAAAAGCTGAGGAGGAAACAAGAGCGGGAGCCACTTGTCTCCAGCGAATCAAAACTGCCAGAGTATCTCCATCTCCAAATCATTTTGCCAAGCAGATTTTCCTTTGTCAAAAGGATCAAACGACCGCCCCGGCTGTGAGAATGCAGGAATAACTTCAGCAATTCCAGACCACAGCTGCTCTTCCCGCGGAAATCGTGGGAGCGGATATGGATTTACACAAACCTGTGGCCAAAACGTTCCTTCAAGAGCTTACTGCTGCTGGTTCACCTCGTTAATAAATTACACAAATATTTCTGGGTGATTTTTCGTCCAGCCTGGCATTTCTTTGGGTGCAATTCCCACCTGGATTCAGCTCGTTCCGGTAAAAACCCACTGAAAACCTCACCAAAAAAACATGGGGATCAGGCACACGTTGGACTCTGGGAGGTCTTTTCCACCCTCAGGGATTCTGGGATTTTGCTCGGAAAAGCATCACTTTTAGGTGCGTGAAAAAGCACCACCCAAACATCAGGAAGCAGTGATAAAAATGGGGAGAATTCCGTAGATTTCTGTGGATAGCTGCCCTCAGGAACTGCCCCCACCTCCAGCAGATCCTCCGTGCCCAGCACACCACAAAAGCCAGGATTGCTCCAGGATTTTCTTCAATCTTCCGAGAGGCGACGGCAGAGCCCCACGAACCTTTTACAGCCCCAAAATCCTGAATTCCCCTCACGCTCCTCCTCGGGTTTGTTTCCCTCCCCTTCACACACAGGCTAAGGATGCAACATTCCCGGCTGGAAATATGGAAAAATAAAAGCAAAGCAGCAGAGCTGGAAAAATGTGGGAGGTTTTTTTCCCTTGGATCTAAGCAGTGAAAAAGTGACGGGACAAGAGGCTCCTCGTGCTCTTGCCCACGTGCTCGGGACCACATGAAAAATGAAAGGAATTAGGGGAAAAATTGGGATTTTTCTTGTAGAAACTGCACTTTATGCCAGAAAATCAGAAATCAGAAATCTGGGCCTTTTCTAGCTCGTTTTGTTCTGGATTCATGCAGCCCCTCAATGGAACTGGAGGGTAGAGAGAGACAGGAAGGGACAGCCCTGGACATTTGCGTCACCAAGGACATTCCCAATGTTTAGGGAAGGGGGAGGTTGTGAAGACAAGATACAAAGAGAGAAGTTTATAGCCAGGAGGGCACCCTGAGTCCTAAGGAATGGACTGTGAGATCCTATCAAGTACAGGTGGTCTCCACATCATCTCACACATCCACAAAAACATGGAATCATGGAATGGTTGGGGTGGGAGGGACATTTAAAGCTGACCCAGTCCTCAGCCCTGACACCTCCCACCATCCCAGGATGCTCCAAGCCCCAATGTCCAGCCTGGCCTTGGACACTGCCAGGGATCCAGGGGCAGCCCCAGCTGCTCTGGGCACCCTGTGCCAGGGCCTGCCCACCCTCCCAGGGAACAATTCCTTCCCAGTGTCCCATCCAGCCCTGCCCTCTGGCACTGGGAAGCCATTCCCTGTGTCCTGGCCCTCCAGCCCTTGTCAAGAGTTTCTCTCCTTGTTTCCTGTAGCTCCTTCAGGTCCTGGAAGGTCACAGTGAGGCCACCTGGGAGCTTCTCCTCTCCAGGCTGGACAATCCCAGCTCTCCCAGCCTTTCCTCCTGGCAGAGCTGCTCCATCCCTCAGGAATCTTGGTGGCCTCCTGTGGATCTGCTCCAACAGATCAGCGTCTTCCTCGTGCTGAGGGCCCCAGTCCAATGTGGACCTGTTAGAACCTCCCAGGGGCTCCCCAGCAGCCAAAACTGAGCCTTGTTGTGCTCCAAAGGTGCTTTCCCAATCCCTGCTCCCTGCCCAGCTGAGCAGGGACAATCCAGTGGGAAATGCCAACGGGAAGGATTTTTCTCACTGTGCTCTTCTGCTGACAAAAACAAACCAGTGACACAAAAACTGTTTAGAAAACGATGTAAGGAGGATCAGCAGATCTCAGCTGCGAACAGAGCGTGTCCCTTGAGCTGTCTTGGTGCTTCGTGCTCCCCATCCGGGGGGCTGGAAGCAGCTCCTGCCCCAGGATTGGGGATGATCATGGACACAGACACACGCTGGGACAGCGGCAGCTCCTCGAGCACCGGGCCAACAGCAGGAGCACAGAACAGAGCTGGGCACAGAACAGAGCACTGAAACACAGGGACGTTCCTGCACATTCAACATCCCGGGGAAATGTCTCCTCTGGACAGCAGGGACAGAGCAAAGCCTCTCACCTCTGCTTCAGCCCTGGGGTTTACAGGATCCCGTCTGACCAAGGTGAGCAGAGGGATGGAGCAGCTCTGCTGGGAGGAAAGGCTGGGAGAGCTGGGATTGTTCAGCCTGGAGAGGAGAAGCTCCCAGGTGACCAAACTGGGGCCTTTCAGGAGCTACAGGAAACATGGAGAGAGACTCTTGACAAGGGCTGGAGGGCCAGGACACAGGGAATGGCTTCCCAGTGCCAGAGGGCAGGGATGGATGGGATATTGGGAAGGAATTGTTCCCCGGGAGGGTGGGCAGGCCCTGGCACAGGGTGCCCAGAGCAGCTGGGGCTGCCCCTGGATCCCTGGCAGTGTCCAAGGCCAGGCTGGACATTGGGGCTTGGAGCAGCCTGGGACAGTGGGAGGTGTCCCTGCCCATGGCAGGGGTGGAGACAGATCCTCTTTAGGATCCCTTCCCAACCATCCTGGAATTTTGTGATCCCTGGAGGAGGAGGATGGAGGGTGAGCCAGCACGGAGTGTAGGGACACTGGGGATGGCCCCTGGAGGGACCAGAGTGTCCCCACAGCCCCAGCGCTCAGAGCTGAGGAAGAGCCTCTCCCTTCAGCAGGACTCTGCTGTCCTCAGAGCCAGAGAAAAGCAAACAGCTCCTCTGTGATGCAATTCAGTCTCCACTCTCCTCCAGGGAGAAAAGAGAAGGAAAAATACTTTTTTTCCTCCAGAATCTGGGGAAAATTAATCTAGATTTGACCTTTGTCTCTAATCCCTTGTCGGTTAACCTTCCTCAAGCAGAGCAGATGCCTTGGGCTGCAGAACAATTCCAAAGCAGAAATCCACGTGGTTTAAACAGTCCTGGTGGGAAAAGGGCTCCGGGATGAGCAAGGAGAAGCCTCATACCCGGCAAAGCACTTCACACCTCTGATCAGGACGCCCTGAGAGCACAGAGCTCACTGCACACCCAGAGGAAACAGAAATTAGCCACTGAAATTCCTGCCCCAGCCACCGCTCCGGCGAAGTAGCTCCTTTTTGAGCAGCTTTTTGAAAAACTCTGCTTTTTTGTGTGTGTTAATGAATCGTTGCAACAGGAAAAAAAGGAGCACTGTAAGAAGGAGCACAAGGTTTGCCTGTTCCCGCAGGGCTGGGGTGGATACACCTGCTCACCCCTGAGCCACTGAAGGGTTTGCTTGGGAGGCCAACAGAGCTATGGAAACCTTGCTTTGCTTGGGGGGGGGGGGGGGGTTAAAAAAAACCCGTGGCACAACACAAGCACAAAGCTGCGGGAATGCTCGCTGGTCTCTGCTATTCCAAAATATCAGCTTTTCACTGGAGGGCTTTGGTTTGCGTTCACAAATAATAAAAAGCCTCCAATTCCTATTCCAACCTGAGAAATGCACATTTCTGAAGGCTTGCTCTGGATTTCCACAGAATAAATATTTCTCCCAGTTCGCATAAAGAGCTTCATTTTCTTTTCCCTCTTTAATCTGCCCCGAACATCCATTCCCGTGCTGCTGCTGCTGCTTGGCTCCAGGCAGCCAGAGCCGCCCAGGAGTGCTGGATTCCTGTGTGAGCCCCTGCTCGCTGCACCAGCAGCTGATGGGATTCCTGTCTCCACGTTTGGCTGCCTTTCCATGGCTAAGGGCAGCCTCAGTGCATGTCCTTGGGGAATAGATGGATTTAATGCAGGTGGAATGAACATCCCAGAGCCAGGGCTTCACTCAGAGTGGGGGCATGTGCACAGGGGACGCCCCAGCAGACTTCCCACACATCCCAGCCACAGGAGCCACAGAATCCCAGGATCCCTGAGGCTGGAAAAGCCCTCCAGGATGACCGAGTCCACCCTGTGCCTGATGCCCACCTTGTCCCCAGCCCAGAGCACTGAGTGCCACCTCCAGCCCTTCCTTGGACACCTCCAGGCATGGGCACTCCAAAGCTCCCTGGGCAGCCCCTGCCAAGGCCTGAGCACCCTTTCCATGCAGAAATTCCTGCTGCTGTCCAAGCTGAGCCTCCCCTGGCCCAGCCTGAGGCCGTTTCCCCTTGTCCTGTCCCTGTTCCCTGGGAGCAGAGCCCGACCCCCCCGGCTGCCCCCTCCTGTCAGGGACTTGTGCAGAGCCACAAGGTCCCCCCTGAGCCTCCTTTGCTCCAGGCTCAGCCCCTTTCCCAGCTCCCTCAGCCGCTCCTGGGGCTCCAGCCCCTTCCCAGCTCCGTTCCCTGCCCTGGACACGCTCCAGCCCCTCCAGGGCTCTCTGGCTGGGAGGGCCCAGAACTGGACACAGCCCTCGAGGTGCGGCCTCACCAAATTAAATCCATGGACAGGAAAAACAGAGGAATTCCTGCAGGAAAGGAACGGACACAGAGATTTCCCAGCTCACCGAGGGACTGGAGCACACAGACCTCGCCATGTGTGAGGAATGCAGCCACCAGCAGAGATGCAACTCTGCACCATGGAGAGGCCAAAGCAAGTGAGTATTTTTGGAAGAAGAGAGGCAGAGACTCCAGACGACATCCCTGCCATCCCCCAGCCTGTCTGTGCCCAAGCAGGTGGGTGGCTGCAAAGTCACACCAGATGCCAAGTCATGTTCCCTCCAAATCCCCACAAAATGCTGCATGGGCACAGCTTGAACCTCTCTAGTGTCTGAAATCACTCTGTGAGCACCTCACATCCAGCAGGAAGAATCCTAGAGTGGTTTGGGAAGGGACCTCAAAGCCCACCCAGTCCCACCCCTGCCATGGGCAGGGACACCTTCCACTGTCCCAGGCTGCTCCAAGCCCCAATGTCCAGCCTGGCCTTGGACACTGCCAGGGATCCAGGGGCAGCCCCAGCTGCTCTGGGCACCCTGTGCCAGGGCCTGCCCACCCTCCCAGGGAACAATTCCTTCCCAGTATCCAACCTAAATTTCCCACTTCAGTTTGAAGCCATTTCTGTCTATCCTGTCACTCCAGTTCCTGACACGGAGTCCTTCTCCAGCTTCCCTGCAGATCCCTTCAGACTGGAAGCAGATCCCTTGGATCCTTTAAGCCTCCACAGAATCCAAAGCATTGGAAATAATCCATTCCCTGTTTCCAGAGTGGGTGGGCAGCAGAGGGGTGTGGAAGAGGGAGAAAAGCACAGCACCACACAGCAACTGCGGGGCCACAGGAGCAGCGCCCGCTCGCCTCTCTCCAAAGATGAAGCCAAACAAAGCAAAAGATGAAAATAAAATGTTTTATGACAGCATCACTACCCAATGAATTTTTATTTTGTGAGCCCATGGTAATGAACTCCTATTTTGGGAGCCCACGCAAAAAAAAAAAAAAATTGCAATTCTCAGACAGCAGGAAAAAACTGAAAAAAAGCATCTTTTAAATGAACTTTTCCTTCCTCCCGGTGCTGAAGGTGGCTGCCCCAGAGTACAGGAAATGTGTTTGCTCCTCAGCATCCCTCACCAGCTGCATTCCCCCTCATCCCTCACCCCCTCATCCCTCACCAGCTGCATTCCCCACAGTCCCACACCAGCTCCACCCCTCACCACCCCACAGTGAAAGCGGCACTCTCCCCTCTCCCAGTGCCACCAGCCATGGCACGGCTGGAAGCAGGAGCCCCATCCCCCCGGATGGAGCAACCAAGGCACCCCTACCTTAGCAGGGAGCCAAATCCAAAGGAAACCCATCCTGCCTCCTCTGAGGGGGTTTACGGACTTCTATATAAATATTCCCAAGGTTGGAGGCCAAGGTGTCCCTGGTTCATCTCCAGGTTCCATTCAGCACTTTTCCAGATAAAATCCAACTCAGTGTCACTAAAATCCACCAAAAA
Organism: Aphelocoma coerulescens; assembly: GCF_041296385.1. Classification (NCBI taxonomy): domain Eukaryota; kingdom Metazoa; phylum Chordata; class Aves; order Passeriformes; family Corvidae; genus Aphelocoma; species Aphelocoma coerulescens. The sequence continues at coordinate 2,080,672 of NC_091020.1, forward strand.
ACACCTGTGCCAGGGGGCTGCTCTGGAGAACTTCCACGGAGCTGCACAGCCAAGAAGCAAAAATCATCGTCCTGCTTTGGAGGGACCCTGTGAACACCCTGTCCCCTCCCATTCCATGGATGCAGCTTTGTGGGACATCCAGAAAATACCCTGGGAACACCCTCATCCCTCCCATCCCAGGGATTCAGCTTTGACGGATGCAGAGCCATCCAGAAAATCCCACAAACACAAGTTCACAGCTGATGTCAGGGGAGCTCAGGAGCTGCAGCCTCTCCAGGAATATAAAAGCTCCTCCACTCATCTCCACTGCCCTGATTCCAGGAAAAAACCTCTCCCTCTGATCCCTACGCAGCAACTCCAGCCTGAAACGCTTTGTTTGATAACTCAAAGTGAGTTCTGGCTGAATGGGATGAGTTAAAGGGCAAAAAAAACCCCCATATCAGTGATGTAGCCAAGGCTTTTTCCCTTGCACACTCTTATCTCACTGATCACACTGCACAAGTACACACACCTGGGGACTTCAACCTCAGCTCAAGTTTTCTAGAGGGAAAATTAATCCAGATGAATATTGAAGGGTTCTCTAAGCTCAGGCAGCTGCACAGGCTCCTGCAGCACAGCGCAGCTTTCCTGCGCTCTGCAGGTCATGCTGAAGCGAGCCAGGGAGACCCTGAACCCAGACTCAAACATCCCTGCAGGGCTCTCCCTCATCCCTCAGCCCCTTTCCACAGGGATCAGCCCCCCTGGACACTCCACTCCCAACTGGGACTCGTGCCTGATGTCACAGAGCTCTTTGTGTGCCACCGGGACTCATCCCCTGAAATTCGAGCATCACCCTCTGCAGTTTGGACTCACCAGGAGCTGTGGCTGAGCCCAGCAAAAGAGGTTTTGCACTCTGGGCTTAAAATGATCCCCTCAGCTCTGTCCCAGCTCAGGGGCAAGGCCAGGAATGTCACTGTGGATGGAGGGTGACGAAAAAAGGGGGTTTGCCCCAACCAAATCGTTTTAGTAGGAAATTCAGCAATGTCTAACCCTTGCGAAAAAGGAAGGAATAAAATGTAGTGCCAGGCACCTCTTCCTTCACCAAAACAGGGACAGAAGAGAGGAGCAAGGCTGCAGGGTGCACCCTGGCCTTGGACAACTCGAACTGGACAAATACAGAGGGCACAGACACACCGGGACAGGAAAATCAAACTCAGTCTTTAATGAAGCAAGCTTGAAGGGAGCATTCCAAGCCCCACCTGTAAAGGCTCTTCCTGGCCAACAGGGAAACCCGGATATTTGTGCCCAGGGCAGTGGTGGAGTCCCCACAGCTGAAGTGTCCACGGAACGTGTGGATGTGGCACTCGGGGACGTGGGTTAGTGGTGAACAGGCTGCTGGTGCTGGCTCATAATTGGACTCGATGACCTTAAAGGCCTTTTCCAACCTTAGTGATTCTGTGACTCCATGATTTACTCTGTAAAAAGGAGTTGGTTCCCTCCCCTCTCCCACCATCCCCATGGCGTTTCTGTTCTCCCTTTCCTGCCCAATCTCCTTCCAGAACCCTTATCTTTATTTTCCCCGGCATTCTGAAAATGCTTCTGTAACACAAAGCAGAGGGGGAAATGCCCTGACATGGTTATTTCCCGAGGCAGGTTTGTATTTACACCACAGCCGAGGCTGAGGGTGTGGAACAGCCCCAAAATCTGTGTTCAGCATGTGCTGGGTGCAGTGTGAGGAGCGCTCAGCCCTCACTGCCACTGGGCGATTTTCCACTCCGATGTTTCCCTCTTTCCCTACAGCAAATTCCCGAGCCCAGGCAGGAACGTTATCTCCTCACATCTCAGCTCCTGATTAGCATTCGAGGCCAGGGGATCGTGAGGGAATTTTTAAACAGAGCAAGGTTCTCCTTGGTCCAACTCCTGCACAGTCACGGCTGGAGCACCATGAGGCTCCCATGTCCCTGCCGCTCCAGGCCCAGATTAGCAGAAGGGCTTGGGTTTGTGATGAAAAACAAAATTAAAATAGGGTACGGGCATCAGTAAGAGCTCGAACCAAGCTGCAGAACTGAAACACCCATGGAATTCACTGAGATGGCGAAGGGTGCTCATAAAACACTCAAATACAAACCGGCATCGCTGCCTGGTGACTTTAACCAGCCAGGCCAACACTGAGCACCGGGCAGGGCCTGAGCCCAGCAATTGCCCTGCCCAGGAGGCAGAACTGCTGCCCTGGGCAGTGCCCAGCCCTGAGCAGATTGGCCACAGAGGCTCTGGGCTCTCCTCCCTGGGGCTGTTGCAGAGCTGTGTGCACACAGTGCTGTGCCTGTGCTCCGGGATGGCCCTGCTGGAGCAGGGAGGTGCCACCAGGTGCCCTCTGTGCTCCCTGCAGCCTGAGCCATCCTGGGATCCTGTGACTTTCAATTCAAAGTGTTCAACAATAGAAACAAATCCCAGTAAAGGACGCTGGGGCTTTCAGGATCACCAAGAAAGCTCCTCTAAAGTGAAATTATCTGGTAGATTCGTGGGACAGAAGCTCTGGATGTTGCTCCAGTAAGTGCTGCAATCCACACACAGGTCAAATTCAGGGTGAAGAAAAGATCCTGAAATCCCAGAGTCACTGAGGCTGGAAAAGCCCTCCAAGATCACCAAGTCCAGCTTTTGACCAAATCCCACCATGCCCAGAGCACTGACACATTTACTCATTTTTTGAACATGTCCAGGGACTGTGACTCCACCACTCCCTGGGCAGCCCCTGCCAAGGCCTGAGCACCCTTTCCATGCAGAAATTCCTGCTGCTGTCCAAGCTGAGCCTCCCCTGGCCCAGCCTGAGGCTGTCTCCGTTCACCCTTTGAGCTCTGTATCCACCACCCTAACTCACCTCTAATTTCATTTCCCTTTAATCTGCATTACCCACACGGGCAGGAGCAGAGCAAACCTCGCCCTCCAACTCAGCTGTGCTTTTGCAAATCAACATTAAAGCTTGGTTTTGCTGATGCCTTCGACAGTGTGGGTCCCTTCCCAGTGGGGATATTCCACGCCAGGACAGCAGCTGGGGAACTGCAGCCCGAAACCCAGAGGTGGGAGAGACACATGGAATGTGCCCCTTTTGCCCACTGCCCTGGCTGGATTTAAGCAGCACAGATTGTTAATGAAACAGAGGGATAGGCCTGGCTTGCTGAAATTAAATAATTGCTATTATTGGTGGCACCAGCTGGATCTTATCTGCTTTTACTGCAGTGAAAAAGCTGTCCTTGAACAGCACACAAATGCCCAGCTCTGCTGGTTAAGCTGGAAATATCTCGGTCTTGCATTCCCCACTAGAGAAAGTTTTCTGAAAATGAGAGCTCTTAGAAGCTGAATTAAACTTTACACTAAATTCAAATAATTCCAGGCATTAGAGACATCAGAAATGGCGGCCTGGAATTCAGGGGCGTGTTACACCTCTTTTCTCTGCCATAATGCCATTAGGGCTGGCAATTAACAAATCCTGACGTTTTCTTCACAGGATCCTTTTTTTTAAACCACCTGAGTGAAAAAAAAAAAAAGGCTGATGGGTCTCCACAACAAGTTCATTGCATCATTTAAGATACAATAAAATGCTTTCAATCCATGGGGGAGAAGTCTGAGAGTTCTACAAGTTGTGGGAGCCTTTTCTGGGACTGGATGGGCTTTAAGGTCCCTTCCAACCCAAACCTGTCTGCGATCGTAAACACGCTCGTACCCCTGATTTAGGGGTGAGCCTCTGGTTATGTCTTTAGTGAAAAAAAAAAAGGTTCATCTAAGGCTGTCCACAGATCCCAATTTCTCATCCTGAAAAAAGAAGTCAAAACCTGCAGAGCTTTGCTCCTCAGCTCTGTGCTGGAAGGACCTGGAGCTGATGGAGAGAGCCCAGAGGAGGCTCCAGGATGAGTAGAGGGATGGAGCAGCTCTGCTGGGAGGAAAGGCTGGGAGAGCTGGGATTGTTCACCTGGAGAGGAGAAGCTCCCGGGTGACCTCACTGTGGCCTTCCAGGGCCTGAAGGAGCTACAGGAAACATGGAGAGAGACTCTTGACAAGAGCTGGAGGGCCAGGACACAGGGAATGGCTTCCCAGTGCCAGAGGGCAGGGATGGATGGGATATTGGGAAGGAATTGTTCCCTGGGAGGGTGGGCAGGCCCTGGCACAGGGTGCCCAGAGCAGCTGGGGCTGCCCCTGGATCCCTGGCAGTGTCCAAGGCCAGGCTGGACACTGGGGCTTGGAGCAGCCTGGGACAGTGGAAGGTGTCCCTGTCCATGGCAGGGGATGAGCTTTGAGGTCTTTTCCAGCCCACACCATTCCAGGATCCCGTGCTGCAGCGCTGAGCCCATCCCCAGCAATGGCAGACAAACATTTGACTCTGCAAACAGCGTGGGCAAAGGTGTCAAACAGCACCAAACGCTCTCTGTGAGGTTTTGTGAGTTGGTTTTTCGAGTGAGCTTTCCCAGGGGGGCACGGCGAGGTCAGGGCTGCTGCTGGGGAAGGTGGAGGGGGAAAGGAGCCCGCAGACAGATGGAACACAGGAGCTGAGACCGAGGACAACACTGCTTCATTTTAATGAGCTCCCAGCATCCCAACCTGCCTCTGCTCTGCTCCTCAGCAGCCACCCCGGGATTTGTCTGCAGGGAAGAGGTAGCAGCAAGTAGCAAACAGCCAAGCCAAACATTGGGGTTTTACACCATTCCTATGATTACTGTGCCTTCCACTGTCCTCTTAATTGGTGTTTTCAGAGCTGGGGTCCTGTGGTGCTGTCTGTGGGAATGCAGGACCCGAGCCAGCAGCAGCAAAGTGAATTTAATCTGATAAACTGAACCACTGCCCAGAATGGCAAACTCGGGAACTGAGCTCAGGTTCCTCCACTGGGAGAAAAACACATGCTGTGGAATCACCAGCTATTCCCACAGAGAATCATGGAACCATCAGGGGTGGAAAAGACCTCCAAGATGACCGAGTTCAGCCTTTGACAGAACAGCATCTTGCACACTAGATCCCGTCCCCAAGTGCCACATCTCCTTGTTTTTTCAACACTTGCAGGCATGGGCACTCCAAAGCTCCCTGGGCAGCCCCTGCCAAGGCCTGAGCACCCTTTCCATGCAGAAATTCCTGCTGCTGTCCAAGCTGAGCCTCCCCTGGCCCAGCCTGAGGCCGTTTCCCCTTGTCCTGTCCCTGTTCCCTGGGAGCAGAGCCCGACCCCCCCGGCTGCCCCCTCCTGTCAGGGACTTGTGCAGAGCCACAAGGGCCCCCCTGAGCCTCCTTTGCTCCAGGCTCAGCCCCTTTCCCAGCTCCCTCAGCCACTCCTGGGGCTCCAGCCCCTTCCCAGCTCCCTTCCCTGCCCTGGACACGCTCCAGCCCCTCCAGGGCTCTCTGGCCAGAACTGGACACAGCAGAGGCAGAAGATGCACAGATCCACAGCAAGGCAGCTAAAAGGATATGGTGATGCTTTAGGTCCCACAAAGGGTCTGTTGTTTAAAAAAGGCAGCTCCAAACCAGCTCCAAACACAGCTTTTCAGGCTGTTTCACTTCCATACCACACTGAACTCATGCAGTGCTCTGATCTGAGGGAAAACCAATGAGTTTTGCATTAGACCTCAGGAGATGTTTGACAAAATGGCCTTACAGGTGCTGTTGTAAATAAGAGGCTTCAGCAAATTAAAAATAAATCAGGGAATTCACTGGAAGAGCTTCAGTAGGGAAGTAAAAGATGTGCTGCTTGTTCAGGAACACAAAGCAGGGGGGACAGAGCTCAGAGCCTGAGCAGAGCCCTCCCTGTGAAAGCCCAGTGCCCACAGGCCCTGGATTGCAGCTGCTGGGCTGTGCCAAAGCTTTGGGCAGGTTCAGGGGGGGCATTCAGAGCCTATGGGGCTCTGTCAGAAATCACATTTCTGTGGCAGAGCTCTCGGCCCAGCCTGTCTAGTGGCACTCCTGCCCTGGGGGGCTGCACACAAAGCCTGGACACCGCAGCAGCAGCACATCCCACACACAGGAACCCGGGCACCTCTCCTTTGTCACAAAACACTTCCAGCAATTAAACCAGAGCAATTAAACTGATGCTTTTCCACAAATTACCTGCAGTGGTGCCAAAGCCCCTTTCTGTGGCAAAGCTGAGCTGTCCAGCTCTGCCCCACAGAAAATATTTGGTGCTGAGAGCAAATTTCAGTCTCCGGGTCCCAAAGTGTCCCCCCGTGAGTCCTGCAAACCCAGTGCCCTCAGGTGCTCCTCGTGTGGCCCCTCCAGACCCTTCCCCATCCCCATCCCCACGTCCCTCCTTTGGCCACTCTGACAGATTTAGATCCTTTCTGTCCTGCAGTGCCCAAACTTCCCCCTGTTGCTGGGGGTGGCCCTGCTCCACCAGAAACCCTGAGTGTATTCCTGATTCACCAGCAGAGTACCCCAGCCTTCCTAGGCTGCTGCTCCATCCTCATCCTCATCCTCATCCTCATCCTCATCCTCATCCTCATCCTCATTCCAGCAGCTCCATTTGATCTGTTTTCCCCTTCCACATGTGGCTTATCCCGCTCCTCTCCAGCTTTTCCAGGGAAACAGCTCCATCCTCCCTGTCCTGCCCCAAAGCCTCTCCTCAGCCACACAACAGCTGCTTTCAACCTGCAAATTTATATTGGAACATTACCAAAATCTACTAAATCAGGCCCAGAATCAAGCTCTAAATATTTCTTTTCACAATTCCACATTCACGTGGACTTTGCCTAAATCTCCCCTCATGAATTTCCTTGGGACTGGGTGATTAACTCTTAAACCTCTTTAAAAATCAGCTTTAGTCCCCAGGCACAGAGCAAACCACCCTGAGTCAGAGCGGAAAATCGGCCATTCCCAGGCAAAACAAACCATTTTCACACTGAATTTCTGCACGCCAACCTTCAGAGAAAGGGAATATTTAGCACAAGGCTGCTTTCACCCCCAGTGCACCAAGACCATCCCCTGTCACTGATCCTGAGCCACTCAGCATCGTGCCAGGGCCAAAAAGTCTCGGAGAGGCTCCTCCAGGCAGCTGAGCTGCGGCAGGAACGACCCAGGAGCAGCCTGGGGAGCTCTGTTTGTTCAACAGGAGCTCTGTTTCAGCAATTGCAGCCAATAGTGTCAATGTTTCAGTCGCAGAACACGCTTTGGAGTTGTTTTTGTAACAAATCAATGCTTTACCACAGCTCAGAGCTGGATTACAGCTGATTATAATCATCTGTTGTAAGCCTGGGATCCTCAGGTCCTTGCCCAAACAGGATGCTGCTGACACGGGATGAAAAGCAGCCTAATGAGCTTTTCTTAACGATTAAAGCACATTAATAGGAAATTGATTTAATTACACTCGGATCTACTGGAAATCATCAACAGCTCCTTGTGAAAGCATTAGGACTTGTGCTTTTCCTGCATGGGAGGATGTGAATACCTCAGTAAAGGAGTTCTGGTCTCAATTCTCCCGGTTTTCTTTCCTCAAGTTCTTAACCTTTAACACCGGGTGTGCATTAGAGACTGTGAGAATAACAGAACTCCCTTCGGAAATTGGTTTGGCTGAGAATCAATTGCAATTTGCATCGCAATTCGCTGTTTCCTGAGGAGAAAAGGGAAGAGCTCCGTGAAATCCGAGACGCAAAGTCCCTGCTACCCCTAGGACAGAGCCTCCGTGCTCAGGGACACATCCCCACACCGAGGCACCGTACACACTCCTGCTGCCATCTCCTTCAGGTTGTATCTCAGGAGTATTGTGTTCTACTCAAAGCAGCACGAAGCAGTGGACACCAGAATCCAGTGGGATGCTCAGGGAGCACGGCTGCTGTCCCACCCCCTTTGGAGACACCCAAAAGCTCCAGATGGAATTATTATTTTGCTTTGCTGAGCTGAGAAGTAGCACAGCTCCATGGAAAGGACTGGAAGCTGTGCCCACACAGATCGTGCCCTTCTCCAGGCAACGAGGGCTCAGCAGGCACTGAAGTTCTGGAGGATGCACACCAGAGAAAGAATTGTAGAATCACGGAATATCCCAAGCTGGAAGGGTCCCACAGGGATCATGGATCCAGCCCCTGGCCCTGCCCAGACACCCCAACAACCCCACCCTGGGCATCCCTGGCAGCGCTGTCCAAACGCTCCTGGAGCTCTGGCAGCCTCGGGGCCGGGACCATTCCCTGGGGAGCCTGGGCAGTGCCCAGCACCCTCTGGGGGAAGCACCTTTCCCTCATCTCCAGCCTGAGCCTGCCCTGACCCAGCTCCAGCCGCTCCCTGGGTGCTGTCCCTGTCCCAGGGAGCAGAGATGGGAGCTGCAGCCCCCGGTGAGGTCTGACCTCGGTGTGCTCCAGCTGAACAAACCCAGTGCCCCCAGCTGCTCCTCCAGACCCTTCCCCATCCCCGTGTCCCTCCTTTGGACACTCTCTGACAGCTTCAGCTCTTCTCTGTACTGTGGTGCCCAAGCCTCCCCAGGACAGGGATGTCCCTGTGGCTGCAGGGCACTGCTGACCCACATCCAGCTCACCAGGGACCTGGAGCAGCTGGAGAAACCTGGCACAGTTCTTCCACAGATTTGCCTCAAGAGACATCTGGCTCTACCTCTCCGAAGAATAACAGCCCATCCAACAAAAACCCATCCTTACACCTTTGCAGGAGCTCTGGGAGCTGGCAGGGGTGAGGCTGTGTCCGGGGAGGAGCTGGAGCAGCCCTGGAGCTGCCGACACCATCCCAGGCAGCTGCGCCCGCCCAGGCTGCCCCTGCGTTATCAGCTCAGCAACACCTCCAGCCTCATCCCACACATCCCCTCACACTGCTGGGAATGTCCCCAAGCGTAGGAACAAAGCCTCGGGCACCTTTTGGGGCAGATTTCCAGCTGAGTGAAGGGAGTTGCTTTAATGACCTGGGGAAGGGGTGACACGTGGCAAACCTGGGCCATTTGTGTGCACAGCTTCACGAGTGTTTGGGACAGCTGAGCTGAAGGCAGGAGCAGCACTGCAATCCTTGCCTTGCTCCTGCTGTGGAAAGGAAAATCCCACCCACATTCCACCCCCATGGACCAGCGCAGAGGCAATGCCACAGGAAATCATGGCATGCACACAGGCAGCAAAAGCACAACAGCACAGCCGGACACTCCACTTGCTCCAGTTTGCCTCCCTTGCCAAGATCCCAGCACGGGGGACTCCCACACTCAGCAGCTCCAGGGAGCACAGGCAGCAAGGTGCAATCCAGCCCAGGATCCCTGGGGAGCTGCCTAGGGGGACCTCCCGGCAGAGCTGGCTCCATGGCAACGCATATTCATGGCAAGGAAAGCTGGATGCACAGGAGCAGCCTTCTCCTGGGACATTCCTACTCCGTGGGCACTAACGAGCTTTCAAAAGTGACCGTTAAATACCCGGGTCTGCCCCAAGGATGCTCCCTGTGCAGCTTCCAGGCATTTATTCCATTAGACATCCTGATGCCTGAGCTGTTTGCCATCACTTTGGTGTTAAACTCATTCCAAAGATGGTTCCCATGCTCACTGCTCCCTTCGTGCCCCATGTTCCTGGCAGCATTTCCAGGCATTTCCCACAGACCCTTCTGGGAGATTCTCTCTGTCTTCCCTCCAGGTCAGCCTGGAGTATCCCTTGGTGCAAGAACCCAAATTCTCCACTAAAACAGCTGCACGAGTTCTCAGCCTGGTGTCACCTCATGCAGCTTGGAGGGACCAGAGAGCATAAAACACTGCAAGCTCCATGGAAAAAAATTCCAGACTGACCAAGTGAGGCTTGTTTGAGCTTGAAGAGGCTTCCCCAAGCACTCACAGTGTTTAGTCCTTTGAGATGAGTCTTGAAAGATAAACCCAATCTCATTGCACACGTTAGGCCAGAGCACCAAAAGCCTGCGAGCCTCGAGTTCTTCTAGGGTTGTAATCCAAGATCAACCACACCTCGAACACTTCAAAAAGAAATCAACTTCCATTTGCTGACCATGGAGAAGGCTCCATCCTCCAAAAAAGCCCAGGCAGCCAGCACTGATAGGAAAAGCAAACCACAGTCCCCAGCAAGGAAGGATTCCCACATTTTCTGGGAGCCAGCAGCCATGACAAACCCTGGGAGCGGCTGCCTGCAGCCCACAGGGTGCCTGACACACAGAACAGGTTTTGAAAAGTCCCCCCACACTCCCAGTCCATTTGTACACTTTCAAAGCAGTGGCCTCAACTCCTCATCTCCGACAAACAAAAACACAAACATGTTCCTAGGGACTCATTTCCAACATTTGCCAAAGAGAGGAGGAGCTGAGCTCCAGTATTTAATGCTCCTGTCTCACTTCCACTTGCTTCCAGCAGACTGCCTGCGTGAAAATTCATATCCTGTCTGATATCTTCAAATCCCTACACAGCCCAAGGCCAGCTCTTTGCTGCTGGTTCTTGTTTTTTTGGGAGGAGAAGGGAAATGAAGAATTTCGCGCCCGCAGGTCCCGCCAGCAGCTTGGATCAAAGGCTCTGCTCCGTGCAGATGCCAGGAAAAGGCTGCCAGGATTGCCACAGGGCAGGGAAGCCACGAGGGGAAATCTCAGTCAGAGCCAAACACCTGCCTGAGCTTCCCTGCCTGCACAAGGTTATAACTCAATCAGAGTTTCAGAGCGAAGCTGAGCAGAGGGACAGCACCGAGCTCCCCATCAACAGCGAGAGGGATCGGCAGGGATTTGCTCTCTGATCCCGGGACTCGGAGCGTGGCAGGGCATATCACCCCTCTGCCTACCACAGGCGGCTGGTGCACACAGGAGAGATAACCCAGGCAGGCAAGGCCCAGCGGGTATCATCTCCCAGCACCAAAAGGGCTGCCAGCTTAGATGTGGGAAAAGATAAACAAACAGAGGTGACCAAAAGGCCTGGTTTTACACTATCAAAGTATTACAGTTTATTACAGAGGCAGAGGTCTCTTACGCACTCCCTGGGAATGTGCAAGATGATTTCTCCCCAAAGCTCGGACACAACCTCATGGTTACTTTTCTGGAAATGGAGGGAAAGGATTTCGATGTGTGCCCCCTCAACAATTTGGTGGTAAGGAACATTGGATCCTAAGTTGTGCTATTTCTCAGCCAGCTGGGTCAGGGGTTCTTCACCCTTTTATAAGTTTGGGCCATTTGCATATCAGGGTTAATTCTCCAATTATAACCTCAGTTCATGGTATAATTACCCCAAGTTTGCTCCCCCTTTAGAGGCTTTAATTTACACATTTTGGGGCCTGGGACAATCGAGGTGTCCTTGGAGAGCAAACCGGGAGAGGTTTGTTATGTCTGACCAGTGTGAGAGAACAGCAGCTGAGAGGGCACACGGAACCTCAGAGGGACACAGCAGGCAGTCCAGCATTTGAAAAATATAAAAGTGAAAACCTAAGGCATCACTTCAACCCCGGCTGCTGCAGCACCACAGTGGGTTGAGCCAAGGTGTTGTGCATCGACATTTCCAAATTTAATTGTACCTTTAACCCCACATGTATAATACTAGTATCCCTTCTGTCTTACCCCTGTGCAGTAATAGTCTGGTTTAAGTCTCATGTCTGTTAGTTTTGTGTCTGTTAATAAATAATTCACTCTATGATAGATTGAATCAGCCATTATTTAAGAATTTGTGAACCAGAGTGGGGTTTTGGGGTGCTGACCATCCCTATAGAGCTACTGCCTGCTGCCAGAGGCCTGGGCAAAAGGCAGGGACTGATTTAAACCCACATCATCCATTCAGAACCCAGAGCAAAGGACGTCATTGTCAGTTGCCAGCTGCACTGCACCTGCTCTGCCCTCCCAGTCAGCACCTGGAACTCATCACCCTTCCAAGAGCCAGCCCTGAACCCTCAACTCAGCCAAGGTGGGCAATTCCCATCCCTGGCAGTGTCCAAGGCCAGGCTGGACACTGGGGCTGGGAGCAGCCTGGGACAGTGGAAGGTGTCCCTGCCATGGCAGGGGTGGCACTGGATGGGCTTTAAGGTCCCTCCACCCCAAACCATCCCGGGATTCTCAGATTCTTTATCCAGGACAATGGTGTCCCTACAGGGAACACAGCAGGGGAGAAGCCGACTTGCTGCTCTCAGTGCTTTTCGAAGATTACAAACAAAAGTGGCCACATTTTCACTGCCAGAGCCAACTCCAGCTCCCACCCATCCCTACCATACCCTGGGTTTCAGCAAAGCTTTTAAAGGAAGCAGAAACACGTGTGTAATTGGCTCATGAGGGGTTAAGAAGAAGATGGGAAAACCCACGGAATTCATCCCTGAGTGTGGAAGTCATTTTCATGCCCCACTTTTTCAGCTGGGGAATATTTCTTTTGGAAAATAGTCACAAGTAAACTCCTGGGGATTTTTTTTCCCCTCTTAGAACAATAAATATTTCCTGTGAAGCAGTGTTCTGAAAACCCCAACTGGTTCAGAGGTCCAGTTTCATATAGATGAGCATCCAAGAGCTCAGCTGTGTACCAGGGCTCCTTTGATCTCCCCCCCAGACTGGAAACCCGAAGAGAAAAAGCCTTCTTGCAAGATTTCCTCTCTTCCTAAATTTTTTGCCAAGCTGTAAACAGCTTATTGCTTTTTATTTCCACCTCGGCTGCCAATGAGACACAGAACAATTTAAAGGGAGGAATTCAACTCAACAGATCAGCTCGGACATACAAAACACACAGGAGAAACACTCCTTTGCACACTGATCTTGCAGGAAAAGCTGGCAAAAAACGGGGTTTGACCTCCTAAAGGATCCAAGAGCACGGGGATTTGCTCAGTCACAGGATGGTGACCTTGCACAGGCTCACACCATCAGATCAAACAGGAGTGATAAGTGAATATTTGATGCCAAGCCCAGAGCCACCCTCAGGCCCTTCTGATGCCTTGAGGTGACACCTAAAACAGAGGCTAGACAAGAATAAGAGAATAAAAGCAGGTATTTCTTTGAAGGGCCTTCAAAGGCACACCCTGGGCAGTCCAGAGGCTCCACCCAAGACAGACCCGGGGTCAGGGGTTCTTCACCCTTTTATGAGTTTGGGCCATTTGCATATCAGGGTTAATTCTCCAATTATAACCTCAGTTCATGGTATAATTACCCCAAGTTTGCTCCCCCTTTAGAGGCTTTAATTTACACATTTTGGGGCCTGGGACAATCGAGGTGTCCTTGAAGAGCAAACCGGGAGAGGTTTGTTATGTCTGACCAGTGTGAGAGAACAGCAGCTGAGAGGGCACACGGAACCTCAGAGGGACACAGCAGGCAGTCCAGCATTTGAAAAATATAAAAGTGAAAACCTAAGGCATCACTTCAACCCCGGCTGCTGCAGCACCACAGTGGGTTGAGCCAAGGTGTTGTGCATCGACATTTCCAAACTTGCAGAAAAGGCCTGGCAAAGAGAGAAATCTTTCACAGTGTCACACGAATTAACATCACCCAGGGGCTCAGAAGGCCAGAGACACGCTTGGGGCTGCAGGACTCAACAATGGAGAGGCTGCACCCCTTCCAAAGCTCGGAGGAAATCTGTGTCCCTGTTCTCCAGGAAAGGGCAGGGAAGGCAGCGCGGTGACCTCCGCAGGCAGGGGGATGAGCTGGGTGTGAGCAGGCAGCCCCTGTGCACAGAGCAGGGTGTGCAACCCCAGCCACACCCGGGACCTGCTCATTCCACTTGCTGGGGCACTTCCCACACACCTCCAACACGGGATTTATCCAGAGGGGCCACGAACAGCGAAGGGAGGGAGTCTGACAGCCTGGGAGAGCTGGGGCTGCTCCCCTGGAGAAGGGAAGGCTCCAGGGAGAGCTCAGAGCCCCTTGCAGGGCCTAAAGGGGCTCCAGGAGAGCTGGAGAGGGACTGGGGACAAGGCATGGAGGGACAGGACTCAGGGAATGGCTTCCCAGTGCCAGAGGGCAGGGCTGGATGGGATATTGGGAAGGAATTGTTCCCTGGGAGGGTGGGCAGGCCCTGGCACAGGGTGCCCAGAGCAGCTGGGGCTGCCCCTGGATCCCTGGCAGTGCCCAAGGCCAGGCTGGACACTGGGGCTTGGAGCAGCCTGGGACAGTGGAAGGTGTCCCTGCCATGGCAGGGGTAGATTAAGATGGCTTTAAGTCCCTTCCCACCCAAACCATTCCAGAATTCTGTGATTTTGTTGTGTGGGGCTTGGCCCTTGCTTTTCCTTTTGCACCAGAAGACACAAACTCATCAGGTGGATCTGGAGTAAGGAAACCCAAACCTGACCCGGGCAGAAAATCACCTCTCAGAGCTGCCTTGCAGGAACAGGAAATGGCAACACAAAGGGCTGATTTCAAAGATATTAAAAAATATATTTTTCATCATTTTCTACTGTTCTATACTTGCTGTGGGTTAACACACTGGGAATGAAAGACACCTGAGCCAGGGGGGCAGTTACTGGGAGCTGGCACAGCCTGGGAGCAACAGAGACACCCACCAGGTACCCAAAGCTGCTGAATTTACCCCAAAACTGTCCCCGTGCCTGTCAGTTCTCCTCAGTAAGAACACACTGCCCTTGTCTCAGGCTTCCCAGGGCTGGGCTTTAATTAGGGAGGTATTTATAGCAGGGATTTTTAGACACATCTCAAACAATGACTTTTGAACCCAGAAAGGTCACTATTAAAAGGAATTATTCCTATAATTGTTACTATTTAAACTGCCTTTTTCATCTGAACAAAATAATCCCGCTGGGGGTGTGCAAACACGGTTCCTTCATGATTTAATAAACCCCTCACCACTCTGAAATGTCCTCTTGGCTCTGCTGTGCCAGCTGGGTTTGCCTCAACTTTGCTGAACTCTGGGACTGAACCCTGTGCCAGAAGGCCCAAAAATCCTTAAAATGCCCCTTATTTTCCCTCCCATGGGTGTGTCTGGGGCTGCTGCTCGGAGCACGGAGCAAAGGGAAAGCACCATCCTCCTCCCTCCATTCCAAGTTCTGATTTCCAACCTTCCTCACCACAGAGCAGAGCTGCTGCTGTCCCACCTTCCCTGAGGCTGGAACACTGCATCCAAAGCAGAAACACCTTTGGCCAGCCGGAATGTTTCACCAGAAAGGAGCGGGAAACCCCAGCAGGAACCTGCGGGAGCCCCCAGAGCCGTGAGCTGGTGGGGAGGGACCTCCTCCCAGCCCACAGACTGTGCCCTCCACGAGTTCTGCAACTTGTATTTCACCCCACAATGGCCACTCAGCCATTAAATAATAACTTTAAGGACTGAGATCCTGAGGCAAAAATCCGGGCCTTGGAGGAACCTCCAACCCAGGAGCTCGTGGAGGAGAAGGGATGGAGGAGGACAGTTCAGTGTCTCGGTGTTCAATACAGCCCCTCACAAAAAACAGTTTGGGGAGTAAAATTTAGGTAAGCTTTGGGCTTCAAAAAGCAAATGGTTTTTGCAACTCTGGTGATTTCTGAATTCATGGTTATTTTCCAAGAAAAATGTGGAAATGCTTTAGGTTTCCAGGTGAAAATATTAAAAATAACTACAAAGAATCCCAGAATCGTTAAGGCTGGAAAAGACCTCCAAGATCATCAAGTCCAACCAGCACCACCACCACTGAGCCATGTCCCC
Source organism: Aphelocoma coerulescens (assembly GCF_041296385.1). Taxonomy (NCBI): domain Eukaryota; kingdom Metazoa; phylum Chordata; class Aves; order Passeriformes; family Corvidae; genus Aphelocoma; species Aphelocoma coerulescens. The sequence continues at coordinate 2,096,159 of NC_091020.1, forward strand.
AAAGGCCACATCCCCGTGGCTTTGGAACACCTCCAGGGATGGTGACTCCACCAATTCCCTGCACAGTCTGAAGTTCCCAGGGGAATGAATAAAATTTATTCAAGGGTTTTTTTTTAAGAAGAGTGAAATACATTCGGAAATTCTGAGTGCAGGAAGTTGAGAAGGAGGTTTGGTGCTCATACTTTCTTCGGTGCTCTTTGTTCTACAGCTGTTTATCAAAACCTACAAGGTGACAGCAGCCAAGATGTGCAGATGCCTCTTTCCCTTAGCTGGGAAATGGAGATTTGATGCACTGGGATAATATTTCAGCTACCAAGGCTATTGGCTTATTAGCACACAGAAAGATGCACAAATGATGTGACATTCCTGCCTCTCTCTGCCCCCTCTGCCTAATGCTCCCAGGATTTTTTTAATCCCCTCGGAGCAATTTAAAGAATGGGAATTGAATCTGAATGTGGCTTTTACCTGGTGCCTATTTCTGGCTGGTTTAGATCGGGTATTTATTTCATTTGGGTCGTGACTAATTGCTGAGATGCCACCCCAGCGTGTCCAATCTTTGTGTACAGGGATGTATTTTCAGCTCTTCTTCAGCTGGGCCTCTTCTTGCAGCCCAGGAATGCAGCAAAATGCTCAAAGGCAAGGAAAAAAACCATCAAAAACATCACCTTCCCAGCAGATCACCTGAAATAATCCCAGCAATGTGTCAACTACACCAGCAATCCATCATTTTCTTGCTGGAAAGGAAGAAAGGAAGCTGAAAATCCAAGGGGAGGCTGAATTTGATTTCCATTCCAAGCCGTGGGCACTGTCCACACTGATATTTCTGACTATGACACTTATTACAGGTGAAATCTGCAGGAATTTAAGGGCTCCTTCCCTCCAGCAGCAGAATGAGAATGTCAGACCTGGCACTTCCCCAATATTCACATTTCTCTGGGCACAACTGAAAAACACTTTAAACTGCCTTGGTTTTTCCTCTGGGACACCAAGTACTGCTGTAAGATGCTGTCCAGAAAGGTTGTGGATGCCTTTTCCCTGGAAGTGTCCAAGGCCAGGCTGGATGGGACTTGGAGCCACCTGGCATAGTGAGTGCCATCCCTGCCCATGGCAAGGGGTGGAAGGAGAGGACCTTTAAGGCCCTTCCAACCCAAACCATTCCATGATTCCATTGTGGTTAGAGCTCCTTCTTCTCAGTACAGGTCCCACAGCTCTGGACCAAACCCAAAGCCTCATGCAATCTGCTTTTTGAAATGTATTAACCTATTCAGCTGCTTATCCCTATAAACAGAATGGAAATGTCTACGGTCCTGAGAGGAAAGAAGGGAAGCGCAGGGAGCAGCCCCCTCGGAGCCCCCGTCCTGACCCTGCCTGGGGGGCACTGCTGAGGGAGGAGATGGCAGAAATCCCATGAAATCTCGTGGATTTGGAGCCTGTCAGACACGAGCAGTGCTGGGAAAAGACACAAGGCTGATAAACCACGTGAAATGTTGGCTTTTGTAGGGGAAAAAGATGCCAGCCTGCCTAAATTTGGGATTTCACAGGGAAGCTGTTCGGGGTTTTTGGGAAGAACTGGATGTCAAGACAACTTCCTTTCGGAGCCACAGCTCCGTGATTGCTCCCAGAGGTGGCTGGAGCAGGGCTGGTCCTGCCCAGACAAGGGGAGAACACAGCACCAGCACTTATCCGTGGTTTATCCATGGTTTATCCACAGGAAAATGCTCCTGGGCTGCAGCGAAGGCATCGCCCTGTTCGGAATTGCACCCGAGATGGATCCTGCAGCCCAGCGAGGCCACACTGGCTGCAACACTCCAAAGACATATTTAATAATCTCCTGGGAGCTGAGGGACGTGGAATATAAAGCACCTCTGCAGGTTTCCAGTTCAAAAGTCAGCAGAGTTGGAGGCTTTGAAATCGCTCACGCCGCAGCATCCACCACACGAACCTTTGTAAGCTGGAAGCTGATCCCCAGCTCTCCCAAAACACAGGATTTTATCCATCTTACATAAAAATTTATCCCTCCCATCATGGATGTGGTGATGGAGTTTCACCCACACGTCAGGTGAATCCAGTCCTGAAGCATGGCAGATTTAAAAGATTCCAAACAGATCAAAGATGCAAAGATCTCACAGATCCCACAAATGTAAAAGATTCCAAGCAGATCCCAGGCATCTCAGATCCCTCCAGAACATAAAGGGAGTTTACAAGAAGGCTGGAGAGGGATTTTTCACAAGTGCCAGGACACAGGGAATGGCTTCCCAGTGCCAGAGGGCAGGGATGGATGGGATATTGGGAAGGAATTGTTCCCTGGGAGGGTGGGCAGGCCCTGGCACAGGGTGCCCAGAGCAGCTGGGGCTGCCCCTGGATCCCTGGCAGTGTCCAAGGCCAGGCTGGACACTGGGGCTTGGAGCAGCCTGGGACAGTGGGAGGTGTCCCTGCCCATGGCAGGGGTGGCACTGGATGGGCTTTAAGGTCCCTTCCCACCCAAACCCTCCAATGAATCCATGATTCTCTGTTATCATGAAGCTCTAAAGCCTCACAGGAACGTTTAGGAATGCTCCTGAAAGGATTATGTTGGAGAATAAAACGCACTGCTGAGCGTGTTCCAGGGTGTGTGCCGGATCACAGCAAGCACAGACAGAAAAGGGAATCCCCACCTCCAAAAGCTCCCATCAGGAGCAAATCCAGCAGCTGGCACCTGCTCCAAGTCCATGAAAATCACACTTTGTGCAGGCAGTCCTTGCTTTGGGATCTATGCTTTGGGGCTTGGACACTGTCAGGGGTCCAGGGGCAGCCCCAGCTGCTCTGGGCACCCTGTGCCAGGGCCTGCCCACCCTCCCAGGGAACAATTCCTTCCCAATATCCCATCCATCCCTGCCTTCTGTTTAAAACCATTCCCCTCCTCCTATTGGCCCATTTAAAATTCCCTCTCCGCTGACCTCACGAAATCTCACTGGTGACCCTCAAATGCTCCATCAGAGGAGACGATGAAGCAAGCAACGAACACAAGTATCTGGGATATAGATACACAGACAGCAGCTCCTGCAGGTCCCGCCCCTGCCAATCACAACCATATGTTAAACGCAACCGCAATGAGCATCACGGCAAATTAACGAGCTCATTAACACCAGCACAGAAACACTGAGCAATCACACCCTGTCCTCCCACCTCCAGAGGAAGCAGGAGGAGGATCTCATCCGGAGAAACAAGAGCACGCGGATGGAAAACTCCATCGTGACTGTGGCCCACAAAGGAACCTCAAGAAGCCCTCATTGCTTAGGAGAAGAGAACCACAAAAATGCCCCAAAATCCTTAGGACCTACCCAAAATGATAGCCCTTGGGTCTAATCCAGGGTAGTTTTTAAATATGAGCTTCATTTAGCTGGTTAAAAACAAAATATGAGTTTAATCACTCTGGGCAACTCACCTCTGCTATGCCAAAAGGAAGAAGGAATTGACCCATTCTAGCTCCAGAAAAAGCAGTTAATTGCTTCAAATACACAGACTGATGTTTAGGAACAGCTTGAATTTTTTTCCATCTGCACTGCAAACCATCTGTTCTGCATGAGAGATTTCATGACTTCCCAGGTCCATTTCTAAATTGAAATGGATGTTTTAATGATGAAAAATGGGGAGAAGTGATGAATACTTCATTAAAACACATTATTTCCCTGTCAACTTTCTATTCTCCTGACTGTAAGCAAAAATAATGTCTGAGCAGAGTTAATGTCTCGGGTTATCAGAGCTGCAGATGCCTCTTGGCATTTGCCTGAACAAATAAGCTATTTCATAAACCTGAAAACAGAAATGATTCAATAAATTGGAATTTCTTTCCCTTCTAATGAAAACCAGAGTTCTCCAACTCTTTCAATTACCTCCACGGAATGCAAAAGACAGTAAAGAGAGGGTTCTTCTCCCTGTTTGTTTCATTCTTAGGACCATAAAGGCACATTAAAAACGTCAGTACCTTCACAGGGGAGGCTCATCCACACTTCCTTTGGCACACTGTCTTTAATGATTTCAGTAAGATGCAAGGATATCGTTTCCTACCAACATGACGAGGAACCAAATTGTCCAAACCCCATAGCATTTCTCAGCATATTTGCCCATTATCTCTTATTTTTGGGGACTGAAGCAAGTGTTTGCTGGAGCACGGAGAAATGATAACAGAAATATCCAGGCAGGGCTTGCTTTTGTGCTTAGGCAATTTATTAAAGCAACGAGACATTCCATTGTGCCCTGAGAGTGAAAAACAACGGGCCAGAGGAGAGGGATTGTGTTGGAATTCTGAAGAAACCACCAGAAGCCTTCAGAGGCATCAGGCAGCCAGAAAAACCCCGCAAGTCCCAAGGTGCTCTGCTGTCCCATGCTCTGCTTGTGCCAAGACTTCCTAAATTCATCTGATTTCCAGCATGTCCCCTTCTGAAGCAGGAGACTTCTTAAACCCCTCCAATACTGAAAGGGTCTCTCTGGAGCCTTCCCCCATCAATTCCCTCTTCAGCCATCTGGAGGATCAATGGACATTTCTAGAAACCTGAGCCTGTTAACCCAGCTTGAAGTTTCTTTATTAAAATCCCTTTTTCTTAAGAGATTCCCAATGAAATAAAAGCCAAACCCGAAAGGTGAGGGGGGCTACCTTGAAGCCAACCTCTGGAAATAACGACAAAATGTTTGGGCTTTTCCCTGAGAACTTCCAGTCAAAACAATTCCACACAATCTCCTGGGTACAGATTCCCTCATCCTCAGAGGGGCTTTGACAGAAATAATTCCCCTAGCTGAAATCTTCCCCCTACTGTCAAAACCAAAATCGTCCAGGAATATGAAAGCAAATTCACTTCAGCCATCCAGATGTGGGACACAAAGCTCTGCCCTTGAGTCCTCCTCCCTGCAGGTTTAGGGAAGAGCCCATTATCTGGAATTATTCCCAAATAATGAACAGAGCAACAGCTCCATGAAGGCACAGCGGTGTTTTTGCTGTTTAACAACAAAATTCTGCAATATGGGACAAAACTCAACTGAAAATCCTGCATTCGAATTACAAACCCCATTTAACCTGGCAGATTCCAGCTTGCCAGCAGGCACAGAACGATTAAGAAGGAGGAATCTTCCTGGATTTCTCCGTGTTCGTGTGAGCAGGGTACGAGGAGGAGAACGATGGCAGCACAGACGTCGGGCCATCGATCCATAATGAAACAGCTCTACAGCAATAATGTTTGCCTTGTCGGTGCCTGCTTCTTGTCTTCATAATTGATTTTGCACTGAAGGTCTCAGATTGCATAAGCAGCCTCAAAATCACTGCGCTGAGCACTGCCAGTTGCTTTCATTCCTCTTGTATCTTTTCCCAGCGAGTTAATCCCAGGTGGGAAACGCTGCCCTGATAAAACCCAGCAATCCCAGTGTTGGGTTCAATGTGCCACTGGATTTCTGCTCTGTTTCTCCAGCACAAGGACTTCACAAATGAGTTCTCTCTGCTCGTGGAGCTGGGCCAGGGTGGTCAGGTTGGGAACCAGGTTCTTCCCCCAGAGGGTGCTGGGCACTGCCCAGGCTCCCCAGGGAATGGTCCTGGCCCCGAGGCTGCCAGAGCTCCAGAAGCGTTTGGACAGCGCTGCCAGGGATGCCCAGGGTGGGATTGCTGGGATCAGGAGTTGGATCCATGATCCTTGTGGGTCCCTCCCAGCTCAGGATATTCTGTAGTTCTACTCACACCCTCAGCTGGAGTCTGATACTGCCATCTGCACCTCTGCTGGATGAAAACCCCACACATTTATTTAAAATATCCCATTTCACACACTCTTAAAGGAGGGGTTATGAAGGGATTATATCCAAAACACTGAAGATCCTTTCATGGCAGTGAAAAATATCCTGGCAAGTGTACAGGTCATTGCAAGGAGCAAAATGGGATCTGACTGCTGGGAGCTGCCTGCAGCCTTTAAAACCAGTTTTGGCACCACTATAAAACACATTTCTGTTGGTTCAGGGAAGGAGAAGCAACAATGGAAACTCAGCTTTTGAACCAGATCTGAAAGAACTCGGGGTAAAACATCTGTCTGTCATTAGTGTTCCTCTGCAGCACAGGTCCTCCAGGCGACCCCAGATGTGTACGTTACATTCTATTTATTAAATTATTCGCACTATAGCAGTCACTTCTTACAGAAACTGCTGTGTTTCTCTTGGATCCAGACCTTCAACTTTTCTGACACTTCAAAAAACCCCGTGTGGAGCCAGCAGGATTTTCAGTTCGGGTTTATTTTCCTTTTGGTGAATATATTCCATATATAGCCCTCCTTCTAAACTGAGAATGCTTCCATATGTAATATAAGAAGGAAGGCAGGATTTAGAAATACACCAGCTAAGGACAAAAGAATTCACTGAGATAAATGCACAAGCCCAACAAATTCTACCCTTTCTTTAAAAAAAAAGAGCAAAATCAAGAATAAAACACTGTCTCCAAACCAGCTTGCTGAAAATATGTATTTTTAAGCCAAGAAACCACCAAGTAGAGGTTGTTACTCAACCTATTCCAGTTTTCAAATGCCCCTTTCACAGAGCCAAAACTTCTCTGGATTCACGTTGCAGACAAACTGTTCTTCTCCTGGGCAAGTTAGGAAAAAATCCCATATAAAAGCGGAGGAGGGAAGGATGGCTGAGACATCCGTGGCAAAATCCTGCTTGAATCACACTATTACTAAACTTTAATGGAGACCAAGAGGTATTTGAGCAATGAGAGCAGCCCTGTGGGATGGGATGGGATGGGATGGGATGGGATGGGATGGGATGGGATGGGATGGGACGGGACGGGACGGGACGGGACGGGACGGGACGGGACGGGATGGGATGGGATGGGATGGGATGGGATGGGATGGGATGGGATGGGATGGGATGGGATGGGATGGGATGGCCCAAGGTACCCGAGCTCCATTCACAGGTTGGAAAACAAGCCTGGGATCTTGGGAGCAAATCCAGCAGTCACTGGCTCAGAGTCACTCTCTTCCCTAGCAGGAGATTCCCTTTAATTCCTAATTACACTGGATTTGGGTGGAAGCTTTTGGGGTGGGGCTCTGCTGCCACTTCTGGAATCTGCAGATACATCATCCCACACTGGTTTGGAATGAAAAGGACTCAAAGCCCATCCAGTCCCACCCCTGCCATGGGCAGGGACACCTCCCACTGTCCCAGGCTGCTCCAAGCCCCAATGTCCAGCCTGGCCTTGGGCACTGCCAGGGATCCAGGGGCAGCCACAGCTGCTCTGAGCACCCTGTGCCAGGGCCTGCCCACCCTGCCAGGGAACAATTCCTTCCCAATACCCATCTAAATCTCCCCTCTTTAGTTCAAAACCTTGTGCTCTCTCTCTCTGTGCCTGTGGAATAAGTGCCCCCGCTGCTTCTTCAGGCCCTGGAAGGCTGCAGTGAGTTCTGCCCTCACTCTCACTGAAAAGGCCATGGCGATTTTTCTCTCCACAAGTAATAAAAGAAAATAGCCAAGAGCCAGAGGCCACAGGGGAGGAGCAGAGCCCACTCCCAGCCAGCTCCCGCTGCAGGAAAGTCTTCCATCGTCAAAACAAAAGAGAGAATCAACCATTGTCTCCTGGCTGCAGCACCACAAACACACTTTTCAGATCTGCATGGAGGAAAGCAACACCTCAATTCCTAAATATATCCCGGTCCCTGGGGTTTGGAACCCAGCTCTGCAGCCTGTGTTTCAGTGTGTAAGCCAGAAACCTGAGAAGTTCAGCCCTCATTCAGCACCTCGTTGTGCTCCTGCTGCCTTTCTGGGGAGGAGGGGTTGATTTCCTGGGCTGATTTCCATTCTTTTCCGTGGATCCAGCAGCTGCCAGTGATGCTGTGCAGCTCGGTTCTGCTTGTCTCTGCCTCTACAATTGCATTTCCACAGTTACCCAGGGCTGGAATTCCTGGGCATTGATTCGTCTCAGGATGAGGTTTTCAGGATACCAAACAAGGAGGAGAAAGGAGTGCTTGAAGGGAGCCTACGAGGAAGATAAAGAGAGACTATGGATGAGGACACGGAGTGCCAGGACACAGGGAATGGCTTCCCAGTGCCAGAGGGCAGGGATAGATGGGATATTGGGAAGGAATTGTTCCCTGCGAGGGTGGGCAGGCCCTGGAATGGATTTCCCAGAGCAGCTGTGGCTGCCCCTGGATCCCTGGAAGTGTCCAGGAACAACCTGGTCCATGGAAGGTGTCCCTTCCCATGGTCAGAACTGGATGGGCTTTAATGTCCTTCCCAACCCAAACCGTTCCACGATTCCATAATTCCATAACCTTCATTATTAGCAGCTCAGTTCCAACTGCAGACCTCTGAGGAGATTATTTTCTCCTCCCAGAATCTCTTACCCCAATATTATTTACAATAATATTTCAGGCAGTGCTGGCCAAAGCCATTATTACAGTAATTATTTTGCAATCCCAGTCTCTGAGGTTTGCAGGAAAACACACATTTCGCTGGGAAATGCATGCCGACAGGGAGATCAACAGGAAATATTCCTAAATGCCTTTCCCTAAGACTGGTAATTAGCATCACAATCCATAACCTTTAGGGAAATAGGGACACTCCCTACACAAAAATCAGTGTTCCTTTAGGGTCACTGGCTCTGCCTGTTTGGATTGCTGAGGCCCTGAATCCCTGGAGACTTCCATCGTGAGACAATTTCAGTGCAAGACACAGCCAGGCAGGCCTGATTTCCAAAAATACCAAATTGAGATTACATAAAATGAGTGGGAAGACTGACAAAAAAAAAAAAGGCAAGGAAAAAAAAAAAAGCAGGGTTTTGATCAAACAATTGATGGCATTGCTGACTGGGAATGCAAATGAATTAATCTCAGTGACCTTAAAAATGAACTGAAGCAAGGGGTCCTTGGAGGCACGGAGTGAGAATAGGAGGCTTTTTTCTCGGAGAGAGATAATGCTTGGACTAGAGCTTCTCAATGCATTGTGCTCAGTAAATTCAGCCCAGGGACAAAACTGCTGTGGAATATTTGATTTCTGGCGTGGAAACTACTACACTGAATTCCTAAATCATACCGCAGTAAGTCAGGTTCTGGAGGCTCCAGAACATTTATTTTCTGGAGATTTGTTCTCGCTCACTAATCACTTTCATAGGCATTCAGTAACAAATAAAGGCAGCTCTTTGGAAAAGGGCTTTATTTTGCTTTCTTATGCAAGAGCCTTGTTCTGGTCCCATTTTTTCCCATAGGAAACTGCTGATCTTAACAGTACCCAAACTTTGGAAGAAATGTCAACAGAGGAGACGTGGAAAAAATTCCCACCCTGCTGAACGTAATTTTTTCCTGTCTCACATAAGATGTTCCCAAGAAACCCTGAAACACAATCCAGCCAGATTTCCTTTTGTAGGGCTTATCCAGCTTCTGCAGCATTCCCCATGGGATGCATCACCAGTGGTGCTTTATCCCAGTCCGTGCCTGGATCCCAACTTCCAAAGGAGACCTTGCCTGGGCAGGAAGCAGGAGATGGAGCCCTTCAGCTGGCAGGTGCTTCCCAAAACAGTGCTCCAGGGGATTTTTTCCCACCTTTTCTCCAAAACTCTCCTTCTTTTCACACCCTCGCTTTGGCTGGCTTTGAGCAGCTTAAATCCTGGAAAACCACTGGGATGGAGAGCCCACAGCCTCTCCAAACATCCCTGCTCTGGTTGTGCCTGGAGCAGGAGCCCGAGGAGCAAGGGCTGGAAATCAACCTCACCTTGCATGACTTGGCTGATCCTCGTTTGGCTTTGCACTAATTAGTGGCCGTGGGGACCAGAGAAGTGCTGGGGTTGGAGGGATGAAGGGAAAGGTGTTTTTCCTTTCCTTGTCCAGGGTGGATGACAGACACTGGAAATATTGGGAGTCCAAGCCTTTCCTCAGGCCACCCCAGCAGTTCTGCACTACAGAAACGGTCTCCTAGCAAGGAGAGGGGGAAATCCCTCATTATTTCTTGTCTCTATCTAAAGCCTCCTTCAGTCTAAACTCACCAGCGACTGAATCACTCCCAGTTCGAGTGAAACATAAAAAAAGAAACCTTAAAACCATAAAAGAAGGACTGCAAACACAGACACAGAATCTAAAATTAACAAAAGCAAAACCTCTACGCTGCCGTGGATTTCCTCTGAGCTCAGCGGGCCCCTCTCACCACCCCAAAGTGCCAATGATTTCCTCTCCCACATCCCACAGAACTGTTTGCACCCCAGGCAGGGCCTGCTCCGAGATTCCCAAGGGTTGTCCCTTCCCTTTTTCCAGCACTATTAAACATCATTTTGAAAGAGCAATGGGATGTGTCATCTCCATGAGCTCCAGCAGCCCTCCTGCAGTCATCCCACGGTGTTTGAGTGCTATCAGACACATCACAATTATTCCTGCTGCTCCCTTCAGACAGGCTCCTCACCCCAGCTGCTCTGCTCTCACCTATGGATGTGCAACTGCCTCAGAAAACAGCTGAAAGACTCATCCAAAATGGGATTTGTACAGTGGAAACGCTGTGGTTTTACCTTCTGAAGCCTCATCAGTGGGCAAAGCTTTCCTTCCACGCTGCTGTGCTCGAGGCATGGTTGCCACCCTGCTTCTGCATCCGTCTGGATGCCAAGGAAAGAGTATTCCATTAAAACCACCAGTCAGGCTTTGGCAGCTGGCACGGCAGCTCTCCAGAGCATGTAGGAGTCCAAGGAGATGACAGCTTCCCAGTTGCTTTCCAGCAGGGAGCAGCGAAAATCATCTGCATGTGGTGAGCAGGCTCCTGGTGCCAGCTGCAAATCCCTGCCAGTTAAGGCAAACAACCATTTAATTTTCTTCCAGAGGGGGACAGGACTGACTTCCCATTCCAAGCGGCCCTGAGAAGGTCAGTAGACACCAGGAAATACTGAGAAATCGAGTCCAAACCCAAGCCAAGATGGGTTTCAACGTGCTCCAAGGCAAGGGCTGAGATGTAATGTCACCAAAATCCCAAGTGCAGAGGAGCTCCAGGAAATGGTAACAAACTCCATCACCAGGAACGCCTGGAATGCTTGTGATGCCCCAGCCCTACAACGGCCACACAATCCCTGCTCCCACATAAACTGTTCATTCCTCTGCTCACGTTTTAAGAGTGAATTCCTCAGGCAAAAGCGCTCTGTGCCCCCACTGCTAAACTCCTCAGCCACCTTCCCAGCTTCTCGTGGCAAGGGATTCTGGACAAATCTTCTCGTGGCAAGGGATTCTGCTGAAACGATGGTAAAATTTACACAGGAGCTCAGGGAATGTCAGCAATTACCAGCATGACCTCAAGGCTTGGAGAGGAATGGAGATTAGAGGGAGACTTGTTTTTCTGCAGCAATTTGGTAGCAGATGGTGACTTTTATTTAGCCCTTCTGAAGAAAAGTAGCTTTGAAACGGGCACTTTCCCAGCTTCATTAACACAACATCAAGAGAAATATCAAATGTCTAAAGCAGGGGCAATTCCCAGGGCCTCACGCAATCCTTAACTAACCCAAACTCTCGTGCTGCAATCTGCTCGGTGGCTTTTGGAGATGTGAGCCTCCAACTTCTGCTGCTTCTTCCTCTGTGCCTTCCAATTTTATTCTGCAGTGAAGCCAGTCCAGCTCAGCTTCTCCACTGTTTGCTTGGAAAATTCTGAGTGTATTCCAGCTCTCAGCGGAGGCTGAGACCACTCAGCTCTTCCACCTGCATTTTGTTTGCTGGTAGGTAAAGCAAATAACCAGAAGCTCTTCCCTTTAGAACGTGAGCATCTTCTCAACCCAGCCTGAGCAGCCTCACTGAACCCTCTGGGCTTGCACCACAACTGGAGTGGCCCAAAGTTTGAAGTGGCTTCAAGAGTTTCAAGTAAGAGCAAGGAAAGAGTCAAACAAGCCAAGGTTGAAGAAGCCAACAAAAGCCTGAATTTTAAGCACTTCATGAAGGGTCAGAAGTCACCAGCATCACGTTCAGGAGGACAATCTCTGGCCCAACAGTCAAGATAAACCAGATATGCCTACAAAATAAAGAAAATATTGCCACGTTTTGGCCTCTCTGGATTGAAAACACTCTTCTGGTTGGAGAATTCTACCAGAAGTACCTGCCAGCCTCCCACTGCCTGAAGAAAAATCCATGTGCTGGCTGCTCCTGTGCCTGAGGCTCAGGAGGATGTGTTTACACCGGTGACATTTCACAAAGTGTGTCCCCATTCCCCTCCCACTCAGCGCTCGACAGAGACAGCACCAAGCCTGGCCTGACTCCTGCTAACAGGAATAAAAATGCTCCCTTTCAGCTGATAAATGGGCACAGGTCAAGAGGAAATCAATTACAGACAGAAAATACACATTTCTGACCTGTACATTTAAACAACTCCTTTATAAGGGCTGAGGTACAGCTCAGATACCTTCAGATCTGTCTTACACTGCTGAGAGCCCTGCATTTAGTGCAGCAGCACATATGGCACGCCAGAAAGCACATGAAGGAATCGTACGAACAAACAGCTCCTGCTACATAAATGAAGGCAAAATCAATTCTCCCTCCACTTATTATTGAATGAAAACCATGCAGAACCATTAAACATTACAGGGGAAAAGAAAAGGCCCTGGAAACTGAAAAGGAAATTGAAGAATTTGCTTGTTTAACTCAAATCATGTATTCCTATTTTGCTGTAAGGTTTTCGATTTCACTGATCATGGAATTCTAGAAGGGTTTGGGTGGGAAGGGACCTTAAGGACCATCCAGTGCCATTATTCCTATCCCCAGCGTTCCCTCACCAATCCTGCAGCTCCACTGCTTTTAAATCTGTTACACTGAGTTTATTTATTCTGCACTGCAATCCATGAAGGCGCTCAGGTTAAATCTCCCCCACCATAAATTCCAGGAGGCAATCTCCAACCAAAGGAATTAGTTACTCAAAGCGCTCCCAGCTCCCAAAACGTGCGTATAAAACAACTCAGCCCAACCTAAATCATATCAGAATTGTAACCAAAAAAAATCCTGATTCCTGTGGGGAGCTGCCAGCCCTCATTAATCATGTCCTGATGAATGAAACCCTTTCCAGTGCTGGCAACAGAGATTTGCTCGGAAACGGTGCAAATGTTTCAGGTTAATCTTTTTGACAAAGCAGTCAATTCAGTGAAATAACTTCCTCCACATCCCCTGCATCCTCACCAGGATAAATCCAAGGAGCTGGGCTGGAGCCGAGGAATTCAGGCTGATTTCTATCAGCCGTGGTCCAAGCCAGAATTTTTTCCCTGTTTCAGTGCCTCGGTTAAAATCCTCAGGGAACCCGGGGACATATTTTCACATGTTCAGCCGATGATCTGCTTGGAGAGGCTTCCAGATGGATTGGAGAAGACAAGCTGAAAAATGCATGGTCATGTTCTCCTCTGAAATGGTGCTGTGAGGGGGCCAGCTGACCTTTGCTGAAGTGTATTTTAAGAACAAGAGTCACTTGGGGAATACTTCATGTCTTGGGATAGATATACTTAGCTGGAAACGAGACCCAAACAAGAACAAGGTATTTAAATCTGGCTGTGTGTCGTAGCCTACTGTACTTACAGTAGCTTCTCTTTACAAAAGAGGGGCGCAAAAATGAGAATTTTGGTCTCAAAGCTTTCTTTGATCCCTTTATAACTGAGTGTGGCAAGTGCAGCATCACAGCACCAGGGCTGAGAATGTTTAATCAAAATGTCATTTCTGATAGGAAACCCCACTCCTCGTTTTAACAGGCTACAAAAGGCAATTTTTATTCCACTTAGCACTGAAACTTTATTGTACAACGTGTGTTTATCCTGAATTAAGTTTTTCCCGCCGTTCTGAAAACACTTCACGATAATGGTTAAGGTTTGGGGTTTTTTTCTCAACCTGCAATCCCTTAAGCAGGCCTGGGGCAGAGGAACTGGGGAATACAAAGAGTTTTTGAACCCCTCCAGGGATGGTGACTCTGCCACTGCCCTGAGCTACTGAAAGCGAGGGCCAGAGCAGAACCTTACATTTTATCAGCCCTCAGGTTTAAAGTTAATTCTTTGCTGTTCAAAAATCTCATCATCTCCTTCTCAGAATTGTAATTTTCAGGATCCTTCCTGAAAGGATCACTTGACACGCACACCAAAAAAATCAAATTCTAAACTTATCTTCACTGCAAGTAGAAAGGGAAGGGTAGGGAAGGTCATCCCTGAGTGGTGCTGGCTGAAGGTCACTCTGCCCCAGCTGAGCTTTTAAATATCAGAAAAACCAACAGGGATCAGCAGCAGAGAGTCGAAGGTGACACATATTAGTGAGACACGGGATTGCAGTGGGTGGAAGGGGAGGTCTGGCTGCAAATATTTACACAAACTGGAACAGATTTAGGACAGGCTGAGCCAGCCCATCCAACCAGGAGGCAAAGCAAGGCTTACTCTGAACGACCCCGAGTTTGATATTTACTGTGTCCTTGGGGGATTCAGGCCTGGCTTAGGCTAAGTCAGGTCAATAAAAATGAAGTCCAGCTCCCGAAGTCTGGTAATTACTCAGCAATTCAAAGGATTAGAGAGAAGAGGTTAATCCTGGGGCTAGAAGTAGGAGCAGGGTGCCTGTGCTGAGCCCAAACCAGACAGTCTGGGCTGCTCAGCACAGCAGGCCCAGGGAGCTCCTGGAGCGGGGCCGGCGGAGGCTGCGCAGCTGAGGAAGGGCCTGGAGCATCTCCGTGCCCAGGACAGGCTGAGGGAGCCGGGGCTGCTCAGCCTCGAGAGGAGCCCCAGCTGAGAGGGGCCCTCAGGCCTGGGTGTCCCTGGCTGCAGGGAGGGCTCCGAGCAGGGCCCAGGCTCTGCTCCGGGGCCCAGCAATGGCACCAGAGCACCGGGCAGGGCCTGAGCCCAGCAATTGCCCTGCCCAGGAGGCAGAACTGCTGCCCTGGGCAGTGCCCAGCCCTGAGCAGATTGGCCACAGAGGCTCTGGGCTCTCCTCCCTGGGGCTGTTGCAGAGCTGTGCGCACACAGTGCTGTGCCTGTGCTCCGGGATGGCCCTGCTGGAGCAGGGAGGTGCCACCAGGTGCCCTCTGTGCTCCCTGCAGCCTGAGCCATCCTGGGAGTGAGGTGCAACGCTGACACTGGAGCCACCTCAGTCCAGGTAAACATGGAAACCCTTGGAAGCCTCTTCTCTACAGAGCTCTCCCAGCACTGCAGAGCAGCCACGTCCACCCTGCCTGGCCCTGGAAGCAGCTGCAGATCCTGCAGAAAGCCTCTGCCTCTCCCATAGCCCCAAGTCCCTGACGGTCTGCAGACCTCCAGGCTACCTGAACTCACCCGTTTGTTGGCAGCTGCTACTGTGCAGACTTTTACCAAAACCTCACTTTGTGAGTGAAAGAAGAGGGCAAGAAGAGCAGACACTTGTACTGCTTTGGAGACTATTAAACATTTCCCATCCTGTCTCCACGTTTTGTGTAACTCCCAGCTCACCCCGAACAGGAGATCACTCTGAGCCAGGCAGGAACCGAGGCTAAAATGCAGCTAAATTCCTCCTTACAGCAAGACACACTTACTGAATAAACTAGCTGGGCCTGTCACAGCAAATCCCTGCACACAGGGCCCGGGGGGACAGCAAGGGAACACAAACACTCTGCCCTTTACCCACTGCTTTCCTAACCTCTGGCTGGAAACTGCACATCGTGGGGACAGGCTGAAGTGCATTTTGTGACTGCAAAATACGTTGCCAGTGCTGTGCACCCAGTGCTGCGGATCATGCGGGAGTGGTTTGGTTCCTGCTGAGCAGGGCTTGCCCTCCTCAAGGGCTCTGCAGTGTCCCATGGGACAAGCCATGTTTTCCACTGGGAATGGAGGGATGAGTGTTGAAGAGGGAGGCAAAGAATGCCTCAAACACCTCAGCCTTGTCTCTGTCCCCGTTTGTGAGGTGACCATGCACACCTGCCCAGCTCATCCCAGCAGTGATCACCCTCTCCTGTCCCCAGCTTGCCCAGTTTCCAGGCTCAGCAGGATGTTCTGGAATATCCCTCTGGCCAGTCTGAACAGGCTGTCCTGCCTGTGCTCCCTCCCACCTCCTTGTCACCTCCTCGCTGGCACAGCAGGGGACATGGACTGTCCCACGCACAGTCCCTGGGGAGGGCAAGTCCTGCTCAACAACAACCAAACCTTCCACCTGTTACCCACATCATTCCCAGGCTGAATCCAAACCCAGCGCTGTGCCACTTCCTGGGGAGAAAGGAACCCTATCCCAGTCAAATCCAGAGCAGTGGGAACACTCAGACAGCTCCTTGCGGGGAATCCTAATTGCATGAACATTAATCCCCCTCAGAACACCTCTCCTGCCACCACAAACATCTTCCTGGGGCCCGGTGCCCATCTTGGGGCAGCCTCCTGGAGACAGCCAAACCTCCTTGGTCTCCTGGGGCTCGGCTCCTCCACCAAGCTCGGGCCGTTCCCGGCTGGCTCCGCCACAGTGTCCTGGGAGCCCTGGAGTGGACACTGGTGGCTGCAGGACACTTGTGGCTTTGCCACTCGCTCCTGGGAATGCTTCCCCGGATGGCGCTGGGCTCCCATTTCCGCTTCCCAGCTTTCCCTGGCCACCTCAGTGCTCAGGGGCTCCCTGGCAGTGTTGATCTCCACGGGAAGTTGTTGGTGTCTGTGCTGCTGATCTCTGAGGGAGCAGAGAGAGCTGTCCATGGGGTCCTCACATTCCACAGGCCAGCAGGGCTTCCTGAGACTCTCAGAGGGATGGAGGCTTCCGGGAGTGACGTTCTGAGAGGGGGGAAGGCACCTGGAGGGAATGAAGCACCTTTGCAGGCACAGGACCTTGAGAGGCTGGCGGCTCTCTGTGGAAATGGAGGCTGTTGGCAGGTGCTGGCAGGGATGGGGGTTCTCAAGGATGGGGAGGTACTCAGAGGGAGGAACGCTGTCAGAAGGAGGGAGGCGCTCAGAAGGACCAGGGAGCTTGGAGGGTTGGAGGCCATCAGAGGCCAAGGAGGCTCCTGGCATGATGGTGGAACTCTGATGGCCTGAGCTTCTTAGAAGGATGGTTGGTGTCCAACGGAAGGTGCTTGGTGGGCTGGAGGCTCTCCCAGGGATGGCCATTCTGGGCAGGAACAGCCTCTTGTGGGGCCGGAGGCGCCTGGAGCAGCGGGACGAGGCACAGCAGGGCAGGTGGCCTCGCTTCCCCAGCTGCTCCAGCCGTGCCCAGAGCGCGCGCCACATCCCGGCGTACAGCGGTGCCGGTGTCCCACGCGGAGCCCAGAGCAGCAGCAGCAGCTCCTGCAGCTCCTTGGCCACGCTGACGCAGGGGCCGCAGCTGCAGGGGATGCTCGGGGGGCTGGCGGGACCACCCAGACGCTTCCGAGGGGTCGGCCGAGGCCTGGAGGCCCTGGGAGCCGCAGGGGCTGCTCGGCTCCTCCGTGGGCCCCTGGCCTGGGCGCCCGGGCGCTGCCGCAGTTTCCGAGTCCCGGCCTGCCACCCACCAGACAGCCACGGTGGCCAGCAGCAGGGCAAGTGCAGAGAGCAGGAGGCCACCGTCGCTCATGGCTGAGGCATGGCACCCCTGTCGCGGCTTAGACAGGGACACCGTGCCGCTGTCCCAGTGCCGGGGCCAGGACACCGTGTGCCACCCACCACAGCCCGGCCTCAGGCCAGTGCTCAGCCCCTCTGTGCCATCACCGCCCCGCCCGCCTCGGGGGCAGCAGGAGCAGCTCAGCCCTGAGGGTGCTCATGGCCAGGAAAAGCCTGGAAGTGGAAACGGGAGCCTGTGGCAGTGAAGCGATGCCAGGAGCAAGGGGCACACCAGCAAGCAAGGGAACACGCCTGGTGCCACCAGTGCTGCCCCAGGGCTCCCAGGACGCTGTGGCAGCTCCAGCTGGGTACAGCCTCTGCTCTGGGCCTGAGAAGTTGCTGCAGGCACAAAGGGAGCCGGAGTTCCCGCAGCCCTGCTGAGCTCTCCCAGCCTGGCTGGTCAGGGCCAGCAAGAGGTTTCTGTTTGCAGCTCCCCAGCTCCTGCAGAGCCTCTGTTCTAAACACATCAGTGTCTCCCAAGGAGCTCTCAGGGTGCTCCCACTGCTCGGGCTCCGACTGGGGTAGGACTCCTTTCTTCCCAAGAGCTCCCATCCATGGTTTCCTTGGGAAAAAGTGATCATCTCTCAAAGGATCGGCATTATTGTCCCAGTGCAAATAAAAACACTGGGCTGGATTCACTGGGCTGATTTCTGGTATTAGCAGCCACCCCCCTGTCACACAGGAAGATATAAGCATGAATTCCCAAAAATAAAACATCTTAGTAACCTTGATAACATCTTACTGCTATGAATTAGTTTAATTCCAAGTTAGAAGATGACACTGGCAAAGATGAACTTCTTGGATTTCCTGGTACACAGCAGCAGGGGAAAAAAATGACAATTTTAGTATTTATTCCTGGAAGTGCTGCACTAACCAAGAGCAAACAATTCCACTGACTACCCAGGACATCTCTTATCCTGACAGCACAGCAGAATGTTCCTTACCCAGGAAAAGGAGCAGGAAAAGGCACCACACGATGCTCACATCCTCTTCTCCATGGCTGCCTTTCCCCCAGTCACAAACCACACACAGCTGCCAGGCCTGGTGTTCCAAGCCTTGCCCCCACAAAAAGAAAAGATTTACAGAACTCCAAGACAGAAAAAAACATGAAGGAAACCCCAAAGTCAAACCCCACTTGCAAACTTCCTAATTCTTGGGCTGTTTAATACTCGGGGTAAGCAGAAATGCAAGGACATTAAAGCTGCCATTTGGTGCAATCCAGCCACAATCATCACCTGAAGTGCCACAATTCCTGCTGGGTTTCTGGTTCTTCTGAGCTGTAGGCAGAGAAGCCTACAGCTCAGAAGCCTAAAAAACTCTGTGAGTTTTTTAATAGAAGAGCTGACTCCTTTTTCCCAGTATTATTTCACCTGATAGCAATTAATTATTCAGATTAATAGGAGGGTAATCAGAAGCTGTGCTGCCAAAATGATGCCTGGGCTAGGCAGGTGCAGCGGGAAGGAAAAGCACAGGCACAGCCTGATTGTGCCCAGCTCCACCTCATTTTTCCCCTCTAAAGCAACAGAAGCACTGCAAACCTCCAACCAGAGCAGCCCCTTGGCTGCCTGGGCATTCCCAGATCAATCCCACAGGAAATACTCCTGCTCTGTTCAAACAAGTCTCAGGGCACTGGGAAACATCACTGTGGCAGGCACTGGGGCTGCCTCAGTGCAGGAAGCAGCAGGAATTCCAGAGCAGCCATCCCAGCCGGAATCGCCTGCCCAAAAGGAACGTGCCCGGCGCTGCCTCTGCTCTGTGGGCAGCAGCCAGCCTTCCTGCACACCCTTTAGCCACCTTCTGCCTGCTCCTCCAACCCAATCCCGGCTCTTGCCCTCTCTGCCACCCACATCCCAACCTTACTATAATTCTGTAAGAAAAAATATTTGCTTGTTTTTATTATCTTTTCCTCTTTTTTTTAGCGTTCTTTTCCTTCTTCACACTTGCACATTGAGGTTACTGCTGAATGAAGGCAAAATCCCAGAATCCCAGGATGGTTTGGGTGGGAAGGGATCTTAAAGCTCATCCCTGCCACGGGCAGGCACACCTTCCACTATCCCAGGGTGCTCCAAGCCCCATCCAGCCTGGCCTTGCAACGGTCCTGATTGTTCAGCCTGGAGAGGAGAAGCTCCCAGGTGACCTCACTGGGGCCTCCCAGTGCCTGAAGGAGCTACAGGAAACATGGAGAGAGACTCTTGACAAGGGCTGGAGGGACAGGACACAGGGAATGGCTTCCCAGTGCCAGAGGGCAGGGATGGATGGGATATTGGGAAGGAATTCCTCCCTGGGAGGGGTGGGCAGGCCCTGGCACAGGGTGCCCAGAGCAGCTGGGGCTGCCCCTGGATCCCTGGCAGTGTCCAAGGCCAGGCTGGACACTGGGGCTTGGAGCAGCCTGGGACAGTGGAAGGTGTCCCTGCCCATGGCAGGGGTGGCACTGGGTGGGCTTTAAGTCCCTTCCCACCCAAACCATTCTGGAACACTGAGATCTGCACATCCCAACAGGACAGAGCTCTCTGCCTGCATCCCACAGTCAGTGACTCTCTCGTGTGCCATTTCTTGTGCTCAGTGGTCAGGAGGCAGCGCAGAGACATCCTGAGGAGGAGAGAATTAGTCCAGACAAAATCTCATGCCAGGAAATCTTTTCAGAAAGGCCCTGACTCAACGAGGTGATGAGAAGAGCAGTGCCTGATGAGCTGGCACACACACCCCGGGCAAGCAGAAGAAGAAAACAACTTTTCCTTTCAAGCCTGGAAACTGAAGGATTTTTTTGTGCTTAAAATAAAGAAGCCAACAAGTTCACAATGTGCCCCTGCAAGGAGGATGCTGGAAAACATTGATTTCAGGATTATTCAATAACCCTTCTCTTCCCTGTTGTTCTGATGAATGAAAATTGGAGCTAATTTGCTGGAGTTAATTATTTATTGGTATGAAACCTTACAGCTCGCAGATGGTCACTGCTATTGTAAGAATTGCAGGGGACCTGCAGCATCTTGCTGGGGCCTCTTCTGCTTTAATTCCAGAAGAAAACAGAACTATCTGCCAATTCCCCCAAAAAAGTGCATTCTCTGTGTATTGCCACTGGAGCTATACCCTCTTCCCACTGCTGGCTGCTTCCCTTTTCCCAGTACAAGGCATCGAGTGCAGACTGGTTTCAAAGAGAGAGAATCAAAGCTCCTTTCCTGGAGGAGAATGACCTCGCAGCCAGGAAACCCTGCTGTAACCAGTATCACTCGAGGATTGTTCTTGCCTCTTCCAGCAACCACAACCCTCACTCCCAAGGACAGAGAACGCTGCACGCTCCAATAAATAAATCTAAGATAATAAATGCATGACTGTGTGCCCCAGATTCCCCTAAAATTCTGAGCCACTGAGCTCGTTGGCCCCATCCACCTCGGATCTGAGGCTTGGGCTTTGCCGAGGAATTGCAGAGGGCTGAGGAATTGCAGCAAACACTGGAGGTCTGTGACCCCTTCCCCAAACAAAAATACCAGCAGCAGGAGAGCAGCAGGGCTCTGGTTTCACACTGCAAGAGGCCAACGTGCTGCTCCTTCTGTTCCAGGAAGGGGAAAAAATGGGTGAGTGAATTAGCAGAGTTTCTTTGCAAGGTCTTGGAACATTAACCCCAGTAAGACAAGTCCCAGGATGGAGACTCGGGCAGCTGGCTGAGCGTCAGGAGAAGTGGGAAGCACTCAGCTTCCCATAAAACACTCAGTGGCACAATATCATGGTGATATTCTTTTCTGAAATAAAACATTTGGGTTTTTTTAATAGAAAGCATTTCATTTCTTCACACGTAAATCTGATTATCAGCTACTCCAGCAGGAAAAAAAGGAGCAATTAGATTTGGAAAAGTGTAGCCAGCAGTGAATGTGCACACACAGTGATTCTGGAGTGTAAACAAAGCTGGTTTAAACCATTCTGCTTTATTCTTTTCCATTAGTTTGCAGAGATTATATTCAACTATTTGCTCTTTAATCACATTTGAAAACACTCATTTCCTATCAACAGTCCTGATTTCAAGTGCAAACACTGCTTAATTAGAACTCGTGGGGAAATGATTTTAGGTCCTGTGGAAAATAAGCCTGCTTTCATTTCACACAGTAAAGCCACTCGCAGCCCAAAGGTTATTCCGTTTATTCCTGGGGAAAATCCAAATGCCAGAGATGAAACCCAAAAGTGCAGGCAGTGTTTGATGTGCATCAAAGTTCCCTCCAATTGTCCAGGACAAGGTAAATGGAGAGGTAAAAAGGATGTTCCATCCATATTGCATGGAATCACACCTTTCCAAAATTCCAGAGCCTAGAAAAAGCGAATCCCCTGGGGAAATAAAATTTACTGATAGGAGACCAATTTTTAAAGGGGAAAAAACCTGCAGCCACCATAACAGGATAACCAGAACCTGAGGATCTGAAAGCTCTTTTAAAAAGTCAGGTGAGGATACGCAGTCTCTCTCTGCTCATTCCTGTGCTTTCTTCTGGCCATGAAATCACAGAATACCCTGAGCTGGAAGGGACCCCAGGGATCATCCAATCCCACTCCTGGCCCTGCCCAGACACCCCAGCAACCCCAGCTGGGGCACCCCTGGCAGCGCTGTCCAAATGCTCCTGGAGCTCTGGCAGCCTCGGGGAGCCTGGGCAGTGCCCAGCACCCTCAGGGGGAAGAACCTTTCCATAATTTCCAACTTAAATCTTCTGTGGAAGGGAAGGGAGCTACTGAGTTGTGAATGACTGAGCTTTGCCTCAGCAGAACTGAGTGAGAGGAGACACAAGCTCTAAAATGTTGAACTTAATGGGACTGTAACAGGTCACCCCAGCTGGTGCAGAAGGTGGACACAGGGAGGAGGTGATTAAATCAACCCACACTTACTTAAGGCAGTCCGATGGGAAGTTATTTGGAATGAAGGAAAACAATACAAGAAGTAATGGGAGCTCTGAGGGAGACATATCCATAAAGCTCCCCCACCAAAGAGCTGCTCTGGCCATTGGAGACCCCGTTACTGCTCCTTAATCACCTCCATTACTGACTGCTGGCCTGCATTTCCTGGGAATTCCCCGTGCTGCACAGCTGGCAAAGCCTGGCACAAACACAGTCACAGGATCCCAGGATGGCTCAGGCTGCAGGGAGCACAGAGGGCACCTGGTGGCACCTCCCTGCTCCAGCAGGGCCATCCCGGAGCACAGGCACAGCACTGTGTGCACACAGCTCTGCAACAGCCCCAGGGAGGAGAGCCCAGAGCCTCTGTGGCCAATCTGCTCAGGGCTGGGCACTGCCCAGGGCAGCAGTTCTGCCTCCTGGGCAGGGCAATTGCTGGGCTCAGGCCCTGCCCGGTGCTCTGGTGCCATTGCTGGGCCCCGGAGCAGAGCCTGGGCCCTGCTCGGAGCCCTCCCTGCAGCCAGGGACACCCAGGCCTGAGGGCCCCTCTCAGCTGGGGCTCCTCTCGAGGCTGAGCAGCCCCGGCTCCCTCAGCCTTTCCCTGTGAGACGTGGATGGTAGCAGAGCCTCTTTCATCCCCCAGGATGTGTTGTAGTCTCGTTTCTCCAATCAACAAACACTTCTCCTACAGATTACCAAAATACCCACTCAGAGCATCCAGCTACTGTGTGAAGCTCTAAGCACAGGAGCAGTCTGGCACAAATGTTTTCACTCAGCACAACCAATATCTTCCCTTGGCTTTCCTCCTCCAAGTTTGACAGGATCATCATGGAATGGAACAAAGGGGACTGTGCCATTCAAACCCTCTGGAACTTAGAGAAACAGAGGCTGTTTGACTCAGGTTTGTGTGTGACACAACATCCCAGGCTGCTAACACAGACAGAAGGGTGATCTTGCCCCCAGATTCCTAATTTTCCTTAGGTGCTCCCAGCTGTCCTCAGCACTGGCCATTAACTTGTGCCTTGTCCTGTCATTTCTGCAGTTATTTGAAGAGCACAAATGAAGGTGCACGAGCACAGCTGACCTTCCTTTGAGCGCTCAGAAATGCTGTGTCTGTAAGGGGACGAAACAGCCAGCAAATTTTTCATCTTTTATTCATCTGACTAGCTCTTACTGCAGAAGAATTGGGAAATTGAAAATTAAAAACTTTGGACAGACCTGGGAAAGCAATTCAAATGCAAATACCAGCAGCTTGGTGTGAAGACAATGAAACTCAACACATGGACACCGAGTTACAACAAAAAATTCATTAGGAGAGGTGTCAGACCAGACAAAAAACTGAGTAACCTGGTTCAAAACACAATGGCAGAAACTTCAACAAACCTGCCTTACAAAATAAGCAGGAACTAAATACTGAATGGAAAGCTTCACCAGACACCTGTGTGAAGGTGAAGTGTAAGGCTGGGGCCGTGCCCTGCCTCTCCTGGGGTTTCTCCCAGTTCCAAAACTGTTTCTGTGCCCCACGCAGGGAATTTCCGTGCACCTCTCACTGGGAGCACTTCAGGCAGTTAGCAAAGCTCTCATTTTTCTCCAAGTAAGCCTGAAGGGGTGAGATTTCCATCAGCACAGAGCCTCTGCAGTGCAGCTCTCCAGCTGCTCCAGGGTTATCAGTCCATTCCCGAGTGTCCTTTGGGATGAAGATGCTGTTCTGGCCTCGCTCTCTGCCTAATCCATCCTCCCCAGGCTTGATGAGATCATTGTCTTGAGTGCTCCAAGGAGTGAAGAACACACCAATTTCCAGCCACAAGCGCTGGCCCTGCATGCTAAGGGCTGGCTGGCTCAGGGGGTGTCAGCTGGTGTCCCAAAGAGCCACTGGGAATGGCAGGGAGGAAGGAGAAATTGCTCCTTGGATGCCTTGGCCTCAAAGTTTGGAAACTCTGAGGTTTCACAATTAGAGTGTGAAATACGACTGCTCCTGAGGTGTTACTCACAGCAGTGTGAGGATGATCCAAACCCCACACCTGTCCCCGAGTGCAGCAAAGCCACCTGGCACATGTGTCCTGGCACGACTGCAGGTGACAAAGTAACGCCTGCCTCCATCAGGACTCGGGATAACTCAGGGAAGTAGGAGGAGGTTACAATAACAGTTGGCAGAATCAGTAGGATCAGAGAGCTCCTACAAAAGCCTGGATTTCATTCCTGGCAAAGCCAAGGTTTTCCAGGCGCCCAGCACTGCTGATGAACCTGGCACATCCACTCTGGTGACTTGTGACTGTACTCAAATGCACTCCTGACATCACTCCTGCCAAATTCCAGTCACTTTTTACCAACCTGGTACAGAAGGATACAACCAGGAGAAAATTCCAGAAGGGATTTAGAAGGGACCATAAAGTCCATCTTGTTCCCCACCCTGCCATGGGCAGGGACACCCTCCACTATCCCAGGTTGCTCCAAGCCCTGTCCAGCCTGGCCTTGGGCAGTTCCAGGGCCGGGGCAGTGAGTTCTCCATGTCTGGGATGTGTGACTGGGCTGGCCCAGCCCCTCCCCAGAGCCCAGAGCCGCTTAGCATGGCCTGGAGATGCCATCAAGTTCCCCATGGAGGACACACATCCAAGTGCAGCAGGAAACTCCAGCTCCTCCCTTTCTGAGGGATGCTGGGAAGCTGTTTGGCAGGAATGATGACCTTATTGCCTGGTGTCCAGGTCAGCAGCCAAGTGTTTCTCCAAATGATGCCTCCAAAGTCACGGCTATTTAAGAGCAACAGAGATAATAAGATAGATAAGGATCTCACTGTCCAAACATGATCTCAGCTTCCCCTGCCCTCCTCAAGGACCTCCAGCCAAAGTGATCTTCACAAGGATGAGATGTTTGCCTTCTCTCCCCCCCCCCAGACCTGCAGGCAGCTCAGCAGCCTCTCCCTTGGCAGCCAAATCCACTCAGCTTCAGTTAATATGCAAGAGAGAAGGCCATGGTTTCTGAGAAGCTGAAAATGAGCATCCTCCAGAAAAAAAACCCCATAATAAACAGCCCAGTAATGCCTGACTGCTTTATCTCCATCATGCCGAGGCAGAGCACAGATTTCCTGCTAGATCATATTCAATACACAAATCCATTTTAAAAACAACACCTCATAAACACTCTTGCCACGAGTTTTGGGGGTTGGTTTTGTTCAGGGCATTTTTGTTGAAAAGACACTAACCCAGCAATCCTGAACGTCTGAAAGGCTGCAATTGCTGCCAAATCAGAACTGAATCAGCCATTAAACACCTCTACAAATTACCCTGATGTCAGAAAACAAACCATGCCCATGTTAGCCAGAACCATTGGAGGCTCTGGGATGAATCACAGCAGTGACGTGGCTGCCGTGCTTGAAAGGACACAGTCATGACTTGGGGACGTCACCAGACGGCCCAGAACAATCACCCACCAAGACATATTTTTTAGTAGCTGCTCTCCAGAGCTTTCCAGGTGCAAGGCTGGTGTGTGCTGTGATTTATTTCGGGCTGGGAAAGCAGCAGTCTCACCTTATTGGATACTTTATCGACCCATTAAGTAGCAAATTCCTCTTAAATCTTGCTTTTTCTTTGAAGTACCTTCCAAAAAGTAAACAAAGGCACTTAAAAGGTCAGAGACAGGTTTTCTTTCCTACACATGAAAGATGGAGGCATTTTTATGCCTGCCAATATTTTCAAAGCCAGTCTCCTGTATCGCCTCCAAATAGCTGGGAGAAAGGAAAATGTCTTTCTGCACCTGTATTTTCTCCCTCTGAATAAGAGAGCTGTTTCCCAACCCACTGGAAATTATGAAGCAGATCAAGAATGAGAGAAAATATTTTCAGACTAGGGAAAAAAGGACCCCCGTGGGCAAACGTAATTCATCTGAGGAGGGCATGGCAGAGTGGGTCTGAAATAAATGAGGTGCTGAGCGATCTCACCGAGCTTGGAACAGCGATCAGGTGAAATGTCGGCACACCCGAAAAGGGAGGCAGATGTTGGCATCTGCTTGTGTGCTGGGGAAAACCAGAACCTGCATCTCCTCTGGAGTTATTGCCCATGGGGAGACCATGCTCCATGAGGCAGGAATGGTTTAGGAAGGAAGGAAGGAAGAAGGAGAAAAGCATGACACTGTCAGAGGGGTGTTCCAGCACCCAAATGTCCTACAAACACCACCTGGCCCACGCCCCGTCACGCACAAAAGGAAGCCACGGTCAGGGAGTGCAAGTCCACAGCAGAAAGTGGGATTTCTTTCCAAGCAAATAAGACTTGGAAGTGCAATAAAAGCTTTAGCCACTGGTCCCTGCCACAGGATTCAGTTAGTAAAGCACACCAAAACAAACAGGACGGTTTTTCCCTGGATTAGTGATGAAAAAATGGTGGGATTGCCCAGTATGCATTCACTGAGGAATATTCAACAAAGGGAGCCACTGACTAATTGTTGGTGTGCAGCTCGCTGGGAACAGCTGCTTTGAATACTGATCACCTGGGCAGATTAATTCATAATTAATGTCTGCACAGAACCTGGGGGCTTCTAAAAATAAATGTCTCTTCCCAGCCAGGACAGTTGGGGTTTGTTTTGCTCCTTTGGAGGTGAAACCTGGCTCTTTGGGAATGTGCTGTGCTTTTCCAGCCTGGGAGTGTTAGGGAGACCCACAAAGAAATACAGTCCCACAGGTTTTGTCACTGCTGGATCCTGTTGGACTCTGCCTTGGAGACTCAGCTTCAACCTGCTGGCCAAGGTAGTGTTGGCTTGTTCACAGCACCAAGTGCTCCTCTTTGAGCCTGCTCAGGGTTTACTCCATGCTGTGGGCAGGTTTACAGCTCATCCCAAGGCTGGGCGTCCACACGGAGCACAGACTCCATCCGCACGCTTCCTCTAGCAGGGAATTTCTCCTCCTCCAAGCTTTCCTTTCAGCCCCCAGCAGGTGAAATGACTTCATTAGCACGGCCGTTCTGCCATTCCATGCCAGCAGTCAATAAAACCCTTCCCATCTGTGCTGCTTTCCCTCCATGGCTTTATTTGTTTGCTGATCGTTTTTCCCCACTCACCGAGACACAAATCCCACACACTGTTACTCCATTCCCCACGTTCCCACAGTGCAGGGATCAATACCTTTTGAAAGGCAAACCTAAACTGCCTTTTCCCGAGGCCAGCATTCCCTTTCCCTCCCCTCCCTGGGAGCCTGGGCGGTGTTGGCTGTGAAACAAAACCATTTTCGAGGTTATTAACCTGCACAGGGGAGCTGATGGGAGAACTCCGCACATCCTCTAAAATGGATTCCTCTGGATTGCACAGCAGCCCAAGGAGTTGCTCCCTGGCACAAATAATACGCCAAACACACCAGTGACTGTTTTCAGCCCACGTTTTAGGTTATGGAATTGCTTCTTGCTGAGGTTATTCTTGAAATTAAGAGAGTTTCAGACTGCCTGGGAATGCAAATTCTTAGGGCAGCTTAGCAACAACAGCTCAGGGGGTGACTTGTAACAATGACAGAAGGGAGAAAATAGGAAGGATTGGAGAAAACATCTCCTGCAAGACCTTTGTTAAAACTTGCCAACAACAGAACCCTGGCTGCTCTTCCCCTGCAAGAATTAGGTCTAGCTTTGGTAAACACCACAAAAAACCCTCATTCTGTCAGCTAAAATCATTTCATTTCTACACACACTACTTGGGTTATTGTGGGGGGAAAGTCCTTAACGAAGCAATATCCCTGATCACATCAAGAAATTTGAAATCAAGACAAACCACACAGGAAGGACTGGGTGGCAAACTGTGATCAGGAGGTCGTTCAGGAAGGCTGCAGGGGAAAAATACAGATCTCTCCAAAGACATGGAGAGGTCACTGAGCCAAAGAGCAGGAGTGCCCAGCGATGGTCGGGCTGGAGGTGCTTCTGCCCAGACTCGCTGCAGGACAGCAGCCTCGCTCATTTGGATTTTCAAATTCACTTAGCCTTGATCGTGGCTCCATCATCAACATTTTTAACTGGCAGATCCCTCCAGCTGAACTTCCCACAGCAAAGACAAGATGTAAGCTCTTCTTATGCTTCAAGAAGTGGCCCTTAGCTCTGGAAAGGACAAAGTTTTAATCCCAAGTCCTAAATCATGCACTGAAAGGTAAAAATTCTGCAACAAAAGAACACAGTGAACCATTTCTGTCCAAGAGTGTATGAGAAGCATGGTGTTTATACTTCCATTTTCCAGGAAGATCCCTTGTGTCCCAGTTGTTTCCTTTTGATTTGTTATTATGCCATTAGTCAGCCATGGGGGTGTGGGGCCCGAGGGGTGGAAATGTTCTCGATGCTCCATCAGCAGCTCTCCAGACTCCCTACGACTGGGACTTTCAGCCCTATCTAATATGAACTGGAGGAAAAATCACTCAGCTTCCCTGCTGAGTGACTTGAGGCTTTCCCAGCCAGATGTTCCACCTGAACCTCCCTTCCCAGCACAGAACAAGCATGGAAAAAGCTGAGGCACTTTGCTTTAATCACCTTCATTAACAAAGCAATCGTTAAAGCTTAATTTCTTCACCAGATGATAAATTCAGGAGTTCTTTTCTCCCAGCAAAGACCAGTTTTCAGGCTGCTTTTGTGATGGGAAGCCCTGAGGAGGAGCTGCATTGTCCATTCCTCTGGGCAGCACCAAGACAGGCTGGATGAGTGAGCATCCCAGCAAACCTCTGTGCCCCCTCACCATCGGGAACAGGGAAAGTGCAATTCCCTGTTAAAGCACTCAGGGAATTGGATTGAGTCACTGGAGCTGGGGCATGAGGGAACAACGCCTGATTTTGGAAAAACTCAGTCATTTAACAAACCCAGTCCTCTTTTCTCTGCCTGACTCCGATGTCCTGAAGAACTTGAACCCCACAAGGAGAAGCGGGGCGTTCTCCCAGCTCCCCATCCTGCCCGTGGGAAGGGATGATGTTAGAATTCCAAGCAGGCTGAAGACGGCGGCAGCAGCAATATTCCAGCACATTAGCAATCATCTGCCATGGGGAGAGCTAATTTTTGCCTCATTAGAGCCTGATAGGAATCTGTGATGTTGAACAGTTCCGTCTGCAGCTGCTCCCAACCTGTTCTGGCCAGGTTTTTGCAGTAATCATCAGGCTGGACCGGAGCAGGGATGTTGGTAAAGCATTTCTTTCCAAAGAAACGTGGTAGCTGGCAATGCGCTCCAAGATTCAGTGAACACTTCTGCTTGGTCAAAGGGTGCCTTTTCCATGCTTCAAATCTTTCCAGGGATCAGGAAGGACATTCAGGGATGAGCAAGCACAAGGTGCTTTCTCACAAGCCACCAGGGATATATTCCAAATATCCTGCACATAGCAAAGATGACAGAACAAATGCCATGGAAGGAAATTGCTGCATCAAATTAATAAAATTACACCTTCCCTTGAGAATGGAATCATACTCAAAATGTAGAAGTTTCTCCATTGCCCAAGGAATCGTTTATGTGGGATTTGTATCCTGTCTTTCACCACTGAAAAAAAAACAAAGTTTTTTTTTGCTCTTAGAGTTTGTTGCTTGTTTGGGTCTGCTGATGACTCCTAACTCCCAGATGGTGGAAACCCCCCTCACCCCTGGCGCGTTTCTGTTCCCTATTCCCCTTCTCCACAGTATAAAGCAGCCTGCTCTGGTGGAAGCTGTCCCTGCCCATGGCAGGAGGCAGAACTGGATGGGCTTTAAAGTCCTGTCCAGCCTGGCCTTGGACACCTCCAGGGACTGGGAATCCACAGCTTCTCCAGCAACCTGTGCCAGGGCCTCCCCATTCTGGGGAATGACATCCTGAACAAACACAGGACAGTCCAAATCAGCCTGACAGGGCTCTGAGCAACCCTTCCCACTGATGCTCATCACACCCACAGCACTGTCACTGCATTAACATCGTTGATGATGATGAGCTTTTAAAAACAATGATTCTTTCTACTCCTTAT
Organism: Aphelocoma coerulescens; assembly: GCF_041296385.1. Lineage (NCBI taxonomy): Eukaryota > Metazoa > Chordata > Aves > Passeriformes > Corvidae > Aphelocoma > Aphelocoma coerulescens. Next base: position 2,126,443 of record NC_091020.1, read on the forward strand.
GGAGCTCTTAAAATCACTAATTTGTAATATTGGAGTGAATACGCCCTGATTTCTATTCTGGGACCGGAGCGATTCCTGATGCAGATATCCCACAGTCTGACAGCCGATCTGCATAATGTTGTGAATGTTCTTATAACTCATCTCCAGACAGGGAAATAAATCTTCAGCTCCTCTTTTTGCTGTGCGCTGCAGCACAATGCACAGTTCTGGAAATGCCTCCAGATGCCAGTTCTGACTTGTGGGGTTCAGAAGATTAAAACTGTGTTATGAAACAGATCATTTTCATCCCTTACTCAGGGGGAACAAAAGCCCCCAGTGAGGGTTTTTAACCCTTTACCTGTTTAGACATTGGTGACCCTAAGGAATGGGATTTTTCCAGCCCTGGGGCCCAGCACAGGGAGGACCTGGAGCTGCTGGAGAGAGTCCAGAGGAGGCTCCAGGATGAGCAGAGGGATGGAGCAGCTCTGCTGGGAGAGCTGGGATTGTTCAGCCTGGAGAGGAGAAGCTCCCAGGTGACCTCATGAAGAAGCCAACGAGAAAGATGGAGAGAGACTCTTGGAGTAACAAGAGGGAATGGCTTCCCAGTGCCAGAGGGCAGGGATGGATAGGATATTGGGAAGGAATTGTTCCCTGGGAGGGTGGGCAGCCCCTGGCACAGGGTGCCCAGAGCAGCTGGGGCTGCCCCTGGATCCCTGGCAGTGTCCAAGGCCAGGCTGGACACTGGGGCTTGGAGCAGCCTGGGACAGTGGAAGGTGTCCCTTTAACAAACCCTTTGTGCTCTGTCCTGCCTCGGCCCAATCAGCACTGAACAATCCTCGCTGGAAGCCCCCACATCCACATCCCATCCCACACTCCATTGCCTCCCATCAGCTCTCATTTACTGTGAGATTTTATGTTGTGCTTTGGCCCCAGCTCTCACTCTCTCTTTCAGCTGCCTCGTTTGAGGCCAGAGCACGAAGGAGAGGTTTCACTCACTGCTCATTTTCCTCTGGTAAATAACAACATTAAACAGAGCATGGAGGCAGCAGCTCGGTGACAGACGGGGCTGTGCTGGTTTGTGTCACCCGAGGACCTGGCTCGGAATGCTACCACATGGAAATCGCCCGGCCGCAGAGCTGGGAAGCAAATCTGGGGACGAGGAAGAGTAAGAAGAAGCTCCAGCCCTGGCTTTTTTTGTCAGCTAAATCAGAGGCTTCCCTGGAAGTGTTCGAGGGCAGGTTGGAGCAGCCTGGGATAGTGGAAGATGTCCCTGCCCATGGCAGGGAATGAGATGAGTTTTAAGGCCCCTTCCAGCCCAAACCATTCTGGGATATGGAATTGATTTTGCCAAAGTAAGAGAGAAAACTGAAATTACTATTAAAATTTAAAAGGCAAAGCAGCACAAGAAGCTGTTGGGACTTCTCATCACTCCTCAGCCCCTTGATCTTCATAACCACCACCCAAAGCTCCTGAGGAAACCCAAATGCTTTTGTTCCAGTCAACAGAGCACAGGAGCAGGGAATAAATCCTCCTCCCAGCAGCAGTGATGAGCAAAGTAAGTTCTGCAGGGTTAAATATGTTCAGCCAAGTGGGGGCTGTGGAAAAGGTCTGGTTTTTCCAAGAAGGAAAACAATCCTGTTGTCCTGGAGAGAGCTGACAAATGATAATAAGCAGAGGCTGCTGGTGGAAAGCAGAAAATAAACTTCCTTTCTTTTCATTCATCATGCAGCAGGTCCGCTTGTTCCCTCCAGATGAACATTCCCAAGGACATCTCCTTCTCTCATCTTGTACCGACCAGGAACAAAAACATTCCTTGCTTAGCAAACATGATCTTCCATGGGTTTATTCTGTCCAGGTTTGAGCACAGGAGCCCAGGGTTGAACAGAGCTCTCTGGAGCTGGTTCTCATTCCAAGGCACGCTGACCACTCGGCTCTAATAAAACTCTCTTCTGGGACCTGACACGTGGGGCTTTTCCTCAGCCACTGTGGAGTTTTTACCCCATGGGTTACTACAGACCTCCAGGGATCACTGGAAACTTAAATTTCAGCAGTGATGCCCATTCTCCATCTTACTTCTGCTGAATAAATCCTAAAATCCAGGTTGGGAGGAACTTCAAAGCTCATCTTGTTCCACCCTTTGCCATAGGTTACAGGTTTAGGGGCACAAATGGCTCCATAATCCTTAGGAATAATTTTTGCAGGAACACCTGCAGTAAATTCCTAAATTATTCACCGCTTTCAATGGACACAATCGTGTGCCAGGTGCTCTGGGATGACCCTGCTGGAGCAGGGAGGTGGCACCAGATGTCCCTTCCACCCTGACTTGTTCCATGACCCTGAAGGCAGCGGGGCTTTGCCATGGCCAGTTCCTCACTCCCCACTGCCCATCTTTAATCCATGCTGTAACGGGACTTCCCTTTTCCAAGGGGAACAACAGTCACGAGAGAACTGGGCAAAAGAACACAATGGTTTGGGCTGAAAACTCTGGGGGGAAAAAAACCTCATTTAAGTCAGATTTCACATAGTTATGAACAAAGACCTTTTAAAAGCTCCTGGACCTCTTCATCCCCCAAAAAAGTAATGAGGGGAAAGAGCTGGGAGCAGAAGAACAACAAGCACCACAAAGTACAATGAATACAATTAAGGAGCCTGTGAAGTTACTCATCTCTACCAGAGAAATAAAAAAAAGCCCCACAGTCCAGGCAGAAAATGACTTCAAGTTGCCTCCTGCTCCAAGATAAGAGGTTGCAGCAGTGATAAAGAGGCCCTTGTGGAGCTCCTCTGGGAGGATGGGGCTGCAGAACTTCCCCGGGATTATTGCTTTTCCAGATCTGCAGCAGCTCCAGCTTCACTGCTGCTGGTACTTGGAATATGAGAAAGCTCAGCCGGTGTTATTTCATGTCCTGGTAGCTCCACAAAATAGCTGTTTGCAGTCAGAACCGAGAGGTTATGAAAATATTTAGCACAAGGATGGCAAACATCTTATTTTTATTAGTTTTTCCATCTTAAATCCAACGTGTTCTGATTACGTTTAATTATCATCTGTGCCTGGATGTGCGAGGAGCAGCAGCTGCTGGGATACACTGTAATTTCCATTATTTTAGATAAATACAGTGCAAACACTGATCTGACATTTTGATTTGTTTCCTAAGAGCAGGATTCTCATTTTTCCCCCAAACCCATCTGCCGGGGCTGCAGAGAAGTTGCGGATCAGGACCCTGCACATCAAAGCCCAGGAAAAATCAGAAAACTTTGCCAAATAATGCAATGCAAACATCTGCCCCCCATCCTGGTTTCATCCTTTTGTTTGGATTTATTCTCCAACCTGTCCCTGTCCAGCCTCTGGGCTGCACAGAGCCTTGGCCACACAAATCCATGGGGGTTTTTCCCACCAACACAAGGAGAAGAAACCTCAGTGGAGAAGAAAATGCAGAAAGTGTTCATGTGAGTTTCCCCTGGGGCGAAGAGATGTCCACCCAAGGGGAAGTGTTTAGGGAACAGGGAAAAATTCCCTGGGACCAAGGGGAATGGCTTCCCCATTTCACCCATTCCTGCCTGGAATGGCAATGATGACGTCACTGCTCAGCAGCTCTTTGGGATGAGCTCCTACAGGAAATTCTGCAGGACTCCGAAAGAAACAGGAGCCGATCCTGATGAGATCCCTTCCAGCTCGGGCTGTCCTGTGATTGTACAATTCTGACCCAGCCTCTCTCGCCTTCCCCTTCCCAAAACCGGTGATTCTGAGCTCTCTCCCCACAGCCAGGAGCAGGAATAAAGGGCATGGAGCTCCCATGGTGGGATTATTTTTGTAGATGAGTTTTCCAAGCAAACAAGGAACCCAAAGCCGGTGGAGGCCATCCAAAGGGAACACTTCCCCTTTACTGGTCCTTTGATCCAGTTCAGATTCCAACAGTGGAATTTTTCTATCTGCACACCCAGCCTGAGTGACAGGGCCCTGGAGCTGAAGGGGCACAGCCAAAGGGCAGAGTCCAGGCTCCTTCACGTTCGCTGAAAAGTCCTTTTATTTCCCATTTCGCTTGTGGGAGTCACAACAAAAGGGAGTCATGGAACAGTGGGGGGGGGGGTGGTACAAGAAAGACACTTTGGGCCTCCCTTTCCAGCTGCTATTATTAATAAACTGAATGAAGCTTTATCTCCCCCATTTCTCTGGTAAATAAAAGCCCCTTCACCACAAAGCAGTCTTTGCATAACTGCTGAGCGCCACAGAAATTAACAGCACGTCAGCTGGGATCTTGTGCGGGGGAAAAACCCACTATGATTCCGTTTGTCATCCAGCAGGAATTGTTCTGGGAGAGGTTACACCTATCCTGTTTTCCCTGGAGAGGGGAAGATGGATATGTGGCTGCCTGGGGACAGACCAGGTTGTAGGAAAGCATTTACAGAATAATTTATCTGTTTGATTAACTCCGAGTGCTCCTCCCCAGCAATGAATTCTTTCAGTTTCTGCCAAGACTGCCCCAGTTTTGTGTCAGTACCACACTGCAGAGAGAGACTCAGAGAGGCTCAGGTAGTGATGAAAGGAACAGCAAGAGGAGTAAATCACCAGGAACACGAGCCAGATCCCAAAGAAAGCTGGGCATTCACTGGGAAAATGAAAGGAATTCTCAGGTCAGCTCGACACTCAAACTTTTACAGCCCTGCAGAAGAACCAGCAGGCCCCTCTCACCCAATTCCAGTGGGAATCTGTGCTGGCAACAGGGCTTGGCTGAGGACAGAGACACGAGACTCAGCTCTTTGGGGGATTTATGTCTTGAGTAAATCATCAAACACCCTCCAGTCCCTCCTCTCCTCTGCCAGTCCGGAAACACCTTCACAAACTTGGGAAGGCTGAAGTCACCAGGTCCCAGCTTTGATTCCATTTTCTTCTCCTCTCTACCACATATTGGCTTAGATTAGCTTGAGGTTAGGCTTTTCTTGCTGCAAAGGAATGATTTCACCACTGTTTCTTACTGCATGTGAAGTGCTAAGGTTCAGTCCTGCAGCTTTAAAACTAACTGCTGTATACAGAATATCAAACCACATCTGCCACCAGCCCAGTCACCCTTTCATGTCCCATTTCATCTCATGCAATAAGTGCAAGAAATGTTTAATTCCCCTTCGCTAATATGGGCAAATAATATTCTTGGAAGAGTTAATTATTAAGACACTGTAAAATTAAAATAATGAGCTGATACCAGTAGAAGATTGGCATTGCATTGCCCTGGGTGTGGCAGGACAACCCCATTTCTCCAAGAGGCAGGAAGCCCAGAAAGCCTGCAGGATTCCAGAGGGGAGCAGAGGGAAAAACCCTGCTCTGACTCCTGCCCAAGCCTGCAACACCAGGATGAAGGAAACAAAACTGAATAGCACAAAAACAGGCAACAGCATGAAACAGGAGAGCAGAGAAGAAACTGCTGTCACAGGACATTGTCCCAAACCCCATGGAAAGCCCTGGGAAAGGCAGGCTCCTCGGAGGGCAGCACTCTGTTGGCAAGCTGGGCAGGAATTCCCACTTTGCGGTAATTTCTAATGGATTCCTTGCCCCACTGTGCTCCTCTGGACACTGAGTGAACACTCCCCAGTCTCCAGAGCCACCCAACACCTATGCCATGAGATCCTACTGGGAACCTGTGCTTGGGAAAGCAGATGCAGACCCCTCCAGAGGAGGTTTGGAGGCTCAGGTGGGGCCCAAAACACCTGTTCTGAGAGGCAGGGTAAGTCCTGGCAGCAGAACGGCCTCGGTTGGGTTGGAAAAGCCCTGACTGCAATGGATGCTGCTGTTCCCACCTTCCTCAGTGCCCAGGGAGATGCAGAGAGGTGGGAATTAGCCACAGTATCAGGAATGTGCTTGGAAAAAGCGCTCAGAACTGCCTGCTCCTGCAGCAAAAAGGAGGGAATTTCCTGGAGGAAGCCTAGCAAGGACAGTATTTGGGCACGCAGGACAACCCACACTATGCAGCCGGGAAAATCCCACCTGAGGGCTCAGCTCCATCTCTGGGTGTGATCCCAGGGCATGAGAGTGGCCCAAACACCCCAGCACACACAGAGTTCAGCCAAGCCTGTGCCAGGGCCTCCCCCCTGCTGCCAGGGAACAATTCCTTCCCAATCTCCCATTCATCCCTGCCCTCAGGCAGCACTGGGAAGCCATTCCCTATGTCCTGTCCCTCCATCCCTTGTCCCCAGTCCCTCTCCAGCTCTCCTGGAGCCCCTTTAGGCCCTAGACAGAGCTCTGAGGTCTTCCTGGAGCCTTCCTTTCTCCAGGTGAACAATCCCAGCTCTCCCAGCCTTTCCTCCCAGCAGAGCTGCTCCATCCCTCAGATATTAATGCTCCTTAAAACCAAACAGGTCTCTGTTCTCGACAATTTTTTCATTTTGAAGTATTGTTCCCACCAAGCCCTTTCCCTGAGAGGAGGAGGTTCTCACTCACCAAACCCTCCAAGGGAATTAGCCCTGTTAAATCAGATCCATAAAAAGAGAGGAAAGAGGGCTCCGAGGGAGGTGACACAAAGGTGACGGAGCATCCAAGGGCCTGCAGTGATCCTGGGGGGAAAGCAGGGGACTGCCCAGGTGGGAAAAGCCAACAGGAGGGAATAGGGAGCTGTGGGAAGTGTCAGTGCCAACACACCGAGGATGAATCCTCAGGGCAGAGGCTGTGCAGGCAGGAGGAGCGAGGCGATGCCTGGGGAACACAACATCCATGAGCTTGCTTTGCTTTGGATTCAACAGGAAAAACCCCCCAGAGCCTCCCAGAGGAGCATTTCCCCCCTCTGAGACCCCATGGAAGGGCTGCCAGGGCCCCCCCCATTTGCCTCTGTAGTTCAAACAGCCACAGGGACTTTGTTTGTCTTCCCTTATCAACACCCAGCTGGATGTCCTGGCAGATCCTGCAGTTTCTAGGAGTGCACTGCTTCCCAGGACTCCCAGAAACCCACGTTCCCATGGGAAATCACAGTTAGATCCTTCCTTTGGAGAAGCTACCAAGGAGGAAGCAAGACACAAAGCCACCTTTAAAAATAAAAGGCAAATCACCACGACTGAAGGCAGAAATTAAAGGAAATTGAAGAGGAGAGGAAAAACTACTGAAACAGGGGCTGGGGTAAGCATGGGCTGGTTCACAACATGGTCCTTTAAAAGCTGCCTCCTCCCTTTCCATGCCTGGAAAAGCTGGAGCACACAGGGGACTTTTCTTCCCTCAGGTTCTCTGGGTGTGTGCAGAGGGGCAGCCTCAGAATTCATCCACAGCACCTGCTGCCAGTACAAAACCCCGAGCCACGACAGAGTGCATCCAAGGAATTCCCTCTTCCCCCTGTGTCACCGAGTGATTTCTTCCAGGCTTTATGGGAACGGCACTACCCCTAAAGGGAGGACTCTTCACACCTGTTAACAAAGTTTAAAAAACCTGAGAATATCTGTTTATTCACAGGGCAGCCTCAAACCTGGACCTTGTCACCGGATTTCTCCACAGGATTTTCCTGCCCTGACCCAGCCTGACACCCTGCAGCTGACAGGCTCAGCCAGAGGAGACATTTGAGGTCAGAGGTGGGGTGTCACATTTACCCTCCTTAGTACAACTCCAGCCTGTCAACACGGCCCAGATGCAAGGGGGATCCCTCTGAACACACCTCTCCAGGCTGCCACATTTTTAAGTGCTTTCAGAAGAATTGTAGGAATGTTGTGAGGTCAGCAAATGCAAAGCTGCAGAACTACTGTTTGGAAAATGTTTAGGGTTTTTCCCTTAAAGAAAGAAAAAAAAATGGAGGTGGCAGACTCATTTTAGAGGAAGAATACGATTGATTAACAAGAACTTTTTTGGCTCTAAAAACCCTCCAATCTGAAGACAAATAATCTGTTGAACCCCTCTCAGAGCAGCAAACTTCCTCCCAGGAAAGGGAATATATCCCATAAATAAGTTTCTTTTCCTCTCACGATTGTTTTCCCTGCAGAGCCAGTGTGGAGTAGTTGAGCTCTTTAAGCTCATCCCCCTTTTTTCACTCCCAGTCTCACGGCCTGCAGGAATATTCCTGCTGGAGGTGGGCACGGCAGGGATGTTCACTGCTGCTGGCAGTCTCAGCCCTTGATGGACACTTGAAACATTCACTGCCACCTTCAAAGCACAGCTGTAAGGGAAATTTGTTGGTGTTGCTCGAGGCTTAGGGCATCTCTTGAGCCATTTCAGTCAATAAGGAAAAGGTGAGAGGGTTTCTTGCTACTTTTTGAACACAGGGAATCAAGGGGTGTTCCCAGAGGGCTGAAGCACCAGCACAGGCAGGGTGAAGCCAGAGAAAGAAAGGGCTTTAAAGGCTGGGATGTGGTGGGGCCAGCACCTGAAAGCCTGGAGCAGGGGTCCTCATATCCCTAGAGGTGGGAATTCAGCCAGCAAGACACAGACTGTGGCTAAAATCACCCCAGAATACAGAAAAAAAAGCACTTATTAAACTTATTAAAAGCAAAGAAGCTCTAAATTCAGGATTCTGCTTGCTGAGAAATTCCAGCTTCAGCTCCTGACTCAGAGCTCTGGTTTTTCTCACTACCAGCTCAAAGACGAGCAAGAGCCCAAGGAAAAAGGAATTAATGGAAGGAGGATAGCATGTATTTGATTTTTGACAAAACACCTCTCAGTAATACCCAAAGATGGGCCCTTCCAGAAGAGTTTTGCAAAGAGCAGAGTTTTCATTTGAGTTTATTGTGTTAATAATCGAGAGGACACAGAATGATAAACCCAAATGAGCTCTCATAACCACAGCCCAACCCATCTGATAATGTCCTCTCCCAGTTCCATGACTTCATCCTCACTCATTGCATTATGGCTAAACATAGGCTGTAAACTCGCCATAATTGGGTTTGCACAGCATTATGCATATTTAGGGAGCTATCTAAATAATTTAGATTAAGTTACAAAGCCAAGGGAAGAGCCAAGCCGAGCCCTCACACACACAGGACTGCCAGGAGAACATGGAAAACCTCAAGTGCCCAAAACCCACAAAATTTGGTTTTTACACACATTTGTCGCACTCTCATCAGCACATTTATCTGATAAATAATAACCAGAAATACAATCAAATCTATCAGCAGTAAAGGGTTATCTGAGTACCAGGCCATGCTCAATACCCCCAAAACCATTCTGGAAACACTTCTGCCCCTAAACCCCGCCCAAATCCTCTCCAGGGAATGGGAAGAGGCTGAGCAGGAGGCAAATACACCCTGATTCCAACATGTCCTGTTCTTCTGAGGCTTTCTCAAGGGACAACACTGAACACAACATCCCAAAAGGCAGCAAAAACCCCATGAGCGAACCTGTGGTGTGGGGGGAATTCGGGAAGCAAGCACAGAACTGCACAGTGCAAATCCTCCACATTTCCACTCCGAGGAAAATACTCTTCAAGGATTCTTTTAAAGCAGTTGTTTTAGCATCAACAGAACAGGTTCTGCACCTCAGAGCAGGCTCTGTAAACCTCGAATCCTTCCATGCAGTGCTGGGGGTGGAAACACAGAATTCGCTCTGGCACCCAGCACTTCGCAGGAAAACCATTTCAACGTGCAAAATGTAAAACTCTGAAAAGCCAGAGGAATTAAACCTGGGCCTTGAGAAAGGACTTAACCTTAAAAGGCCAGAAGCTTCAAGTTGTTTTGGGAAAGCAGCGAGGAGCATTTGCAACTATACAGCATGAGGAATTTGGCAGGAAAGCTTGTTTAAAGGATGGCTTGCTGCCTTGGAAGGATTTTTCTTTAAAAGAACCATTTTGGATATTAAAATACAGATGGGCAAGTAAAAAACCTCCACTCCCCTTAGGTGTTATCTGGCCACAATGCTTTGAGTCCACCAGGCAGTTCTGGTGAGGAGCAAGGAGAATTTGATGAGCATTTGTCCATTGTGGTACCAAATGCCACTGGGAAGGAAAGCAGGGATACTTCCTGAAGTCAGGAGCAGCCACTCTGAGGAGAGGGGTGCTGGATGCACACAAGGTTTGGTCAGCAACTCCCACAGCTGACATGCACTTCCTTAGAAATAAACAGCACAAGTACACATGGAATGGGCTCAGTTTGACACATGGAGGGCGAGAGATCCTGGAAAGAAGACGACACCAGGCACAAGGAGCTGGGATTTTGGAGAGGCAGAGCCCTGGCAACACCCGTTAGAAGATTTTTACAAAGCTGAACACCCCCTGCTCTGGTGTTCCCTGAGAAAACCAAAACCAGATGTGCTCGAGCACAGCTGCTGCCCTCCCCTTGTGCCCAGGATGGACCAACACCATTTTCCACCCCAAGCACAGCCCCGCATGCTGGACCAACATTTACACCTGGCAGGAGGCTGTGACCATGCTCTCCCTGTCCCACAGCCACTTCCACACCACCACTCCTTCTGGGAAATCCCTCCTTTCTCCAGCAAACCATTCCCTCCAAGCCCAGGAACTCTGCTTAGGGGTGGTTTATTCCAGTGCAGGGTTCACAGCTTTCACCTCCTTTCTCTACCCAGGCAGGCATACAAATCCAGGCAGGATTTTCCAGGCAAAAGCAGTCCACACAATTTTCCAGCAACCATATTTAGACAACCTCTCTCTCCGAAACCATTTTCCCCACAAAAGTTTCTGTCTGTAAGTGTTGAAAAAAAAGGAATAAATAAGATCTTTCCCAACCCTACCTTCCATGACGTAGACCAGGGAACCCACATCTCCCTCCTTGATGATGCAGCTGTCCTTGCCATACTCCACGGGGTACATACAATCCACAATCTCCTGGATCTGGGACAATTCCAGATTCTTCATGAAGTCATTGTCAAGGATAGCTTCCTTTATTAGCTCCTTCGACCTGGGGGACAAATACATTTTTTTAAAAATCAGTCAATTTAATAAATAAATAACAATAAATTTTAAAAAATATATATTTTCCCTAAAAATGTGCCAAGAAGCCAAAGAAAAAAAAATCACAGAGATGTGAATTGCAATTATTTATTGTAAATAAGCTTTAGATACGCCCAGCACTGAAATAAAAATAGATTCCGCAGGGTTGCAGAATCCTCTTTTAGCTCCAAGTTTCACATCCACAGTAACACAGCTACTTGGAATATCTTCCACACACACAGCTGAAAGGAAGCACAAACAAGAAGGTAAAGGATTTATTACTCGGTTTATTGTGTTTTCTATTCCTCACACAAACTGAAGCACACCAAAGGGTGACACTGCACTGGTTCTCAGAGTGTTTATGTTATAATTGCTACCGGAGCCATTTGGAACAAAGTCCCTAAAGCAGGTGGACAACTGAGAATGTTCAGTCCTGATTTAGACCAAAACTAAAGGCCCTAAAACACCTCCAGGCTGGACAGCAGCTCCTCAGCCCTTCACCCCTCACCCTGCAGCTCTGCTTCTGGGGGCTGAACCGCTCACAGGCAGCAGCTTCCTGCAGAGCCTGAGCAGTCAGGGGGGCTGTAGCTATTGGAAAGATGAGTATGAAACAAAGTTTTCAAAGAAAAACACTTTAATGGGTCATGTCTTCTCGAAAAAGAACCAAAATGGGACTTGAGGAGACGCCAGCCCAGGGTTGGCGATCCCACGGTCCTTGCACATGGTTAGAACCAGCTCAGGGTTCCCCCCACCGCAGAGCCAGCTCAGGGATGTTTAAGATTCTTTTTGATAGTTTGGAGGTTACTTTGACAAAGCATTCAGCTGGACACCAGGAGCCACCAGAACTGTCCCTGCTGAAGGGCAGGAGGGGACGGGACCAGGCTGCCCAAGGCCTGGCTGCGGGACGAGGCGGGCTCGGAGTGCCACAAAGCCACTCCTGAGAGTCTGAGACTGCCTTTGATGCCTTGAGGTGACACCTAAAAACAGAGGCTAGACAAGAATAAGAGAATAAAAGCAGGTATTTCTTTGAAGGGCCTTCAAAGGCACACCCTGGGCAGTCCAGAGGCTCCACCCAAGACAGACCCGGGGTCAGGGGTTCTTCACCCTTTTATGAGTTTGGTCCATTTGCATATCAGGGTTAATTCTCCAATTATAACCTCAGTTCATGATGTAATTACCCCAAGTTTGCTCCCCCTTTAGAGGCTTTAATTTACACATTTTGGGGCCTGGGACAATCGAGGTGTCCTTGAAGAGCAAACCGGGAGAGGTTTGTTATGTCTGACCAGTGTGAGAGAACAGCAGCTGAGAGGGCACACGGAACCTCAGAGGGACACAGCAGGCAGTCCAGCATTTGAAAAATATAAAAGTTAAAACCTAAGGCATCACCTTCACACCAATTCCTGACTGCCACTCCCGCCCCTCCTGCGTGCAGATAACCCCCAGGAGAACCTGCCCCCGTGGGATGTCTTCCTTTCAGCCAGGCTGGTCATCTGGAAGGTGCTGGATGACCCCATTTCCTCAGCCCACCTCCTGTGCCAAGCCAGACTATGCTTTCCCTGCTGTGCCTTAACTCAGCACTGCTCTTCTGGGCTCAGCACCCCAAATCCTCATAATGAGGAGCTCGTTATTAGTGTTGCTCAACTGCCCACCAAAGAAAGCCTAATTAAAGCTTTTGTGTTCATCATATCAGCCTGCGTTCCAATTTCGGGCATTTGTTTCATCCCAAGGCTCAACATTTATTTCATTTCTCCTTGATAAAGTCAGGCTTTCAAGTAGAGTTGTTGCAAGAAATCCCACAAAGCCTGTGGGGAATTTCTGGCCCAAGTCAAACTTCCCTCTGGATGTAGAGATCCTCAGCACAAAACAGTGCTCTCCTTGCTGGAATTGAGCACGGGAAAGGATGCGAGGAGGAGTTGGGAGATTTGGTCCAAACAACAGCAAAGGGAACAGGAAAACTCGGTTGGACTCAATGAGCTTAAGGGTCTTTTTCAACCTTTACGATTCCAGTTGGGGGACGAGCAGCAAACCAGACCCAACATGAACAAATTTAGGGAATTCAAGAGCCTAATAGTATTATCAATATTATATTATTAATAACAATAATATCAGAAGTGTAAGAGCACATCTGAAGCACCTGATTCAGCTTCTGTCCTCAGCACTGGGATATCAGAGCAAGCTCAGGGACCCCAAGTCACCCAAACCCTTTTAGCCACCCCACAAAATGCAGCTGTTGTGAAGGGAAACACGTTGGCTGGGACATCAAGAGACACAGCTTCACCTCTGCCACATCTGAGCATCCTAAAATTAAATACCCACATGGAAAGGGCTGGATAATCACTCAGTCATGCTTGAATGTGAGCAAAATAGGTTTTGTTATTCAGGATAATTAGTTAAGATGAGGCTTTGACTACAAAGCCTGTGAGAAAAGCACCTCCAGCTGCCCTCAAACAAGGCTGGCTGGAGGAGCAAAACCACCTTGCAAGCCAGCTGCTTATTTATGAGAGTGTTTCACAGAACCCCAGACTGCTTTGGGTCAGAAAAAACCTTAGAAATCATCTCGTTCCACCCCTCCCATCACACACTAAAGCACCCTCCATAGCCTGGGAGCTCTGAACCCCTCCAGCAGGAAATCTTCCACCCATCTTTTAGAACCGAGTAAGAACAAAAGCTGAGTTTGACATCCTTGAAAACGAGTTGGGGCTAAAAATACAACGTCAGAGCCACAAGCAGAGCTCCTCTGTTGTTCCCTGCAAGAGAATATTCGTCACTCTTAAGAGTTCACAAAAATCAGTCACACACTGGGGCTTGCCAGTCCCACACACTCACACGTGCCAGGCCTCCAGCAACTTCCCCATTATTTTTTATTATTATTATTATTATTATTATTATTAGATGTGCTTTTCTTTCCCTGTAATTCACAGGTACCATTTCAGATAAATGGGTTTTTTTCTACTGTGTTTATTTTTATGTACAATCCCAGAATCTTTAGGGTTAGAAAGGATCTCCAAGGCCTTGGAGTCCAAGATGTGCCCGATGCCCACCTCGTCACCAGCCCCGAAACACATGAAACTCAGCCCATAAATTAACTCATAGTTCCCCATTGTTCCCTAACAAATGCTTCTCCAAGCCACACCATTCCTTAATCCCCAGGATGATTTCAAAACAGCACCTACCCCACACACGTGAACACAGCAATCTACCCAGGCATACAAAATAAGAAGTATTTAAAATGGTGAAAAATCCCACTCCTGCCATGGCGAGTAAGTGGTTTAAGCAGGATGCAGCTGTTCCATCACCTCTTATTTTCCAGCAGGATTTATTCTGCACTTTCTGATTCGGGTTTCTAATAGGAACAACGCACAAACAAAATAAACTGCACTACTTGTAAGGGAGCGGGAGCGTTTCCAAAGGAGCCTGTGTGCAGGAGGGAGATTTCCATGAATATTTACTCAGCACTGGAGTGAATGTCTCTGCCTTCAGAGGGTCACTCCAAGTGGAAAGCAGTTGTTAGCATCGTCCCTCTCCAGAGCAAGCAGCCTGGCACCAAGCCACCCCTACCTTCCTGAAAGATCAATGGTCAGATGTGACAGAGGCTTGATGAAGAGTTGCAGAAGAGGGCACAATCCTCTGCGATACATCCTGTCTCAAATCAGGTTAGGTCCATCACCATAATTAATAAGGCAACAGGAGGAAGAAGCTAATTGCATTCCAATTTGCGGAAGTCATGCAAAAAGAACCTTAACAAGTTGGCTGCAAGTACACTTAATGCATACAAACCTGCTGCTGCCTCTCAGCAGCAAAGCACACAGAGGGGTGTCCACCCACACAGCTCCCCGTGCTGCCCTGGGGGTGCTCTGCTCCCCCAGCCCGACCAGAGCCAGCCCCTGACCTCCCCAGCAAGCCACAAAAAAGTCAGTTTTTCATCCCAGCAAGCAGGGGCCCTGCACAGAAGCCCTGTGTTAAAGGCTTGCAGTGGCCATAAAATGCTGAATTCCAAAGCCTGCTGGGAACATCCACTGGCACAAAGCTGGGAGATAAATGACAATACTGGTTTGTAGCAGATGGGGAATAAAACTCCGGAGATGCATCCCCAGCAGCGTGGGGAGCTCCAGAGAGGGGATTCTGCCCCTGTGCTCAGGTGAGACCCCACCTGCAGAGCTGCCCCAGCCCTGGGGCCCAGCACAGGGAGGGCCTGGAGCTGCTGGAGAGAGGCCAGAGGAGGCTCCAGGATGAGCAGAGGGATGGCTGGGAGAGCTCAGCCTGGAGAGGGAAGGACTCCAGAGAAACCTCAGAGCCCCTTGCAGTGCCTAAAGGGCTCCAGGAGAGCTGGAGAAGGACTGGGGACAAGGGCTGGAAGGACAGGACACAAGGAATGGCTTCCAAGTGCCAGAGGGCAGGGATGGATGGGATATTGGGAAGGAATTGTTCCCTGGGAGGGTGGGCAGGCCCTGGCACAGGGTGCCCAGAGCAGCTGGGGCTGCCCCTGGATCCCTGGCAGTGTCCAAGGCCAGGCTGGACATTGGGGCTTGGAGCAGCCTGGGACAGTGGAAGGTGTCCCTGTCCGTGGCAGGGGTGGCACTGGATGGGCTTTGAAGTCTCTTTCATCCCAATCCACTCTGGGATGCTTTGCAGCCTAAATTAACCCGCAGTGCTTTGCACCCAACCCTGCAGCACAGCCTGTTGTTATCCCGACAGGAATTCCCATTTTCCAAGGAACACAATGAATGCTCAGCCCAGGCTCTTCCCTGGCAGTCACAAAAGCCACGTTCCCTCACTGGGTTTGCACCTTGTGGCACGTACAGTAAATACCGGAACACAGAGCTCATCCTCGTCCCAAAAGGGCTCATCCCAACATGGGAAAAGCCACTTGCTGGGTGTAAGGAAGGCAAGAATTCAAGAGCAGGTGGAAAAACTTCTGACAGACCCATCCAGGGACGCTTCCAGAAAGCCAAGCCCTCCCAGCACACCCCGCACTGGTGCAGCCCCAGTTTGCAGTGGGGCCTGCAGGAACCTGAGGGCAGAGAGGAGCTACACAGGAGTCACCCCCCAGGGCTCTGCTGCGGGCAAGAGCTGATTAAACAGAGGTGGATCAGGAAGAATAAAGGAAATTAAGAGTTCAGTGCAGGCATTAGTGACACAGTTGGGGGTTTTAGGGTGTTCACCACCTCGGCTTTGCAGCAGAACCGTTTCAAACTTCCAGTGAGGAAAATGAAAGGCAATGTACTGGCTGGACAGGAGGGAAGATGCCTGCAAAGAAGGGGAGCAAAAAGCACACTCTGGAAAAAGCAAGACCATTTCTTTAGCTGCTTCCCTCCCCAAACGTTGGGCAAAACTTTTCAACGTGCCCATACTAATGGGGGGAAGGAGTATTTTTTTTGGAGTTTCCCCCCTCAGGAATTAACAAATACCACCACTAACCTAAATCCCCATACTTAGGAGGGAAGCATCCACAGGAATTTGACGGAGCAGACAGACAGAGCTCAAGTTTACAGCAGTAAAAGTGCAGGGCCCTGGGAGATGAGAACTCCTGATTTACTCACACAATAAACCCTGCTCAAAGCTCCTACAGCCAGTGGCACCTTCTTGGGCTGCGTCATCGCTGCTGTAAAAATCCAAATTAATTGTAGAAACTCATGCCCAAAAGCACTGTTTTTTGGGATCTTCCATATCCCTGCCCAAGGAATTAAGCTGATTTCAGAGATAAGAAGCACGAGGAAAAAAAATATCTGCAGCCTCTGCCCCTGAATGTGACGAGTGATGCAAGAATCCAGCCAAGCCCTACAACAACCAGTCTGTTTAAAATCCACACCGTGAAATGTTTAAAAGTGTTTACTTCTACAAAATGTGGCCATGGAAAAAGAGAAAAACAAAACCCTTCCTTAAAAAGGGAAAACACAGAGCCAAGGATTCTGCCTGCTCCAGCTTTCCAGAGACTATCCAGCAGAACACCAGCACACAGCAACACGTGTTAGACAGATTTTTTTTTTTCCAGCTGTCCCCGGACATCCCTCCCTTTCCAAACGGGGTATCCACTCCAGGTGGCACAAAAAGCAAAGGCTGCAAGTTTCCAGCAGGGCTGGAGAAGCTTTGTGCTCAAAGCTCACCTCTGCAGAGCTTCTAACTCTGTTTTAAGCCCTTGTGTAGTTCAAAGAGAGGTAAGATTAAAACATACGCTCAGCTCTGCTCTGGAATGGAATCCCAGAGCAGTTTGGGTGGGAAGGGACCCTAAAATCACCTCTTTCCACCTCCTCTGGGCTGTCCCAAACACCTTCCACTGTCCCAGGCTGCTCCAAGCCCCAATGTCCAGCCTGGCCTTGGACACTGCCAGGGATCCAGGGGCAGCCCCAGCTGCTCTGGGCACCCTGTGCCAGGGCCTGCCCACCCTCCCAGGGCAGAGTTTATTCTGTATATAGAACCTAAATTTCCACTCTGTCAGTCTGAAGCCATTCCCTGTGTCCTGTCCCTCCAGTTCCTGCTGCAGGGTCCCTCTCCAGTTTCCCTGTATCCCTTCAGGCCCTGGAAGGAGCTGTGAGCTCTCCACACAACCTTCTCCTCTCCCGGCTGAGCAGCCCCAGCTCTCCCAGCCGGGCTCCAGAGGGGAGGTGCTCCAGTCCCCTCAGCAACTTCAGGAATTGCTCCAACAGTTCCGTGTCCTCCTTACATTGAAGTATCTGCATAACTCATCTCCCGTGGCCTGGCCACGCATCCAGAGGTTCCAGGCTGGCAGCTGAGAACCACAAAGCCTTCAGTGACACCACAATGAGCACCAGCAAGAGACAGCAGTCCAAACCATTCCTGGCACTCCCTTCCCAGCAGGCTGGGTCATGGATTGTTGGCAGCTCCCATGTTCCCATCTAAGAACCAGAGGTAGGAAGCAGAACTCCCAGGGAGGTTATTTAATCCCTCATCCACCAGCTTGAGGCCCACAGCCTTCAGCAAAGCTGCACTGGCAACCAAAGTGCCATTCTTGGTGCCAAGGCGAGGCACCTGAGCGCCTTTAGTGCCAAAGCTCCCGGAGCAGGGACAATCCCCCAGCACAGGGCACTTCCAAAGGGTGAAATGCTGGATAATGCCTCCAAATCCTAAAACCTGTGCGGGAACAAACGGATCTTTGCACAACTCCCTGTGAGGAGCAGAGCAGGAGAGGAAAGCTCAGACCTTTGGGTAAGATCTGGGGTTTGTTTGGACTCCAGTGCCATTAATAGCTGATAACTCTGCATTAGCTGTTTGTTTTGGCTCGGGATAAAGCCCACTTTGGATGTTCCTTCAAGGGAATTTTAAATATAGCTCTGGAGAGCTATTCCTGTCCCAGTAACTGGGAATGAGAGTAGGATTCAAGTCTGGGACCGAGTAACACGAAGGCCTTGAAATACACTTGTGGATATTCTTTACAGTGCTTCCCTTTCCCACAACACACAGCCCACAGCCCATCTTCAGGCTTTAGGAGGAAATTTCTGAGCAGGATCTCAAGCACCTTCAGCGAGGCTGCTCCTGCATAGCAGCAGGAGTTCTTCACAGGAGTCCGCTAAAATTTTTAACCAAAATGCCAATTTAAAAAGAGACAAACCACAGGTTAAGCAACTCTAAACCTGGAAACAGGGAAAATAACTTCCACATTTCCAGGTTTTCCTGTACTTAAGTACAACTTAGAGTTGCAGAATCGAGTTTCTCTGCAGAGAATGTTGCTCAGACAGCTCCACTTAGGATTTCTAAATATATCAGTACACTGCTGCTCATGATCTCACATTTTGGCATTCGACATTTAAAAAGAAAAATCATTTCAGCAAAAAAAAATATTCAAATCTCCTTTCACCTACGCTGAAAATTGTTGTTGGTATAAAAATACTGTAGGCAAGAGTTGGTTAACTTGCATTTTAATGTGTCTCACCCCAGAGATCTTAATTTACCACCCCTTTTTTAGGCTCCTCTTTTGCATCCTACAAAGCCCCAAGTTTAGATACCAGAAATGTTGGCAAGCTCAGGCAGGAGAAGAAGTTGGCTCTTGCCAACACCATTTGCCTCCTCCTGCAATCTCTGACAGCTCCAAGGAGCTCCCACATGAGCTGCATTTTGAGAAACCACTACCGAGCCCTCGGAGCACGATTAAGAAGCTCCTTGATTACCTGAAACAAACAGCAGAAGCTTTGGGCAGCTAATTAGAGGTGAAAACACAAAATCAGAGAAGCATTTGGGCTGGAAAAGATCTCTAAGGCCACGGAGTCCAAGCTGTGCCCGATGCCCACCTTGTCCCCAGCCCAGAGCACTGAGTGCCACCTCCAGCCCTTCCTTGGACACCTCCAGGCATGGGCACTCCAAAGCTCCCTGGGCAGCCCCTGCCAAGGCCTGAGCACCCTTTCCATGCAGAAATTCTTCCAGAACACGCAGCAAAGTGATGATGAAGGGGGATAGGTGTCTCTCAGGGATGCCAGGCCAAAACCAGGCAGACTTTGGAGGGGTGTTACCCCTGTGCATTTCACAGTTTCAGCACTCACACCCAGCACAGCTGTGCTGGAGCCTTTCTGCACCTACAGAAATAGCAGAGAAAATACACGTACCCATATGTCTCCACACCCAGGGACCCAGAAACAACCCAAACTCCTCCAGAAGGAGCTCAGCAAGCAAGACGGAGCCACAGAGACCCAGACAACAAATCCTGAAGGTCACCACAATCCATCTTGGAAAGAACCATGTAGTTGAAAGGCAGGAGTTTCTCCATCCATCAAACCATTACCCATGGAGGCTTCCAGTCCTGGCAGCTCCACGCAGTGACCCCTGACTGAAGGCAGGGATGAGGAGTGGAGATAAATGGTAACTCAATCAGTTCCCCCAGGTTTATTAGTGCCTTGGAGGGCTGTGTGGCTCCCTGGGATAAATGAAGGTGTGGACAGTGAGCTGCACCCAGATTCCCTGATGGCACCACGGAGATGGCTTCACCCTGGTGCAACAGGCAGGAAATCTGCCAAGGGGGGGATAACCTAATTTACATAGATGCAGAAATGCAATTAGAAATCCTCTGAGCAGAGACAGCTCACTCTGCTCTCCTGGATCGGAGGCTGGGAGCACATCAGGAGCTCCTCCAAATGCACTGTGGGCCAGCAGAGATGGATGGGCTCTGCAAAAGCACTTTGCTCCTCCCTGACATCAGCACATCCACAGGGAATGCTGTCACAGCCAGGGAAATACAGAGCTGCTCCAGGGAAAGGGGGGGGGATTCACGGGAATTGTGATGGATGGGGAGGGGAGAAAAGCAACAGAGATTTCACATCCCTCACCCTGACTCACCCAGCACTTGGGATGGATGGGACTGTCACCAGGGAAGCTCCATCAGCTCTCTCCAGCCTGAAGAAGTCCCTGGTTGAAATGCCAGAGGTGTGTGACAGTGGAATGCAGACAGCGCTTGGAGCCTCAGCCTTCCAATAAATATTCTCGGGGAGATTTTAGGGAGAACCATTTTCTCCTGGTTCCCGAGTCAGCGGGAGGCCTGATGTGTGCAGGCAGGCTTGCAGACATAAATATTTGCAAGATGTGTGGCATTATCCAAACATCCCCCCCCCACCAAGTGCCAAGGAGCAGCCGGTGGGGAGAGAAGGGCAGACGTGCCTCCTCCCAGAAGGGTCACTCCGGGATACAGCCGAGGCAGCACATCCTGCAGGCTCTGTCTAGTCTGCCAATAAACCAGATTAGAGCTGGACAAGCACCTTGTGGCAGGCAGGATGAACTCTGAGCAGCCACACAACTTGATAACGTTCTGCTGGAGAAAGAGCAGCAGCAGGAAGCTCAGGAGGTGTCTGTGCAAGAGCAGGAGGATGGGGCTGGGGGCAGGGCAGTGCTGCTGCTGCTTTCCTTTCCCTCAAAGGCAGGTGGGGGAGAGGTTGGCACATTCCAAATGTTATTTTCTCATTCCTGTTCCTGCTGCAGGAGCACTGACCGTGACAATCACGCTGAGCTTCGAGGAGTACCCCAACACCAACTGCTCTGCACAAGTCCCTGACAGGAGGGGGCAGCCGAGGGGGTCGGGCTCTGCTCCCAGGGAACGGGGACAGGACAAGGGGAAACGGCCTCAGGCTGGGCCAGGGGAGGCTCAGCTTGGACAGCAGCAGGAATTTCTGCATGGAAAGGGTGCTGAGGCCTTGGCAGGGGCTGCCCAGGGAGCTTTGGAGTGCCCATGCCTGGAGGTGTCCAAGGAAGGGCTGGAGGTGGCACTCAGTGCTCTGGGCTGGGGACAAGGTGGGCATCGGGCACAGCTTGGACTCCGTGGCCTTAGAGATCTTTTCCAACCTCAGTGACTCTGGGATACTAAAATAAAATGGGGCTTTTGCTCAGAAATGCTCTTGGCTCATCTTGTTTTAGGAATTCCACTAAGAACCCCGTGTCTTGTGTTTGTGAGATATCCCCACCCTCTGTCTCATGGCTGAGATGTTGCCTTTGGCTGTAACTAAAGGAGGAACCAACACTCTGAAGCAGGAGGACACAGCCCTCAGCATTGTCCCCACAGATGGGAGAGCCCACAGCCACAGCAGGGATGAGAGCAGCACAAGGCAAAAACCTCCAGAGAAACCCTCTCACCAAAAACAAACCCCAACACAAAACCCACAACACAACCCCAGGCAGGGAAAGCTCCAGTCTCAGGGCAAAGTGTCCTTAATAAAATCTCAGATTGTAAAGAACAATCTGCAGGGGGCAATTGGAGGTGGGCTGGGGATCCACAGAAACTCCTATAAACTATTCCTAATTCCCATACAGCATGTGAGAAATTCCAGGGATAGCTGCAATCTATCCCCCACATCCAGCCACATAAAAACACCAGACAGAGAGAACGTCAAGGAATTGTTTTGAAGAGTAATAGCGACAAATGTGCTTGGAGAAAGTGAGCTCCAAATTCTGATGGAAGGCAAGGAAAAGATGAAGAGCTTTGAATTTGAAGGGCTTTAGGAAACAGCCCTTTTCTTTGATTAAAAACAACTCTCCTCCAGAGGCACAGGATGCTTCCAGGAATTTCAGCCTGGAAGGATACTGAAGGGAAAACATCCTATTTCTAGCAAACGGGAGGATATTTTCGAACAAGTAGTAACCTCACATTCCATGGCATCCCTTGTCCTCAGGGAATCCTAACGGGAATGGACAGATCGAGGTAAAAGAAGGATGCAGTAAGACAAAAGCTGCTGCCCAGGGAAAGCTAAGGAGTGGCATGGAGACTGGGGAAATTACAGAACCAGTGAGGCCGGAAAAGCCCTTCAGGATCATCCAGCCCACCCTGTGCCCGATGCCCACCTTGTCCCCAGCCCAGAGCACTGAGTGCCACCTCCAGCCCTTCCTTGGACACCTCCAGGCATGGGCACTCCAAAGCTCCCTGGGCAGCCCCTGCCAAGGCCTCAGCACCCTTTCCATGCAGAAATTCCTGCTGCTGTCCAAGCTGAGCCTCCCCTGGCCCAGCCTGAGGCCGTTTCCCCTTGTCCTGTCCCCGTTCCCTGGGAGCAGAGCCCGACCCCCCCGGCTGCCCCCTCCTGTCAGGGACTTGTGCAGAGCCACAAGGTCCCCCCTGAGCCTCCTTTGCTCCAGGCTCAGCCCCTTTCCCAGCTCCCTCAGCCGCTCCTCACAGGATTCACGTTCCAGACCCTGAGCAAGTTTTGGAGACCACTCCATGGTCTTTAGGAGCAACTGTGACCTCCTGGTGTTCCAGCCTGGCAAGCCATAATCCCAGCGTGGGAGCCACTGAGGTGTTCCCAAGGGAAAGCTCCCCTTTCCCAGCAGGGCCCTTTCACAGGGAAGCAAGAGCAGCACTTGTTGCTGGAGGACAGGCAGCACCAGGCATTAAGGCACGTGGCTCTTCTGCCTCCCTCAGCGAGGCAGGACAGCCCCAAAATTTACAGCTCAAATGTGCTGCCACTCTGCTGCCCAGGTCCTCAGCAGAAAACCTTTGGCTCAGAGGAAAGCTCCAAACAGGGCACTGGAGAGAAGAACCAGGTCTCGAGGCTGAGAACTGTTACAGGAAAAAATGAGCCAGAGGAGGGCAGAGAATTAAGTTCCCTTTATCTGCACCATGCGAGCAGAAAAGGAGGTTTGCTCCCACAATGTACTTGTGGGATTGCTTGCTTTCCCTTGCACTACTACCCTGCACTTAACTCTCCCCTTTTCCACCACCCTCGTGTCTCATCACCTTCCCACACCATCTCCCAGCTCCAAAACGCTGGCTCCCATTGCTGCAGCTCTGGATCGTGTTCCTTTTTCATCCGAGTGCCTCATTTGCCATTCCTGGTACAGAGAGCACCGTGGATTTCTCTTTCCTTTCCTTCCACTGTCCTCCCAAACAGTTTCTCCCCTCCTGCTCCCCCCTGCAAGTCCCAGCCCCTGGCTATTCCACTGCTTCCACGGGCCAGCGGAACAAACATCAGCCAGAACAAAGCAGAAAGCTGAGCCCCAGGCCAGGAGAAATGCTCAGGCTGGGAATGGGGCTGCAAGGAGCCAGAAGGACCCCAAGGGTTTAATGTGGCAGAAGAGAAAAAGAAGAAGGAAATAGCAGAGGGACCTTGCATCAGATTTGGTGGGATATTGGGAAGGAATTGTTCCCTGGGAGGGTGGGCAGGCCCTGGCACAGGGTGCCCAGAGCAGCTGGGGCTGCCCCTGGATCCCTGGCAGTGCCCAAGGCCAGGCTGGACACTGGGGCTTGGAGCAGCCTGGGACTGTGGGAGGTGTCCCTGCCCATGGCAGGGGTGGCACTGGATGGGCTTTGAGGCCCTCTCCAACCCAAACCCTTCTGGGATTCCATGAAAATGATGCAAAACAAAACCACAACAAACAGCAGAACGGGACATCAGGGCATCACAAGGAGACAGAAACGGTGTTTCTTCCAATACAGCACACGTGGGTTTCCAGGGAAACAGCTCCTTTCCTCTGTCCCAAATATTTCACAGGACTAGGAAAGAAACCTTGCTCACTTTCTGCAAAGCCCTGCTGCAGCTCTCCCATGCTCTGAGTCCGTTCCACGCTCCGCAGGCTGCGCTGGGGAAATATTTACATGAAGGAATACACAGAAAGAGCTAAAAAGGGACAGAGAAAACGTGCCTGCCAAGGAGCAGAGTTATTTCCGTGGAGGAAACAGGAACTGCTGCAGGGAACTGAAACAATTCAGATCCAGTTTCATCCCAACAGGCCCAAAAAGTGTCATTTGAAATTTAAGTGTGTTTTAAAGATAACAATTCTTTTTTAAAGTCAAAAGCAGACACGAGCTCTTGGCAAAAACACTGATATCCCATATAAATCCCATATATTGAGGAGTGCAGGTGACTGGAAAGATCAGCCAAATCTTGTGTTAAACAGTGAACAGTGGAATTAACTGGCACTGGAATTCTTGGAAAACACACCTCCCTTTAGTGAGTTTAAGGAAAAAAACATTCCAGCCTGTCAAGTCAGTGAGAAAACAGCACACTTTGAGCATTTTTTAAAAAAATCTAAATTCAGCCTGTTCTCCCAAACAGCAACAGCAGCCAGAACTCAACAGAAAACTCAAACCCAAGCAAAAGCAGCCAAACCCTGTGTGGGTCGTTGTTCATCCTGGGGGCTGCACTTCCACATCTCCTTTTGCAGCAGGTTTGAAAAATCCTTTATTCCCAGTGGAATTCAGTTTATCTACCCCTGTTTCACTCACTAAGATCCACCTTAGCTGAAATGAAACACCTCTGCTCACCTCACAAAGCATTTCAGGCAGCTGTGATGCACAGGCAGATTTTGGAAAAGCACTTTCACTGTGTCCCTGCGAGACAGTTTCCCTCCGGGAATGAGAACTCCTGGGGTTCTCCATTATGGAACACTAAGAAGAGGAATCCACCTCCTCCAGCTAAGGGAACGGTGACATTCTGCTTGCTTGGACCCACTTTGTAGTGCCAGGACACAGGGAATGGCTTCCCAGTGCCAGAGGGCAGGGATAGATGGGATATTGGGAAGGAATTGTTCCCTGGGAGGGTGGGGCAGGCCCTGGCACAGGGTGCCCAGAGCAGCTGGGCTGCCCCTGGATCCCTGGCAGTGCCCAAGGCCAGGCTGGACATTGGGGCTTGGAGCAGCCTGGGACAGTGGGAGGTGTCCCTGCCATGGCAGGGGTGGCACTGGATGGGCTTTAAGGTCCCTTCCCACCCATAATTCCATGATTTTCCCCATCTATTCCAAGAATAAAAGTACCAGGTCTTTAACCATCTGTAGCCCCCATGTCCTTTAGGTGCAATGGCTCTAAATGGGTGCTGAAGGCAACACAGCTTTCAATTCCCATGGTTTTTCCCTCTCCAGCATGTGGTTCCAGCAGCTGGCAGCACTCACTTCCCATCACAGAACCACTGAGGTTGGAAAAGCCCTCTAAGATCGAGTCCAACCATCAGCCCAGCACCGCCACATTCACCACATGGTCCCAGGTGCCACATCCAGGCCTTCCTTGGGCACCCCCAGGGATATGGGGACTCCACCACCTCCCTGAGCAGCCCCTTCCAATGCCTGACCACCCTTTCCATGGAGAAGTTTTTCCTATATCCAATCCAAACCTCCCCTGGCACGGTTTGAGGCCAACTTCACAAGGTGCTCACCCATCCCAGCATTTCCTTCCTCCCAAACTGCAGCTCTTACACGAGACCTCAGGAATGCAACACTTTCCACCTGCCACTTTCATGGATCTGCTTTTTTTGGGGGGAGGGCAGCCATCCCAAAAGGCTGCTGTATGTGGTGCTATTCTCTCCAAACCCTCCTTGGACAATCTGCCTTCCTGCTCACAGAATAAAATCTAACAGTTCCTCTCTGTGCTGGTTAATAAATCTGCATGCTGCTTTCAGGGGTTATTTTTGTTTTCCAATAGAGAGACAAGGCTGTTCTATTTATAAAGGTCAAGTAAATCGTGTGCAGTCTGTGGAGCCTTAGCATCTCGGTGTTATTAAAACAGAGTATTTCATTTCAACAGCCCCTTTCAGAGAGAAAACAGAAATTTCTCCCAATAATGTCTTTTCTCCCCCCCCATTCTGAGTTAAGGTCTGTGCACACGGAGGAGAATGCAAGTGTTTGTTTGCTCTTTGCTTGAATTATAACAACGATTAGTTTTTAAACACTCTATAACACTTTTACAGGTTGTTTGGATAAGCCACAGCCATAAATCCTGCTCGGCTGTCACACCAGGAAAAAGCCTGGCATTATCTTGTGGGCAGGGAGAAAAGCTGCCAGGAACAGAGGGTTGGGGCTGAGGAGGGGGTTAAACAAGGTTTAGAAGGCTTAACCTGGACAAAAACGTTGCCTTCAGACATATCTCTGCCATCTTCCTGTACTGGAATGATGTCCTGAGGGACCCATACTTCCACATGAATTTCACATGAGGTCAGACAAGGATTCAAGAGCTGCCAGCGCTCAAACCTTCCTCAGTTCTGTGAGAAGCAGCAGACTGGTTTAATCTTTATCCACTGAACAGCAATCACAAATAAACAGGTTTTGTGGTCAGAGTGGTGATTACGGCACGGCAGTGGGGCAGAGACAGCCCAAATCCGAGGTACAGCACCTGAGCAGCAGCTGGCACTGCACAAAACCCATCCAGGGCCCCCAGGAACACAGCAAACCAAGGAGCAAACACAGAAATGCCATCTAAGCCCACCCCAGTCACACCATTCCCTGCTGAACGCTGTGCCTTGCCCTGCACCCACAGCACAGGAGCCATTCCTCAGCTGGACCTGCACAGGAGCCTGAATTCTGGTGGCATTTTGTGTTTGATGATCTCCACCGTGGGCTGGTGGGTGTCTGGGAGCTGAGGGCTGTCCTGTGCCACCGAGCCAGCATCAGAGAACACAGGTCCAACCAAAAACAGCTGAGCGAGGGAGCTCCTGAGTTTGGTTATCATATTCTCCCCCCGAGCAGCTCAGAGAAGTCTGCACAGGCAGAATTACTCCCCGCAGGTGTTCTAATTCCATTTTTCTGGACAGATATGCCCAGCACTCCCAGCTGGAAGCTCAGCAGAAACACCAAGTGAGCAGCTCTCCAACAATCAAGCTGGGCTCCACAAAGCCTTTAGATTAACAAAAGAAAAAAACAAAACAAAACACCCACATGAAGTTTCTAACCTGAATTTTAACTATTCAAAACTCTTCACATCATTAGCACACCTCCAACAGACATAAACCCAATTTTGAAGATTGCTGTGTGATTTCCTCTCAGGTTAATAGGAAAAGAAAGCCTTAAATCAACCTGTCATTAACCTGCATCTGCATTAACGTTTGTTCTTTAGGTGCAAATTCGGGGAAAGCTTTTCTGCCTGTGAAAATCAATGTCCCTTCAATGCGAACACCGGAATTTTAAGTGTCCTGTTTTTGTTAAAGACTGTGCCTTGCTATTTAATCAGGAATGAAAAGTAATTTCTAATCACCAAGTGCCCGTGCTTATGAAGCAATTACAGTCCAGGCTTTCTCTGGGATAGAAAAATTCATCAGCACTGAAACAGCCAGATCAGAGCCTGCAGTGATGGGCAGAGCAAACCTTGTGCTGACCACAATTCTCTCCTCCTCAGCTGCAACACTGGGTGCCCCGAACTCCCCAGCTTGCTGTGAATTAGGAGGCAAAAATACATGAACAGCGTAAAGTATGTCTGAAGAGGAAAAAATAAAGGAATAAATGAACTTCCTGCTGCTCTCTGGCCACCCCTGAGGCTGCAAGCAGCACTTCAAGCAGGCTGATGAAATCCTCGCCGTCAAAGGCAGCAGAGGAGTGTTGTGATCTGCACACTCCCTCTCCTAATCTGTTCTGGCAAGGCGATTACAGGAGCTGCTTCCTTTAAAAGAAGTCAAATTTATGCACACACGAATAAAGGGCTAACTGTACAATCAGTCCCAACAGCAGTGCCAGGAAAAGAGCCTGCTGCAGGGGAAAATGGGATGCAAAATGCAGCAGGGAAGGGAAGATGCTGATTTTTCAGCTCCTGGTTTTTATATGGATCAGTAAGGCTACAGTGGACAAAGAATTCCAGAATGGTTTGGGCTGGAAAGAACCTCAAAGCCCATCCAGTGCCACCCCTGACATGGGCAGAGGCACCTTCCACTGTGCCAGGCTGCTCCAAGCCCCAATGTCCAGCCTGGCCTTGGACACTGCCAGGGATCCAGGGGCAGCCCCAGCTGCTCTGGGCACCCTGTGCCAGGGCCTGCCCACCCTCCCAGGGAACAATTCCTTCCCAATATCCCATCCATCCCTGCCCTCTGGCACTGGGAAGCCATTCCCTGTGTCCTGGCCCTCCAGCCCTTGTAAAGAGTCTCTCTCCATCTTTCCTGTAGCTCCTTCAGGCCCTGGAAGGCCACAATGAGGTCACCCCAGAACTTCTCCTCTCCAGGCTGAACAATCCCAGCTCTCCCAGCCTTTCCTCCCAGCAGAGCTGCTCCATCCCTCTGCTCATCCTGGAGCCTCCTCTGGCCTCTCTCCAGCAGCTCCAGGTCCCTCCTGTGCTGGGCCCCAGGGCTGGGGCAGCTCTGCAGGTGGGGTCTCACCTGAGCACAGGGGCACAGGGGCAGAATCCCCCCCTCCCCTGCTGCCCACGCTGGGGGCTCAGCCCAGGGCATGAGGGGTTCTGGGTTCGAGCTCTCACCCCACAGCACCCCCAGATCCTTCTCCAGGGCTGCTCCCGCTGCTCATCCCCTGGATTGATCCCAGGAGTTGCCCTGATCCGGGCGCAGCAGCAGCACCCGGCCTGGTTAAACCCCACGAGATTCCCGAGGGCCCACACGGGGAAGGGTGTGGGGGTTTAGGGCTCTGTACCTCAGCCAGCCTGTGCACACAGAGCTAAGGAAGGGCTGAGGAGGGGACAAGGCTGGACACGGGGACTGTGTGCCCAGCACTCGCCTTTCCCCGTTCAGCTGGGCCAGAGGTCCCTCCCCTGCCGCTCCCAATCACTCCTCTTGCAAGGAACAGAAGCCACCAACAACCAAGACATTTGCAGACAGCCCAAAAAGCAGCTTTGAGGGTGTGAGGGGGAGGGTCAAAAGCAGAAATGTGTTTATTTGGCACCTAAATATAGCCCAGTTAACTCAGCAAACATTTTCTCCGTACTACATTGCTATTTTGTCTGCGTGCAGAGGCTGCGAGGAACCAGCTGCAGCATCACCATTTGATTACATTCTCTGATGAGGAATTTGCTTTTGTTCCCCAGCAGAAATTTCTGCCACTGCATGCCCATGACCACTCTCCTGAGTCTCGGGTATAAAAATTCAGTTTCCTGCTGAAGCCCCAGCAGAAAGAAGGAGCTTTTCACCTCAGCCTTACACAAAGGAGCTGAGCTCAGCCGTACCTGGCCAGGAACCAAGCCCCTGATAACCAAACAGGACACATCAGGTGGCTGCTCTGTCAGGCTGGCCACAGGCTGATTAATTACTTCATTCCACACCAGGTTTATTAAGTTCTCTCATTCCACACCAGGTTAATTAATTCTTCCATTCCACACCACCCAGCTGCTGCTAAAAGGGAGGTCGCTCAACCAGCTGCACTCAGAGCAGAGGCTGCTGCTCAGAAAAGCCTTCACAGACAGGAACCAGAAATAAGATTGGGCATTTTGAGATTCTTGTTTAAAAAGCATTATAACTCTTCAGAGTATTTTCAGAGGGGTTTTACTTCTTTGTTCTTTTTTTGTAATAGGATTGCACACCTGGACACCTGTAGCATGTAGAGGAAAACTTTTCTCATGAAAATTAGAATAGAATCACAGAATCCCAGGATGGTTTGAGTTAAAGGGACCCCAAAGCCCAGCCAGTGCCACCCCTGCCATGGGCAGGGACATCTTCCCACTGTCCCAGGCTGCTCCAAGCCCCAGTGTCCAACCTGGCCTTGGGCACTGCCAGGGATCCAGGGGCAGCCCCAGCTGCTCTGGGCACCCTGTGCCAGGGCCTGCCCACTCTTAAAGAATTTATTCATAATTTCTAATCCAAACCCACCCCCATCAGCTCAAGGCCATTCCCTGTGTCCTGTCCCTCCATCCCTTGTCCCAAGTCCCTCTCCAGCTCTCTTGGATCATTTAGGCACTGGAAGGGGGCTCTAAGGTCTACCCAGAGCCTTCTTTTCCAGGCTGAACCCCCAGCTCTCCCAGCCTTTCCCCCCAAGAGAGGTTTTAAATTATCCATGACTGATTTTTTTTTTTCCAGAATCACTTAAATCCAACCTTGCCTGAAGTTTTACCACGCAGGCAGATCCCTGTCAATGCAGCATCTGATTTCAGCATCTGATTTACCCTTCAGATGAGTCCACAAAGAGACAATTGATTTAACTTTTCAAAAGCCCTCCCGGCACAACAAATACTCTTTTAAAAGCACAGGCCACAGGCAGAAGGAGAGATTTTGACTCTTAAGAAGACCAAAGCACCCAAATACACATCTACAGTTCTTCAGCAGTGCTTTCTCACTAATTTGCTGAGGTGGCTGCCTTTTATCCTTGATGTTTGCATTGCAGCAAAGTGCACTTGAGTCGACAAAGCAATCCCAGAGCAAATGGTGTCAGGGCACCAAGTGGCTGTGGCTGAGTAAGCTCAGGATCTGCAGCCCAAACAGATTAAAAAAAACAGCTTTTAGGTCTTCTGAAAACACCGAGCACAAGAAAGGTTTAAAATGAGCAGATGCTGGTGGAAGGAAAAAGAAAACAACTGTTGAGCAGTGAGAGATGTGCCAGCAATGGGTCTGAAGCATCAGCAAAGGGTGCTCAGGGTCTGCACCCTGCAGGCCTGCCCTGCCTGTCCCTTGGTGTCCAAGGGATTTGATGTCACCTGGTGGCTGCAGACACTTGGAATTTAGGGTGGGATGGTCCCTCTCATCATTTTACTGGGAAGTCACATGGAGAGAGCCAAGGCAGCTCTAAAAGAGAAGCAAACAGCCTGACAGCTGGGCAGCTTTTTTGTGCATCCTGTTCTTCAGAGGAACTGATAAAAATTCCATTAAGAACCTTGGAATAAGCATGAAATATTATCTCCCCATGATATATAATTTCTTCAGGATGAGCAAAGACACAAAATATTTCAGCTGCTGACCAAGGAAATCAGAATAGGTAATGGAGCTGAACGCTTCCCAGGAAGCACCTCAGCCCCAGAAGGCTCCTCCAGCATACATTAAAACTCCAAATCCCGTTCTGGGTACATTACACAAGCATCCATATTTTCCAGACTTAACCTGAGCCTCTGCTTTGCTCCAGTGCCCAAGGCAGCTGTCCCAAGTCCCCCTTCCTGATCCTGCACCCTGCCAGCACAGCTTCACTAAGCTTTACCTTTTGTTCACTACATATTCACGTATTTTCCAGCAACTCAACAACTCTGCCACAATGCTCTGAATATGGCTCAGCTGTATTTATTAAACAGGAGCCCTCTTCAAAGCCCTGCAGCCAAAATTTTTGCGCCCAGCGAGCCTAAACAAATAATCTGACTCAATTTTATAACACTTGCCCATCACAGACCACAGCAAGAACCTTTTGTGGTGGAAAACGTTGAAAAAACAAGTGGATATAGAGCAAACCTGCCATTGAAAAAGTCCTTTATAGCTCACAGATGGGATTTCCAGTCAGAACAAGGAGAGCATGAGGAGCCACTGTGCTCCAGAGGTGACATGTGAGTGACATTTGTCCCTGGCTCTGCCCTGTTTCCAGCTGCTCTCCCATGTGTTTGTCCTCACCATGCTGACAGGGCAGCCTCAATCCCTGTGGAAGCTTCTCTGGTTGTACCTGCAAACACTGGGATAATGCTTCACCCGGATTTGTACATCCCAAGTGATGCTCTTAGCACCACTCTGGTGGTTTCCTATCAGTTATTTTTGGTTTTCAAATTATAAAACCATTTAAAAAACCTCCTAACACCCATTTTGTCTGTGCAGGAGTAACAGCACAAACCCAAAGAGCCAAGATTTGATCGATGATCTCCCTTTTGGAGTCGTTTTGTCCACCTAGATCACATTAACACTCATCCTTGCACAAAGCCCAAAGGGGAAAAACTTGGGGATTCATGAAGGAGGGGATAATTTGTTCCTAGTCATGGACAAGACACGAAGCACCTGCCAGGGTGGTTGATGAGGAAATAACAGCACTTGCAAAACAGAAGGTGAAGTGGGCAGAGGTCAGGTCTGTCACCTCACAGAGCCCAAAGTCACTCTCCCAGTGCTGAATCCCAACAAACAGCGGTGGCACACGAGTCACTGTGCTCAAGGATCCCAGCTTGCCTGCCTGCTGAAAACCCTCCTGCAGGCACAGTGACAAACCCAGCACACGAGTGGAAGGAGGTTAGATGCACAGTTAGCATTCCCTTGGGAATCCAGACTGCACTACAGCATCCACCCAGGACTGATCCAGGAAAAGGCCACAGGAGCCTTCGTGCCAAGGCAGGCTGTGACTCTGAGATACCTGTCAGTCACTTAGAAAGCAGCAGAATGTCACCAGAATGTGTGAAAGCACAGCTGTCCCAGCTGTGTCCCTCCTCGAGCAGGAGCGGGGACATTTCAGTCACAGCCCATTTTCAAGCAGCTCTGGCTTCCTCCCAGCCGTGCCCTCGGACAAGGGAAGGTCAGGGAAAACCGGAGGATCTGCCTGCCTTGGGCTCTCCCAACGTGCTCCTTATCCCGGTATCCCCGTCCGAGTGCTTGGGCACAGCGCTAATGGAGAGAAGCCTCCTCCTCTGCACGCTTCGCTTCCCTCCCGTGCCTCGCAGAGCCGGGCTTCCACCGGGAGCACAGAAAGCAACCACGGACCTGACGAGCAGGAGATGCTCTCCCCTTTGTGCAGTTGCTGTCTGAACAGGATGTAAATGTGCAAGGAAGCATGAGGAGAAGCAATAGGTATGGCACACACCCCCCGGTTAGCGTTTAAGTATCTGCCAAGTTTGGATGCACAGCCTTGTTCCAGGACCCCGACACGAGCTGCATGTGAAGGCACACCCACACTCCCCTATTTCTAACTGATTTATCCCACTCTTTGTCTGGATCCTCCCCACCACTGAGACCTGGCTGTTGTTTGATCCACAGGCAGGCTGTCACAAGGACAAGTAATGCTGAACACTAACACGGAGCCTCTGGAGCTGGGGCAGGGCACGGAGGTGCCCAGATGTCACCGAGCCAGCACAGGGCATGCACAGGGACCTTGTGACAATACAGCTCCAAGTCACTGCCACTGAAGGGGCACTGATGCTGCAGGGAAGCCTTCCCCTGCTCCCAGCAAGGGAATCCCACTACGGTAATTCCCTCAAGGTGTAACTTCAATCCCGGATACAGCAACTTCAAGGTGTATCCATTCCTGTCTCCACCCCGGTCCCTTTGGACCAGAGTGTGAAGTTTAACATTGCAGTGAACTCCTCCCCTTGCCCCTGCTGGGGCCTATCCAGCAACCCCAGTCCCTTAGGGACGTACGTGCTCCAGCCGGAGCCTCATCCACCAGCCACTCTCTCCAGGTGTTTACCTGCTGCGGTGCGTTTTCCACAGCCACACTCACTCTGAGGTGCTCCTGCTCCAGCACAGCCTTCTCCAGGAGCCCCAGTCCCTGCAGGAATGAACCTGCTCCAGGAGTGAACCCGCTCCAGGAGTGAACCTGCTCCAGGAGCCACAGTCCCTGCAGGAATGAACCTGCTCCAGGAATGAACCTGGTATGGGAGCCCCAGTCCCTGCAGGAATGAACCTGCTCCAGGAGTGAACCTGCTCTGGGAGCCCCAGTCCCTGCAGGAATGAACCTGCTCCAGGAGCCACAATCCCTGCAGGAATGAACCTGCTCTGGGAGCCCCAGTCCCTGCAGGAATGAACCTGCTCCAGGAGTGAACCAGCTCCAGGATGGCCTTACCCCCAGCCCCAGTTCCTGCAGGAATGAACCTGCTGTGCCATGAGCTTATCCATGGCCTCATGCACAGCCACTGATGCCTCAAGGTATTCCTACTCCAGCACGGACCTATCCCTGGGCCACAGTCCCTTTGGAGTACAGACACTTGGAGATGTTCCTGCTGGAGGTGTAACCCCAGCACCTCCACTCACTCACAGCCCTCGGCCCAGCTGGGATGGGGCAGACAAACAGAAGGGTGAAAGGCAAAAACGCGTGGGTTGATACAAAGGCAGGTCAACAGGTAAAGCAACAGCCATGAGGAATTCATTCTGTGTTTTCCATGGGCAGGTGGGTGTTCAGCCATTCTCAGGAACACAGGGCTTCATCCTGTGCAACCGTGACTTGGGAAGACAAATGCCGTTACTCTGAACATTCCCTGCTCCATCCATCCTCCTTCCCCAGCTTTACATGCTGAGCATGACTCCACATGGTTTGGGACACTCCTTAGGCACTTGGGATCAGCTGTCCCCTCCCAATTTCTTGTGCACCCCTGCCTGCTCGCTGGTGGGGCAGGTGAGGAGCAGAAAAGGTCCTGGCACACCAGAAAAGCTGGAGTGGCAGGAAAATCCAGCCTCCTGCAGTATCTTGTGCTCCAGTCACTGGAGGTTCTCTGCCTCTGGCTGTACACAGGAAACCAGGCAGTTTTTTAGGGAGATGTAAAGTCTGGACCCCGCTGGATGGGACAGCTGTGTAGGAGGAAGAACTTTGTGAGGGTTGTGAGGGAAGAGAATAAGCAGTACCCATGGGAAGAGAGAAAAATCTTGGGCAGGAGCAGCAGGAACAAGACACCCAGGGAAGTAACCAAGGGCTCAGAAGCAAAGGGAGACAAGGATGGTGCTCCACACCACAAAACACAGGAGCTGCTAAAGGATGTTCATCTCCTCCAGCTGACCGTGTCCACCCTTAAGCTTCACACAACCCCCTGACTTTACTAACTTAGGCAATCCTGCAATTTCAAGGCAGAGAGCTGGAGGCTAACGCTGCATTTCCAAGGTGCCTGACCTTCCACTTCACCTAAAGGAATTTCTCAGGAGTTTAAGAGCCTGATTTTGAAAGCATCTCTACAGCTGAAGCCAGGTATCGTTTCCAACAAGCCTTGAGGTGTAGCTGAGTGGCACTGTTTGCACCGCATTTGCTTTATCTACGCCTTCCTGAAGCGCTTGGCCACTGCCCTGATGTGCTGCTGGCAGTCCCAGGGCCATTGATTTCCTCTATTCACCAGAAATATCACCCACCAAGAAGGTTATTCTCCTCATTTAGCCTGTGGGCTCCAAGAGCAGTAATGAATTCCCCTCACAAATGACATCAAGTAGGCAGTTCAAATCCTAACGAGCACTGACACATCCCAGGGACCCCTTCACACTGGGGGCAGGAACAGTGCCTCTCCGTTTCCATCACCCCCGTGTTATTTACTCCTTTGCTCCTGAATCGCAGTGATACTCTGTGCTCACAGTAACCAACAGCATTTCCGCATCTGGATTTGAAGGGACCTTAAAAATCCCCTCGCTCACGGGCAGTGACACCTTCCACTAGACCAGCAAGGGCTCCCAGAGTCCTGCTGGTTCTGTAAAAAATTCCCTCTGTTCCACTGATATTAAAGCCTGACTGTTTTCCCTCCTAATCAAGGTGTACCTGCATGAATGCAATACTCCCCTACGTGTGCTAAGTACATAAGTGCACATACATGTCATTATATATATGTATCTCTCTTCACATTCACGGTGCACAAAGTATGTGTGCATTTACAAGGCTCCAATTTAATGTTCCATCAACACAGACAGCTCCATTATGATTTCTCCTCTTTGTTCACATCACCCACAGCCACCACCTCACAGAACATTAAATAAGTGGACGAAACAAGCTGGCCAGGGCTGGGCAGTTTCCAAATCCACGTCAAGCCCGAGTCACAGAGCTGCTGCACGGCTTTCCTGACGCAGCTGGGGTGTTTGACAGGAAACGCCTCCAATAAACCTGCTCACAAACCGAAGCAAAGAAGGGAATTTGGGGAGAAGCAGCTCC
Organism: Aphelocoma coerulescens; assembly: GCF_041296385.1. Lineage (NCBI taxonomy): Eukaryota > Metazoa > Chordata > Aves > Passeriformes > Corvidae > Aphelocoma > Aphelocoma coerulescens. Next base: position 2,162,097 of record NC_091020.1, read on the forward strand.
AGGCAGGAAGTGTTGCAGCCTGACAAGGAGCCTTTTTTCCACTGATACCCTCCTTCAAGTTTGCTCCTAATGAACAAGCCCTGAACACAGCCCAAAGACCCCAGACTTCTGAAAGTCTGACAGCCCATTTTCGACTTGGAAAGCAGGCACGGGTGTTGAAGTTTGGCTCTCCCTGCTCAGGCTCTGGTTTCCAAGGAAACCAGTGGCTGCAAGAGCCTTGCAAAACGCCAGTCCTGTGCTCCTGCTCAGAGCACGCTGTGCTGGAGCTTCCCCCGACACAAACCCTTCCAGGCAGGGGCTTTAGCACCGTTTCCAAACCACCTGGATGCAATTCCAGGTGTTCAGGATACACAGAACACACCCGACTGGTTGCACACTTACACCAAAGCACTTTCTGTAGATGCTGAGAGGAGAAAGGAATTATTTTCATGGTTTAGGCTCCAGTGTAGCAACAAATACTTTTGTTTTCTCCTGTTCTCTCTGCCCTTCAAAACAAAAAGACGGGCTACACAGAACATGAATGTCAGGGACTTCCCTGCTGCACATACCCTCTAGAAATGGCACAGTAGCAGATGAAAAACATTTCCAGAAATATTTATACTTCATCCTGATGCATATGCAAGAATTTGGGCCCCATGAAAAGCCAAAAGCAAAGCCCAGCAGCACAGGCAGCAGGACTATCACTGATGGCAGCAAATGACTGGCACTTAATCCACCCCCACCTCCAGCTTAGCTCTCCTGGACCCCTTCCCTTAGGAAGATGTTTGTGTTCAGTAACTCTTATCATCCTAGAGCATGTATCTCAAGCAGGCTAACCACAGAAACTGATATGCAACAACTCACTGTCTGCTTTTTAACTCTCTAAAGAAACAAATTTTCTTCTTGACTCCTGTTTTCCATCTGGTGCTCAGCAAGTCCAGGATTCACGGAGTCCCGTCTCCTTCCAGAGGCAGCTGGCCAGGCTAAACTCTGTGCTGCTACGTCCATTTCTGCTCAGTTTCAGAATTCTGATCTGGATTTTTTTATTATTATTATTCATTTCAGACACATAAGACACATCCTGTGTTTAGGAACACGGGATGCTGAAGCTCAGGAATGCTTTCACAGCGTCTGGAGAGAAGGAATTCGTGTCCGTGGCCTAGGGACCTCGTTTTGTGTTGAAGCACTTTAAAACTCTCCACCTACAGCATTCATACAGCTAAGGATGAATGTAATACAGCTCAGAGGAGTACAGGTAATTATTCCAGTAGTACAGATAAAAGGAAAAAAGTTAATTCTGCAGAAAATGAAATTACGGAGCTGTGCTACGATTTAAAAAAGAGTCTCTACGTTAATTACCAGCTGTTAGTGTGCTCAGAGCTACTGTACTTGCTGAATAGTGTTGTTTTGCATATAACCACCACAAAAATGCCACTGTAGTTTCTGAACAGAACTACGTTGCTTTAAAACACAGTTTACCGACACCACACTGCTAAAATTAACATCCAAAAGCAGCAGAAAAACCCAGGGAAGTCCGTGTCGCTGGCGGAACAGAACCGAGGATAACTGACATTGCGGCAGCGTTTTATCTTGCAATTAAACTCGTCTCAGCAAGAGCCAGACTGAAAATGACAAAACAACTACGTGGCTTTAACAGCTTTGTTGGGAGATTTGTTTTTCACCTTCCTTTGAGTCAAACCCCGCTGGAGTTTACGCTCAGTATAAACGTCACCTGCCTGAACAAGCGCGTTGAGAGATGACCCAAAACACTGCTTCGGTAGAGAAAAATGGTACTTCTCTGCTTAACAACCTAACACCACACAGCCATCCCTTACTACTGCGAGTAACCCAAACCTCAGAGGGCTGCTACGTATTACACAAGGAGCTGAGCTGTCACAGTGTCCCCTTGTCACTTCCCGAGGCATTAAAGCCGCTCGGAGTGTGAGTCACACGAGTGCACAGAGGGGAGCCCCATCACTGCCACCACGGCCGAGCCAGACCTGTCAAAACACGGGAAAATCACGCTCGGCTGCCTTGCTCCAGCACTACCCTTCCTGTGTTCACAGTTCTGTCAGGGAGAGCAGCATCCCTCACAGCACATCCCTCATCCCTGCGGAGCTCCAGGGATCCCCCCCCCACCACTGGGGCCACGCTGCTCCAGCACCGCTCAACACGTTGCAATAAATCCTGACCCTAAATCCTGACCCCTTAAAATGCACTGAAAAACCCCATTGACATTAATGGATCTTTTTCCATCGAGCATCAGCTTAAACTACGTTCAGATGGATTCGGCATTAGAGCACAGAGAAGCAACCAGAGCATTTAACAGCTCTCAAAACACACGATAAATGCATTTCAATTAATTGCTCACGGGACACGTCAGAGTGGACTGACACCTAAAACAGTGAAGGTTGCACCACTACATCCATCTCTGCTGACTGCTCGGGGCAAGATGCTTCGCCAGAAAGCAACGGGACTCAAGAGGCCGCCACCATCCCAGCTCCTGCCCCACATTCCAGGAAACCATCCCCGCAGGAGCGTGCCTCAGATCCTCCCCCCTCAACCAGTTCCAACCACCAGTTCCCAATGGTTTCATCATGTACCAACCATCCCCCAAATTGTTGTAGGAAGAGGAGAGCGTGGGGACTGAGGGAGGAGGGGTTTGGGCTGTCTGGGGGGCGTTTTTAGATGAGTGGCTCCTGGGTACCGCAGCATACATAACATTGATAAACACCAGAAGAGCATTTCATGCCAACACCCTAAATACAAAGTGCTTTTCAAGGATTTCTGGGGTTTTTTATGACTATTATGATCACTTAATATACGCCTCTAGCCCCCAGAGGATGTGCACATTCGCCTTCAAAGAACCAATCTGGCCGTTGCAGGGATTCTGTTAAATCTCTTGTACGGATGTTGTACTTTCCCTAAGGCTATGCAACCAAGTATTTTATATTTCTTAAACCAGACCTCTTAAATACAACTCGCAGGCTGCTCCTCCCCTCACAAACGAATCTCTGGGATTTTGGCAGATTCCCCAAAAGTCTGCTAACTCCCAAAACCAAGTTATTTTTCGTTTTACTCAACATTTCTCACAAATGACACAGCACTTTGCTGTTGCCTCTGTTAAGAGCAGAGCTTGTACCACACCTCAGCCGAGAGATCAGGCCCTTCACACTCACGAGCCCTGTGCTTTGTTCTACCTTCTACTTCCACGTTTCTTTTTTTCTCCCTTCTGGAGAAGAAAACACGCTGATTTACACAGCCTTCCGAGAAGGCAAACAGCTGTTGCAGATCCCTGAACAAAGCAGCCTGTTAAAATTAAAGCCCTGGGTATTTTCCCATGGCAAGTAGGAGGCAGGGAAAGGGAAGAGTTGCTGGTTAAAAAGGCTCCTCTTTGCTTGGCTGCTCTGGGCAGTTTTAACTCAGCCTCCCCATACCCCCCTCCATGCTGACAGGCTGTTAGCAGCCAGAATATGTCCTGTGAGAGGTCAGAGGGGTGGAAAAAATCAAACACGAGCAGCAATTTGGGAAGATGAATAGGGGACAAAGATTTGTCACGGCATTTTTTCTGCCACAGAAAACCGGGCAGCTTTTTCCCCAGTCTGTGCCCTCTAACTCAGTCACTTTTTGGAAGTTTCCTATAGGAAGGAGAAGAAAAAAGCCACTTATTTTAAATAACTTGAACAGGGAGACTGATAAAGGTGCTAATGCCCAATTCCTCTCACCCACCTCGTAACTCAGAAGAAAATGACTGGACGTGTCCCTCCACAGACTTCAGCTTCTCACGTGAGCCCACAAAGTCCTGCTTCACTTTTAAAGACATTTTAGAGGCAAAACAAGCCCAACCCTGCAACAGCAACTGAAACTCCTACAACAGCTCTGAAAAAGTGATTTTATTTAACCACATGCATCTTAAATGGGGGTGTTGTGTGTAAGGGAAGATCCTGCAGATTTAATGGTATTTTTCCACACGAGGCAATTAGATTTACTTTCACACTTTGAAAGCCATTCATAGAATCACAGAATGGTTTGGGTTGGAAGGGACCTCAAAGCCCATCCAGTGCCACCCCTGCCATGGGCAGGGACACCTCCCACTGTCCCAGGCTGCTCCAAGCCCCAGTGTCCAGCCTGGCCTTGGACACTGCCAGGGATCCAGGGGCAGCCCCAGCTGCTCTGGGCACCCTGTGCCAGGGCCTGCCCACCCTCCCAGGGAACAATTCCTTCCCAATATCCCATCTATCCCTGCCCTCTGGCACTGGGAAGCCATTCCCCTTGTCCTGCCACTCCAGACCCTTGTCCAAAGTCCCTCTCCAGCTCTCTTGCAACTCCTTCAGAGTTCCACCGCTCTATAACCCAGAAATCTTCTATGTGGCATCACAGCAGCTTCCACCACCACAGACCCTCAAGTATCTACCATGACGCTCATGATAATTCACTTCCAACACATTTGCTGCTACTACTGATCCTACCAATTTGCAGCCACCTCTGCCAGATCAGGAGGGCAGATCCAGCACAAAAAAAAAACAACAACAACAACAACAACAACAAAACACCCGCAGGCTAACTTTAGAATAATTTTTGTTGGAAAACCCCTCTAAGATCAAGTCCAAGCATTCCCCCAGCGCTGCCAAGGCCACCACTAACCAATGTCCCCAAGTGCCACATCCACCTGCCTTTTGAACACTTCCTGGTGGCTTGACAAAACCAAAGGTTGGGTGCCATTATCTAAAGAGTCACTGATTTGGTGTAAAGAGGGGGGAAAAGCCAAGCCTTCTTTGTATATTTTATTATTTCCACATCCTCTCCACCTTAACCCTCAGCACCACCAGGAATTATCTTCATCACCAAACTCTTAGGGCTGACACAGAGCACTCAGCACTTCCCAGAGCCACCTACATTCCTGAAACCATTAACAAGGCTCTCTTCCTGTCATCACAGACTGGCTTGGGTTGGAAGGGACTTCAAAACTTTCCTCATTCCAACCTCCTGCAGTGGGCAGGGACACCGTCCACTATCCCAGGCTGCTCCAAATCCCTGGAATGCCCCACCTGAGCAATTACAACCTTCGGCCACAAGTCAACTTCAACATGGTCAACAATATTTGTAGTATTGGCCATGGATGATCAATATGAAACACTCCCTCAGAGCAGAGGCACGCGTCACACCCCACACCAGACTGCAGGGCAGCGTTTACACAAGGAGCAATTAAAATTCCGGCTGGAGAACGCTAATCCAAGGCTTTGCCAGGCTTCCTGTGTATTGCTCTGGACACGGCAGAGGCTCCAGGATCGCTCTGCTGAAACCTGTGGCGCTTCCCGGAGCTCTGGGAGCTCCGTTCGCACTTCAAGGGCGCCGAGGGGCAACGACACTGATAAGAAAACCAACACGTTCGGGTGTTTTGCTTTCCCAGAGGACGTGAACACCGTGGGATGCCTCATCCCACCTTGGATGTCTACCACACACCCCAGGGATTTCACAGCCCGCCCGCCCGCCTGGCCTCAGCCACCCCTGTTCCCCCTGTCCTGACAGAGCCCGGCGCGCACTTTTTGGGCTGTTTCGTTCGTTCTGGGGGCCGTGCGGAGGCACTCCCCGCGCCACCGCCGTCCCTCCCCGACATCCTTTACACCGCGCGGCCAGACGCCTTAAAAGGACAAAATATCTGTGGCGGTGGGAATGGGGGGCGGGAAGGCGAACGGGGAAGTGGAAGCGGCGGGAGAGAGCGGGAATGGGAAACGGCGGGCGGCCTGAGGGGCACAGCGGCCCGGCCCGGCCCGGCCCAGCGCGGGGTCCCGCCATGGCGGCCGCCCTGAGGGCGGGCAGTTGCCTGGAGACGGCGGGGCGCCGCCATGGCGGCAGGAAGGGCTGAGGCTGCGCGGGGAGCGCGGCCAGCCCCGGCAGGCTCCCTCCGGGGACACGCCGGCACGGTCCCGCCGCCCCGGCAGGCTCCCTCCGGGGACACGCCGGCACGGTCCCGCCGCCCCGGCAGGCTCCCCGAGCCCAGCACCGTCCCCGTGCCGCACGCCCCGTCCCCCGCCTCCCCCGCCCGGGCACCGTCCCCGTGCCGCCCGCCCCGTGCCCCGCGGGGCTCCGCAGGGTGCCCGCATCCCGGAGCCCGCCCAGCACACACGCACCCCGCTACCGGATGGCTCCGGGGATCCTCCAGCGCTGCCGGTTATAATTCCACGAGGAAGATGCCGGCCGCGGAGGGGGAGGCGGGTTTGCCCATCGACGGGGAGGTCGCGCCCCGTACCCGCACATGCTGCCCGGCGCGGCGAGCATCCGCTCATCACCTCTTCCCTCCTCCTTTTTTATCCCGTGAGGAGCGCTGAACCAAAGGCACGGCGATTTATTGGCCAGCAAAAGGCACTGAGCGAGGGAAAGCGATCTCGCTCCCGCGAGGGCTCCGTTTCCCCATTAAGGCGCTCTAATTTCCCTAATCTGCGGCAGGTGTGAAACCGGGGCAGCGCATCCCCCAGCGCGCCGGCACCTGCGGATCCCCGCAACTTTCCCTGCCCCCCGCACACCCTCCAGCACACCGGGACACTGCAATGAGCTCCTGCTACTGCCAAACCGCCCTCCCCAAAACACCAGCTCCCGCCCGGAGAGCCGGGCACCCCATCCCGCCGGGCTCCAAGCTTCCCAGCTGGGAATGTCTCCCTGCGGGGTCCCAGAGCGACCGGGTTTCTCCTGCAGCGATAAAGCCCCCATGCCCACGACACGATCTGGTTCAACCCGCCGGCAGCAGCCTCCCCCCCGCGCCCGCCGCTGTCCCCGTCCCCCGGCGGGATGGGGCGGCCGGGTGTCCCCGGAGCCGGGACGGGGGACGCCCGGGTCCCCCTCTGCTGGCACCTCAGCGCTCGCTCCTGCCGCTCTTCCGCCCCGCAAGCCCGGCGCTCGCAACTTTCCCACCCCGCGGGGCCGCCCGGAGAGGATGCGGGGTGCGGGAATGCCGCGCTCCGGGCTCCGCTCCGGTCCCTGCCCGGCGGGCAGCGGCGACGCCGGGATGGAGCGGGATGAGGGAGAGAGGAGAGGCTGAGCGGTGACCCCCTGCTTACTGCGGGCTCTTGGGGTAGAAGGGGAGGGTGACGTGGCTGAGATCCTGGATGTCGAAGGCGGTGGGCTCGGCCGAGATCGCCTGGCGCTTGGTCCGCTGCTCGCCCTGCAAGGTGCCAGCGCTCTGCTGCTGCGCCTGCTGCGTGGCGGGCCGGATCACCGAGCGGTACTTGTCCAGCTCGTTCTGCAGCTTCTGGATCAGTTCGTCCTTCTGGTCCAACTCCAGCTCCAGCTCGTCGATGAGCGCATCCCGCTGCCGCAGCTCCTCGATCTTCTCCTGCAGCGCGTACTGTAAATCCCGTAAAGTGCCCATGGTCCTGCTGCCGCGCTCGCCCCTCGCCGCTCCCGGCAACTTTCCCCCCCCCAGGCCGCCTCCCCGCGCTCGGGACACCCCGGCCCCCGCCGCCCCTCTGGGCTCGGCCCGGCCCCGCGGGGCCGCCGCCGCAGCCGGACCCCCGGCACGGCGCTCCGGAGCCGGGGTGTTGTCAGGGGCGATGTAGAGCCGCCTGCGTCAGGCCGGGCTGGCGAGGGAGCCGAGACACACACACACACACCCGCGGCGGCGAGCGGGAGGGAGAGGAGGCGGGCGGGCGGCGGGAGGGAGGCAGGGGCGGCGGGGAGGATGCACATGCTCGCCCCGCTCCCTCCCGCCGGCCCCGCCGCGCCCCGCGCCGCCCACGCCCCGCGGGCTGCCGAGGAGGGAGGGGACCGGCCGGGAGCAGCTCCCGGTGCCTGCCCTCCCGGCCTTCTGCTGGAGGCCAGCACACAGGTCCGAGCCGCGGACCTGCCCTCCCGTCCCGCTGCCGGCGCGGCCGCGCTCCCCTCCCTCCCTCCCTCCCCTGCTCCACTCAAGGTGCCACTTCTTCTTAAAGAACTTATTCCCCCTTTACTTTGCTTTTAAAGAGCCGATTTTTGTTGTCTTCGCTGACTGCAAGCACAAGACAGCGCCTGGCATGGCTCCTCCTCAAGTCTCAGCAAGCTCCAGGCTCCAAAAACCCGGATTTTCATGGGAATATCGGTCAAGTCTGCCTGCACTGGAGAAGCCTGGAGGCAGGGCATCTGGCTTTCAGAGCACTAAAAAAACCTCACTTAAGACCTGTGAGATTTTCTGCCTGCCCCAAATACTCACATGAAAGCACAAGTTTCTGCCATACCAAAGCCGATCAGACTTTCCCAGAGTGCAGGGTTTTCCTTCGTGCACTCGGGGTTTCTGTGTGGCCCTACCTCTGCCATACAGCCCACGGGGCTGCAGCACAGAAATAACAAAATCAAATCAATGAGCGGCTGAGCCCTCGGTGCCAAATGGTTCTGGGTTCTTCCCTTTGCCAGGCGCTGAAGGGCCAGCGATGCTCGCCCTGACAGCACAGCCCCAGCCTTGGCTCTCTGGGGAAGAAACAGGGGGATCTGAGCTGGTTTGGGGGCTCCTGATAAAATCACCCAGCCTGGAGGAGCTGGGATGAAAGGCCCAGAGCCCAGCTGGATGCAGGAACCCCACAAAAGCTTCCACAGCACCAGGGCACTGGCACAGTTTCATGCTCCAAGGTTTTCGCCAGCTGTTTCTGTTCCCCCTCGGGGAGTTTGATTTGGGGAGGAGGGGGCTGCAGCCCTGAATATGTTTTCTGGAGGTGGGTGGCACCTACGTGTTTGTGTCTAGACCTCACATGCCAGGCACGAGCTGGGAATGCCAGCCCTGCTTATGGGGTTGAGCTCCTTTGGGTTTGCCCTTTTATTTTTTTCCCCTGTTACACACTGGCACTTGCCCGAGTCCAAGGCTCCAGCTTTCAACCTGCAGCTGGTCTTTATAAAATAAATTTAGAAAAGCGAACGGATGAGGAATCAGAAGTGCTCCCTGCTCCACACTGCTGTTGGAAAGGGCCTGGCCTCTGCTCACAGGCATAAGGCTTCGCAGCTTTTTCATGCACGTGATCCTGAATTTCTCAAGATGCACATGAAAAAGGGGGGGGGAAAGCTTGGGTTATGCAAAACACTTCAGTTTTCAGTCCCCCCTTGATCCATTTGTGCCAGGCAAAAGTCCCCCAGTTGTTTCCACAGGTCTAAGCCCAGACAGCATTTGTAACTGTCTATTCCCTCTGCTTCCATCTCACATAACGCATTGGGAACAAAAGTATCAAGTATCTGCTGAACATTTCCATTTTAAAGACAACAGGCATTAAGCAGATGCATTCCTGCTGCCTACAAACTAGGAATCAGCGATACATAAAATATTTTAACAGCCTTCAGCCGACACGCTTCAAGTTTTATTGCTTTCCTCCCTGCAGAAGTGAAGTCTGCTGGAGGGAGAGGTGATACAGTTACCTGAAGCCCACCAGGTTTCAAAAGAACCGCAGCCCTGGGGGGAATCTGGTGGATAATTTCTCGGTGACAGGCAGTAAAATAACATTACTTTGTTCCTATGAGAGGGGCACAGCCTGGGACTGAGACAACAGTGCCCCAGAACAGAAAGGATCCACAGAAAACCAGGAGAAATTATAGCACATAAAGCTGTCAAGGAATTGAGCTGAGTGTATCTCAAATATATACTTATTTCCAGGTGGGAAGCAGATTTTCATTAGACCCTTGGGGTCTGGAGGGAGATTTTTATGGCACAGGTTTAGATTTGGGACCATAACCAGCAGCTGTCATGTCCAAGGCTGGTGTTCCCTGGTTTAAAGATGAAGCCAAAGCAGCCCAAAGGGCCTCACAACCCCACAGCAGAGCTCTGCCATGGGAAGGCAGCCAGTAGTTGCCTATTTCTGGCAATTCCCTGCTCCCCCAAAGAAACCATGAGATGAGCATGGAGCCTGGGATGTGATCTCAGGGATCCCAGAGTACTGCCCCACTCCAATAAAAATAAATCCTATGATCCCATTCCTTTCAACTTAAAGCTCCCAGTAAAATAAATAAATAAATAAATAAATCTCAGGCTCGACAGAGCAGCTGCTTTGTCTGCTTGATCCAGGGAATGGAAAGAAACAGCTTTAGGGAGAAGAATGGCAGGAATGCACCAACTGGCTTGGTGTCGGGAAGACGGGGTGAAGCTGCTCGCAGCTTAAGGAAACCTTTGGCTATGAACTTTCCAAAGCCTTTTCCTGCTTCCTCCACTGCCAGAGTGTGCCTGGATGTCGAGTGGGAAGCCAAAAAAAGAGCATCTGCAGACATCTGCCCCAAAGCACGGCACGCCAGGGCTGGTTGGTGGGAATCACACGGAGCAGGGATGTTTCTCCTCTCTGCTGTACTCACAATATTTCCTCTCTGCACAGCTCCGGGGTTTTAATAGCTTCTGCTTCTGAACCTTTTCAGGGATCATCTGTCACCAAATGCACCCACTCAGCTGCCATTTTCCAAGCTGAAACCGTATTTGAGCGCTGTCTATCCTGCAAACACCTCCCCGGATTCCCAAGACAAGGCTCAGGGAGCCAGCAGGATCCCTGATGGGCAAATGTCACCTTGCTCCAGCTGGCCAGGACAGCACAGACAGAGACGCTGGACGTGCATCACTGACCACATACATAAACATTTTCCTCCTCCTGGATGTGGTGGTTCTTCCCTGCCTAATCCACTCTCCTCTTTTCCCAAAATATCTGCAGGAGCAGATCAGCCCGTGGCAGAAAGTTGAACCGGCTGGATTTTGTGATGGATTATCCTGCTGGTGGGCGCTTTGTGCAGGTTTGGGAAGGTGTGTGACCTGCAGGGCTCTGCCTGCCACTGGCACACACCCAAATTCCTTCCCTACCTCTCCAGTCACAGCAACACCTTTATGATGAGAAGGAATGACAAAAATACAGGAAAATTTCGAGGAAGGAGCACAGCAGCTGAACCCTTGCAAAAATCACCTTGTAACCAACTCGAGGTGCAGTCACACCTGAGGGCCAGCACACCTTCCCCGTGGCATGCCACCTGCTATTCCAGCACATCCCCAAAATCCATGGCAGTCCCCGAGGCAGAGCAAGGAGTGCCATCTACTGAAACATGGGCACACCTGACTCCTTCCTAGGGCACACCTGACCATTCCTTTTGCCCCAAAGTGCCTCTGGCAGCTCCTTCCAGGGCCACAGGCCCTACAGATTTACAGGGGGCAGCTGGGGACTCATTCAGCCCCCAGGGATGGGGATGAAGCTGAAATTACTGTGTCAAAGCAGCCTCGCCAAGACCAAAGAGCAGGAACTGACAATATCTGAGGAGTGCTTCAGCCTCTCTTCCCCAGGAAAACAAGACCTATTTTCTCATGACACTGGATGTCCCTCCTCCCTATTTTGGTCCTTTCCAGAGCCTCTAAGACAGAACTGAAAGCCATTTGTTCCTCCCCACAAAGGGATGGAGATATCCAGCTCTGAGCACTGTCATTTAAACCCCATTGATCCCTTCGTGCTGGAAGTCAAATCAACATCTAAATTGGATTATCCTGATGATTTTCCTTTAGTGCATCGGTTCTTTCCAGGCTCAGTAAGAAACACTGAGAAGTGTGAAGATTGCACAGCCATTTCAGCCTGCCTAGGAAATGCTCCCAGGATGAATCTGGGCTAGAGTGCATGAGAAGGGAAAGAAAAACACCACAAGGCTTATTAATGGAACAAAAAATTACTCGCTGCAGAAGAAGCTGAAGGAAAAAATAACAATGTGCTGTTCTGCAGTTGTAATGCATTTAGCTTTTTATATCACATTAGGGACACGCAGAACACAAAAATGAATGTTCATGCCATGCAAAGCTGAAGGAGGAGACATTGGGAGCGTGGAATAGCAGAGGATTCTCCAGGTAACACAGTGGTTTTCAGCACGTGCCACATCACACTGAAGATTTAAATTCTCCTTCGTGGGCTCTTTGCCTGGAAAGAAGAGAGGCACAAAGCACCTCCTGTCAGTACAAGGTGAGAGATCCCCCTCCCCTCGTTGTTTTTCCAGGCTGGAGCAAAGCCTGGGCTGTGCTTCCTGCTGGCTGGGCTGCAGAGCTGGAACAACATGAGTGTCACTCATCTCACTGAGAGTTCTACAGAAAAATGGCACCCAAAAAATCCTTCTCAATAGCCAGAAGTGCAACAAGCCCTTCAAAGCTTGTTCCTTCCATCAGAGCAACCACAACCATCCCTCTGACGACTTCTCCCCACTAACAAGACCCTATTCCCACCATCCCTGCCCACACATCTGCAGAAAGCTCTGCCCTCCAAAAAGCAGGAGGTTTTTTCTCCCATGATCACATGGAAAGTTGGATTTCCAGCAGCTCACCCCACCAGCTGGGGGCACGTGGTGGCTGTGGGTCTCCACAGCCCTTCAGGGTTAAGGGAATGCTGTGAGATTCCTGGGAGCACTTCCCACATCCTCAGCCTGAATGAACCCTTGGGGCCAGGCTTTCTCCAGGAAGGACCAAACGCATGATCCCGACCCCTGCTGCGGGAACCAGCGCCGTGACCCCGATCCCTGCTGTCCAGACACACCTCAAGTAGCCAGTTTGTTTCTCCCACTTTCCAGAAAAGGCTGGACTGCCCAGCAAGATCAGACACAGGCAGAGCTTAAACACTTCTTCCTCTGGGCTGGATTAAGCCAGAAATGGCTTCAAAACAATTCATCTGCCTTGGGAAGCCTCCTTAGGCTCAGACTAAGCAGAAACTTGTTCTGCATGCTGCCAAAATAAACTCTCTGCAGTTACCACAATTAAACACTGCCTATGCCCTGCTTCTCTCACAGTCCCAGGGCACTGCCTTTGTAGAGCAAAAGCAGCATTTAGACAACACAGGCCCTGGAAATGCAGTTTTCCTTTTGCTTTCAGCCATTAAGCAACCAGCAAATGAACCCAGGGACCAATTAAACGAGATGTAAGGAAGCAGATTGAGTTGTGGGGCCGCGAGATCCAGGATGCAACAGAGGTGAAGTCTGTAAAAAACATCAACTGTGTTGATGTTGCTGGGAAAACAGGTTCATTCTGCTCCCACACACATCTCTGTGGGACTGGGGGAAGCTGGAACAGTTGAAGGAAGGTGGGAGCCATATGCTGGGTCTGATTTCCACAGGGGGATGGATGGCTGGGATGGCTAGGCCAGCTTCCTTCCACTTCTCATCAGCCAGAGCTGGACTGCTGGGGACAGCCCGTGCTCAGTGACCCTGTTCCCGTCACTGCCCCCCACACATTCCTCCCTGGATTGCATCTGTCCTACACCTTCTCCCATGTGAAATCACCCCTTGGCTTGTCTTTATGTGGGACTCCAGCAAGCAACAGCTCCCAGGGCACCCCTGGAATCCCAGAATGTGATGGGTGGGAAGGGACCTTAAATCTCAGCTCATTTTACTCCCTGCCATGGGCAGGGACACCTCCCACTGTCCCAGGCTGCTCCAAGCCCCAGTGTCCAGCCTGGCCTTGGACACTGCCAGGGATCCAGGGGCAGCCCCAGCTGCTCTGGGCACCCTGTGCCAGGGCCTGCCCACCCTCCCAGGGAACAATTCCTTCCCAATATCCCATCCAGCCCTGCCCTCTGGCACTGGGAAGCCATTCCCTGTGTCCTGGCCCTCCAGCCCTTGTAAAGAGTCTCTCTCCATCTTTCCTGTAGCTCCTTCAGGCACTGGAAGGCCACAGTGAGGTCACCCCAGAGCTTCTCCTCTCCAGGCTGAACAATCCCAGCTCTCCCAGAGCACTGGTCCCTGTCAGACGCTGGGAAAAACTTGGGCTCACCACAAGTGAGATTTGTTCCACAAGACAGCTGCAATCCCTCATTGTTTCCTTTGAAACCACGACACAAGCACAGCTGAACTCCTCAGTTTCAGCTGTTCCCCTCTCTGGCCTGCACTGCCGTCTGCACCTCGCTGATTGTTTTAGTCACGGTGCTCTGGCTGCAAGAGGTGGAAAGCAAAACCCTCAGGAAGGTGAGAACAGCAAGAGGCTCTTTTCCACCCCCCCACCCCCCCCCCCAAATTATATTAATTGATAGCAGCTCATTTCTCCAGCCTCATTCCAAGGCTGTGTGATGCCATTCCTTCACTTCAGGGGTCCCACAGTGACAAACCTCTCAGCAGCCCCAGGCATTTGCAATTCTGGGTGCTCCCTCTCCTCACCCTGTCAGACCCCGCAGTGTTTCTTATCTCTCCTCACCAGTAATGCACCACTCACCTCCCATAATTGCCTTGGTCTGTTGGGTTGATTTATCCAGCCTTCAAAACAATTCATTTATATTTGAAATTGGATTAGAAATAAACACAAATTCCGCTCCCCCCGATATGAGAATAACTAGTGTGTTACCATTATTTCATGATGCATTGAGAACAAGTGCCCTGTCTCTTTATATAATCAGATTCATTCCTGTGCTTATTAAAAATTATTATTTGGCTGTTTCAGGTATTTATAATAATAAACACAAACCACAGGTTTTAACTCTGGGGTTTGCATGTCTGGAGAATAGGCTGGTGTTTCTTTAAGTTGCACTGAGAGCTGCCTTCCTTTTTAAAAACAGATTTGTGCCAGAATTTGTCCTGAAGTCTTTGATATTTGCATGCCTTGAGCAACTGCAAATATTCCACTGGAGCACCAGACTTCCATTTAGGGAGCTACAGGTGTTTGTGGCCACCATTCCAGCAATGCCAAACCCTTCCTGTCAGAGCACATTTCCCAAAAAGCTCTGTCCTCAGGAGCTCAGCCCTGTGATCATTTAAGGCTCAGAATCAATGGCTGCACCCCACAGAGGAGCTGGTTTGTTACAGTACCAAGGAAATATCCATGAATCATCCAGGCACAATCTGCAAACAGGGGCTCACATCAGGCTTCACAAAGGTTTTACAGCGCTCCACTGGCTTCTACAGCGATTTCTTATTTATGCTTGGGGGAACTCCATCAAGTTGGGCTCTCTGAGTGTGTAAAATGTTTATATTCACCATTTTCTCTGTCAGTGTTTGCAGGAACTGATTGCTCTACTCATCAGAGCATTAGAGACCAGCACTCGCCTGATTTCCTCAGCACCGCCAACATTTCTCAGCTGAGTGCCCTGGGTGAGTCAGGGGATGGGCAGCACTTTCATCCTCACCCTTCTTCAATTTCTGCTGCAGATCAGCAGCCAAAGCCCCAGCTGGGGTGCAGGGCTCCCTCCCGGCTGGCACTGCCAGCACTGCTCCATCTCCTCACCCCAGTTCCATTCCCAGCTGCTTTTCCTCTACCTTAACACCCCTCCATGGCAGAGTATTCAAACATGCCAGGAGGGTTCACCTGTGCACATCTTCCCCACCACAAACACCTCGGGAAGGTTTGCCCCAGCTCCTTGTCCCCACCCACTCCCGATCTTTGGTTTGAGTGGAAAACAGCAGAGTTATCACTTCTGGGGAATTGTGATACCAGCTACTGGGAGCTTCCTCAAACCTAAAGGGAAAAAATCCCTTGGAAGTGATGCTGCTGCAGGGGCAAAGTGTGTTTTGGGCCTGCTTCTCTGTGGTCAGGAAAGAAAAATTTTTAAGTTGGTATTGACCTGCTATATAATCACAGACTGGGTTTGGGTTGGAAGGGAGCTTAAAGCTCATCCCATCCAACCCCCTGCCATGGGCAGGGACACCTTCCACTGTCCCAGGCTGCTCCAAGCCCCAATGTCCAGCCTGGCCTTGGACACTGCCAGGGATCCAGGGGCAGCCCCAGCTGCTCTGGGCACCCTGTGCCAGGGCCTGCCCACCCTCCCAGGGAACAATTCCTTCCCAATATCCCATCCAGCCCTGCCCTCTGGCACTGGGAAGCCATTCCCTGTGTCCTGGCCCTCCAGCCCTTGTAAAGAGTCTCTCTCCATCTTTCCTGCAGCTCCTTCAGGTCCTGGAAGGCCACGATGAGGTCACCCCAGAGCTTCTCCTCTCCAGGCTGAACAATCCCAGCTCTCCCAGCCTTTCCTCCCAGCAGAGCTGCTCCATCCCTCTGCTCATCCTGGAGCCTCCTCTGAACTCTCTCCAGCAGCTCCAGGTCCTGCCTGTGCTGGGCCCAGGTGATTTCTCTGTGAGAACTCTTTGCGTTGCAGCTTTATCTCCTCACCTTTCCCTGAGCAGCCTGGCCAAGGCAACGGGGCCATTTCCCCCTTCCCGAGTTTGTGCAATCCCAGCACACAAATCCCGGTGTCCAAGCCCATCCTGAGAGCACCCAGCACGCTGTGGAAGGGCCTCGTGGCAGAACAGGAAGGCTCAATATCGGTTCAAGGCACAAACCCCGCACTGCGCGGCAGGAAGGGAACGCATTCCAGACTCCTGCGCGCTGGAACGGGAGCGCAAACTCCCAGCCCGCTTCCAAACCACCCCCCGCTCCTTTCCACACGCACAAAAATCGCTTCATTCTTGCTCTGCACCCGCTGTTTGCCTTTTCGCTTCAGAGCCAGGGCTATCAGCAAAGGCAGAGCTTGCAGTGATGTTTTGGGCATGACGCGGCTCCCGGGCCACCTCCCCAGCGGGTGCTCGCCTGCTCCGCTCCCTTACATGGCCCGCAGCTCCGGCACGCACAGCGCTCCCCGCGCTCTCCCCCCGTCCCCGCTTCTCATCCCCGCTTCTCTCGGGAGGAGGGAACACCAGCACAAGGAGCAAGGCCGCCCTCTGCCGCCCTGCTCGAGCTGCAGCCTCGCACCAAACACTCGGGGCAAGCGACACCACCACCACCAAACCCCGAGGAAACAGAGAAACTACCCAGCAGAAATCACCCCGAAACAACCAAAAGGCAATAGAAAACCAGAAATATTCACGCATTAAAAGAATTAGCAACACTATTGCTCAAGCTCAGCTTTAATACATGAATTTATTCTGTTTCTCTCGGCAAGGCGCCACCACAACTCTTTAAGCACAAGGTTTGCTCAACTCCCCAAAAAGCCAACACGTGGCACCTTAAGGGGCTTGTTTATATAAAAATGGGCATTTATGAACCCACAGCACTGTCTGCAGGTCCCTTACAGCAATCAGACTCACAGCCTCCTTCTGCTTAATGCTCAGTTTGCCCAATAACCAAATTATTTCAGAGCTCTAACAGCACTGCCTGCAGACCCCACATTTTGGGTGGGTTCCCTTTACTATTCTTGACCGAGCTCCCCCTTAAAGAGATGCGAAAGACTGATGTGTTGCAAGTTTGAATCGATGCTTTGACACAGTAATGGACATTAAAGCATCGATTTGCACCAGCTCCTGGCTCAACTCCCAACCACTCTGAGTGTGCACACAACATGCAGGCCACACAGACCCAAACATGTCTGGGGGTTTTTTTGTATTAATGACCATACTGAAAAATGAAGGGGCTTTATTTTGTTTTGTCTCATTTCTCCGCATTTTAAATTATTCCACTTTCAGAAGCCTGGCTCTTTTCACTCTCCATTTATATCCCCTTGTAAACTCCTAGAAAAGTCAATTAAATTTAAACAGCTCACACTAACACCACAAATATATCACTGCAACTGCAGTTAATCCATCACCTCCCCAAAAACCCACAACATACCCCGACTTCCCAAACTGCTCAGATCTACAAAGTCAAGCTTCGCAAAAAAAACTCCAATTTAAAAAACTATGAATGCAATTTCCAGGCAGAATTGGTATTGATTGGGCAGCAGAACAGCAAAAGCAGAGCACAGAGGGGTAAATTATGGGAGAAGAATCAATTCAGGAGCCCCTCTAGGAAGGGGATTTAAGTAAATAAGTTTGCTATGCCTCAAGCTTCTCTATATTTTTGTAGGGGGTGCTCAGGATGGGGCAAATAAAGCTTTTAAAAGGCAAATCAAACCCAAGCAGATGAAGTGATTCAAGAACATAAATCAGTCCTCAGGTGAAACTGCCCAGTACCCCATTGTTTAGTGGCACAAAATCCCTACCAGGAGGTGAAACTGGAGGTGGGAACCCTCAATCCAAAATGCACCTCATGGATTAGTCAAATTCTACCACCTCTGCCCTTCCGAAAGGAGAGGAAACCATGGATTTTACCACCCTCACTTCTCCTATTTAAAGGTTTCACCAAAATGCTCACAGCTGGAGTAGTTTTGAGATCGTCAGTGGAGAATTCACCTCACCTGGGTAATTCCTTGATGAGAGGCAAGGCTCAGAGCAGATCCTTCCCATGTGAGCTTGGGAAAAATCTCAGGCATTCCTTAAACTTCTCTCTCATTGACCCAATCCTTCCCAGTGCAAAGCAATGCTTACGAACAACACAAGAGCAGGGGGAAATATTGGGAATGTTTTCCACTTGTAACTCCTAAATTCTTTTTTTCCTTTCACCAGAAAAGCCTTTTAACATGAACTCAGGTTTTGCTGGCCACCGAATGCCAAGTGATGTGTTTGCAAAATTGAGCTTTCAATTTGTAGAGCATTATTAGGACTCATTTTGTGATGCTAATGGGTTTTTAATATCTTTTTCTTTTTTTTTTTTTAATTTTTCTGCCTCTTCAGCAACACACAGAAAATAAAAAGCAGAGACTGGCACATCACACTACTAAATCTGCAGAAACATCTTCAAGCTCTTGAAGAGAGCAGTGATTAAAGCTTTAAAAAAATGTACCTGTTGTCCCCCTTAAGGCAAGGAACTGAAGGAAGGCTGTTGGAACATAAATCCACCTGAATTAGAGCACAGCTCATCTGCTGATCGCTCAAGCCACACGCTTTAACCCTTCTTTTCTAACTGCAGCTTTAGTTTGTTTCCTTTTTATCTCATTTCTGTTCCTAAAAAATCACAGCAGCCTGAAGGATAAACTTAATTATACCTCCAGTGAGCTGCACGGGTTAATTAACATAATTACTCATTCTTTGCCTGGTCAGCTCCCTGCATTCATCTGCTGCACTCCCAGGCTGAATAATTCAGCAGGTATTAATTATTTAGGGACTGTAGCTCTTTCAAAGGAGTTGCTGGCACTCAGTGCCACTGACTGGACCTGGCAGGCAAAGCCAAGCCCTGCCCCACCAGGCCCAGCTCTGCTTTATCCCAGGGATCACAGCAGGGAAAAGGGAAAGGGGTTGCATTTAGCCACCAAAAATATCGTGGTTTACATCTCCCCACGTGCAGCACCTGGTTTATAGGGGAGGCCAGTGACATCAAAGGCATGTGGGGGAGGAAAAAAACTCAGCTTTTCCTTTGGGCTGCTTGATGGAATGCACTGGAAGGGACAACAGTGCAACTCAGACATTCCTCCCCTATAACCTCGGCCGTGATTAGTGCTCCTGGCAATCAGAGCGCTGGCTTTCGGCAGGGAAGGACCCTACAGCCCTAAAATGGGAATCAGGACCTCCAAACAACGGGGGTGTTACCTGTGCCCACCCCACCTGCAGGCTGCCAGGAAAGCCAGGCTGGAGCTCTCCTCCTGCTGGGAAGAGCCTCTCCACCTCCACCCTCTGCTTTGGTGGGGCCTCGGTGAAGAAATGGCCCCACACAAACCCAGAGGGTGAAGTTTGCCCCCAAGGAACTCGAAGGACAAGAGACAGCCAAGAAGGAGCTGTAACTCCTGGTGCCTGAGGCTGAACTGCTTTTTCAGAGTGCTAAAATCCCCCTGTGGCAAAGGACGCAGCTGGAGATGGTGCTGAAGAAGGGAAATAAATACCTAGGAGCTGGTCTTTGTCAAGGGCAGAAGGGGCTCATGAGAAAAAAAGTAGAATAAGAATCTGATTTTGCATTGTATCGACACTATAATGTTGATTAAATGTTCACTCTAAAGTGGCATTTTTGGAGGAGCAGCAAAAGGCTTTACAAGAACTGGAAGATGGGTAAATCCGTATGAAAAGTGAGGCACCTGTTTTGAACAAGGACAAACATCCAGGTGCACAAAATCCCTGGGAAAGGAGTGGCTCAACCCCATCTCTGCCTGCAGCTCCAGGTCAGCAGTGCCACCTCCAGTGCCCATCACCAGCCCAGCTGAGCAGATCTGTGCTCTAAAACCCCCAAACCAGCCCCAAACCACCCCAGCTGAGCAGATCTGTGCTCTAAAACCCCCAAACCACCCCAGCTGAGCAGATCTATGCTCTAAAACCTCCAAACCACCCAGTTTTTTCCTGTCCAAGCATGTTTATCCCCAAATCTTGCCCCTTCGGGGTCTCCGCTGCCGGCGCAGCCACCCCACGTCCCCTCCAGTCCCAAAGAGCTGTGCCAAGGTATTTTCCACGGCCAAACCCTGCGTGCCAGCACACAGGAGATGCTTCTCCCCAGCTCCCTGCTGGCTTTGGGGGTTTGGCAGCTCCCCCCAGGAATTCCTCCCGGGATTTCACCGATAAAAATCCCGTAGCAGGAACAGCACGGCCTTTCAGCCTCCACCAGTGCCGCCGGGCCAGGGCCACCTCCGGCTCCATCCACAGCTCCTGAGGGTGCTGTGGTTACCCACAGGGCACCACTGCCACGTACAGCCCTTATTCAAACCTTCTGCTTAAAGATCTCTGCTCTGTGAGGCCTTTTACAAGGGCAGAGGGTGGGGAGGCAGAGCTGAAAGCGTTGTTTCATTCCCAGGAAAGCTGGGGGGCTGAGCAGCCCCACAGCTTTTCCCTCCCTCTATTCCCTGGCAACTGAGGCCATCGGGTTTTGGGAGCTTTTTTTGAGCACTTCCCAGCATTAGGCTAAGGGTTGTGCCCTGCATTCTGTCAAGGTTTTACCCCAAGGCGTGGGCCTGTCACTGCCTTAAGCATCAAACATTTCCAGCCACGTGGAAGGTAAAGCTGAAATAATCCAAGTGTTAAAGCTGCACTTTTCTCCCAGATCTCCTTTCCCTCCCAGAAGCCAAGGCCAGGAGGGAGGTGGCATAAAACCCATCTGTCAGCTCAGCTTTACACTGGATTTACATTAATGCTCTGTCCAGTCCCAGCCCTGGTTCTCCCAGATGGTACCAAACCCTTCCTTTTCTTGCACCACTTCTTTGCCAAGCTCTTCTGAACTGAAAAATGAGGGAGAGGCTGGCTGTGCAAAAAAACCCCAGGAGAAACAGCCCAGGTTTGACAGTTCTTTTACTTGTCTTGGGGTGACTTGATGTTGTATTCCCTATCGCTGCACTATGCCCAGAAATTAGTATACATGCCTTTCTGTGCCTTTAAACTGAGACTGAGAGGGGAGAGAGAAAAGTGTACTTCTTCAAAGCAGTTTGTTTTCATGTTCTGAGAACACAGAGATGAAACCTGTCTGCTTCTGCAGAGTGAGGGTGGGGAAGCAGCCTGCTTGCTTTCAGCCAGTTTTTCAGCTCCTTTTTCTTTCTCCGGAGAGAGACAGAGAGTTGAACTTTTGTTTTCCTGGGACTTTGTTTTTCCTTTATTTTTTTGCTCTGCTGGACCGTTTCAACATCAGAATATACATCGGGAGGAATTTCCACCGAGGCCTTGGCCCTGGAGGTGGGCCCACCACCCCATCCCAGCTCCGAGGAAGGGGAGAGAGAGATCTGCAGAAGGACTTGGAAATTTCCCCAGGTTTCTCTCCACAGCCAGAAGTTTTATTATTTAGCATTATTATCCTTTTCCTGTGTGTCTGTTAAATACATAGTTTTTATCTCTTTCACTTTCCTCCAAGGAAAATTTATTTTTTCCCAAACTTGGTGGGGGAGGGCTGGTTGTGACCTGCCTTCTCTCAGAGGATATATTTCTAAATTTGCCCAAATCAGAACATTTAGCAACAGGCCAGGATTTTTAGGGCTTGGTGGTTCATCCTCCACAGAGAATCCTAAAGGTCGGAAAACCCCTCTGAGATTGAGTCCAACCATTCCCCAGCACTGCCAAGGCCACCTCTAACCCATGTCCCCAGCTGCCACATCCACAGGTTTGGGATGTGACTCCACCACTTCCCTGGGCAGCCCCTTCCACGGCCTGACCACCCTTTTGGTGAAGGAATTTTCCCTTCTATCCCATCTAAACTCCCTCTGGAGCAACTTGAGGCCATTTCCTCATCCTGTCCCTGCTTCCTGGGAGCAGAGCCCGAATCCCCCTGGCTGCCCACTCTTGTCAGGGAGTTGTGCAGAGCAACAAAATTCCACACAGGGCTTGACCTTCTTTGGGAGATGCCAAAGCTCCAAGTCCCAAACAAACCTGCGCCATTCCTCATTTCCAGCCTGATTTTTCCTCCAGTGCTCCTGAATGAGAAGCACACTTAAAAAGACAAAACTCTGTTTAACCTCCTGGACACTTTTACTGGTTGGAGAGCAGTAAATGCTCATTTCTTTGAGGGTCCATGCCTGCTTTATCCCCCTGATAAACACACTCATCACCCTGGATATGGCTGGGGATGCGCACGAGGGGAAACCGGACTTGGGAAGGCAAAAGCGAGCGACCACCTCGAGCTTTTCAAGATCAGCCAGCAGTGGGATGACATTTCCCTTCTCCAGGAACGTTTGTCTGGAATGAAAGTGATGCCTGAGCACATCAAATCGGGCTGTAATGACCCCATTATCCCTGTGCTGGGTCTGAAGGCTGAAGTGAGATAATGTCAGTGGAAAATGCTTCCTCCCACAGTGGGCAATCATTCCCTGCCCGGTCTCATTAGGGGGTACCAGGCTCAGGCAGCTTTTGCTGCAAGAAAGAGCAGCCTGAAGCAGCACCTCGGCTTCTCCCTCACATCCTGCTCCTTAAATCTGCCCCTTAGGATGGGGACTGGGGAGAGAAGTGCTTGGGATGGGACCAGCGGAGAGAAAAGGGCAGAAGAAACCTCACCAGAACATCCTCATGTCCTCAGCAAGACACTCGTGGCAATCCTGATGTTCTCCAGGCCAAAGACCACCCCTGCTCCCAGGACCATGTGCCTCAGACTAAGAGGAAAGGTATAAAACATGAAATAAAATAAAATAAAATAAAATAAAATAAAATAAAATAAAATAAAATAAAATAAAATAAAATAAAATAAAATAAAATAAAATAAAATAATAAAATAAATATAAAATACAACACAATACAAAAAAGACAATAAAATACAATAAATGAAATATAAAATAAAATAAAATAAAATAAAACATAAAATAAAGTAAAATAAAGTAAAATAAAGTAAAATATAAAATACAATAAAATAAAATATAACATAAAATACAATAAAATAAAATACAACATAAAATATCATAAAATAAAATAAAATAAAATAAAATAAAAATACAATAAAATACAATAAATGAAAAAATAAAATAAAATAAAATAAAATAAAATAAAATAAAATAAAATAAAATGAGGAGGGATTTTGTGTAATTAAATAGAAGTGTTAGCACAGTTTTGCCCAGGCAGCATGGGCTGGAAAGAAAAACCTCCTGCCCATCAGCAGCACAGTAAAACTGCCCAAATCCCACTGAGGGGGGCAGGAAGAGTCACATGATGGGGCACTAAACTCATGGTCACAGCTGCCTTAGCAAGGAAAATATTGGGCAAGTCCCTGGATAAAAATGAGCTCGTGGGTCAGCACCTTAACAGACAAAACACAGAGCAGGATATGAATTATGGACAGCCGAAATACTGGAAAACAGAATGGATCAGGTCTTTACACAGCGGGTTTTTAAATTTCCAATAACAGGCGGGCCAGAGGGTCACTGAGTTTGCTCTGCTCTTGATCTTTGCTGAGTTCTGGAATACAAAACAATCCATTTTGGAGAGCCAGAGGAAAGCGAACACTCCGCCAGGATTTTCAGCAGGTAAATGAAGTCCCACAGGTAATTGTGTCAGCCTGACATCAAATCCTGCCCGTCCTTTGGGATCCACGAGCCTCCATTTAATTGCTGGAAAAATTAAGGCGAGACAACAAATGCCAACCCACAGGGTCCCCTATGGAAAACAGATCTCGTGGAATGAGCTTAGCAAGTTTTATTAAATCACCTGCAAGCTGGGCTGAAAAAAGCATTTGCAGCCATGTAATGCAATCAAAAGGCTGCTGGGAAGTGGCTGAGTCACAAACTCGAGCTCCTTGAGAGCATCTCCAGCTCCAGGGGTTTTCATCCTGGCGCAGGGGGGTTAAAAGTGAGGGAAAAGCGCTCGGGAGAAGCGTGGGAAGGACAGCAAACAGCCAGGGCAGGATGAGCAGCTGGGCCGGGAAGTTAAGGCAGATTCAGGCTGGAAATGTGGAACCAGTCTTTAAGGCAGAGCAATTAGGGCAATTAATGTTCCCTGCAGCTCGCAGGGACCGCGGGGCCGCCCCGGTCACCGGCAGGGTTTGGAGGGGGATGGGAAGAGGGTGATTTTATTAATGACAGAAATGCACCAGTGGAAACAAAACCTGCACAGAGGCCACGGGCTCAGCTCCTGCAAACGGGGCTGGATGAGCACGGCTGGCCCCAGCGACCTCCTGAGATTCCCCTCTGGGGCTGAGATTCCCCCTTTGGGGCTGAGATTCCCCCTTTGGAGCTGAGATTTCCCCCTTTGGGGCTGAGATTCCCCCTTTGGGGCTGAGATTCCCCTTTGGGGCTGAGATTCCCCCTTTGGAGCTGAGATTTCCCCCTTTGGGGCTGAGATTCCCCCTTTGGGGCTGAGATTCCCCTTTGGGGCTGAGATTCCCCCTGATGGAGCTGAGATTCCCCCTTTGGAGCTGAGATTCCCCCTTTGGGGCTGAGATTCCCCCTTTGGAGCTGAGATTCCCACTGATGGAGCTGAGATTCCCCCTTTGGAGCTGAGATTCCCACTGATGGAGCTGAGATTCCCACTGATGGAGCTGAGATTCCCCCTTTGGAGCTGAGATTCCCACTGATGGAGCTGCAGCGCTTCCCCTTCATCCTCTGCCACCCAGCACCTCCCAGCCCCGCCAGAAGGGCTCAGAAGCAGCCACAAATGTGATTTTAAATCTCTCTCCCCAAACCAGGGTCACACTCTGGATTTACAGATGCCGCCAGCCCAACTTCCTGCAGGCTGGAATGGGGATGGACGGAATTATCAGCTCAGTGTTCCCCCTCACCATGTGAACGCCATGAGCACAACACCCACACAGGGAGCTGCTGCTTCCAGTTCCCAGGGAATCACAGGCTCGGAGCAGGGTCAGGAAAGGAGTCACTGGGGGGGAAACCAGCTCCAGTGGACTTTTTATGGGCTGCCTGGGCAGGAGCCATCCAAGAAACGCTGGCTGGGGAGATCCACGACATGGAAACTTCCATGTCAAGTTTCCTCCTGTGTTTTCCTTTTGATTTAAAGCTTTTAAAAGAGAGTTGGTTTTTTTGCTACTGAACATTTGGCAACAAAATGAAGGAGAAGGAGAAGGCTCCCCAAATAGAAATCAACCAGCCCAACATAAAATATGGGAATCAGCTGTACGTGCTTTTAATCTCAGAGTAGAAACTACAATTTAAGGGTCAACCCAGCCAAAAAAGTGCAAGAGACAGCAAGCAGCAGCAGCAGGAACTGGGTGTGTGAGACACAACTGTCCCAAAATCAAATGGTCCCTGCAACTCATGCTTTAGGATGGATTTGGCTGCACAGACTCAGGAGAGAGTCCAATCAGAGCCCAAAATTTCCCTAAAACTGGCCTTCAGTTGACCCATGGCACCATTTCCACTTCCCTTTTTGCTTTTCTGCCTCCAAACATATGGATTTATGGAGTAAAAAAATTTCATATTCCTAATACCCACACCAGCTCAACCTGTATTTTCCCAACATCTTCCCCTAGAGGAACAAGTTTCTAGTTGAAGTTGCCACGAGCGTTCTCCTATCAAAAGATAAAACACTTTGAAATTTTTATTTTTTTAAGTGATTATTTTAATGTCACAGAGGGGAGGGACAAATTTCAATTTGGCTTCAACTCTCTGCCCCAGCAGTGCTGAGAAATGTGGGGAAGAAGATTTAAAAAGTCAGGATTTCTGCAGGGGAGAGCAACAGCTCCGGTCTGTGCTTCCCAGAAGGCAATCCAGCCTTTCCCCTGGATTGGACATGTGATCATAAACCTGCAGATCAAAGTGAGAAACGTGCTCCTGGCAGGGAGAGCCCAGCCTTGCATTATGGGATGAAAGGGAACATGGAGATTTTACCCTTTACTTGACACAGATTTCATAAAGTAGCATGAAAATCAATGGGGGGAGAAAAAAAACTCCACAACCACCACCTTTTATGCTGCTTTCATTTTAGTACTTTATTTTTTTAAATACTGAACAGTCCTTTTCTGAACTACAGAGAAGACAGCAGTAAGGTAGCCGAGGAGGTGGCTGCTGTCTATTGATAAAACACACTCTCACTGTCATTCCACGAAAATTTCCCCTCTGAGAGCTGATTTGGGGGATTTTTTTCCTGCCTCCATGCACGCTGAAATGGCACCAGAAATGCCATTTCAAGGCTTTGTGAAACAGGTGAACACAAAATGCAGAAAAAGCAGAATCCCAGACTGGTTTGGGTGGGCTGGCAGACGGGAAGCAAAACCCCCTTGGAGATACAGCCCTGGCGCTGCCAAATTCTCCCAGATCAAGCAACTTCCCGGTGCTTTCCCCACCTTCCCAGAAGCTCCTTCCCAGCTTTCCTCCATTCTGCCTTTCCAAACTCCTCCAAACCTTCAGAACCTTGCCCTATTTCCACAGGCACGGATTTATTTTCTCTTGAATGTCAAAAAGCCCATGAGCTGGAGCAAGAGGGGACGTTGGATGTATTTATTGCTTCCAGCTTCCTGATTTTCTTTAAAGACACACTTTAATAAGTGTAGCCACTACCCAAGTGTCTCTCCCTGCCTCTTTCCCTGCTCCACAGTCACTTCTGACATTCCTTAAAAACAGCCCAGCTGGAAGCCACCTTTGGGATGCAATTTTAAGGGATCACTTCCTGCTTTTCCCACAGATCCTGGTTCTTAAAGTTGAAATTTTGGCTTAATAATTACAAGCACCAAAATTTTGTGTTCAGCCACTCAGACGATTTGGGTGTAGTTCTTTGGGGTCTCAAGGAATTATTCCCAGTTATCCTTCCCACTTCCACATGCTACGGGAAAAATAATACAGAGCATGGCTCCTCAGAAACTGAAGCATTAACGAGTTTAAAAAAGTTAAATATTGGCAATACGGGGCAGATACAGAAATGGAAAGTGGAATTCCGAGATTCAGGATCTGATCCCTTATTGCAAACAGCTCAACAGAACTTTTTGGTTTGTTTTTTTTTTAAAGCAGAATTTTTATACTTGAAATCCTGGTGGTAGTTTTTCACCTGGGAAGATTTTATAGAAACTCCCAAGAAAGAGTAAAATGCAAATGAAAACAACTCAGAATTCCAATTCTGCTATGCTTGCTGCAATCAATCAATCAATCAATCAATCAATCAATCACAGCCTCCTTTAGTGCAAACTTTGGGCTAGAAACCCCAAATATTAAGATACTTCTCCTGAACTGTTTCCCAGCTGCACAATTTCCTTCTGGGCATTTTATATTAAATAATCCTTTATTTTCTCCCCCTGTGGCTACTGTTTGAGTTTTCCATCACCCCACCAGCCTGTCATTAATTTCCCACCATCAGCTGGATGCTTTCACTCCATTTCACACCTTAAAATGTCTCAAAACCAGGACTAGCCAGGAGATCACTGCCAAATCTATTTACACTCCTTTGAGCCAAACAGAAGAGATTTGATCCCATTCTCAGAGAGTTCTCCCCCTCTCCTGCAGCAATTTGCACAGCGCTCAGGCTCAGCCCCCAACACGGATTTAATCCAAAAACTGAATTTTAAATTTAAAATTATCTTAATCATTTATCCTTGGGGGTCCCCAGGATCATCCCAGCTCCTGCCACCACCCACGGCCCGAGCTCAGCCTCCCTCCCTCCTTTTTTAGCCTCCTCTTCCTCATTTGTGACTACAGTTTTATTACTAATGGAACAAAAATGCTCCAAGAACACCCATGAGCAAGACACAGAAAAAAATCTATTAAAAAAAAAACCCTCCAACCCTCATCTTTTCCACTCAGG
This sequence comes from Aphelocoma coerulescens, assembly GCF_041296385.1. NCBI lineage: Eukaryota > Metazoa > Chordata > Aves > Passeriformes > Corvidae > Aphelocoma > Aphelocoma coerulescens. Next base: position 2,189,874 of record NC_091020.1, read on the forward strand.
AGGTCACAGCAGAGGGGAAAGCTCTTCAGGAAGCCTCGTGCCAAGCTCTGTTAGAGATTTTCCAGGACCTGCATCAGCTCCACAACCAAGTGGGTATCTTGGGAAGGCTTTTTCCTGAAGTTTCTCATTAGGAAAGAGGCACTCTGAGTTTTGTTTTAGTCCTTTCTACGCCATTTTACTCTGATAAAGCTTCACCACCCAGGGGGGATTTTCACTGGAGAATTACCTTTTCCGTGGGACGATTCTGACAAAAGTGACAGAACAATTCCTTCAAAAGTGACACAAAAATTCTGACAAAAAGGATTTTAAAAAATCTGACAAAAATTATAAAATAGGCCAAATCCAGAGTGAGTGAGGCCAAGCAGTTTTACACCACCACATCCATGTGCCACTTTTAAAAACGCAGCGGCAAGAGGGACATAGGACCCTTTTTCTCCTCCAACCCAAGTGACACCCACGAGCTGCTGCAGAAAAACAGCACAATCCCAACTCCCAACTTTCTGTGTTTTTATAAATCCAGTCCAATCAAAGATCTGGGAGAGAAAAGCAGTTCAGGGAGGCCTTGCCTGGGAGCACAGCTGAGGTTTAGAGCCCACATGTAACCAGGTTTTCAGGGATTGGGAAGCAGAGCTCCGGGCAGAGAGAAGGTGGGGGACGCAGAGATCTGGCAGCTGCCTGGGAATCTCTGGGCCTGTGGTTTGGTGCCCCAAGGGAGGCTCCAAAAACCTTCTGACTTGAGGCATTTAAAAATAGGCCGAAGAAAGAATTTGGGATGACGCCGCTGGGACGGAGCCTGCGTCAGCCAGGGATGGGCACTGCCTCATTCCCTGCCCAGCCCGGCCTGTCCCGCTCCTGCTGAGGGCAGCCTTGGGATGTGGGTGCCCTTCCTCGGGGTACAACTGAGAAACACACAGCAAAGCCAAAGGGTCCAAGTTTTCATCCCAAACCACCCAGAAAAATTATAATCCTGCCATCCTGCCCTTCTTTTCTTCACCAGGACCAGGGATCACATCGAATAACTGAATTTTTCTTTAATTTCACTGTTTATATATAAATTAATCAATTTTTTTTTTTTTTAAATTTCAGATGTTTCTATATAAATTAATACCTGTTTTGCATTATTTCTGCAGGAGGTGGAAGAGCAAACTGAGTTTAGGTGCTTTTGCTGTGCTGCCCTGGCGGTGATGCCACTGTGCCCATGAGGATGTACCGGAGGGATACAGTGGAAGAGGTGGATTGGATCAGCAGGGCTGCTGGTGACAGACAGACAGACGGACGCCAGGCTGTACCCAGTGGAAAGGCACCATTTGATGCCCTTTGGGAGCCAAATTTCCCCCCGTCCTGGCTCGATTTTCAGGTCTCCTGTAAACCAAAGGGAAGCGATGCCCAGGGAAGGGGGGGAGCAGTGAGTTCAGCCCATTAAAAATTAAAAGACAGGAAATTATTTCCATTGATTAACCATAAACATTTACTGCTCTCCCTTTCTAAAACCCTTCCGTGCTTGTCTGACCTTGGGCTTCTCGGGGGGGCTGATGTCACACCTCTCCCTACAGTGACAACCCCCTTGTCCCCTCCATCTTCACTCAATTCCCTCCACTGCTTCGTGTCACAAGTTGCTCCATCCAAAAGAGCAGGGAGGACTGAGCAAAGAGTCTGTCTCCCATTGCCATCCCTCTCTTTGGAATATTTTCCAGCTCTCCCCAAAGTTAAACAACCCTGTCAAATCCCCTCTGTGTTTCCCTCCCTTGGAGCAGCCACACGCTCCCTCCCGTCACAACAAGCAATGAGAGCAGCGCTAATTCCTCCTCTGCCAATATAATTCCAGCTAATAAAATCCTTCTGATCTTTGGTGGGGATCACCCAGGGCTGAAGCATCCAAGGAATTTGCTGTTGCAGCGCATCAGGAGCGGCTGGGACTGGATTGGGGATGGGTAAATGAGGAAGAGAGGCGTTTTTAGAGTCGTAATTAATGTCAAAATCACTGTTATCCTTCCTCCAAGCTTTGCAAAGCGATGCTGACCCTTCCAGAGAGAAAAAGCAGACTCAGATCCAGCAAAAGCTCCCTGTTTGAACTATTTCAGACATGGCAGAGTGGTGTCAAATATTGCACGAGGACAGTCCCAAACTGTCCTTCTTTAGTTTGAAGGCTGAAGTCACCCACTGGTCTCCCACCAGTAAAAAGGTGAGGCAAAAGCCCCTTTTGCAGGCTGCCCAGGCCCCGAGGGAGGGTGGTTCCAGGCAGTGGGGAAGCAGCTGGGTTGTTTTTCACAGGCAGGCTGAGCGCAGGATCGATATCGCTTTAGTGGCTGGCAGCTGATGAGATCATGGCTAAATTAACGCGGGCAGGCAGCTCAGTTCCCAGAAAGGGGCTGAGGGAGGAAGGACATGGCTCCAGGGAGGGGGAACATCCCTCCTCCCATGCTCAGGGGGTGGAGGCCATCAACAGAGCAGCTCCAGGGGTGGTGGAGATGTGAGACAAAAGTGCTTTGGGGGGGGAAGTGATGGAGAATTACAGGGCTGTGCAGGACGTCTCTGCTTTAGCCTGGGGCAGTCCCAGTCCAGCTCTAAAGGTGACTTTGGCTTGAGTTTTGGACTGGAGACCTCCCAGGCTGCCCAGTTTTTACCCCTGGTCATGGCTGGTCCTGGCCTGGGCAGGACCCAAACCCCAGAGATGGACTGATCCTGCCACAGCCATCAGCAAACACCAGCTTAGCCCAAGTTTTGCTGCATAAAGTCAAGGGCATCCACTCCAATCCTCTATCCCTGGTACCACAGAGACCACCCAAAGCCTTTAACCCTGAGTTTAAACACCTTGGGTGATCACAGTCCCTCAGCAAAGCGTCCCCCAACACCTCAGGGAAGGTGGAAGCAGGAGAAACAAGGATTCATGCCTGATTTTATCTGGAAAACCACCTGCAGGAGTACTGGTCCAGGGCTGGGAGGCTGAAACCACAATACACCCCAATACCTCGCCTTAAACGTTAGGCCCCACTGCCATCTTGTGGCAAATGCTTCCTGAAATAAAGTAAGAAAAGGGGGGAAATCCGTTTAAAAGTTGCAGAGAAAGTTAGGGAGCTAAGGAGGATGGGTAAATTACTGGGACCAGCGTGGGGAAACTCATCTGTCTCAAATGCTGCTGAGCCTACAGCACTGTGTCAGACTCAAAGCGGCATGGAAAAACCCCGGGATGGCACAGCCCGAGCTGCATTTGGGGAGTTGAGGATATAACCACACACAAAAAGTGGAATTGCCTGCAGGGCCAGGGCTTCAGGCACGGTTCTGGTGCAGCAAAGATTCAGTCGCTATTCCAAAAACATTCCCCAAGTCGTTTTGTGCCGCCCGCGTTTGAAGGCAGCTTCTCACCCCAAATAAGCAGGATTTAGCTGGAATTAGACACTGGGCCTCGAAATTAAGGCAGGCAGCCACTGGAATTTCCCAGGAGGATGGTTTGAGGTGGGATTATGGCTCAGGTCGATCACTCCCGGGGCACAGAGCACCTCTGTGTGCTGAGGAGCCACCGATGAGCACCCCTGGGTGCAGGGACAGGCAGAGCTGATCCAGCTCTTAGGCCCGGCTTTGCCACACCTCAGCATTTACTTTGTGCATCACTGATCATCTGCAGTGCCTTTGCTTAGCAACTGGGGATCACTTTAGCAAAGTGCCTGGATTGCTGCATCATCCACGGATGGCTCCCACCCCGCCAGGAAAAACAGGGACAAGCTGGTTTTCCTTCTTTGGATTGGCGTAAGGGACTGGCAGGTGCTGGATCAGACAGCCCCGAGGCCTGGTGTGATCTGAAACACTCCCTGGCTGTGGGTGAAAGAGAGTAAAAACTCACTGACCATAAATAAATGAAGGAATCATTTACAAGAAGTGTGGCTCCTCTCTCAACTCAAATCTCTGCTGGCAGGAACGGATCAGGGAACGACAGGGAGGATTTATTTTGACAACAGGCACAGAAAGCGGCTATTTTGAAAGAAAATCTAATTTACAGATTGATTGTAGATACATGGATAGCTCTATACACCTGGCCATCAACACAGCAATGCTTTCTGCCATTAAAATTTGTATTTCTGTGTTAGCAGGAGGAACAGCAGCATAAAGACACACATCCAGACCAAAGATAACACATCCTTCAACACCTTTCTGTTTTCACATCCCCTTTCTTTGGATCTCTGCAAGTCTTTGCAACTCTGACCTTGCTGGACGTGACAATATGTGTTACAAGAGGCACAATGTATTTAAAACAAACCCCATTCTCTGCTTTCAGCTGGGATTTATCCCTGTTTGAGTTCCTGTCATCCCGTAGTTTGCTGCTTTCAACTCCTTGAAAGTTTTCCATGTTGGTGTGTATTGCACACAAGTGTGCCCTAAGTAAATCCAATTATATTGTCGATAGCTACATCTTTATCTTCAGAGGTGAGAAAGTGTTTGGAGGTTGGTCTCAGGTAAAAAGGTTTCTGTTGGCATTCAGTTGAAAACAGATGGGTCTGAACATCCCCTTGGGGGTTTTATGGCCTGGAAGTTGCCTGTGGGTTTTGGAAAAGAGGTGCTCCCCATCCTCAGCCTCGCAGGGAGCCAAGGACTTGTGTGAGGGAGAGCTGGGATGCTGCTGCTGTCGCTAGAGTGCAGGCAGGAGGCTGCTGGAGGTACATGAGCTCCCCCATAAATAAATCAGCCGAGTGCTGTCAGCAGTCCTGAGGTGCCAGAGCCAGAGAAAGCCCCAGGGACGCTGAGGGGAGCTGGCACCAGCCAGAGCCATTCCTGCCTCCAGTCGGCATCGGGAGCGGGGAGAGCTCGTGGTGCTCCTGGCACAGGCCTCTGCAGCACAGCCCTGTGCTCCCCTATCCCGGGACAGCACCCTGGAACTGGATCAAGGACCCAGACACTGCTAGGAAAGCACACCTCGATCTAACCCGTGGTGGGGAGGGATTTGGGGGGAAACAGGGGTAAAAGGGAGCTTGTGGGTGCAGCGTGCTCAGCACACCACGGAGCCGCCCGCCACTCTCCCAGCAACGAGATGGGAGAAGAATTAAGTGGAATTAAAGGAAGAATTAAGAATTAAAACCCAAAAGCAGTCCCAGACTGGCTTGGTTACCATTGTCATGGCTACCATGAGCGAGGCTGAGGCATGAGAGATGCCAGGGGACAGAGTTCCAGCCTGGAATTGCCCGCAGACCCCACCAGGAGTTTTTCCTGCCCACTGAAACATCATCTGTGGATGATGGGAACGGTGCAGGATGGGACAAACGACCTTCACAGCATCACATGGACACAGCTTTTCCTGGAGCTGCCCAACCTGGGAACAGCACGGGAAAGCCTCAGGCCAGGACTAAACCTCACTAGAGCCATGAGCAGGTTTAACAACTTCTAAATAAGTGATTACACAGGGTGGGGGCACTGGGTCCCTGCCCTCACCACAGGTGCCAGGTCACTGTCACCTTCCCTGTGGTAGATGAGGCTCAGGAGGATCACTGCCTCCAAAAAAACCAACAGCAAAAGGAAAAGTTGGACGTGGGTTTCTTCTCCATCCACAACACCTGGCCTCTACCTTGGGCAGGGGGCAAAGGGATGTGCTGCCTCGGGGAAGGACGAGTGGACATGCTCTGCTCGCACTCACACACCTTCGTGGGCACAGCAGTTTCCTTTATTAAATCACCACAGGCAGGGAAAAGAATAATAATTAATTAAAGAAAGCCCAAAGCCAAGTGCTCGTCGTTTGAGCAATAGTCTCATTAACGAGCGGCAGGTGAGGAGGAAAGGGCTGGAGTTTGGTCTGGGCACGTCTGGGAGTGGACTGAGGCGAGCACTGTGGATTCACACCCACACACACGCAAATCCCGTCGGGAAAGGCTCTGCTGAAATAAATCGCTGTGCACAGAGGACACGAGAAGAAGAAGCAGCAGCCACAGCTTCTGCCCAAAGCAGGGTGACCACTGTGCTCACACACAGCTTCTCCACCGCACTCAACACCCTCACAACTTCTCCATCACATCAACCTCCCCAGAAGGCAGCACAGCACCACGCTCCCCAGTTTTCCCACACGTACGGAAGCAGGAGAGTCCCCGAGACCCCGCGGCTGAGTGATGCAGACTCCATGCTCCCCCCAAAAAACCCCTCTGTGGGTGCCTGACACTAGCACAGGGGAACAGAATCATAGAATCTTTAGCGGGGAAAAAGTCCTCCAGGATCAGCGAGTCCCACCGGGATAACAGGAGGCAAAACACCGGTGCAAAGCCCGCGGGTGGAGCAGCGTGGGCTCTGCTTTTTGGGGAGGAAGGGGTCGGGAAAGGGGGGCCGGGGCGAGAGGCAACACCTGCCCCAGGAACGGCGCTGCCGGGGGTGCTGGCGGCTCTCGAGCAGCCACCGAACAACTTCCCGGCCCCGCCGCAAACTTTTCCCAGCGCCGGGGAGGCACCGCCGCCCCCCCGCGCTCCCGCCGAGCATCCCCCGAGAGCCGCAGCGGAGCCGCGGCGGGGAAGGGAAGAGCGAAGCGAGGGAGGGAGGGAGGGAGGGCTGTCCGATCCCCCGCAGGGCTCCTTCCCCGCGGCTCGGAGCCGCTCCACGCCCCGGGCACGGTCCGTGCCGGGGATCCCAGGCGGGGGGAAGCGGTGTCCCGGCCGCCCCGCTCGGGAACGGGGTTCGCGGGAGGGGAGAAAGGGGGTGCCGTCCGTACCTCTCGGCCTTGGTGAACTTGCGGAAAGCCTGGCGGAGGTCGTGGAAGGAGCGGTAGGTCTGCGGCTCGGCCGAGATGCCCTGCGCCCGGGTGGTGCGGGGCCCGATGTGCGGGCTGGGGGCCGGCAGCACGGACTGGCATTTGTGCAGCCGCCGCCGCAGTTCCTGGATCTCCTCGTCCTTCTCCCCCAGGCGCCGCTCCAGCTCCTTGATCCGCTCCTCCTTCAGCAGCAGCAGCTTGGTGAAGTCCCCTTCCAGCTCGGTCATTTTGGGGGTGCCGGACCGGTCCCGCTCTCATGGAGCGGCTCCCGGGCAGGGGCGGGGGTGCGGCTGCGCCCGCCCCGGCTCAGGGCAGCGGCCCCGGCATCGCCCCGCGCCCGCCGGCCAGCGCCGAGCCGGCCGAACGGCGAGCGAAAACAGCCCCGACACCGGCGGCAAACAAGGGAAAAGACGGCGGGGGGAAAAGGACAAGAAAAGGGAAAAGAGCTCTTGTGCCACTCTGCGAGGCTGGGATCCTGGAAATAGCAACAATTACCATGTGATCGCAGGGTGACGCAGCTCCTTGTAACTGGAGCCGAAGACTTGGGATTCAAACAAGAACACTTCATAAATATTAAATTGCCTCCTGCTAATGAGCCACGTGGAGCCGCCCCCCGGCCCGCCCGGCCCGGCCCCCGGCGGCTCAGCATCCCATTCCTCCCCCTCCAGGAACTCAGCATCCCATTCTTTTCCCCCCGGGAAATCAGCACCCCGGTTCTCCACCTCGGGAGCTTCGCATCCCATCCCGCCCCCCAAGGAGCTCAGCATCCCACCCCTGTCCTCACCCCACGTTCCAGGCTGCGTTACCCTCAGCACTCCCCTGTTGGTCTCTCCTGGGTACCCACCTTGGCAGGGCATCTGGGCACGTTACATGCCTCCCTCCATCTTCCCTGCGCAGATTATCCCGTGTACCTCATGGCTGGGGCACGGCGCATCCCAGCCAGCATCCTTCCCCACATCCCACCCCTTTCGCTTACCTGCATGCCTCCCCATCCAGGACTACACACCCCTCCCCACCAGGTTTCCTTGCTCCCTGCCCTCCTCCCAGTGCCCCCCTGGCTGCCTCCCGCTCCCTGCCCTCCAGGGCACCCCCCAGCACACGGCAGCCAACCCCCACCACCCCGTGGGACACGCAGCTTCCCAGACACCCGGTGTCCCTCATCCCACCATGCACGGACAGCCTGCACCCCATGCCCTGAGGGAGCAGAGCCCGTCCCCGGGCACAGACACCGGGGCCCTGGCGGCACCTGAGGGGGGAGGCGGCCGGAGTGCTTTGCCAGCATGTCCAGGGAGGGAGGAACTCATCCTTCCCGGACTTATTTGGAAGAGCCCATCATGCACATGAATTTTTAATGCCGGCTGGCAAAGGGCACCATCAGCTCCCTTATCACATTTCCCTCCCAAACCGCTCTTGTTTCCAAGGAGGGATTTCAGGAGCCCCTTGCTGCAGGCAAAAAGGGGGAGAGGGTTTTTCCCAGCCCCCACAGCCAGGCCTTGGGCACTCAGGGCACCCAGGAACCACTCAGGGTCCACATCCCAACCCATAGAATCTTGTGCTGAAGCTTTAGGGACAGACTCCCTTGTCTGCTAGGACAGGGCAAGGAGAGGGCAAAGCATCTGAGCTGGAGGACAAGGCTGTACCGATGGAGTATTAAATTAAGGTGGAAAAAGCAATTAGCAGCCTCTCTTTCCTTTAAGGAGGTGGGGGTGGTGGGGTGTTTTTGCACTCTTGTGTCTGTGCCTCCAGCCTTTCACGAGTGGTTGGAAACCTCCGGGCTCGGAGCTGCCCCATCCTCAGACTGGGAGCATCCCTGCGGCCAAGGGGTCAGGAAGTCCTGGGCGGAAGGGGGGGAAAACTAATTAACGATTCTTAATAATAATTGCATTGGGCCTTATTGGCAGGCAGAGAGCACCACCTCGTGGGCGACACGATCGAGCCGAGATTTCGGGACAGCCCGGCCCTTCCCGGGAGCTCGGGAAGGGAAAAGGGGGATGTTCCACAGCCGTGGGAGCGCCCCGCTCCGCTGCCCGGGGTGCGGGGCGATCCCCACACGCTCCCATCAAGACAAGGTCTCCAGGAGCGGAACGCAGGGGCTGCCCCGTGCCCGGTCCTGCCACTTCCAGCCGCTTTGGGCACGTGCGGTCCCATGGCAAAGCCCGGGGCTGTGTCACAAAGGGGGCTCACGGTGTCCAGGGCCCATTGTGACACCGGGCTGTCACAGTGCCATGGGGCCATTGTGACACAGAGACGCCTCCTGATGGCACCACGGCCCGTGCGGCACTGCGGATCCCGGGCTGCCTCAGGAGCATGCCGGGCTGTGCCCTCCAGCAGCGCAGAGCATCGCGCACCGGAGGCCGCAGCTCCCTGGGATAGCTGCCAGAGGACACCCATGGAGAAGGAGAAGCTCAGCCCCCAGCCTTCCAAGAGGCACCTGCTGAAGGATGGGGCTGCAGAGACAGGCGGGGATGGGGCCGGCACCGGCCCGAGGCAGCCGCCTCCATCCCGCACCTCCCGCGTCCCTTTCTCCTCTCGCAGCCAGGTGAAGCAGCCCCAGCCGCGGGGCTGCCCGAGTTCGGCTCCACCCCTCCGTCGGGACAGGCCCTCACGGCATTCCCGCCTCCAGGTGCAGCAGCCCCAGAGCTTGGTTCCATCCCTCCGTCGGGACAGGCCCTCACGGCATTCCCGCCTCCAGGTGCTGCAGCCCCAGAGCTTGGCTCGATCCCTCCGTCGGGACAGGCCCTCACGGCATTCCCGCCTCCAGGAGCAGAGCGCCGGGAGCCATCCCAGCTCGGCCAAGCTGCCGCGGGCACAGAGGCCGCGCTCCAGCGTGTCCAGTCCCGTCCCGCTGCCGCCACCGGGCAACACCGCGGCCCGCGGGCGGTGCCAGCGCCTGAGGAGCTGCGTGGCTTGCTCGGGCAAAGCCACGCCGGAGAATCCCCCAGCAGTGCCCTCCACACCGCCCACTCCTGCCTCAACCGAGACAGAGCCGCCCTTCGTCCACCAGCTCACCCAGACAGAGACCTGCACACCAGAGAACTCAGGTGCTGCTGAACGCGTGGATCGAGCCACGCAGACCAAGACTCCGACCCAAAACCAGCAGAGTTCACGTGTCCCGCTGCTCGTGGATCGGGAGACGCAGACAGTGCCCCCGGTGCTGCTCCCACGCAGAGCCCCAGCCTCCCCCGGAGATCCGGAGCCCCCGGGCCGCCGGCAGCGGCTCTCCCTGTTCCGCAGGCTGCTCCGGGCGTGCTGCGGCTCCTGCACCGGGGCACAGCCCGAGCCGCTCGGCACCGGCGCCAGCACCAGCACCAGCTGGGTCTCTGGGGACAGCTGCAGCCCCAAACAGGCACGGCATCCCCAGGGAGCAGCACAGGGGCGCACGGCAGGGGCCGGGGATTTCATGGTGCTCCAGAAATCCACCGAGGGCACCGACTGGCCTCAGTACTCCTGGCTGTGGCTCATTGAGACCAGTCTGTAATTCACCACGGACCCCAAATAAAGGATTCGCATCTAAATGGTGCTCCTCTCTGCCTGCTCCATGGGGAGAAAATCTGTGGGAATGGTTGGCTGGCTGCAAACAACCAGCTGGGAAGTGTGTGGGGGAACAGGGTGAGCTCTTAGGTGGGACTGACACCGCTCCCCCCAACCCCTTGGGCCTTACTCAGCCTCGGGTCACACCAGAATGGTGGTGACCGACCCCCAACAGCCACAACTGGAGAAGACCAGAACCAAAATCATCAGGAAGACAGAGGAAATTCCAGCCCAAAACGGGAATAACACCTCCCTTCAGCCAAAGGAGAGAGAAAGTCATCAAGTAAGGAAAAGACCATGTGGGAGTGATTCCCCTCGGGAGCAAGCACAGCTGGGTCCTGAGGAGGGATCTCTGCCTGTCTCCTCTAAACCCGGTACCGTGGAATCTGTCACAAGGACAGGAACTCAGCCTGGAAGGACATTTCTGGATTCCTCTTGTCAAAGTGCCTCGGATGAGTCGGAGAAAAGCATCAGTACTGAAAATGAATGTCTGGCAAAGCAGCTAGGTGGAAGGAGAAAGGCCCAGGGTGGAAAACAGCTGGATGGGACAGGTGTGGCCTCGGGTAGAGACAGGAAATGCAGGAACCACCCTGGATCCTCACCTGGACCTTCTGGTGTCTCCGCTCAGCCTCAGGAGGGGGAAAACAAGGATCCCTCACACCTGGCTGGGAATAAAGCAGAGCAGATTCAGCTGTCTCTGAGGAAGATGAAGGTGGGCAAATCCCTTGGGGAAGGGACACCTTCATTCTACTTAGGCACAGTTATTCATCCCAGTATGTTTTGCCATTAATGCTTTAATGAAGCTTCTAATTAAGTTAAATAAATACTGATGGTTGAAGGCAACCAGGCTTTGGAGTTACAGAATAGTCGGAGTTGTAACTACTTCCCCCATGCTGGAAAGCTCATGGCAGAGTGACAACTCCCTAATCTCTTTTTTAAGGCAAATGAAGATTTTGGAGGCAGGGGTTTTTTAACCTCTTTGGTAGGGAAGGAAGAAAAATTCTCTTATCAATACAGTTCCTTATTTTATTTGTGTATGTAGTTATGGCCTTGAGAACTCTTTGCTCCACAGAAAGGAGCAGCTTTAGGTAGTTTGTTCATTTTAAAGGCAGAATGATCACTTCCTGGTGTGTTTTAATTACTTCTGAAATGCTTCAAAGCTTCATTTTGGGGTTTTTACTTTCATTGGGCAAGTTCTCAGGGTTTTCTTGATCCTTTGTGTGTGTGTAGGGGAGTGGGTTGGTTGTTTTCTATCGCTTATTTTACAGACTTCATGTTCTTCCCAGAAGAACATTAACTTGTGTAGAAACAAAATTAGGGTGAAGAATACCTTCACCTTGGGATAAAAATACTCCCCTGGGAATGAGACAGGATGAGACTGTATTATTTATTTAACAATTTCAGGTGCACAACCATCACTTTCATCCAGGTTTTTTAAATGATAGAGGAACCCTTTTCTCAAAGTATGGTCACCTGAGGCAGTTTTGTGTTCTCTTATCAATGAATTTCCCTATTTTCTGTTTATAGATGTAATTATGGGTGGGAGAGTCCTCTGTCTCTTTAAATATAAACACTTGCGGCCTTTCTGCCAGGATACCCAGTCAGGAAAGGAGGATCCCTTTTCTCAAAATCTGAGGCAGTTTCAAATCCCTAGGGACATTTGTGGTGCTGCCATTCCCAAACCTCTGTCCTTCCTGAACAAGAAAAGCAGAGGAATCTCTATCAAGCAGCAGCCCCCTGACTGCTCCAAAATGCAGTTTTTGTCCTACAAGAATCCCACGTGCATCAGAAGGAGGATGCAACTTTCCCCAAAGAGATTTTTAAAAACCGGCCGAACACCTCTTTGAATTGGGACTGTGTAGTTCCGTGTTTTGACCCCGGGAACATCACTTCTGGTTTGAGTTGCTTCAAAGCCCCAGGGCCCAGCAGCACAGAGAGGAAACTCCAAGGATGCCGTGAGTTAAGGATAATTATGTATTTTCTGTGAATTAAACCAACAGCTATGCCCTTGCCCTCAGCCCCACATTCTGAGAGTCTCTCCCAGCCCTCACCACATTACTGAACCCCAACTCTGTGCTGTGACTCTGTTTTGGGAAGAGCTTTCACTTAAAGAAAATCCAATCTCTGGAGCAGCAGGACAGCAGGAATAGGCCCCAAGTTGCCTCCCCACCCTGGCACTCTGGGGTTGAAGAGTGGGAGCAGTCCAGCACGTGGTCATTATCCCAGCTGGTTTGGGCTGCTTGGGATGCACAGAAGGGAAAACACACTCAGTAAAACACACTCAGTAATCTACTTTGGGTCTACATTAAGGGCTCCATCGATATATTTTTTATATAATATGGAGATGGCACTAAGAACAGCTGGGGACTCGACTCCGTGAGTTCACTGACAGCCTCAGCGAGTCACCAAGGAGCGTCACCATTTCACAACCAGCAACTGCTGCAGCTCCAAGGTCAGCTCCTGGGAGGCCAAAATCACAGAGCAAGAGGCCGTGGAAGCCTGTGGGGTCACAGCCTCCCTGTGGCCCTACACCGAGCCGAAGCCACGCTCCGCATCCATCGGCCCTTCCCGGAACGCTCCCAGCGCAGGGGCTGGGTTCAGCCCGAAGCAACTGCGATAAGCACAGAGATAAAACAGCGGGCAACGAAGCGCCAGCACGGCACTGAGAAACCTCTGCGAGGAGACCGAGAGCCAGGAGCGGCACGGGACAGGGGGATGAAGTTCCGCGGCCCCGCTGTGCCCCGCATCCCTGTCCCGGCTGGGAGCCTGCACGTGTCCCGCTGTCCTCCCAGGCTGGCACAGCGGGCCCACGGGCAGCGCCCCAGGGATGCCCAGAGCCAGCAGGAGGAGCGGCTGGAAGCAGAGGGACAGGCACCCTGCGCACCCCCGAGGCACGGCAGCAGTGACATCCCGCTCCTCTCTGTGCCCACCAGGATGCCCGGAGAGCCCGGCCACGAGCAGGGAAACTCAGCAGCTCCTCAAGGCACGGAGGGGGAGATGCAGAATGAGAGCAGGGTAGGGGAGCAGGCGAATTTTTGTGTCCCGCTCTCCCGGGATCAAGAGGCACGGAGGCAGGTCCTGGAGCCGGCCCCAGCCCCGACTCCGCCCCGCCCCGCCCCAGCACCGCCGCCCGGGCTGAGCTCTGGACAGCCGTGTTTGTCAGAGATAAGCCCACCCCAACCCTCCCCGGCATTAACACCGCGCTGTTAATTTAGGGACGGTCGCAGTTTTTGGCGAGGATGCGATGGTTGTAGCCCGGGCAGCTCCTACAAGCGCTGGGGAAGAGCTTTCCAACCTCCTCATCATTCGTGCCTTTTATTAGTGCACGTTTTTAGCTTTTAAGCCTGCCCAGTGAGACCCCCGTGAGTTTATCCAAGGAAAGGGCACGATCCCATCCATAAGGAAGGGGTCCCTGAATGTCCTGAAGGATCGAGCGCTGCCTTCCCACAACTCACTCCCAACGGAGGGTGAACATCCGCACGTTCAGAGGAGGCAAAACACAAAATGCGGCTGGAAGTAACCCCTCGGCTCCGGCCAGCGCTGCCAGAGCTCGTCCTCCTGGCTCCCCCGGCTGCTCTGTTACGAGGCACTACAGAGAACAGTTTACAGCCAGCAGATATGGAAAATACGCCAGCTATTGAACCCAGGAAGGCTCAGCGCCTTCATTTCTCATCCCCGCTCGCTCTAATAAAGGCAGCTCACTCTGCAAGCCCGAAGCACGCAGACATTACTCAGGCTGGGGCCGTAATTATCCCTCTGGAAGCCGTGCCAGCTCTGCCTTGGTGTAACTTTAACAGAGTATCAAAGGTGATGCTGGATTTTTATAAAATCAATACCCTGCCTTTTACTCCACCTCTGCAACCCCCACCATTCTCCCTTTCAAACTGGCTTTTGCAAGCAAAGAGCCTCTGCAGCAGCAGCAGCAGGGTGGACTCGAGGTCACAGCCCTGTGTGATGTGGAGGAGCTGGATGGAGGCAGTAATCCCCACCATGTTAAAAAAGAAAATATCCCGTTATTTATGACGTGCTTAAATAGTGCCAAAAGTCTGAACCTATTTTTTGCCCCCATCTCTTAATATCAGCTGTTTCATGGCAGCTTCCTAAGGGATGGAGCTGCCTTATGGACACAGGAGATTTCAATGGGAGGGCATTTTAAGACCACAAAAAGGAAGGATTAATTTTGTGCTGTTTCCTTCTTTGGTGATCATTTTAGTCCCTATTTCACTGGGTAATTTAATAAACTGTGTCATCTCCTCAGTGTCTAATTTACTGACAGATATGAGCCTTTTCACCACGGAGTTAATTCCCAAAATGGGAACAATGATGTTTATATTAAAAAATCAGTATTCCCAATCCCTTTGGAGATGATGCCATGGAGCAGCCAGTGTGCTGAGTTCCTTCTGAGCTTGTCACAGGATTTCTTGCTGCCTGACACCTTCAAAAAGTGCCTTGGAGTTGGCTTGGGGCACGAGCAGTGTGGGGATGTTCTGTGTGTCCTACAACATCCCAGCCCTGCAGCTACTGAAGTGTGCAAGAAATCCACCACTCCTTGGGATCATAGAAAGCTCCTGGTGATGCTGCTCGGGCATTTCCATGGAATGCCAGAATAGCTTGGCTTGGAAGGGAGATCTTAAAGATCATCCAGTTCTAACCCCACTGCCATTGGGGAGACTGGGTTGAATTCATTCTCTGCTGTTAATTATAACCCATCAAACCTTCCAGCACGTGCACGTGCAGTAAGTCAGGGGAAATTATTCCAATCACCCAAATCTAGGATTTTTTTCTTGTGAAATTTCATGAATTCACAGAGCCCCTCTGCTCTGGAGCCAGCCTGGGAGAGCTGGGGGTGCTCCCCTGGAGAAGAGAAGGCTCCAGGGAGAGCTCAGAGCCCCTTGCAGGACCTAAAGGGGCTCCAGGAGAGCTGGAGAGGGACTGGGGACAAGGCATGGAGGGACAGGACACAGGGAATGGCTTCCCAGTGCCAGAGGGCAGGGCTGGATGGGATACTGGGAAGGAATTGTTCCCTGGGAGGGTGGGCAGGCCCTGGCACAGGGTGCCCAGAGCAGCTGGGGCTGCCCCTGGATCCCTGGCAGTGCCCAAGGCCAGGCTGGACACTGGGGCTTGGAGCAGCCTGGGACAGTGGGAGGTGTCCCTGCCCATGGCATGGGATGAGTTTTAAGGTTCCTTCCAACCCAAACCATTCTAAGATTATATAAAATACTGTGATATCCCCCATTAAATATTTTTCTTGCAGCAATAAGCTGGAAATATTGCCTTGTATTCCTTTCTTTCTTTCTTGCATTTTTTCTCACTGCTGCTGATGACACTGCTCTGGAAACAGTCCCACAGCTTCAACTTCTTCCCCTATTAATATAAATTAAAATAGTCCTGCAAATGTTGCAAGCAGGATGTCATTTTCCTTAAGGAAAACGAGGAAGCTAAAAATATTCCTTTGGCTACAAGGGTATCATCACATCCATGCTCTCACCACAACTGCTCTACAGCATCAGAGGCTGGTAGGAAAAAAAATAAAAGCCCCTCCAGTGATTCCCAGGATAACAGGGATTTCATTCTGGTTTTATCCAGCCCAATCCCCCAGACTCCACGTGGGCTCTGGCATGTTTTAGATAAATATTATTAACCCCCCTTTGGAGGCACTTCCACAACTGGACACTCCAACCACGGACTGCAAAGAGTTTTCTTTTTAATAAAGAGGGGGGAAAAAAATAAACTGCACAAGTGGGACCTGTTGGGGCTGCAAAAATCCAGCAGCCAAATTTAGATGCTCTCAACATCTACGCCTGAATTCCTGCCGGGTTTTTTTCCCCCTCTCTGCTATCCCAGAAGAATTTCCCGCTCTGCATTTGTGGTTCTTAAGGCTGTATCCTCCCTCCCACTCAGCACGGGGTGATTTTTGAAAAATGGTGAACATGAACAAAAACTGAGAGTTTTGTCATAACTCCATTAAAAAAAAAAAAAAATCACTTTCTGCCAGCCTTTTAAACAGATGATTGCAACGTAAAAACTTCCTTTTTTGTCATCCCATCACTCGACCTTATTACAAATTTAAGCAAAGACTTTTCTGAACTGTCTATATACTTTTAAAATACACAATTTTACTGTATATATTATTATACATTTTTAAAAATAGATATTAAAATTTTTAGGCAGCTGTAAATCAATAATAAAAATGGTTCCACCTTTCAGGAAAAACTCATCCCCCAGAGCATTTCCCCTCTGCAGCCATGGAACAAAGCCCTGCCACCCCTCCTGCCCCTGAGGGCAGCGGTGGCAGGGGTGACATCCAGCAGCACAGCACAGCTGTGGCAGACACCTGGCCGGCCACAAATCCACTCAGCCTCCCACTGTCTATTCCCAGACAGAAATGCTCCTGGAAAATGCTCAGCATCTCATCTGGGACCGATCTAAAAAGCTTCCTGCTCCTCGCAGTCGTGTCCAGTGCCAAAATTGGGTGACAACTGATGGATATCTTGGGAAGGCGATGCCACTAAAAGGCTGCTCCTCCTCAGCACCCTCCACATTTACTTTGGATCAGCTCCAGGAGCAGCCTGGCTGTGGCTGGGGGTGTTTGGGGCAGCAGGATTTGAGGTACAGCCCAGCTTTTCCATCCTCAGGCCTGCTCGTGTCCTGCCTTTGGATGCAGAGCTTGGAGGTGCCAACACGACCATCAGGAAGAAACTCTGACATGTCCAAAGTGGCTCTGGAAAATCAGGAGGGTGAGCAAGCAGTTGGAAAAGGCCCATGGAAAAGGCCCCCATTCTGTTTTGCTGTGAAGGGAATGCTGAGCAGGAGTAACTCCGAGCGTGAGCTGGGCTCGGGCCGGGAGCGGCTCCGTGGGCTCCGTATGGAAATGCCAGCCCTGACCGGCGGCAGGGAAAGCAGCGACCTCCACGCACAGCCGTGATCTCCAGGGAGATTTTCCCACAAGGGGCTCTTGCCCTGCTCTGTTCTGACCTAGAAACCCCCTCAGGAGCCGCTTTCCTCAAGTGACAGCACGTGCAGTCGCTCTGCTCTGGCGTCTCCCAGCAATCCCAGCAGGCTCCCGCTGGAAGCACTGGGAAAGGGGCCCTGGCATGGTCTGGGAGCACCAGGGCTGTCCCCGAGGATGGGGATCCCCCACTGCTCAGGGCTGCTCTCCCAGGGGACTTTTCACCCACCAGCGAGGCTATTTTTAAACCCCATTCCTTCCTGTGCTGCTGCAGCCCAGCTCCTGCACAACCCAGTCACTGACTCCGTTATTTTGGTTGCTATTCCTTTATTCCTTGGCTCACATCCTGCTTTTCTAGGACACCACATGAACTCCAACTGCTTGACAGGGACACTGAGAATATTTGACTTTCCAGGCCTGCCCAGTGCCCTGGGACATCCCCATCACGTGCTGGTCTGTGAAGCCTCCTCAACTTTTACATCTTTATATCAATATTTAGGTGTTGGAGCTGAACTGTTTATTTCATTTTCTTCCAGCAAAGCTTGCATCCTCCGAGAACATCCTGTAGCTTCCCAGCCTTTATTTGGATTTCCACAGCATTTTAACAATAATAATGTAATTTCCCAGCAGAGCCGTTAACGTTAGGCTTCGTGAGAAATGAATATACTGAATATCAATGTTCTTTTCCTCTTCAATTTTGCCTTGTTTGGCAGCTCTTTTTACCTTGATTACCTCGAGGACTCTTTGCTTTCTAAATACATTTTCAGTTTAAAATCCCAAGCAACGTTCGGCTTCCATGACTTTTGCTTTTGGAAGCAACTGAGCAGAGAAACCATTCCAAGATGACCCTCAGCTCCTGCAGACTCTCCCAACACAGGTGTTCAGGTTTAGGTTCCTTAAAAACAGAATTTTCATGATTAAATCCTTTTTTACTAAGGAATGACACCCTGTTCTGCTCACCACCTCTTCATAACTGTTGCGGGGGGGGGGATAATGAAGTGAAAACTCCACAGATCTTCAAAGACACCATGAAAGCTGCAGAAAAAGTTCAGTCAACACTGACTGTGGCAGTAAAAACTGATCTGTTTCAGGTGGAACAGGTGAAAAATAATGGAATTCATCTCAGGAGGTACAAATCCATCAGGGATACACACAGCTGGGGAATTGTTTGGGTTTTTTCTTTACTCTAGGAAATATATACAGTGAAAAACGATGAATTTTTGATGCTACAGAACTATTACTGAAACCTCTTGCATATAGAGAGTAAGAAATTGCTGCAAGCTGGGTTTAGAAGCAGTTTTGTCTGTCTTTTGGGGGGATTTTATTACTTTTTACCTGAAGTCAAAGCTGTATTTATGACCTTTTTTATACTTTCTGCCACAGCTGAAAGCACCAGCTCAGTCAGAGATCCCTGACACCAAGGGAGCATCTGCATAACCCAGTGAGCAAAACCAACAGAACCAGGTGCCTTTTGGAAAAACCTCAATTAATATTTCTCCTCTGCTTGGTTTGTTCTGCGTTTGAGCATTTTCTGCATCACCTGCTCCCCACGCTGGAGCCTGGGAACAGCCAGCTCAGCACGCTCCGCTCCCAGGAACCACCACCTTACCCAACAGCTAAGGGGCAATTCCGACCACTTTGGAAAGGGAAAGGAGGGAGGATTGCTCTTCAGAGTCGCTCTCAGAGTCACTTCAGAGTCACTGCACCCAGGTAAAGTTGTGCTGATGAAGAAAGGAACACCGAGGTGACAGACCCAGCTGTATTATTTTCAAAGCCTTGTTTTCTTGCCTTCCCAAGCTCATTCCCACAGGCAGGGCTGGTCCCAAGCCTGGTGTTCCTGGAAAAGCTGCTGGCCCTCACCCTGGAGGGGTTTTACAGCCAGCCTTGTGTGACTGCTCAAGGCTAGGGACAAAACCTCTCCAAGCCCCTCTCCACTGAAGCCAGAACCTGTGAAAAGCAATTTTCAGGATGCACAAAGCAGATCCCAGCCTGTGGATTCGGGTCTGTGGGAGGCATTTTTCCTATCCTAACTGGATTCTTGCCATTTTTAATATATATTTTTATTTTCCTACAGCACGAGAAGCTCTGCCACATCTCAGTTTGAAGCCTGGGAATCAACACAGGGTGCATCCACACTCAGTGTTTTTAAAGAGTTATTTGAGCAATCCCACAGGTGCCAACCATCCTCCTTGGGAACACAGCATGCCTGTCCAGAGGCCCAGAGCTTGGGCAGCAGGAATTCTTTGGCAAGGCTGGAGAAGCAGCTCTGAGTCATCTGTGACCTTCTCACAACAAAATTGGCTCTTGCAGGCCATGAATGGGACAAAACCTTGACTCTTGTCCCCTCCAGAGGTCCCTTTGGATGCTCTCAGGTCTCAATTTTCATGGACACCAACATTAGGGGAGGCCTGCCCAGCTCAGGGAGCCCCATTCCACTCCAAAATCCCAAAGATATTCTGATTGCTTTCTACTCCAGCTGAATGTATTCCCATTTAAACCTCACTGCTTGATAAACTGCCAAAAAAATCGGAGGTCCCAGGGAGGATATTTATTTACAGTTCAGAATTTATATATGCATTGCACGGCATCTGAAGGGCTTTTTCCTCCCAAACACACAAATCAGGAATTAAAATATTTGCAACGTGCCATTTCTAGCCAATGCCCAGGGCTGTGTGTTATCTCACTGCTGTAATTTGTCGCTGGGTGCTGGAGAGGCCTCAACAAATTCCCAGGTGCACCAAGCTTTGGGAGAAGTCTGGCTGCTTTCAGAGCAGGAGAAATAAAAACAGAATATGACCCAAGTGTTGCTAGCAAGGTTTGCCAGAAAGGGTGGCCCTGTCCTTTCCAACAGCTCCAGCAGAAAGCTGGGCTGCAGCTGCCAGAGAAGCCACTTTTCCCAGTGGGAAAATGACACCTTGCTAGAGCTGAAACTCTCTTGAAGAAATGACAGAACCTCAGGGTAAGTCGAGTCGAGGATGGTGACACTGCTCTCAGCGAGAGAGGCCAGGAGATCTTGGAGGGTGGATGGCATTTTTGTATATTTTAGTTTTTGCACCAAGACCATGCCAAGCCACCCCACCCACGGCAGGAATCTGATGTGATGGGAAGAGTGAGGATCACTCAGAAAGGAGAAGGTGCCTCCAACACCCCCCACACCAGAGCTTACCTAAAAGATTGGGAAGGAATTGTTCCCTGGGAGGGTGGGCAGGCCCTGGCACAGGGTGCCCAGAGCAGCTGGGGCTGCCCCTGGATCCCTGGCAGTGTCCAAGGCCAGGCTGGACATTGGGGCTTGGAGCAGCCTGGGACAGTGGAAGGTGTCCCTGCCCCTGGCAGGGGTTTGGAACTGGGTGGGCTTTAATCTCCCTTCCCACCCAAACCAGTCTGGGATTCTGCTCTGGAGTGGTAGTGTCAGTTTTTATTTAAAGAAACCCCATTTTCACCAGGCATGGAAACATTTGAAGGTTCAAGTCTGGCCACAGCTGAAAAGGGTTTGTTTAAAAACATTCACTGCAAAATGAGTGTATTTCCCATTCCTCACTCTGCAAGGCAGCTCAGAGGAGCGTGTTGGTAGAGCTCCTTTGGAGCAGCAAACCCCAACACCCCAGAAGCTGCTGGGGTCCAAGATACATTTAAAAAATAATAAAAATAAAATAAACACTTGAAAGGACAAAAGATACCCCTTACAGCTATATTGAAGTGACACATCTGCTTAAACTTCTATTTTTACTATTTTTCCATTCTTTTCTATTAAATATTGACTCTGTTCGTGGTTAGGAGTCACACATCCCAAGCTAAACACCTCTGCCCTGCATCACAGACCCTTTTTTGTTCACAGCTGGCCTCATGAGGGGAGATCCAGCCCTGCCACCCACCTGAATTTAGGACAGCTTGGCAGCCCCCCTGAACTCCAACAGCGGCACTTTGCTGACTGGATCGAAACCCAAACCCTGAGGGAAGTTCATGTTTAGCCCAGGCAGAGGGGCCAAGCCTCACGATTCGAGCCTGAACTACTTTCTGCAGCCTGCTGAAGGAGGAATGAGCCCCCCTGCCTCTGAGCCGGGGTCCAGCAAGGTCCCCTACCCCAGAACCCAGCTCTGCACCAGCCCCTGCCACCACAGCCCCGAACCTTCAGCTCAAGGCCACCCGTGACCAACCCCAAAGCCAGCAAACAGACCACCCACCAACCCGCTGGGGAAAGGAGAGAGGGAAAAGAACAAGGCCTAGGGAAATATTTTAAGAAATCCAGCCCTTGGCCAGCACTATTTTGGGTTCTGAGCACTTGGAGGCTGCTGGAGCAGAGGTGTGGAAGTCTCCACCATGAGATGTCTGTATGTAGGGGGGCAGTGGGGCATTAACACCCACTTTGGCACCTCTGCAGTTTGTGTAGGTGAGTAATTCTTCCTGTACCTACAAGGTGGAGGAGCTGAGCACCCATTCCCAGCTTGGGACTTTCCTTTCCCAGGAATGTTCAGCACCCACTGGTTGTTTCTCAGGTTCTTCAGGTCACAGGAGCCTTTTCAAATTCCTTTTGCAGTTTCCCATACCCACCCTCCCACACTTCATCCCTAAGGTGATTTGGGACAGGCCACACATTCCTGATCCTCTTCACGGCACGTCTGCCTGAGCAAGAACAAAGTTGACCCTGACTTGCTTTTCCTGCCATGGGAAGGTCAGGGACAGGGACTTCTGACATGGGCATGGAGTGACAGGACAAGAAATGGCTTCCAAGTGCCAGAGGGCAGGTTTAGATCAGATATTGGGAAGGAATTGTTCCCTGGGAGGGTGGGCAGGCCCTGGCACAGGGTGCCCAGAGCAGCTGGGGCTGCCCCTGGATCCCTGGCAGTGTCCAAGGCCAGGCTGGACATTGGGGCTTGGAGCAGCCTGGGACAGTGGGAGGTGTCCCTGCCCATGGCAGGGGTGGCACTGGATGGGCTTTGAGGTCCCTCCCCACCCAAACCATTCTGTGATCCAATTTCTCGATGAATTCATAAACCAGGGACTTACAAAGCCCACTCAGGATATCAAAGCCTATCCCAGCCACTATTTCATCCCTGCATCCCTCGTAAAGGTTCTGGACCAGTTTTATAAACTTCTGTACTCGATGTCTTAATGACACCACCATGTCCCACGTGCTTTTCTGCCATCCTACAAGACGATAAAACACACCTGAACTCAGTGTGCTGCAGAACCACTTTTCAGAAGAAAGTTATTACAGGTTAGAAAGGCACAATGAGTCACAAGCACAGAAGCACCCCTTTAGGAGTGAAGTGGGAAATATTCCACAAATGCCTGCATCCACCAGGCTAACACAGGAGTTCTGAAATGGGCTTTGATGAAAGACACAAGTGGAAAAAAGCAAAAGCCACATGGAAGGAAACAACTCATGAACTATTTGCTCTTGCCTGCCCAGGTGGCCATAGCTCAGAGGAGGTAAAAGGCTCAGCTTAGTGGTTAGGCCTGGCTTACAAGTGCCAACCTACTGCTTGGAAAAATTTTGTTTCCCTCCCTGCTGTCCCAGCAGAGGAAAAATCTCCAAGGCACAACACCACCTTTTAAACTTTTTAAAAGCGCATTTATATCTAAAGCTAAAGCCTTGTTCCTCTCTACCTCTCCTGCCCAGACTTGCCCAGCTGTTCATGCAAATTGTTCCCATTTCTCTTATCAGTGCCCTTATATCCCTGGATCAATATCACTTTTCCTACCTCCCCCATTTGCCCTCACCAACAAACTGGACCAGTGGCCTTGACCCCATTTTCTTTACACCTGCACCCAACCACTGGGGTGTTTCCTTCTCCCCAGCAGCTTTCCCTTTCCAGGCAGGACGTACTAAATATATCTCTTAGGGTATATTGGGATTTATGCTGTAGGCACCCAGGCAGGCTGGGGCACACCGAGTTCATGCCACCCTTGTGCAAGGTGTCCTTCCAAAGCAAACAAAGACCTGTGCAAGTCCTTGTCTTTCCCATCCCACTTATTTGTCCTGAAACAGAAAGAAAAACGAAAAAAGCCCAAGGCCTTTTTCCTGCACACACAGCAGCCACAAAAAGGTGCTGCAAAACAGCCACATCTGGCCTTTAAGTGTAATTATTTGCCTTGGGAGCTTTGGTTTCAGCTGGGAGAGAGGTTTAAGTCTATTATTTTAAAGAGTCCTAACAGCATTAGAGGACTTACTGTCAGTGATTTGTACAGTAAATCCAATTACTGCTTTTCACTTCTGTTCAGTGTAAACCATTACTATCACAACATCCTATTTTCTTGAATGCATTTAAAGGAGAAATAAGAGCTGGAAGTGCCCAAGGCCAGGCTGGACAGGGCTTGGAGCAGCCTGGAATAGGGGAAGGTGTCCCTGCCTATGGAACAAGATGAGCTTTGGGGTTCTTTCCAACCCAAACCAGTCTGGGTTTCTGTAACATTTTGCAAAAATGATTTTCTTTTTTGAGCTGCATTACATAAATCTTAACACCTGTGACTTCAAGGTTTGCCTTCATACTTCATGGGAGGATGTTGTTTGATAACTTGACAACATTTCTAAAGTACCTGGTATTTTCAGGCCCAGGATCCCCCTGCCTTTTCCTAAGACCAGGGGGAGGTCACACTCTCAGCATCAAGAAACTGCCTGGACAGAAGTTGGGAAGCAGGTTGGGAAATTGTCAGCAGAACTAAAAACAGGGGAATGTAACCTACAACTAAACTTGCCAAGCATTTGGGTCTGCTGACGCCCTTTGAAGGATTCTTTGCCCAGGGAGAGGACAGGCCAGCAGGGACAGGATTCAAACACTTCTCATGTCAAACACATTTGCAGGAGCGCTGTTGCCACCAGCTCCAGTTTGAAATCACTTATTTGCAATTAATTTTGGACAAGGATTTTAGGAGCCGATCTTGAGCAGAGAAGTGGGGAACGAGGGCATTTCCTGAGCTTGCTGGCTCCAAGTTTCCTGTGTGCAGGTGCAGGACCCTGTTCCTATGCTGTGGTTATTCAGGCTGGCATTGCACACCCACTATTTATATTTTTGTTATCCAGAGGCACTGGAGAAACACCTGAGACTGAAGAAGTTGTAACCACAGCTTTACAGAAGTCATTGGGTTCACAGCAGAACCTTTCTGGAGCAGCACAGTGTCAGTATTTGATCTGTATCCCAACATCAGCCTTCCACAAACACAGGTCGTATCAAACTATCCTAAATCCTAAATACTTGTGGCCACAGATTTATCTCGGAGCCACACAAAACTTTTATAATTAATTCTATTGTCTTTGGCAGCAGCACAATCCAGCCCCCTTTGGGCACAACTGCTGCTTCTCGTGGCACAAACAAACCTAAACATCTCAGCCACAACAAGGAAAAAGCGGCACCACAGGAGTCTGGAGGCTCCCAAGCCTGAGGGAAAGGCGTGCAGAAACCTCATTTGCGCCCATTTTTAAAAGGAATTATTTTTTTCACACCTAATATCAGTTTTGGAATTAGAACCAAGAGGTTTTCATATCTATAAATACAAACAGACACAGGCTGTTTGCTCCACTATAAATTCCTTTTCAGCCTAGCAGCAGCTCTCCAGCAGGGTGTGAGTCAGGCTGCTGAAGCACAGGATCGTTTTTTGAAAGCATTGAGACTTCAGTTGAATTGTCCCTAATTACAGGGCACAGTGGCACTGCAGCATGCAGATTTATTCGGAGGAAAGGGAGAAGGGTGATGTCTAGAGAGCTGTAATGAGCTGCAATGGTGTTTAACAATCTTTAGCACCCTCCCCAGAAACTGATACACGTCCCTCGAAATCTGTAGCTGACTTGGGAAAATTCAAAGTTTTTTGGCAACATCCCATTTCTTCCCCAGTTTCCAGCAGTCCCTGCAGTGGGAATGTCACCACCCAGAGCATCCCCACGGCTGGAGCACAGCAGGGTCTGTCTGGCCAGGGTGTCTTCACCAAGCACAGCAAACACCGCACTCAGGAGGTGCTCTCAACATCACCATTTCCATGTTTTTCCAAGGCTGGGCTCTGATCCTGCTCCTCCTGACACCAAGGATATTTTTATTGGCTTTACTGCCGTGTTAAAGGACAGCTGCTGATCCCCAGCAGGGCTTGGCACAGCCAGAGATTTGCCATAAACCCTTGGCTGGACATCCTGGGAAACTTCGTGCAGCACTTCCAGGGAAAGGCAGAGCATCAGACCCCCTTAGGGGGTTTGTGGCAGTAAATAAATAACACAAAGGGGTGACATCCACTCAAGTGTCGGGAGAAGCAGCAGATCCCAGCCTGTGCTCAGCGAGAGGTGCTCATAAGTGGCGGGGAAGGGCTCGTTTGGGGGTTTTATCTCCTTTGAATATGCTCCTAAACCTGCATCTGAACCCCTAAATTCTGCAGAAAGGTGGATACCAGAGGGCAGGCATTTCCTCGGGAGCAATCCCATGTTTGGGCCGGGCAGTGGGAGCAGCCCCCGGTGAGACAGCCGATGCAGGGAGGAAGGAGCAGGATGCTGCTCCCCGTGAGGGATCCAGGCCCTGTCACCTGCCCCCCTCAGGGATACCTCATGCTTTTAAAGCTGAGCAAACACAGGGATGGCACTTTTCCAAAGCTGAATCGTCAGCAACACCTAATTATGAATGCTTCATTTCACAGGGCTGCAAACTAAGCCCAGGACTGCATCACTGTGGTGGGGGTCAGCTCTGGGCTGGCAAACCGTGCCCCAGCCCAGTTGTGGTCCGGCTCCGAGGTCAGCAGGATGCAATTCCAGGGATGGATCCTGATGCTGGGATCCTAAACTTGCACATCAAACAAGAAAAATGGTTTAGTGGTGGTGATGCTGGTTTGACTTGATGATCATAAAGGTCTTTTCCAAATTAATGATTTTGTAATTCCATTAAATCACTCTGCTGCAGTTCTGTGGTGCCCATTCCATTTCTGTGAGCGTCCAGAAGGATTTTGGAAAGAGCCAAACATTGAATTCAGCTGTTGCATCACCAGATGTGGCACAAGGACCACAGACTCAGGGTGCTCAGAGGTTGCCCCAGCTGGAAGCCGCCCCTCGCGGAGTTTTGGGGCTGCTGGATTTATTCACAGCCTTTCCTGGGTGCAACAAACCCTCCCCAAAGCCTGCACTGGCTTTCCTCACTGCGAGTCTTTGCTTGGATGAAGTTTTAGTAGCAGTTCCTGCAAACCCACAGCTTTGCTTGGGCCACCAGGACGAATTTCTCCACCAGGATGAATTTCTCACTCCTGCCATCATCCTCCAGCAAACCCAAATCTCCTGTGGAGCCCAGGGGTGGAACAAGGCTGTGTCCCTTCTCCCAGCGTCTCTGCTGGGGAGAGCTGCAGCACCAGGGATGGATCAGGTGCGGAAGGCCCCGGCACGGAGCAAACCGGTGTCGGAATGGTCCCAGCCCTCCAACTGGGATCTGCCTGTGGTGCCCTGCGTTTATTTCGGGAAAGCTGGGCCCGGTGGGTGCTGTCTGAGGCAGCTATCTGGTCAAAGGCCTGCGGGGAGCCAGCAGATAGGGCGGGTTAACGTTTAACCCACGGGACTGTAAAGCAGCCGGGGCTGCTGAACCTTTGGAGTTTGATATGATGATTAGGGAATAACCGCAGTGACACGTCGCAAACTCCCCACAATCAAGGAGACCTCTTTCCCGGGGGGTGATCTCCAAAATTGCTCAGGTAGGCGGCTGCTCATGGCTCTGGGGTTTGGGGGAGTGGGACTGGCGGTGTGAAACGGGGCTGCTGGTGGGGTTGGGGAGGGGCAGCTCCATCGGGAGCTCCCACCCCAACAGTGCCCCAGCATCAGACTCTCACCCCGGAGCTGCCCCACACCAGCAGGGCAGGACTGAGGGGCCGGGACACCCTGGCAGGCCCCTCACAGCCCCACAGCCCTGGCTCTGAGCTTGGGATGAGCAGGGTGGGCACAGAAGGGCTCCTCTGGGGCCTCAGGGCGGTTTCTGCCTGGCAAAGCCATGGAAAGAGGGGGTTTTCTGCTTTTCCTCCTCTCCTGGAAAGCCAAGCCAGACAAAGCAGAGGGGGAGGAGGGATTTTCCCTGCCATAATTCAACCTGGATTTGTTAAAGCACAACTTTCTGGGGCTTAATCATTAGAGATCTTTCCAGCCGTCTCGGGATCCCTCCTTCTCTTTGCCAGAGACCGGTCTGCCTAGCGAAGGCAATCGCTGCTCCTAAAAACCCCTCTGTTTTCCCTAATCCCTTCCAACTAGCAGGGACAGTTTGTGCCCAGCACAGGATGCTCCTCCCAGGCTCTTTCTCTCGGTGCAATAGGAGTTTTGGGTGGCAGCAGGCAGGGGAGGAAGGATGGTTTCAAAGTGTCCTGCACATGGGGATGCAAATTAAGGAGGGAAGGAGGCTGGGCTCAGCATCACAGAGGGGCTTTCTGGGGCCATTTGTGTGCATTTGGTGACAGAGCTGCAAAAGCTGTGCCCAAGAGAAAAGGGATTCCAAAGGGAGAAGCTGATTCCCAAGCAAAAGGGGCTGAGCAAAAAATGCTTGCTCCAGGCTCATGTGCTGCAGTGCTTTCACACTGCTCCGAATTCCTCCTGCTTTCCTGCTAATACCTGTGAGTTCCCACTTCGTGTGCAGCCACCTGAGCTGGAGAACAACCCCCCACCCTGGGAAGCCCAGGGACAAAAGCCTCGTGCTGAGTTGCTCAATCGGACTCCGTCCCTCAGCGTGTCACCCCAGCAAGGAGCTGGGGCAGCTCACAAGGCTTCCAGTTTTGGGGAAGAGAATGAAGAATGCTTGGTGTTTATGGATGTGTAGAAAAGATTATATATTGCTTGGAGCCTGGAGGGAGGAAAAAAATCCTCAAAACGTTGGTAAGCTAGAGGAAAATGGTTTCTCTAGTGACCGATTTGGGTTATTAGGGGAAAGAGTGAATATCATTATCCAGTCTTGCCAGAGGTGGTTATTCTTCAGGAGAAGCAGTTGATCTGAGGGGGCACTCAAAACAGCCTCAGTTAGATGTGTCTAAGTGGCTCAGCACAGTCAGGTGTGCACTGATCCCGTGGGATAAACGGGGGTTCATTATGTCCTTCCTGGAACCAGGAACCAGCTTTCCCCAAAAAGGCTGCAGAGGGGCAGGCTCTGTCCTCAAACACTACCTGTGCTCCCCTCAGCAAAAATCCTGCCATGGGAGACAACCCTTGGCTGAGGAACGAGACTCTTCCAAACAACCCCAAAGTGAAGCAAAATTTTCCACATTTTTGGGGGTAAAAGCTTCTGGATTCCTCTCGCTCCCGGATGGATGGAGCAAAGTCAGTGGATGTGCTGTAGTAGGTGTGAGGAAGCCATGGAGAAGTGGTCATGGAGAGGTGAAGTGGTGGCATAATAGGTTTGTTTCTTGTTGACGTAGGGTTGCAAGGCATAAAAGGACCTTTTCTTGCCTTGGCACTTCCGAATTTTAGCAGAAACCTAACATAAATGAGAGTGGAGAGAGGAAAAGCAGACCCAGGGATATTCTGATTTCAGGTACAAGCAGAACCTTCCTTTTCTTGATGCTGTGACCATGATACCTTGGTGGTATTGTCAAAATTTCATCACAAATGGGGATGAAATAGGAAATACGGATAGTTTTTAGTCTTTAGATAGAAGTCCAAAGGTGTTAATTTCAATTTAAACTTCTGAACAAAATGCAACTTCACCCCCTTCTTTTTTTTTTTCCCCACATGGTGGCCGTTGTTAGTGATAATCCATTTTAAGGGCAAATCCCCAAAATTGGTTGAATTCCAGAACCATTATTTCTATGAAGTGTGGCTGGGTTGATCCTTTTTTTTTAAAGCACTGCTGAAGGCACTGCCTGAATTTCCTGCAGTCATTCATATTTTCCATCAGCAGCCACGGAAGGGGGGTTTCCCCCCTGTGAGGGTGGATTTGCTAATTGACTCCTGGCTCGGGGAACAAAGAAGGAGAGAAAGTAATCGTGTTTCCTCTGGGTGACAGGAATTCTCCTCCCTTAAGGTAAAAAAAATCTCCCAGCACACTGGCACTGCTGCAAGGACCGGGGCTGGTGCCTGGAATGAAGGGGAAAGGGCTGGAATGCCACCGGTTTCAGAAATAAAACATCCCCCCGTGATTTGTATCCTGGAAATAGTCTGGGTGCACTGATGGACACCAGGATGTGGCACCCGAGGACGTGGTTTGGTGGTGGGCCTGGCAGTGCTGGGTTAAATCATTGGACTCGATGACCTGAGAGGGCTTTTCCAACTTAAATGATTCTGTGATTCCATGATCTGGACCCTTGGGTGGCAGAGGTGGGAAAAGTGCCCTGTCCGAAAAAGTGTTTAGATGTCCTTGGGCCGAGGGAGGCAGGAGAGAAGGAGGGAGAGAAGAGCTTGGAAAATTGCAGGGTGGAAATCCTGTTTTCCTGGGCTTGGGATTTGTTGTGTTGGGATTCATGCCTCTTAAAAAAGAGGTGTTTGCTGTCTCCAGCCCGGAGAAACCCCACTGATAGGGGAAAGCGCTTTAGCTCATAAATGAGCTGTGAATGACGCTGGGCTGGTAATTACTAGGTGTGAATTAACTGCTCAGAGTGGGGCGACCAAACCTGGGCGGTGCCTGGGGCTGTCCACGCGTGTGTCCTCTGGAATCAGAGTGGGGGCTTGCAGGGGCTGGAGCTACCCTGGGGTGGGGGTCTCCAGCTGGACCCCACTTCCAGCAGGAATCCACAGCTCCAGGTGAGTCGGGGCATCCCTGAGGATGGGCATCCTGCAGCTCTTCCATGCGAGGGGCTGTCTCCTTGGGTCAGGCCGGGCCTTCTCCAAAGGCAGGGATGTGTGGAAGCACCGGGCACGGATTAAAGCCAGATCCTCGTTAACACCCCCCCCCCCACCCCCACCCATCAGAGTCCGGGTTTTGCAGCAGGCTGTGTTTAGGACTTCATCGCAACCTTGAATGCTCCCTAATTCCTTCAGCATATCCTGGAGTGCAGCAGTGTCTAGACATGCTGTTCTGGAGCCTGCAATCTTTGCAGGATGCCTTACGAGAAGAGCCCAGAGGAGCTCGGCTGTCTTATCTAATAAAGCAGAAGGCAGAGAGGGATATTGCTCCTGCTGGAAAAGCACCAGCCACGGAGATGCTCTGTTCCCATCCATCCGCCAGCCCCGAGGCTGGTGCTCGCTGCTCGGGGTGAAAGCATCCCCGGGAGGGAGGGAGACCTTCCTGGAAATCCCTCCTCCCTGCAGAAGAGGATGCGTGGCCTTAAAGGATCCACGAGCACGTGCATCCAGAGCAGCAGCCGAGCAGGCATCCAGCCTGGCAGTGCTCAAGTCCAGCTCTAAGGGCTCAGAGAGACCCCTCCGCCCACCCACCGAGAGCTGCAATTCCCGATGGAACCAGGATGCTCCAAAAGCAGGATATAAGGGGCCACACGTGCAGTGCGACAGAGCTTTCCCCTATAGGGTAGATATAGGGTGTCTCTGCCCAGGCAGGGGAGGGTGCAAAACCAGTCTGGATTTTAACCAGGGTTGTTTGGAACGCTCACTTTCTCCTTCTGAAGCAGCCTGGGAAAGGCTCCAAGTGGTTTCTGCACTATTAACAGTGTGCTAATCCTGCCCCGTGCCTGCTGAACGCCAGCTCCGGAGGAGGCAGCAGGCGCAGACACAGACACCACAAACATCGACAGGCTTTTGTTGCTGCCCTCAGAAGGGCGAAACAAACCAATAACTGGGCTCCAGCTGCTGCAGAAAACATTCGTTTGGGAATTAGAGACGGCAGGGAGCTGTGGCATTGGATAATCCATGTCCCAGCCCCTGCACGTTGGTACTAATTACAACACTGGAGAAGGGGAGAGCATGGGAAAAAAAAATCAGAAGAGCCTCACCAACCCCTGCATTAAACAGCCCCAAACCCTGGCATTGCAGAGGTGCCTCTTTTTCCAAGTATTTGAGTCACAGTCTCTGGATCTCGGTGTGGCAGAGCCCGAGTGACATGAGGCTGAGATCCCCCAAACACCCGGGCTCCGGCCCGTTTTTGGTGCTGGGAATAATCCATTTTAAATTGAAAGCAGCTGTTGAAGTCTTCCAGGGCACAAAGGCAGAGGAGCTCAGGGCAGGTAATGTTCAAAGGTACAGTGGGCTGCCCCAAGCCTTGGCTCCTCCCTTAGTGAACCTCAAAAGCAGCATGTGCTGCTGAAAGGGGTTGGTGTTCAAAGCTGGGTACTGGAAAAGGCTTTTCCTGTTACTTGCACAGAATCGTGACTCGCTCAGAAAATCAGCTGTAACCAGACAGACTGCACTTCCCTGCCTGCATTTCCTTACATGCAGTGCTCGCCTTATGTGCAGGGGATTGTTCAGGGCCTCCTCCTCAAAATCCGGCAGCAGCTCAGGGTGCAGGCACAGCAATCCGCCTTCCTTCCACCTTCCCACTGCTCTGGATTTCCCTTCTGCCCAGCATCCCCCCCAGCACCCTATCCCTCTGTGCTCCCAGGGTGCCCCATCCCCCTCTCCCCCAGGCCACCCCTCCCAGCCCCTTTTGGCCCTGTTTGCTCTCCAGGCAAGGCTGGGAGTTCCCACCTTTCCTTACCTCCACCTTTCCACATTAAAATGCGATTTTAGGCAATAACAACCATGTTGGATGACACGATTTAGCGTTTTCCTGCGTGAAGTCCTTGGTCCCACTGGCCTCCAGCGCTGGCTGCAAGGCGCTGAGGAGGGGACTGGGTTTGCTCTGGCTGCTGTTCAGCATCAGCCTGAGGCTTCAAGCTCAGCCTTGCACCTTACAGACCCTGTTTGTCTGCCTGGAGCACACAGATGGATTTTGGACAAGCTCGGAGCTCAGCATTCAGGAAAAACAGGGAATCACCAGTAGTGAATCCATCTTATAAATGTCCCTTTCCCCTGTGTGTAGCCCAAGTCAGATTCAGATTTCAGTTTTATGATGTTTTCAGCCCAAACCCAAACCAAAGCAAACAATCTTGAATCAGCCATGACCTGAAACTGCAGCTCTGATTCAAAATGTGTGAACCCAAGGTTGTTCCAGCCCTGAGCTGAGCTAAGATCTGAAGTTCTCCCATGTTCTTTATTTCTGAAAGTAAAAATTGGCCAAATTTGGAGCTAGGTCCTGCTTCTCACAGAGTGCTGGACATGGCTGGTACAAGGTTCCAGTGCCAGCATCACACGAGGCCTGAAGGACTCGTTGTTGTGTACTCAGTGCAGGATTAGGCATAATAATAATTATGTATTTTTTCCTCCTGAGACACCACCAAAAGGCTACAAATTCCCTCTGCACCTCCCCAGCATCAGACTGTGGATTTAAATGCTGCTTATTTCCATTCAGCAAGGGGAGTATTTCTGCTTTTTCCATGGTCTCTGCTGTTCTGTTTTGGGTTTATCTCCAAAATAACTGATTTAGGAAGAGCGACCCTGTAAACTTTCTCGGGAGGGTGGACTTTCTCCTCCCAGCCGTATTAATTGATTTAATTTATCTTAAATTTGATTGCAGTGAGCACCCCTAATTAACCTGATTTTTTGCTGATAATCACTCCCAATGGAATCAAATCACAAATCCGGGGATGGATTGACCGGCACACAGAAAGAAGCCGCCCTCCGTGCGTTAATTCAGCGAACGGGATATAATTTGATCCAGGTAGGAATTCACGGTCCCATCCTTTTGTGCAGTGCCCAGCTTCATCCTGAAGCTCCACCGGGGGCGTGAGCAGTGAATCCATGCTCCTGAATCACTCCTTGCTCGTTCCTTTTCCCTCTGTTTGTCTCTCACGCCCGTGCTGACCATCACTGCGTTGTCTTTCACGGAGCAGGATCTTATTCCTCCAGGAATTTGTTGCTTGATGGGAAATTATGATAAAGGTGGGGGAAGAGCAACCCTGAGCACTGCTAAATGTTGGGAAAGGTCGGGACTGGTGTCTCAAAGCCAAAGAGAACTCACTGAGCAAAGTTTCAGAGGAGGGATGAGGTGGGAAGTCCAGGCACGCCACCTCGTGTGCAGAGCCCTGCACAGGTACGTGGGAGGCAGGTGCCTCACCTGCCCCAAGGTTTGCTCCCAGTTTGGGCTCCAAGGTCCCCAGGATCCAAACTGCCCGTGGTTAGGGCAGGTGGAGCCTGGGTGTGACCTTCAACTCCCACCTGAGAAAGCCTTTCTTGACTAACACGATCAAAACGAGCTCAGCCTTGGAGAGCACAGGGCACTGCCATGACTGGCCTTGTGTCCTGGAAAAAGGAACTGGAAACTCGGGATTTTAGGCAGGTGCAGGCCATGAACTTTGCCTTGCTTTGCATGGCACTAGAGGGCACAACAGCCCCAAGCAAAACCTGAGATTCCTGGGAAAAAGCACATTCCAGGAGCAGGCCAGCAGCTGCGTTTGGTGCCCTTGAGGAGCCTTTCTGCTGTACCTGACCCGTAGGATAAGGGACTTCTCTGTGTCTTGGATTTACTGGGGCTTTCTTAGAGTCATAGGGGTTGGGAGGCTCCTTAAAGCCCTGCTCATTCCAGCCCCATGCCATGGGCAAGGACACCTTCCACTGGCCCAGGTTAATCCAAGCCCTGTCCAAGCTGGCCTTGGAATTATCCTGGTGTTCCGTTTTTCCTACTGTCACATCTGGCTATAGCTCACTCCTGAACCACAGATTTCAGCCCCCAATCCCCCACAGGCTTCAACAGCTTTCTCTTCTCTTTCTCTTCTTCTTTAACTCCTCTCTCTTCTTCTTTCCTTCTCCATTCCAACCTTGCTATTTTATCCTTTTCTCTTCCCCCCCTCCTAATTTCCCTGTGCCTTAGGGATCTTTCTTCCAACCTGTCTATGGGTGCCACCAAACATCTTCTTCCTCAGTGCACACCTGGCTCGTTCATCTTTGGGAAGTGGCTGATGTCCACTTGCCCTCCAGGCACCTTGTCAAGAAGGGTTTGTTGGGGTGTTGCCTTCCAGCCACTGCAACTTGAGGGAAGGCTTTATTTCGTGCTGTGCCCCCTCACGCACCAGCTCAGACATAAATTCAAGTGTCCCCAGGACTCCATCACTGCTGAAAACATTGGAAAACCAGGAATTAGCATGGATAATTCAGGGTGTGTTCTAGGCTCAAGAAAACTAAAAGGGTTTTTGGTATATTCCTATTTTCCCATAAGGATCCCTGTTTGTTTACGTTCCTCTTAAATCAGCTGTACAAGGCATTCGCTTGCCTAGAATAATCCTGGAGTGGGAAGTGACTAAAGAAATGGTCAGGGAGCCAAAAATGGAAAAATTAATGGAGCCACAGCTCTTCTGGGAGCAGGGAATCACTGTAGGGAGAGGGAAGGAGAGATGAGGGAGGGAAGGCAGGAAGGCAGGAAGGAAGGCAGGAAGGAAGGCAGGAAGGCAGGAAGGCAGGCAGGAAGGCAGGAAGGCAGGAAGGAAGGAAGGCAGGAAGGAAGGCAGGAAGGCAGGAAGGAAGGCAGGAAGGCAGGAAGGCAGGAAGGCAGGAAGGAAGGAAGGAAGGAAGGAAGGAAGGAAGGAAGGAAGGAAGGAAGGAAACCAAGAAATACAGGAAATATGATTAAAAATAGGAGAGGAGAACAGAGAGACACTCATCTAGCAAAGACATCCCAAAGAGGAAATACTGACTGGTCTTCACATCTTTGGCTATTATTTGGGGCCAAGATTTGCTCTGTGCCAGAAGGAACTCCTGTGTGGGCCCGTGTCATCCTTGGACTGGATGAAAATCAAGACAAACGATCAATTTGGCAAACATTCCATTACCCAGCCCACAGCTGACACACAGCCCACAGAGATTCCCCTCCCAGAGCCAGGAGGATTTCCATTTTCCAGGGAGTTACCTGTCTGCACTTGGACTTTGGAAGTATGCCAGCCTTGGCAGCGGGACACTGCGTTATCCCAGTGAATCCCTGAGGAGCTGATGGGAAGGAGGGTGTCTGCCTCAAGGGTCATTCCCAGAGAAGGGGTTGGTTTGATCCACGTTTAAAAACCGACAGCTGAACCTTTCTTTTCTTTTCTTTTCCTCCGTGGCAGGAAAATGGGCAGAGGAAATACGGGGGACCACCACCAGGCTGGGATGGCCCTCCACCGGAGAGGGGCTGTGAGATCTTCATCGGGAAGCTGCCCCGAGACCTCTTTGAGGATGAGCTTATCCCTCTCTGTGAAAAGGTGGGACGTGGTGGCAGCTGCTGAGTTAGTGATGGTCAGAGCTGCATTTCAGGGCTGACCTGAGCTGATTCCAGGGCCAGGCTGGGCAGGGCTTGGAGCAATCTGGTCAGTGGAAGGTGTCCCTGCCCATGCAACTGGAACTGGGTGTGCTTTAGGATCCCTCTCTAACCACTGCCCCCTTGCTGACAAATCGCTCTCACTTGGCAGATTGGCAAAATCTATGAGATGAGGATGATGATGGACTTCAATGGCAACAACAGGGGCTACGCCTTTGTGACCTTCTCCAATAAACAGGAGGCCAAGAATGCAATAAGGACACTCAATAATTATGAAATCAGGTAAGCATGGCAAACACCCTCACAGCAGCTTTAAATCACATGTATCTCTCTGTGTTGGCATGTAAAGGTATTTTTCCTGGCAGCCCAGAGCAAGGTTATTGAGATCCTTGAGTTTTGAGGGGAAGTCTCCTCCAGTCTCCCTGTGCAGGCACTGCTCAATAAAGTCAACATCTTTCACAGGAAATTTCTTCCTCACAAGAAAACAGCAAAAAAAAAATCTATCAGAACATCGGGAAAAAATATTCTGCTTTGGATCAAATTAACTTTCCCCTAACCAGTGCTGTTTATTATGTTCCCCTCAGGTTGTTTGTTGTTGATTTATTCTATTCACAGTCTCCCTCGTGACAGATTCTGTAGATATGTTCTGGGAGATGGAGCAATTGCAAAAGATGGTGAAATAGGATGGAAACCAACTGGCAAAACAGAGCCATTTCCTAATAGAAAGGAACAGAAAAAGCCCTCATGTTATTGACTAAAAATTGGGAACAAAACACCCAGCAATCAACAACAGATGGGCCCATCAGTATGTGTTGGTTGGATTTCAACCACACGAAATGTTTTTTGCCAGTTCAAAGTGGGATGAGTTGATGCCTTTGGTTTATCCCAAAAGGTTTTTAAGCAATCTGGTAATTGCACCGCTTTCATTTTTGCTTTTAAGAAAAATAGATGGGTGGTGAACTGCTTTGAGCAGCTCACAGGACACACAGAGGGCTTGGAGATGTCATTTGCAGCAGAGGTTGGAAGATCTTAGGGATCAGGCTTCATCCACCTCCAGCTCCTCCACTTCCTTCCCTGGTTCCAAAGACTCCTCTAAAGAGGTTTTGAACTTCTCCAGACCTGTAAGAGATAGTTTGACCCCATAGTGGTGAATAAAGGAAGTTTTTGCTTTGGGGTCTTCACAACAGCTGGCATCAGCAAGTCCCCAAATGGTGCCTCTCCATGACAAGGGGTTTTCTTTCCCCAGAACCTCAGTCAGGAGGTGAGCGGGAAGCCACAAGCTGCTGGTGAACACAAGAAGCCCTGGCTTACACTGGTGACAACACAGGGACCTGGGGTGGTGGGTGCAGTTGCCTGGTGGCAGCAAAAGGGAGAATCACTGGAAGGAAAAGCAAAATTTGGCTTTGGTTTCTCCCTCAAACCCTTCATTTCAGCTGCACTGCCTGACTTTGATGCCAGATTTAGCAGAGTGGCAGCTTTTGCACTGAGCAAGGGCACTGGAATATCCCAAAGATCGGCTGGCACCGAAGCCTTGTGTTTGGCCTTGTGTTTTGGGCCAGAAGAGGGGCTTTGCCTTAACCTTCCCCTCTCTTGGCTCCTGACGAAGCAGCTCTGTTGTTCCAGGAACGGGAGGCTGCTGGGGGTGTGTGCCAGCGTGGACAACTGCCGCCTGTTCGTGGGGGGCATCCCCAAAACCAAGAAGAGGGAGGAAATCCTGGCAGAGATGAAGAAGGTCACGGAGGGCGTCGTGGACGTCATCGTCTACCCCAGCGCAGCCGACAAAACCAAGAACAGGGGGTTTGCTTTCGTGGAGTACGAGAGCCACCGGGCAGCAGCCATGGCCAGGAGGAAGCTGCTCCCAGGTCAGCAGATGGGGGGAAGGGTGGCTTCAACTCAGGGGTCACCTCGTGCTGTGGTGACAACGTCTCCAGGGGAGCCAGCAATCCAAGGAAGTGAACGTGGCTGAGTTTTCTGCCCTCAGAGAGCAGTTTTCTGCCAGAGACACCCAGAGCCAGGAGGTTCCCCAACACAGCACGGGGTGCAGGGGGTGGGATTCGCTGCAGCTCCTGCTGCAGCACCACGCTGATGATCTGTGCTCATCATCAGGAGCGCTTTTTAAAAATTTTTTTATTGAAAATCCAGCCAGATGGATTTAGCTGCATGTAGCCATTCAGCTCTGCTGTGGAGCTTGCTTTGTCCTGTGCTTGTCTTGGGTTAAACACAAAACACAGCCTCAGTTATGGCCCCTCGGGGAGAATCACTCAGGAAGGCATCTGAGAGCCAATTCAGGCTGGAGAATGGACTGAAAATAGATATTTTGGCAAAAAAAGCTTGGAGTGAGGAATTGCTTTAGAAGAAATCTCTGAAATTCAGCACTGGGGGACAGCCAAAGAGCGTTGTGAGGGACAGAGGGGTTTAGCCGGTATTAGGTGAGGAAGTCACTTAACTTGAAGTGCATTTGCAGGGATTTCACCAATTTGCTCTGGCTTTCTTATGCTCCTGCACTGCCTTGTTGAGCACAGCTCACTTGCTGGTGAAAGCATCCAGCAAACCTCGGGGTTTGAGACTTGTTCATAACCACCAACCTTCTTTCACCTGTTTTCTACAACAGCCCATGAAGTATCCTGCACAACTGAAATGCTTTTTTTTCTTTTTTCTTACGGTGAAAAAAAGGAAACATGATTTTGAGCAATGAATTTGCTTTGCTATTGGGAGATATCTCATGCTGACAACTTTTCCTTTTATTCTGCATTTTCTGCTTCAGTTTAAGCATCTCCCTGATGGTGGGAGCACATTCTGTGCTTCAGCACGACTATTCCATGGATTTTATGAGGAAAAGGAAGGCGGGAACAGGCAGAGCACTTAAAATCCTGAGCAAAGACAGTGAGATAGATGGAAGGAACTCAGAGCCCTGAGCAGACATGTGCAATGCGTGAGGGATTTCCAAGTTAGGGACATCTCAGTAAACAATTCAGGGAATTCCAAAGGTGTGAGCAGGAGCAAGGGTCTTCTGATGTCTCAAGCACACGGCAGGAACCGGAAAAAATTTCCAGGGCGGAGCCAAATGTGTCTCCAGCTGATGAGAGATTGAATATCATTATCAAGATGCTTCCTTTAAACCTGAACCTCGCTGCTCTTCGATGGAGCTCTGTAGAGGAAATGCTCAAAAATGGCGAGTTTTTATAAAAAATTCAATTTTGTCCCATCTCCTGGCTAAACAACAGGGTGGAGATAGCCTGGGTCTCAGCAAGAGGCACCAAGCTTAGCTCCTTGCTGCAGCTCAGCCAGGTCATTATGTACACCCTTGGACTGAAAACAGCAATTGAGAAAGGGGCACAGACCCGTGAGCAGCCCTGCCTTTATCTCTGTCACTGACAGCTCAGATCTGTGCAGTGCTGAGAGCTGAGCAGCAGCTCAGCCTCGCTCCACAAATCCCAGCTCATTCACGAGGGATTCCGAGGGAACAGCACTTTCCATTTAGTTTGATCATTTACACTTCCAGTAAGCCTCCAAATTCTATCCTCACCCTCTCGTTTTGGAGCTCGACCCATTCTTGAATAGGTTGTCTGAGCAGAGATGCCTTTTTAGATGTTTTGCAGGATTTTCTTTGTCTCCTCAGCTGCAAATGAGTGGTTTAGGTCACTTAAAGAATCACCAGCAAGGCCCGAGCCAAAAGCAGGTTTAATATAAATTTGTGAGGGCACAAAAGGGTTTGATGGCAAGGGTCACTCTAATACCCATTATACAGATAAAGCAGACAAAGAAAAATCAGATTAAAGCAATTTAGAATGATTCACGTGGAGACCAGGGAGGCAAAAGGGTGAGGAGGGAAAAAATAAGGGACTTAAAGGGTTGAGTCCCGACAGAATAAATCCCCTTGCCAAACTCAGCCTCAGACTGGCTCAACAGTTTAGGTCTAAATAGTTTATTATTCATAACAATATCTAATCATGGTTTATCATTCATAACAATATCTAATCAACTCAACACTAGCAGCTCTTAATGAACTGACTAATTTGACACCTCTAAAGCGATTCAGTAGAATTTTCTGTAAGTGCCACAGAACCATAAATCTGACTTAACCAAAATTTAGGTCCATGACACATCTAAAATGGCAGCCTCAGTAATACACATGCCTGCAGACAGAAGGAAATATGGACCTGTGAAAATTCCCCTGGAGTTCAGTGAAAGTCTCCCATCAGGTGCCTTTGAATCTGGAGCTGAGCCTCGAGGAGTGGGGACACCAGCCCGACTCCATCATCAGCATTCAGCAATGGGATTTACTTGCTCTTTTCCTTCCCTGCCCCTCAGCAGCTCAGGCCAGTGCACACACAGCCCCTGGGTTTACCCTCCACACCCACACCCTGGTTTATGCCCCGGGACTTTTTGTGTCCCTCCTTTCTCCTGCTGCAGCTTCAGCCGAACGAATTCAAGCACACACAGAGACATCCTTGCTTTTGCTACTTTATTTCATCCCGCTGGCACTTCAGGATCCCTGTTCTGGTATCATGGGAATGAAACTTTGGGGGCCAGAGGAATTTTTATGACTGCATTAAAACAGCTCCCTTTAGGGAGCACTCCAGGGAATGCAGGCTTTAAGTGAATTATTCCATATTTTCACTTCTTTCAGTTCTGGAGGCTCCCCAGGTATTTGCAGGAGGACATTCCAAGTGTGACCATCTGCTTTTGGGAGGGAGCTGATGCAGCAGCAGTGCTTTGGGCTGGGAAGGCTTTTTTTTGTCTCATTTGTAGAATTGGGCCTGTTGTGCTGTGCAATAGAGCGTGAGCAGGAGGAGAGGAAGCAGAGCCCCCAGCACTGACCCTGCCCGTTCCCTTGCAGGAAGGATCCAGCTGTGGGGACACCCCATCGCTGTGGACTGGGCAGAGCCGGAGGTGGAGGTGGATGAGGACACCATGTCCTCAGTGAAAATCCTCTACGTGAGGAACCTCATGCTCTCCACCACCGAGGAGACCATAGAGAAGGAGTTCAACAACATCAAACCAGGTAGGAGCCCACGGGTGCCGTGCCTCCTAAATAGGTGCTGCAAACGGAAATATTTCTGCGTTCCTGAAACGCCAAAAGAGATAAAAATAGCTGTTTGTCTGCTGTGAAATGCCACAAAAACTGTCATCAGGCTGAAGGCTCCCACCCAAAATGCCATCCCCTTAAGGGCTGCTTAATTCCCAGCGACAGCCACCACGAAGGAGGATGGCTGGCAGCTGGAAGAGACCCAAATTGCTGCATGGGGATGCCCTGTGCCATCCAAATGCTTTGGACTCATTCAGTCTTTCTTGGAAAGAGTTGGTGAAGCAGCTGGGTGACTTCAGCATTCTTCTGTGGCAAGGGATGGTGATAAAAGTGGAGTGCTTTAACACAAATCCTTTTTATCTGATCTATCTAAATTCTGAATGCATTTTCATACATCCCCCCCAGTCCTCGTGTAAATTGGTGAATAATTAGTGTTTTACATCTAATTCAATATTCCTTTGTGGCATACCTTACATGCGCTTAGGGTGAGATTTTTCAAAAAAAGCAAGGAGATTAGTTGGGAATAAAAATCCTGCTGGCTTTGAAAGGAGATTTTACTTCTGAGTTGCTCCAGCTTTAGGAAATTCCACCCAAAACCAACAAAGTAAAAATAACCCATTTCTGCAGCTCTGCAAGCCATGCAGTCCATTAGGCATTAGGGACTGATGCTTGGCAATGTGAAATCTCCTTTCATCTCATTCCTGTTAACTTCCTTCCATTAATTTTTTAAAATACACTGCAGAGCTTCATTTTTCTTCCACTAACGTCTCATTTCTGCCCTGCACGTGCCTTTTTCTGGACTAGGCTGCAAGGCAAAGGTCTTCATGAGATTTCCTTGTGTCCTTCTGGCATTTCTGGCTCATACCTTTAGCCACCATCAAGTTGTTGCAAACCCCATTTTACCCCTGAGTTAAATTTATGTTATCCCACTCTCTGAACTGTTTCCTTCTTTTATTTACCCAGTTTTGCTCCCGAGCTTTGAACAAGCTCACACTCCCCAGAAACACATTTGTGGCCTTTAGACACTTTGGTAACAGTCATCTGCTTTGCTCCTGAGAAGTTTTCCACTACAACAACAGAAGTTCTGCATCTTCTTTCATTTTCCCTTTATCATTTCAGTGTTCCTGTTGGAATTTTTTAATTTTTTTTTTTTTAATGGACAGCTTTTATTTTGGTGGCTGAAATAAGGAATGGGTGCATTAGAGCAGCAAAACTTTCAGCTTTGGGGAGAGAGAATGCAGTTAAAGTTCCAGTGAGAACAAAAAAAGCAGCAAGGATCTGAAATGATTTATTGCCCTGCCTTGGTTCTCTGCCTCACTCATCGAGCCACATTTCAGCTCCACTTGCCTGAAATTACCTTGGATCCAGGGCATTAAGAAGCTGTTTTGACATCAACAAGTCATCCAATAAAAAATGATCCAGAGGTCTCCATGCCACAGCAATTGCCACATCCCTGAGGGTTCCACAGACAGGACCAGGAATGCTGCTTGGGCTCCACAAGCTGGGCTCTAGTACGAGTATCAGCCCTTAAATCTGTGCCAAATTCACAGCCTGATGACTTCTGTAGAGCTGTCTCACTGGAAAGCCCTGCCCTTGCTCCCTGGGGATCCCAACAAAATTCCTCCTGCTCCCCGCAGGAAGACTGTGCTCTCCCGGTGTGCTGGATGGACAGTGCTCCCCCTGTGATATCCCATGGATGGGCTCACCTTGGAGCTGACCCACGGCTGGGTACCACATCGCTTTGCCCAGCAGAGGCAGAAGCAGGGAAGAGCAGAATTTTTGGCTCAGGATTGGTGTCCTGGAACGCTCTCCAGGAGGCAGAAGGGGGATATTCAAAGCGCAGCAAGTTCGTTAAAGCTTCCACAAAGCATCAGCATGTAACTCCCAGAACTTCAGGCTTGGAAAATCACCCTCTGTCCCTGAAGGACACAAAGTGCTGCTTTACCATCCCTGTGTCGTTCCAAGACGTGCAGCCTGCTCGGGTTATAGGCTGGGACAGGCTCATTTTGCCTTCTGCAGCTCCTAATGACTCCCCCCGAACACCAAAGAAATTCATTTTCTTCTGCATTTTTCTAAGTGCGTGCTTTTTGTGGCAACATGACATTTCCCTGTGCACCTGTTCAGCTTTAGGAGGTAAGAAGCCAACAGAAGGGTTGTTCAGCATCCCTTAGCTGCATTTCCAAAGGATATTTTAGGGATTTTACAGGAGGCTGGGCTGGTTGATATTGTGCTTCCCAAGCCACAGGAGCAGAGAAGATGAAGAATTAAAGAAATGGCTGAAGGCTGTGGCCATGGGGAACAGGACTGGTGGGGTTATTCTGGGGACAGACTCCTCAGTGCAGAGTTCCTGGCAGCAGAGCAGCTGGCAAGGGAGAGGGAAAACCGTGGAGGATGGACTTAGA
This sequence comes from Aphelocoma coerulescens, assembly GCF_041296385.1. Classification (NCBI taxonomy): domain Eukaryota; kingdom Metazoa; phylum Chordata; class Aves; order Passeriformes; family Corvidae; genus Aphelocoma; species Aphelocoma coerulescens. The sequence continues at coordinate 2,232,640 of NC_091020.1, forward strand.
AAAGAAGAACAAGAAGCCATTTACATTTGAATTTCTTCGGGTAAATTTGGTGCAGGAAAGATTCAGGCTGGAAGAAAGAGTCTCCAGCCCAAGCCTGCTCCCAGCAGGGCCAACCCTCAGCTGCAGAGTCTGACTGGGGCCATTTCCAGGTGAATTGGGGCACCCAGGGAAGCCCCACTGACACTGGAAAGGCTGTTTCCTAGGGAAAGCCTGTTTCTTGGGGAGAGAGCTGCTGCCCCATCAGTCCCAGCCCATCCCAGTGCCCTGGGCTGCTCTGTCCTGGGCAGGGCTGGCTGTTCATTCTTCCTGAGCTGGTGTTTAAGAGAAAAGCCTTCTCATGGTATGGCAGAAGCATCAGCATCCCTGCAGCTGCCTCCAATGCATGTACAAAAGCAGGGAGATGGGGATCACATGGGGATGTTCCCACAGCTGGTGCATGGTCTGTCACAGAACGGAGATGCAAGACCAAAAGTGGTGTCCAACAGAAAGGTTTGGACAGGAGAAAACCTCTCCAGTTTAATGGGAAACTTACTGGTGTCTGATCCCAAAACCTTCTAGTTTGCCTTGAAATGCTACAACCTCTCTATATTGATTTTCCTGTGGAATATACATCCAAAGAGGTAAGGGGACACTGACCTCTTTTTCTTCTACTCTTGCTCAGCCTTTGCTCTCCGGGGGCTCACAACAGAACTGCTCTTTCAGGTCTCTGTTTTCTGACTAATCCCCATTTCCCACTAATATTTCAATGTTTTCCACAGGTGCAGTGGAGAGAGTAAAGAAAATTAGAGATTACGCCTTTGTGCACTTTAATAAAAGAGAACACGCAGTGGAGGCCATGAAAGCCTTGAATGGGAAGGTAACGCTGCTGTAAATGTTAGTTTCTGGGGCTTGGGTGCAGTATTTTATACAAAGCCACCTGCTTTATTAGCTCCATACCCTCCCAGAGGTGTTATCCCGATTTTCTCTTTGCTGGTTGCTTTTATGCTCCTGAATTTGTTTTTCAGCAGCTCTGTTGTACACAAATGATTCATTTTGGCTCCTTGTATTTGTGCTAAGTGTTTGCCCGGCTCTAGCTCACTGCTCAGACAGAAAAAAAGCAGGAAAAGCTGAAAGAAGAGCTAGGAAAGGAGGGGTTGCAATCCCCCCTGGCTCACACTCACATCCTTGTTCCAGACTGCCAACAAAAACACTGGCAGGGCAGCGTGTGAATAGCAAACTGGGACAAACGAGGTCAGCCCAAACATCTGCTCCAAACTGAGATGAGGATTTGCAAGGAGGCTGCTGAATTTAGCCCTTCTCGCACTGCATGTAATTCACTGTAGAGCCAGAGCTGTTCCCAAAGAGGTGTTAACCCCACTCCTATTTTTAGTGCCACTGCTGTTCTTGGGAGCACGCGGAATCTCGCCGGCTTACGAGCTGCTTTGCGGGGAAGCGAAGCCTTTTGAAGGCTTTGCTGAAGGAGCCTCTCCCAGCTGGGGCCAGGGCTGGGCGCTCTCAGGTTAAACTTTCACCCAGCCAGTGCCGCCTTCCACCCCTATGAGGGAGATCTGGGGCTTTTTCGGGGTGGTTTCCTCCATCTTCCCATCCCATTAGGGCGTGGGGGCAGTTGCTCCACAGGTGGGATTTCCATCGAGCGCTTTGGCCACTTACCCCTGTGCTTGTGCCGTGCTCTCTCCCCGCCGCGAAGGTGCTGGACGGGTCCCCGATCGAGGTGACGCTGGCCAAGCCGGTGGACAAGGACAGCTACGTGAGGTACACGCGCGGCACGGGCGGCAGGGCGCCGGTGCTGCAGGGGGACTACACCTACACCCTGGGCCACCTGTACGACCCCGCCGCCGCCTACCTGGGCGCCCCAGTCTTCTACGCACCCCAGGCCTACGCGGCCATCCCCAACCTGCACTTCCCCACTGCCAAGGGGCTCGGCACCAGGAGCATCCTCCGGCCCCCCTCCATCCGAGGTAATTCCCCTCGCGCCGACGCTCGGCCGAGCATCCCCTCCAGGGAGCCAGCGGCTGCTCCCAGGCGTGTGCCGGTGACATTGGCTTTGCCCCAGCCCCTGGATCCCTCCCAGAAAGGGATGGAAAACACGGGGTTTAGGCTCTGTCTTTCCTAAAGGCAATATTCCAGCTGAAAAAAAATAACCATTGTCCTGGAGAGAACTTCCAGGTTTCTCTCAGTCCAGTGTAAATAACCCACGAATCCTCCTGGTTTTGCCCCAGCAGGGAAGACCAATTAAAACACTTTTCCTTTCCCCCCTTCAGAGCCAGCTCCCACAACCAGCTGTCACCACCACCACTGTGTTTCCTCTTTGCTTTGAAGGTTGCAGGGAAAATTTTACCAGTCCTGGTGTTTTCTGGCCCAAAGCTATGGAGTTTCCCAAGGAGGGCATGTTGACCTGCTGTGGTGTAGGGAAGCAGCGCTGAAATCAAGCAAGCCATTGTGTGCTCTGGGAGGTGGAGGCCTGTTTTGGGGGATTGTTAACTTTAATAATAATTAATTCAATTAATTCAATCTATGAATAAAAGAGTATTTCTGGAAACTCTTGGGTCAACATGCCTGGGGCCAAATCAAATCCCCACACTCAGGCACCCCCAAATTAAACGTCAATGCAGACATCATTTGGTACGTGCAGGCATAAGTTTGGGGCTAGCAAAGAAATAACTTTGTCATATGATCTTCCTTACAAAGATGATGCCTTGTGTCCCCAGGCCCAGTCCCACAGCAGGCTGGGACCCTGTGTGGCACCCTGGTAGGCCTGGCAAGGATCATGGTGGCCAGTTTTTCTCCCTTCACCAGGAAGGAGACAAGGCAGCAGGAATATCCCTTGTTGCTCAGGTTTTTCCCCACACAGGTGAACCAGCTCCTCTGAAGGTTGCATTAGGAAAGGAGAGGATGTGATAACCCCCCACCCGTCTCTTGCCTCATTTTCTCCCCCAGACTCCCAAGTAGGGTTCCCTGAGGAAAAAATGGAAGCGTAATGGGGGACAACCAAAAAGGATTTTTGTTCATATAGGGATGAAATTGTGTAAGCCACGAATTCAAGAAGGTGAAATTACACTGGTGGGTAACAAAAGATGCCAGCTGTTCCCTCTCTGCCTTCCAGCTACAAAGCTGGGTAAAAAGCTGTCCTGAAATAAAAACTGCCCAGAGAAGATGGAAAATGGGCAGAAAGAAGCAGTTTCTCCCCAAAACCCCTCACCTATCCAAGAACAGGTGTCAGTGTCGAACCTGTGTTACTCCACCACCAGGCTGTGGAGCCTCCTGCCCGCCTGCTTCCCAATCCCAGCAAGCGGGGCTAACTTTTCCATTTCAGCAAGAATCAGGGTCCTTTTTCCCGTGATTTGATTCAGTTTAATGCCTTCTTACATTCCTAGAAATTTACATGAATGTACCTGTAGGGGCTGCAGGCGTCCGAGGCCTGGGAGGCCGCGGCTACCTGGCGTACCCGGGCCTGGGGCGCGGATACCACCTCAAGGGAGACAAGAGGGGAGAGGAAAAGCTCTACGACCTCCTGCCAGGCATGGAGCTCACCCCCATGAACCACGTCACGCTAAAGCCCCAAGGGATCAAACTCGCCCCTCAGGTACGTGCCCCAGAAGGAGCGTCCATGGCCCAAGGGTTGTGTTGGGAAAACGGGCCCCTCGTTGAATCTGCGCCAGGGCCCGGTAAATAAATCCATCCTTGTGTCTCAAAGGACATGAAAAAATGAGCAGTAGCGGTTGCATCTTGCAATATCCACCTGCCTTGCCCACTCTCATGGAATCATGGAATGGTTGGGGTCGGAGGAGACCTTTAGGGTCATCACTGGCCTCGGAGGAGAGTTGTCATAAACGCCTTAATCCAGTTCTGGCTGTTGCGCCATAAAAGCACTGCGGGTAAAGGAATTCCCACCCACGATGGGTTTGATACAAAAAATGCATCACCTCGGGCTTCACCAAGGGACAGTGCACATGTATAGAAAAATAGTGCACATTTGCAAATTTTTTATGGGGAAAGAGGTGTTGACATAACCCAGCCTAGCGCAGAGACCCTGCTGGCTCAGGGGGGCTTTGCATTTGGTTGTGCATGTTGATGCAGATGGATGGATGAGGGCTGAGGGGAAATCCAGAATAAATTCTCTGAGTTTCTGAATGTCCAGCTCTGACAGTAGCTCTTTTCCCCTTACATTGTCCAGAGCAACGCGAGAAACCAACTCCACCCTGGCTTTTGGAGCCTTTTAACATTTCAATTGCCACAGCATCCAGTTTGCCAAAGTTTATGAAAACATCCATGTTTTCTCCCAGAAAACTGGGTAGTGGGATTTTTTTCCCTCCTGCAGAAGTCCCCTTACTCTATTTTGTCAGAGAATCACAGAATCACAGAATGGTTTGGGTTGGAAGGGACCTTAAAGCTCACCCAGTTCCAACTCATGCCATGGGCTGGGACACCTTCCACTAGAGGTGTGAAATCCCTGGAATGGTTCTGCAGGGCCTTAGGGCAGGTGAAATTCATTTTTTTAAAACCGAGCTATAAAGGAGTTGGGACAGCAGGGAACGAGTGTTGGCACAGTGAGAAAATGAACCATCGTAATTGAGAACTGAACTACATGATGAAGCATTTCACACTGCAAGACGCTCAGCTGCAGCTGGAGCTGTGGTGGCAAAATTAAAAGCAGCACTGAGGTTTTGATTTTACATTTTAATTTTAAATCCATTGAAGCCTAAGCTGTAAATGAGGTAGACCACAGCAAGACTTCAGGGTGACCTCATTGTGGCCTTCCAGTGCCTGAAGGGGCTGCAAGAAAGATGGAGAGAGACTTATGGAGAGAGACTTTGCAAGGGCCTGGAGTGACAGGACACAGGGAATGGCTTCCCAGTGCCAGAGGGCAGGGATAGATGGGATATTGGGAAGGAATTCCTCCCTGGGAGGGTGGGCAGGCCCTGGCACAGGTTTTTCAGAGAAGCTGTGGCTGCCCCTGGATCCCTGGAAGTGTCCAAGGCCAGGTCAGAGCAACCTGGTTTAATGGAAGGTGTCCAAACCCAGCTGGGACAGCACACAGGGAGTGGGTTAAAAACCCTGGCATCCAAAGCCAAAGCAGGAGTGTTTCTGGACAGTAATTCCCAATTACCAGGGGATCAGCTGTGCTAAGGCTGAGGGCAACGTGGTTCAGCCTTTCAAAAGCTGCAATCGCCTGTTGAAGCCCATGGAATTAATTGGATGGAAACACATCCTTTTTTCTTTTTAAAAAGAAGCCTATTTGGACTTGTCATGCTCTGTAACCCACTAAGCCAGGGAGGGAGCAGAGCAGAGAAGATGAATGCAACCCGAGTTTCTTTAGTCCTCTGAAACAGAAGTCCATGAGACAGAGTTCCTGAGGAGGATTCAAAGAAAACCACACTGAAATAATCCAGCCAGCAAAAGGACACAGATGCCCAGTTGAACAGGGAATAATTTCAGGAATTAGACGGATCTTGAAGTATAAAGCGTTTAGATGAGTCTTACACTTCAAGGTGGATTCAGTATCCTGCCCACCACTCATTTTGTATTTTTTGCTAAGCTTTGAGGAACCTGCCAGGACTCCCTGAAAGCCCTCTGAGGGAAGGCAGCTGCTCAGCACAGGAGCTGGAGCTGGGTGAGGAGGCTTCTGCACAGCAATTAACCCCAGCAGAAATCCCTTTTTTTTTTCCCTTCTAGATCTTAGAAGAAATCTGCCAGAAAAACAACTGGGGACAGCCTGTGTACCAGCTGCACTCTGCCATTGGCCAGGATCAAAGACAGCTCTTCCTCTACAAAATCACCATCCCTGCCCTTGCCAGCCAGAACCCCACCATGTATGTCATTTTTGGAAGGTTTCTGAGGCTTAGGCTTTATTTTTTTAAATTCTCTTTTAGCTAACAGGTGTCCTCAAGGTCACAATTGCACAGGTCTCCATTTCCTTTTATTTTAAGAAATATTTATTAAGTATACTTTAGAATATTGATTAAATGGGCAGATTTATATATTATATATGTTTGTATAATTATATATATAAATACTTCTTAAAAAAAAGTATAGGGAGAAAAATCTCCACAAACCATAATTAACTGCTGACTGCCGTGCTTGGTGCTCTCTCTGCTGGTGCAAACACTACAGAAAGCCAGACACAATCAGGCAAAAGGGTGCTTTTTCTGTACAAAACTAAAACAAATGGTAGCCCTTGTGGGGAAATTAAGGAACATGCTGATATTTCAGCTCCAAATATGATTCTAAACATTTCTGACCTAAACCACTGTTTTCTGGGTATTGTAAAGAAAAAACCCAGCCTGGGTATTGTAAAGAAAAAGTGCAGCAGGGGTTGTTTTTGGATTGCAAAAGCACAACAAACTCTGCAAGGACGTCGTGTCCAAACCAAGAGCCGGGGTCGATAACCTCGGCGAGGAACCAGACTGCTCGGGGAGGAGCAGCCCTGTTAATGCACCAGCACAGGGAAGCAATGCTTCCATTTGCTGAGCGGGATGGTGCCAGCTCTGAGTGGATCACAGCATCTCGCAGGAAAGCCCTGGGGAAAGCAAAGCCAGCTCACTTTGTGCTGTCCTCACAGACACCCCTTCACGCCGCCCAAGCTCAGCGCCTACATCGATGAGGCCAAGACCTACGCGGCAGAGTACACCCTGCAGACCCTGGGCATCCCCGTGGAGGGGGCAGAGGTGCCACCTGCAGCGCCACCTTTTCCAGGTATGGGCAGGTCTGTACAGCAAAGGGATGCTGCCATGTCGTTTTGCCTGCTGCTTCCTTGTGGGTGTGAAGAATGAAGCAGGTTTTGGCCACCGAGGGCCAGCCTGGTTGTGCTCCCACAGAGTGGCTCGTGTTACTTGTGTGTCTGGCATCTTTATAGGAGAATTCCAGACTGGTTTGGGTTGGAAGAGACCCTAAAAGTCATGTAATTCCACCCCCTTCCATGGGCAGGGACAGCTTCCACTCCAAGCTCCAAGCCCCATCCAAGCCCCATCCAAGCCCCTGGCACTTCCAGGGATCCAGGGGCAGCCACAGCTTCTCTGGGCACCCTGTGCCCGTTTATTGCCTATAAAGGATTTTATCTCTATCCCAGGACTGCCCAGATTTTTGTGTCCATGCCCCAGAGCAACTTAGGCTGGGAGCACTGGGTTGCGGGGCTCTGCTCCAACCCCAACCCCTCAGGTCAGTGCCCCAGGTGGGACTGTGTCCAGGGGAGTTGGAGCAGTGTCCAAGGGCAGGGAATGCCGATATCCAGAGGCCCATCCTGGCTCCACACCTCCCCTCCACTCCTCCCAGTTTGTGAATGCCTCCTTCAACTGGGAGCCCCAGAAACTACGCAGGATGCAAAGCTGGCATCCCCAGTGCCACATCTGGGCTGAGTCCCCTCCCTGGCCCTGATGCCACTGGGGTGGAGGAGATCCTCCTCCCTGCAAGGATGCATGGCTGATGAATTCACGGGCCCTCCGTCCTCCCCCAGCACCCCCAGCTCATCCTGAACCAACACAGTTTCATCTGCCAAAAAATGACGCAGCCATGAAGGTTTGGATGTGATCCCAGCTCTCACACCCCCGTGGAAGGTTTTTCTCCCAGTTTGAGAATTCATACTCACTAGCTCTTGCAACAGCCCGAAACTGCTTGGGAAATCATGGAAAACACAGGAATTACACTTGCTGTGCTCTCCAGCATGACGGTAGCTCCGATGGAGAGGCAGCACCACGTGCCAAGCTGCACATGAGAAACGCATTAGTCAGTACTACTGAGTTGTTTGGAGTGTCTCAAGGATGGACTAAAAAAAATGAAAAATAAAAAAATCTATCCGGCTTCCTGCCACAGGAGTCCGCAAAAGCCACAGAAAAATCAATTTGTCTGGGCTTGTGCAGCTTCCGCAGCGTGGAAACCAAATGGGCTCTTTATTGAATCCAGCCCCCACTTACTGCTTAATTAGCATCTCTCCTTTTCTTTCATCCACCCTTATTTATTTGTCTCGGGAGCTTGGCAAATGGACATGCACTGAAGTTGCTGCTTGCAGCACGCACTGGTCCTTGGTCAGGGCTTGCTAAGCTCAGCTCAGGCTGTGCCCAGGTCGCAGCTCATTTCTCTCCTGATGGTGGCAGATGTGCCTTAAGTCCCAGATTTCTCAACTCCTGCTTGAAACGTTGCACCTGGCTTTGCTGGTGCAAAGAAAATACTCTGGACAACCACAATATTCAAATTGTAAGGAATTCCTCATGTTTTTCCCCAAAGTGACACCTCTGGCGAGGCAACGTGTGCTCCCTGTCACCCGGTCTTTCCATTCCCCCACCCAGAGGACCTTGGCTCTGGCTGACCTTGAGCTGATCCCATTGCCCACCTGGTCAGACAGGATCCTGGGAGATGCAGTTTGGCAGCAGAGCCTGGTCCAACAGATCCGATGGATAGCCCAGCTGCTCTTCCCAAATTTAGGCTTTGTCTTGACTCCTGATTCTTTTACAACAAAACACTGCGGTCTGGTTGACGAGCTGCTATGGCCTGCCTTCAGAGGAGCCAGCCCCAAATGATGCTGCTTTCCCAGTGATTCATTCTCAAACAGCAACGCTTACATCTTCCCATGGAAAATCTGGAAGTGTTGAAACCACATTTTCCATTAGAAACTGATGGGAAAAAACCAAAAAATCCTGTCTACTAAATATTTTCTCCCTGCTGTTGCCTTGAGGGGGTTTCCCTACCATGGCTGTCCTAAACTGTCTGTATGTTGGCTGTGAAGGGATCAGAGGGGATCTTCTCCATGAATCCTGCCCAAATCTCCCTTATTTTAGGTTGTTTCCTTGCCCTCCTCATGCCATACGGGGGGGGGGACATGTCCAGAGCACCATTAGCTCAGAAATAACCAAAACCTGAGGAAAAAAATATTCAACAGAGAGGGGCGTGTTTCTAGCACTGTGCTTAACAAATCAGGGGTGAGGAAATGCTTTCATTTTCCTGTGAATCATTTAATTTATTTACATTATTCCCACTAACAAACTCACTGCTGCCCGAGTCATTCCCATCAAAAGTTGTCCCATCAAAACTTTCCAGGCGACGGCGAGCTTGGAACGGATTTTCACTGGGAATAGACAAGTCACTGATCCGTGGCTTTTCCTTCTCTTTTTTTCCTTCAGGATACACCATTGCTAACGCAGCTGCCACTGTCACAGCCACTCAGCTCAAGCAGGCAGTGACAATGGGACAAGATTTGGCCACGTACGCCACCTATGAAGCCTATCCTGCCTTCGCTGTCGCCACACGGAGCGACGGCTACGGAGCCTTTTAACCAAATTCCCTAAAACCCAGCACAGGAAGAAAGGAAAAGCAAACCAATCTGAGTCTGGTAATTCTTACACCCTCATGATTTTAAGCTAATCTGTGGCCTAAGGTTAATTTTAGTCGGAGTTTCAGTCTTGTATGTCTTTAGGTTTGTTAACGGGATTATTAAGGGGGGGGTAGGGGGGAGGAGAAATTAGAAAAAATCATGCAAAAATCAGATTTTCACACTGGAAAGCAAAAGCTCAGCCCAGGAAACGAGAGGTTCTCAGGTGTATATGTATATTTATATATCTATATATTTATACACCTATTGTGTGTGTGTTTACAAGCAACAACATGTGCTGAAAACAGCTGGTCCCGTGGCTGTTGTGACCAGGACTGGGGAAGATGGGGTGGCCCAGCAAACCCCTCCGTGGATCAGGAATTCTCCTCCATCCATCCAGCCCAAAGCTTCCCTGGCCAGGCAGAGCAGAGGTGCCCCTTGGCCACTCAGGTTTGGCCTCTCCCTGCCCCTGATCCCCCCGTGCCACCAGCACGGGGCATCTCAAGGCTCTTTGAAATTCCTCCTGGCACAGGCGAGGCAAAAAACCATTTATCCTAAACATTTCTGCCCGGCCTCAGAGGCTAATTTTTAACAGGTTTCCATGCTAATTTTATTTTTAAAGCAGGGCACAAGAATTCAGCAGAGTTTTCCCTCTTATTTTGCTCCCTCCCAGCCATATCCAAAAATCAGCCAATCCCGGTGTATTTCTGTGCATTTCCCATCGAATGGCACATTCGCTGAAAAATAGGGAAACTTTCATGCCTGAGGAGCAGAAAAGTGCTATTCATTAAGGCCAATTCTCTACTTAATTAGAGCATGAGAGCTCACAGCCATGGCCCAGTAATAGCAGGCACCTTGAATAAAATTCTATCCAAAGAACATTTTCCCAGGTTGGAAAGAGCCCTGCACATTAAATCAAGGCTGCTGCCTGCTCTGATTCCAGCAAAAATTAATGTAGTGGAAGAGGGTTCACACCAGCAGTAAAGGCACCTCTTGTTTTGGAGAGCAGCAGAGTTGGTGTTGTGTTTGAACCCTGTGGGGATGCTGGGACCACCCTTTGGTGTGCAGCAGGGGGGTATTACCCATTTATTTTTGCCACAGGATCGAGGCAGGGGTAATGATGGAGATACAGGAGGAATCCAGTGCTGGATAACTACAGCATTAATCCTCTGTCATAAATCCTCTGCAGTGATGCACACTAAGAAAAACCTGAATTTCTTCAGTCTAGGACCAAAAAAACCCTTTTGGGAGGAAGAATTTGCAGCTGGGTCGACAACACCCAGCAGATCCAGCGCCAGATTTTTCACCTGGTCTAGCTGCTGTGATGTGGCAGAGCAAAAGCCATTGCCAGGGGAGCTTTTCCTGTGCATGGCCTGAGCTGTGCAAAGCACAAGGGTCTGTGCCAAGGTGGTGGCTGCAGGAGCCCAGTGTTTCCTCTCCTGACTCGATTTCCCCCGGAGTGGAACAAACCCCATAAGCTGTACAGTCTGAGGTCCTGTTAGACCCCTCCTATTTATGAAGTAGCTCATTAGGGTGACCCTAAAGGTATTACAAGCCCTCTGTGGCTGCTGCTGACCATGTTTGGCTTTGCAGCAAAGGACAAACCCGGTCCCAGAGGGCCAAATAACCGAGAGTGTTATGGATTTCGTGGCTTTGTTTTTTTTTTTCTCTTCTGTCTCTGTCTTTAAGTGGTGTTTGCCAACGAGGAATGTAGCCAGGAGTGTCTCTCAAACCGTTGGCAGGAAGTGTTTCTCACTTTCCACGTTCAGTAAGTTTAGTCTGCTTTTTCAGCTATTTATATAAGTTCAGAAAGATGTCAAAGCAAAGGGCAAGAAGCAGTATTAAAAATGTGTGCATGAAGCACTTATTTTTGTACGAGTAGTACAAGGTTTGTATAGAGTTTTAACACTGTGAAGTGTAACGAAAAATCACAATTTCCATTTACTGGAGGACAATCGTGTGTGTTTAAAGGGAATGAAGGGAAAAATGGCATCTCAATCATCCGTTACAAATTAGAACCAGGACTAAATTCTGTGAAGCAAGTCTGTGATTTTAGAGTAATCCGAGGACATTCACTGGACTTTGAAATACCATTAAAACTTTTTAAACACAAGCCTCAGTCCTTTTATACATCTGTGGTAAACAGGAGCATGCTTTGCTCCAGAGGGATCGATCCCAGGTCACCCAGGCAGGGTCACAAGCTGTTCAGGAGCGTTTTCCACATGCACTTTGGTGACCCTCGCCAAGCACACGCAGCAGAAAATCAGCGGTTTTGTACTTTTGCACTTCCAAGTGAAAAATCAGGGGGTTGGCCTCTTTTCCCAGCACCTCTTTGGTCAGTAATTCTTCACCTGTCAGTGCTGCAGGAACTGGGTTTGCTGTGAATTTCTTACAGTGGTAAGTGTTCCTTACCTGATCCCAGCGGAGGTTTTTTGGGGGTTGTTTCGATAGTGAGACAACACCGTGCAAAAATAAAGGATAAATGGGGAGATCCGTGATTTAGGGCTGTGAGGGGTTGGCCCCACCTTGAGAAGAGCTTGTTGCCAGGTCACCAACAGGTAAATCTTTTTTAAGATGGGGCCCTGCTCCTTGGAAGACCATCACAGTTAAATGACTGAGAAACAGCAATTCCTGGGATGAGGGGTTCTGGGTTTGCACCTTTCCAGAGAGATCCTGAGCCCAGGAAATGGGGGGAAGCTCTGGTAGCTTGCTACTGATAACCCAAAGCCTCCCTGCCACTCCAAAAGAGGTTATGCCAAAATAGCTCGACATTGTTCTTCCAAAGAGGTCAGCTGTACTCTGGGCTCCAGCAGCTCTGCCAACTCTATTATTTTCCCTCATTAGCTCTTCCCACTGTCCTGCTTTCATTTCCTCTGAAACCAGGGCAATGGAGAATTTGCGTTTGTGCTGTAACGTTTCCCCCCATCGCACAACTGAGATTCCCTCTTTGCTCAGCAGCAGCTGGCTGCTCAGTTTTGGAGAGCAAGGATGATCATCCAAGGAATCTCAAACCCACAGCCTAACTCAAAGAGAACATTATTTCTCGTTTGTAAGGATGTGGGCTCCCAGCGGAGAGCAAGACAAAGCCAAAAACCATGTCCACCCTCCACCAACGAGTCTAAGATGAGTTTGGGGTGTGATGAGATCAATGCCCAGAAAATTCAGAAGATGGCCTCATCTTTGGCTGCTGGCAAGGCAAGAGGTACAAAAACTGCATTTTCCATCTCCCTCCTTCCAGCCAGCACTTTCCTGGAGGTCTCTACGACACAGGGCCTCTCATCTGAGGTGCAGAGCGAGAATGAAACGTCTCTGAGGGTGACACAGCTCTGTGGTTGGAGCTGGCCAGACCCTGGCACATCCCACAGGGAAACTCCCATGGTCCCACTCAAACCCTGCCAGTCCATGGGACAGTGTGACTTTCCAAGGGATCTGCTTTACCTTGGAGCTTTCATGGCTCCATTTTCCCAGTTTATCTCCCAGGGACCATCTCATTTAAACTCATCTCTCCATCCACATACCTACCTGGATTTCCCCTTTTTGGGAAAAAAAAAAAAACCCAAAGCAAAAGATCTTTGAAGGTGACACCCCGGTCAGAGGTCACCAGTCCCTGCTGGTCACTGACTGGGGGTCAGCCTGGTCGTGGTGCTCTGATGGGATGTTCCTTTCTTCCAAGGGCTGGAAATTGCTGTGTTCCCCAAAATCTCAGTCTTGGCTAAAATTCCAGTTCTCAGCTGTGCTTTTTTAAGTGCTGGTGGGGGCTGAGACAACCCAACCCCCCTGTCTTTTGGGGATGCTTGGGGTGAGCTGCTCTCTCCCTGGACACCTCAAACTCCTCTGTGTGCCCGGAAATTCATCCTGGCCTGGCTCCAGCTCTCCACAGGATTGTCCCCATCCAGATTTGGGGTTGTTTAAGGAATAAACTTTGGAAGAGTGCCATTCCTTGGTCCCCAGGCCCACCTCGTGTATATACGACCCTGGCTGTAGAGACATTAAAAACCAGAGAGCTGCAGACAGGCTGCACACAAATACCCTCTGTAGGATGCTGGAAAAAGCCCCAGACAACCACAGGGTCCAAGAAACCCCAAATCCTGCATCAAAGCCCGGAGACAGCAGAGGATTCTCCTCTTTCCCCGCAGCACCTCGGGTCAGATCCCAGTTTAGCATCTCCTAGTACTGCTGGTAAATCGGGAAGGGACAGGATGTGCAGGAGGGAGGCTGTGGCGTGCTCGAGTCCTGCACAGGAGCTCAGCCTATGCACACGAGTTTCCCGAGTTCGCGGCAGTTTATATCCCACGACAACAAAAATAAAACAGAGGTGGAATTCTGCCCCTCTCCCCAGCACGTAGCAGGGCACAAATGGCTCCACGTCGAGGGGGAGCAGCCCGGGAGAGGGACGAGCAACTGTGGGGAGTAGTGAGTGCTATATTTAACAGCTGGCGAGGTGCCCAAATTCCTGAAAAATTCTCTTTTCCCTAGGCTTTGGCTCGAGCTCGTTCTCGTGTAAAACAGCACTGGCACCTAGTGGCTGCTGGATCCAGGCACAGCATCCCAAAAAAAGCGTGCAGGGAGCAGGGAAGGGCTGCTGGCCACTGCCTGCCGACAGCCACGCTGCTGTTAAAGGGCAATGAAAACCAAGGGCATGCCTCCCAGGGAATTTTCTATGCACAAAGTATTATGAAAAGTCCCCCCAAAACGGCCCCAAAACATCAAAATCCTGTTCCCACTGGTGACAGCCCAATAAACACGAGGTGTTTCACGAGGGGACCTGCTCTGGGGCACGGGGGGCTGTCCAGACACCCTAATTCTGGCTTTCAACACTTCCTCTCCCATGGGACCCCCCAGCTTCCTAAAAACTCTCTTTTGGGGTCAGACGTTCACGGTTTAGAGGGTAAATCATTAACTGTGCAATTCCACTTGGCTTGCTTAAACATGTCCTGTGCTGCTGAAGACCCTCGCTGTCAGTGGGGTGGCTGGGGGAGTTTTTAGGACAGGACATCAGGGACATCTCCAGGGAGTTGATTCTTTCAAAGCTCTCTCTTTTTCCTGACTCAATATTGCGACTGCTTTGAGCTCCTCCGGATGGGGATCTCTGAGACTGATTGCAGCTGGTTGGAAATGAATAATTCATCCTCTCCTGCTGATTTTAAAGAGAGGCAAAATTATCTGATTGATGATTCTCTGAAGAATTAAGGAGATTGCATACAAAATTGGTACACATTATTGCAGCTTATTAAACATTTACAGTTGTTTAGCTGTCAGGCCCTACAAGAACCCTAAATCTGGACCTGAAATATGTTTTCTTCTCCCCGTGGCCCCCAGCTTTACCACTTGCAGGGGTCAGAAGAGATTTAGGGACTCTGGAGCTGTCCCTACTTATGGCAGCCCATGGCAGTGCTGGTGGGAGGCAGCTCAGGAGGCACCTGCCACCAAGACTGGGTCAGGGTGGTAATGGTTTTGTCCAGGCAGCTCTGAAACCCTTCTGGAAGGATCCTCTACATTCCTGGGGACTTTTCTGTGGTGAAACCCTTTCAGCCAACAAGTTTGGGCACCGTCCTTGTACCCTTCAATGGTGCCTTCATTCTGTGCTTGGATGAACTCGTGTGTGGGTTGAAGAGGGACCACATACCCTTCTGGTGACCCACCTGTAGGTGACTCCGGGTGGCCCTTCATCCAGCCAGAGCCTGCTGGCCTTGGGTCCTTCCTGATGCTCCAACAAAGCAGGCTGGGACCTGTTCAGAACTGCCTCACCCACAGCTTTAACTCATAAATTCAATTCTTACCGATTTCCATCTGATTCCCTCTGGGAGAGCCTATTCACCATCAATAGGCACAGGTTTAATGACTAAAGAAGAAATTACATCTTTTATTACAATAAGAATCAGCTGCAACCAGCTCTGACCAGGACAGGACCCACTTGACTGAGGAGGACACCTGAGGAGACTGAATTGCAGGGAAAAGCCAGAATTCTCCAGGAAGCTGAGCTTTGCACAGCAAAGGCTGACCAGCAGCACTCGAGGGGCAGCAGTGATGTCCAGAGCCACAAAAAGCCCTCCCAGAACACCGTGGAATCACCTGGAGTTGGAGGGGACCCACAGGAACCATCCAAGCCCAACCCCTGCGCAGCCCAGCTACCAAATCTACTGCTCAAGGAGACCATTCCTTTAGGGAATGGCATCACCTATGGGGCTGTGATTTGAAATGCTGAGGATGAGCCTTCAAATGGCACCGTGACGGTGTGAAGGAGGGACACCTTCTTCTTGTAGTGCCCGAAGTAGCGCAGCCGGTACGTGCCCGGCTCCGTGCCAGCCGGGATGTGCCACTCAATGGTCACGTTGCTCTGGCCACGGGATCCTTTGCTCCAGTAAAACCTGGAAAACAGGCCCAAAACTGCAGTCAGCAAGGAAATCCACTTTGCATCGGAGCTCGCGACGTGCCGTGAGATGAGGGCACTGCAGGTAAGTGTAGTTTAAGAGCTTCTTTTAACCTCCCCTTTCTTTTAACCTCCCCTTTCTTTTAACCTCCCCTTTCTTTTAACCTTCAATTTCTTTTAACCTTCCCTCATACATTTAGGCTATCAGAGCAGCAGCCAAGCAAACCAAACTAGGCAGGGCTGAAAAGTAACTGGGAACACAGGAAAAAAAAGTCGCTGGTCCTGTTTGTAGACGGAGAATATTTGTACCAATGTGTTCTTACATTTACAGCTCCCTAGAGCACCACCTCTGTGCTCAGTTCTCCCTGTGCAGGGGCAGAGCTAAACCAAGAATATTCACTAAAATCACCAAGTCTGTAATTACTGAGCTCAGGACTTCTGGCACCCATTTCCACATCAAAAGCCCGTTTCCTTTTACAGACTCCATGTGCAAAAGCCTTTCTGCTCAACCCCAGATCTCCACAGAGAATGCTCAGCCTCCCAACTCTGCACATCATCTGGGCAGGAGGGGTTTTTCAGCTGGCTCTGAGGGAGATGATGAAGATTAGCCTACAGCTCTGAGAGGTGACACCAGCCTTGCTGCTCCAAGGATATTTGTCCTGAAGGCTGACATCTGTACCCTTAACTTTTCTTTCTTCCAAACAGTTTAAAATTGTTGTCTGTTTATGCTGCATGATAAATCTGGCCAGTTTTTCCCCTGGGAGTCTCTCCTGGTTTCTGTTTGGCTTCCTCTTCATCCTCATGATGTGACAGATGGGTGGATATGCGCTAGGAGCAAGCTGGACCACAAACCTTCTGTAATTCTTGTCTTTCCCATGTTCACAAGCCTCCATTCCAGATTCTGGAGCCAAGGAAAACACCAGCTTTGCCAGATTAAGCCCCCAAACATAGGCTGATCCTTGCCTAGAGAGCATCACCTGCAGGGCCAAGACCAGCCTGGGGTTGGGAGCTCTGGAATGAAGCCCTTCAGGTTAGACTGGAATGACTCCCTGGAGTCTGTGGGACAGAGAAATTGCTCAGGGCACCCACCTGGTGTCCCAGGAGGCGTCATTCAGCACCACACGCCAGCTGCTGGAAATGTTGGAGTATCTCTCCACCGTCAGGAAGTTATGCTCAGTCTGGAATAAAACCACCAGAGTTGGGCAGACACTGAAGGAACAGGCACGTCCTCACCTTCTGTGGCACTTCAAACTGGGGAAGGGACTGTGCTTCCTCATGCTTTACTGGCAAATGTGGGAATTACTGGCAAAAATGTTATCTTTTACTGCCAAATTTAGGCTGATAAATGATGCGAAGGACTTATCTGTAAAAAGAGAGTGGGCAGCGACAATGTCTGTGCAAGGTGAGTGATGGGATGAATTGAGAGCTTTTCTAATTTCCTTTGTTTTGTTAAAATGAAGCAGCAGGCTGATAGGATGGAAATTAAAGACCAGCTTTGCCCTGGACACCGACAAACAGTGCCTGGCCTAACACACAACATGGCCCAACTTCAATAACATAAGCAGATTATAAACAGTCCAAATTCACTTCTTTGCCCCAAAAGCTTTCTGGTAGTGTGAATTCCTAAAGCACACATCTGCCTCTGGTCTCCCAGCAAAGTGAGGAAACCCTGCCCAAACATCCATTAATCCCAACCACCCCAGCTCCAGCATCATTCCATCAGGTTTACCGCGTTCTCTGCAGAGTTCCTGGGGTTTGCACCCACAAAAGTCACTTCAGCAACTTCTCTCTGGGGGTGGAAATTGAGATTTGTATTAAAGGCTGAGCAGCACATTAAAAGCATCCTTTGAAGAGGCAGTTTGATGTTTTTAGGGGGTGGGTTGGTTTTGTGGTGTTTTGTTGTGTTTGGGTGGTTGTTGTTGTTTTAAATTATTTATGATTTCACTTGTTGCAAGAGCAGTGGACAATTTATGCTTTGAACTGGTGTCCTGGGCCTTGCCATTCCACTCGTCCTGCTCACTGCACAAGCTCTGCCACTGCATGTAGAAAAGGGAGGAAATAAGGGAGATTTTTCAGAATGCCTCCCTGTGCCTCACTGCTGGAGACAGCAATGAGAGGAAAGCCCCTGCTCTGAACATCTTATCTAAATGCTGAGCATAGAAAACAGAACCATTTCTGACATTTTGATTTCATTTCATCTACGTTCCACAGCAGAGGCATCAAAGGTGACCTGATTGCTGCTTGTGAAGAATCACTGTACAACATTTGCCTACTTAATCAACTGCTATTTCCTTTTGAAGCAGAAGAGGAAACCTGCTTTGTGCTGAACGAAGGGGTTTTATTTTCCCCTTCATTCACCCATTTTATTCCCATTCAGCACAGTGCCGTTGGCATGGGAATGCTCTGTCCCTGCCTTCTCCACCGTGCCCACCAGAGAGACGAGACCTGTTTGTTCTGAGGGCACCACGACCCACAGACCTGTGGGGTGAGGGGTAGGAGTTTAAAGGCAATTTCCCAAACAGGTTTTAGTGACTCCCTGGAGCCCTCACCTCTTGATACTCTGGTCTCACTTCTTCCAGCACATCCCCAAAAGTTTTACCGGCCGGCGCGCTCTCGGCGCTGAGGGAAGGCAGCAGGGTCACGCTGGTTATGTTGAAAAGTGGGGGCTCTGGACCACGGGGCAAATCCTGAGTGGCATTCTGGGAGAGGGAAGATGAGCTCGTTCAACAGCCACAGGGATAACCAGGATTCCCTGAGGAAGCACAGCACCGCTCTGGCCCCACCTCCCAGCCCCTGCTTGCACAGATTGTAGGAATAATAAAGTGAGAGGGAAAGCGAAGCTCAGGATCTCCATCTGTGCTCTGCCTGCAGGAGCAATCCCTGCAGGACACCTGCTGCCCTGTTGCTGGGCTCTCCTAAATCCAGCCCCTAGAACATGCCAGGATATTCCTGCCCACAGCTCCTGCCTATTCACATGGCCACAGTGACAATGCGCACGGCCGGGTACGGCAAAAACGTAGCAGATTTTTGTTTTCCTTTGGTAGAAAAGCAGCAACTTCAGGCCATGCTGGAAGGTTGGAGGTACTGATTTCCTACACTCTGAGCTGCAAAACGCTCAAGTGTTTCTCAAGTGGTGTCAGACCCCTGTTACAGGAGTTATTTCATACCGTGTAGTGTTTCTCAAAGTGGTTTCTGAAGAGAACGGAGAGGACAGCACCTGCGTGGCCTCACTGAGGAGCAGCCACGGCCACTGACAGGGTTTAGGTGTCCCCAGCAGCCTGTGGCATGTAGGAAATGCTGCTTACCAGAGCGATAGCCTTGGCCAGGCCCCTGAACAGCTGGATGTAAGCAGAAAGGGTGTGCGGCCCATAAATGGTGGAGGCAGCCTCGTACCGCTGAACCTGGGAAGGACAGATTCGGAAAAGGAGGGTTGGGAGGGCTCCTGAGGGGTGTGGGCTCCTCACCCTGCCCAGCTGAGGATCAGCAGTGGGGTTATTTACTCCCTTTCTGAGAAGGACTCAGCCCCAACCACTTGGCAAAGAATTTCTGCTGCGATTTCAGGTTACTCCTTGTTCTCCAGCCAGTTGCAAACAGGGAGGGCCTGTTTGTTCTTCCAGTTATCACAGTTTTTACCCTCTTTGCTCTTCCAATTACTGCAGTTTTTACCCTCTTTTAAAGGATCATGATGCAGCTTGCCTCCCCCTCCAACTTTTTGGGGTGGGATTCTTCCAACTGGATTTGCTGCCGAGTGCCCCGGGCAGGGGACGCCTCAGCCTTCCCTGAGATGCCTCAGCATTCCAGCATTTTTATTCCAGGCATTAAAAGGATGCTCATTTCTCTTCCAGCATTGTTTTCATCCCAGACCCCCCTCGGCAGCTGTTCAATCCTCTGGCACTGGATTTGGACAAAAGAAGGGACGCACCTGGACTGCGGGAAATCACGGAGAGAAACCCCTCCAAAACCTGACAGAGAAAGTCCCTCCCAGTCCTCCCTGCCCATTTTCATGGCAAAGAACTCCAAACACAACACAGTTTCACATGAACTATCAGCCTGTGTAGCCCAAAGCTGAACTCAGTTAGACAGATTCAATCCACAACTTTAACACTTACCTGGTATTCCTCATAGGTGGTGATGTAGTGGGTGTAGACGTTGCACAGGCCTGCAATCACAGTGTTCATCCCTGGTGTCCCATGGGAATCAAACTCCTAAGGAAGGAAATAAAACCCTTACCTTGAAACAACTGCTTATTGCATGGCTATACTGTTGTTGTTGTTGTTGTTATTATTATTATTATTATTATTATTATTATTATTATTATTATTATTGCAACATTGTTATCATTGTTATGGTCGTTGGCATCATTATTGTTGTTGTTATTATTGTTATTATTATTTTTATTATTATTATTATAATTATTTTTATTTACCAGGACAGGATACAAAGTTATAGTGGGAAGGGATGCTCAGGAATGCAAACCTACAAGTGCAATTTGCCTTTTTTAATGTCTCGTATTCACTCCCCTAAGAAAAATGAGGACAAATGACCTCACATGCCAGTAAATCTAGGGGTTTTCTGGAAGCTGATGTCTGTATACTCCTAAAAATCAGGGACATAAGTGTGAGGCTCAGTGAATTGTGGAGACAGCATCTGGGACTGGGATTTTATTCAGGCTGCAGCCAGGATGTGTCAATCAAATGGAAAAAATACTTTTGCCTTTTTTTTCCCCCAATTGTTCTCATGTTGTAAACTCCTGGTAGGGATTAAGGAGCTGAACCCCTCCATCCCAGAGCCAAACTCCTGCTGGCATCAGTTGTGCCTGGATCCCTGGGGGATTAGCTTAATGGATTGAAACCTGATCAGGTGGGTGTTTTGGGAGGATATTCATTCCTCCTGCCTGCCAGGAAGCACGTGGAAAATCTGTCTGAAGCAAGTAGGAGAAGGAAACATCTGTGGGACACAAGCCCCGTGAGCCCAGCTGGGAGGGGATGAGGGAAAGGCGGGAGGATCAAGAAACGAGAAGTTCCAGAGGTGAGGGACGCTGGGGAAACCTCAGCAACTCACACTTTTAACAGCTTCCCGCAGCCTGCGTCCAGACATGGTCCTAGGGCATGGAGGGAACAACGTCAGGCTCCAGAAATCATGGAATCCCAGGATCCCTGAGGTTGGAAAAGCCCTCCCAGCCCATGGAGTCCAAGTTCTGCCTGATGCCCACCTTGTCCCCAGCCCAGAGCACTGAGTGCCACCTCCAGCCCTTCCTTGGACACCTCCAGGCATGGGCACTCCAAAGCTCCCTGGGCAGCCCCTGCCAAGGCCTCAGCACCCTTTCCATGCAGAAATTCCTGCTGCTGTCCAAGCTGAGCCTCCCCTGGCCCAGCCTGAGGCCGTTTCCCCTTGTCCTGTCCCTGTTCCCTGGGAGCAGAGCCCGACCCCCTCCAGAGCTGTGGAGAGCAGGGATCTAAAGCAGGAATTGCTGGCTGGACTTGCAGCACCCACCAGAAATTCCCACAGCACCTCCAGCACTGCCCAACATCCCTTAAGGCTTCTGTACAAGTTCAACCAAAACACCTCAAAACATTTCACAGCCATCACCACAGCCAAGGAGGGGCTGGAGGCACCCCAGGGCTGGGTAGGAATTAAAAGGAAACAGAGATAAATCATTATCCTATTTAAATTTGTATCATTGTACCAGCAACAGCCAGTGAAATTCTCCATTCTGGTGTTTGTGGTACCAAAACCAGAATCAAAGATAACAAATTCCTTTGGTTTCCTGAAAACTGCATTTTGTAGTGAACAAAAAGATTCAGGAAGCCTGTGTGCATCTCAATCATTCCCAGGGTGAGTTTGGGGGCAATTTTGAGCCTACCCAACTTTCTACCGGCAAGCAGATCTGTTTCAGGAGGTTTGAATGAAATTCAGCTGCAATAAGTAGAGCAAGACCCAAGGAATACACACGTGAACTCCCCGGGAACAGCAAGGATTGCCAGGGATCCGATGGCAGCGATCTGCACGTCCACAATGTCCGGGTGCCAGGGGTGGGGCCACGCCATCTGAGGGGGAGGAAAAAGTGCATAGAAATACTCTGGTTTAGTAGGAAAAACACAGCTGAGGTGTTCTCGTTCCTACAGTCATCAAGCAGGCAAATAAATTCAGTTTGTGAGTTTATTTGTAAATGCAACTGAATTGATTTGTGAAACACGTGAGAAGGTGTTTTACCTTCATGTGATGTTTGACCATAGGAGTCCCATAAGGCACATGTAAATACAACGGGTAAGGCAAAAAAACCCTAAATAAGGTATCGCCAGAGGGGCAGCTTTAGGCAAAATGGGTAAAGAAGGTCAGAGTAGCACCTAGAAACCCCTCACCTGCATGGAAAAAGGATAGAAGTGGGATTGACAGGGAGATGAAAAATCCCACTCCAGTGAGCCAAAAAAAGGGGTTTTTTCTGGGGAGCAATTTCCTGGGGGCAAAACATGAATGACAAAAGCTTGTGAAGCTCATCAGGAGCAGGAGGCCTGCCAGAGCGTCCCTAAAATGTGCTAAAGCGTAAGAATGAAGTGTCATTTCCTCTCAGTAACACCATCCTGCGTGGAGGAGGAGGCTGGGAGGAGCTGGGGGCTCTTGTGGGGGGAGCTGAGGTGAGGAGCTGATTGAACACCAAGTGACAGCAGGGAAGCTTTTAAGGAGGCTGGTGAAAGGAGTAACCATGAATTTCCTTCTCCAGATGGCCTCGGCTGAGTGCTCTAAAGAGCCCTGGACATGATCCCTCTGCACGGGTTTGCCTCAGGGCCAAGGGAGCATCAGGAGCAGGGGAAAGGGGCAGCAATTCCCATCTGGAGTTGGGGAGAGCTCGGGAAGAGCAAAGGCCAAGGCACGCCCTGAGCATGGGGATGGGCTGAGATCGATGGAGCAGCAGCTCTGCAGAGCCCTGGGGAACAGCCCTTCCCTGGGTGAGCAGGGCATCCCTGGCACAGGCGTCCCCATCCCTGCTGGCTGCCCCTGCTCCTCGGGACATGCCCTGAGCAGCTGCTGGTCCTGCTGGGAGCGGGATCTGCTGGAGGCCCTCACCCCAGGGCACGTACAGCAAATCCCTGCTGTTGTGACAAGAAGAGTTTCCAAAAGACCCCAAAATGAATCACTGCATTTTGTGGGACCTGTCTGTCCTGTGGAAAGAGGGAAGGTCCTTTCCTGGATTAAGGTAGGAACCGAATGGAAAATGCACGCAGAGCTATAAAGACCTGAGCAGCAGCAGAGCGTGTCCTGAATCAGAGGCTGCTGGGAGGCTACGCTGAGCTCCAGACACTGGCAGCCACCCCTCACCTCCTGCATTTGCCCTGTGCCTCCACTCAGGGCTGCTTCACAGGCAGAGACAGGACAGGATGGATTTCAGTGGGGCTTTTCTGGCCCTAGTGAGAGCAGCGGGTTTGGTTTCTCCTCCTGGAGAGAGAGAATAACTCCCACCTCTCTCGTTCTGATGGGAGCTAATGACAACACTTTATCCTTGCTTTCTCTTACCGTGCCTTCAGAGCCCATGCAGCCTGTGCTCCCTCCTTGTTCATCGCCTGACACCGCCTGTAGCTCCCCAACAACCCCGTGAGGGATGGGATGCGTGAGGATTGCTGATGCCAGCCCAGATCAGTGATCCCTGAGCTCCCCAGGGCACACACGGCTGTGTCCTTACCTCTCCCGTGCTGAAGAGGATGGGCTTGGGTTTGTGGCAGGCTTTGGTTTCATTCGATGGCTCTCCCAGCAGCTGGTCCCGGATTTGATCCCAAAACGGGTCCCCTTCTACTGAGCCTGGAGGGGGAAACCTCTTTCAACCCTGTTCCTCAGCTGCCCCAGCAGCTCTCAGACAGACACTCCATGCTCCCAGCTCCCAGGGGTGGGATATTTCCCAGTGGACTCCGACCACCTCCCTTTCCTGGGGTGGTTTGAAGGGCTGAGCTTCAGCCCAGCTCAGCTCCATCCTGGCAGCCTTTGGGTAACAGGAGCAAATGAGCAGGAGAGTCCCAAACCAGTTCTTTCTTCTCCCTACTCCCCATCCATCCCCTTGCACTCCTTCCTCCAGGGCATGGCCATATCCTTTTCCCAAAGCTCTCTGATGGACACAGACAAACCTGCAAGGGGGCTTCCTCCACCTTCCTAAAAACCATCCCTTTGGATGCTGTTCCAGTCTGTCTGGGGGATGCCCAGTGCCTGCCCTGTTCATACAAAGCCACGCTGAGATCTGCCCCCACATTACCTTGGGTGAAGTTGAAAGCCCCCACTCCGTCAATAGTCCCCGCAGCAAAGCTGTGCCCCAAGGCTGGCTTACAGGTTTTAACCTAGATCAGAAGCAGGGAGGAAAAGGAAGAAGAGAGAAAACCCAGTTCCCCTGGGTGTGGCAGGGCTGCTGTGGGATTAGGGCATTTCCTCCCGCTCTCACCGTGTGGGTGGCGTTGAGCTCCACGGACACGTCGCTCATGTTCACCCACTGGTGGGCTGAGCTCAGGGGTCCTGTCACCTCCTGGGAGGCCTTTTCATACAGCTCCTGAGGGACACACCAGGTGGGAAAAAATCCTTGAGGGACAAGTGATCAGGAACCCAGCTGTGCTGAGGAACAGCCGTATGGATCATCTCCTCATTCCACCTTCCCAGAGCCTCTTCCAGGTGTTGAAGCAGATCTCTATTTCCCAAATCCCTTTGTTTCTGTCACTGTCCTAAGCCTAACAAATTCCAGGCTCCGAGGTGCTCTTGACTGCAGTAGATAGAGACATCAACAGCTGCTTGCAGAGCTCATTTACCCATTAAAAACAAAACTAAGAGACTTGAGAGTGATTTAAATCTACAGACATTCACCAAAACAGGTATAAGATAGTGAGGATATAAAATATAAAATATAAAATATAAAATATAAAATATAAAATATAAAATATAAAATATAAAATATAAATTGGAGAACATAGAATATAGAGTATAGAACATAGAATATAAAATATAGAATATGGGATATGGAATATAGAATATAGGTTATAGAATACAGAATACAGAATAGAAAATACAGAATAGAAAATACAGAATATAGAATATAGAATATAGAATATAGAATATAGAATATAGAATATGGAATATGGAATGTAGAATATAAAATATCGAATATAGAATATAGAGTATAAAATATAGAATGTAGAATATAGAATATTGAATGTAGAATATAAAATATAGAATAGAGAATATAGAGTATAGAGTATAGAATATAGAATGTAGAATAGAATATAGAATATAGAATATAGAATATAGAATATAGAATATAGAATATAGAATATAGAATATAGAATATAGAATATAGAATATGGAATACAGAATATGGAATATCCTGAGGGAAGGGACCCACAAGGCCCACCAAGCTGCTTAAACGAGCAGGAATTCCTGTTGCAGCAGCACCCCCATGCACTCAGAAAGCGGAATATCCCTTACCTTTGCTTTCAGGAAGATGTTCTGCCCTATAATCCTGGTGCTCTCAAACATGTCACTCCCGGGCCCCTTGGCCATGCACATCGCTGCCTGTGGGGAAATCCATTGGGTGGTCAGCGAGTATGGAGAGCAGGTGGCACTGCCAGGTGGCTGTCAGACTCTGGGAACTGAGGGCTTCTTGCAGGCCACATCAAAATTAGCCATGGGGTTACTACACTCAAGACAAATTGGGGGTGAATAACTGGAAAACTGGGGGTGTGAGGGAAAAAGCTCAGCAAGTTCCTGGAAGGGGCACCCAGAACCGCCCGAAAAGAGGTGATTCTTTAGTATCAGTGCCCTCCCCATGCACAGTGGTCAATCACAGGGCCCCGTGGGAGGCGGGACAGGCGGGTCACACTCACCCCTCCGACGGGACAGGTGCTCTGGGGGTTGTCACACGACTCGCCCGTGTTGACGCAGAACGGGCCCTGCGTGTTGGGGGACACATCCCCCAGGTTGGATGAGGCAAAGGCGGCCACAAAGGAGCCCTGCCAAGGCCAGAGGAGCATTTCAGCGCCTTGCAGGGACAGCTGCAAAGCTCCCATGCAGCTCTCCCTGCAGCTGCTGTCACCCTGCGCGACGCTGCTTTATTCCCGGAGTCACCGAGGGCACTGCAACGGGGCTTTAGGCACATCCCAAGGGCTGGGTGGGAAGAGCAAGGGAGAACTGGATGCACATGATGCCATTTCAGGGAGAACTTCACAGCACTCTGGTGTGCAGACCGTGTTTCCTCCTCCCCCTCTTCCACCTCAGCTCCTCCCGGCTCAGTGTCCCCAGCTTGGCACGTTGCTGATCAGATGTGAATGGGTCACACTGTAGCACCTTGCACAGGATTTGGTTTCCCTTCCAGGCTTTCACCATGACTGATTTACAGGGTGAGAGCTATTGGAGCTGACTGCAGGGACACTTTCCAGGTTGTTCAAGGCTTTAACGCTTCCAGGGATGGGGCAACCCCCACCTCCCCAGTTTTTAACAGTTGAATTTAAAAAAACGTGAGTTATTCTTAAAGTCTGAATAACTGCCACTGACTACTAGTTTGGGAAGTCAAGAATACACTTTCCCATTTCCCTTCTGTAGAGGAAGAGAGGAAATAAACCAAAGCATTCCCCTCAGTGCTTGTGTTTGTGTGTTTGCCCTGCTGTCCCATCTCACCCCTCCCTGTCCCAGCCCAGCTTCGCCCGTTCCTGGGAGCACTCCCACCTCTCCAGGGAGCGCTCCCTTGTTCTTCTCCTGCTCGAACAGGTAGGAGGCGTAGCCCACGTTGTCGCTGTTCACCAGGTGGTTGGAGTTGTTCATGCTCACCGGGTGCACGGCAAACCAGCTGGGGAGGGGTCACAAGGCACACACAGAAAAGGCTTTGCTCGCTCTGTGCAGTGGCAATTGACTCGTTCAATCTTATGTGTTTGTGGGAATTTTCTCTGGGAGAATGCAGCTGGAGACCCGTGGTGCTGAGGGATGGATTAGCAAGGGCAGAGTGCTCCCATCCTCTCCCGTCCTAACCAGGAGGGCTCATGGCTGTAACAATCCAGGCCTTGAGGCCACAAGAATTTGTCACTGTCCTTATCAGGGCTGCCAAGAGCTCCTTCAGACCTGGACTGGCTCTTTCACTAACCCAGAGAATTATATTTTGCAGGGATTTTTAAATTCAAAGGAACAAGGAGGAGTCAGTGAGGTAAAAAAGGGGGAAAAATGGAACACCCCCATTCTGACAAAAAGCAATGAGGCTGTGGAGGAAAACCTGCTGCCCTGGTGGTCAGTACCTGATAAGGCCTAGCTCGTGTCCATCCTCATCTACCATCTTCAGCACCACCATTTCCTTATCCGTGTTGGATGAATACCTGCATGGGAACAAAGCAGGGAAATCCCATCAGAGCCAGGGCCGTGGTCGTGCTCTGCATTGCTCCACCAGCTTAAATCCCCACTAAGCTGAGCAAGGATATGAAAAGGTCATTCCAGTTGTTACCCGAGCACAGCGAGGGCTTAGAGAAGCACCTGACAGCAGCTGGGAAGGTGAGGGAGGAGCTGTGGCTGTCACCGTGCTCAGGCACTGCTCCTCCAGGAAATGGACATAGCACAGATTCATGCACCAAGGATGGCGCTTTGGTGCCCTCTGACTCTTGGTTTTCTAAATAAAGCACAAGGTCACTTCCTTGACCAGTTCCTCATGCTTGGAGAGGGCAGCCACAGCTTTCAAGGCCTCTCTTTGCAGTTAGTTTTTGGGGATGCGCACACCCAAGTGCCCTCGGTGGCCACATCACCATTCATTCTGCCACAGTCCTGGCTCCACGTTTTTGCCACTCCTGGGGTGACCAGAAGCAGCAGCTGTGAGATGGCTGGGACGTGGTCCCAGCCAAGGGGTTCTCTGCAGGGCTCTGTTTCCCCCCTGCCTGGGGAGGTTTTACCTTCTCCGCTCGGACACCGGATTCTCGAGGTAGGAGAAGGGGCTGCGGTTGATCTGGCTGTTTTCTACGGTGCCTCTGTTTATAAAGAGCCTTCCTCTCTTCATGCTGTTGTGGGCAATCTCTATGCTCTGCAAAGCAGCAAGACACAGAGTATCAGGCTGCCAGGCACATGTGAGGTTATCTACAAAAACCCTTTCTTTCCCTTGCTGTCCATCCCCAACCCTTTCTTGGAATTTGGGGGTGCTTGTCTGTTCGTTTGTTTGGGATTTTTTCTTAACCCAGCTAAAATTACGTAAAATGCTGATAACCTTTTTAAAGTACCCATGGCTGTCTCTGAAGAAAGGATCCAAAGCTCCTGCTGTTTGAGCTGCTGTCACCAGCAAACACAAGCCCACCTCCAAGCGTGTGTCGGGCTGTGCCAGGTGGACGTGCCACCCCGAACACCACAGCCAGAGCTGTGTTAGGCGCCCACACGCTGGGCTGAGTGACACTGACCTTCACAATGCCATTGATGATGGAGCTGAGGGCTGGCCTGACGAGCCCCTTGCTGGTGATCCAGAACAGGGTGTACTGGAAGTAGCCTCCGGGCCCCGAGTGCGTGTGGGTGCCGCTGAGGATGACGTTGTCCTGCCGGTACAGCTCCCCGTACTTGCTCTGCAGCTGCTTCAGCACCTGGGAGGAAGGGGGTGCTCCTGAAAAACCCCTTCTCCTGCCCAAAGGCTGCGGAGATTTGTGCCAGCCCTTGCAAAAACCCCAACCATCCATCCCCCTCCTCATGCTCCTCTTTCTGCCTGGCACAACCAGGAGGCTGTGGCTGTTGGCTCGGCAGGAGCCTCAAAATCGGAATATCTGGGGGAAGACCTCTATATCCAACTTGAAGGGAATCCCAGACCATCCCAGGAGCCCCCAGTTCTCCAGCCCACCCCTCCCCCCTCTGCTGCACTTTAGACAACATATTCGTGATTCCAGTGAACTCCTGGTAATTTTTCCGCTAAGAGAAGCATGAGCAAAGCCCAGCCTCGTGCTGAGGAGTCCAAAGCTCTTCTGCAGCAGAGACACAGCACCTCCCCAAGGAAATCCCAAAGGAAGCAGCCAGCGTGCTGCTGTGCTCCGTAGGGATCACTGCAAGCACCCAGCCCCTCCTTTCCAGCCCCGTACCTCCAGCCTCACTCTCTGGGACACCATTCCGATGTCGGCGCTGACGAACACGACCCGTTTGGAGTCCTCGGGGTCTGCCACGATGAAGGCTCGGCTGTAGAGGCGCGAGAGGAGCCCCCCACCCACCTGGTCAGGGTTGGCGTATCCCATCTGCAAGAGAGGAGCTCCACCATAAATACTGAGCCATTTATCCCCCTGTGTGCATTTTCCTGAGTAGGTTTGCCGGGGGCCAGAGGACTCATTTGACAACTCCGAGCTGCAGCTCTGTCTTGTCCCGCGATTCCGACAATCATGGAATGGTTGGGGCTGGAGGGCCCTTAAACCCATCTCGTTCCAACCCCCTGCCACGGGCAGGGACACCTCCCACTGTCCCAGGTTGCTCCAAACCTCAAAGAAACTTCACCTGAGGTTTGAAGGCGGCACACATTTGGCAAGGCAGAGGCTCTGGACCAGAAATCCTGCAAAAAATACTCACGAAGGATGAAAAATCAATATCTCCCCAACCCCAGGACGAATTCCCCCAACTCACCAGAGGGACTTGTGCCACAGGGCCCGTGCAGTCAGCTCTGCCAACACCCACCAAGTACCGTGCTGCTTCTACGACCTCGTTGTTGGAATCTGCAGGAACCATAAAGGGCGGATCAGCGGCACAGCAGCGAGCAGAATCGGGGGCAGGAGAGGCCAGAGAGCTCTGGCTGAGTGCTCTGCGTGGATCTCCAGCTGGCCGTCAGCGTGCTGAGGCTGTGAAGGCCTCTGGGGTGGCAAAGGGTGGAGCAGGCATGAAGAACCAGGCAGGGAGCTCTCCAGAGGGGTGGCTGGGCTGTGCCACATGGGGGGTGATGCACAGCGAGGGGGAGACCAGCCCAGCGCTCCCAGTTAGACTCTCCAAGCCCACCAGCACCATGCAGGAACCAGCTCCAAGGGCTGTTTCACACAGACAATTCAGCTCAGCAGGGGTAAGAACGAGGGGATGGTGTGTCAGGAGCTACTGGGGAGGGACTGGGGAAGAGAGAAGGGCATATCCAGCACATCCTGCGTCCAGTGCTGGTGCCCTAGTCCTCCCCAAAAAAATCCCAGCAGGGGCAGCTGAACGTCAGAGGAGGGAAAGCAGCTCTGGGCAGTGATTTCCAGACAAATGGTGAGGAAAAGTTCTCCCAAAGGAGGTCACGTCTCACCCCAGCCACCAGGAAGGTGCAGAAATCCTTCCAGGATGGACAAACCCGTGGAAGAAAAGCCATCGAGGACTACCAAATCATAATAAATCAGAAGGGTTATCTGCATCTCAGGAAATCCCAGAGCCACAAATCACTGGGGGCTGAGATAACACTTTCGGAAAATATTAAATATTTCTGTGTGCTCGCTGTTCCCACAGCCCTCCCCAGGCAGCTGCTGCAGCCCAAGGCAGGGCTTTGGGATCTGGGGATGCTCCGTCTTCCCACCAGCCGGGCCTTTCCTGGGCTCACACTCAAAACAGAGGAGAAGGGAAACACTCACGCTGACATTATTTAAAGTGGCGCCAGTCAACTGAGCCGCCCTCAGAACTACCCTTCCTCCTCTTCCTCCTCCTCCTCCTGCCCCAAGAGCTCCACAGGGGAGAATCACTCTTGATGTGTTATAGCCTAAGCACATGAAGCTTTTAGTCCCAAATGTGAACTCCTCCAGTCTGAGACCGAACTTCAGAGGCCGGGAGGTGCCACTGCTGGGACATGGAGTCCAGCTCCCGACTCCCTCCCTCCCTGGGCCTGGGGTGGGCTTGGAGGCATCAGTGGGCTGTGATGGAGCTGTGAAACCCCTGGGTAGAGCCCCGGGAGAGAGGGGCTGCCAAGGCCCTCTGCAGCAGGCAGAGAGAGGGAAGGCAGGATGGGAGGAGGGGATGGATCCCTGCAGCCACCCTCACCCCATGCCCGGGCCATGCATCCACGCCCCGAGAGCTGCTGGTGGGACCCCCTGCTCCTGCTGCTCTGGCTGGGCAAAGGACCACGGGCAGAGTGCTGGTGGCAGCTCGGCAGTGGCCTGGGGACCTCAGCCTGTCCCCTTTCATCTCAATCCTGCCCTGGGCATCCCCTGGGACAGGGGGAGGGAGGCTGGGGTGGCTCCACTTGCCATCGGTGTCTTTGGTGAGGAAGTGCAGGACCAGCAGCACCACGGTCAGGGCGATCATCAGCACCAGGCACACGATCAGGATCACCTCCAGCCGGGAGAAGGAGCACCTGGACCTCTTTCCACACATGGTGGGGGCTCTGTGGGTGCAGGACGGAGCCTCTGTGGGTGCAGGTACATCCCAGTGCGGGGCACAGCCCAGCCAGAGCACACACCCCACCCTCAGAGAGCTGCTTGTGTGCCCAGCCGATTGTCAGAGACGGCAGCAGCCCAGAGAAGGAGGGGAAGCGGAGATTTATTTTTCATCTTAAGACAGCAAAAACGTGTCTCCTGCTGGCAGCAACCACTCCCCATCACCAGGCCTGACAGGACAGGGAGAGCGCCCGAATCCCCAACCCCGCGCTCGCCCTTCTGAAGAGATCTTGGAATAAACCCCCCAATATCCCACCAGATGCTGTGCTCTCTGAGTGGCTAAGGAGATGCTGAAGCTCAGAGCACGCCAGAAGAGAATGCTGTCACCATAATAAACATCAACCCAGGAAACTCAGCTTCAAGGTCCCTCCCAACCCACCCCACTCTGTGAGTCTGGGATTATTCTGGGATTATTCTGGGATTATTCTGGGGTTAGAAAGTGAAGAATGAGGCAGAGCCTCTGGTTGTCCTGGCAGTAACATTGGCCAGCTCTGGTGAAGCTCCTGATTCCAGGCTATTCCTCACAGGCAATGCGCCCTGGAAACAATGAACCCGCAGGAAACAACTGCTGCAATGAGCACTTACGGTCCTGGAAAGGTGGCAGTGAGAAACAGCAGCAGCAGAGAGCCAGGTGGTCACTTAGACTTGCTCTAGGTGACCTCTCTTATCAGCTCCTTTTGCTACAGCACTCGTGGTCAGGGTTGAATTTCACAGAGCAAATATTTTATTGGCAGCAAATCCTTCCTGCCCCTTTCATTCCCTGAGCGTGGCATTGGCTGCCAGGCACCCTGAGCTGTCCAGATGACCCCAGCAGCAGCCTGAAACACATCAGCACCACACACACACACACTTCTCATCCTCCAGCTGATTAAACTGCCCTGATAACACGGGGAGATACAAACACCGATCCTATGGGGGATCTCCAGCGGGCTTACCTGAGTTCCCTCGCCTGTCCCAGCGGCTCCCAGCTCGAGACCTGCTCCAGGCTGGAAAGTTCAGCTGGAAAGTTCTTGCTGAGTAACCCCATGAGTCAAGCGGGGCACAAGATAAGGAGAAACCAATCAATAGTTTTAATCCCTCAGGGAGGTGAGGGAAGGTTTTTCCTGGTGTGTTTATGTTAAGCTGCAGACAGCATCTCCCTCTCCCAAAGTAACCTTTCCAGGACTGCCCTGCTCAGCTCTGCTGCCCGAGGAATTCAGGAAGGGACTCTTTTTCCTCCCCTTTGCCTCGTCACAGCTTGACCAGCCTGTGGAAGGGTGGCTGCCCCCCATCTGGATGTGTCTCCTAATGCTCATGGAAGTTCAGTCCTCAGGGTTTCCATGCTCTGCTAGAAGAATTTGAGAGCAGGATTGTATTTTAAGTGTAAAATACCTTTTATTAATGTATTTCTATTTATTTAAAACTTTATTTGTTAAACCCCAGCTGTTTTTTTCCATCTGCCTTTCAAGTCCCAGATAGCTCTTGATAAACTCCCCAGCTGCTCCAACATGCTTTATCCAAAGGGTTTTGGCAATTTGCTCCTCCCCAAAATAACCGGACCCACCACACCCTCAGATGTTGGTGCAGCGGGGAGGGAAGATCCCAGCAGCCACAGCCCCTTCTCCCCCCAGCGTTGTGGTGGGAGTTAAAAGCTGGGAGCACCTCTGGCATTTTCCCTCCCCTCTCAGGAGGTTCAGTTTTCCATCCCCTTTTCCCTGGCGCATCCCTGGTCCAAGGGTGAGCGTTCTCTCTGCGTCAGCGCTCCAAGGTCACGTTCAGCGTCGCCCTTTGACTCCGTGGTTTTTGGACTGGCTGGTGGGGAGAAGCAAGATTTACTGATACCTTATCTCCTGTGACTCCCAAGGAACCTGCTGGGCCTGGACACAGCCTGCTCGGCCGTGGGGGCTGGCAGATATGCCCGGACACTGCCATGCTCCTGGGCATGGCTGGGTCCCACAGGGTGCTCTGGCCTTGGAGGGGACAAAACCGTGGAGCAGTGGTTCTGCTGGCATGGGAGAGGTGCTGGGACAGGGATGAGCCAGGAAGGGGCTGTGCAAGAGCAAGAGCTCTTCCTGCAGGTGATTCATTTGCTGGAGCAAATACAGTAAAAGCGAAGAAATGGAGTTTTAAGGAATTGTTACAGTGCCTGAGGGCCCTGCCAGCCTCACCCCACAAAATGGAAAGAGAAGGAAAAGTGACTCTGGAACCCCAGAAAGGACAAGCCACCTGTTGCTGGGGCTGGAGGAGGAAAAGGGAGATTGGTGACAGCTCAAAACATACTTTGGGGAATATTTTAAGTAGTTTTCCTGTTGAGGTTCTGGGGTCCCACAGCTTCCCATGCCCCCCAGGTGATGTGACCGTGTCCAGGCCCAGGACTGCAGAAACAAGGAGCTTTTCAGTGCAGAAAAGGCACCTTCCAGACTGCAGAGCCCTCAGCTGGAGTGCTGAGGGTTTGGTAAATGCCTCTGAATGCCTTCCTGCCTGTGGAAATGTGAGGAAGGTGAAAGGCTCCCACAGACCACCCTCCTTCCCGAGACCAGGAGTCCTCCAGCTTCCTCCCGGTGCCCTTTTGTGCCAAATGACACTACAGACACTGGTGCTTTCTTTACAGTCTTTATCCTCCCGAAAAAAGGCTCCTCCCCATCACTGCCATCCCCAGGCTGCACTCTGTGACCTCCCTGGAGAACATCCAGTGGCTGCAAACAGCACAGGGATTTCATCCTCAGCACAAAAAGTGTTCAAACCCACTCGGGATTGATGGATCTGCCGAAGGAATCAGGCACAGCTGACAAAAGGGAAACCACCCCACACCGATGGCCAAACGTGCATTTCTTTATTCAGTGAACACTGTGCTCCCAAACCATTGAGAAAGAGGATTCAAAACACCTCTGGACAGGAAAAAAGAAATAAATTAAGAAAATGGGCTTTGACATGTAAACCCACAAAGCATTTGCTTCCCTTTCCTCTCCTCATTTTTCAGTTCCTCCTCCCTCCTGAGCAAGACCAGATCATTTCAGAGAAGTGGCCCTTCCCTACAGCATCCAAATTTCACTTCAAAACCAGCATTTCCTGGCCTCTTGGAGAGCTCCCTTTCTGCAAACCATCCAAGCTGGGGCTGGGTAGAACTAAACTCTCCTCCTAAAAACACACAGGAGGCCTCGATCTTCTCTGTAAACCTTCTGAAAGAAAAACTCTTCTGATGGGCAATGAAGAGATTGAAAATCCCTTTTATTTTAAATGAGAAGGCCTGGGAGGATGCCTGAAACTGCCTGCATCAACCCTTCAGTGTTCTGGGGGGCAAAAATCC
The DNA here is from genome assembly GCF_041296385.1 of Aphelocoma coerulescens. Classification (NCBI taxonomy): domain Eukaryota; kingdom Metazoa; phylum Chordata; class Aves; order Passeriformes; family Corvidae; genus Aphelocoma; species Aphelocoma coerulescens. The sequence continues at coordinate 2,266,935 of NC_091020.1, forward strand.
CTTCATTCCTGAGAAGCCACCTGGAATAAGGGGCAATTCCCCAGTGCCCCTGCCTCGCAAGACAGAAACCTTGATTCCAGCCTGTTTGCCAAGCCCTGGCCAGGTCCTGAGCAGAAAACTGGAACAACCATCACCTCAGCACGAGCAGGTGGCTGGTACAGAGCCGAGATGTCCCCCAAAGCTTGGGAGCCTGGGTGAGAGGGGCCTCAGAGCCCTCACAGCCCCCAGAGCCTGCACAGCAATTAAGAGGCCTCTTACATAAGGTTGTTTATTTACCAAAGAACAGCCAAAGTCCTTTCAGCTGGGCTCAGGATGGCAGGAGATAAAGTGTTTGCACAGAGCTGTCAGCAAGAACCCTGCCAGGCTTCGGCAAGGGCACACCAGGGCTGCTTTAGGCAGCACCACATGGATTTTCTTCCCCACCTTTCCTGGTCAAAACACACACCCTTACTCCAAGCAGCAGCTGCAAGTGGGAGCAGACTTACTTGTGGCGGCAAAAGGTGACTTTTCCTGTTGGAAAACACAGCTGGGAGCACACATGGAGAGTTTAGGAAGGGCAGGTTGAATGGAAAGGTAAGAAAACGGGAGCAATTGCCAATTTCTGAGCTCAAAAGCCCTGCACAGATCACCAAGTGGCAGCTGAACTGAAGGGACACCCAGAAAATATAATTAAAATGTTGTCCTGGGGTGGCTGGCCTTTCCTTCCCCACCCTCCCTTGCCTTGCCTTACAAGGAAGAACCCTCCTGCCCTCCTGGACAACCAAGTCAAGGTGACTTTTTGCTGCCAGTAATTGATGTCCAGACACGTGCACAGCCCAGAAGTCCCCAGGTGATGTGCTTTACATCTACCCAGAGGTTAGGGGCAAAGGGGTTAAAGCTTCAACACAAATGGAGAATATTTTGCCATCCCCTCATCTGAAGCAGCAGCAGCAGCAGCCCCAGGGCCAGGGCACTTCCCTGGGATGTGGGAGAGCCCAGGGAAGCATCGCTCCCAGGAAGAGCCAAGCTCAAGAGCTCTGCCACAAAACTGGGAAAACCTTCTCAAGACCCAAAAACAGCAATGCAGAACTGGGCAGAGCCAGATTAAATCCCACTGGGGTTTTTTGGGAGGGGGAAAATGGTCAGAAAATGAACAAGGTGGGCTGCTCTGTGCCCACCCGTGCCGGCAGGGGCTGAGCTGCTGCCGCTGCTGCCGAAAACCGTCTGCAGCCAAGTTATGGGAGCCCTGCCTGCTCCCAATTGAAAAACCTGCTTCTTTCATCATCTTGGAATCACAGAATATCCTGACCCACAGGGACCCATCAAAATCCAATGCCTGGTCCTGCACAGGACACTCCCAATAATCATGTGCCTGAGAGCGGTGTCCAAATGTTTATTTATTTAAACAAGGGATGTGCAAAGGGCATCGTGCCCAAATCCCACAGACAGCCGGGGCAGGAGAGGCACTGAGAGGATGCAGAAAGAAACCACAGATCCTTCTGGCAAATATTTGTGGCCAACATCTGCTGAGCTGGATGGGGAAAGTTGCCAAAGCAGGATCTTGAGGCTGCTCTTCGGGCAGCGCTCTGGTCCACTGGCACCAGGGACAGAATGAGGCTGAGCACTGAGCTGTGTCCTGAGGAAAAGCAGGAGGGGGAAGGTGATGGGATGGCTCTTTCCAGAGTATGGGAAAGCGAAGGGATGGCTGCCCTTGCTTGGCTCACGCTCCTCAACCACCTCCCACCCCTGTATTTTATGGGTTTAAAACCTTCCCCATGTGGCAGCGCCAAAGGCTAAATCCAGATGGGTCTCGGCAGCATCAGCGCCCACCCTCCTGGCACGATCCTGGTTTGGCCAGGTCTTTCTCCACCTTGAACTGTCCTTTTCCAGCCTTTTCTGGTGGACACCCCTGCTCCCAATTTCAGCCTCCTGGCACCTGCTCTGGAATGTCTGGGTTCGCCCCTCCACACACAAACCAGGCTCCTGCCTGTCCTCCACAGACACCCTCAACGCTCAGCTGGAGGCCACAGAGGATGGCTTTACTGGCACAGCGTGGGGAGATCCATGAGTTCTGCTGGACTGAGGCAGCACAACGCCAGATTCCAGCTTTTACAGACTCACAGTTTGCTGTGCTCACCTCTCTGACAGGCACCAAGCAAAGCAGGAACAGCAGGAGCTTCCCTACCAAAGGGAGAGGCAATAACACACCAGTGTCCACGGCAAAGGAATCACTTCAGTGGTGGTTCAGCCTCTAACTGGGACAGGATTGTCCCTGGAAGTCACCCGAGGATCTCAGCCTAGGAACACAGAGCTCACAGGCCAAGTGTGGTGTCCAGGGATGGCAGAGGAGCCCCAGCAGCCCCCGGCTGCGCTCTCCGGACAGCAGAGGCTGAGGGATGGCTGTAGACGGATCCTACCTGAGGTCTGAGGGGGATGCAGGGGGGAATGTGGGATTCTGGCCATCAGCACAATGCTGAAGGTCGCCCTGAGCCCAGGCCACATCCCACCCCAGCCAGCCGGAGCTGCCGGGCAGATGCTCCCTGGGAAGGAGGAGAACAAGGCAGCACAAACTCCTCGGCCTGGATTGAGCCAATGCACAGCAGTTCTGTCCCAAATCCATCCCCGGGCCCCTCCTCCGGAGCCAGCAGCCCTGAGCCCGCTGTCCCCCATTCCCAGGCTCCCTTCCCGAGGCAGCAGCCCCGCTGTGGCACAGGTGGGGCCGTGTGGAGCCAGAGCCGTGCAGGAAGTCAGACACCACAAGGCAGGATTCAGCAGATTCCATTTAATGTCATGTGCATATATATCCATACATTTACTTATGTCAATGGTTCGGATGTGCGTGATGCCAGGTCTTGAAAAATCTACTCCTCGGCTTACTCTGGGAGCGTGAACTCTCTCAAAAATCAGCTCAAAAGTCAGCTCGGGGTGAGGTTGGGCTGTTTAAAAACCGACTTTTAACCCCGAAGTTGCCAAGGCAAAGCCGTGAACTGAAGGCAGAGCTGAGCCCTGAATTCCCACCCGGCTCTGCAAACGCTGTTGCAAAGGGTTTGGCCAGGAGCCCCCTCCCTCCTCGCGTCCCTCCCTCCCTCCCCAGGAGACAGAGAACTGATAAGGAACGGGCTGCTCTTGGTTCAGCATCCCAAGCAACACCCTGCCAGCTCTCCAAGGCAGGTTTTGGCCCAGGCTGAGGAACAGGGAAAAGAAGTGGAGATAAAGCATCCCCAAAAATCAGAAAAGAAGGAAGAAATGACACTTTCACCGCCACGGACGCACAGAAATTAGCTTCTCTTTTCTCTTCTGCTGTCCAGGGGCCAGGAGCAGCAGTTCCCGGGGGAAGGGATGCCCACCCTGCCCTGTGCTGCATCCCAGCAGTTCGGGGTAGATTTTTCAAGGCCTGGAGATGGCTCCCAGGAAGGCTCCTCCCACCCTCTCGCGCTCATCGATTGCATAGCTTTTATTTCAGATAAGGCACTGTTTTGCCCAACAGCAATTCCACATCAATGCAGTTTCCATACAGTCCACATCGGATGGCCTACAGTGCAATAACATCAACTTAAAGGCAAGGTTTGCAAGAATAAACCCAGCTTTAAATTTCAACTTAATATTAAGAAGATAAAGGAAACTACATTTTTCAAAAGCCTTTTTTATTTTCCTTCACCATTGCTGTTTTACAATACAAATATCACCTTGTGAATACACAAAAAACCTACAGAAGATAACTCTGCTTCACGTAAAATACAGAATGGATATATATATATTTTTATATATATTTTTCTCTTCTTCATTCTTTTTTAAAAAAACTATTTTTTGTTCTGCACATTGGCAAGTTTAGGATAGGAGACTTCCCCAAACATACAGTATGTATGGTAGGAGTGAAAACTTAGAATTACATGCAGTTTCTGCACAAATATTTTAAAGAAATAGATTATCTTTGTTGTTTTTCAACAACACTTCGATAGGGGATGGAGAAACCATTCGTAGTTCACTCAGTGATCATTTGTAAAATTCTTAAAAAACAGGAATTCATGGCTGTTTTGCTTTTTAAAATCCAGCTACGAAGTAGACAATAAAGAGATACTTTTTTAGCTTGACCTGCCCGCAATGTGTGAGCAAGGTCGGACCCTTTTTATTTGGTGGGGTGGGAGGTTTGTCCCTACACGTGGCAATTTCAACATTATAAGCAAATTTCCAGTTTAATTTAGCTATAAATGCAAAAATTAGTAATTATACAGTATATATAATTCTGCTCTCATGGAATACTTTATTTTAAATAAAAACATTTAAGACTGCCTACTGACCATACAATCAAGACAAGAAAGGCACTAGAAACATAGACAAATCTCTCTCTCTCCCAAGAAGCATTTTCTTTAAATTTTTTAACTCTCTGTTCTCTGACATGTAAAAATCTTTTTTAAATTTAATTTTTTTTTCATACACATTTTGAAAAATAAAGTTAGGAAATACTTAGAAAATCACTTTACATTTTTTTCTCTCTTTTTTTTTTGTGGTTTTTTTTTTGTTTGCTTGTTTTCTTTTCTTTTTTTTTGCACTTCTTTGACACAGTCAGTCACTGCAGATTCTACAAAATCAGGATTTACCAAACCTTTCTGTGTCTACCATCTTATTCGTAGCGCGGTGCAACAGGTAGAAAGATTTCTTGATTTCACCCAAGGCAGGTATTTAGAAACCTTCGTATAGTCATTTGCTAGAAAATGGCTTACAGCCCAATCTTTGGGGCAAGAGATATGAAAAGTATGTTTTCCCAAGAAAATAATATGCTTTGTTCCCAGACGTGACTGGAAAGACCAGAACTTATGATATAAAAGCTTTTCATTTATGTTGTCGCATCATATACAAAGGAACATGGTGATGGGCAAATGCAAATCCCAACTCTATCAACAAGAAATGTGTAACAGTGCATGATAAGTTAAATTCTCTTTATTGTTGTCCAACGCAGATCCTTTGGAGAGAAAAAAAGATCACAGTGCTTACCAGGTAACTGAACAGGTCAGGTCCAGGGAGCTGCTAAAGAAAGGGTTAGGGAGCGGTGGATTTTTGTTTATGGCATCTTCTCTTGGAGTTGTGAGCACTTGGGACAGGTCCTTTCCCGGGCTGGGGTGACGCTGTTACGTGTCACTCACCAGGCGGCTGTACTTGACCTGCCGGCCCCGCGCCAGCGCCGGACACCGCAGGGGCCAGTGGTAGGAGCGAGGTACAATTCCTTGGACATTCTTCTCGAAGTACTGGAAGGGCTTGTACCACCAGACCCTTGCAAGGAGGTTAGTTTGGGAAGCTTCTTTTAGCACCTGCAGGGAGACAAGGACAGAAAAGAGGATTACCCAAGGGCAGCTCATTTATTCGCTCGCGGCCGTTCATCGCTGCTGTCCTGCTTCCTGCTGCTCCCAAAATCTCACCTCCCAAACAGCTCCCAGCCTCCCCGCACACACCAAACGTTGCTCACCCCTGTCTACAGGACCTCAGTTGTTTGATGGGCCCACAGGAAAGGAAGGAGTGGCCCAAAGACCGGTGTCTCCTCTCCCTTGGGAATGAAAACGCCATCCCAAAGCACAGCTGTTCTGTAAGCGCCTCTGCAATTCCAGGTAGCTTGGGAATCACTTTGTGGAGCCTGGCTGTGTGCCTGTGGAGCCATGAGCAGGGCACATCCCAACCCATCTGGAGGAGGTCAGAACCCTGCCCTGCCCTCCACATGCTCCCAGACTGCTCTCACCCATCCTCTGCTTCTCTCAGCCATGAGCAAGGCCCAGCTCAGACACAAGCAGTGGGCAGGCCCCGATGGAATTACCCAACACCCCTGCTGCCTATTTTCCATGCCAGAGCCAGGGATCCCTGTATCCACCCACCCAATGGGAATACACAAGCACAGGGCTTGTACACTGAGCTTAATCTCCATGTCAAGCTCACGTGTCACATAAATCCACTGTTGCTTTTAATTTTAAGGCTGGGCACAAGCCCCAGCACAAGGAAGGAGAGAGCAGCACAGCAATGTGTTCTCAGGAAGGATCCAGGGACCAGCCTTTCCCAACATCCTGGCAGCTCAGGGAAGCAGTGTTGAGCCACCTCCTGAGTCACATCAGGCAGCAGAACAGGAACATTTCCACACCAAGGGCTCTGCTGAAGCAAGTCCTCAGCAGGACTCAGGGCCACCCTGACTCCAGCTCTTCCAGCCTGGAAGCAGAGCCACTCAGCAGACATGTTCTGAGCGCCCAGGAGTCCTCTGGGGCTGTGGGACACGAGCTGCAGAGTGTGGGGACAGACTCCTGTGGAACACAGTGCCTCCCAAGCTGACTGACCACTTTGCAATTGGGCATTTGGGGTGGAAATGCACCACAGGGCTTGGCTGTGCCCTATTGCTTCAAGCAGCACCAAACCACTGCAATAACGAGCTGGCAGCTACAGGGCCTTCAAGGGGCTGGAGCCTGATGATCTTTAAGGCCCCTTCCAAGCCCAGGCCATTCCGTGACAGTTCTGTGATAGGAGCTATAAATCTGCACTGTCACAATATTAACTCATCTCCTACCATCACAGTGGGTCTTTGTTAAACACAACTAACAGCATATGCCACAGATGAGCAAAAGATCTTTGGCCACGAGCACAGAAAATATTTGGACATCAATATGCTGTTAGGGACCTAAAAATGTCTCTTAACTCCCTTGTCTGCTATCCACAGGAAAGACTTGTGCATTTTCTCTCACAGTATCATGGAACACCCACAGATGGAAGAGAACCCCAAGGATCATGGATCCAGCCCCTGGCCCTGCCCAGACACCCCAACAGCCCCACCCTGGGCATCCCTGGCAGCGCTGTCCAAACGCTCCTGGAGCTCTGGCAGCCTCGGGGCCGGGACCATTCCCTGGGGAGCCTGGGCAGTGCCCAGCACCCTTTGGGGGAAGAACCTTTCCCTGATCTCCAGCCTGACCCTGCCCTGGCCCAGCAGGGGAGGTTTCACTTCCTCAGCATTGTCAGCTTCTCCCTGACTGCTCCAGTTCACCAGCCAGAAGAACTTGCCACCCCTTGGAAACACTTTCAAAAACTTTCCATTTTTAGCGAGGCCTCCTACTATTCCTCGAGAGACCTGTGGCACAAGCCACAGAACATAAGAAAACCCCAGCTGGCCTCAACACCCACACAAAAAAAACCCAAGGCAAAAGAATCTCAGTGGTTTGTTGTTCTATCACAAATGTGGCCACCTGGCCCCAGTTCAGAAGGACTTCAAAGACTGAGGTTACCCAGGGGAAGCAGAGCCCTGCCTGCCTTTGGGAAGACCTTCCCATATTTTTGTGGTCAAGACACAAGAAGAACCCAAATAATGATGCCTCTTTCTCCCCTACAAACCCAACAGCAAGGGGAAGAGAGGGACTCTCCACAGGACACGGGTGAGCCTGGATATTTCCCCCCCTCCACCTAAACCAGACTACAGCAGGAGCATCCAAGGAGTGGGAGGCACTCACTTGCTGGTTGGCCATTGTGTGGTACCACCAGAATAGCCTTGTAGTGATGTAGTAAGCCACCACCACGTCCACAGTGTAGTGGTCATGAGCGAGGAGGATGCAGAACATCCCCACCACGCTGAGCGCCCAGCAGAGCCAGTGGTACCACCAGAGTCGCCGTGGGGAATCTGCAAAGAAGCACAGGCAGGGGTTACTTCAAAGTGGAACCTTATCAGGACTGCTGCTGTGATTAGCAGAGGTCATGGACTGCAATCCTGGCTGACACAGAGATGCCTGTGCTGAGATTAAGGGCAGGAATGCTGAGATCACAAAACAAGTATCAGTCTCTTAAGGTGTAACTTAAAATTGTACTCAGGGTAATGAGATCCTTGGAAATTAGAAAGGTTATGAAACCTTTCTTATAAGAAAGATATAATATACCCTGGCCAGTCAAATTAACCTGTTTGTGTTTAGATGGGATATTGGGAAGGAATTGTTCCCTGGGAGGGTGGGCAGGCCCTGGCACAGGGTGCCCAGAGCAGCTGGGGCTGCCCCTGGATCCCTGGCAGTGTCCAAGGCCAGGCTGGACATTGGGGCTTGGAGCAGCCTGGGACAGTGGGAGGTGTCCCTGCCCATGGCAGGGGTGGGATGACATGGGCTTTAAGGTCCCTTCCAACCCAAACCATTACAACCCCTCTGGTGAAGAATTTTTCCCTGGTATCCAACTTTTGGTGCAGCCTGAGGCCATTTCCTGTCGTGGTGGAAAATGCAGGTATTTTAACTCGAACTGTGCTCACCAGTGAGCAAACAGAAACTCCTCAGTCAGGAAGGAATTACACAGAAGGAGAACAGCAGGACACTCACACTCTTTGATGAACAGGTAGGTGAGGGTGAGGATGACGGTGTGGCCGCTGTACAGGTAGTCTCCACACATGTTGTGGGAGCCCGTGATGGACAAGCCTCCACCAGCAATCAACTTCATTATCCTTCGCAGGTGAGATTCCCAGTCTCCAAAGAGCTGGTGGAAGAGCAAAACACAAAAGCACACTAAAATACCACAGCTCAGAGCAATGGGTTCAAGCAGCAATTTGGCCTTTCAGCTCCTCTCCCTTTCTGCTTTGATCCATAAGATCAATCACCAGGTAAATCCACGGCCTTTCCCAAGAGCTGGCAGCACATTTCTAGCAGGAAAAAGACTGGAAATGAGACACAAGTGTTTTGATGCTTTTCCCCTCTTGTAGCTGGTGCTCAGGTGAGATTTTCCTCCTGTTCAAGAGGCAGCACACTCTAAAGTAAATGAGGTTTAACTTGGTTCACATTGTTGCTAACGGCGCAGGCCCTCCTGGTGATCGTCCAACAGAAACCAGGAGGAACTGCCCGGGCTCTACAGCCAGCTGCCAAAACAGGATCTGATGAACAGAAGAGCATCTCACTCCAAACCCTAAGGCCTTGGAAAAGTCTGCAAGATTATTTCTTTCCACTTCTCATTCCAACAGAAACATCTGCGGTGTCTGTCAGAGCACGGTGCCAGACTTGTGCTGTGAATCCACAGCAGCCCAAACAGGGATCTCCCTCCACACCCACTGGATCTGTTCTGACCCACCCCCAACCCATGGCACTGGCTCACGGAGCATTCCTGAAAAAACTCCGCTTTGCCCAAGGAAAGCCAAATCCAAGCAAACCAAGTCCCTCCCACGAGGACACTCTGCTCCCTCTCCCGAGTGACCGAGGGCAGCTGGCACTGCCCAAAACTTTTGCTGCTCCCAGCTCTAAGCCAAGCCCAAATATTAAACAAATCCACAAAAAATGCATGGCACGGGACAACCAGGATGTGTGGAGGACCTCTGGGACCCATTGGGAAGCAGGGACCAGTGCAGGACTAATGGATCAACGCACACATGTGCTGCATCCTCATCTCATTTTATGGTGTTTGAAAATCCATGGACACCATTGAACTGTCAGAAGGAAACACAGATCACCCAGGCTGCCCATTATGCTTTTATTTTAAAGCTTGGCCTTGCTTTAAGAAGTGGAAATTAATAATTTCTGACAGACTTGAGCAAGTTCTTTGCAGGAATTAAACATTTCCTGCTAACAGTTGCTCACAAACACTAAACTGCTCCCCAAAGCCCACTTTTCACAATCACACAGAACTCAATAAGGTGTTGAGAGGTTATTCTTTTCCCACCAGCACATTTAGAGCTTTCAAGAAAACCCAGCTTTATCCTTAATCTTATCAGGGCCCTCAGCTTGTCTCTGCTTGAGTAATGAGAAGGATTTGCCGACGCCATAAATTCCCAAAACCAGCAGATTTATTCACTTCAGCCCATAAATACCTGTGTTCTTTCTAGTTTCATTTCCTAGCAGCAGACTGCTCAAACACAGTGTTGACTCCTCTCCCGCTCCTCTTTCCAAAATCCCTCCAAATGCCACAAAGGCTCTGCCTTGGCAAACCCTGGCTGGACTTCCCCAAGGAACCAAAGCATTTTGGCTTCATTTGGATGTGCCAATCCTCATCTAAACAGTGACAGCACGTGGAGCAAATCCGAGCAGGATTTTACTGCCTGTACATCAGGGGTTTTACAGCCTGACACCTGATTTATGGCCGTGCTTCTGCCCTTTCTCCTGCTTCAACTGAGTCACAGCACAGCCAGCCCCAGGAACTGCAGTGAGGACCAGGGTTCCAGCAATGCTGGGGTGACCAGAGATGGATTCAACAGCACCAGCCCTGTCCCATCTCCACCCTGAGCACGTGAATTACCCTTCCAGGCTGACCACAAGGGTCTTGCCCAAGCACCTCTGTCCCAGAAGCCTGGTTTCAGCCATGGCTTTCACAAGCCCAATTTATCTCTCAGAGGCAGTGCTAGATTGGGGAGGAGGTGAGAAGTCCCTGTGCTAACAGAATTGCAAAAATATGGGCAGGAGACAGCCTTAGGAAAGTCTTTTTGGGCCATTTTCAACCATGAATCACATCTGCATTTGACACACTGAGGTGTGTGTTTCTCTAGAAATCAGTGACTCACACCTGGCACAGGTTGCACACCTTCAACTGCTTCTGTGGGGACAGGAACACGCTGATCATGCAAATGAGTTGAAAAGGCCACAGAAATTGGGTAACTCAGTGCTTTGAAAAGGGTGGGAATTCCTGCAGTGCCCCACAGCACCTGTCAACACCTCCACTGAGAGGGCAGCCAGAGAGCAGCAAGAAGGGTGTCCCTGTCACACCAAACCAGCATTCTCAAATTAAAATCATCAAATGGTTTGGGCTGGTTTGGAATTAAAGCCCATCCAGTGCCACCCCTGCCATGGGCAGGGACACCTTCCACTGTCCCAGGCTGCTCCAAGCCCCAATGTCCAGCCTGGCCTTGGACACTGCCAGGGATCCAGGGGCAGCCCCAGCTGCTCTGGGCACCCTGTGCCAGGGCCTGCCCACCCTCCCAGGGAACAATTCTTTCCCAATATCCCATCCAGCCCTGCCCTCTGGCACTGGGAAGCCATTCCCTGTGTCCTGGCCCTCCAGTTCCTGCTGCAGGGTCCCTCTCCAGTTTCCCTGTATCCCTTCAGGCCCTGGAAGGAGCTGTGAGCTCTCCACACAACCTTCTCCTCTCCCGGCTGAGCAGCCCCAGCTCTCCCAGCCTGGCTCCAGAGGGGAGGTGCTCCAGTCCCCTCAGCACCTCAGTGGCCTCCTCTGGACCTGCTCCAACAGTTCCACGTCCCTCTTGTGTTGGAGGCACCAGAACTGTGCACAGAATTCCAGGGGGGTCTCATGAGGGCAGAGCAGAGGGGCAGAATCCCCTCCCTCAGAAACACTTCTTGAGAAAGCAGTTTTGGGAACAGCAGGGCGAGGGGGAAACACACAGGTTAGAGCACGGCAAGGCAGCCAGAAGGAGTTTACCTTTGGAGAACACTTGAAATGCATTCCAGGTACTGGGAGTGTAGTCACATACATGGTAATACACCGGTACAGGTATAGTGTGCCAACTATACAGAAAAATCTTCTGCTAATTATAGACCTGGCAGCGAGAAAAAACAGGCAAAAATAAGGAGGTCACTCAAGGCAATCAGAATCCACAAAGGTAAATAAAACAAACCACCAGCTGTTTTCTCCTGATGCTTTGGAAACTCGTGACACTATCGGCTTACACCTGGGAATGCTGAACTACTCCACAAATATTCCCACGCCTTCCAAGCCAGGAACACAGGAGCCACTCAACTCACACTGCAAATCCATGGAAGTGATTACAGGAAATCTGAGGATTAGGATGCAAAAGCCTGCGCAGATAGGGTGCTGAGGACATTAAAGGGGATTTATGCCCCACACCCCTCCATTAGCTGTGGCCATCACTAATTTCCTATTTGAGGCAGGGCATGAAGTTACAGAATTTTCATTCTAAGATGAAAAGGAGGAGGTTTATTTCAGCTGACACACAGTTCAGTGATTACAAAGGGTCTCCTGTACAACCCAGAGGAGTGAGAGAAGACATCTTTCCTGAGCAGCATTATAAAGGAAGCAATTCACATGGGCAAGGAAAGCTCCCAAATAAAAATGCAGAGCTGCTCTGGCTGCAGGACAGGCTGTTTGCAGGGAAGCCACTCGGCAGCCACAGCTGCAGAGGTATTTATTAGTGAGGGTTGATGTTCACAGAGAGGGCAGATGCAGATTTGGGGTACTGTGAGGTGCTTCTGCAGAACCAGCAAGAGCACCTGGGGTATAGGATGGGCTCAGGAGGGACAGCCAGCCCCAAACCTGCCCCACCAGGGTAACAGGTAAAAACACCTCAAAGAAAGACAATTAAACCAGGACAGGAGCAACCTCTGGGGAGATCCTGAGGAGAGATCACTGCCAGGGTTACAAAAATCAGAGGTAAATCCAATTACAGCAGTTAATCACCCTTTGTGTTCCACTGGTTACAGACACTGTGGGTTTGGGTTCATTTTGAATCATTGTTTTTTGCAGTTACAGCCATTTCAAGCTGCAGGTTCTGGCATTCACAGAATCCAAGGACAGACTGGATTGGAAGGGACCTCAAAACTCATCCCATCCCACCCCTGCCATGGGCAGGGACACCTCCCACTGTCCCAGGCTGCTCCAAGCCCCAGCGTCCAACCTGGCCTTGGACACTGCCAGGGATCCAGGGGCAGCCCCAGCTGCTCTGGGCACCCTGTGCCAGGGCCTGCCCACCCTGTCAGGGAACAATTCCTTCCCAATATCCCATCTATCCCTGCCCTCTGGCACTAGGAAGCCATTCCCTGTGTCCTCTCACTCCAGGCCCTTGTAAAGAGTCTCTCTCCTTCTTTCTTGGAGGTTCCCCTTTCAGGCACTGGAATTCATTTGTTGCTGTTCTGCTTACTTTTAAAAAAATAATATTCTGATCAAGCTGAGCTCTTTTGAAACTCAAAATTGGCCATCTCTGAAATTTTTCAGCGCTTTTGGCAGAGTTATTAAAGTGGAGTGCTCCACTCTTGGAGGACTATGACTCTGCAGTTCCAGGCCAGTAGCACCTCCAGTGCCTTTGATTTATCAGGAAAGCTTCAACTCTTGCAGGGCAAACACATTTTGCACTGGAGTGCCCACTGCTGTAGCACAGTATTCCAGATTTTTCTCTTCCCTCTGCTTGTGTAAACATGGACAAAGCTGCGAGTCAAGAATTATAATTATTAATGTTGCTCTGTGGACTGAAATTTAAGTGTGGAGGGCACCATTGCTGCAGTGGGGCAGGGGTTTTCCTGTGCAGAGATTTTCCTCTCAGATCTCACCCTTGTGGCTTTTAGAACCAGACATGAACCTGCTTTTTTCCTCATAACATAAAGGCAAATGGAGAAGTAGGGATTAAAGACTGAGCAGCATGGTATTTTGAGAGACCAAAGAAGTGGCAGCATTTCATGGAGCACTGAACTTTTTAAAATTAAAATTACCACTAGATTTAGCTGGATTTGGCATATTTTACCTTAGGAAAAGTCTGAGAGAGCTCTGCACTGTAATATAAAGAAAAAAAAGACTTTTTTTATATTTCCCCTTCTCCAGAGGAGTTGTGTGCATGTGAGACTCAGAGCCAGCCAGTGAGCAAAACCTCCACCCTTACTCCTGGCCCAGAGAACTCCATTCCAGCTCTGCAGACCTCAGCAGGGACCCTCAGGGCCAATCCCGGCGTTGTACTTCTCCCACAGCATCTGGGAATGCTTCCCAGAGAAGTTAACCTGCCTCAGCAGCTTCCTCGAGCTCCCTGTGGAAACTCCAGAGTGCCCAGCCCAGACCTGCTCCTGCCTCCTGGAGAGACACCAGCCCAACCCCACACCATGGACAGTGTTAGAATTATGGAATCACAGAATGTTTGGATTGGAAGGGACCTCAAAGCCCACCCAGTGCCACCCCTGCCATCGGCAGGGACACCTTCCACTGTCCCAGGCTGCTCCAAGCCCCAGTGTCCAGCCTGGCCTTGGGCACTGCCAGGGATGGGGAAGCTGAAGTGAGCTCAATGCCCTGGCCCTTTATTCCTGAAAGAAGTTTCAAAGGGAGGGGATAACCCACACCACACCACAAAAGAGATTCAGCTCTTTCTGTAGCAGAGTCTCCACCCCTTTGGTGTGCACCATCCAAAGCCACAAGAACGAGGTCCTCCAGATAAAGCCACCTCACTGGGCTCCTGTTCCTGCCAGCACCTCTCCTGCTCTTCCCTTTCTGCTGCTCAGCTTGGGCCTCTCGGACTTTGATCCCTTGCTCGTGGATAGAAGAGAGGGATTTTGGTCTTTGAAGCATTCAGTGATCAGTGCATACACCGACCAAGCTCAGTGACATCTCCCCCTAACACCAGAAAAGGCCCTTCTAAAGGGGACTTCCCATGGCAGGGGGTTGGAATGGGATGATCTTTAGGGTCCCTTCCAACCCCAAACATTCTGTAACATAAATAAAAACGAACACACCAAAGCAAATGGGGACAGGGTAGCAGGGGGGGACCTTCACATCTGCCAGTGACACCAACACATGGAGGTTATCATCAACTCAACCCACATCTCACTGCTTCAACATCTCCAAGGGTTCTGCTGCTCTTCACCTACAGGCTCTGCTCAGCTCCACCACAGGGTGTTTGATCCCTGGCATGGTCCTGTTAACCTGCACTTCCTTCTGGAGGGCAATCCCACACCATCTCCTCTAGCTGTTTGGGTTTAAAATCATGGAATGTGCTGAGCTGGAAGGGTCCCACAGGGATCACCCAGTGCAACTCCTGGCCCTGCCCAGACACCCCAACAGCCCCACCCTGGGCATCCCTGGCAGCGCTGTCCAAACGCTCCTGGAGCTCTGGCAGCCTCGGGGCCGGGACCATTCCCTGGGGAGCCTGGGCAGTGCCCAGCACCCTCTGGGGGAAGCACCTTTCCCTCATCTCCAGCCTGAGCCTGCCCTGACCCAGCTCCAGCGATTCCCTTGGATCCTAGTTCACAGCTGCCCTCACAACAGCATGAGGTGGGCTCCCTCTGAACCAACGGTGAGTTCAGAACATCATTTCACCCAATCCATGGCTTTTCACACATGAAAAAGTTTCAAGTTAACCATGCAGGGAAACACAAGCAGGGGCATTGCTTAGTTTCTTAGGGAACATTTGGATTTCTGCCTTCTGCACAGCAGCTCACACTGGGTGATATCTATTTCGGCTTTGAAAACCGAGATAAGAAGATCAAAAGGAGCTTCATTTTGTTTGGATGCAAACCAGCATCACAGAATCACAGAATCAACAGGTTGAGACCTTCAAGATCACCGAGTCCAACCCATGCCCTAACACCACCTCAACTAAACCATGGCACCAAGTGCCACATCCAGTCTTTTTTCAGACACATCCAGGGATGGTGACTCCACCACCTCCCCAGGCAGACGATTCCAGAACTTTATCACTCTTTCTGTAAAAAACTTTTTCCTGACATCCAACCTGTATTTCCCTTGGCGCAGCTTGAGACTGTGTCCAAAAGCTGCCCTCCCAAAGCTGTCAGAAGCACTCAGGTTTTGAAAAGGTTTTACTTACTTGTATTTTAAGAGCAGCCACTGAACAAACCACAGTCCTACAAGGATCATGCCGTTGATTTCACAAATAGAAAAAGCCCATTGCACCCGATCAAAGCGATCAAAAAATGCATCTGGGAGGGGAGGCTGCACCTCCTTGGGAGGCACTCGTTCATGAACCACCGAGATAGTCACCGTGGTGAAGACAAAACAAAGAAGTGCATAAATAAAAGCCAAGAAAGTCTTGCCCCATTCCATGGGATACTGCGAGCGCTCCGGCTCTGGCATGGGGATCTTGATCATCTCCTTCTTGAACCCGTTGGGGACCCCGTTGAGCTTGAGCGCGGCGCCGAAGCCGTTCTGGCGCGCCGAGTCGCCGGCGCGGATGTGCCCGTTGGCGTGGCCGTTCTTGTGAGCCTCCATGTGGTGAGCCATCTTCAGCCCCTCGATCATGTTCAGCAGCCGCTGGCCGCTGTCGGAAGACACCCGGGACAGAGGGGATTTCTTGAAATCCTCCTCCGTCAGGTTGATGAGGTCCCGCCCAGTGAAGCTCTTCAGGGGCTCACAGTACTCCGGCACGGCATTGTCCATCAGCCAGCTGGTCACCTCCTCGGGTGACCACAGCACCACTTCTTTCATCTCGCCAGGGACGGTGGCACATGGGCTTTAAAGCGGGCAGCAGTCACTGCGGCTCCAGCACAGCGGCGGGAAGCTCCTCCTTGGCTTCATCTTGTCCTGGGAATGGGTTTGGCCAGAGGCGAGAGCCGTCCCCACCCAGCCGACACCAGCGTGCGGGCGCCGCGGCCAGCATAGGAGACGCTCTACTTCATCTCCGTGTTGGCATTCTTCTTCCTGGGAGGGGGAGAAAAACCCAAAACCAGGCGTTAGGACAGCGTTTAGCCTGCAGTTCATGGCCAAAGCCAAAGTTCCTGCACAAAACCAGCTGTGCTCGGGATGGACAACAGACTCCGGAAGGAAAAGAGCAGCAGATTTGAGCTCCAGCCTCGTACACACAGCACTGTCCTTCCCGAGCTCACTGCTGATTTCTTAAAAGATTTAACACCACCTTGCAGCTGTGGGAAGCCTCCTTCTTGCTCTGTATTTGTTGTATTTTCTACTTCTATGCTCTAGTCCATGAGCAGTGCCCAAAGTCCTCTTACAATCATCACACTCATGGATTTAAGGAGCTACAGAGCAAATCTTCGGTATTATTTGTGGCAGAAACCCTTTCTGCCCCTTACAGACTGGCATCTTAATGCAATGTGTGCCACTAGGGATTGAATACAAAACCTGTTTTTCACTCTGGAAGGCAAAAATCATAAGACCAAATCCCAAAGTGATTTGTGTTGGAAAGGACCTTAACGCTTATCCCATTCCACCCCCTGCCATGGGCAGGGACATCTTCCATTACACCAGGTTGCTCCAAGACCCATCCAACCCACCCTACAACTCCTCCAGGTGCCATATATAGTCATCAACACCAAAAAATGGGTGTAGATAAGCAAGGATCTCCTCTCTGGGCCAAAACACCAGCAGGAAAATCAATTATCAAACAGATTAGCCTGAAAAGAAACCAAAGCATTTAGGTCTGCAGGTATTCAGCAGCTCTGTGAGGTATACTTGACTGATTCCAGGGTATAGTGCTCCAATTCAAAGAAATGTTTTCTACCAGCTAAAAAAAAGGAACCAGGAGAAAAATGATTTTTTTTTAAAAACAAAAAAGAGGAACTAGGTAAGAAACTTCTCCACCCAATGAATTACAGAAATAGCTTAGAAAAGCTGATCGCTTCCAGCACAAAGGTTACAAGAACATGGCAGTTACTTGCTTGGAATCTCTTCCTAAATTTTTGACACACAAGCAGCAAAGAAGGCAGCAATGGCAGTGACCACCACCAGCAAATGCCCAGGTCTGAGGTATTTATTCAACCAACCAACAAAAACTGCTCCTGTCCAGAGCAAGGAGACGAAAGCAGTGGAAGCTCCACCATCCCACGGCCCACGTGCTCTGCTGCACCATCATAAACACGAAGTGAGAAGGTAACAGCACAGGGGAAAAAAAACCACTTCATATTTTCAAAAGTCAGATCAAGCCTTTATCAGCTGTAAGAATATTTTTAGCCTCTTACAGGCTCCCAAGTGTTTGTGTTTCATCGAAGGGAGCAAAGTTGTGACTGAGGAAAACCAAAATAATTTACCCTGCTGGCACGACTTGAGTTGAAGCGGCTCAGAACAGATACAGAGCTTTACTCCTATGCAAACGTGAGCACACTTCACATGTGTTTGTTTTTTGACCTGTTACCTCTAAGCTCAGCAAGAAACACGAGGTGCAGTTTTTAATCTGTTTTTCCATGGAATGAACCATGATGGTTGAGGAAAGAAAAAGCTCTGGATGGAAGGACTGGGAGTACTGTGGACAGCCCACCTCTCACTTACTGGGCGCCCCAGGAATGTGCACATATTTAAATCCACGGAGCAAGCAGGGATGAAGATGTCTCTTCCACCTTGTGAGTATCTGTGTTGTTTTAAAGCTGGAGTGAGGATACAGCTCCGTTTGCTCCCTTTTCTTTCAGTACTGAGGAAGGCTTTCAAGCCACAGATTGCTTCATTATTCAAGTTGTGTTTAGCAAATCAGTATTTAGTTACAGAGCTCTGAACATGGAAAAGGGATGGCCTGAATTATGCATGGTAACCCACATTAGAAGCTCAACAAGGCCGGACTGAGGAGCAGCTCAGCTCCACCCGCCTGTCTCCGTGTGCTCATCTCAAACCCCGGCTCTGGCAGCACAAATTCCCAGCAGACAATGCTAACAGACTTCTCTGTGGGCTTGTTGCTTCCCAGGACGGTGCCTCACGATGTTGATAAAGCCAAAGTTTTTTATTTTTAATGCTGTTCCTCCAGCTGGCCTCTGGGCCTGCAGCAGGGCCCAGCTCCCCGTGCTGTTTCCCAGCCTGGCTTTGGGGCTCTCAGAGCACTCTGTGGGCACCACGAGGTGGGGCAACATTAAACCTTGTCAGCCTTCAACACTGGAATGCCTGAATCCCAGTTTCCCAAATCCCTGAACTGTTATCCTCCTGACACAGCAGCTTCCTGACAACATTTTTAAGGATTCAGGGTCCCAAAGACACCGTTCGGGAGCCTGGAGCCAACCTTCAAATTACATCTCCACTGCCAGGGAAGGTTTAGATCAGATACTGAGGAAAACTTCTCCACGGAAAAGGTTGTCCATCCCTGGAACAGGCTGCCCAGGGCAGTGGCAGAGTCACCATCCCTGCCTGGAGGGATTTAAAACATCTGTAGATGTGGCACTTGGGGACATGGTCAGTGGTGGCCTGGGCAGAGCTGGGGAATGGTTGAACTCGATGAGCTTAGAGGGCTTTTCCAACCTAAACCATTCCCTGATTACACTCCATGCAAAGCTGCCAGCAGGTTCTAAGACGAGCTCCAGATGGAAAAATCTGTTGCCAGCTGCAAATAGCACTCAGATACTGGCACAAGAGTCCCAAAATGCTGGTGTGACCCCAGGATACCTGGCCTGGCAGCCTGACAAAAACCAACAAACATGTGTCTCGCAGTAAAACTGCAGGTTTGGGCAACACTGCTGAAAACTGCAATCAGTTCCAAAATGTGCAACCCTAGCCTGCTGCTCTCACACCCCCAGAGTAAACCACTATCAAGCACCTTTTGTAAAAGCAGAGTAAGTGATGCTCACAGGAGCAAGGCTCAGAGGAAAGGTAATCCTCTGCCAAGGACACGGGCCATGGAGACGAGTTGTTTTCATTAAGAGTTAAAATGGGGAAACCAACTAAAATTTTTAACACCACTTATCATCCAAGCCTGTTTTTCACAGCCTAATGGGGGAGGAATAGGCAAAAAAGCTTCTTTACTCACACCTTCCAGCTTGTCACATTAAAAATTCCTTATTCCCTATGGTGTATCCACGAAAGCTTGATGGGGTGAGCTTTGCAGAAACTCCAGGGGACTAACAGCCCTCACTGACTCCCTCCCTTCCACAAAAGGTCTCCTCCTCTCCACACAAGCTGAAGACAGAAGGTGGGGACCAGTGTGAGCTGCAGCCAGGCCACATCCCCAGGCTCAGCACGGTCCCACGAGGATGGGGCACACACAAAGCTCCCCAGCTCTGACACAGGTTCTTTAGGCTGGGTGACTAAAAATTCCCTCCATCCGCAGCAGAGCTGCCTCACTGAGGAGCCTGAACCCCACAAGGAATTATAATAACAATGTGATTATCATAACAATGCCAGCTGTACCATGATAAAGATGCAGTGGAAAACCAGTACCTCAAAATACCCACACGAGAGCGAGCAGGATGAAACAACCTCATCATGGGCTCCAGGTCACACCTCCTCATGTTTAAAGGACCCTTCTTCCCCTGTTCCCAGCTACCACTGAAGTGCAAAATCAAAACATGGGGAGTAATTCCCACCACCACTTCCATCTGCACCTTGGCCACGGCCACCCCAGAGGGTTAAACGAGTATTTGGGGGTGCAGTGTTACAACCCTGCCTGTCAAGGCCTGTTCTCTTCTCCTGAGGTGCAGCTGGGCACAAGGAGCGCAAGGAGCATCCACGGCTTTGGTTAAAGAATAAGGTAATCAGCCAGGAAATCATCAGCTGGTTACTCCTCCACACTTAGAATCACAGAATCATGGAATGATCTGGCTTGGGAGGGACCTCAAAGCCCATCCAGTGCCACCCCTGCCATGGGCAGGGACACCTCCCACTGTCCCAGGCTGCTCCAAGCCCCAATGTCCAGCCTGGCCTTGGGCACTGCCAGGGATCCAGGGGCAGCCCCAGCTGCTCTGGGCACCCTG
Source organism: Aphelocoma coerulescens (assembly GCF_041296385.1). Classification (NCBI taxonomy): domain Eukaryota; kingdom Metazoa; phylum Chordata; class Aves; order Passeriformes; family Corvidae; genus Aphelocoma; species Aphelocoma coerulescens. The sequence continues at coordinate 2,287,184 of NC_091020.1, forward strand.
TGCCAGGGCCTGCCCACCCTCCCAGGGAACAATTCCTTCCCAATGTCCCATCCATCCCTGCCCTCTGGCACTGGGAAGCCATTCCCTGTGTCCTGTCCCTCCATGCCTTGTCCCCAGTCCCTCTCCAGCTCTCCTGAAGCCCCTTTAGGCCCTGCAAGGGGCTCTGAGCTCTCCCTGGAGCCTTCTCTTCTCCAGGTGAACATCCCAAGCTCTCCCAGGCTGCCTCCAGAGCAGAGGGGCTCCAGCCTTGGGAGCAGCTCCATGGCCTCCTCTGGACCTTCTCTAACAGCTCCACGTGTTTCCTGTGCTGAGGCCCCGGTCTGGGGGCTCCCTGCAAGCAGAAACCGCTGTCATAATTAACACTGATGAGACAAAACCACATCCACCTAAACCAGCAAAAAAACACCTCCCAAACCAGTTTGCTCATCTCCAAACTCCTCCTAAAGCACTTTGAAACCCAACCAAAGCAAAGCAAACCTAAGCCTTCCCAAATCGAATCATGCCCTCCTAATGTTTGTGCTTTTACTCTCTCAGCTTTGCTGCCAAGGCAACAGTCACTATAGAAATCAGTCAAATAATCAGCTATTTCAGCAACTCCTCACCAAGAGCCAGGAAATCCTTTCAGAGGCAGTGGGTGTGTTCCACTTGCAACCCTCGGCATCCTTCCCGAATAGCCCAGAAAAGTTGGGATGACCCCTTGGTGAAAAGTATGAGTTTAAACGAGAGAGGTTTGTAAGCACAGCTGGAAGATACAATAACAGCATTTTGTCACTTGGAAAACTCTGAGGTTCACACCGATAACGTGTGCACACAAATAAGCAGGAGAAACCCAGCTGCTGTCAGGATTGAAGATTTAATGCTTTATAACCCAGCCCACCAGTGAATTCTCCAAGCTCCCTGACGAGCAGGGCTCACACAGAGACCGAGTGCTCCGGATAAAAGCTGGGAGCTCTCGTCCTGTGTTTTTAGAGCACAAAACAAAACTGTTCACAGCCTGAGTCACTGCTACAGTCACCTCCTCTCCAGGCACTTTATCATGGCTAACAATAACGCTCTGACACCTCAATAACTGCACATCCTGTACTTGACAAGCACCTCTGCACACCAATTTGCAAGGAAAGGGCGCTGCCCGCCACAAATTATGTGCTGGATAGCCCTAACAAGCTCTCAAGCAGTGTTTCCCTCCCTCCAGGACAGCCCTGCCTCCAAACCAGCATCACCCCTTCTGCACCACGAACAAGCAAGAAGCCACTGGCAGCGTAAAACGGGCCAGTAAAGCTGGGTTTGTGCTGGAAATACAAATATACGCAAATATAAAATAGCTGTAAGTATAACTATGAGGCACTGGTGGGCTCACAAGCTGCACAGAGCTCCAAGATAGGTTTCCAAGGTCAGCCCCAGATGGAAAACACTGGCCTGTGGACAGAAGGAGCAAGTGGAGTTACTGCTATAAAAAGTGAGAGGGGATGAAAATGCAAAGCAATCCCTGAACAGCTACTCACACAGCTTCAGAGAGAGGAAAAGCCCTGCCTGAATACTACATAAATCCCTGAGCAGCCTGGTTTTTTCTAAATTACTTGATGCCAAGAAGAAAAAAAAAAGCCCTCACCATATATTTTCTATCCTAACTGAATAAAAAAAAACCAAAAAACCAAACACCCAGAACTGAAAATCCACTCACGGACTTAGATCTGGGTGTAACAGCTCAGAACACAAGCCCAAAGTTGAGCGGGGAGGATTTAAAGCCCAAAGTACTTGCAGCACATTTGGATAACCAAACAGATCCCACCTCCAGGTGGGAACACCACCAGTGAGTATTTCCCTCCATGAGACTCCGCCAGAGCTTGGAGCACCCTGGCCTAGCAGAAGGCATCCCTGCCCATGGCAGAAGCTGAAACTGGATGGTCTTGAAGGCCCCTTCCAACCCAAACCATTCCATAATTCGGTGATTTAAGCCCTCCGTCTCAGCTTTCTTCCTGTCCCACCTTCCTGGTGCTTGGCAGTAGTTATGGAAACCTGTGCACCCTGACGAGGAGGCCTCACCTGCCCCGCGGTCTCACCCCGCGAGCAGTTGCTAAGCAGGGCTTTTGTTTTCCCACGAGGGAAATCCTGCTTCCAGCGCTCTGGGGATGGAAAGGATGGAGCGGGGAGGAGGGCAGGGCAGGTTTAAGTTGCAATTTTTTTCAGGCTGGGAAGTCACCCCAAGTCAGGGAGGCAGAGCCAGGCACCAGGCCCAGAGCCTTTCTGCCCATTCCAGGGGTAACCCAAGCACCTATCCCATTTTGTACTCCATTCCACAATCCTAACATCTCAATCCTGAAGTAATTCAACACCTGCAACAAAAGTGGGGCTAATATTGGCTTATTATTGAACATCCATGTTTCAGCTCCCCACCCCAAATGCAAAGGTGGGTGTGAAAATATCAACAGAACACCAAAAATCTTCAAACATGAGTTTAGATTGGATATTAGGAAAAAATTCTCCCCTGTGAGGGTGAGGAGGCCCTGGCACAGGGTGCCCAGAGAAGCTGTGGCTGCCCCTGGGTCCCTGGCAGTGTCCCTGGCCAGGTTGAACTTGGAGCACCTGTGGAAGTCACTGCCCATGGCAGGAGGTGGAACAAGATGAGCTTTAAGATCTTCCAACCCAAACCATTCTGTGCTTTTATGAATAATTTGCTTAGACACCAGGATCTTCAATGCTTCAGCAGCTTCCTACAGCAGAACCAACCCAACCAGCACCCCCAAATCAACTCACCCCTTTCGGGCACTGTGCCATGCTCAAACCTTGCCCACGTGGGATCTGGACAGGAGCAGCGCTGAGCGTCTGTGGGCTCTGTGCTCAAGCAGCAGCAAGCTCTGGCTGCTGTCCCCAGCACAGCTGAACACACATCCCTGTGCTGCCTCGGGATCTGGGTCAGCCAGAGATAGGGCAGGGCTGCAAACAGAGCCCCGTGTCCCCGTGCAACCCCGCAGACAACTCCGGTACTGAAGAGCGCGGAGTGATGCTCGCCGTCCCCCGAGACTATCCAAACCTCCCCAGACTGATACACAAGCAACAAAGGACCATCAAAGGAAAACAGATGAAACACTGAAAAGGCAGAAAAAGTGTGGGCTTTTTCCCTACAAGGCAGGGCAGAAGGATGGAAGCAGGAAAATAAGGGGACACCAAATGTTTGTGTTATGATCCATATTTTAACTCAGTGCAGGTGTTTTGGGAGGGTTTTTTACCTCCAGTGACTACCTAAAAGCCATTTGTTATCAGAAAGTTAGATTTGTGGGAAACCTCTGGGAATCTAAGTGGCAGCATGAATTTAAAATTTAAAAAATCATGGGAACAGAAAGGGAAGTTGTGCCCAAGGAAACCGAGAGCAGTCTTGTGACTGATGGTAACGCAGCTCTGAAATGCAGACTCCAGTATAATCTGCCAAACCAGCCATGCAGATTAGGAAAAGGAAGCCTGGCAGAAGCCACAGAGAAAACAGATCCTCACTGAAGACTTAAATCAGTTATTTGACATATTTTTTTAATATTAGGGTTTGTTACTGGCCATGTATGAGACAGTAGCCAGACCACAACAGTTGCTTCCTCCCAACTGCCTTTGCCAGGGTTGTAACTAAAGCAAAAGAAAACTAAGTTTACATGCTAGGATTCCCAGCCTAGAATAATATTTCCATATTTCATTAGCAATATAAATATTTTATTTCAAATATCCTACTTTTGAAGTCCCAACACATCAGAGCCACATCAAAAAGACTCCGAGCCTCCAGAGCTGAAATGTAAATATCTATAGATATTCATCCACAGTGCTGTTCTCTGCATTTCAGCTGTTACTTTTCATAAGCCCACCCAAAAAACACACCATCAACATCATTCATTTTCAATGCCCTTCCTCTTGGAAAACAAAACAATCCCTGGGTTTGCCTTTATTAATTTAGTTTCATGTGACACAGAGTGTCCCTTGGTCTGAAAGACAAAACACCACAGATATTCAAGATTACTTCTGGTATAAATAGCCTGGCTTTTTGAACACAGAACCCTCCTCTTTCCAGCAATACCTGCTCAGAGTTGCACCACAAATCAAGTAAGTCTCTTCAAGACATGTATCTGCAGGATGGAGAGGAAGGCTCTTATTGCATAGTTGCTCTAGAAAAATCAGAAACACAGGAAAGGGAAGAAAAAGGAAAAAAATCCCAAACCATCTTGATTGCCAACGAGTAATGGGTGTGCAGCCTGCATGGTGGGAATGTGTCTGGCTAGAGCCAGATCTCCTGACAATGCAGATGAACTGTCCTGGCATCTTCCTTGTCACGGTTATGCTACAAGCAGGAAAAACCCTCTCAGTTTATTTGCTGAATTCCAGTCCCTTTCTTTCCTCTCCATCACAGGAAGCCAAATCCCTCTGTTTGCACAGAGTTCTGCCACCGCTGGCCTTGGCCTTGATGGCAAAAACAGGCTCCAGCAAACCCAGTGTGGCTGGGGACACAAATCCTCCCCTTCCCAGTCCAGCCATCCAGCACCTCCTCCTCCTCCAGCAGCCACAAGGAGGGTGCCAAACAGCTTCAGAGCAGCTCTGGTCCCTGCTCCAAGGGTCCTGCTTTTGCATTTCATAGGTGATTTCATCATTGTTGCTCGGTGTTTCAGGCACTGAATGCGACACTTTGATGCTTCAACAAATTTTGAATTTCAGAATTTGGTCTCCAGAAACCCAAGCCATTCCTCCCTCAGTGCTGCAAAGTAGCTTTATCTGTGTGTCAGACTATTCCTACTCATTCCATCGACTGTTCCTACTCAGCTGCTCCCAATCCATGTCAGATGTGACACTGCTCCCATCGATGATCCTGTGACACCAGCAAATCCTGCTTAAATCTTGCTGCTGACAAGTGGGCACTGAACCCAAAGAGGAGGAATACACAAACATCCTCCCTGAAACATGAAGCATTCCTTACAATTTGAACTGATAGATGATTTAAGATTACAAAGTAACACTGAAAATGCTCTTCCTTCCACACTGAGTGATGGTGACAGTGCGTGTACCATCAGGTACACATCAAACAACTTCCCAGACCACAAGAAGAGTCACTTGAAGTCTGTAAGGTGTGTTCAAAGGCTGCAAAATATGTTTTACATATTCCCCTCAGCTCAAAAGTTATGATCAATTAGGTTCACAAAGAAGGAGAAATAAGGAAAGGTAAAAACTCAGATCTCGCCATCTTACTGTTCTGGAAATTATGAATATTTCAACAACCACCTGAAAGCCTCAGAAGTAAGTTCCTCCTACAGACACATCCAATTACCTCTAAATTCCTTTTCTAGTGGCACACTTGAGGCACAGGAGATGTGCCTGGGCCACGTTGTCCAACATCTGTATGGAAGTGTCCATCAGCCGCCTGGTTACGGACAATCCCAAGGAATATTTCTGGAATAGTGGCTCTCAGCCATCCTTTCTCCTGCAGGCAGTCACTCCACAATCTGGCACACCGAACAGGAATGACTGGAGGGCTGGGTAACAGATCCACAGGCTGAACTGGTAGGATTTGAACACATCAATTAGATCCATTCCAAAAGTAACCTGCAATTCCAGCCAAACAAGGGAATCTCAGCCGGAGGTGCCGGCTAAGTGCGACCAGCCTGTGTTCATGCCATGGAAATTAGGCTACGCTTAAAAATAGGATCCCAGAATGGTTTGGGTGGGAAGGGATCTTGAGTTCAGCCAGTGCCACCCCCTGCCATGGGCAGGGACACCTTTCACTGTCCCAGGCTGCTCCAAGCCCCAGTGTCCAGCCTGGCCTTGGGCACTGCCAGGGATCCAGGGGCAGCCCCAGCTGCTCTGGGCACCCTGTGCCAGGGCCTGCCCACCCTCCCAGGGAAGAATTTTTTCCTAATATCCAATCTAACCCTACTCTCTGTCAGTTTAAAATGGAACAGTATTTCACCTTCCAAACCCCCCCACCTGGGGAATGCTGTTGTCCACCATTCACCCACAGCCCATAAAACTGTTGCAAAGCAACCCAAAACAGACTGCAAAGCTCAGCCAGCACTTTGTCCACCCTTCACAGCCAGAAATAACTAAAAATACTCCAATCAGATGCCTCCTGAGATGGGGGGGCATGTGATCCCTCTTGTCAGAAGGGACCGAGGGGTGTCCAGCTGCCAGCACAAGGCACAGCCTTGAGCAAACTTTCCTTACCAGTCTAAACACTTCCTTTTAACTAAAAGAAGACAACCCAAAACTTGAACTCCAAACTGCAAGACACCCTCCTGCAGATGTGTTTCCTCTCGTGAGGCTTTAGGCAGAAGGGGTTAAGAGCTGATCCCATTCCCTCCATCCACCCCAGCACGAGCACCCGCTTTATGAGCACACCACAAGCGCAGCTCCCCACGGGGCACCCGCCACACGCTGCTCCCAGCAAACACAGCCAATTGCTGAGATAATCTCCATTGGTTCAGGCACTCAAAAGCCACGTCCACCCTTGGAAAAACAATTAATAAAAGTCAGCATTCCATCCTGGGAAGTGGCCATGAGAAGTAACCATTTAATCGACGAAGGGATGCCTGTCGCTTCGGAAGGATCACTGCGAAACCAAGCGTGGGTTTCACAGCTGCTGTTACACAAACAGTTAACGTGCAACAAGGAGCAGCCCTGCTCTTATGGCAGCCAGAACTGCAGGAACCCAGCGGCTCTGTTCTCCTTCCAGAAAGAGGAACCCAAACAAATCAACCCCCAGCCCTTCTGTGGCAAAGTATCGTATGACCCGCCAGCTCCAGAGGCATCTGGCTTAAGGATCTTGAATTATTTGTTGTTGTAAAGTGTCAGCAGAGGAGAGGGAGGGAGAGGAGGAAAGATTTCAATCTGCAGTCACGTGCACACCATTGCTCTCTGCAAGCAGATGGGTGAAGCTCAGATTAGCAAGGTATTAAGGAGAGTAAGGCAGGGACACCAATGAGGTGCTGCTTGAAAATAGCCCCACTCTGACCTATCTCCTCTCCCAGATGGATCAGGAGATCCACGGCCAGCGAGCCATGGCTCTGTGACTGCTAGGGAAGGATGGGAGATGGCAAGAGTACTGGAAAAAGCTGCTGAGGTGTAAGATAAAAGGGGAATGACCAAGTAGATAACAAAGCAGCAGCTATGCAGGGGAGTGTGATGCTCCTTTCCATCTCCCTGCAGCAGAGCCACGCGAGAGCTAGCTGGGAATAAGCACTTCCCTTAGGTAAATTCTCAGGAGACACATTCCCTAGGGACGTCCAGCAGGATCCAATATCCCTGCTGTGTGCCTGAGTAAGCAAACAAAAAAGGGGAATGACAATTCTGCTGCTGCTTCTGATGTGCAGGGGCTCCTCCTGTCCCTGGGGTAGCAGGAGCAGGAGGGGTGAGGTAGGATGTTCTGGTACTGCAGCAGTTCATCTGGGGGTTTGGACTGGATGTGGGGAAGGAATTGTTCCCTGTGAGGGTAGGGAGGCCTTGGCACAGGCTGCAGCAAGCTGGGATAGTGGAAGGTATCCCTGCCCATGGCAGGGCTTGGAACGAGAGGATCTGTAAGGTCCCTTCCAACCCAAACCATGCTGGGATTGTGTGATCTGACAAGGAGCCCGTGAGGCAGGACACTGGGAAAAGCCCATGCAGGCACCTCCTGACAGGCTCCATGGCTCCCCAGCATTCCCTCCAGGCCTGGGAAATGCATATGGGCCTTCTGAACACATCAGCAACCAGAATATTTTAGGAGTACAAAACAAATAAGGGCCAGCTTGCCACAACTGCTGCTTTACCCACCCAGCCCATGGTCAGACTTGCTCTACAGGGCTGCCCTTGAGCTGTGCTCTGACATGCAACTTTTAGAGAAATCTCCAAGATCTCCTAAACCTGATAAAATACAACATTTTGGTAAGAGGCTATTAAAAAAATAATAAAATCTTCCGTGTAGAAAGATCATGAAAATTCATTGTGAGTCCTCCAGGAATGCCAGAGCTCCTCCCGCAAGCAATGCAGAGCTGCTGTGCATTGTAAATGTTGAAATGACTGCTGGTGGGAAAAATAAAAGTGGTATTCTGGAAACAAGACCAAGTGCTATGAGTGTTCACACCAAAAGATATTAAACAGTCACAGAAGTTCGAGTTTGGGGTTTGATTAGGTCTTTTTGTTTTGTTTGTGTGGTTTTTAGAGATAAGGGTGAGGCCACCAGAGATAGCACAGGATAGAAATACATGAGATTCTCTTTTAAGAGTAAATATATTATTATCTGTCCTCAGGCATTGCAAAAGCTTTTCACTGGGTCTGAAAATAACCTGAATTCACAAGTATTTCATGTGGGTGAGGGGATAAAAGTACTGTAGCAAATATCCTGATGAAATATGCAGCTCACCCTGCGTGGCACCACAACAGCGCTGACAACGAGGGTCTAGCTCTAGGTTTGATTTCACATCAGCAGTGAAACAATGTGGGGACTGGAATTTATCTGATCCTGAAACTTCTGCTGGTCTGGATCGGTCTGAAATGTAAGACATGCCACATATGGCACCACATAAATTCAGATTTGATGGGGACACAGTTGAGCTCAGCCCAGAAAAGCCAGCATCTCCTGGACAGCACAAGGAGACCATGTTCCTATGTGGTTTTGGGATTTCTTGCCCTCCCCAAACATCATCTGCAGGAGACAGGTTGCCAGCAGCAGGGATGCAGGCTCTCCTCCCTTTCTGGAGGAGCAAGGAGGAAGGAACAATATTCAGAAAGCTCTTGAGAAGCAGTGGAACAGCCCCTGGGGTATGGAGCGGACACATCACCAGCCCAAAAATCAGGAAACCTGGAGCTCCTTAGCCCACTAAAAGCCAGGTTTTGCCAAGTAACCAATTTCCTTACACTCTCCATTAAATAAAACATGAAGGGCAGGCAGAGACATAAAATATGAATGCACACACATCCGAAAGCAACAGGCCCTGCTACTGTAGATGCTGCATAAATCATTGAGGACAAAGGGACTTGTGTCCCCTAACAGAGGGCACAGAATTTGGGGTCAGTCAGCAGGCAAGGGAGTCTGATATTAAGAAGTGTTGCATTTATATTTGCCTTTGTGAGCTACACTGCCTAAAAGTAGCAGAAACCACTTTAGTTCATGTATTATTTAGTCAGGCCAGATGGGTGAAAGGCAGAACCAAGCCTCGAGACAAACATCAGATGATTTTGGTGTGGGTCTCCACCAAACACAGCACTTGGAAAGGAATGGCATGCACAGAATCCCAGAATGTTCTGGAAGGGATCTTACCTCCAGTTCCACCCCTGCCACGGGCAGGGACACCTTCCACTGTCCCAGGCTGCTCTAAGCCCCAGTGTCCAACCTGGCTTTGGACACTGCCAGGGATCCAGGGGCAGCCACAGCTTCTCTGGGTAGTCCATGGGGACACTCACTGGAAATTCAGACCAAAATGCTCCTTTCTGTCTGATTTCCCTGCCTGGGGCCACGACAGCAGTTCTGAAGTGCACTGCTGAAACTCACTGCTGTTACCTGTTTTCCCGAGCTTTGCCACGCAAACACAATGTCTTCACAATTTCAAGTGTTAGCAGTTACAAGTATTGCTTTGGCAAATTTCTCTAGGGAAGAGTAATAGCTACTTATGGAAAACTTGCCCCCAGTCACTGCCATCTCCTTTGTCTTGAGATTTTTTATTTCAGGCAGCTGACTGACAAATAACACTGCTGTTTACAATGCACAACATCTTGCCTCTTCTGCGTTGGTACAATTTGCTTCGAAAGGCACAGCAGCTTTCAGACAACTGGTGGCAGACAACAACCTCCAAGTTCAGTCATGACAACTCTGTATCTAGTTGAAAACCACCCTCCACCTTGAAGAGTAGGCCCAAAGTATTGCTGGCCTACCTTTTTACTACTCTGTATTTACAACGTAGACTTGAGGTGACTTTGCAGCCAGATGGATGAGCTCAGGATGAAGCCTGTGCTCAGCTGTGTAAGTGAATTCTCTAGGACAGGACATACAAAGCTCCAAGCCAGTGGTGCTCAGGTCTTCCAGGGACCTCACACTGCTCTTTCCTACCTCACAGGACTACAAAGCTCAACACGTTCCCACTGAAGACCCAGAGATAGACATGCCTGCCCTAACACAACTTGTGGCTGCCTCCTCCTCTGATTAGCCAGAGGTTCAACAGAACTGGACATCATCTTCATGCCCAAAGTTATTTCTGAATATAAAATCACTTCACATACTCCCAGAATGGTTTGGGTTGGGAGGGACCTTAAAGCCCAACCATTCCTACCCCCTGCCATGGGCAAGGATACCTTCCACTGTCCCAGGGTGCTCCAACCTGGCCTTGGACAGATGGAGCAGCCACAGCTTCTCTTTGCAGCTTCTGCTCACCAGTTTTCAAAGGTACTTTTTAGACAGGACTCCCTCCCTGCTTCAAAGCTCAGCATAAAACTGGATTTACTGATGCAGCCCCGTGACTCATCAGCAGAGCATGGAGACAAACTGTATTTTGCAGGAATCTCACAAAATCAGGAAGAAACAAAGAAACCGGGAAGAAAAATCAGGAGCATTCACCTGAAGCTGAGACCTAGACAAGAACCAGCAGGAGTGTTTGTGCTCTTTGGTTTTTTTCTTCCTGATTCTTCTTTCCATCTCGGTAGAGTCTGCTCTTCCCTCTCTGCTTTGCTCCCTGAGGCCCCTCCCAGCCCCACATGTCAGATCCTTCCCAGCCCAGTGGCACAATCCAGATGAAAAGTCACCAGCATTAGGAGAAAGCAGAGAGGCTCTAAAACCAGGGAAGTGCCAAATCACCACCAGAAAGGGAGGACAGAGTATTTTCAATAACTTTGTGGTGCCTGCTCATCCTCCTCCCTGCCCAAAAGAAGGAGAATCAGTGTGAAATGATCCCAAGAACTGTAAATAAATGATGACCCTGTTCATCAATGAGCTCAGACTGCAGTGAAATGAAAGCCACAGCATGCTGGCTCTGTAATCACTCAGAATAAACTCCTCCAACGGGATCACTCCTGTGCTGATGGCTCAATTATGCCTGGGCAGAACGTTACACAACATTAAACATTAACAAAAGTCTGAGCCTGGGTCACTTTTCTCCCACATAAATCCAAACCAGTAACCTGGTGCTCTTAGCTTAAGTAACCCCGAATTACCAGATCAATTCTTTTCCCACCTCTCCCTTCATATCTGGTAAAAGCCACACCATCACACACAGGGAAAAATGTTTGCAAATAGTCCCTTTGCTGCACATTTGTACTGTTATCATTTAAAATACACATGGTTTGGGAGAGGGTTGTGATGTAAATTTAGTAGCTCAGAAATCAAACCAGGCCAAACTATTCTGGGCTATCAGAGTTCACTCTCACCTCCTCTTCTTCACTCTAAAACCCTGTTCCCAGCAAACAGCTGCACCATTTCTGTTTCCTCAAGCAGCAAGGAGATCCGTGAAGGCAAACACAGCAGAAAGTTGCTTTCATTTCTCATTCAGCTTTTGCAATATCATTTTCCGTAACTTCACCAGGACTAGAGATCCCCTCACCACCTGAAAAATCTGTCCACTCTCTCTCTGCAACTATATCAACACAAACTAAAGTTTCTCAAGGTTTGCCCAGGTCAGATCACAGAATCCCAGGTTGGGGCAGGATGGAAGGGAGCACAGAGGGCACCTGGTGGCACCTCCCTGCTCCAGCAGGGCCATCCCGGAGCACAGGCACAGCACTGTGTGCACACAGCTCTGCAACAGCCCCAGGGAGGAGAGCCCAGAGCCTCTGTGGCCAATCTGCTCAGGGCTGGGCACTGCCCAGGGCAGCAGTTCTGCCTCCTGGGCAGGGCAATTGCTGGGCTCAGGCCCTGCCCGGTGCTCTGGTGCCATTGCTGGGCCCCGGAGCAGAGCCTGGGCCCTGCTCGGAGCCCTCCCTGCAGCCAGGGACACCCAGGCCTGAGGGCCCCTCTCAGCTGGGGCTCCTCTCGAGGCTGAGCAGCCCCGGCTCCCTCAGCCTGTGCTGGGCACGGAGATGCTCCAGGCCCTTCCTCAGCTGCGCAGCCTCCGCCGGCCCCGCTCCAGGAGCTCCCTGGGCCTGCTGTGCTGAGGAGCCAGGGCTGGACACAGCACTGCAGAGGTGCCTCCAGGGCTGCCCAGAGGGGCAGGATCCCTCCCTGCCCTGCTGGGAATGCTCTTCTGTCCTGCTGCCCCCAGGATCCCATTGGCCTCCTTGGCCCCAGGACACTCTGCTGGCTCAGGGACAGCTCGGTGTCCCCCAGGACCCCCAGGACACTCTGCTGGCTCAGGGACAGCTCGGTGTCCCCCAGACCCTTCCCCTCAGAGCTGCTCCAGCAGGGACCTCCCAGCCTGTGCTGGTGCCTGGGGCTGTTCTTTGTTGCTTTAACCTAAGTACAACATCCAAACACACTGAGAGAGCTGAACAATGCCAGGATTTAGGTGGGGTGTGACCAGTTTAGAACAGACAAACCAATGTCCCCAGAGCAAAGCAGGTGGCTGAGATCAAAAGATAAAATTTCAAAACACCAAAGGAGTTAGAAATAATATGGAAAAAACCCCATAGAGCTGGGAAGATGAAAAAACTGAAATCAAAGTTGTACCAGAACTCATTAGCTGGTGGTCTTCCAAATAAATCCTTCTCATTAAGCATCTCCTTGATGCTTAATACCCAACAATCCCAAAGCATCAGCTTCTCCAACACAAATAAATTGGAGTTAAATGTGTTCAGCTTCATTGTTTAAAAAAATAAATCAAGTATTACAACATCCATATTCTTAGTGGTGAAAAATCTGCTTGACTGCTGATCTTTTAAATTTACAAGAAACAGTGCTATATCTATCACTGAGACCAATGAATTTTTACTCCTGGTTATGAAAAGCACCCCAGTAATTCATGAGAAATCATGCTGAAGTGTTTGAAACATAACTGAGTAAAAATACCTGCTTGTCTTCAGGATTCTTTTTCAATGGTTGAAGTGTAACTTCAATTCTTAAATTCACTTTTAAAAGGTAGAATAATTCCAGGTAAAGGTAAACTCTGACTTGATACTGAATTCCACCTTGTATCCACAGCTCCTTGAAAAGAATAAATGCTGTTTGTCTTCCCATCATTTGGCCAGGAAATGTGTTATGTGACACGTTTTCTGCACTAAATATTAGATAAACATTCTTTAGCTATGATGAATAACTGCTGTAGTCCCTTCACCACACCCTGTGCAGGGAATGCTTGGTACAGGACGCATCCTGGGTTTTAGCATCCATCTAGGATGGATTTCCAGGATATCTGAAATGCCCCTGGATATTTCTGAACGCTGAACAGGATGGGTCACTGTTTATCAGTGTGTGGCTGGGAGTGCTACAACAACAGGAGCTGTACTGGGGAGCAGCAGGAGAACTCAAACTGTTCTCAAGGCTGATAAAGAGTTAAAAAACATTAAAGAAAGCAAGTAAAAATAAACTCAAACCCCAAAAACCAAAGACAAAAAAAGCAGCAGGAAACAAACTTTTCAGCAAAGAAAATAATGCTTTTCCTAAGTGGATTTTAGAAATTCAGTTGATTTAGAAAAGGCAACAGAAAATATATCAAAAGGATCAGTGATAATCAGAAGGAACAGTGAGAAACACTGAAGGTTGGTGACAAAATCAACCCACTTCCTAAAAGCAACACTCCAAAAGACCACGGTTTCCAAAGCACAAGTTATTTACCCTTGGCTTGTCTGTTGACTCTTTCTCCTGACACTTCACACATTTATTACAAAATAAAGTCTCTTCTGAGAGTGTCATATTACACATTCACATTCAGGGAAATCACGCCCCCAGAACTTTTTGGTTTTGGTTTTTTTTTTCCAAGCAGAACTCTCCCCATAAAACAGCAGACTAAGAACAATTCAAACAGCAGAGTAAATCTCCTTACATCTTTGTCCTTAATTTGGGCAGACTAACCCCGATGAGCTCAGCTGCAGCTGGAAGTTTAAACCCAACCTTTCCAAAGGGAGCATTCCTGAATTCCAGTCCCTGCACACCTGGACTCGTGTCACCTGTGCCAGCAGAGCTCAACAAGCTTTTCTCAGAGGCATCCTCCTCCTCCTCTCCTGTGCCTGGGTGATTCCACGGTTTGTCTTTTCCTGGTTTTCTGCAGGCACACAAGCACAAGCAAGTCCTTCCCCTTTCGGTGGCAGCAGCGAGTTGTGAGAGCATCCCGGCTGGATGTTGAAACCATACCTCACATTTCCTAAGCCGCCTTTCTATTTTTAACCAGAGTCATTTCCCCCACCTCCTTTGCCATGCAGACAGCTGCAGAAAGCAGCTGGAGACAACAGAGTGCTCCATCAGGGCAGTTTTCCAGGCAAAAAACCATCCTCAGGCCAGAGGCGAGTGCACAAGGGGCAGCAGAGACACTCCCAAGGTGTGTTCCTTCTTCTTGTCCCTTGTGGCCTCAACAGCTCTGACTGCACACAGTGTGGCAACCCGGTTGCCCAAGGGACCATGGCTCACCTAAACTGGCTGAGATCCCAGTCAGCACCTCTTGTCCCTAAAAACTCAAAGGAGAGAGGCTTAAGTGAGGATCCAGAGTGTGGATCTGCTCCTGTGCTGGGCTGCCCAGGACAGGGAGGAGGGACCGCCCTGCCCTCTGTAATCCAGTGCCACCACCTGATACAGTACTTGGGAGCACCTGCTGGGGTGTCCCCAGTACAGAGACCTCCTTCCACAAGCTCACACCTCCTGGGAAAAGGGCTGGAGTCACCTTCTCCTCCAGGTCTGGATATCTCCTCCCTCAGACACTCAGTCTCAGGTGTAACCCAGACACACAGCAACCCCTGAATTCTCTCCTCACATGGAGAGCAGCTTTAAAAAGCTCAGCTTTAAAAAGCTAATGTGCAGCCAGGCTGTAAAGTTAACCAAGCAGAAAGGGCACTTTCCTGAGCAGCAGGAGCAGTTTGGAGCTCTCAGAGGCGGCTGGAAAGCCGGGCAGGCAGAGCACAGGCTGTGCAGGGCGCTGAGCCGTGCCGAACGGCACACAGCACTTTGGGCACGGGCTCTCACTGAAAGGGAGCTCCAGGTTTCTGAGCTGTGCCCTCCAAGGAATTGTTTGGACCCGTTTCCTCCCCGGAGATGCCTGAAAATCCCCTTGTAGGACCAGGCAGACCTTTGGCAGAAGACAGCCAGGCTGAGAGCTTGGCACCTAAAACGGACCCAGCTTAGGGGAGAAAGGCACAACTCCAACACTCAGGGAGCTTAGAGGAGTTTAGCTGGAAGTTCTGAGTCATGCTCTTGGACATGGGCAACTAGGATAGCTTAAGCCCTTCTTGAGCCCGTTTTCTTTTGTTCAGGCAACAGCTGCAAACGTCACAAATGAAGCTCCTCCTGCTGTTGTCCATGTGCTACAGATTTGCCATGCTTTAGGTTACTCGCACAAAACAGACTCGTTGCCAACGCAATTGATCAAAACGTAAAGCAAATGCAGACAGGACTGCACAGATTCTACGTATTAAATGCCTCAGAGAAACCCATCTCTTACATGCCTACAGAAACAAAAGTCATCTGAAACAGAAGTCTGGTGTGGAATTAAGTGCAGCAAGAGCCACAGCAAACCTTCCCAGCTCAAACGGATTTGAATCACAGGATGCCAGGAAATGAAGCTGCTGAGCAAAACACACCATCAGCCATAAGCCCATGTGAATTTACATTTCATTAATGAATGACAGTGTTTACAGGTAAGTAAATGCTGTGTTTCCCCTCTGCCTTAGCTGGAGCTGCTCTCTTAGGAAAAAGACTGCAAGGAGCAGGCCCTCTCCCCTCATTAATCCACTGGACTACAGCACTTTGTTCACAGGCACAGAAACCACGGCAGCAGCAAACACCCACACGTGAAACCAAGATCTGCAAGTAATTTCACTTCCTACCTTCTGGAAAACAGGAGTTTCAGGGGCAGGAAACCTCTTCAGCAGCTTTTACAAGCACTGGGCCCGTGGGTTAACGATTTACCTGACAGTGCTGGAAGCAGATTAGCTTAGATAAGAGTGGTTTTGTTATGGTCTGTTTTCCTGCCTTTGTCTTCATAACCAAATCAACTGGCAAATGAAGGAGGCAGGGTATTACTTGACAGAGCAGGAAGAAATTCATGCTCCTCTAAGCTTGCTCACACTATCCTGCTTTAAAAAAACATTTTTTATATAGACACACATGCCTGTCTGTACACACACAGCCCAAAAACCAATGCCTGGAGTAGCTGTTCTGTGTGTGTACACTTGTGTGCGCACATACACAAATATATGTATAAAAAATACACACAGATGAACTACTGCAGGCGGTTTGGTTTAGTTTCTTCCCCAGAAGTAAAAAAAACCCTTGACTCATCGCTCTAAATCTATTAGAAAGCTTCCAGATTAAAGTATTGAGTTCCAAAGAGGTTTAGGATGAGAAGAAAAGGCGGCTATGCCCAAAACGCACAAATAGGATCACAGCCCCTGGAAAGACTCCACAGCGGATCCAGGGCGCAGCTCACGGATAAAGTTCTGTTCCCCTGCTGCAGCGCCTGCAGCTCTCCGAGAGGATTTCTGTGCTCTCCCTGTGACTCACGGGCTCTGCTCCACACCCAGGGCCACCCTGCTGTACAGCCGCAGCACTCAGGCTGTGGGGCAGCGGTGACACCGTGACACACACGGAGCACGCACGGGCACACGGCACTGCCCAGGCACAGCTCTCTGCAGCCTGACAGAAAGTCTGAAACACCTTCTTGCTCTTGCTGCTTCATATAAACACTGCAACCGCCCTGGGGATACCTGGCAGCACTCAAGGGGGAGGTCAGGCGTGGGGAGAGCTGCCCGAGGTGGCAGAAGGGACAGCAGATTGTCCCTGGCTTTCAGTCTGTGCAGGCAACGCCGTTGCCACGCTGTGTAATTCTGGTTATCTCCCGCAGGTGTATTGCAAACAAACCTCCAAACCCAGAAACCACAGGGAGATTCCGTGCCCCAGCAGGAGATGAAGCTGCCTGATGGAAACACACCCCTGACACAATCTGGGGGACAAGCCAGGGGGACTCACGGGCACCTCACTGCTGTCCCACGTGCTGGCAGCCTGGCTGGCTTCTAGGAAAAAAGACCCCAAGCTAAACTAAAAACTAATATTAAAACCAAAAGCAGCAAACAAGAAAGTAAGCACAGGCTTAAGCGCCACTTTAAAAAGAGTCACCCGAGCAAAAAGACAACCAACTCCCCAGAGCTGTGCTGTAGATCTGACTGTATCCAAGTCCCTCTGTCGCTTCCCAAACGCAGCCCCCGGCCCACCAGCAGCAGTCAAGCCCGCCTTTACTCTCAAACGGGACCATCCGGAGAGGAGAGCTACTCACTCCTGGAAATCAGGCGGCAGACAGCAGCAGGTAACACGGCTTTTCCCCTTCCAGCTGCAGGCAGACGCGCCGCTCCCGGCAGCAGGATGGGGACACGGCGGCGGCGCAGCCACTCCCGGCCCCGCGTCTCCTTCGCCAGCCCCGACTTCCTTCGCCTTCAAAGTTGCCTTTCAACTTCCCCCGGGCTGGGCTTCGTCAGTGCTCCTTTCCCAGCCGCTCGCCAGCCCCGCGGGAAGCGCCTGCGGAGGGAAATCGGGAGAGGTGAGCAGAGAGATCCAGAGGGGATGGAGCGACCGCGCTCCCGCCGCTCCTTCCCCGGGCGCGCCCGTGCGTCAGCACCGGCAGAGGAGGGGACGGAGCGCCCGCGGCAGGAGGAACAGCGGGAGGAGGAGGAGGAGGAGGAGGAGGAGGAGGAGGAGGAGGCCGGGAGTGCCAGCCCGGCGGCGGGTGGTGCAACAGCTCCTGGCAGGGCAGTTTTGCCGGCAAACAGCGCCTAAACCACGGGGAAGGGGGTTTATCACCGAAGTTCAGTCTGTTCATTCCTACTGTACGCATGTAACGCTTTCATTTAAGTGTCACTTTTGAAAGCTGAAAAAGTCACTGCAGGGAGGGAAGATTAATTTTTCCAATATACACGAGTACCAGATGTTAAGTCCTACCCTAAAAAGAAAAAAAACCTCTATCGAAAAGTCGTGTTCCACCACACTAACACAAAGCAAAACAACCAATTCCCCAAGCTTTCCATGAATTTTTTGGCTCCATCCCACTGCTGCCACCAGCAGCAGAGTCCCTGGCCGGGTAGCATCACCCGTCCCCGAGGGCTGGCATCCAGCCTCTCTCCCGAAAGTCACAGCAAGGACTGGAAGCACACAGGAGCTCCGGGCACACAGATCCAGCGGGAAAGGCTGGTGGTGAAAGCATCCCAGGTGAGAGGGAGCAGAGGATGTCTGCTGGCCGCTGCCTTGGGACAGCAGGGAGCTGCTGTAATTCAGTACAAAACCACAACACAAAGCAGGCTGAGTCACATGTTGGGAAGACTGATGGGATGAGCAGCGCTGGCAGTGTTTTCCAGCAGAGCACGGACTCTCCCGAGTCTGCTGGCTGCTGGATCCAACAGAAACACTGTCCAGGAGTGAAGTCAGAGGCGTAGGAAGCAAGCCTGCTTCCACTCCACAGATGAAATAATGTGGAAATTAAAAACTAGGCAGCGGCATTAACAAATAGCAGCATCAGGTTTTCTGAGCTCCATCCCGAGAGAGGGAGCCTGTTGCCAGGAATACCGAGGAATCTGCAGAGCCACATCGAAGAAGCACAGGGTGGAAAAAAGTATTTTCAGAAGCTGCACACAGAAATCCTTCCACACTCATCCTGTCATACAGAAAACGAGTATTTTAAAGGAGTAGCTGCTTTGGGGTTTTTTAATAGATCCATGCCCCTGGACATGGCCCAGCAGTGCTTGTTCCTAACACATGGAAACAGCCAAGTATCCAGTGGAACAATGTGCTCACCATCAGCTCCTCCACAAAGTTTAGACACCTAAAAATGGCCCATGGTCAAATTCAACTCAGCCCATTTTATTTAAAATCTGAGGAGTGACGGGAAGTGTGGATGAGCCACCAGAGAGCTCCCTTTTTTTTTTTTCCAGCAGTCTTTGAGTAACTGGGCTCTGTAATACTCAACAGATATCATCTGCCCAAGCTGGCCCTGCTTTCCAGGGGAGCTTCTGGAGTGAAACTGGTAACTGCTCAGTACCTAAAGATTTCTGAGACATTATTCAATCGGTACCAACCCTGTAAATCCCTCCCACTGAGACTATATATAAGGAACCTACAGCTTAATTAGAAGACACGGCACAGGCCAAGGACTCCGTGTTATGCTGACAACACTCGTGTCTACTTCGGGCCCTCACACACCTCTCAGGGCAGCAGAAGTCACCTGGTGAGGCCAGAGACCAACTCAGTAACTCCCTCCTGACAACAAATGGGTTCATAGCTGACAGAAATGCTCTTGTGTTACTCCAGCAGATCTTGGCAATATTTTTCCCCCATGATCCAGGCCCGTGTGAGTTCAGTGACCTCAAAGCACATAACAAAGCCAGCTCTGTTCTCCCACGAGTCAGGTGGGGCCAGGAGGGAGAAGAGAAGACAGTTTGACGAGTATTACAGGTAATTAAAAGGGAGCTTTGGAAACACCTTTCCAACCGTGGTGCATTTAAATACTTCATATGTCCAGACAGATACAACGTAACACCCTCTAAAGCCCCACACAAATAAAAAGAAACACAATGAACTCTTCCACAGGACGTGCAAAGGAGGGCTTTTTTTTTTTCTCCTACACAATCCAGCCAGGACATATTTAGCCTAAGGGCTGCGAGAGAGGACAGCCTGAGCTGATGACATAATTTTCTTTCTATAGGACTGAATATCTGGGAGTACTGCTCACAGTTCAGTGCCTGTTGCTGTTTCACCTCCATCCTACTTCAACAGGAAGAGTGACAAGGACCCCAAAAAACACCTGAAGAACAGAGATTGCCACAGAGATGTTGCTTTTTTCCCCACCAGAACATGAGCAGTGTGACACAAAAACTAGATTTGAGCTTGCTTGGTGGCACTGAGGAGAAAGAGCTGCCACCAAGCTCCAGTGCTGATGTGTCTTGATCATTCAAGCACCATGTGCATTTGGAATGTCCTTCCAAAGGCCTGGGGAAAGGCTTTCCTTGCCTTGAATCCAGCTTAAATATGCCTAAATATAAAAACCAGTCAGATTACGTTGAGCCCCCTTTTTCCCCTCTTTCAGAAAAGAATTATGTATTGGCAGATGAAATCCAGCACTGAAGGTGGGAACTAAACTCTAGTGCAAGTAAGAAAAAGCTGCTCAGAATCCCAGGATCCCTGAGGCTGGAAAAGCCCTCCCAGCCCATCGAGTCCAACCTCTGCCCAATGCCCACCTTGTCCCCAGCCCAGAGCACTGAGTGCCACCTCCAGCCCTTCCTTGGACACCTCCAGGCATGGGCACTCCAAAGCTCCCTGGGCAGCCCCTGCCAAGGCCTCAGCACCCTTTCCATGCAGAAATTCCTGCTGCTGTCCAAGCTGAGCCTCCCCTGGCCCAGCCTGAGGCCGTTTCCCCTTGTCCTGTCCCTGTTCCCTGGGAGCAGAGCCCGACCCCCCCCCGGCTGCCCCCTCCTGTCAGGGACTTGTGCAGAGCCACAAGGTCCCCCCTGAGCCTCCTTTGCTCCAGGCTCAGCCCCTTTCCCAGCTCCCTCAGCCGCTCCTGGGGCTCCAGCCCCTTCCCAGCTCCGTTCCCTGCCCTGGACACGCTCCAGCCCCTCCAGAGCTCTCTGGCCGGGAGGGCCCAGAACTGGACACAGCCCTGAGGTCCCTCAGCAGGGCCAGCACAGCACTGGGACTGTCTGCTGTGTTCATATGGCTTCACACGAGCAATATAGATCTATACATCCATCCCACGTATCCCAAAAGACCTTCAAAGCATTTTTTTTGGTCTGTCCGTTCAAGTAACCTGTCCTGGTCACTGATACATCAGAAAAAATGTGCTACAGGAGCATTATAAAGCTACTCTGACCTTTGTTTGCATAAAATCACTTAGAGAAGTAATGTGAAACTTTATTATTACACATGTAATAAAATAATAATTATTATTTCATCTGTGCTACAGCATTAACAACCATTACAACGTCTTCTGTGCAAGGCTGTTAATGGCCAGTTGCTTTTGAAACTAAAAATATTTACATAATGGGGTTCTGATAGAAACTGAAAAACATGAAACAGCCGAGTTTAAAATCTCTAAAGTGCTATCAGAACAACTTCCAGAAGCGCCAGGCGAAGTGTTCAGGTGTGTTTGCTAACACAAGGGGAGCTTCCAGAGCACTGATGTGCTCATCGGTTCCAGCAATTAAGTTTCCCGGGAGGAATGCTGTGTCATGTAACGTGTGACTCACAAAGCAACGTCCACAGGAAACCACTCTTCTTCTGCCTCTCTCCCTATAAAAAGCTCAGCCTGCTTGCAAGTTGAACTGAGTTCCCTGAGCAGAATTCCTCCAGTTTCAGCATCATGTGCTCGAGCACATGTGCAAGAGCGAAGGTGTATTTTAAATCCTGGCAGCAAACCGGAATCCTCTGGAAAATCAGCTGGAAACTTGCCCTGCTCCTCGTTCAGCAGGGATCAGTTAAGAAACACCTCGTGTCGCTGTGTTTGGACACGTGGTTGGACTTTGCCCTCGCAGCAGTTTTACATTCCGGGATGCTCTGGATCCCAGGCACTCCCAGACCACTCCCATTCCCGGACACGGGGCTGCACCCTCTGGGACAGTTCTGAGGGATCACACACATTCCTTGTGCACACACTGTAACTGGAACCTCTAAAAGGGATGGCAGGAGCAGCAGTGGGATCCCAAACCCCTGGAGGTCCACCAGGATACAGGACTTCACGGCGAAGCGTCTTCACTCCATGCCACTCATCATCCAAGCAGCTCCTGGAGTTCTCATCTAATCTAAATGGATAAAATCCTCCCTCTGCTCATCATGTGTACTTCCCTGGGCTGCAGGGTGTGCTGAGCCTTCTGTTCTTCCTGGTTCAAGGCCGTGGCTGACCTTTAGATCCTTGGAGAAACACATGGATATTCCCAGGGGTGTCTCTGCAGAGCTGAATGCCCAGCACCTCTCCAGGCAAAACACTCTGGAATGGCAATTCCATCCAGGGCACGTGCAATCACATACCCAGGCCAAAGCAAGAGTTTAATACCACTGAGGTCTCTTTTGAGCCTGGAAGAGTGAAGGTTTCCATAAAAGAGAAAAACAGAAACAAGACACCCTTTTCAAACTCCCCCACTCAAGAATAAGGACCTTTTTCACAGGGCAGGGCATCATTCCCACATGACTGCATCCCACATCCAGCTACAGCACTCCCAGCTTGGGAAATGCCACTCCTATTCCCCTGATCCACTTATTCTGCCCTCCCAGAAGTCTCATCACCCAGGTGTGTTAAAAACCCCTGCTTAAAAAAGTCACTGCCTCAAAACTCCCGTTTGCTTCTATCTCTTCCAAACCCAAAATTGCAACCCAAAGGCTTCTATTACAGATTGTTTCCTCACCAAATCCTGTAATGGGACACTGACTGGTGTCCCACTGATTTTTCCATCAAAAGAGTTAATTCCTTTGCTGTTTGCCCCACACCTTGGGACAAGGCTGCTGGCTTTGTACACCAGCAGTTTGGCACTATCAGGTGCTCTGGCTTCTTTAAGACCTTAGAGACGTTGAGGAAAATAAACATTTCAAAACAACAAGCCCCAACAAACCAAAAATAAACCCAGCCACAACCCCAAAACCAAAGCAAGAGTTAATACAGGATTATGTTTGCTGCTAAAGGTCAACACCAGGGCTCCTGGGTGTGGAGGGGGCTTTTTCCTGTTAAAGATAAACCAACCTTGTCTCCACATCCTGAGTGTTTGTTTGCATGCCACAGCCACACTGAGCACAGAGCAGTGAGAAATCCACTCCTTGGGGCTCCTTAGCAGGAGGTTTATTTGTTGTCCCAAACACCTGCTGCTCCTGCCAGGAGCATCTCCCTCACAGCCAGGCAGCAGACCCAGAGCCACAGACACCCCACTCAAAGAGTCTGAAGATAAAACACCAGTTATCAATTCATCCCAGCCTCCAGCTCCCCTTTTCTCCCTGTGGAGCTGGCAGTCAATACCCACAGGTTAAACGGCCCTGACATCCCCATCTATCCAATACCTTTCTCATTAATAAGCATGATGTGGATTAACACTCAAATATCCACTTCCTCTGCCCCAAGGGCAAAGGGAACAGCGCGATAGGAGCGATAAGGAGCTGTTGGTGAGGGCTGCAGGGTGTTGTATTCCCAGTATCCTGTGTCGAGGCTTTACACACGGGTGAGCCGTGCAGTTCCATCATTCCAACTCTCATCCTCCTCCTTGTGACTTCCCCGGCCACAAGTTCACCTGGGTTCTAACGATGACCTTAATTAAGAGCTGGAAAGAAGAAATTATGCTCAGGAAGCCAGAGCCATTAATCCCAAAGGCTTAAAGGGTTTACTGGGGAAGTGTGGTTATTTGTCCCCTTATCCCATCCTCCAAAAAAGGGAACAGGCAGCAACGCCACCACAAGCAAAGGCTGCTTTTGGTGTCATGCAGATAAAATCTAACTGTACTTTTATCTCTACCAATGATCAAAGTGCAATAAAAACTTGGCTGCTAGACCTTGGTTTTATAACCTTGACCTCCAGTCCAGTTTATACTTAAAAGATGTTCAAGCACAAGCTCTGTGTAAGCATGAAAAATAAGAGCCTGGTTCTTCCACCAGGACCATTAAAATTCTGCTTTCTGGCTCACATATCCCCTAAAAAAATCAGCATTCAATGAAATCCCAACTCATATTTCTCACAGGGACACTTTTCTACAAGCACCTGAATTATGTGTCTCTCACTACAATTCCAAGCAGGAACTTGAACAGGGGCCTGAAGGAACATCATCCTGCTCCCACCAAAGCCAAGCCTCAGCAGCTTTGACCACAAAAGGTATAAAATCATGGAATGGTTTGGATTGCAAGCGACTTTAGAGATCACCTCACTCCACCCCTGCCATGGGCAGGGACACCTTCCACTATCCCAGGGTGCTTCAAAGCTCTGTCCAACCCTGTCTTTGGACACCTCCAAGGATCCAGGGGCAGCCACAGCTCCTCTGGGCAACCTGCTCTGTCTGGGCTTCATCACACACTAATAAACTAAACTTGTATTTACAACACAAACATATTATGCTGTAGCATACACAGAGCAGCTGGATCAAGCCATGGCCAAACACCTTTCCCCTGGCATTCACCACATAGATTTTGGCTGGCACTTAGTGTGTTGGCACCTGCATTTCTGTTCTTGACACCAGTGACAACACACAGATTACTCTTGTGGTTTCAAACCCCAACGTGTCAAAAACCCCTCTCCAGGAGCACAGACAAGGGGAGTCACTCTGCTTGATACCCACAGCAGAAGGACACGGAGCTACTGCAGAGTCCAGAGGAGGCCACAGAGATGCTCCCAGGGCTGGAGCCCCTCTGCTCTAGAGCCAGCCTGGAAGAGTTGGGGGTGCTCACCTGGAGAGGAGAAGGCTCCAGGGAGAGCTCAGAGCCCCTTGCAGGGCCTAAAGGGGCTCCAGGAGAGCTGGAGAGGGACTGGGGACAAGGGCTGGAGGGACAGGACTCAGGGAATGGCTTCCCAGTGCCAGAGGGCAGGATTAGATTGGGTGTTATGAAGGAATTGTTCCCTGGGAGGGTGGGCAGGCCCTGGCACAGGGTGCCCAGAGCAGCTGGGGCTGCCCCTGGATCCCTGGCAGTGTCCAAGGCCAGGCTGGACACTGGGGCTTGGAGCAGCCTGGGACAGTGGAAAGTGTCCCTGCCCATGGCAGGGGTGGCACTGGATGGGCTTTAAGGTCCCTTCCCACCCAAACCACTCTCTGATTCTGTGATTCTGTGATACCCTGCTGCCTCCTGGGTATGCTGTCTGGGTATTCCCAGTGGATCACCCAAGGTTATCACAGAGCTGATTCCATGGGAGTTAAGTGGACACCCCCATCCCTCCCATGCTCTCAATCAAAGAAACCCCTGTTACTTTTTAAGGTCCTGTAACTGCTCCCAAATGTTGACCTTACTTGGGTACCATTGTGCTGCACCCACGATTTCCTCAAGCAAGAATAGCTCAGTTTCCTCCCCATCCACACCAAAGAGCTCCAATCCAGAACATTTCCACGGAACTTCCACTGTCTGTTGTGTTTCCTAAAGATCACTGTCAGAGGTTTTACCCCTGCAATTACAGGTCACAAAAATGCAGTTTGGTTAGGAGTTAAAAATATCCAATAGGGAGTAAAACGGTGAAAGTAAATACTTAAACTTTCTAGAGAGGTAGACTTGTTTTCTTGGCTGTTTATTTATGCTGGACTGTTATGTTTGCTCAGGGATTGGCACTTCTGCAAAAAACCAGGGCTCAAACATGCTCAGCTTCATACTGAGCACTTCAAAACCTTCAAGTGCTGCTTTCTGTGTCTTCTACAGCTCACAGGCAGCAAAAAGTAGCAAACGCAGCTTCAGACATCAGAAAACCGGCCGTAACCAAAAGTAAATGCCCTTATTTTGCAAACTACCCTAGAAACACAATACAGGCTATTCAGTTTACACCTTTACAAAACTATCATCCAAATTTCTTATTTCAGATTCAGACCGAGCACAATAAAAATAGAAAGGCTTGAGGAGTTTCAGAGCCAGGGCTCTGAAGGGCTTAGAAAGCTACAGATGAGCTGAAATTCAGTTTTACTGTAATGAAGTCACTTCCACGGAGCAATCACAGTATTTGGGGAGCAGGGGGAGAAGGAAAAGCCCCTGTGCATCACCTGATGAGCAGGGACAGCAATCCCTGAGCTGTGATGCTGTGCATGCAAGCAGCTGATGACACCAGTCTTGCTGGGTTATTAAAGAGCCATCGTCCTCAGCCTGGAGGCTTTCAGCAACTCATTTCACAGCTCCTCTCTAAAAACCACCCCAGAGTTTCACGCCTCCACCCCCCGAAATAAGTTCACGGGGTTTTTTTTTGGGGGGGTGTTTGTCACTGGATTAGTCAAACAGAAAAAGGCCTTTACCTTCCCAGGCTTCCCGTCCTTCCCAGGTGATCATTTCCTATGACTCTCCAGGCCTCCCTTCTCCCCAGGAGCAGAAGAAAGGAATGCTTTCTCCTGCAGGTTTGCTTTCGGTTTGGCTCAGACGGAGAGATTTCTTCCAAAGCAAACACTCCTGCAACGTCACCGCGGATATAAATAGGCAGAGGAGAAGGAGGGAGAAGCACAGCCCTTCTGGAGAGACTGGGTACATTAGGAAACACGCAGCTAGGGGAGAATATCAGACAGAAATGAGGCCTTTATTTTCCTAAAGCTACACGCACAGCCTTGACTCGGACACCACAGCCGGGCTGAATGATCCAAGAGAAATATGGCATCCATCCACTAAGAGGGAGGCTCTCCCATATCCCGGGGTTTTGCCAGGAGCTGTGCTGCTTCTGCTGCCATCCTGGCAGCTCTCACACACGGCTGCACATCCCAATAAACGCCAGGAAAGCCACCTGCACCCACACACCGAGGTGGGCACACAGGCACAGGACAGCCTGCAGGGCTGCACGGGCCATTGTCCAGAGCAGCTGGGGCTGCCCCTGGATCCCTGGCAGTGTCCAAGGCCAGGCTGGACATTGGGGCTTGGAGCAGCCTGGGATCGTGGAAGGTGTCCCTGCCCATGGGAGTGGATCTCATCCTCAGACAGGCAAGAACTGGTCAGGGATGTGAAGGTCTGGGCACCTCTGGCTGCACTGACCATGGAGCTCAGAACCCTCAAAAGAAGGAGCTGAGGGAAAAAGCTGCATCACAGCCCTGGACTTGAGAACAGACTTTGGCATCGTTTTCAGGGGTGTGCCTGAAGAACCCCATGGGCTTGGAGAGAAAAGGAACCCAAAAGCTGGTTGATAAAAAGGATCACCTCCTCCAGGCTGAAGGACAGCCCATCCCAACAAATGGCTGATCAAGCTGAGGGGGCAGGAGGCCTCCACGGAGGAACACAGAGCTCCTGCTCAGAGCCAAGCGCAAAGCGCAGGGCAGGGGCAGGTGATCCAGGAGGAATCTGGGAACACTGATCCTGCAGGGGCAGGTGATCCAGGAGGAATCTGAGAACACTGATCCTGCAGGGGCAGGTGATCCAGGAGGAATCTGGGAACACTGATCCTGCAGGGGCAGGTGGTCCAGGAGGAATCTGGGAACACTGATCCTGCAGGGGCAGGTGGTCCAGGAGGAATCTGGGAACACTGATCCTGCAGGGGCAGGTGATCCAGGAGGAATCTGGGAACACTGATCCTGCAGGGGCAGGTGATCCAGGAGGAATCTGGGAACACTGATCCTGCAGGGGCAGGTGATCCAGGAGGAATCTGAGAACACTGATCCTGCAGGGGCAGGTGATCCAGGAGGAATCTGAGAACACTGATCCTGCAGGGGCAGGTGATCCAGGAGGAATCTGGGAACACTGATCCTGCAGGGGCAGGTGATCCAGGAGGAATCTGGGAACACTGATCCTGCAGGGGCAGGTGGTCCAGGAGGAATCTGGGAACACTGATCCTGCAGGGGCAGGTGATCCAGGAGGAATCTGGGAACACTGATCCTGCAGGGGCAGGTGATCCAGGAGGAATCTGGGAACACTGATCCTGCAGGGGCAGGTGATCCAGGAGGAATCTGGAAACACTGATCCTGCAGGGGCAGGTGGTCCAGGAGGAATCTAGGAACACTGGTGGTGCAGGGATGGGGATAAGAGAGCCAAAACACACCTGGAATTGAGTCTGGCAAGGGATGTGAAGGGTGCCAGCAAGGCCAGCCTTCGGGAACTGCAGGCCCCTGAGGCTCCAGGGGAAATCCAGACAAGGAAGACTTATCCTTAGTAGAAGAGGATCAGGTTAGGGGACAGTAGGCTGGACACACTTTGTCCCATGGGACCAGATGGGATGGACTCACAAGTGCTGAGGGAGCTGGCTGCTGTCACTGTGAGGCCACACTTGATGAACTTTGGAAATCATTTCCAGTCACCGGAAGGACCAGAGGGGTGATCAGGAGTAGTCAGCATGGATTCATGAAGGGAAAAATCCTGCTTCACCAGCCTGACCTCCTCCTGGGATGAAACAATCTTGGTGGATGGAAGGAGTGCAGAGGATGTTGTCTGTCTTGGCTTTGGCAAGACTTTCAACTCTGGCTCTCCCCACACCCTCAGATGAGCTGGCAAAGTATGGAGCAGCCAGGAGGGCAGGGAGGTGGGTAGAAAACTGGCCAAATGGCCAGGCCCAGTGGGTAGTAGTCAGTGGCAGAAAGTCCAGTCGGAGGACAGACACTTCCCAGGGATTGATATGAGAGCCAAAATCATTTAACCTCTTTGTTGAAGCCCTGGAGGATGCACAGAGTGTGCATGCCCTCAGCACTTTGCTGGTGACACAACCCTGGGGGGAATGGCCAGTACTCCAGAGGGTCTCACTGCCACCTGGATGAACTCAGACAGGCTGGAGCAAGGGGCAGGCAGGAGCCTCACGGTGTTCCAATAAAGCAAAGGCAGAGTCCTTCCTTCACCTGGGGGAGAGGGACCCCAGGAGCCAGCACAGGCTGGGAGCTGATGGACTGGAAACAGCTCTGCAAGCAGAACCTGTGGCTCTGGATGACAACAAGCTCCCAGGAGCCAGCAAAGAAGGCCACCAGCATCCTGGGCTGCATCACAAGAGGGACCCTTCCACTCTCCTGAGCACTTGTGAGACCACTCCTGAAGTGCCGGGTCCAGTTCTGCACTCCCCGGTGGGAAGGAGACACGGACACACCAGAGAGAGTCTGGCAAATGGCCCTGGACAAGCAGCTCTGGGTGACCCCTGTGTGACAAGGTGACTTTCCAGAGGTCCCTGCCAAGCTCAGCCAGGCTGTTATCCTGGGATCCCTCTGCCAGTTCACTCTCACACCCCGGATATCACTTATGATACCCACAGGAACTCCAAAGCAGTACCCGGGCCCTGTCTAGGGCGCAGTCCCACAATGTCACAGCACTGACAGGCCACACCCAGCTCAGCAGGAACAACTGACACGTGCCCTCTCTCACTCCTGAGGTCGAGATTCAGCTCCCAGCCCTTGCTAACTCGCCCTGGCTGTGGTTTGACTCCAGTTCTGCTTTCTCAGTGTGACACAGGGGTCAGGGACAGG
Source organism: Aphelocoma coerulescens (assembly GCF_041296385.1). Taxonomy (NCBI): domain Eukaryota; kingdom Metazoa; phylum Chordata; class Aves; order Passeriformes; family Corvidae; genus Aphelocoma; species Aphelocoma coerulescens. The sequence continues at coordinate 2,316,293 of NC_091020.1, forward strand.
CAATGTGAACCGACCAGCCAGGAGGTGTTTCATCACCCACATTCCATAAAGCTCACCCACAGTCTCCAACTCCCTTGAGTTTTGCTGTCCTTTTGCCTTTTTTTTTTTTTTTTCCTCAAACATCACCTTTGGGATGAAAGCTTTAAAAAAGCCCTCAGCCCCACAAATGCTCTGTTACACCTCTAAAAACCAGAGGATGGTTATTCTCTCCTATAACAAAGCAAGAAGAGTCAGACATGGATATCATTTAGGTTTACAAGCTAAAATCCTCATTAACTTAGCAGGTAACTACATCTTGCTGGTGTAAAATAACAGAAACACTAAAGTTTTTTATTTTAAGACCAAGAGATAAATTGAAGTTGTAATTTCTTTAAATCTCCAACATTCCTCATTCCCACAGCTGGAGGTGGTCCAGCAAAAAGAGGTCAAGTCCGAGTCATCAGCAACAGAGGGAAGCACAAAAGTGATCCAGTCTGTCAGTATTTCACCCTAAAAAGGAGGGACAGGGAAAACTGTGCAAAATTCAGGTCTGTGTCCAAAAGCTCCTGATAAAACATGTTTCTGTGTAACTGTCAGCGCATTTGCCTTGCCTGGTTCTCAGTTTAGCACACCTCCTCCTCCTTCTCCTCTCTTTGCAAATACACTGAGCACACTGGGGGCTGAGCAGGCACAGGGAGAGCCCAGCTGGGCTCTGCTGTGGTGGCAGCTGGCACAGCTGGGGCCAGGGCACTCGAGGTCTCTTGACACAGCACAAAAAGGGCACCACTACAGTTCTAACCTGACTCCCTGCAAGCGTTGGTTCACAGGGATTTAAGGCCACCCATGGTCCTGGCTTCTTGCCATGGGTGTTTTCCCAATGTCAGCCTGGTGTCACCAAGTGAGGATGACAAGGTGACAAGGGACTGCTGGGGTCAGCTGGCCCAGTCCCTGCCCCAGGCAGGTGCATTTTCTGCAGGATCTCTTGCTCTAAGCCATACCACGTTCCATCCTGGAGCTTGGGAAGGGGTTTAGGGACTGTTCCACTTGCAGCTACCAAGCTGGATTTTAGTGTAACGCAAAAAGGTGGGCAGGGAAGTGTCTGAGAGTAGCCCTGGAGAAGGACCTGGGGGTGCTGTGGGTGAGAGCTGGGACCCAGAACCCCCCTGTGCCCTGGGCTGAGCCCCCAGTATGGGCAGCAGGGGAGGGGGGGATTCTGCCCCTGTGCTCAGGTGAGACCCCACCTGGAATTCTGTGCACAGTTCTGGTGCCTCCAACACAAGAGGGACGTGGAACTGTTGGAGCAGGTCCAGAGGAGGCCACTGAGGTGCTGAGGGGACTGGAGCACCTCCCCTCTGGAGCCAGGCTGGGAGAGCTGGGGCTGCTCAGCCGGGAGAGGAGAAGGTTGTGTGGAGAGCTCACAGCTCCTTCCAGGGCCTGAAGGGATACAGGGAAACTGGAGAGGGACCCTGCAGCAGGAACTGGAGGGCCAGGACACAGGGAATGGCTTCCCAGTGCCAGAGGGCAGGATTAGATTGGGTGTTAGGAAGGAATTGTTCCCTGGCAGGGTGGGCAGGCCCTGGCACAGGGTGCCCAGAGCAGCTGGGGCTGCCCCTGGATCCCTGGCAGTGTCCAAGGCCAGGCTGGACACTGGGGCTTGGAGCAGCCTGGGACAGTGGAAGGTGTCCCTGCCCATGGCAGGGGTGGGAACTGGATGAGCTTTAAGGTCCTTTCCAACCCCAGCTGTTCTGGGACTCCCTGAGTAGGTGCACAAAGAGGCAGCCCCAAACCAACAGACATTCCCTGCAGAGATCTGCACAGGGGCTCAGATTCTCAGCTCACAGTTTTCTCTTTAGAATTCCTGCAGCTGTGAGCACAAAGATTAGAGCAGCATCTCCACACATCAAAGCAGCTCCTCCTGGGGAGGCTGAGCACTTGCCTTACGCTTGCAGCACTCTCAGCACACAACAAACCCCATTTTTATATGGGACTTTTCTCCTGGGCAGCAGAAGTTACTGTTTCATACTGAACTAAACCCCACACAGCAGAACCAGCTGAACACAGAAAGGACTGCAGAATCCTCTCTGGACTTACAAGGGAAAAGAAAGGCTGCTAATTACAGCCCAGCTCAGCTCCTCACTGCCAGCAAAGCACCACCAGCCCTGTCTCCGTGTTACCCTGCTGGAGGAGGGTGGCTCCTCTACGAGAGTCACAGCTGGAAGGTGCCAGCACGGTGTACCTGGCATTGAGGCCCAGAACAAATCAAACAAACGGGGAAGCAGGGATGCTGCACGTCCAGCACTCTGCTGTGAGATCCAGCCCAAGGAGCCTGGGATGTTGCTGGCAGAACAAGGAACAGTTGGCTTGAGTTTCAGGGACTGGAGAAATAAAAACACAGGCACACACACACAAAGAGAAGCAATTCTATATGGAAATAGCACATCAGTCCAGAGGCAGCCAGGGCTCCATCCTGCCCCAAAGCAGCAGATCTGGAGCCTGGCTATCACCTGAGGCAGCTACAACCTGGCGCCCAAGATGAATTTTCAGAGTGGTCCTGAATGAAAAAAGCAGGAACGGAGGCACAGGGAACATCCCTACATCCACACTGAGGGTGTGAATGATGACCAGCTATAAAACCAGCACAGCACAGAACAGCCAGGGTTCTCACAACAGACTCACCCAACAGGAACCCCAAAAGAATTTAGGATCGTTCATCTGGTGACAAAAGGAACAGTGTTCCTTCCCCAAATACACCGTGTAACAGGACAGGGTGACAGAGACAGACACAGCAGCTCTCTCCTGCCTAAGAAAGGCTGCGGGACTTTGTGTGATCACTGTGTTACAAATTCAGGAAGATTTTGGCACAAAAGACCTGCATTAGTCATTAAATGCTTGCAATACCAAGATATTCCCCCTCTCAGTCACTGCCCTTGCTTAGTTGCTCCTCCTGTTATGAATGTGACTCTTTGTTAATACAGCAAAAGACTGGTTTTGCTACACCACTAAATAAAGGAAAATTCAAGCTTCCACATCCATCATGCAGCTCTGAAATAAAACAGGAAAAAACTCACTTTGTCTCCAGCATCCCAAAATGGACCAGGCTTTCCAGGGCTTTCAGTGCTAAATGAAAGCTGACCGTAGAAAATTCCCTTGTAAATGTTTATTATTCTAATTTTAACCTCTGGATATTTTTAGGGCCAAAAAAAAAACCAACAAAAAAAAAACAAGATCAAAACCCAAGAGAGCAAATAATCCACACAAGGATTCTCTCCTGCCTGTGCTGGTTCAAAAGTCATTCTGAGATTTGGGGGTGAGGGGGTATTTTTATTTTTAAACCTCTGTTTAACTTCTTGTACGGGAAGCATGAAATCCCACCACGATGCAGGATGAAAACAAACCCCTTAGAAAGGAAGGGACATGGATTCCCATGGGAAACAACACTGCCCAATACAAGTACCTCCCCAGTACCCACTGGGCAGCAGAAACCCCTTTTTAATTGGCCTTCTCACGGTGAAAGGAACTCAAGGAACACAGGAATACCTCGTGCCAATGCACTCTGTGTAAGCACTTCCCCAGGCTCTGTTGGATCCTGCAGAGCTCTTTCATCCATCCACACTCTCCAGAAGTGTTCACAACACTTCTCTCAAGCCTTAATTGCACCTTTATGCATCCAAACCAGACCTGTTATCGCGGTTCCACAATAATTTTCGTGCCCAGATCCACTCCTTTGCCTTCTACCAAGGTGGGGAACAGACCAGGAAATCCTTGTGGCCAAGAGTCAGAGCAGCAGCTCAGGCCAGACTGTGCAGCTCCTGTCACCTGCAGATGACCATCACAGTGGCACAGGGACCACAACTAGCCCAAAACCTCCAGGCAGAGGCACAAATGCAGATCTGCAGGACAGCAGCTGAGTTCTTCTTTATTCTCCTACCCACAAAGGTAATCCCTCAGGTGCAACCAGACACCCTGCAGAGAGTTTTGGAGAGTTACTAAGAGAAGAAAAAACAAACAACCAAACAACAAAAGCCAAAACTGGCCAGTCCCTGGGGCGAGCAGCTGCCTGCAGGGATAAACTTCACTTGCAGACAGCACCGTGCTGGTGCCGAAAGGCCTTCCCCAGTTATTCTGACCTTTATTCCTTGGCCAGCCTGGTCCAAAAAAAGCAGTGAGCAGCAGTATTCCCATGTCTCACAATTCTGGCACTCTTGGCTGTATCATAGCCTACAGTCCTCTTCCAGATTATCATCACTCCAAGTAACAAATCCGTCATTTAGCTGTTTAGCTTCCCTGTCCACCCCACAAGCTCACTGCACTCTGATGGGACTCCCATAAGCTGGACAATGCACCTTCTGTGGTCAGCGGCCTTTCAGTTCATCTGCTGACTGTCTTGTTCCACCTGCCATGGGACCTGGCATTTCCTTGTCAAATAAAAGTGGAATTCCCCTAGTCCAGGTCTATTCCAGGGTGCACACGAAGGCAAAGTGGAGCCCGGAGATGCCCCTGCCCTTGGCCTACAGCTCGGAAAAGACACTGTTCTCTGGGGATATCACCCCTCCTGCCTTTCCAAAGACATCCTCTGGAGACCTCACTTGGTATCTGTGCTCCCCATAACCCTTGTCCTCCCTCTGGGTCAGAGCTGCAGTTTGATTACTGAGATCGCAGTTGGGCTTTGTTTGGAGGGTTCTTGCCCCCCTTGTTTTTTTTAATCCATAAACCTACACACCCATAGCTCCAACCATAGGAAGTCACAGCAGAAAAAGGCCTCCAACACAGCAAAAAAAAAAAAACCAACAACTTAAGCACATCATCAATACAAAAGCAGTTTCAAACAGAAATTCAAAGCCTCAACAGTACCAATCAAGTGCAATAATGAAACCTTTAAATGAGCCCAGGTCGATAGACACGACGCCAGTGAAGTGACCTGTGTGACAAGTTACAGCTGTTTGTTGGGGGGAAAAGTGTCACACCCTGCTCACAACACTTCAGTTCTTCCCTTTCATTTCAAAACCCTGGATTAATCGAGCTGGCCACATACCACAGTTCTCTCCCACCTCCAGCTTTTCTGTCCTGGCAACCTCCGTCTCAGACAACAGGTCTAAGACTTCAGCAGTGTCACAGTAGCATGTTGCACATGGTAACACAGAGGAAATAGCTTCTTGTTAACCATTCCAAGAATCAGCTGGAAAAGGCCAGTGCAGGCAGCTTAGGAAACACGGATAACAAGAGCAGCAGGAAATCCTGGAGCTGAAAGGCACCAGCCAGCCAGGCTTTTGCTGGGAAAAGGCAGAAACTTGACAGCAAGGCAGCTCAAAGTTTTAAAATCTTATCTAGATGAAGGTATGCATCTTATTATCTCCTTATTAGATATTCCACACTTACTTATAGTGGTTACAATTGCAAATCTCTGGTTACAGGGTAACCATCCTCTGACATCCACCCAAACTGCAGAACCATGCAGAATGCTTTGGGTTGGAAGGGACCTTGACCACCACCTTCCAACCCCCTGCCATGCAGGCAATTGGTAACTAAAAGACAGGCCAAGGACTTTTCCTCAGCGATTTATGCTTAAATCATCACAGACTGTGCAGAAGATGCAGGGGAAAAAAATTAAAAGTATGACTTAATAGAGTCTTGCTGCTTCCTGCTGCACACAGGCTTGCTTTTTTTCCTGCAGTTACAGAAGAGGGATTTTTTTCCAGCACCACTTTCAGCTGCCACAAGCAGGCTATTGTTTGGATTTACCCGGGCAGCAGCACTCCCCATGCAAGCCCAGGGCAGCACGATGGACTGCCTGGAACTGAAACGGAACAGAAAGGGAATTCAGTCCCGTTAGGACGAGAACAGAGATTTGTACTAAATACCTGCTTGGAGCAAAGCCAGAGGAAGCACATCAGAGGAGTCCTGGGACACTTCCCAACATCCAGGTGCCCGCAGGGATGTTGTGCGTCAGGTGACAGCTCAGCAGCCTGTTCCCAGCACGCATCACGCAGCCCAAATCCAGGCAGCCCCAAACTGCTCAGGCTACATCTCCTGCCTCCTCCCCCGCACACCTCGGCATCCTCTCCCATTCAAGAAGTGATTCCCCAGCCCTTGGACACACCAGGATGAGTCATCTCGGTGCACTGGTGCCTTCACTCTGAAAACTCCTGCTCGTCCCTGGGCGAGGGACCGAAATGCTGTGAGCTCACTTGTAGCTGTGGCAACAGCAAATGCAAATCCTGCCACGCTGAAAAACTTCACCGCAGACTCCTCCAGTACACGGGCACTACGTGTGAGCAAAACTGATTTTTTTTCTTCCTCTCTGAGGATAAATTTGGTTTGTGAAAGCTCTGCCCTAAAGCAAAAATCCAAGCGGCAGGGCAGAGCTAAAGCAGACACACAGAGTTAAAGCTTCAGCACACACAGGAAGAGTTTGCAAACAGGATGCAAGAACAGGTTTGGGGTCTTTCACTGTAGGCTCTACTCACTGTCTGTACCTGGTGAGGAGCTACTCCATTTGCAGCCTCGAGTTTTAGGCTGAGCGAGTCATACCACGGCTGGTTTAATACAATAAAATCACAGTGGATATAGAGGAGAAAATATAGAGGAGAAACAAACATAGAGGAGAAAGTGGGTTTCAATTAGTTGCTCCCTGGCAGGGTGGGCAGACCCTGGCACAGGGTGCCCAGAGCAGCTGGGGCTGCCCCTGGATCCCTGGCAGTGTCCAAGGCCAGGCCGGACATTGGGGCTTGGAGCAGCCTGGGACAGTGGAAGGTGTCCCTGCCCGTGGCAGGGGTGGTACTGGATGGGCTTTAAGGCCCCTTCCAGCCCAAGCCACTTTATGATTCTATGATTAAATGATCCATTTTTCAAAAAATAATCAGAATTCTAAAAAATATCAGCATATCTGAATGCAAGCCATGAGCTTTTCTTGGGGGATAAGTAGGATATTTCTAACAAAAATGCAGGCAGTAACTGCATATAGCAACCAGAGGTTAAAAACAATTGATGGGTAAAGAAAGGGGGGGGAAAAAAAGCAAGCCTCACCTAACAAGTTTCCAGCAGCAAAACCTGTGTGAACTGCAAGACCTGAATTGCAAATTTAGCTTTGGTGAGAATTGTACCTCCACTCACGGGGTATCTACCTGTGGTTTGCAGAAACTTCTCGGACAAGCTTCAATACCCTGAATGGCAAACAAAGAGTGAACTCCCACCGATGCCTCCTGCGTGTTGAGAAGTTTGGGTGGGGAACTCGGAGCTTTCTGGGCTTGGTGGGGGCTGGTGTTGGTTTGGAGCGGGGGTTGCTGCCTTGTGCTCCGTTGTGCTCTTTGGTTCCCTTTCAAAGGGCAATTTGGGTTACTGAGGTCAAACAGTTTTCAGGAGTGCAAACCCTGGCAACCTCAGCTTCACCCGTGTGTGAGTGGAGCAGATCTAATCCCACAGGCGGGTTTTTCTATCTGGGAGCAAAGCAAACGAGCTAAAAACGAAGGAAAGGGAGAGTTACCATGGGATACCGGGATGCGTCACTTCTCTTGGCTCTCCTGGCGCCACGTGACGCCTCAGCCACCAGTGAAGAACTCAGCAGATGGGATAGGGAAAAAAAATGTAAAAAGGTCCCTAGATTATAGCAAAGTTTAGGCTTTAAAATCTACTGCTTATGGCTACAGAAATAGAGGCAACAATATTTACCCATAAACCAAGCTATCTGTCTATAAATCTATTGCCACCGAGCAGTAAATACACGCTTTCCCTTCCAGCAGTCGTCACCATCTACACTTTGCAGTTCCCTACTGTAAATTTAGTCCAAGCACATGCTAAATACTGTCCTTGCCATCTCAGAGAGAACTAACACTTGCCTTTCAGAGGAGGCAAAGCAGGTCAGTAGTTTCCACCTCACCCATAAATAGAGAAGCAGCCACTTGACAGCAACAGACATGAGCACTTGGAGTTCAAGAGAGATCAGAAGAGGGATAAATCATTTGGAATTTACTCTCCAAGTTATCACACAGGTCACCAAACCCATGCCTTGGGCTGGAGCTCACTGAACCAAGAGTCTCTTTCCATTTTCAAGGTCTGGCTGTTGAGCATGTGCGTGCAGCATGTCACTGACCCCACACGTGCTCACTCACACTTGGGCTTCCACCCCACTCAGACCAGGATCAATTCTTAAACATCTCCTGCTCCAAGTCTTCCTTCTCTGCACAAAATCCTAGAGTAGTCCAATGTTTGAGGATTTCTCCCCTCCTTTTACAGCAGCCAGTTTCTTTCTAGCAGATCAGAACAGCTCTGATTCAAAGGACATTATTCCAATTCCATCCTCCTCCACCTCCCAAAGCCTCCTAACACCCACACACTGCTGAACGTCAAAATCTCCAGGGAAATTCAGTCCTTCCATATGGCAGCCAAGCAAACCCCCCCAATGTAGTAAAAAGCGCCGTGCAGTGTAAGGAACCTTCGCCCTCCCTGGGTGAAGGTGCAATCCCAGCGTTCCAGCTCTACCCAAACATTGTGTCAGGCTGGAAATGGAGTGTGCAGGGAACTGCTGGGGCCCATCTGTCTGCAGCACACCAGGGTAACCTGATCATCACCCCAGCACCAGCTGGCACACTGCCACCCCAACCCACCCGGCTCCCAGCACGCTCCAGACTGCAGAACTGTGGGAAAGGAACACAGCCCAATCAGCCACGACAACTGCTGCTGTCATCTGCTCCTAAACACCAGCTTTTTATCACCTGAATCACTTGCTATTCCTTGCCTGTTTCTCATTACCTACCAAAAGTCGGAAATAGCATGGAAGCCAAGAAATCCCACATTTCATCTGCTACTCCAGGTTGTAGCCCCTGTGTTACACAGCTACACAACAGCTGGGTGTTATTTAGGACCTGCTTACAGACAGAAGTTCCACGTTTCTACACAAAGTTTAACGCAGTGTTACCTTCTTCAACAAGGGGAATGCAGGTCCTGCACCTGGGCAGGAACAGCCCTGGGCACCAGCACAGGCTGGGGGGGACCAGCTGGAGCAGCTCTGAGGGGAAGGACCTGGGGGACACCGAGCTGTCCCTGAGCCAGCAGAGTGTCCTGGGGGTCCTGGGGGACACCGAGCTGTCCCTGAGCCTGCAGAGTGTCCTGGGGCCAAGGAGGCCAATGGGATCCTGGGGGCAGCAGGACAGAAGAGCATTCCCAGCAGGGCAGGGAGGGATCCTGCCCCTCTGGGCAGCCCTGGAGGCACCTCTGCAGTGCTGTGTCCAGCCCTGGCTCCTCAGCACAGCAGGCCCAGGGAGCTCCTGGAGCGGGGCCGGCGGAGGCTGCGCAGCTGAGGAAGGGCCTGGAGCATCTCCGTGCCCAGCACAGGCTGAGGGAGCCGGGGCTGCTCAGCCTCGAGAGGAGCCCCAGCTGAGAGGGGCCCTCAGGCCTGGGTGTCCCTGGCTGCAGGGAGGGCTCCGAGCAGGGCCCAGGCTCTGCTCCGGGGCCCAGCAATGGCACCAGAGCACCGGGCAGGGCCTGAGCCCAGCAATTGCCCTGCCCAGGAGGCAGAACTGCTGCCCTGGGCAGTGCCCAGCCCTGAGCAGATTGGCCACAGAGGCTCTGGGCTCTCCTCCCTGGGGCTGTTGCAGAGCTGTGTGCACACAGTGCTGTGCCTGTGCTCCGGGATGGCCCTGCTGGAGCAGGGAGGTGCCACCAGGTGCCCTCTGTGCTCCCTGCAGCCTGAGCCATCCTGGGATTCCTCCAAACATTGCTTTAATAACTCTTCCCTGAGCCAGGAGACGCTGTCTTTAATAACTTTTAATAAGCTGGGTTTTATCCAGCCTCCTTTGAACCTCTCACCTTCCGGCAACATCCTGGCTGCCAGGAATACCACAGCATAACTGTGCACCACTGAAAGAAAAACTTTCCCTTGCTATAAGCTCATTACTTCCTTGATTTTTTGAGTGAGGAAGGCCTGGGTACAGTCATCCTCTTTGGAGGATGCAAAGCTCCCAATCTGCATAACATTTCTCTCCTCGCTTCTCCCCCTCACCATTATTTCTGCTCCACACTAAAGAGACAAAGTTTATTTATGTCCTTTTATACAACAGCTGTTCCATGCCTTAGATCGCCTTCATCATCCTTTGCTGAACCTTTTTCCTTTTAGAGATGGAGGATTCAGGACATGGAGAATCGTGGAAAAAAAGGTAATTTTTTAAATTATGATTTTTTTACAGTAGCTTGTTTTGTTCTCCACTCCTTCATTAATAATATTTATTCATTTAGTATTTTGACTTCACAGCTATTTGCAGTGAAAGGACCTCCAAATTCAGAGAAAAGCCTCCCTAGAGCAGAATAAAACCTAAAACTAATGAAGTTTTTGCGTTCTGCCAGTGTTGCAGGAACAAGCATTAGGCTTCAGAGATAGGAAAGAGCCTGGAAAATTCAGTAACCTCTCAATATCTCAAACCAGCTGCTTCCAAAACTTTTCTTAAACCAGAGCAGCAGAGCAAGGAATTAACCACATCCCTGGCTGCTCATGTGCCTTCCTCCACTCTATCTCAAACTGGTTTTTGGTAAAAAACATCAAAGAAATACATATACACACACTTTGGTCACCTGTATTTATTATTTCCTCATGCAGCACCAGCAAAGTGACCCCCAAGGAGGCGCACAGAAAATAACCTGGTTTTTTATTAGTAACCAGCTGCTGCTCTCCAGCCTCACTGACCTTGCAGCACACACCTGATTCCTGCTCAACACTCCTGGGTTTCCTCTTCTTCTCACGTGCAAACAGTCCCCACAGGTCTGTGTCATCAATATTCACAGTACACCCAGGGGCAGAGCTGCAGCCTCCAACTCCTGCTGGAACACAGGTTTGGTTTTTTTCCTGTTTTCAGCATCTCGAACTCACAGGAGGACAACACAGGATTGCTTTGAAGTGTCCATTTTCATTCCACCTCAAATTACCACAGAGAAGCAGACCCTGGCTGAGTGTCAGAATTCCCCCGATAAAATGAAACAATCAATGCATCTACATGGAAAAAATGGAAGGTTTTTTGTCATTTTCCAGACAAACAGAGAACGAGCTTCACATTTAGCATGACTTTTGCAAGGATGGTGCCTCCTGCACAAGCGAGAAGCAGAAGGAGGCAAACAAAACCATGCTGTTTTATTAAGCTCACTTACAGAGATGATCTAGGTTTTCAGACTTGCTTTTTGCAAGGCTGTAGTGTAAAAATAAAGCTGTTCCTTGAGGCCATTTGTCAGGAACTCCTACTGCACAGTTTTGGATGCTGGATGGAACAGACAGGAAGGACTTGTGATGAGAAGTGAGCTTTCACTGAAATGAGCATCTAGAACCCCACCTTGAGAAGAAAGAGAATGAACAGGTCCATAAAAACCAGACTTTCTTCGATATTCCATATGGAATTTCTGGAGGAATTTCTGCATGGAAAGGGTGCTCAGGCCTTGGCAGGGGCTGCCCAGGGAGCTTTGGAGTGCCCATGCCTGGAGGTGTCCAAGGAAGGGCTGGAGGTGGCACTCAGTGCTCTGGGCTGGGGACAAGGTGGGGACTGGACACAGCTTGGACTCGGTGGTTCCAGAGGCCTTTCCAACCCTAATGATTTTATGAGTCTATGAATTTCAGGTGTCAAAGGAGTTCTCCCCTGTAAAATCCAAACCAGATGTCCGTGGGCTGTGGAACAGCATTCCTCTGCTTCAGGAACTCAGGTTGTTGGGTGCTCTGTCCCGTTCTTTTCCAGGAAGTCACCTCTCTCTAGACCATTTCTCCCCCCAGTTTTCCCAGTGTACAGGGACACCCTCCTGCCCTGCCCATGTCCTCAGGGGTTCTGAGCAGAGAGCTCACCTGCTGGCTTTGAGCCATCCTCACAAAGCACCAACACAACCTCGTGCTGAATATTACCGGAGTATGAGAAAAATCATTTAGAGAGACAGCAGCTACAAGAGAGCTCCTTGCTTTATCTCCTTTGTAAACAGCTTTTAAACTCCCAGCTACAGCTACAAAGGAGCTGGAGATAGAAGAGACATCCCTGCAGCTGCTGACAGGTAAGTTTATTTGAGCTTCAGCACAAGCATTTAAAGATGAAAGAGCACTACGAGGGTGCTGAAAGACAACTGACAGCTTGAAGAGTATGCATTGGTTTTCAAATAGTTTCTGTGATGTAGGGTAATGTTTATGATCACAGCATTCACTGGGAATTAGATCATCCATTTAGCAGCAAGTTTGCCCGATCAACTGTCTGGGGACTTCAAACAGATCAGCAGAGCTGGAGACAGTGTCTTGGTACTCAGCTGCCTTCCCTGAGAAGCTGCACAGAGACCCAAACTCAGGCAGGGAAATCATAACAAAACATCGAGAGCAAGCTGAGTGCTGCCCCTGAATGTGGGAACCAGCACTAGGGCAGGGCACTCCAGCTGGCACAGACCACCAGTACCCTCAGCTACTCTGGATCAGCACCAGCACTCACAAAACACCTGAAGCCACCTTGTTAACTTAGCCTAATAATGACACAGCCCTTGTGCAAAGCCTGTGCCTCACCTTTCTGCCTTTCTGCATGAAAGGAATGAGAGACTTGTCTTTAGAAACAAGCTCTGGGCCTGCTGGTTGATGAAATTAGCACTGGGAGATAAAAGAAACAATGAGAAGGGGTCCACTGGTTGAGGAATGGAAAGGGATTTGTCTCTACAAACAAACTGTAGGTCTGCTGATAAATGAAATTGGATATTGAGAGATGAAAGAAACAATGGGAAAACCATAACATTCAGTAAGAACTAAAAATAAAGGGGGGGAGGTTTATACATTAGAAGAGAGTCTTAGGTATTAGGCATTCTGGGAAGTCTGTACCTCTCAAGTACCTCAGCCAACAGGGAAAGAGAGAGGGAAATGTGATCAGGAAATTGGGATAAAAAAGGGGCTGCACCCTCCAAAAATTTGAGACACCCCAGGGGAATGCCCCATGGCCTCTCCCTTTATTCAAATAAAGTAACAGGACTCCTCTGTCTCCTCTTTGGACACAAACCTCTGGTGTTGGTGGGTTAATTTTCCTGACATGCATGTGCCACACACGGCTCAGGGAGCTCCTCAGGCTGCATTTGCATCAACTGCCCAAGAAACTCTTGGCAAAGCTGGGGGAGTTCAGTGATGTGTCTGGAGATGGCTGCGAGGATGCTCCACAGTGCAGGGAAGGGCGGGGAGGAACCTGGAGGTGGGAGCACGCTCTGGCCAGGAGGATATTTAAGCCTGGCGGGATGCAGCTGGGATGCACACACGCTCTGAACAGTTGGGACTGTCACACACGACTCTGGTGACAGAGCAGACATCCTGTGCTGGGACTACAAAATCCCCCAGCATGTCAGTACCAAATATTTCACCCACCCTTTGCTGTGTATTTATCCCTGCACAGCAAAATATGTGAGATGTAACTTTTTGTCTTCCTAAGTAGTACAGGAAAATCTGTCAAAACAGTTGCTGACAGCCTTTCAGCTGCTCATTGGGAATGGGACAGCAGAGAAAGGGCAGTGCAGGCCAGGAAAAAAACCCTTTTTGTTTTCATGCCTCTTGCAAACAGAGAGAAACATTTAAGGAGTGAACTGAAACAAAACATCTTGTGCAAGAATCCCAATAACCATATTATCTGCTGAACAATAAAACTGCAAAACCGGGGAGCCATTTTAAACAAGTGCATCTGTCATTAAAATAATGAACGAATGAGTCAGTACTCAGCCAGAAGGAGATTTTTAACAGAATCCCAGAATGGTTTGGGTGGGAAGGGACCTTAAAGCCCATCCAGTGCCACCCCTGCCATGGGCAGGGACACCTTCCACTGTCCCAGGCTGCTCCAAGCCCCAATGTCCAGCCTGGCCTTGGACACTGCCAGGGATCCAGGGGCAGCCCCAGCTGCTCTGGGCACCCTGTGCCAGGGCCTGCCCACCCTCCCAGGGAGCAATTCCTTCCCAATATCCCATCTATCCCTCCCCTCTGGCACTGGGAAGCCATTCCCTGTGTCCTGGCCCTCCAGCTCTTGTAAAGAGTCTCTCTCCATCTTTCCTGCAGCTCCTTCAGGCCCTGGAAGGCCACAATGAGGTCACCGCAGAGCTTCTCCTCTCCAGGCTGAACAATCCCAGCTCTCCTGGCCTTTCCTCCCAGCAGAGCTGCTCCATCCCTCTGCTCATCCTGGAGCCTCCTCTGGACTCTCTCCAGCAGCTCCAGGTCCCTCCTGTGCTGGGCCCCAGGGCTGGGGCAGCTCTGCAGGTGGGGTCTCACCTGAGCACAGGGGCAGAAGGTTTAATTCAACATGGGAACAGAGCCTGTCCCATCCACCTAAGGACTGAGGCTGGGGGAAAACAATTGATTAATAACCCAGCTTCCCAAAAGGCACAAACCCAGGGGTGCTGCCCTCAGCCTGTGGCTCCTGGGGTGCAGACCAAGAGGCACCTTAAATCTCTCAGCATGGTTTGAGCACAGCTCTGCTGATTGCAAAGAAAGTGGAGAGCAAAACAAGATTAGAGCTCAGCGAGACAGCGTGCCCCTCGTGAATCCAAACAAACAAGACATTTTGAACTATTTCCAGCATGACTTCAGCACAAAACAGCATTTGCACGTCAGTGTAATAGCTGATGTTTTAACTGCTTGCTAAGGGAGCAGTCACGCACTGCAGCCCCGAGTTCAGCGGCGGCTGCTCGGCCTTCAGAGGAAGCAAACAGAGCTGCAGAAGAGCGGTGCTGCACTTGAAAGCCTTCCAGAGAAGCACTGATCATTTAAGATCATTCCTGAACCCAAGGAGAACACGGCCTGCCCCATGCCCAGATGCCTTGGGTGGATGATGAGACCCCTGAAAGGAGCTGGGATGGCAGCAGCCATCAAACCCCAGCTGGAACCTCGAAGGTACCAAAGGAAGGGAGAAAAACGAGCCAAGGGGCACAAGTCCAGAGGATGAAACACAGGTGGGGAAACCCATTTTCCCTTTGAACCTGTGCAAGGACTGGTGACACACCCTCACAGGAAATCCTATTACTGGGGGCCCTAAGCCATGAATCAATCCCGGAGTCATTCACAGCCAGCCTCAGGACAAAGGAACAGTCAGATGCTAATTCAGGCCACAAAGGTGCAGAAGGAACGTTCCCTCTTTGGATTAAGGATTAATCATCAGCACGTACAGTCTATTTTCATTAACTGCAGCCATTTCCTGCTAGCACATCCTTTCCATTTTCCAGGAAACACGAGAGCAGCTACACATCTGAAGGCAAATAAATTAGGAGACAAGAAGAAAATTACCCACAGCACCCAGAACAAGCCAAGCCATTGAGTAAGCAGCTAGAAAATCTACCAAAACCCAATTTGATTGATCCAACAAATTGAACACAGGGAACATAAAATTTCTGCTCCAAAATTCCATTAAACCTTTAGTTTTGGGTAAGTGCCAAAGATGTCATTGCCCAGAGAGGTTGTGGGTTCCTGGAAGTGTCCCAGGCCAGGCTGCACGGGGCTTGGAGCAGCCTGGGACAGTGAAGATGTCCCTGCCAATGGCAGGGGGTGGGATGAGATGGGCTTTGAGGTCCCTTCCAACCCAAACCATTCCATGATTCTACATTACTCTCCTTGGACTCTTCCCTCTTCTCTCAGTGCACTATCACTCCATTACCATGGGAGGAGGCAGCAGCACATCAGACTGGATTCAGGCCCTCTTGGGGGATTGCATGGATTCACCCTTCACTCTCCTTGCTTTTAAAACACAGCCTGTGGGCTCAGTGTTTGTACCAAAAGCACCCAGGCAGATCCTGCAGCACCCACTTAACATCCCCACTTCTGCAGGATAGTTCCGATGCATGCACCTGGAAAAAGCTGGGAGGAATCATAAAACCATTTAGGTTGGAAAAGACCTCCAAGACCACTGAGTCCAACCTCCTCAGTCAGCAGCAGCTTCAAGCCCAGGCTTGCAGCAAAACAAACCAAAGGTATCACATAAAAAGCCAATGTAACAATGAATGTGTGGCCTACAGAGGAGACAGAAAAGCTCGACAGTCACATCCAGTCCTGTAGGTGATTCATGAACTCCTCCCAAGGTACTTTTATGTGCACAAGACAACACCCAGAAACCAGACACCACTTTTACCAAAGATTATTTGACATTCACAGAGTGGTGGGGCTTTGGGGTTGATGGGGTTTTGAGTTTGTGGGTTGGTTTTTTTTTTTTGGTGGTGATTTTTTGTTCATTTCCTATTTAAACATCTGCTCTAGCCAACTGTTGCCCACTTACCTGGAGGATGTCACTACTGAATGTTCTGCACTGGAATTTACTGTTAACCATTCCAAGCCTTTCCTGTATTCATACACAATTCCATTCCTGAGCAAACAACTTGAGCACGAATATTTTCAAAAGGCTGCACATATGCTCTGTTCCCATGGAGCTAAATTTGGTAGGTTTGAGCACACCTGGCTGTAACAAGCTAAAACAAAAATCACTGAGACACAGAAACTGAGTTCCAGGCATAAACCCCTGCTTTCCACCGCTTTAAATAGTCCCTGTTACACTGTGATTACACAGCAATCAATGCTTGGTTTGCTCTCTGAGCCCAGGGTTTCTCCTTCATAGCCACTGAAATTCAAGTTTAAAACAGAATTCAGCAAGCAGCTCTGTCAAGCACATTTCGTGCCAAGCTGGAGGATGAGTATATTTATATAACAAAAGGCTTCCTGGATTATTTTAAGGCTCAAGTTCTGCAAAGGGAACAATTGACGAAAGGGATGTTTTTCCTTTGTTTAATAAAATAATACTCGTACCAAGAAGGAAAAAAAGCCATTGAAGAGACAGCAGTGCCTTGATATTCCACGATGTGAGATCCCTGGATGTCAGCAGAGTCATCCATGTGCTCTGTGACCCCACAGGTACAGAATGTGTCTTGTTACAGACTGAGATAAATACAGGGAAAACCACAGAGGTCCCAGACACCAAGGCACCTGCAAGTGAATACCTGCACATAAAGGACAAGCTGTGCCACAGAACCATGGAATCACAGAATCATTGGGGTCAGAAAAGCCCTCCCAGCCCATGGAGTCCAAGCTGTGCCCAATGCCCACCTTGTCCCCAGCCCAGAGCACTGAGTGCCACCTCCAGCCCTTCCTTGGACACCTCCAGGCATGGGCACTCCAAAGCTCCCTGGGCAGCCCCTGCCAAGGCCTGAGCACCCTTTCCATGCAGAAATTCCTGCTGCTGTCCAAGCTGAGCCTCCCCTGGCCCAGCCTGAGGCCGTTTCCCCTTGTCCTGTCCCTGTTCCCTGGGAGCAGAGCCCGACCCCCCCGGCTGCCCCCTCCTGTCAGGGACTTGTGCAGAGCCACAAGGTCCCCCCTGAGCCTCCTTTGCTCCAGGCTCAGCCCCTTTCCCAGCTCCCTCAGCCACTCCTGGGGCTCCAGCCCCTTCCCAGCTCCGTTCCCTGCCCTGGACACGCTCCAGCCCCTCAATGTCCTTCCTGGATTGGGAGCCCCAGAACTGGACACAGCCCTGAGGTCCCTCAGCAGGGCCAGCACAGGGGACAGGCCCTGGCTTGGGCAAAGGGAACAACCCAACAACACAGACCCAACCAACATCTGCTTTGAATCTTTTCCCTTTAGCACAGAGCAGAGCAGCCTCTTGCACTGCACTTGTAGATGTTCAACCCCTATTAAAGCTGCATTAAACTTTAAGTAATAGATTCCTGCATTATTCATCACAGCTGTGTGTTGGATGCAGAGCAAACAGAAGCTGAATCAATACAGTGCCAGGAGCTTCAGGTGCCTGCTCAAAGTATCTCCTGCTCTCAGTATTCAGGTAGTTGAAGAAGGTTAGGCAAAGTAGGAATTTTTCCTGACTGCTGTAAGCTGGTATCACAGTTTGTCCAGAACAGCTGTGACACAGAGGCAGCTTCCAGAGAGCAACAACTGCAAAAACCTGCTCATAATTCACCTGACCTGTGACATGCAAAAAAAAAAAAAATCAGTTCCCTCAATTTCAGGAGCCTTGATGTTTAGTCACAGCACTTTTCTCATGATTTCTGGTGGTATTTCTTACAGATTCTGTGGAAAAGCCCCTGAACATCTTAATTATACAACCTCTGCGATCCAGACAGATGCAGTACTGGAACAGCCACAGGAGAAGGGCTAAACCCAAATTTTCCAAAGACAAATATGCTCAGGGCACCTGCAGGGAGAGTTCAGCTGGATTAGGAAGAATCACAACTGAAAGCTGCTTTTCTGCTCTGTCTCCCACCACAGCCTCTCAGAATCAGCCAGCTAAGGCTCACTAATATTCCAGAACATTTGGGGAGAAAAGGCAAAAGGTTTCCCAGCTAGGAATGGGAGGCACAAAGGACTTGGTTCACTCCCGGTGCTGGACACTGGGGCTGCACACAAAGTAAGTAACAGCTTTTAGAACACGCTCTTTCTCAACATCTTTACACCCAAAAGCTCCACTTTTATTTCCTGCTTCTCACTACACCTCCCTTCTAGCTCTTCAATCAGTCACGGAGCTTTCCAGCACACATCAAACCCAACAAAACCACGACAGATCTTATGAGATGCCTTTCAGCAAATCCTCACACAGCTTCAAAGCATTACTGGAAGACAAAACCACAACTACAAGCAGCAAGAAAGGCCCCTACACCGCATTTATTCTCTCTTTGCAGGTCATTTATCTATGTCAAAGCCAGAGCTGAGAACAGAACACAGGTATTCAAGCCCCCATTCTGGCAGTCTTCCCAATATATCACTCCAGTTTCCACAGCCAGAGGGGCAAAGATTTCCTTACAAGCAGGGTTTTGAGAGCATTTATCCACAATCTACATCTTCCAGCTTTGCTCTTAGTCATCCTTCCCTGGAAGCAGGCAGAAGGAACTGATCTAAGGGATCTTTCAGCTGTCTTTCCCCAAGATTTTACAATGTAATACCGGAGTTAGACAGTCTGTGAAACATCCCAAGTGTCCAAAACAAGAACTTGCCTGAATCCAGGTCACAATAAACAAGGCACTGAATGCATACACCACTCCAAAGCACACGTGCTTCAAAACACAAAGTGAGAGACGCCCTGACCTACCTGAAACTGCTTTTCTAGCCAGAGCCCTCGATGCATCAGCTCAGAAGCTCATTTGGAACAGGAGGGTCAAAGCTCAGACCTGCGGCTGGCAGCTTCTCACACAGCCATGGGAGTCACTGTTAACAAAGCACCAAACAAATAAAAGTAAGGGCATTTAAGAGGCAGAGCTAACAGCCAGCCTTCAGTGAAGCATCAGGAGTTGTTACAGTGCAAAGATGACCTCAAGGTCTAACAAGAGTGGGGATACACAGGAAAGGCCATGCTAACACGGAATCATGGAATGGTTTGGGTTGGAAGGGGTCTCAAAGCCCACCTCATTCCACCCCCTGCCATGGCAGGGACACCTTCCACTATCCCAGGCTGCTCCAAGCCCTATCCAGCCTGGCCTTGGACACTGCCAGGGATCCAGGGGCAGCTGCATCTTAAAAAGAGTATTTCCCAAAGGACTCAGGAAGACAAAATATCCTTGTGTCCAAACAGGCCTAGATTGGGACAACCACCCCCAAAACAATACGGGAAACAGAACTGCCAGAAATGGGCTGCTGACCACCCTCCCACACCCAGAGCACCTTTCCTTAACTACAAGAGCAACCCAGAAAACTCTTGGGATACACAAGACCCTGGCTCCGAACCCAGGATCACACGAGGTGTGATGAGGGGCAGCAAAGGAGGAAGGCTGGAAGCCTTTCCTGATAGTCTCCAAGATAACCAGGACCATTTAGGAGAGAGGAAGCACTTGCACAGAAGCAAACCCAAAATCCTCAGGTGGCAGCAACCCAGGGACCAGGTTTCACCCTATGCCTTCCCCACCTCTTGCACAGCCAAACAGAGCCAGCAGCAGCACGCAAACCACTCATTCCCACCAGGGAAGCAAACCCACTCTTCATCCAACCCCTCCAGCCTCCAAGGGAGACAAAACCAGGGTGGAGATTCGGAATAGAACCAGCCTCCTGTGCTCTGTAGGGCTCTTCCAATTCAGCTTTCACTCTCAGATAAAGGAAAACCAGACCTCTCCCTGCTCCATTCCCATTAGTTAGAAAACTGCAATTCATACATTTCCACTTAAATACAAGCCAGGGAGGAAGTGGGGATAAATAAATCCAATTCTGCTTGTTGAAGCAGCACCAAACCCAAGGAGCTGTCTGCCAGGAAGCAGGCAGCTGGAAGCCTGGTAATTCTGCTTTCTTGGGACTCCTTTTTAGCTGCGTTTAGGATTGCTTGAAAATTCACTTTTGGGTTTTCACACTGCCTCACCTTCAGGAGTAAGCCACCTGAGCGCTGCGGGGAAGGGGACACCAGGCACCTCCACCTCCAGGCCAGGAGATTCCTCTGTGCCACAGGCTGGAAGTCAAACAGCTTTTGTCCATCCAGAGGGAGCCATGGAAAAGCCAGGGAAAGCCTTGCCAGCCTCCTGCCCTGCCTGCTGTAGGATTATGAGAGGTGTCACCCACCCCAGGAAGGAGCCGTTTTCATGAGTAACTGGCCCTTATCTCGGAAGAGCAGCCCTCCCCAACTTACCACCCTCGCTTATCTGCAGTTTCCTGAGCCCCCAAAAGCCGCCCATGTGCCAAGAGCCTGACCCACAGGAGGAAGCCAGCCCGGGAAAGCTCCGTGCCCTGTGTGCCCCCTCCTCCAGGAAGGACAGTTCCCATGGATCCCGGAGCACAAAGCGGTGCTCAGACATTTTGATGAGCGAGTTGTGAACCTGCAGCATTTGCTGTGAGCACCACGAGAACCCCGAGAAGCTCCCTCGCACTGCAGCCTCTCCCTCTCCAGTACAGAGCCTGCAGGGACGCGTTTCCTGCCACATCCACAATTACTTCTGGGCTGCTGCAAAGACAGGAGGAGCAACTCCAGCGACAGTCTGGGTACCAGCAGCTCTGCTGACAGCAGGACTGCGTGGCAAGGTTTGGTTAGAGCTCTTTCCTGTCTGTCCTGTGGCACACACAGCACTTCTCATGTTATTTGCCAAACTCCAGCATCGGTGACACACTTTTCAGAAAACAGAAGGTCCATCTGCCCTGAACCAACGAGCCTGTGTGCCAAACTCCTCCCTGCCCTGCTCCTTCCCCTGAGGAAGGCCCTTGTGTTTGCAGAGCACTGGCTACTGCTGTGCTGGGGATGAGCTGCCAGCTCAGGGCCCTGTTTCCCTGGACTCAGCATCCCTGTGGAAACGGCTCAGCTCCTGGAGTTGCCAAGCAATGCCAAGCTGCAGCAGCACGGCACGGGACCAGCCCGCTGCTATTTTAGCACCTAACGGGAGCACGCTCAGCTGTGGCTGGGCCACCCCTTGCTCTGACAGCCACAGGGTTCCCTTCATGCAGGAGCACCAGCTGAGAAGAAACCCGGGAGGTTTTGATGCCCTGAAGATTAACGAGTGAAGTTACTGCCAGCCTTGTTCTTCGTGTCACAACACAGCTGACAACCACCAGGCAACAGGACCCCAACACCTCCAGAGCTCTGCTGGCTTGTTTCCAGAATATTCCCCATTTTCCAGCACCTGAGCTCACACTGTCCCCAGCACAGCCTGCAGCAGGCTCAGAGTGGGAGCTGCATCTCTGACTAATGCATCTGGAGATGTTCCAGCCAGTGGAGACCTGCAGGATTCCCAGACAGAGCACGGGATTCCTCTTATTAATATTCACATGTTTTCCAGGTGAATGCTGCCATCCTTACCACCCATGGGGAATTACAGCAAACCAGGATTTAGGAGAGTTAAACAGCCACATCTGAGTGCCAAGGGCCACTCTTGGAGACTTAACAGAACTCCTTGTGCTGTTCACCAGAGAAGCTTTGGAGTTGAGGGTTGTCCTCTGTCTTTTCCTTCCCACTTCACACATCCACACAAGCAGCACCGTGGCAAAAGGAGCAAGAGCAGGCTCTTGTTTTATTTTCCTATTCCCTATAACCAGCAAGGATCAGGAATGTCTGTGAAAGCTGGATTAAGCAGCTGAAGACTGCTTCTTGGAGAAGGCACCCCCATGACTAGAGCAGCATCTTCATTTCACACCCTAGCACAGGGTATTTCCACATTTCACTCCTTTGTTTTCCCCATTTCACCAGTACTGAAGTACTCCTTAAAATACTCTGGAGAAGTTCAGCCTAAACAGATCCCCCATACAAGTTCACCAATCCGGTTTGCTTGTGGATTAAAGAAATCAAGTTAATTGATTTAGAGACAACGTAAGGGATTTTGAGAGGACGTTTAGCTGATGTCTAAGATGTCATTTTAATCCTCCTCACAGTTAATTCTTCGAGCACAGGGAGCCAGTAAAATTTGTGGTGCAGTCCTTACACAGAAAAACATCTCCACAGGCGTGCTAATCACTGAACTATTTTGCAAATTGTTCCTAATCTACAGTTGCTTGTCTCTGCTCTCTTCCTGCAGAGACAATAAAATCATCCAGCTAATGGCAATGTGAAAGGGAAGGAATGAGCCTCATTTGGTTTAAGTAGACAGATCTGCACTAGGGAACCACTAAATAGTGCAGTGATGAACTCAGGGAGGCAGCCCAGAAACAACCCTTCCATATTTTGGGCATGGAAAGCTGGTAGGAGACCTGCCAGCACGCTGCAAACTCATTCCTAGTGTCCCAGAAAGTGAAAAAAATTGTTGTTGCCACGATCCACAGCAACATAATTATGTGAATTAGCAGGATTTGCTCACGGGATTCCTTCTGTTCAGTTCTTGCAGTATCATGGTGACTGAATATACCCAACCTCTGCAGCAGGAGACCCCTTCCCTGTTGCCAAAATAATCACTCCTGTTTTCAGACCTCCTCCCCACCTCGTTGTTGCTCATCCTTCCAAAGAACACCTTCCAGGGCACACTCCTCTCCACAAATGTGGCTCCAGTGTTGCTTGGAGTTTTCTCACCCCTCAGGGAGCCAAGTGCCCCAGAGACACGTGGAAACCTTGGCCCTACATGGATGCCTGGGCACTGGGAAGTGACTTGGCACACGCTGGTATTTTCAACTGTCCCCAAAGTGTCAGATGCTCAGAATTCCCCAGACCCACTCGAAAATACTTTGAAGAGAAAAAGCAAAGATTGGTTAATTCTAAGAAAGCAAGTTATGACTAGGTTAGAAAACATTAGTAACATGAAACACACTGCAACTGCTCACAGCTGGGGCCTTGTCAGGGTGTTCACAGCCAGACCCATCTAGATAAAAACCCAGGGTCTGATCCTTCAGACCTGTTGGGGATAAGGAATTCAGGGAATGACCAGAATTATGCACTGCAATGACACCAGTGAAGTTTCCTGTTGTCCATCACCAACAGGAACCGCTTCAAATTGCTTATTACACTGCTTAATTTTACCAATCAAACTGGTGTTTGGCATCTCATGAACCATCTTCCAGTGACTGGGACCTATTCTGGTTTTGCAGGAGAATGGGATGGAAGCTGAGGACTCCACGACAGGTATGGTCCACATGCTTCTGCTAAAGGGATGGAGACAGAAATGGTTCACCTTGACCTGTAGATAATGTCAGAATTCCCAGTATGTCTAAATCCATGACTTCACAGCCAAAAGCCTCCCTGTCAAGTTACCCACTGATTCAGAAACGAGCCACAGCAGTTGAAACTTAGCCCTTCCCATTTTGCAAGTGCTTGAAACAACAGGACCTCAGACATATCCCACCTTTTAACAGGTAATAGCTGAGACTCAGCCATTGCAAAGACAGAAATTGCAATAACTGCTTTGGAAAAAAGGTCTGGGTGGATCAGAGAGCTGAGAAACCGTAAGATTCCTAAGTTTTTAACATCAGAACAACTCCTACGAGGATGAGACTTCGCTAAGTGGAACATGATTGCTGCAGAGCAGTGGTGTGATGGCCTGGGAAGGAGGAGGGAGACAGGGATGGCTGCTGGTGCTTCCCTGCGGATCCCAAAGGGATCCCTGCAGATCCCAAAGGGAGGACGGGCAGAGCAGAGAGACAGAACCATTTCCAGCCTGCAGAGATTACAGAAAACGAGCAGGGCACCAGCCCAGGCCTGCTGGCTGTTCTTCCAGCCCCAGCAGGGTTAAGAGCACTAGTCCAGGCTCAGAGGGAACACGATCCTGCGCTGGTGACTGAATGTCTCTTTTGTCGGCACCCTGCGTCACGGAGCTCGCTCCAAGGACACGTGGAGCACGGCCAATTCCACAAGGATGCCCTGGCTCTCCTGGGCAGGGAATACTTCTCAGGACAGCTAAAAACAAGCTGCTCCATGAAGCACCCTGAGAGCTCCACTGAAATGAAAAAAGCCACACCTCACAATGTGCCCAAGCAGTTCTCCCCAAGTTACTGCAGCAAAGACCTTCTGAGTATAAAAAAAATGTGCTTCTGGCACTTAAATTTATAAAGGAGGCTTCTCTGAGGTCTTAATATCATTCCATCCATATGTGTGTCTCATCTGAAGTGAAGATTTGCACGGTAATTGTACTGGTATCAGACCAGCAAACTTCCAGGCACGCAGTGTGTGGGCAGCTATCCCATTTCAACCTTTGCAATTCACCTTCCTGCCCAGGGAAACTCCACCAAATAAAGGCTGAAAAATGGGAAAAAGGATCACCCCCACAGCACCTCCGGGCAGGAGTCAGCACACCCAAGACCAGGGACTACTTTTTGCAGCTTCCTTTTTGTGCTGCAAACACTCAGCAAAAAGTCGGGTGTTTGCCTCCACTATTGCAACCCTCAAAGTCAGTCACCCCAAGCTTTAGGGTTTTTATTTCCATTATAGCCTCATACAATAAAAAACCCCCAAACACGCAAAAATACAGAAAACAAGCAAAAAACCCACTGCCCAAAGCCCAGCCCTCAAAGCTGCTCAGCTGTACCAGTTAAATCAACGTTTAAGAGCAGCTAAATTGCCTTGTACCAGACAAGGCTCTGCCTGAGGTTTTGGCTACTTCCAGCTCCAGGAGCTTCCTGAGCATGGATTTAGTAACCCTTTGGGAATCTCTCATCCCACCCAGTAGCTGCTCAGCTCCCCCCCACTCCCTGCAACTTGATCCCACCAAAACTCTTTGGATGCACAACATTATCTGGCAAGGAGTCAGATGCATCCCTACAGAGAGGAGTCTATGTGCCACTGCCCACTCCTTGGGATGCCAGCTCCTGCCACATCCCACCTTCCCCAGCCAGACGGGGTGCAAAGAAATCCTTGCTGCTGGCTCCCAGGCCATGCAGGTGGACATGTGCATGTGGGAGAGACTTTAGAAATTCTTTACCATAAAGTAACAAATACCAGAAATGTGTTTCTCCTCTGGAAGCAGAGCAGGCTTTATCTCAGTAGGTTCCTCCATGATTCCTAGGAAGACATACCACAATTTTCCAGCACATTTCTAGCTGCTCCTACTTACTCACCCAGCAACATCCAGTGGAAATTTGGGGGAGAAAAACCTACTGCAGACTGTTCCATAAACCAAAAATTATCTGGTTACGGATGCCAGCAATTTCTCGTACAATAAATGGCTTGGAACGTGATATGCCAATCAAAATTAACATTTAGATACGACTTGTTGCCCCACTCCATCCCACTCCTGGCCATCAACTCTGTTAGAGGTCCTTGTTCCCACTGCACTTTTCCCAATGGCTGCATTCCACTCCGGGGGTAAAGGTTGCCTGCAAGCACTTTAAACAGTATGTGAAATGCTTTGTTTATCCACAAATATTTCAGCTCTGAGAAACATTAAAGCAAGATGTAGATTTCAGCATTTGCACAGCAAAGAGCTGCAACTCCTACAGACATTGCCAGAAAGTTTTTTCCTTAAGGCTTTCCAGCTATGAAAGACTATTTTGCTAAAGCAAAGCTACTAACCAAAAGTGTAATCTCTTAGTAATGGGCTGCAAAGGGTTCTTACAGCCAGGCTGAGGATGAAGCAAGGATGTCATTTCTGTCTTGCTTCTTTCAGAGCAGATCATCGATTAAGCAGCAGGAAAAACCTGACCATGCAGCAGGGAAACCCGAAACTTATGGGGTCTTCCCGGGCAAGCAGGCTCCAGAAAACCACTATCAAAATAAAGGGAATTTCCCTGCAGCCTGGCCCCCAATTTCCCTTGCAGGAGTGAAATCCAGCCAGCCTGCAAATCACCTGCCGTCCTCTGGTCTCAAAATAGTCAGGCCCACCTTAAAATCCAACTTTGCCCCTGTTGGTCAGGACAAGAGGAATCAATCACACCACAGACAGAAGCAGGACAGTCACACAACAATCACAGTTCAGCTCATCCCAGGGGCACAGGACTGGAAGACAGGAATATTAAGAATGTTATTGCCTAAAAGCAGCAAAGCAGCCGCTCATTGTCCAGCTCAAAGCTCTTCTCATTCAAAGGCTGCTGCAGACACGATCCCTGTTCCAGCTGAGGAAATAAAATGTGCTGGGCCCTGTTGCCAAGGCCAGGCTACTGAGCCTGGGGAATGTTCCTGGAGAGGGCAGGGGACAGTTATCTCCCACTCAACTCTTCTGAAGCATTTTCCTGTGCTGTCTCCTCATCTGTCTCTGGAGGCTTGCCATCCCAGAGCTCCAGGTCCATGTTTTTCTTGGGACATGGCTTCATTGTTTTCCCCCTGCCAGGGAATTCCCAACCACAAGCTGGTTCTGCACCAGTTCCTCACATCCATAACCTGCCCAATTAATCAATGGACTTACCTCTTTCTACTGCAAAAGCAGAACTAACCAAGTATAAACAGAAAAAAACCCCACATGGACCTTCACTTACTCCTACTGCCTTCCAAGCTGGGATTTGCCTGGTGTGATTTTAAACCAAACAGACTTTATTTCCTATTTTTTTACTTGCACCTGGGAGAAAAGTAATTACACCAGGCACACTAAGTGCCAAAATTAGCTGGTTTGCCTAAATGCAGCACACCAACCCAACTGCAGCACTTCCTGAGGTACAGACCACAAAACCAGCAGGTCACATAACATCCTCAAGGCTTAGTTTAAGAGAATTTTTTTAAAAAGAGGGGAAAGAACTGCCCTGCACCTCTGAAAGCACTGGAGGGGCAGAAAGGCAGGCCTGTTGTACACCAAAAGGCTCACACAGCACCGCCAGGTTTCACAGGGCCCCTGCAGCTTTAAAAAGGAGCTCTCCCTCCCTCTTTGTCCCAAGACAAACTTTCCAAACCTGTGCCTAGCTCTGGAACACACAGAAGTCATCCTGCAAGAGGCACCAGAGCTGGGGCCAGTTTCCAGCCTAAACAAAGATTTCAGCCCTTGCTGCCAAAGTACAAAGAGCAACAGGCAAAGCTGCCCTGTACCGATGGATTCAACATCAACACTGAAGGAGACAAAGAGGTTGGAATACAAAAGTGACCTTCAGCCTCACTGTCCACTCCATTTCTTCTCCAAACACCAGTGAAATGACACAGCTGCCCCAGTTAGCCCAATGAAGTCATCAGTCTATCCCAGGCAGAGCAAGCCCCACTGCAGTGCCCTTTGAGTGGTTTCAACTGGTGACAGAGCAGTTCACAGCCACCTCACCAGAGACCTCTCCAAGCCACTGCAGAGCACGGCAGCGCAGCAAATAAATATGTTCCCTTCCCTTTCAGAGATTTACGAGGGTTATCCTCACCTCAGAGAAACCCTAACAACCCTTTTTGCCTTCTTCAGACCCCTGGGTTATTTTAATTTGGGGTCTGGCTGAACAGCAGGCCAGAGAGCAGGGGAGCATTAGCTCAGTCCCAGCTGGGTGATGCCAGCCTGCACTGCTCAGTCCCAGCTGGAGATCCCTGGGAACCCTTTCAGCACAGGGCACACATACAGCAGTGAAACCTGAAGTCAGTGCTGCTGTCTCATTTCCCACTCCTCTGCACAACACAGTTTATTTTTAGGTCGTAACTCCTGATGCAGGACACAAAGAAAGGACGGGCACAGGCACAACAGCTGAGTGCAAACTTGGAAAGACCAACAGTGAGACATTTCCACTTAATGTTTTGTTAAAACAGCTACACCTTCACCTCACACTGAGTATTTCTGGAGTCAAGATTTGTACTGGCACATGGATGTCACCTTCTCACGTGGCTTCCCCGCGGGCACAAGCTGCTTACAGAGCCTGTCACCATCCTGAAAGCTGTGCCAGGGGAGGCTCAGGTTGGACAGCAGCAGGAATTTCCTCCTGGAAAGGGTGGGCAGGGAGGTCATTCAGTGCTCTGGGCTGGGGACAAGGTGGGCATTGGGCACAGCTTGGACTCTGTGGGCTGGGAGGGCTTTTCCAGCCTAAATGAATCTGTGATCCTTGTGAAGTCGAGCAGATGCTACTTTCTTGCCTCTTGCTTCATAGGGAAAGAACAGGATTGAACAAGCTGGGTCAGGTATGGAGGAGGAATATTGAGCAGGTGACTCCTGAGTGGTGGCTCAGCAAGGAAACCTCTGGTATGAGAACCCAGAAGTCAGTGAAACTCCTTTACACGTTATGCAAACCAAAGGCAGCAACCAAACTCAGTGCACCACAGGTGCATCACAGCAAGAGAGTTTCACAGCGAGACCTGGGCACAAAGTCCTGCACAAGGCAGGAAAGAAAAGCTAAGGAAAAATCAGCAAACTGGTCATTATCAAGCACACCTCCTGCCTGAAGCAGCTCCTCTAGCTGGAGAGCCCATTTTGCAGCTCAGACAGCAAGCAAGGACAGGATGCACACCTGGAAGTGCCTTCACCAGCCTGAAGCTCTGCTGCAGCTCCTTCCTCCCCTTTCTCACAGCGAGGCTTTTCATTCCTTAAGCGTATCGAGCACACCTCACAAATCTCTCGTAGCCACTTAAAGCCAGGGGTTAAGTGCAGCTGAAGTGAAGCAGCGTTTCTCCTATTACACTAAAATTGTCTTAGGTGTTGCTTTTTTTCCATTCTGCTGGTGCCACAGCCATCAGAGGGAAGCAGGAGGGAGCTGGAAGGCAGCACATGCAGGAATGGCACAGGAATTCAATCCATACTTGCCCTCTGGGAGCTCTCAATTCCAGGGTGGGCTGCAGAGGAGCTTGGTGACTCGGCTGGGGTCCAGCCCGCTCCCAAATTCCACACACAGAGCCTGTTCCCCGGGTGTCCAGAGGCAGAGGATCTGCTCTCCGTGTGCTGGGAGTGTTTTGTTCCCTCGTGGCTGTAAAACACAGCGGGTGAGCAGCAAAGCTCCTGCCAGGACATCGTGCTCAGGGAGGGACCACAGACCTCAAACTCCCAGTGGGGCTTTGCCCTCAGCTGCCCCACACACCAAATTCAGCAGGGACATTCCTCTCCTGACACGGACTCCTGGGAAAAGAGATTCTTCTGGCCACTGCAAGGAAAGAATAAACGAGCCACCTGCACACAAAGGCACTGAGGGCAAGGAGCTCAAGCTGGGCTTGCATTTGACTCATTTGTTGCATGTAAAGTTACAGGATGACACCCATGACAATCAGGTGCATGTTTAAATAGTCTAGAAACCAGCTACAAGAGTGGCAATTGCTCTGAGTTAACCTCCCCTTACACTCCCAGTCTGATGCAGACAACCTCTTAAATCTCACTAAAAGATTTTAAACAGGCTTAGCACCAACATTAACAAGTGGCAGATGACTTGCTGCTGTTGAGGGCTCATCCCTGTGGGAGAACAGCACAATGTGTCCACAAATAAACTAACTCAACAAAACAAGTATAGCCGAGCCCTAAGGAAGCAAAATAAATTAAATAAAGTGAAACTTCCAGCTACAAAAGTTATTTCAACTTTCAGAGATTCCCAGAGTTTGCAGCAGAAATTTGTTTCATGTGCTGGAAGTTTTCTATCCTCTGTCTTGGCCTAAAAGCCATCAGCTTGAAAAAGGAATTTAACTTGGAAAAGGTTTCTGGACAACACACCCCTGCCAGGCTACAGTAATTGCATTTTAATCTTTCTTCTTCCAGGCATTGCTGCAACAACCTTCCTGTGCAGGTAAACAAAAGGTAAGGGATGGTAATTTCCCAGGCTTTGATGGGTATAGGGGTAAAAATTCCATATAAAACAAGATACCCTTTCAGAGTCGGCTCTGCAGAGCACTCTACTAGCCAAGTCTCTGCCTTCTTCACGGAAAAAGCCCTTTGGGACAGGCAAACCCGGCCTGATACAGTCTCAGCCTGAGATCCGGCACCTGGCACAGTTCTGCTGGCTGCGCTGCAGAGGGCACTTGCCCGAACTCCACAGCTTTCCCGGAATTCCACAGCTTTCCCGGAATTCCACAGCCTTCCCCCGCCTCCCCCGGGAGCAACAGGTCAGTCCTGAGAACTGCAACCAGGGAACACACAGAGCTTGGCTTCGAACAGAACCGGACTGTGATCCCACCCTGACCCCCGCAGCCCCGCCCCACCTCAACGCTCTCACAACTCTGCTTTTGCAGGGCCTTTGGTATTCCAGCAGGAGCTGCCTTCCCCTTTCCCTCCCGACAGTTTCTGCGGCGAACTTTGCCAGCCAGCTACCAAACTGTGGTTTTTGAAAGACACACGAGTTCCCTGAAGAAACCAAAATACTGGATTGGAGCGGGGTGGGGGGCGGATTCACCGCTGTGGTCTGCTCCTGTTAAAAATACTGAGCTGGGAGTCTGCAGGCTGCACCTGGGCAGATGTGGGGGATTCATAATCTCTTCCTAAGCAGCCTGTGAACAAGGAAAACATCCCTGGCTTCTGCACTACTTCCCTTTTTGAGAGGCCATTTCCTGTACAGCATCCCTTACTCAAGGTTTCCATTAGCTTTGAAAATGCCAAACAGCCTCTTCCAGCTTCAACAGTTCATCAAACGATCCATGAAAGGTGCAAAAGCACTAAATTGGCAGGAAAGAGAAAAACTGAGCTCCACCGATGTATTTGCAAATTTGACCTGAACAAAGCAACATATTTTCTCTAAAAATTAACAGATAATAAGGTGGAAAATTGAGCTAAATCTTCCATAAAATGGAAAAGTGCTGCTGGGGCTTCAGAGGAATCCTGTGCTCAGAAGCAAGGAGCCACTATCAGTGGAAAAGACCTTCCCTGGAATGCACAGACGCCCTGTTCAAAAGGGATAACGGGAACATAACACCAAGAGGAGCACTGCATAAAAACAGCAAAGTCATGACAATAAACAAACCCATCTGAAAATGGTTGGTTGGGCCCATTTCTGTGGAACAGCCCAGAACAGGGATTGTCTGCTTCCAGTTCCCAATCTAAGCAAGAAATTTAAGCTCCCTCGTCCTTAGGAATATCAGCAGTACAAGATATTTCACTTCTCAGCAAAAGAAACTTTTCCATGGCAGATTCGACAAGCCAGTTGGCCTCGGATCTGCCAAAAATGTGCTTTCTGGAGCCACCTCCCCCCAGCCACAGGCCCCAAAACTGGACACACCTCAGGGTCAGGAATCTGTTCCATCCCTCTAAGAGCCATCTGCAACGTCTTGGGGCTCTGGCCAAGCAATTAATTCCTCCTAATTGCTGGAATGGGACCACCCCCAGCTGGAATTGCAGCCAGCTCTCCCTCCCTGCCCTGCCCTGCCCGTGGGGGATGCTGATTCCTGACTCCAGCCTCACATTCCTGCTGGGAAAAGCAGACCTTGGAACTGGGATCCCAGCGGCACTTGTGGATGTAAAGACGCAGGGGGATGTCCTGCAGGGCAGGCAGGTCACACTGACCCGACACAGTGACACCTGTGACTGGGGCGGGAGCAGCACCGGGATGCCTCCAGTTTGGTCCTGCCTCCTCACAGCCAGCCTGGGGAGAAGCCAGACACATCCCCCAGCAACCAGCAGGATGGGGATCCTCCCTCCTCGCCCGTGCAGCTCTGCTCGGTGTTTTGGGTCTTAAAGGAAGGGGAAGGAAGTGTGGGAAGACATCCTCACAATCCCCACAACCCACACTTGAAGGGGTGTCCCAATCCTCATAACCCACACTTGGAGGGGTGTCCCAATCCCCATAACCCACACTTGGAGGGGCGTCCCAGTCCCCAGAACTTCAGTTGGAGGGGTGTCCCAATCCCCACAATCCCACACTTGGAGGGTTATCCCAATCCTCATAACCCGCACTTGGAGGGGTGTCCCAGTCCCCAGAACCCCGCACTTGGAAGTTTGCTCAAAAGCCTGACTGGGGAAAGGATGAAAAACAACCTGGATGGCACAACCCAGCTGCAAAAATGGGATCTGAAGTCCCAAAAGCAGGAGAAAGTTCTGCCCTCATCAGATGCAGCCACGGGTCTTCCCACATAGGATTTAAGATGGACTGACACACGTTGCAAAAGCAGCTTAATTAAGGGAAAAGTAAAATATTCTCCATAAACTCTAATACAAAAGAAAAACCAACACAGCCTCTAAATTTCTGATGCTGACCTTACCAAGCCAGGCTTTGTTTCCTTCTTCAGCACATTAAAAATTCAGTTTATGCTTCAACGACTGAATCACCAGTTGTTAAAACCTATCCCCATAGCTTTCATCTGCTCCCCGAAGTTTCTAGGAAATTCACTGCATCTGCACATGACAGGAGAATCCAAGTTTGACAGCCTTGTCAGAACAACATTCCTGGATTTTGAGCACAGAAACAGCACACACAAACAGGGTGGCGGACCTGGCAAAGGCAGCTGGAGCTGAAATGGCAAATTCCCCTCCCCTCTCGCCGTACCAAAAACCCCAAATGCAGCGCACGGTTCCCAAAGCCGGGCAGGACTTGGGGGCTCACGGGATGGGACAGGGCCCTGAGAAGCTGGGAGTGGACAGGAGGAGGCAGGAGTGGACATGAGAAGCTGGGAGTGGACATGAGGAGCTGGGAACACACACGAGGAGGTGGGATAGGACACGAGGAGCTGGGAGTGGACATGAGGTGGGAATGGACACGCGGAGCTGGGAGTGGACACGAGGAGCTGGGAGTGGACACGAGGAGCTGGGAGTGGGCACGAGGAGGTGGGAGTGGGCACGAGGAGCTGTGAGTGGACACGAGGAGGCGGGAGTGGACATGAGGAGCTGGGAGTGGACACGAGGAGGCGGGAGTGGACATGAGGAGCTGGGAGTGGACACGAGGAGCTGGGAGTGGACATGAGGAGCTGGGAGTGGACACGAGGAGGTGGGAGTGGGCACGAGGAGCTGTGAGTGGACACGAGGAGGCGGGAGTGGACATGAGGAGCTGGGAGTGGACACGAGGAGCTGGGAGTGGGCACGAGGAGGCGGGAGTGGACACGAGGAGCTGGGAGTGGACACGAGGAGGTGGGAGTGGGCACGAGGAGCTGTGAGTGGACACGAGGAGGCGGGAGTGGACATGAGGAGCTGGGAGTGGACACGAGGAGGCGGGAGTGGACACGAGGAGGTGGGAGTGGACACGAGGAGGTGGGAGTGGGCACGAGGAGCTGGGAGTGGACACGAGGAGGTGGGAGTGGGCACGAGGAGCTGGGAGTGGACACGAGGAGGCGGGAGTGGACATGAGGAGCTGGGAGTGGACACGAGGAGGCGGGAGTGGACATGAGGAGCTGGGAGTGGACACGAGGAGGCGGGAGTGGACATAAGGAGCTGGGAGTGGACATGAGGAGCTGGGAGTGGACACGAGGAGGCGGGAGTGGGCACGAGGAGCTGTGAGTGGACACGAGGAGGCGGGAGTGGACATGAGGAGGCGGGAGTGGACACGAGGAGGCGGGAGTGGACATGACGAGCTGGGAGTGGACACGAGGAGCTGGGAGTGGGCACGAGGAGGCGGGAGTGGACACGAGGAGCTGGGAGTGGACACGAGGAGGTGGGAGTGGGCACGAGGAGCTGTGAGTGGACACGAGGAGGCGGGAGTGGACATGAGGAGCTGGGAGTGGACACGAGGAGGCGGGAGTGGACACGAGGAGGTGGGAGTGGGCACGAGGAGCTGGGAGTGGACACGAGGAGCTGGGAGTGGACACGAGGAGCTGGGAGTGGACACGAGGAGGCGGGAGTGGACATGAGGAGCTGGGAGTGGACACGAGGAGGCGGGAGTGGACATAAGGAGCTGGGAGTGGACATGAGGAGCTGGGAGTGGACACGAGGAGGCGGGAGTGGACATAAGGAGCTGGGAGTGGACATGAGGAGCTGGGAGTGGACACGAGGAGGCGGGAGTGGACACAGAGGAACAGCGAGCAGACCAGTCCAGAAGGCTACAAGGAGGCGCTGACAGGTGATTTCAAAGTGTCTGATTTTCGCTGCATTTCTGAGCCTTGCACAATCCTCCCTCACTCCAATGACAAGAGGCAGCACCAGAGGCAGCAAGCTGAACTAGGGAATATTTGCAAAGTCACGCTGAGAATACTTCTAGTAAATGTTGTGCTTAAAACCGTGTCGCCTTGCTGCACATCAACACTTACATGGAGGAATTATTTAAGTACACAGCTCTGTAGGCACCTAAGGAAGTGTCCAGATACGGAACAGCTCTGCTCCTTCTCCTTCTCTTCCCACTTGTCTGAGGCGCTGGAGGAACGGTGCTGCCCTCACCCTGCCACTGTAAATCATAGCAATAAAAACCCCAATTAAAACCAAAAAGGTACTTTGCTCCAGACAATCGTGCAGGACAATCTGTCTTCTAAGGGCCTGACTTAAGCACTTCATTTTTAAGAAGTACAGCCCAAATAAAAGAAGTCGGTTATTAAGCACCCAGCAGTCCCTTCACGTAAATGTCCATGGGGTAATTCACTGCTTTTATGAAAAAGGAAAAGTTTTTAAAGCAGACCAGGAAAGGAAACAAATCCTCAGAACCAGAAGAAGGTAATACTGCCTCCAGAGAAGCCACTACAGAAACCACTCCTCGTTTTATTTATGTTAATTCTTCACCTGTTTTTAAGGCTATAAAGACAGCAGCATCAGCATGTTCAGCTCTCCAAATTCTCCACGTTTCACTCTGCAGTGACTGTGGAAACAAATGGACTTTCCCTCCCTCCCAGCTGAAGTTTGTGGGGCCTCTTTCATGACCATCTGCAACATGAAGACAAAAGGATGCAAGAACTCTACACCACCATTCTGCACTCAAGCATTGCTCCAGCACCCCCAAATCCAGCAATCCCAGGCAGAGACTCCACAGTGCCTGAGTACTTCTGTCCAACAGCGAGCAGCACCGACTGATCAGGGAGCAGTCTGGTGTGCAAGTGTTACACTGGAATACACCCCACAGGCTGCACTGGGCTCTGTCCCAGCTATCCTAATTCAGGACAGTACTGGAAGCAAGCAAGCGTGAGCACTCCCAGCTGTCTGCACACATCCTGTCCCTGCACTGGCTGTTCACCAGCAGCAAGTCTCCTCCAGTTATTTCCAAGAGCAACACCCACCTCAGCTCAGTCTCCTGCAGACCCTCAGCTGCCTCTCATCTTTAAATAAAAATGAAGTCACCGACACATCAGTCCCAAACACAGAGTTTGTTGTCACAGCTGACAGAGTTGCTGCAGAAGTTAGTCCACTTCAGGGGTGCAGAAAATGTCATTCATGCTTTGCATGACACAGACCTGGAGGAAGCTCCCTGTGCTGCCGTTTCCCTCTGTGTTATTATTTCCCTCTTGATAAGGCCCTGCCCTGCCAGGCAAACCACTGAGCATGTCTCCAAAACCTCATGGAGCAGCCTTTAACGCTGGAAACTGGGAATACGAGGAGAAGATGAGGGAAGAAAAGACAGCTCTTTGACAGTCATGAATGAAATCAGCCCAGAAAGCTCAACAAATGTACCCCAGCCTTGGCTTTCTCTGGGAATGAAATGTGAACCTGAAAGCGGGCATTCAGTGATAGGGATCAGAGGTTACAGCTCTGAGGTGTTCACTCCTCCCCTGGGTGCCAGGGTGGGAAGCCTCTGCCTGCCACAAGCCACCCTGCCACCACAACCTCGCTCGGAGAGGAACACACCAGTGACAACCAGGCTGGAAAACCCACCAAGCTCTTCTCCAGTGAACACAGAATCATGGAATGGTTCCCTCCTGGGTTGGAAGGGACCTTAAAGCTCGTCTCTGGTGAGTTCTGCACATGCAGTGAGCCCAGCGTTTGGAACCTGCACCTCGCAGAGGTCAGGAGCTCGGTGCCCCCACAGCTCCTGTGTTAGGAACACACGTCCAAGCCCCCTCCCCAGGTGTCAGGGTGTCTCTGTGTGAGTACAAAGCTCCCACCCCATAACACTCCTGCTGAAAAGCGCAGTGAGACAGAGGCAGGCAAAGCTTTATCCACGTCACAATTTCTGGGAAGCTCAGAGCAGAAGGGCCAAGTGCTCCCTGGGTTATTATCCCATGCCTGGGTTATTATCCAATCTTCAAATAAACACAAGTCATTAATTTATTAGCATGACATCACATCCTGCAGGCTGAATTTCAACACACAGCCATAACAGTGGAACCACGTGGACAAATACAGCATTCATTCCCCAGGATTTCCAGTCTGCTTTCCAACCTTTTACCTTGGAAGGACCTAAATGGATGTCCTGGACATGGAAACGAGATCCCCACGGAGTTAACAAACAAAAGACAAAACAATCTGTGAAGTCAACCAACATTTTGTAGAGTGGACAATTATTTAAAATATTTGCTCATATCCAACTACAAATGGGCAGCATTAAAGCACAATTACAGTGTGAGGGGGGATTACAAAGTTAAGAGGTTAAAGGAAATTGTTTGCATTAAGCACAATATTGGCAAAGGAGAAATCTAACAGGAAGAATCATAAAAGGATTTTAGACTGGCAGCCACTCAATAAAGTGGCCAAGGAAAGTTCCCTATAGACAGTTAAAAACGACGCTGCTCAATTCACTCGTGCCCTGATGGACCACGAGTTAAGGAGCAGCAGTCAGAAGTTAAGATATTTAAGGAGCAGTTCATTAAGGACATCAACTCAGCCGGCCAGGCACAGAGAAGAAAGCAGCTAATGGCCTTTATTGCATCAATCTGGTGCACCTGTATCCAGTATCAGCTGGGGCTCAGGCTCCTCCCTCTCAGCCCTTGGCACTGAATCAAGCTTGCAGCATCTCTCTCCACATGAGCTGGGAACCCCTCTCCTTCCTTGGATGTCTCCAAACCCCAACAGGACCCTGAGACACCTGACATTTCTTTGGGGTTAGTCTTGCTCAGAGGAGGAGGAGGTAACAAAGTTTTGCCCGTGATTGTCATCTCTGCAAGTATTCTCCCAGCCACTTACCCTTCCTGAACCCATGGCTGAACTCTGGCACTCTCTCTCAAAAACATTACAATTACTGGATACAAGAGACACGTGGCTGGATGGGTCTGTGTCTTCTCAGCACAGACACTCGTTTTCTTGCAAGCAAAGAAATTCTGAACAAACCGTCAGAACTCAAATAATCCCCTTCTGATAAATGTGCTTAGGGCCCTGTTTTTGTTTTTAATACATCCTTTGATAACACATCTATTCATGTTTTGAAAGGGAGAAAAACTGAATTAGGAAATTGGACAGGCACAAAAACAAAGGCAATTATCTGACAAGGGGTTTTGTTAATTTGTGGGTAATTGCTCATTACTGCAAAATAAGGTTTTTGCAGTGTTTCACAGAGAGTAGACAAGAGCCCCCAGCCCATTACTGAGTATTGCTTTTGGCAAAGATGAGCTTCTTCCAGGGTGGAGAGCCTCCATAAAACCATGATTCCATTAAATTCGGATCCCAAAGGTACCGGTGGGAAGGGAACAATGTGTTCTGTCGAGTCATTCAGCAGGGATCCTCACACGCTTGCACTCCCCCTCATCTGTCCACTCCTGCCTTGTTCACAGCTCTGCTTTGGACATCACCTCCCCCCCCACCTCTGCTGAGCACCCCCAAACTTCAGCACTTTGGAACATTTGTGTTCCTCTCCCTTCCTCTGAGTCCGGGTCACTTAATTACTCCATTAAAAACGTGTTCCCCAGAAACTCACCATCCACAGGCCACTGGCACCCCCTGTAAGGGGCAATGCTCACCCTGAGCTCCCCAGTCACCCACTAGTGCTGGATTTTCCCTCCCAGTTAAAGCAAGTGGGTTTTGAGCTCTGATGCATCACAGAATCCCAGGATGGTCTGGATTGGAAAGGACCTTAAAGCCCATCCAGCCCCACCCCTGCCATGGCAGGGACACCTCCCACTGTCCCAGGCTGCTCCAAGCCCCAATGTCCAGCCTGGCCTTGGGCACTGCCAGGGATGGAGCAGCCACAGTTTTTGTGGCTGCCAGCACTGAAGGAGGACACCCCGGAGTGCCCCCTCGGAGAAGGGCTCTGGGAGCAGCTCACCTGCTGGTATTTCCAGGTATTCCAGCAGCAATCGCTCTCAAGGCGCTTTCAAGGTCTTTTGCATCATCCTAACAGCAGAGCCATTTTTAAGCCTTTCAAAATAGCTTTAAATTAACTTCCCTGATAAAAGTTTTCCAGAGCAATATAACCTGACTAGGTAGAACTCCGGGCAGGGACACACTGAAGACAAAGTGCAGACCTGAGAGAGGAGGAGACGCTCGGTGTAGATGGAGTTCTTTCATTACTATGTAGATTCAAAGCCATTCCTGCAGTTACTGAAGCACTACCCCAGCCCTCCTAGCAAGCAAAAATCCATTTTGTGTACAAATAGGGCTTTTACAGCTTTGGCACGGTGCTTGACTGCAGAGTCAAACTTTTCAAAGCCTGATAAGATTTTACTTGAAAGTGGCAGGAGAGCTCATGCCAGGAGCCTGTATGGAATGCCAGCTCTGTGGCAGAAGGTCAAAGCCTGGTATCAGGAGATTTAATGGAAGCCTTTCAAGACAAACTTCTTAAAAGCACTGTGCTATCTAGGGAGGCACAGATTTACACCGCTTGGAAAGCCAAGGACCAACCTCTACGACTCTTTTCCCATCAAGGGTAATTTCTTGCACACTTTACCTCACGAAAAGCACAGCAGTAGGGTCTCCTTTTCTGTGTCTATCCAATCCTTGCATATTTGGCTGAAGTTAAGAATAAAGAAGTGTTTCATGCCAGAGGTTTTGTACAGACTGTCCTCTCCAAAAAAAAAAAAAACCTAACTAAAAAAAAACAACAAAAAAAACCCCCACAGAAAACATCAACTGAACAAAAAACACCCTGAACAACCACATCCCCCAACCCCTCCTGAAACAACAAACCCTCAGGTGCAAAAGTTGCTAATGTCCCGAATAAAAACCCCAGCAGACAGACACAGACAGCTGAGTTTAAAGACCAACAGCCCAAACAATTAACCTTTCCCCAGCAGTGCCTAAAACTATGGCTGGAGAAGCAGAAATTTCAATTGAACTGAAAGGCTCTATTGTCTTCACCATTTTTACAGAAGTATTTAAGGTTAAGTTGGTGTCAGCAATGACCCTGAGCAGATGTCAAGCATTAAGACTTTCAACACAGTGGATTTTGCCAGCTGTCACCACGTGGTAA
Organism: Aphelocoma coerulescens; assembly: GCF_041296385.1. Classification (NCBI taxonomy): domain Eukaryota; kingdom Metazoa; phylum Chordata; class Aves; order Passeriformes; family Corvidae; genus Aphelocoma; species Aphelocoma coerulescens. Next base: position 2,355,567 of record NC_091020.1, read on the forward strand.
TGTAAAAAGGGACAGCAAAACCCCATCAAACCCGGATCTGTCTGCTCAGGGTCTCCCCTTCCATCTACACAAACGCAGATCTGCCAAGTGCTCCTCCACTCTCCCATTAAAGCATTTCGATTGTCTGACTCTGCCATTTTAACAAATTCAAGTATAAGACTTCAAATTCAATTAGCACAAATGTCCCTGCTCCCAACATTGAATTTGCAAGTGACATTTAGTGGCATTCAACACACACGGAGCTAAGCTAATACACTAATGGACCAGCAAGGGAAATTGTAAAACACTCCCAATTGCAATGCTCTTTTTTAGTCCAGGAAATTAAAGGAGTAGGCTGCAGTGGACAGGAGGAGATGACAGCTATTAAAAATCCTTCTTAAGCCAAAGCTGCAAAAGCTCTCCTCTCCAGATCCACCTCTTCAGAAAGGGGCAATTTCAAGGCTGTTTCAGTCCTTAAGACAGGATTTACAGCCTTTTCTGCTGGGTTTGCTTCTGTTTCTTCCTACTTCTTTTTCTGATGAAGGCTTATACAAAGCAGCCCCACGGTGTGTTGTTCCCCAGACACGGAGAGCAGGGATGAAATTCCCAAGCCTTGCCCCAGCTAATAAGGATGTGACAGTGCCCACAGCACCCCAAAAAGCCAGTCCAGCAAACCCACCTGAGGAATTCTGCTACCACACCTGTTGGTAAGGAAGCTGCCAGTTTTTCTGCACTAGAAAAACCCAAAGCCACTGGACTTCAGAGGTTCCTTGAAGTCCACTTCTTTTTTTTCCAAGTGGCAATATGCTTTGCCTTAATTCCATTTAAAGAGAAAAAGCTACCTCCAAGCAGCTTCAAAATCAGGGAGACAGAAGGCAGACCAGGCTGGGAAGTCAGGGAGAAAAAAAGCTTTTAGAGTCATGGCTAAGCAGAGGAAGATTTATTTTGCTGTGCATTTAAATCTAAGCAAATTAGCAGAGGCAAAACCTACGGAAGATGCCTTCCCAATAAAGACTTATTAGTGGTTTTCTTTGATTACGGATGTGTAATTGGACAGCAGAGCAGGACTGCAGCAGCACACAAAGGAAACATCAGCAGGACATCTTCTGTCCCACTCTGGATTTGCTCCCCTGAGTGGGATGACTGAACTGTGAAGCCCAGCAACAGCAGTAACTGCATTTCTTTAGGAAACATGTTATAGTCTCCAAAATTAAACTTTCTTTTCTCTTTCCAGCTCTCAATCAAGGACTATCAGAACAAAGCTTGTGTGGTACTTTCAAGAATTCAGGGGAGGTTGTTTCTCCCATCAGCTTTACCATGTTTGATAAGACCAGAAACAATACAGATAAATATTTTAGAGATGTTTAAGTCACAGAATCCCAGAACTTCCTTTGAGGAAGGCACCTCAAAGACCATCTCTTTCCACCCCACTGCCATGGGCAGGGACACCTCCCACCAAGCCCCACTGCACAGTTACACCTGGCAGCTTATTAGGATGGGTGTTCTTCTGACCCCTGAAAAGCCCAAGTAACCTGCGCCAAACACTGCCTCTGCCGAGCAGATTCTCAAAATAAATTTCGGCTGGGATGAAACCATCCCAAAAAGATGGTAGGTTTCACACATTCCTCAGTCTTCTGCATTTCCCCCAGCATTTTGGGGAAGGAGGGGGACAGGACTTTAATTATTAACTGAATGATGTCACACCACACGCTTTGGGAATTCAAGCTGTATTACAAGCTGGAGTTTCCATGCAGAACACCAGCCCCCCAAAGGGCTCCTGCCCCTCTCTGTGCCTTGGTGCCCTGGGCCCAAAAAGCCTTCAATGACACCAAAATCCTTTGGAAAGCACTGACAGTACCTGGAAGCTCAGTTCATGACCATGAGATCCAAGAAACCTCTAAAAAAATCAGGTTCTCAAGCTCAGTTTAAGCTCACCTCGACTTCAGAGCGCTTTCTCCCCGTACAGTTGGGTTTGATGTGCTGCACTTGAATCACAACTGAAATAGCATTGGGGTGCTCTGCTCCACTTCAGCAAAGAACAGCCTGGCCCTACCTGGCTGGGCAGCCTCAGAAATCCTGCCTGTCCTGCACATGCCCCTGCCAGCTGCCCCAGGAAACAGGGACCTCGTGCCACGGCCCACAAAAACAGCCTTCAGGCCCGTGTGCAACGCTCCTTTGCTTTCTGATGGTGCTCTGTGGGTTTATTCTGCTCCTCAAACAGGCCCTTTCCCGAACCAGGGTCTGGATTATTTCTGAGCAATTTATTATTATTTTTTTTTTCCACGGGATGTCCTGCTGCCCCAATTAAAAAGCCTTTAATTCCGCAACCATTCCTTGCGGCCAGGCTGAAATTGCTTTTAAATCTGAGTAAGTCCCAGGCCACCCATATTTAGTGCACCAATTAACCAATGCTGAGCGATGCAGAGAGGCAGCAGCCAGAAGAAGGAAGAATTTTTAAGTCCCCATCACCCACTGTGCATGGGTTCTCCCTCCACATGTTCAGTTCAAGAGAACTCAAGAATTATCCAATTAAAAGCAGCACCTATTCAAGCTTGATGAGTGTTGAGAGAAGCAACGAAAAACAATACATCACTGCCTTCTAACCATTAATTCTGAGCAGTCAAATAATATCCATAATACATCCAAGTCCTGAAAATGATCCACCTACTTGGATTTATTCAATTTGTAAGTGTCACATTAAAAGCTAGTTAACGTGCGAGACGCTGTCCCCAGGTTGAGAATGTGGAAGGAGAAAGAAGCGTGATAATTTGGGAATCACCATTTGGTGCACAGATCCCCAGCACAGTTTAAAGGCATCTGAGCTGAATTTGGTTCTGCTCCACATGCCCGAAAACTCAGAAAAACCACAGCAATCTCTCTGGATTTAGAGGGGTTTATTACCCATGTTGTAAAAGCAGCCTTTACCTTCTGTCTGCCACCAACCACGGGGACTCTGCAAGCTCCAAACAACTTCACAAAGCCAGAGCAACTTTAACACCCACAAAATACTACACAAAGCAAACCAGAATGCAACTTCAGTGCAACGTCCGCTCCCCAAAAAACACACAGCCAAGCCCAAATCCACCAAGATGCACAGCAGCGCTTCCACTGCCTTCAGCTGCCAGGTGTTTTGTCCTGGTTCTGTGCTTTGTACTGGTTCACAGCTGGGCATGGAAGCCAACAAGAAAGCGTTTTCAGCCATGTGGACCTGGGAGAAGGGAGTCTGAAGGCATCACTACAAAATCTGCTGTCACACCAGGCTGCACCATCAGCCAAAGTGACACGAGGACGTTCATCGACAACCCGGAGCTGCTCTGCTAAGAGAGGCTGCCTGCATCAGCAAGCTTCAGCAGCACCATGTCAATATGGCAGAGCTCCCATTTTTTACAAATAATAATCTTTTTCTCTCTCTTCCCATCCTCTCTGCGTGTATTTATGGTGCCTGAAGGCACCGAGGCACTCTTTAATGAGGTTTTCACACAAGACAGAATAAATTAGAAACCTTGATCAAAACAGGCCCTCCAGGAGGAACACAGTACAAAGACAGCCACATGCCTTATACACCCTGAAAAATCCAAATACTGCAGCGGGGCAATCAGCGAGCCATTCCTCGAGCAAACAGGGAGCACACCCTCCTGCCAGGGTACCTGTGATGGCAAGGTCTCCCCTTCTCACCCCTGCTCTGCACCCCAGCACGTTCGTCCCCAAGAGGGGGACGAAGCCATCGCGCCCTCACCACTCCACAAACCTCAGCTCCAGGGAGGCAGCGCAGCCCCAACGTCACTGCCATGGCCCGGGATGGGATGGGATGGATCTGCTTCCACTCACAGCGGATGCCTCCAGCTTCCTTTGGAGGAGGGAGCATCCTGCCTTTGCAGCCCAGCGAGCAGAGGGACTGGAACCCCCAAGGTGAGGGGACCGGCCTCACCCCCATGACCAGATGTCCCCCCAGAGCCTCTGGGGCAGGGAGGACCAGACCTGCCACTCCAACACGCTGGGGAGGAGGGGACAGACCCGACCAGGCTGAGGAGAATAGAACCTCTCCTGGGTCCTGGGCTGCAGCCCCTGAGCTGGGGCTCCCAGAGCTCCCCCGGTACCACCTGCAGCCCCCTGAGCTGGGGGTGCCAGAGCTGCCCCGGGACCACCTGCAGCCCCCGAGCTGGGGGTGCCAGAGCTGCCCCGGGACCACCTGCAGCCCCCTGAGCTGGGGGTGCCAGAGCTCCCCCGGTACCACCTGCAGCCCCCCGAGCTGGGGCTCCCAGAGCTGCCCCGGTACCACCTGCAGCCCCCGAGCTGGGGGTGCCAGAGCTGCCCCGGTACCACCTACAGCCCCCGAGCTGGGGGTGCCAGAGCTGCCCCGGGACCACCTGCAGCCCCCCGAGGTGGGTGTGCCAGAGCTGCCCCGGGACCACCTGCAGCCCCCGAGCTGGGGGTGCCAGAGCTCCCCCGGGACCACCTGCAGCCCCCGAGCTGGGGGTGCCAGAGCTGCCCCGGTACCACCTGCAGCCCCCGAGCTGGGGGTGCCAGAGCTGCCCCGGTACCACCTGCAGCCCCCGAGCTGGGGGTGCCAGAGCTCCCCCGGGACCACCTGCAGCCCCCGAGCTGGGGGTGCCAGAGCTCCCCCGGGATCAGCCGCAGCCCCCCGAGCTCGGGGGACCACAGCTGCCCTGGTACGCCAGGGCCGTACCCCCGAACGGGGATGCAGGGCTCCCCCGGGTAGAGCACAGAGCTCCCGCGGCCGCAGCCCCCGAGCTGGGGGTGCCAGAGCTCCCCAGGGCTGAGCAGACCGCACTTCCCCGGTGCCCCCCGGGGCCGTGGGGCCCAGATCCCGCCGTGCTGCGGGACCGAAGCTCCCCGAGCTGAGCAGCCCGAAGCCCCCCCCGAGCCTCCGGTGCTGCGGGGGCCGAAGCTCTCCTCGCATCCCCCGTGGCTGCGGGGGCCGCCGCCGGGATGAGGAGCCGGAATCCCCCGGGACACGTCCCCTGCAGGGGCGGCGGCGGCCGCGTCCCCGCTGTCACCGCCGGTGTCCCGTCCCGCCGCCACCCCCGGGCCTGCGCTGAGCCGGAGGCCGCTGGGTCGCCGCTCACTCACCGTGCGGAGCCGCGGCTCGGTGCGGGCGGGTGGGTGCGGCCGCCGGACGGGTCCCCGGGCGCTGCGGCGGCTCCAGCCCGCTCCCCGTGTCCCGTTTCCAGTGCCCCGCTCCCGTGTCCCGTGTCCCGTGCGGCGGCCGCGGGCGGGGCGGGGGCACCGCGCGCCACGTGACCGCCGTGTCATCCCGGCCGCCATCTTGTGCCCGTCCCTCCTGCCGGGAGCGCCGCGCTCGGACATCCCCGTCCCTGCTCCCATCCCCATCCCTATCCCTGCTCCCATTCCTGTTCCCATCCCCATCCCCGCTCCCATTCCTGTTCCCATCCCCATCCCCATCCCCATCCCTGCTCCCATTTCTATTCCAATTCTTATTCCCATCCCATCCCCATCCCTGCTCCCATTTCTATTCCCATTCTTATTCCCATCCCATCCCCATCCCTGCTCCCATCCCTGCTCCCATTTCTGTTCCCATCCCCATCCCTGCTCCCATTCTTATTCCCATCCCCGCTCCCATTCTTATTCCCATCCCCATTCCCTGCTCCCATTCATATTCCCATCCCCATCCCCGCTCCCATTCCTGTTCCCATCCCCATCCCATCCCCATCCCTGCTCCTATTCCTATTCCCATCCCTGCTCCTGTTCCTATTCCCATTCCCACTCCTATTCCCGCAGGGATCCGCAGCCCCTCGCTGCCCAGCGCAGCCTGGGGCACACAGGGGCAGCGCGCTGCTCGCTGTGTTCTAGAGAATCCCAGGATCACTGAAGCTGGAAAAGCCCTCCAAGTCCAGGCTGTGCCCAATGCCCACCTTGTCCCCAGCCCAGAGCACTGAGTGCCACCTCCAGCCCTTCCTTGGACACCTCCAGGCATGGGCACTCCAAAGCTCCCTGGGCAGCCCCTGCCAAGGCCTGAGCACCCTTTCCATGCAGAAATTCCTGCTGCTGTCCAAGCTGAGCCTCCCCTGGCCCAGCCTGAGGCCGTTTCCCCTTGTCCTGTCCCTGTTCCCTGGGAGCAGAGCCCGACCCCCCCGGCTGCCCCCTCCTGTCAGGGACTTGTGCAGAGCCACAAGGTCCCCCCTGAGCCTCCTTTGCTCCAGGCTCAGCCCCTTTCCCAGCTCCCTCAGCCGCTCCTGGGGCTCCAGCCCCTTCCCAGCTCCGTTCCCTGCCCTGGACACGCTCCAGCCCCTCCAGGGCTCTCTGGCCGGGAGGGCCCAGAACTGGACACAGCCCTCGAGGTGCAGCCTCAAAGAAGCCACCCTGAACCCTTCTGAGCATATGTAGTGCCCATAAAATATTAAATTCTGGTATCAGCATGGCTTGCTCGGAGCAGGTGAGGGGTAGCAGGTTGTGAGTTCTCCTCCTAAATCCATCTGGCAGCTTTCCAGTACCTAAAGGAAATCTACAAGAAAGATGGAGAGGGACATTTTAGAAGAGCACAGTGACAGGACAAGGGGGAATGGCTTCCCACTGCCAGAGGGCAGGGTTAGATGGGATATTGGGGAGAATTCCCTTGTGATCCTGGACTGGGATGAACATGTCCTGTCTCAAGATCCCCAAAACCAGAGTGTACAGTGTTGGAGCAAACTCTGATATCTGCCTTTATTTCGCTCTGCAGGAGCTCTGCTGGGCGTTGGGCTCCAGTTCTGTGTCAGCTCCGGAGATGTGAGACATCAGTCATCATTAATAAAACCTCAGTTAAAATAAAGTCACAGGGCAATTTAGCTTGGGAGCAACCCTTGGGTGTCACCATCTCCAGGCAGAAAGAGGCTCAAATTTTGTTCTGTGACAGCTAACACCTATTTCAAACCTTGCACTTCACAAATTGTGACTTCTAATACAAAACCTGGGTTTTTTCCATGGCAAAAGGTCAAAATCATTTTGTGCTGCCCACAGAGGGGTTCCTGTGTGTGCTGGGCCTGGCTCCCTGCAGGGCCGTTCCCCAGCGTGGGAAGATCCGCAAGGTCTGATTAAAACTTTTCCCGTATTTCAGGCATTTGTTATCTCGCCAGCGTGGTTGCCAGCCAGGAGATTGTGCAGATAGCAGAGCCACACATCCAGCTCCCCCTCTCCCAGGCATGGGAGGATGACAACACACATGGGAGGGACTGGATGTACCGGTGTGTCTCAGGAACACTGAGCAAGAGACGCGTTTTGCTGATCTTTGCACATAAACAAAACAAAATCTGAAAAAGCCCTTGTGACTTATCCCGATCAACAAGTGATTGCAGACATTACCCAAGCAAAGTTAAGAATTAAGCTTGAATAAATAGTAATTTATGCACTGGGACAGGTGAAACACAATGGTGTCCTGGGCCTCTATAAAGAGCTATCAGATTCTGCACTTTCTAAAAATGGAGATGAACCATTCTGAGAGAAAATTCTCTGTGTAATAAAACTCGAATTTACAGCCAGCTTGGAAGTTATTTAAAGGTCTGCTGTGACCTGCAGCTCCTTACAGATTTTCATCAGCGCTGGTGAAGAAAGGACAAGTTTTGCTTGACCTCAGGATCCAGGCAACAGCTTTCACCCTGTGCAAACTGTTTGGTAGTTAGGAAGAGAAATGCAGATGGAAGAGGATGGCTTTGGAGAAGGGTTCTGGAGAAATCCAGGAGAGGGGTGCTGGGGACAGCCCAGACACTGACAGTTTTGATTCTCTCATCCCTTAAAAGGAATTTATTTGTGAGTAGATCTAATACTGTCAGCTCGGTTCTGGATTTTCCCAGGTTGACCAGGCTGGCTTGCATGTGCCTGGTTGCCCCAGGAAAGGTTTAGGAATACTGAAGGCTTGTGGGGGTGCTGGTGCATCTCCCTTGGGGCAGTGGAGCCTTTGGAGGGTTTGGCAATCCCAATCCCAATGTATCTTTCCATTTGCTCCCCTTGAGCGCTGCCATCCAGACGGGGACATTCCTTATGGGGGTTGCTGCTTTTCGGCAGGGCACTGTTTCCTTCCTGACTATCGTTTCTTGCCATGCCATCTCACTAATGCTCTAATAGGATTAATGTTGTCGCCACTTCCCTCGGGGTAGCTGTACAATAAATCCCCCCTGTCCAGGGCTGTTCCCCCAGGATGGGCATTTTCTGGCAGATAATATGAACCTGAAGCCTGTGCAAATTGGTTCCCTGGGAGCCTGACCTCCCTGTTGGGAATGACAAAGGGCCATCCAAGAGGCTTAGGAATAGCTGTCCCGGGCTGCTGCCTGGGCTTAATCCTGCTGAGCCACTTCTGTTCCTGAAAACAGCCTTTCCTGCCTGGATACAACCAATCCCCAAGTGTGGGGAAGATTCCAAGAGTGTGCCGGCACCAAGGCTGGGTTGGACGGGGCTTGGAGCAGCCTGGGACAGCAGAAGGTGTCCCTGCCCATGGCAGGGGTGGAACTGGATGAGCTCAGCTGGGGGTTTCTCCTGCTGGAGCTTTGAATAAATTGATGAATCAGAATCAACATGAACGGATCAACAGTGAATTGCTAATAGGTCGCAATCATTAGGCATTGATCAATAATCCATAAATTAATGATGTTCCACTTGAAGAGATATTTCTGTTTAGAAAGGTACATTGACTATTAGCATGCTGATACTTTACTAATGAACTAATGAACTAACTTCAGTAAAATGTCAGTTACCTTCATCTTACCTCACTTAATGTGGGTCCTTCTTGCAGTGCAGCAAAGACCCTGTACCCATCATTTATGCCATCACCTGATGACATACTTTCCTTACTGATGGTATTTATGACATCATTTCTGTGGGTTGCATCATTTATTTAGTGCTTTTAGCCATTATACCATTTACACCAAACAGCATCATCAACTCAATGTCTTTGTGATGTCATTTCGGAACGATTTGGACCCCATATGACATCATTGATTCAGTGTCTTTACAGCAAACCCTGATGTTTGATGGGGTTGTACTGACTGTGATGGTTTTAAAAGCCTTAGAAATAGAAACAGCCAGAGAGGTCATTGCTCCAAATGTGTAGAGTCCCACAGAGAGCTTTGTCCCTGTCCCCTGATGGCAGCAAGGGCTGTTAAGAACAAGGCAGCAGAGCAAAAAACCAGAATTAAATACATGGTGAATTGAGTCAAGCAAAGAGCACAGTGAATCCACATGCTGTGGCTTTTAGGAACCGCAGGGCAGGGCTGTTAGCTGCAGCATAAATGGGAAAAGAGACCAAAATCCCTTTCCAAAGGATGCAGGAGATTCCAATTCAGCTACTTTGTTATTCAAGCAGTGATTAATGGTGAGGTGGCGTCATCCTCTCTGATCAGTGGTATTAAGCAGTGATGTGTTGCAGACAAACAGCATTATAAATGCAAGATTGTTTCAGATCATTAGGAAAATACGCAAACTCATTTCTTTAATTAATCTTGTTTTAATGGCTGATTGCTTCTGATTAAAATAGCACGTGTCTTTGGGGGAAATGCGTCAAAACTGGAAGTAAAAGGAGAAACTCTTAATGGGGGGAGGGCAAAAAACATTTCCCCACTTAAGGAGAAGAAGAGAGAAGAATGACAACGAAGTGTGGAAGACAGTAAAAGAAGGAAGACAATTCCAAGGAGAAAACAAGCCAGCAGTTCTCCAGATGGGACTGGTGCGTTTTCCAGAGGCACAGGCTGTCACTGCCTTTGCCAGAGCATCCCTCTGGAAGCAGAGTGTCCTGACTGGGCTGGGCACTGCTCTCCCCAAGGTCCTGGGGACTGGACATGTCCCTGGGCTTCAGGACCAGAGACAGGACAGCCCAGGGCACCACCATTCCATGCCTTCAGTGGATCCAGCATCTCCTTTAGCGCCATGCCAGGCATTTCCCATGGGACAATGAAAGGGGTGACAGAGGATCCCGAAAAACGGCTGTGGGATAGAAGCTGCAGCTCAGACTGGGCTGGAGATGATGAGTAGCCGTGGGGCCGGGAGCAGGATGGAGCTGATGGTCCCAGGTGTCCCACTGCAGATATCCCCGCTCCCAGCCCCTTCAGCGAGCGACATGGTTCTCCAGCATCCTGGCAAGTTTTCTCCTCCCTCTTTCCCTTGCTGCTAACGGGGTTTGCTGCTCCTCTTAGGGAAAAAAAAAAGCTGTTTCCAGAAAGTGCTGTATTTCCTGAGAATGGCGACTCCCAGGCTCTTCAAATGCCTCACCCCATTTCCTCCTCCACCTCTGGCTCTGGCGCTGCCTCCTCTCCCAAGGAGCGAGCGCCTGCTCCTGACCGGGCTCCTCAAAACCCGCCAGGCATTCCCGGGCTGGCGCCGCTCCTCAGCACCCGTTCACCCGGGAGCGGGGTGTTTTTAACAACCCCTTTAACACCAGCATGTGTTTTGCGGCCCTCTTGCTGAGTCAAGAAGGGGCCTGGCAGAGGAGGGCACGGTGCCACCCTCTCCGTGTCGGAGGGTCACGGGTGGTACGAGGTGACAGGGACAGCAGTGTTACAGCAGCAGCTCCGCAGGGCCATTACCTCTGTGCTCCTGCTGTGGCAGGAGTTTAGATCAGATTTGCTTTGAGTTCCTACCGAAATGGCACCTCATGTGCTGCAGCCCTTGGTTTTTCCCACGATGCCAGTGCGGCTCGTTCCAAAAGCTTTTATTCCCCCCCGACATGAACAGAGAATAAATAAGCATTGAAGTGGATGTGGATCACTGCTGTGCTGCATGTCTCGGCGTGCCTGTTTCCGTGGAAAACCTGTGCTTATCCCCAAAAGGGTTTTGCAGACACACCAGCAGGGCTCAGCTGAGCCTGGACCAGAGCCGGCGCTGCTGCATCCTCCCTGCAGACGGAGCCTGCGTGCTCGGGCAGGTCCAGCAGCCCAAAAGACATTAATTATGGAGTCGTTAAAACTCAGTTACCTCTCCAGGCAGGAGTTAGGAGGAGAAAAGCTTGCTCTGGGAAATCAGCAGCAGCAAGGTGGGATTTTAGCAGTGCTGTGTCTCTGCAGTGACTCAGGGAGCCCTGATTAGCTCCAGGCTTTCGAGAGAGAAGATTACCTTGCGGATGCTCCCTGTATTCACTTTGCCAGCAGGTTTGTTCTGCAAGCAACATGCTGAAATCCTGGGAGAATAGGAGGGAATGGCTTTCCTAGTGCTGAGGGCTGAGCTTGCAGCATGGCAGAGGCTGGGAAGAGGCAGATTTCTTGGGGCAAAGGGCCTAACAGTGAATTTGTAGGAATAAGGATTGTTTCCTTGGGACTGGCTGGGGCTTCCCGTGGTGCAGCTGTGCCCCTCCGAGCAGAGTCCATCCCAAATGTCTCCAAGATGTCTCTGAGCAGAAGGAGAGGCCAATGGACCCCACTTTGCCTCCTTCTCTATGGCTGTGGAAGCCCAGCTCCCACAGCCTCTGCTTTCCCTGGCTGCCACCCACCCCTGCCTGGGTGTCCCCAGGCTCGCTTTGCTTTGGAGATGCCTTGGAGCCCCAAACTGGTCCCAGTGCCCAGCCATGGCCTCCCCAGTGCGGAACAGGAGGAAATGCCCCCCCTTAACCTGATGTCAAGTTGACAAACAGGATGATGCCTCCAGATCATCTTCAAGTCACCTCCTTTTGGAGACCTGGGAAAACCTGGCTGTCCCCCTGTGTCAGGCCACTGAGCTCCGGACCGGGTCACCTCCACGGTGCCCAAGGGGCAGGAGCAAAAGGATACCTGGAGGCTCCCAGTGGAGGTCTGTGTGGCTTTCTGCTGAGCCCAGAGATGTTGCAGTCACCAGTGGCAGCTCTCCTTCCTGCTCAGTCCCGGGATCCCATCCTGGAGGCTTTTTCATATCATACCCTCTATTTGTCCTTCACCTCGCTTGGTTTTAGGAGCTGCCATTGCCAAAACAACGGTTTGGGGATTCTGTGCTCCTGTCGTGCCGGCACCCGGAGAGGGCACGAGTTTCATTCCCAAGCTGGATTTTCTCGGTTTTCCCTGTAGGGGCAGCAGTTGCCTTTCAAGCCAGCCTAAAGGAAGAAAAAAGATCTGTGTTTTAAAATCGAACTCCTGTTCCCAGTGACTGCAGCTGTGATAACAGGACTAACGCCAGCATCAGCCTCTGCTAAGTGGGTTTAGCAGTTACCATGTTGGACTCAGTGCCTAAAGCTGCCTAGTGATTTGTGACCTGTGTCCCCAAGCCAGCTCCATTCCTCAAATCAGCACAAAGTCTATAAATCAAGCTTCTTTTTATGATAACAATGATAATAATTATAATAATTATAATAATTATAATAATGAAAATAAAGATATTATGGTTGTCCTGATGGAGTGCAGGCAATAGTCTTGCCCTGGAGTGGAGATCTCCAGAGCTCCCTTCCCAACGCTGCTGCTGTCACGCAGCAGGTGAGGGAAATGAAGAATAGTTTATTAGGGAAAGGTTCTTCCCCCAGAGGGTGGTGGGCACTGAACAGGATCCCCAGGGAATGGTCACAGCCCCAAGGCTGCCAGAGCTCCAGGAGCATGTGGACAACACTCTCAGGGACAGGGTGGAATTGTAGGGGCATCTGTGCAGGGTCAGGAGCTGGATTTGATGATCCCTGTGGGTCCCTTCCAACTCTGGCTATTCTGATTCTGTCCTTAAAACAGAATAAATCTCTGTCTGGATCCCCTCATCCCTTCAGGGAACCATCACGTAAAACAGGTGTATATCCTCTTACCAGCTTGATAAATATATAGAATCAAATACATTTTTAGGGCTTCATGTTCTCCATGTGAGGACGAGCATCAAACATTTTCCAAGCTTCAGGGCCTTCACAGTTTTCCCTGTAACACCCTCTGGATACAATAATCTGATGCTGCTTTTAGGAAGAAAGGAAACAAGGGGAGAAGCAGATGATAAGGTTCTCATTTTGATGGCAAATGTTGGTAACTCAAAGATTTAATACCAAAGTCCAAGTGGAGCTAGAGTACATTACTTGAGTGGGATTGCAAAATAGTATAAACCATAGAAAACTCGGAATGGTACAACCTCCTCACTCCTGCTGAGCCTGGACCCCTTCAGCTTGGCCACACAATTTGTAAGTGTAAAAAAATGTCATTTCCACCTCTGCTAAAGAAAGAAAAGGCAGCTCAAAGCACCTTGGTGGCTCAGGCACTGCTGGGGCTCAGACCTCCCCCCGCCCCAGGCCGCGGGTTCTTTTCAAAGGAGAGGATGGCAGAGGGTGTGTGGGAAGAAGGCAGGAGGTGGAGCGGCTACCATCAAATCCAGCAGGAGTTTTGTGTGGAGCACAATCCCATTAGCGGTGTTATTCACGGGTCACGGCCTGAGGGCCGAGGGTTGAATGTGTTTGTTCTGCAAATTGGGCTAATATTGTGAGGAGCATAAAAGAGGATGTGTAACGTGTGTTTGGCCTCTTGCTGGTATCGGAGATCACAGCAGAGAATGTTTCCTTGAAATTGTATTAGCTCGTACCCAATTTTAGAGTAACTTACAGCTAGGAAAGGCTTCCATGTCATTAATAACAAACACCATCTTTTTAATGTTTAATACATCAGAAATCAGAGCAAAAATTTTTGCTCTTGATTTGGAATGAGACAGCTGGAACAAAATGAAATCTGAAGCCCCTCGAGTTGGCCGAGGTATGGACTTTGTCCTGGAGCGTGCTGTGACACCCAGGTGACCTGGCAGCCAGCAAAGGGAGAGGCTGCGCTGAGTTTTTTGGATAAAAATGCAGGTTGTGGAGATGGCATCGTGAGAGGTCACCCAAAGCTCAGGTTAACACAGCAGCCTCACCCCAACACAAGCTGTAAGTGGCTGAAACGCCTCTCGCTAGATGGGCTGTGCTGGGGTCTAGATTTGGAGCTGGGGATTGTCACAGGGCTGTACCAAATGCCACTGCCAGTGTGGTGGCTTCACTGTCAGACCTCCTGGCCATCATTCCCCTTGTTGCTCTTGCTTTTCTGGTGACATTGCTGTTGTCTGTAGCCTCTGTCCTGTTTGGAAACAATTCTTTCTGCAGCAGCAATTTGATTTCCATGCTCAACCATCACTGGGTGTGGTATCACCACTGTAGGAGCACCCTTGGTGCAAGGAGGGTTTATTAGACATGATTAATAAGCACAAATAGTTCATCCAGTGTCACTCAGTGTCCCATGTCCCTCAGAGCTCAGCCTTGTGCACCAAGAGTTGCAAATGTCCTTCAATGCCTGTTTAAATACACAGCAGTAGTAACCCAGGGCTGATAATAATAGTCCTGAGCCAAGCACTAAACCAGGGGAAAGCTGGTTCCAGCTGAGTGTGGCATGGTATTTTTGATGCAGGAAGGGAGAATAATTCCTGTTTGGTATGTACATGAATGCAGATGTGATTTGGATGGCAGGCACAAGACGTTTAGAAATGGAAATCTCATTATCCTGACAGTAATTCGGGACTATTACAGGGAAGCTCAGGGTCTTTAATCAGTAACACTGTATTAGCATAACACAGTTCATGGTGATAAAGTAAAAGATACCGATTAAAGAACATTTTTCTCCACCTAAGATCTGCCACCTACTGTATCCAAACACATCAGTGGCCTTTGATTTGCTGAACCCTTCTCCCCAAGCCAAGGGGAGCACAGGTGGGTTTGCCTCCTGCCCTGATTTGCTTGGCAGCAGCAAACAAAGTCATATACATGTATATAAATATGGTGTCTATTATCTTAGAAAGGTTCTTCTCCAGCTTATTTCAAACCCCGCTGATCCTGAGGTGACAGCTTTATTATCTCCATGACCTGGGGGCTGTTGTGGAAGCGTTCCTGTAGGAATGGGCATGGGGAGTCAGATGTGGAGGCCCATATGGAGCACAGAGTTGCTGCAGCTGGACTCTCCCGGTGCCACAGGGCTTCTCACAGCTTCTCTGGGTGCTTAACAGCCCATGGTTATCTTCAGCTAAAAATAACCTGCTCTGAGGCCTTGCAAGAATTAGCTGGCTTCCCTGAGCCAGGAGAAGCACTGACTTTCTGTGTCAGTTCAAAGTTATTCCCAGGAATGAGTTAGCCCTTGTTCTGACCACACGGCTGGAATGGGCTCCCTGACTCTGCTGCTGCCTCGGCAGCCAAATGCCAACCTGCATCAGGAGTCAGAAAGCCTCCAGGAGGACATCTCCGACCCTGGCTGTTGCAAAGTGGGTTTTCCTGCTGCAAAATATCCAGGGGCTTAAAATCATAATGTTGTGATAGCTTCAAATGCAATTGAAGCATTCAAATGTGTGATAGCATTTCTCCTGGTTAAATAAACTCTGAGGAACACCCTTGTTTATTAGCAGGAAGATTTATAATGGCTACAGAAGCTGCAAAAGGATATTCGGGCTGCCATAGCAGCTTTGGTAGGACCAGAAAAGGCAGGGCAGGATCTTTAAACACACAGCCCATTAAACACACAGACCACAAGTGTTTTGTTCTGTGTCTATTTAAATCGGAGTAAAAATACAACGACAACAGAGGGAACAGATTGGCTTTTAAAATATTCCATGAGATAAACAACAGCTTTGGCTAAGTCCAACCAAATGAATTTTACCTTATGAGAAGTTTAAGTAGTCTTGGAGCTCAGGGGAAATGTTAAGGGTGCCACAAGCATAGCTGCTTTGTAAACTTGCTCTGCAAAGATAAGCAACAGCAGTTCCCTAGAATCCTGGAATGTTCTGGGTTGGAAGGGACCTTAAATCCCATCCAGTGCCACCCCTGCCATGGGCAGGGACACCTTCCACTGTCCCAGG
The DNA here is from genome assembly GCF_041296385.1 of Aphelocoma coerulescens. Lineage (NCBI taxonomy): Eukaryota > Metazoa > Chordata > Aves > Passeriformes > Corvidae > Aphelocoma > Aphelocoma coerulescens. The sequence goes on from NC_091020.1 coordinate 2,371,275, forward strand.
CTGCTCCAAGCCCCAATGTCCAGCCTGGCCTTGGGCACTGCCAGGGATCCAGGGGCAGCCCCAGCTGCTCTGGGCACCCTGTGCCAGGGCCTGCCCACCCTCACAAGGAAGGATTTCTTCTAAATACCTGATCCAAACCTACTCCCCCTGTCCTGTCACTTCACTGTTTGTAGTCAGAGGGTCTGTTTAAACCCTGAAGTTTCTCTCAGGCTGAAATTATAGAGGGGCTAAACCAGAGGCTTTATGAAAGGAACAAGCTGCAACCTCTTAGTGGAAAAGGGAATATTTTACAGTTAGTTAGAAGAGCCAAGTGTCACCTCTTTTTTATTGTAATCTTATTCCAACCCTGTGATTTCCCAAAAATAGACTCACTCACCAGGAATGTCACATTCATCTTGGTTCAGCTAATGATATTTATACTTTTATATTGGATGGGATTAATTTTCCTATCCCGTTAATGCAGCATGTGATCATTAAATACCTTTACCACACGCACAGACATATATTTTCTGTGTCAGAAAGGAAAGCAACTGGCATTTTAAATTGCTGACTGATAATTGTAGGTGGCTGTTTTCCATAGTGCTTAAGGAATTCCTTTCATTATGATAAATGGGTATAAGACTCCCTTTTTACACAGAATCAGTTCACAAGTGAATTTATTTGACAGCCACAGGTTGTGGGTCTGCTGAAGAACATTTTCCACAAAGGTGCCTGTGTTAATGTAGTGAACATGTGTAACAGCACCTTATGGAGGAGAGGCACTGAAACTTCCCAAATGATGGGTTTGGGTACTGACACCTTGTACAACTAATGCTGCAGCTCACATCCTGCCAAATTCCACTGAGCCTTATTTCACATCCACAGCTCAAGAAGTGCAGGGAGTGCCTAAGCAAAAAGAGATCCAGTGACAAGCACAATTATTATCCTGGCATTTTAAGTAAAAGGTTTTACAAAATCGATATGAGGCCATGCACCATTAAAGTATCAACTGCAAAAGTGAATTCCAGCACAGGAAATCTGCTAGAAAGAAGAGATTTTATCCTGACAGGAGTGAAACAAACAGACATTCAATCAGGGTAGATGTCAGAAAAGCCAAGAGAAATAAGAACTCCATTCTACACAGCAGTGTTTCCCCAGACATAAAAACAGTGATTAAAAAGAGACCCTGCTGCTTGTGAAACTCTGAAGCCTCCTGAATGGACCAGCACCACCACAGCCCCTGTAACCTCCCACAGAGAGCAAGAAGAAAACTGCTGGGGTTGGACCATGTTATCAGGCAGCACCTCCCACGTGGAGCTTGTTTCTGGGCACAGAGGTTTGTTTCCTCAGCCACAACGACACAGAAAACTTGCCTGGGTCACGATTTTTCCTGTCAAACAGGAATTTGAGTAATACCTTCCCCTGTTTTGCTTCAAAGGAAGACTTCCCATCTCTTCCATTCAGTGTTGTACTGGTCCTTCATTCATGGGCTGTTTCAAGAAGGTTCCTAAACCCTCCTAAACCTTCCTGGTGTCTGTCCCAGGGCTGCTGGCTTACTGGGCATGATGGTGGTCCATCAAAGGCTGGAGACCTGGAGGCCTTTTCCAACCCTAATGACTCTGTGATTGTGTGATTCCACGGAAGGCATTTTACTCCACATCCACCCTGAGGCCCTGGCTGCAGTCTGGGGTCAGGGGCTCTATCCCTGTCACTGCCAGGAAAGGTTTGGCTTTGGCCTCTCTGTAAACAAACTGACCCTGCAAACACCGAGGATCCTGAAGAGGGGCAAAACATCCCATTCATTGTTTAATTTTGAGTTTGAGTGGATTCTCCACACACACATAAAGAAAATGATTTTCCTAGCTTTCTGCTTTCAGCACAGGACTCGAAGTCATTCCCAAAGCAGGACATGGCAGCGCCATTCCTCCACCCTCCCTGTCTCCAGATCTGTGCCCCAAGCACTGTTGCACTGGGCAGCACTTTTCAACCCTGTGCAAAGAAGAGTAAATGACTTTCCCTTAATGAATGGTAAACCCAGCCTACAACTCCTTCTTCCTTTATCCACGCTCACAGCGTTACTGACACGCACTGATTCGGAGGGGCAAGCAGACAAAAGTTTTTAATTTGTTACCCCAGTCCTCAATGGGGAAGTGAAGGATTTTCCAGACAAAAGACTAAGACTCAGCTAGCCCCAGCTGAATGCCTCTTTCTGTTCATTTGCCTTTTGTCTGTAACTGCTAACGGTGCTAAAAGAAAGAGCCCGGTGACTGACATGCTGCTTCATTCCCGTTAGTGGAATCTGTGCTCTGAAACACAGGATCAGCTGAGCCCTGGGCAGAGCTGGGAGCAAAACAACATCTTTCCTCTGCAAAGCTCTCTTTGCCATCAGCCTCAGCCTGCCTTTGGGTGGGGCAAAACTTTTCCAGAAGTATAAATGGATCATATGCTTTGTTAGCAACCCACACTGCCTGGGCAACATAAAAACAGGAGCCATGGGGTGCCCAGTGGGGCACGAGGCCGGTGGCTGCTGGGCTGTGCCAGCCATGGGGTGGCCACAGGCCCAGGGCAGGGCCCGTCCCCTGTGCTGGCCATGCTGAGGGACCTCAGGGCTGTGTCCAGTTCTGGGCCCTCCCGGCCAGAGAGCCCTGGAGGGGCTGGAGCGTGTCCAGGGCAGGGAACGGAGCTGGGAAGGGGCTGGAGCCCCAGGAGCGGCTGAGGAAGCTGGGAAAGGGGCTGAGCCTGGAGCAAAGGAGGCTCCGGGGGGACCTTGTGGCTCTGCACAAGTCCCTGACAGGAGGGGGCAGCCGGGGGGGTCGGGCTCTGCTCCCAGGGAACAGGGACAGGACAAGGGGAAACGGCCTCAGGCTGGGCCAGGGGAGGCTCAGCTTGGACAGCAGCAGGAATTTCTGCATGGAAAGGGTGCTCAGGCCTTGGCAGGGGCTGCCCAGGGAGCTTTGGAGTGCCCATGCCTGGAGGTGTCCAAGGAAGGGCTGGAGGTGGCTGGGCTGGGCTGGGGACAAGGTGGGCATTGGGCACAGCCTGGACTCCATGGGCTGGGAGGACTTTTCCAGCCTCCGTGGTCCTGGGATTCTGGGATTCTATGACTGTATGATAAATGGTATGGACTGCCCTTGCTTCCATAGCCGTGATGTACCTTTGGCATGGCTGCAGACTTTGGGGAGGACAGAACAAGCACCTGTCTTCATTTTAGCACTAAAGGGATTGGGAGCTCTCTCTCAGTATTTGCTTCTCCTCTTGTGTGCGTGTATTGGCAAGTACAATAATTTCCTTGGCTTCCTAATGCCTCGTCATCTCTCAAGTCTAGAGGAGATCAAAGTTAAGCTTCATAAAACAGGGCACTGAAGAGCATGCAGAGAAGCAAAGTGAGCAGCAGTGAGTTGTTAATTCCTGTGAAAAAAAAAAGTGACAAAAGTTAACTGGTCCAGATAAGAAGGAAATTTTGAACAGTACTTAAATTGCCTCCAAACTTCTTGAAATAATTCCCTAAAAACAAGCCTTTTACAACTAGATCGACATTAACATGGCTTTGGCTCTTCTAAGGGTAAAGGAGGGTGATCAACATTTTTTTGAAGAAAATCAAAATTCTGAACAGGAATAGAAAATGTAGAAGGACTTGAAAAGCAGTACCACAAGGATAATTTACTGCCTTAGAATTAGGAGAAATGTTACCAGACAACATTTTGTTTACTGAATCTATTAAAAAGCTGCCTCAGTCATGAAGAAAATCTGTCTTAGATGACTGTGGTAATTTTAGAAAGCTGCTGACCAGCCGTGACTGTACATCTGCTGAATAACTTGGCAAACTGCCCCTATTTCCAGTCCTTCGTCTGAATGATTTAACAAGATGTGGCTTTGAATGCAGCGTGATACAGTTGGATTCGTTTCATGCCAACTCCTGACAGAATTTTTCTGAAGCTCTTTCAGAGCTTTTCCGCCCCTGTTTTCCTGCGGGGATGGATGGCACTGGTCAGGGGAAGTCACACTATTGTTGTTCCTATAACATCCCTGTTGTCTTGGGCAAGAGCTGCGTTTTAAAAGAGTGCTGCATGCTGGAACCTCTGCTTGGAAGCAGAGTAGAAGAACAGGGGACAGGATGGAAACATCCCATCTCACCAAGCCCAGTGTCTGCCATCAGAGGCCGGCAAAGCACCTCCTTCCTCTCACCGAGACTGCTAAATTCCTCTTGAGGTCAGCGGGGTCATTCACTGCTGGAAGGCTTCTCCCAAAGAGTCCCTTTCCAGCTGAGAATCCTCCCGATGTCCAGTCCATGTTCACTCCTGTCTGGTTTGCAGCCCTCTGAGTGCCCTCTCAGAAGCGGTGCACCACCCAGCAGTGCTCCCCTGCAATCCTGCCCGTGGGTGGCTGTGGCCACCCACACTGGGGAGTGTTAATCTCTCCCGGTCTCTTGATAATGTCACTTCTGACCTGCCTCAAACTCCTGTTTGCTGTTACGTGGCCATGCCACAGCGAGGGCTCACTGCTGCCTGGAGATCTGCTGGTCTGTTCAAGCCTTTCCCTTCCTTTGTCTTTCTGAGCTGATGAGTTTGCAGCAGAAATCCCTGCTTGCTGCAAGAATTTCTCACTGTTCAACTTCATCCTATCTCTGACTCGTTCGCTGTACTGGGGTATTGTCAAGCTTTGTGCTGTCAGCAAACTTCCTTACTATGGGCTTCTTTGACCATCCAAGCCCAAACCCCATCTGACAGAACCATACTAAAAAGAATGGCACTGGATTAATTAATTAATTGCTCTTGCCAGTTCATAGAATCCCAGGATCCCTGAGGCTGGAAAAGCCCTCCCAGCCCATGGAGTCCAGCCTCTGCCTGATGCCCACCTTGTCCCCAGCCCAGAGCACTGAGTGCCACCTCCAGCCCTTCCTTGGACACCTCCAGGCATGGGCACTCCAAAGCTCCCTGGGCAGCCCCTGCCAAGGCCTGAGCACCCTTTCCATGCAGAAATTCCTGCTGCTGTCCAAGCTGAGCCTCCCCTGGCCCAGCCTGAGGCTGTTTCCCCTTGTCCTCTCCAGTTCTTTCAAGATTCACTATTCTGAATAGTCCCTTGCCTTTAGCATGCTTGAATCTTTGAGCTTTCTTTGTGCCTGTATTTTGCTGAAAAAAACAACCCAGAAATTTACCTTTCCATGTATAAAGCACAGGTCCACATAGTTTCTGTAGTTTCTGTCCTCCTCTTACTTATGTGGAAAAAGAAACTCTTAATTTGAATTTACTTTTACCCTTGGAAAATCAGTTTGGCTGGATTTCAAGGCTTTCTGAATTTATCTCTGGGTTTTTGACTCTCCAAGCCATTCCACAGCCTGACTGTTTTGCTGCATGGGGTCATGCTGCTCCAGAACTGGAAGGGCCTACCACATTCCAGAAAGGCAACCACATAATTATGGGGTGGCCACGCTGACGATGTTGCCCACACAGGGTGAAGCCACACTGCAAGACCAGAAACTCTGCTTGCAAAGAGGTCAAACCACTTAGGATCCCCAGAGGTTCCTGTGTTTTCTGGCAGAACAGGCCGTGTCACACATGTTCAAACGTTGACATGCCAAGGGGAGCATGTGGAGCACTGAGGGTTCCCGAGAGCGCCATGTCCCCCACATGTGAGCAAACAGGACTGATATCCCAAGTGCTAACTGGGAAAGCAGAGTGGTGAAAGCCACAAGTACAGAGGTGTGAGCACAATCTTGGAGATGTAGTTGTGCTTAGGGTTAATTGAGAATGGGCTTTCCCATCAGCAGTTGGGCAGTGGCTCTACCCTAATTACAAGCCATTTAAACAAACAAGCCAGGTAGGAAAGCAGGCCTGGGAAAGACTTTGACCCCAACCTCCAGGGGGTCACACTGAGCAGCTCCAAACAGCCACCTTTCACAGTGGGAGGGAGAGACCAGCGGGGTGATCTCCACACCAAGAAGCCACCATAGACCTCCCAGTGACAACTGTTGGCCTGTCCCAAATTGGAATGACCTGCAAGTCGGATAGGAACCAAAAATATTAGGAGATGGTCTTTCTCTCTCTCCATTAGGACAGCATGGGTGAGATCTGAATTCAGCCCTTTCTGCAGAAAGCAATAATGATGTGTCATTCCTTTTCCAGTTCTTCGATTGCTAACCAAAATGTGGCATCAGCTACAGAAAAACCCATCACTTTCCTTGTGACAATAAACTGCTCCCTGCTCACATGCACAGAAGGCAAAGGACTGCCCAGAAGAGCAGAAAGTGCCTCTGAAGAGCCCACACTTCAAAAGGAGCAGCAGGGATGTGGCAGTGCCCCCAGACTAAAGAGGTTTGGCACCCAGGGTACAAAAGTGTGTCCCCAAATCAAGCATCACTCTGCTGACATGGCTTTGCACTGGTGAGCTGAGATGTGATGCCAACTGACAGAGGATCAAGAGCCCAGGGTTCTGGATGCCTCCATCCCACCCAGCAGCAGCAACAACACAGTTTTGCCTGCTCAGCACAAGCACCAGCTGCTGCATGTGAACCAGGGAAGTTCAGGGGGAAGAGGGTCACCCTTCTCGTGGGAGGCAAGGTGCACAAGGAACTCCCAAAGGTAATGTGCTGGCACATCCACCTCCCAGAGTGAAGGCATGACCCAAAAGCAGGCTGAGTTGCTCCAAGCCCACACTCTCCACCTCCTCTGAGGCTCCACCACACCCTTTCACCTTCCTGCCTCTCTTTATGCCAGACCAGACTCCCATCAGCTCGTGTCTACCCAGCCCCACTCCTTGTGCCCAGGGCCAGGACAGGGACACCCTCACAGAGATCCACTCACCTGGGCTGCTGTGTGTGCCTTGGCTGAGCTGAGCCACTGCCAGCCTGTTCTTGGCTGCGGGGCTCATCCACTTGAGAACAATAAAGTTGGGGTGTCTGGAGGATGCAGTGCCTTGGGATCTTGTAGGGTTTGCTTTCTGCCCTCATGCTGGAATTCATTTGTTTAGGGAGAATAACTAAAACCAAATGAATTAAGGACATTCAGCTCTGGGCCACCTGAGTCAGTGCAGAGCTTGGTTGGGAGGTGACACCAGCGTGAGGCCAGGGTGTCCCCACAGCAGCACTCCCGTGTGCCTGACTTCCCTGCTGCTTCGGGTCTGTCAGGCTCAAAGGCTGACAGCAACTAACCAGGCCAGGTGCTGCTGCTGCACCTGGATCAGGGCAGCTCCTGGGATCAATCCAGGGGATGAGCAGCTGGAGCAGCCCTGGAGGTGCTGTGGGGTGAGAGCTGGGACCCAGAACCCCCCTGTGCCCTGGGCTGAGCCCCCAGCGTGGGCAGCAGGGGAGGGGGGGATCCTGCCCCTGTGCCCCTGTGCTCAGGTGAGACCCCACCTGCAGAGCTGCCCCAGCCCTGGGGCCCAGCACAGGAGGGACCTGGAGCTGCTGGAGAGTCCAGAGGAGGCTCCAGGATGAGCAGAGGGATGGAGCAGCTCTGCTGGGAGGAAAGGCTGGGAGAGCTGGGATTGTTCAGCCTGGAGAGGAGAAGCTCTGGGGTGACCTCATTGTGGCCTTGCAGGGCCTGAAGAGAGCCTGAAAGAAAGATGAAGAGAGATCCTTTACAAGGGATAGAGGAACAGGACACAGGGAATGGCTTCCCAGTGCCAGAGGGCAGGGATGGATGGGATATTGGGAAGGAATTGTTCCCTGGGAGGGTGGGCAGGCCCTGGCACAGGATGCCCAGAGCAGCTGGGGCTGCCCCTGGATCCCTGGCAGTGCCCAAGGCCAGGCTGGACACTGGGGCTTGGAGCAGCCTGGGACAGTGGAAGGTGTCCCTGCCCATGGCAGGGGTTTGGAACTGGATAATCTTTGAGGTCCCTTCCAACCCAAACCTTTCTGCAATTCTATGATTATTTGCTCTCCTAAAATCATGGCTGCTCATCAGCCAAAAGAGATCCTTGCTTAGAGATCTGTTCCTTGACAGTGAAGGAATGAGGTTGCATGAGAAGGAAAGCAGAACACAAAATTAGGGGCTGACATCATTCCTCCCTGGACCATGTAATTAATATCATTGGGTTTTAAAGCATTACAGAGAGAGCTGAAACCAACCCTCACTTGTACAGATGCAGGCAGTGAGTTCTGTACTATGGGAATCACCCCGATGCTCAGACTGCCAATGGGAGCATTTTCTTCTTTCTTGGAAGGACCAGCTAATGGCATACACTCAGCTGGGGACACAGGAAGATTTGTTTTCTCTGCCCTTTTGCTGCTGAAGAAATATACTGCCATTAATTTGGTGGCAATTACAGGCCACCAAAGCACTGAGGAGCAGGGAGGGTTTATAAGGAAAAAGCTGTTTTCAGAAGAGGTTGGTGCATTCACCTTCTCAGTTGCATTTTGAATACAGCTTGGGTTGGAAATTGATGCACCTCTACGGAAAATCCATAGATGAAGCAGAAACAAGGAAATTATTCAGGACAGGACTATTTGATTGCACTGCAAGAGAACAAGTAAGTGCTGCTGAATGGAAATGTGAGTCATGAACAAACCACCCTGAGCATCGCCAGGCCTGACGATGTCAAAAAACAAAAACAATAAAAGAGAACAGAAGAAAAGAACAATCTCATATCATTGCATCTGGAACAGGCATGTTTGTAAATGGTTTTCACTTCTAATTTAGATATAAAGGACCAGAAAAAAGAACATCACAATACTTGTGGAGGGTGAAAATGGCAATGTAGCTGTTGTGTAAATGCTCTGTCCAGAGTTTTGGGATATGAACTGGAGGTGTTGTGACTCCCCATAGAATGATATATTATTGATAAGATTTTCCCTGTCATAATAGAAAATATCCAGTGAAACCCTTCAAAATACAATCTGAATTGAAATGAAATGAAATACAATTTCATGGGGTGCAATAGGATGTGATGATTTAATGTGACGTGGTAGGAGCAAGGAAGGATCCAGTGTGGGATAACTGTCTGCCCTTGACAACTCAGAACACAGACATCCCTTTCTGGAATGGAAAACGGGATCACAAACCAGTTTTTAATTAATTACCTTTTACCTTCACATTTACAATCTCTAACAAAAAACTCTTTTGAGTTCTCTTTTTCTCCCTCATGCACAGCAGCTCACGTGCATGCTGCTGTAATATGCAAAATTCTTTTCCTACTAAAACCAACTACAGAGATTCCTCACAGTGAACAATCGTGCAGATGATGGAATGGGTATTTTCCTTGGTATTTTTAAAATACCCTCAATAGGTTTCAAAGCAACACTGCAGGTAGGGTCATGCTGGTTTGCTATAAAAGATGATATGCTAGAAGTGATTTGTGGTAGATATGTCCAATGTAAACTAAATGAGCCACGGGAAATGGGCCAAGTAGCCCTGGACAGAGTCACTGGGAGACGGCTGAGTCACACTGCCTTGTTCTAACAGAGAGTCCATAACTTTGCCCAGAAGTTTTAACCACTTGCTTATCCCCCTATTTTCTTTCCCCTTTCTCTTTCAGCATTACAGGCTTTGCCTACCCTGTTTGAGCCTTTGCACACTCTTGCATTACCACTTTCTTTTGGATATTGAGGAGGTAGGAGACAGGTGAGGTACACACTTTCCAACAGAATTTCAGTAGTGGACTAAATAAATAATGAAAATTTATTTGCTCACTGAAAATTCTCAGCTCCAGAAGCAATAGCCTGACTGTGGAGGCAGGGAGTAAAGTCTGACTCTATATAAAACACAGGTCTCCCCAGGATGTGCTGTGGGCCAAAAGCTCAGCCTTCCTGCTGAGACTGGAGATGTTTCTGTTAACCACAAGCCTTGCTTCTCCTACAGATAACTCTGTTTCCTTAGCTACAGGCTGGTATCTATTCAGTAGTGAGGGTTTAACTGAAAATGGGTATAATCAGCATGGGGATGTTTTGCTTACGCTTTTGCCCAAACTGTTTTATAACCCAATGTGTCACCAGTGTGCTGCTCAGGCTTTTCCACAGGATGCCTCTTTTTATTCTTTGCTTTTCTAAGCCTCTCTAAGCTTTTCTGGATAGGTCATTACAATGCCATCATTCCATGCCATCAGTGCCAGTGGGATGTGATTGAGTATCTGCAGGGAGGGCTCCGAGCAGGGCCCAGGCTCTGCTCCGGGGCCCAGCAATGGCACCAGAGCACCGGGCAGGGCCTGAGCCCAGCAATTGCCCTGCCCAGGAGGCAGAACTGCTGCCCTGGGCAGTGCCCAGCCCTGAGCAGATTGGCCACAGAGGCTCTGGGCTCTCCTCCCTGGGGCTGTTGCAGAGCTGTGTGCACACAGTGCTGTGCCTGTGCTCCGGGATGGCCCTGCTGGAGCAGGGAGGTGCCACCAGGTGCCCTCTGTGCTCCCTGCAGCCTGAGCCATCCTGGGATCCTGTGATGATAACCAGTACTGGTGGTTCTCTGGACACAGCTCCCAGCTGGATGCATCCTTGGCTGCAAACTTCACGCTCCCACTTGTTTTTTACACAGTTGCTTATTTCTACCTGGTCTTGCTGGTAAAGTGTTAAAAGCAGTTGGACTCTGAGGAGGCTCAGGGTGTCTTTATCACTCCACAACTCCCTGACAGGAGGGGGCAGCCGGGGGGGTCGGGCTCTGCTCCCAGGGAACAGGGACAGGACAAGGGGAAATGGCCTCAGGCTGGGCCAGGGGAGGCTCAGCTTGGACAGCAGCAGGAATTTCTGCATGGAAAGGGTGCTCAGGCCTTGGCAGGGGCTGCCCAGGGAGCTTTGGAGTGCCCATGCCTGGAGGTGTCCAAGGAAGGGCTGGAGGTGGCACTCAGTGCTCTGGGCTGGGGACAAGGTGGGCATCGGGCACAGCTTGGACTCCATGGGCTGGGAGGGCTTTTCCAGCCTCAGGGATCCTGGGATTCTGTGGTTCAATGATCTATGTGTGTCCCTTCCAACTCAAGAGATTCTATGATTCTACGGAAAACCCCACACACTCCACGCTGCCAACCCCTGCAGTGCCACCTGCAATCCCTTCTCAACATCACTACCTTACTTTGAGTGCAATCCAACTGCTTTTAGCAAAAAAAGAGCCAAAAACAGCTGTGAAAGACCCTTCTTGGCTTTGGTCACCCATGTTGGAGGACAAAGCAAGTTCTGAGGGGAGCTGCGGCTCCCAGCAGTGTTCCTGGCTGGGGATGAATTTCTGCCATGAAAAAGCAACAAGGAAGAGAGTGTACTGACTTTTTACAAATCTAACTAAGACAGAGCTTCTCTAATGATGGAGATACGCACATCATAGCTGAAGTTTTCACAGAGCTCTGAGAAACAGAGATAGCTTTAATGTTTACTTCCACATCCCACTTGCCCTGTTCCCAGCACGGCCTAGGTCCTGGATTTTGGTTGAAGTGGTCTTAATATCTAGCTAATATAAATGCTAATTAGATTAATTTGATGAATAAAACATGGTAGGGATTTGTTAGCAAGTTTCTACTATTGCTTTATGTCAACAGGTAGATTTCTACAACACAGCTCCAAGGGACAGAAGCACGTTCTGTTTCCAGTTGAACACGGTGCACTTTTTGTAATAGTAAACCTTAGAGTTGATAATACATTGCACAACTGCAGAGAAAAAAAGAAGAGCAATTTTAAATTTTTCAGATCTAGCACATCTTGGACACTGACCACCAAGAAAAAGGTTAGGTTGTCCTGAGCCCATCTGCTTCACAGGGTTTATAGACAGAGAAAGACAACGTACCTTGTCTCTGCCTCTCTTTCCCTACTGCAGTCGATCCAGTTATTCTGCCTATACAGAGGAATTAAACTCCTGTCTGAGTGTGTATTGACTTTTTTGTTTTTACTGAGCTCCGTGAAGCCAGTGAGGCTCCATAGAGGCAAAGCAGATGCAAAAATAGGTCAGACAGCTCATGGCTCCCCTCAGGGCTCCCGCCAGCGCCTCGCCTGCACACGAGTGACTGGAGAAGCCGAGAGGGGTCGGGTGAAGCTGTGATGGAGTGGGTGAAGCCGTGAGGGGACTGGAGAAGCCGCGAGAAGCAGTGCTGAGGCGGGCGAAGCCGTGCTGGGGCGGGCGAAGCCGTGAAGGGGCGGGCACAGCCGTGAGGGGACGGGCGGAGCCGGGCTGGGGCGGTCCCTGGGGCGGTCGAAGCCGTGAAGAGGAGGCCACGCTCCGCCTCTTCCTGCGGCAGCCGCGCAGTGGCAGCCATGGCGCCTCGCAGGGAAGCCGCTCTCCTCATGCTGCTCCTCGTCCTGCCGCCGGCGAGTGCGGGGCTGAGCGGCTACTTCGGCACCAAGTCCCGCTACGAGGAGGTGAACCCGCACCTGGTGCGCGACCCGCTGTCGCTGGGTCCCGAGGCGGGCGGGTCGCTGCCCGCCTCCTGCGCCCCGCTGCAGCTCCGCGCCGTGCTCCGGCACGGCACCCGCTACCCCACGGCCGGACAGGTCCGCCGGCTGGGCGAGCTGCACGCCAGGCTGCTCCGCCGGCCCGCGGGGACCGCCGCCTGCCCCACTGCCGCCGCCCTGGCCGCCTGGCCCATGTGGTACGAGGAGAGCCTGGACGGGCGGCTGGCGCCGCAGGGCCGGCGCGACATGGAGCAGCTGGCCCGGCGCTTGGCCGCCCGCTTCCCCGCGCTCTTCGCCGCCCGCCGCCGCCTGGCGCTGGCCAGCAGCTCCAAGCACCGCTGTCTGCAGAGCGGGGCGGCCTTCCGCCGCGGGCTCGGGCCCACCCTCGACTTCGGCGGCGACGGTGAGTGCGCGACACCGCGACACCCCCCCTCCCTTCCCTGGGGGGAATTCCCGTGCCTTCCCTGAGGGAGCCTCCAGTGCTCGCTGGGAGGCTGGGGGAGTCCCACAGTCTACCTGAGGGATTCGAGTTCCTTCCCTGCAGGTCCTGCACCCTCCGGGTGGGAGCCTCGTGATCTCTCTGAGGGACTGGGAGAGTCTCACACCTGCCCTGAGAAAGCCCCCTTTGTTTGCTTAGGGGCTGCAGAAGCCTCGTGAGGTGTTCCACACCCTCCCTGAGGGACTCCTGTGTCCTCCCTGAGGGACTGGGGCAGCCCCCGGCCTTCCCTAAGGGATTCCCAGCTCTCTTAAAGGGGATGGGGGTGCCTGAGGGATTCCTCTGCTCTCAAAGAGGGGCTGGCAGAGTCCCGCGCCCACTCTGAGGGAGCTCTATTCCTCCCTGAGGGCCTGGGAGAGCCTTGATCTCCCCCAGGGGCTGGGGTACTCCTATGCCCTTCATGAGTGGCTGGGGGAGTCCCATATCCCCATATCCTCCCTGAGGGAGCTCCTGATGCTCCCAGAGGGGCTGGGGGTGCCCGCTGCCCTCCCTGTGGCTGAGAGAAGCCGTGAGAGCAGTCCCCCATGCCCAGGTTGAGGGGGACCCTGTGTCCCTGGGGGAACACAGCTGTACAGTGGTAGGCAGACTGTCCCTTGGAGGGTGTCGTGGTGGCCACATGCTGGTACCCCTGGGGATGGTGGTGCTCCCCCTGATGCCCACGTTTGCTTTCAGAGGTGGAGGTTGAAGTGAACGACTCCCTGATGCGGTTCTTTGATCACTGCGCCAAGTTTGTGGCCCTGGTGGAGGAGAATGACGCGGCCATGTGCCAGGTGAACGCCTTCAAAGAGGGGCCCGAGATGAAGAAGGTCCTGGAGAAGGTCGCCAGTGCCTTGTGTTTGCCGGTGGAGGAGCTAAATGCAGGTAAGGAATTCCTCTTACAGGTGGCTTTGGCTCCAGGCCTGGCCGAGAACAACTTCCAAGACATGTAGTTATGCAGAGTAGGTAATTTAAAGTGTCTGTGAATTGGAGTTGCAGTCTCTAATTAAGTGCATGGGACTGTAAGTCTGTGTTGGTGTTGCAGTAATGAATGATTGTTGGTTAGTGGTCAGAAGAAAAAGATGCTTGAAAACATCTTTCCTGTAGATGAAATCAGCTTTACCTGGTTTTGGAGGGATTTGAGTGCTTTAATTTTGCTTTCTGGAGCAGGTGTAGCTTTTGTGGAACCTGTTACAGCTCAAGCAAATATATGACCTCAGGAGAAGCAGTCCTGTGTGTCTGTGTTGTAACTCGCTAGTCCAGAAGTGCTGGGGTTCCCTCTGTGGTCAAGTGGTGGGGAAACCCCCCCAAAATAAGTGCTGCTGTTGGGATTGCAGCTCACGCTCAGCTGCTGATGTGGAGGGGGAGTTATCCAAGACCTCATACCTTCCCTGTGTGGCTGCACCAGCAGCTGACACCTATAACACATCAGAAGGTGGGCAGCATTTAACGTGAAGTGCTCTTGTTTTCCCCTTGTAATGATTAACGTGAAGAGCTTGCAGCCCAAAATCTGGATTTTGTGCAATAATTCTGTTAAACTGCATATTTTTGGTGCTTGGCCTTTGTCCTGCCAATTACCTATTGGATTTCGTTGTTTGCATTGCCAAACAGTAATTGCAGTCCATTTTAGAGGTAAATTGAGAGGAGGTTGCTGCTTGTGTAGCAGTGGTTTATCTCTTGCTTGTTTGTTGGATTAATTGCAGATCTTGTTCAAGTGGCTTTTCTCACCTGCTCATACGAGCTGGCTATAAAAAATGTGACCTCCCCATGGTGTTCACTCTTCAGTGAAGAAGATGCCAAGGTACGTGGGACTTGGAGTAGCCTGGTCTGGTGGAAAGTGTCCCTGCCTGTGGCAGGGGGTTTGGAATGAGATGATCTTAAGTGGCCTTCCAACCCAAACCATTCTATAATGTGTGTTTTTCACATGATAGAATCACATGATAAAATCCACTCCAGGGTACATCAAATGAGGTCTTCTAGGGCCTCTGAGACTCTGTTTGGTTTTGAGGACTATTAGATCTCTAAACCAGATAAATGCCTGTTAATAAAACCCAGTAGAACCCAGATTAATGAGAGAAATGTTTGTTCATCTTCTTTCAAAATTGTTTGGTGTAACTTTTGATGTTCAGTAAGGCTCCTCCAAGGCTCGTAAGGAAATTTGCAGCCCTGGGAAAAGAGGAGACCTTTGCCTAGGTAGGTGTTTGGCTACAGGGTGGGCAGTTAGGAGTAAGTGGTGTCCTCTCTATAAGAGAATCAGGATCACCATGGGCATCTGCTGAGACCTGCCCTGTTCAGTGTCCTTATAAATAACTCAGCAGGGAGGTGGGAAAAGCCTTTGATGCCAGGAGTTGTCAGGAAAGGAACAAAGAACAAGGAGAGCACCGTGTGCTCTTGAATAATTCTAAGGCACAGTTCTGTCTGAGATGTGTGCACATCTCTGGAACGTGAAACCAGAGAAGCTGAGCTAAAGATGTGGGATGGATTCTATGGGAAGAATGATGAGCCAAAGACAAAATCAGAAGTGCTAAAAAAGTAGTGGATAATGGTTGTCTTGTGATGTGCAGCACCTCACCTGACCGTGAGCATAGCCAGATGCTGAATTTGGTGGCTCTTTGGTCTGATCTGTTGTCTGGTTTTATGCTGAAGTGGTTTCAACTGGAGCCTTGATGTTTGGGGTTGTGTCATTGCTTCAGGCTGTGGGCTTTTTGTTTTCCCTTGGTGCAATAATAAAAACCTGTGAGCTCTGATTTTAGGTGCTGGAATACCTGAATGACCTGAAGCAATACTGGAAGAGAGGATATGGCTATGACATCAACAGTCGCTCCAGCTGCATTTTATTCCAAGATATCTTCCAGCATTTGGACAAAGCAGTGGAAGAGAGCAAAAGGTAAATCAAACGGCTTCAGTGCTTTGGTACGAGCTTTCTGTGATCAATCCTGAGCTGGATTTCATGTGAATAGGAGTTCAGTACTTAACTTCCAAACCTGGCAATATTAGGAGAGCTGGAGCTTGAATTTTAACAGGGAGAAATACAATTTTTACTGGAGCAGTGTTACTTTAAAGAGTATGTTTTGTTACTTTCATTGATGCTTTTGTGCTCAGCTGAAGTATTTCCATCTTTTAACTTGCTGATCCACACAGGCCTTCGGGGGACAGCCAACCACTGTTTGATAGTGGTATTCTCTTCCTGCACAGTTTGAGAGGAGACATTGAGTTAAAACAATTAGCTTTTTTTGTTTAAAATGTCCTTGTTAAATGTTTTTTGCTTAAATGTTAATTTACAACCTGCGTGCACTTTCCGTATGTAAACTGAGCGGTTACAAATTCATAGTTAATAATCAGTCACATTAATTAATAACTTAGCAGGTTAGCATGGAAATTTTATAGAAGTACAGGATATCAAGGATAGGGCCATAAGATTGTATAATGGAATGGAGTGATCCATTTTGCTCCCTTTTGATGCTGTTTCCTCTTTGAGCAGTGACAGCCTTGCAGTCCTTAACGTTAGCCAGCTGTGTGTCTCAACTGCGTATAAAACATCCCTGTAAGTTTAATGATAACAGTTAAAAAAAACCCCGAAAGCTGTAGTTGGAAGGAGGAGGTACAGATGGAGGTTTCTGATTTATTTGGAGCTGAATCAGCAGTTGCTAAATTGAGAGGTGGGAAGAGCAGGTGTCAGAGGCAGAGCTCCCAAAAACCGTGGGAACTCCGTGTCTTTCAGCATTGGCTGTGGAAGTTCAGTTGCAATCCCTGGGGCTCTCGTGTTGTTTTGCCATCACAGAGGGAAGCAGGCAGTTAGTGTAAAGGATCAGGACCCTAAATCTTGCAAATTTCCAAGCTGGATGCGAGCAGTGTTCAGGATGAGCGTCATCCTAAACAGGAACCGGAGAGCTGAGGTAGCCGAGTGCCACAGGAATGTGTTACTCCCTTCCACAACGGAAGGTGGCAGTCGTAAAGCACTGGAGACCTGGGAATAAACTGGGTTGGGTAACCTGGAGAGGATGTGGGAATCTACCAGGGCCACTGTCTTGGAACAGCTTGTCCCTCTTGGAATCTAGGGAGCGGAGGTGCAGCTAATCCTGTTTCGTCTAGGGAGAGAGAGATTTATCTCTTTCATCTATGGAGAGGGACATCCTGGGGCAGTGTACGAGTACAAAGGAAAACAAGAAAACATACAGATAAAAAGATATGCCAGTCTCTTCTTTCTCTGTGTGGTGATGATCAACTTCAAGGCAACAAGTTAAATATTTTTGCAGCATTTTCAGAAAATGAACTTTTGTGATGATGAAATGTCTTTCAGTGGAATGTTGTTTCAATTTAATGGTGTTTAGCATTGATTTATAACTGACTGCTTGCTCTAAAAACCTAAGAGCAAGAAATTTACTTCCAGGGCATTACCTTTGCTCCATGATCTCTTTTCTTTTCGGAAAGCTTAGATTGGGCTATCCAGAATTAGAAAGGGAAGCACTTCTGTTCTGGGAAGAAGCTGAAGGATCTGGATTGTCTGTTCTGCTCCAGACTTGGCAGTGGAGAGCAGTGTTGGCAAAGCTGTGTTTTTGTAGCACACTTTATGCATTTATGTTCAATAGCTTTGTTCTGTTTTCATTCCCAGTTACAGTGAAATTAAAAAGAGAAAACCTGTTTCTTCCATGAGGTGGTTGTTGCCCTTGCAATCTGCCCGCCAAACTTAGTTGCCTTATAAAAGCTTGTTTTATTTCTTTGGTGGAAAACCCCTCCTGCTGATTAGTCTATCCTTAAGAATATGATGAAGGTGGTAATAAATACCTCTTGCTAATTAGTCCCACCTTCAACTTGCAGTGCAGAATTTCAGATGTTTGAGGATCTTTCATCATGTGAATTCCAGTATAACTCTGTGGTTTAAACTAGCAATAGTCTCTTCTGGGTAGGTCTTGCTGTACAGCAAGATGGTGTTAAAAGCTGTAAAAGGGATTTTCACTCTGTGATTGCTTTTGGCAACTGCCCCATCCAGAGAGCTGGTGGAAAGGCGGAATTTCTATTCAGGAACTTGGGTCTGATGTAGGATTTGCCAGAGTTGTACTAATGACCACCTTCTGTTAGCACAGTGCATGGGCCCTGTTCTTCTGCACCCCAGTAGCAATGAAGTATCAGTGTCTAGTAAAGGTTAATTCTTTAGTAGAAACCAGCCCAGTGGACCTTTCAGGACCACCACATTCCTCCATACCTCTTTTCCAGTCTGGAAGGAAGTGTCATGATCACATTTCTAGGGAGAAGCTGGGGGCTGGGACTCTCTTTCTTCCATACAAATTTTCTTAGTTACAAAAATATGATGAAATGTATCACAAGAGATGTATATGAAATGAAACCATTTTCGCTTAGGAGATAAACTTTGGTTAAAAGTTTCACTTGTTCCATATCAAACCCATATGATTTGCTGTGCTGAAATGGCATACTTGGGCAGTCTTCACAATTATAAAGTGTTTTATGGACTAAGAATTGTGGTTTTTTCCAAGTCTGCCTGCTAGGGATAGAAAATAGCCAGAGAAGCTAGTGGAGAATTACTTTTCACTGCTGATTTTCCCAGCAGTTTAATGAACATTATTCTGCCCACAGAAACTCAGTGTGTTGATGAGAAATCCAGGTCTTTTGGAACTTAATGCAATATGAAGCTGCTCATCTGATTTTAAAAACCTTTGCAGCTGCACACTTGGGCACACTTTAAGCATATTCACTAAAGCTGTTTTAGACTCCTTTTTTTTTCCTTCTAGCTTCAAGTATTTAACATTAATATTTCCTGCTGGCGAAAGAATATGGAATACCTGTTACTGCTTGTACTGTCCAAAGGGGTTACCATAAGGCTCTGGAAACTGGGAGGGTGCTTTGTGCAGCCATCTCAGTATTTACAGTGTGTATTGATAATACCAGCCTAGCTGCCCATATGCATTGCAGACTATTTGGTGGTGGTTTCCTCTGAGAGGGTAAATGGGTCCAAGGTATTAAAAAAGAAAGATTTATTTGAATTTGAATATGGTTCCAGATGAAGGGAAGGTGATCTTTGTGAGTTATACCACAAAGCTGTACAGTAAACAGGCTAATTTGGCAGTGACCAATACTAGTTTATTGGTAGCTTTTATTGTTCCATGTAATTTGCCTTCCTCTTTGCAGGTCACTTCCCAACACAATTGGTAACCTTTCAGGAGTCATTTACCACTGTGCCCTAATTGCTCCTTCCAAATCTGTGACTCAGTACAAAGGAATATAATGGGTGATCTAAAACCACTCTGCAGTTCAAAACTCTTTTTATTGTATGTACAAAGGGAACGAAGCAAAAAGCTTCTATGCATGCAGTAGCAATGAAATAATTAGATTGAAAATCCCCTTTTGCTCAGGTTCAAAATGTTCAGTCAGTTTGTTTATTAAAACCCCTTCACTGCTGCTGGGGTGACTTTGATTAATAAACAGCCAATGTCTCAGTCAGCAGCTCTGTATCATAGTATATGGTTGGCTTTGATTGCTCCATCTTTCAAAGGTAGGACTTCTGACAAGATTATTTAAAGGTCTGCTGTGACCTGCAGCTCCTTACAGATTTTCATCAGCGCTGGTGAAGAAAGGACAAGTTTTGCTTGACCTCAGGATCCAGGCAACAGCTTTCACCCTGTGCAAACTGTTTGGTAGTTAGGAAGAGAAATGCAGATGGAAGAGGATGGCTTTGGAGAAGGGTTCTGGAGAAATCCAGGAGAGGGGTGCTGGGGACAGCCCAGACACTGACAGTTTTGATTCTCTCATCCCTTAAAAGGAATTTATTTGTGAGTAGATCTAATACTGTCAGCTCGGTTCTGGATTTTCCCAGGTTGACCAGGCTGGCTTGCATGTGCCTGGTTGCCCCAGGAAAGGTTTAGGAATACTGAAGGCTTGTGGGGGTGCTGGTGCATCTCCCTTGGGGCAGTGGAGCCTTTGGAGGGTTTGGCAATCCCAATCCCAATGTATCTTTCCATTTGCTCCCCTTGAGCGCTGCCATCCAGACGGGGACATTCCTTATGGGGGTTGCTGCTTTTCGGCAGGGCACTGTTTCCTTCCTGACTATCGTTTCTTGCCATGCCATCTCACTAATGCTCTAATAGGATTAATGTTGTCGCCACTTCCCTCGGGGTAGCTGTACAATAAATCCCCCCTGTCCAGGGCTGTTCCCCCAGGATGGGCATTTTCTGGCAGATAATATGAACCTGAAGCCTGTGCAAATTGGTTCCCTGGGAGCCTGACCTCCCTGTTGGGAATGACAAAGGGCCATCCAAGAGGTGAAGTTCTCCACAGATCCTTGTGGCACACTCAGCAGCATCTCTGTGTCTGCTTTTCTGAAGTGTGTGTATTTGCTGACTTCTCTCAGAGAGCTGGGCAGCCCAGGGGATCTCCCTGGGGAATGTGGCTGTTCATCTGTCTGCCCAGAACTAGAGATTTAAAGTTTCTTGTGCCTTTCAGGCTCCCCAGCATGTCCTTAATCTCACATTAATTAGTTACTACATGCTTGCTCAGGATTGATCTGAAAAAGTATCTCAGCAACTTTTATAGAGTCATACCCTTTTATGTGAGAGTGAAAAACCCAAATGAAACAGTACCTAGGCAAGTAACAGGCAAATGAACTGGTCTGACCAGTGTCCACCTTGGGCAGGAAGGGTTTGCCAAGTGGCATGGCCCTCTTGGTTTGTGATGGATCAACATTGAGCATCAGCCTGGTGCTCCTGCAAATCTCTGAGGTTTGAAACAATGGGAGAGGTGGGATCAGCCAGGAAAGAGCCTTTGGAAGTGCAGCAGCTCTGCAGTGAAACACAAGGAAGCCTAATTAGCTCCGAGTGATTAAGTGTTGCAGGATGAGATAAGAGCCTTTTAATCAGGGTTTTTAATGAGTTTTGTGTAGTCCAGTCAGCTTTTCAAGTCTGCTTTTGTCATGAGTGAGCTTGTTCCTTGTTGCAACAGAAGAAAAATTTTATCTTGTCAGTATTAGTGGTGGCATTTTGTTGTGTTGGCGCTGATTCTGGGAATAATTGGCTGTCTTCTCCTCTACTATTCATGGTGAAAATTTTGACATATAAGGACTTAATACTATTTGACAGATATTTTTTTTTAACTTTTTTTTATTCTTCTTCCCACTGATGATAATCCTCTGAGCATCACCACTATTAAATACTACTGCTGCCCTGAGTTCCACCACTGCATTCCCTGATCTCTGCTGCTTCCTGGTATGTTTAGGGTTTGTCCAGCTTTTTTTTTTTTTTTCCCAATAAATCACAGAGGGAGGAGAGAAGGATCCCATAGTTGAAAACAGGTTTTGGAGTCCTGTGACCTGGCTTTTTTATTAGGGAGGAAAGGGATAGCATGTAGTCTAAGCATGCTTGTTAAACAGGTGTTAAAGCTTATCTTCTTTGCAGTTGTTGGAGGGATTTTTACATGAGGTTTGAAGGTTGGCCAGTTGAGCTTTGCAGCAGGAAGTGTTTCTTCTTATCCCACTATTTCCTGGGGTTTGGGTTATTTCTAGCTGAAAGACCAATCAGTGCTTAGGAAATAAATTTTGGTTAAAAGAAAGCTCACTTTTTCCATATGGAGAATGAACTATCAGTAGTCCTGGGAAGAGTAGGAATGATCTGCTCTTGAGGATGGGTGAGCTGATGCAGAAGATTGAGTTAAACCCAAATCTTCTGAGATGCAGGAGAACTAGAATTTGCCTGGATAATAAATCCCACATCTGTGCTTCTCCACAATGTTTTTTTTTCCCCATGGTGAGACTTGGCTTCTGGCTTGTGCTACTGAATTGTTCAGTACTTTCTTCATTTTCATCTGTAGGAAGATTTATTTAAAAGGTGTAAAAAAAAAAAAAAATTCTGTAAAGCCCCAGTGTGGGCAGCTCAGGAGGTGGCACATCTCTCCAAGGAACCCTGCTTGTGCTCTGCCTACTGAGAGCCCCTTCAGCTCATTTGAAAGTGCCCCATGAGATGAATATGAAACCAATCCCTTCCAAACAAGCTCCTCATATTTTATGGCAGAGTTTTATGCACAGTCCCTTCATCTCCCTTCAAAGATGGGAATGAGGCTTACTCGGTGGGCTTTCCCAAGCCATATACTAGTAAATAAAAGGGAGAGGAAAAGTGGATTGAAATATCATTAGCAATTACCAGAGTATGATGTTGAGAACTTTGATGCTTCCAACAAGATGCTGACTCATTGATCAACTGTGAGGCAAATTGAGTGGCAACATCAAGCCTGCCACTTAATATTTTATTAGCCTGTGCTACTGTTTATCAGTGTTTTGTTGCTTGTTCTGGCTTTATCAGAAATGCCAGGGGCAGTGGTAACCTTTGCCTGTGTGTATTCTCTGAAGAGCTAATTTGTCATCCTTTTCCCCACAATCAAAAATACTGCTTTTGAACCTTGATGGCCATTTTGATTGTCATTGCTGGATGATAGGAAACCACATCTGAGCTGGAGTCCTGACCCTGGAGACTGAACAGGGAGTGCTGGAGCAGTCTGGGAAATTGCCAGTATCACCAGGCATGCTGTGTTAAAAAGGCTGTGGAGAACTCAGGATTGTGTCGTATCAGGAAACAGTTTTAATCCTCATTAAACTAATCCAGTGGGATAGCTCTGAGTGGGAGAGGTTTGTTTTGCCTCCCAAGGCTGTTTGGCCTGTTGGCATGAGGACTTCACGAGACTAAAGCAGGTGAAGAAAAACTCAATTCAGACTGAGAATGAGTATCTTGTTTAGTCCTTCTTTTGTCACTTCTTCCCTTGTTCTTAAAAACTTGCCTGTGCTATAATTTTTTTCCTGCTTTGCAAACATATGTCTCGCTGGTTTTTTTTATGATTCAGTTTTTGCTATATCTTTTGTGATTTCCTTCCATTTCAACATTCCTACTTAGCTGAAAAGTAAAGCCAAACTTTGCTTAAAGCCAGCATTGATAGCCAGAATGTTAATTTTTTTTTTTTTTGTCTTAGCATTTCTGAGGCCTTTTTGGAGTGGTGGGATGTGAAATCCATTCCCTGTGGAGTCAGTAATGCCTGTGTAGGGTTGTTTTGGAGATTCTAGCAGCATATTTCCATTTCCAGCTTCCTTCTTAGTTAACAAAACACCGACCACCATGCAGCTGGGACGACATGAAAGTACAAATATTTAAATAAGGGAAAAATTTAAAAAGCAGCTCTGGGAGAGAATCAGAATTCCAGGCCAGTCTTGTAGAAATAATGCTCGAGACTAGTACTGTTGAGCACCTTGATACACCTGGGAAGTGTTAGGATGGCCCTCAAAAAGGAAAGCATTCCTCTTGGAGCTCTTGGCAGGGATCAGCAAATACTAAATAAGGTGATCTGGTAGCCACAGTCATGACTTCCAAACATCTTTCTCAACAGGTTTCCTTATCTAAAGAAGTCAAGCAGATGGGGTTAAGGCGGAATGTCCTTACACAGGGGAAAAAAATTGATGGAATTACAAGAAATGGAGGGTAGGGACAGCGGATCAATTTTCCCTAGCAGAGATAGAGCTGGAGCAATCTGACCCGCTCGGAATGTTGTAAATGACGCAGGAAAAAGAGGTGACAAGTTCAGTGGCATTGCAAATGTGGCGGTTTTAATCAAGATAAATAAGATGAAGTGTTTATACTGGGAAGATTGTGAAAGGGCCCGGTGAGACTGACTGGGCTGGAAAACTGCAGAGCTGTCAAGTAATCCACGTGAGGGAAAAACAATCTTCTTATCACCTGTTGGATTGAATCTGGGAGAACTCAAACTCAGGAGCTGAGTTACGAGGTTGTTGCAGCTGTCCAGAAATAACTCAAACTTCAGACGTATGGGGTTTGGAGCAGCCTGATCTATGGAAGGTGTCCCTGACCCCCCCTGGCAGGGGGTTGGAATGAGATGATCTTTAAGGTTCCTTCCAATCCAAACCATTCTGTGATTCCATGTTGGATATCAGGAATTAAGTAGAGAGTCCATGGGTATAGCACAAATTTATGATGTAGCTTATGGTTCTTGAGTATTGTGCATTCTAATACTCTGATCTAAAGGGATATAGCTCATGTGGAAAATTGTGGAAGGACTAAGGTAGGATTTCTCAGCTTGGGAAGAACACTGCTGCAAAGCTGTGAGTAGAACAAAGAGGATTAGATGGGACTTGGCATCTACAAATAAAAAAAAATGAAGATCAGTGCATGGAGCTGTGCAACTCCTTGCCACAGGATGTTGTGTATGCTGGAAACTCACGTGGATTTAAGGAGGGATTTGGCAAAGGAATGATTCATTACCTAGAAGCCACCTCTGGCCCAGGAGACTTCTGAGCTGCAGATTGCAGGAGATCAAAGGAATGGCCTTCTGTCTCCTTCCATAGACATCTGTGTCTTGCTGCTGTGACAGGAGGATGTGAATGTGTCCTAAAACCTAAAAATACTTCCCTGCAGGTGTGTGTGGACAGGAAGGATACACATCAACTGCTCAAATGGACAAGAGAGGGAAGGGAGGAGAAAGGGGTTCAAGGATCCAAAAGCTTTACGATTTTAAAATGAGTGAAGGGGTCATAAATAGCAAGGGGAGAACATGGGCAGGAACACTGATTTTGGAGGAGCTGGAAGAGTGTGGTGAATGTAAAGCTCTTGGTGCAGCAAAGGCATAGGTGGAAAAACAATATAATGTCCTCCATAGAGAACCTTTCTGTGGTTTGAGTGCTGCTTCTTTTGAACGGAAAACAGAGGCAGGATTTGGATATATTTTTCAAGGGATGTTTTGCCTAAGGGGAGAGTCTGAGGAGTGGAGTCAGAAGGGCTCAGGCTCACCAGGAGCACGGTACAAGGTGTGTGTCAGACTCCAAAAACACCATGGCTACACTGAGCTGGTAGGGCCCATCCTGGCCCAGCACTGAATTCCTGCTGAGCTGATCAAAGTTCCAGTCCACAGGCAAGTCTCCCAGTTAACCATTTTTCCATTGCTTTGGGTTGGAGGGGGGGAAATGCCTCCTTTTGAGACCAATCAAGATGTGTCTCCTGAAAGCTAAACCTGTATTTACCTGTGCTAGATCAAGTGACCTGGGCCACTTGGAAATGGTCCCCAAAAGCCATCATCCTTCCCTGGAGCAAGGGTCAGATTTTCCTTTTGGCTGGTGCTTCCTGGCACAGCAAGCCAGCTCTTATCTCCCCTTTGGCTGAGCAGTGTGTAACCTTTTGTTACATAAAACCTTTTGTTAAATAAACTGTCCTCATTCATGCTACGAGTCAGTGGCTTGATTTACTGACCTGTTGCTGAGGGAGCATTATCTCCTTCTGGACTGCTTGGTGTCCTCAGGAACTAGCAATAGCAGTATTCCTGCTGGTCACTTGGACTGGTAAACTGGGGAGGGACAACTGTTCTTGTGCATCACTGGATCACTGTCTTCAGACTAAATTTGATAAACGCTGCTGATGATTTGAAGGAGACTCTCTCACATCCAGTGAGGGGCTTGAGCTCTGTTCCCTGCCCTGGACACGCTCCAGCCCCTCCAGGGCTCTCTGGCTGGGAAGGCCCAGAACTGGACACAGCCCTCGAGGTCCCTCAGCAGGGCCAGCACAGGGGACGGGCCCTGCCCTGGGCCTGTGGCCACCCCATGGCTGGCACAGCCCAGCAGCCATTGGCCTCGTGCCCCCCTGGCACAGCACCCCCAGGGCCTTTCCTGATGGGCCCTTTCCAGCCCCTCTGCCCCAGCCTGGAGCTGCAGGGCTTGGGATGACCCCAGGGCAGGACTCAGCACTTGTTCTTGCTGAATCTCACTGCATTGGCCTGGGATCAATACCTGGACAAAGTTCAGGAAGCTGCATTTAAAATGTCTGTACCAGACTGAAATTCCCAAAGAGGTTTTGGTCAGGAGTAACACAAGTTCAAGGTGTCCTTTGGCCGTGGCTGCTGGCAGCTGTGCAATGTGTTGCTGTTTTGTTTTAAAGCACAGGCTCTTGCTCATCCCTTCACCTTCTTTTCTTTTGTAGCTCCAAACCCATTTCTTCACCTTTGATTGTCCAAGTTGGGCACGCAGAGACCCTCCAGCCCCTGCTTGCCCTGATGGGTTACTTCAAAGATGACGAGCCTCTCCTGGCCAACAACTACGCCCGGCACACGCAGCGGAAATTCCGCAGCGGCCGCATCGTGCCTTACGCAGCCAACCTGGTGCTCGTGCTCTACCACTGCGACCACGTGAACGCCTCCCAGGAGGAGTACCAGGTGCAGCTGCTGCTCAATGAGAAACTGCTGTCCTTCCATCACTCCAACGAGACCATCTCCACCTACGCAGACCTCAAGGACTACTACAAGGACATCCTGGAAAACTGCCACTTCAAAGAGGAGTGCGAATTGCCCAAAGTCAACATCACTGCTGTGGATGAGCTGTGAGGGAGCGAACAGAGCGGGCGTTCTTCAAGTTGGTCTGGGTTCAGTTCCACAGGCGTTGGGAACAAGCACTTTGGATGATTTGCTGCTGCTGTGTTGACTTTCTAACCTTGCAGATTTGGGAGGCTGTCTCAGCTCAGTGCACGGGTTCTCTGTTGCATAAGCAGAGCTGCAAAAACAACTGCTGTCACAGGGAAGTTGTAACAAATGTGTGATGCAAGACACAAGTACCTGTGTGTTTATATGTACTAATAAGCTGATTTCATTGGTCAGTGCTGTTATGAATGGGCCATAGATGGATTTAAGAGCTGGGGCAGCTTCTATTTTATTGGATCTGAAGGTGGTTGGATTGATTCAGTACTGCTTTGCACTGCCTGTGTTCCTAGCTGCTGTTTTCCTGTGCCACGCATGAAATACTTCAAACCTTTTTTTGATCCTTTTCCCAAGCTTCTAGAAGGGAGAGGGTACGTAGCTCTTCTCTACAGCTGCACAACTTCTGCCTGGACAGCAGCATTTCTATTTTGGGCATTTTAAAGCAGAGGAGTTCCTGCATGCATCACCTGCTTGAAAAGGGGCAAGGAATTAAAAGTCTTTCAGTCATCCTCAACCCATCCTGCATAGCATGTTAGTCTCTGGGGTAAGTAAATTATCTTTCAAAAGAAGTAGGAGAAAAAGAGAAAATAGTGAGGGTGTGGAAAGTCACCACTGTTCTTTAAGGTGCTTTGGGACATGCAGCAGTTGTTCTCTAAGTGCTCTGGGGCATCCTTTCACTAACACCATCCATTTCTGGTGTTATTTGGGCCGGGGCATTCAGGTTAGGCTGTGAACATCTTGGTCCTGGCCAGGTGCTGACAGTTTTCCTACCAGCTCTGGCTGGAAAACACCTCTGATGTCTCCAGCCCCCTGCTTGAAATGGAATTGTTGATGACTCTAAATCCAGGTTTTTGAACTGTATAAAGACTGGGCTGAGACTTTACTTTTGCTAACTTTAAGGTACCAAACAAGCTGCCCCTTATGTAGGCCTTACACATTTGATGTGCCACTTTGCTTTTGAAATGTAGCTGGTTTTAAAGAGGTGAATGGCATAGAAGGGCTGGTGATCTTTTAAAGCAACTGCACTTTAAGTAGGTTCCCTTATTCCTGAAAGCTGGAAAGTATTTTAGAGCTCTGCAGCGTGACGGGAAAAGGAAAACTGCAGATAACTGACGAGAAATGTCTGAATTAACTGAGATTAAAAATTCCTTCATCACCTGCAAGGGAATGGCTGTTTGACCAAGTTGCCCCAAAGCAGATGAGGGTATGGATTTATGGTGCTGGTAGCTCTTGAAGTGTGTGTGCACTCTCACCCTCTAATGAGTGTTCAGAGCTCACCCTGTAAAGTGGGGTCTAATTTGCTGTGTTTTCTGGGCAGGAGGTGGAGGGTTGGAATAAGTGATTACCACAGCATAGCCTGCAGCAGTTGAGGGTATAAATGTCTATAGTGTACCTGGTAAGTCCTTTTTGTAGGCTCGCCCCCAGAAATGGGAACTTCACTGCTACAAAAACAGGAGAAAGCAAGCCAAACTCCAAGTTGAGGAGTTACACTTACCGTATGATTTTTTTTAAAAAGAATTTTTCTGAGGATTCAGCCTTTTGTCACTTTTTTCTTAATACGCCTTGTATAAAAGCACTTCAGGTTTACATACCTGTAAGTTAAGGAGCAACTGAACACCTGCTTTTTGCTGTTGTTCTCTGAGTTAAGGGCATTTCCCTACCTGTGGTTGTGGGGCTGTGTTTCATTAGTGCACTCCTTGCTGCAGGGACCAAGAGATCACTGAAGATACCGACTCAAATATTTCGGCACTTGCCCGTGTTAAATCTGCAGCTCTTTCTGAAGCTGGGGAAATGGTTAGGGAGGAGTTCAGTGCTGCAACAACCAGAGGAATATAGGTCAGGATAATTGTCAGCCCCTGCATATGACTACTGCTCAATCACCTTTACATGTCTCCTTTTTCACATGATCCTGCCTTGAGACTAAGTCAACTGATGGTGATGGTTGTGACAGATCCCAGTTAGGAACTTTATTGCAACATTTGAGTCAGGCTACAGAGAAATGAGCCTTTGTTCAAAGGCAGTCAAGTTTGGAAATAGCAGATACAAGAGTGAGAAAATCCACCTTTAAACAAATATTTTTTTCTGTGAGTCAGTAATGATTCATGAGGAGGGATGAAAGCCTGACTATGGGAGATGAATGGAGGATTCTGTTGTCAGTTCAGCAAGACTGATTTTAAGACATATTTGTTAAAAGATACAGCCTTCTTCCTTATGGAGGGATGAATACATTGCACTTGACTGCTTTTTTGATTGTGTGCTGGATGAGGTGCAGGAACCAAAAAATTCCTTGTATTGTGGAGTACCCTTTGTGCATTAGCAGGTTGACTGTATGTTTAAATTCTGTGGGGGATTCCTCAGAGCCTGTACCCTCATACTCCCCGTGTAACAGATCTCTCTTCAGTGGCTGTCAGCAATTAACTGGAAAGGAAAATGCGCTGTTGGGGCTCTGATCTGTGTTTAGAGGATGCTCTGACTCACTCCTTTGGCAGAATTAGAGGCTCAGTGTGGAAATTTTGCACCATTGTAGCACTATAGAAGTGTTGGGACGTGTAAGTACTCCAGGCACTTACTCTGGTTCTGAGCACTGGGGAGGTGACTTCACTCGGATCCTTTTATCTAATAAACATAGACATTTGTTTAGATACTTAAAAAAAGGAACCTAAAATGCATCAAAATACTTCTCCAAAGTTGGACACTAGCTCAGTATGCAGTGTTTGGTCAGGCTGCCACATCTCCTGGCAGTGCACATTCCCACATCCTGCAAAAGTCCTGCAAGACAAATAATGCTTTCTCCTCCTTCCTGTGGCTCTGGAGGCCTCATCTCAGCGGTCTGTCAAGGACTCTCTTTGCAACCATTCTGAAACTGGAAGCTTTCACTGATGGAAGATACCAACAGTGTTCTCAGATGCTGGCCTTCGATACATGTGAAGTACATTTTAATTTGTTAAATGATTAATCTTTCTGGCAAGTGAATTTTTTCTGTCTAGTAAGAGCTGCTGCTGTTCTGGTTAGTGTGGAGCTGTCAAATGCAGATTTGTAATGATCTGGTACTAACTGGATGAATTTGGAGAACTTGTGGATTTTTAGTGCTGTGAAATAAAACTGCACACTTTATTCATCTCTGTTTTCTGAGCAGCAATAAGGACATGGTCTTTGGTATCATGGTTGTGTTTTGCTTCAAAATACACTTGGGAGGTTGCTGTTACTTGTGTTGGTGTCTGATTATTTTAAGGCATCAGATTTCTCAGTGGTTAATAGAAAATGCCTTAATTAGGTTTTTACTCTCACATTTTGAGGGGACTAAAGGTTTGCTCTTGTTTCCAGGAACCCCGATATAAAAAGCAGCAACAATCTTCTGACAAGGTTTTTGTAGATGCAGAAGGGGTGTGGTGGCGGGGATGGCGTCAGATTAAGGGCTGTTTTTGCATTTTCTGTGAAGATGTATTAGTCTGTAAGACAGCTGGAAATGGAAAACAATAAAGGATGTCTTGTCTGAAACAGGGGAAAAGCCCCCCCGACTGTACAGTCACAGGCAAAGGAGTGAAATTAAGTCACCACATAGAGGCTTTGGGGGAGGAACATGATCACCACCATCCATCTCCTCCTCTCCCTGTTTTCTGGGTCTGTAATGCATTAAAGAGTTTTTTCTTGTGTAACTTTTCAAAAGGAAGTTAGTATTAACAGGTGCTGCTGAGGCAGGACTAATGGCTTATCTTTAAATTGTTAAATTCTTGCTTTCCTGGGTTTTAAATTACAGCTTCTCTTCTGACCTGACTGGCCTGGAGTGAAGGTCTCGTGTCCTGCAAAGGGTGGTCAGGCAGGACCCTGAGAAGGAGAGTCACAGCCGAGTGCCAGTGCCTGGGTGTGCCCAGCCTGTCCCCAGGGAGAGTCGGAACGCTCTTTCCTGCCCCCCTTCCTGCTCCCCCGGATGCGCTGTCCCGGGGCCAGCTGCCCTTGCATCGCCGGCAGTGGCAGGAGCTGGGGAGGCTGCCCTTGGCCGTGTGTGCAGGGGCTTGCTTTGTTTCAAAGTCCTGCCTGTGTTTTGTGTTGCTGTGCCTGCTGGGGGTGTGGGTTGCATTTTGGCTTTGACACGCTGCCACCTTCAAATTAATCTTCGTGAAGCCTCGGCAGCTCCTTTGTATCCAGTTCAGCTGCTGAGTGCTGGTTTTCTGCTTGATTTCTCAGGATTTGTGGTCTGGTAAGTAGAAAACTATTTCTAAATTGCTCTGTTTCTGATGTTGATAATGTTTTTGAAGAGGGTTTTCGTTGGCTCTGGAATACATGCCAGGCCAGAGCTGGGTGCTGCTTCCAGATCTGATACAGGGAGATCTCTGTAAAGGCCGTGTGACTTTATTCCCTCCCTTGTTTGCTTCCAAAAGTGGGAAATGAAGATTATATATAGATAATTGCATTTACAGCTATTTTTTTTTCTCCAGCTTCTTTCAATATGTAAAATCAGGACCGAGGAGTTTCAGGCTAACAGCATGTGGGGTTTATGGTGGTGGATTCAGTTATTTATTTAATTACAATTCCTTTGAGAAAGGGTTTAAAGGGAGCATTGTTTTTCTGCCATTCTGCTGAAAGGTTAGAGCACTCCTCTTACTGTGTTCAGTTAACAGAAGCAAATCCCTTGTCTACAGGGAAGGGATTATTGTGGAAGGAGTAGTATGGAGGGAGCGAGGTGAATTTTGTATTATTTATTTATTTATTTGAGTCAGAAAAGCTCTGCAGGCTTGTCCACATTAGTGACCTGTGGCTCTCAAATGCTTCCCTGGCTGTGGTAACAAATCCTGAACCTCTTAGAGAAATAGAAGGTGCCCAGGTAATCCTGGGGAGCACTCCAGAAAGAGGATCCAGGTGGGATCAGGCTGAAGGTCCTTCAGCCTGGTGCCCTCTGGCTTTTGGTGGGACATGGTGCCCTGAGCATTGGGCCAGAGCAAACATTCCCCATCTACTCATGATTGTGGCTACAGGGTTTTTTTGAGCTAAGGAAAGTGGATTTGTGTTTAGCTTTATATATTTTTCTTCAGGAATTTCTCTTCTACACAGCTCTCCTGGTGCTTTCCTAACCCAAAGGCAGGATTCTGCCTTGCTCAGGTGGGACCCCACCTGCAGAACTGTCCCAGCCCTGGGGCCCAGCACAGGAGCTACTGGAGAGAGGCCAGAGGAGGCTCCAGGATGAGCAGAGGGATGGAGCAGCTCTGCTGGGAGGAAAGGCTGGGAGAGCTGGGATTGTTCAGCCTGGAGAGGAGAAGCTCTGGGGTGACCTCATTGTGTCCTTGTAGGGCCTGAAGGAGCTGCAGGAAACATGGAGAGAGACTCTTTACAAGGGCTGGAGGGACAGGACTCAGGGAATGGCTTCCCAGTGCCAGAGGGGCAGGGATGGATGGGATATTGGGAAGGAATTGTTCCCTGGCAGGGTGGGCAGGCCCTGGCACAGGGTGCCCAGAGCAGCTGAGGCTGCCCCTGGATCCCTGGCAGTGCCCAAGGCCAGGCTGGACATTGGGGCTTGGAGCAGCCTGGGACAGTGGAAGGTGTCCCTGTCCATGGCAGGGGTGGCACTGGATGGGCTTTGAGGTCCCTTCCCACCCAGCCCAGCCCCTTCTGTGATTCTGTGATTTGCTTGGCAGTGGGATATGGTGGATGCTGGAGCTCAGCTGGAGCTTTGGGAAGATCCAGCTGCTCTCATTTGAGTCGCCTGCTAGACTGGAATTTCAGCCACGTTTCCAGGGCTGATTTGAAAACAGTGGAAGCTTCCAACATTCTCAATTAGCAGAGTTAGTTACCATATGCAAATGGTGAGGCTTGGCATGTGTTCTGGAGCTGTTCTTGTGATACAGATCTTGTTTCAGTGTTGTGTTCCTCAACACCAGCAATTCATCCCATTCCTTGGAGCACTTTTATTGGGAAAGGGGTTCAACACTTGACCTCTTTGCATCCCACTTGTGCTACTTGTGACTTCGATTTTCTTTTCCCCACATGGGAGGGGCTTATCTTGCTTATTTATTCCTTGTGCTGAAGTTATTCTGTTCTTCTCATTGCTACTTTGATTTTTGACTTGGTTTTACCCTGTGCCTATAAATACATTTCCTGGGCCGCACTTGCACACACTGTTCAAGGTGAGGCTGTGTGGTTGACTTGAAAAGGAGTGAAATGATAATTCTTGTGAACTTGTCTAGGTTTTTATTTCACACTTCCCCCACACAAAATAGCATCCCAAAGATGTCCTCTGTGTATGATGTACTGCTCCTTCTTGCTGTTAATGCTATTTGCTGCTCTCTGAGGATTTTGGTTGCCTAAAAGTACTTCTGAAAATTGGAACAACTTTTCTTCCTAATATTTATGAACGTGAAATATCCTGGTTTTTTAATGATGGTAATTTGAAATGAGTAATTGGTTTGTTAGAATAAATATACAAGGGTTTGAGGTAGAGGGAATATTTTCAAACAATCGGATAGTTCTGTCTGAAGCACAGGGAGATGGCTCTTGATCCCACCTTTGTGCTGGATCAGCCAGGACAGAGTTGGCTTTCTGGGCTGCCAGCACACACAGCCAGGTCATGTCCAGCCTCTCACCCACCTATCAATGTAAAAAACCCAACCCCCTAAGTTCCAGTTCCTGGTTTATGTGCCAGAAGAGAGATTTTAAGTCCTCTGGGGTTTGATTTTCAGCCTGTAACGTTATACTCGCCCTTTGTCTCCCTGCTCTGTGTCCTGGCACAGTCACTGACCTGCCTGATCCCTCAGGAGATGCCACTTGCATCTCATTTCAGCCTTTGCTTTGCCAGATCTGGTAAGTTGGTCCCTCTTCATCTGTCCTCCTCACCTGACTTCTTTCTGGTGTGTGCTGGCTCGTTCCACTTCAGTTCTTTTGAACTTAAACGACCACAATTGTACTTGGTTTTGCAGATGTGGCCTAACAAACAGCTTGCTGCTGGCAGGGAGACCTCCCCACCTCTTCTCTTGGGAAGGTTAATCATTAGGCCAGGGAGGTTTTTATTTTTATTTGGTTGGTCAGGGGCTGTTTTCTGTGGCCCTATGGAGTTTCTGTGGTCTGGTTCCCATCTTCTGCTACAGAACTTTCTCACTGGGTGCCACAGGTCAATCCTTGCATGTGGATTTGCATAGAACAAATTTGGGGTTTTGCAATATAAAGAGTGTTACTAACTATAGCCCACATTTCTCTATTTGCCTGCATGCCTGCTGCTTTTATTATCCAGGACCTGCATCCCCAGGGCCTCGTGCTCCCAGCCCTCTCAAGCATGAAGCATATGCAAAGTCCTGCTGGGACTTGGCTTTGCAAGAAAGCCTGTGGGGTTCAGATTTCATCTCACATAACCCAGAATTATCAGACTGTTCTTCAACCCTTGTGGGCCTTGGTGTGGCCAAGAACAGCACATCTTTCCTCTGTAGGGAATGCAGGCTCTGCCTTGAACTCACCAGTGAGGATGTTTGGGTTTACAGCAGTTGATTATCCCTGGGGATAAACAGGAGGTTCCCCCTTTGCCTTTCTTCTCCTGGGTTTGAGGGCAGGTGGGATGGATTCTCCAGTGTTGCCATGGAGCAGATCTCCCCTGTCTCCATCTCCATCCTTTCCAGGCAGAATTGGGAGCAAATGTCCCTCCCAGTGTGCCGTGGCCTGACTGTCCTGTGCCCCTGTGCTCCGTGTCCCTGCTCAGGCAGGAAAGAGGTGGTGACTCAAAAGGGTTCTTGATAGGTTCAGGTTCTTTTCTTTCTTTTCATTTTCTTTTCCCCCAGGAGGTGCTGCGTGTGTTGATCACCCATCTTTGAGCACAGGGATGGAGTTGGGCATCAAAGCCAAATCTGGGGGTGTGCTTGGAGCTTCCAGCTGGATGAGGCAAGACAAGGAATTGCAGAGGCTCATGTGACCTACTTCTCAGCTCCCACACGCAGCCTGCAGAGCAGAGACCTAAGCTGGAGCAGACAGCTCTGCTGGGAAATGAGGAATTGTTTCCATCCTGTACAACAATGGAGAGCTTTCAGGAGTTTTGAACTCCATCGTGGTTATTGGGCCACTTTGCCCAGAGGAACTGTGGCTGCCCCTGGATCCCTGGCAGTGCCCAAGGCTGGGCTGGATGGGGCTTGGAGCAGCCTGGGACAGTGGAAGGTGTCCCTGCCCATGGCAGGGGTGGCACTGGATGGGCTTTAAGGTCCTTCCAACCCAGGCTTTTCTATGAAAATCAGTGTTTGAATAAAGCACCCAACACGTGTCACAACTAGGAAATGACACCCAGTTTTTTAAAGCTTATCACCTCTACCTAAGAGTCGCTTTTCTATGAGAGTGGTAAAAAGGCTTCTCTGGATTATTGTAAAAATAGCAAAATTGAGATTGAGTTTACCAAACCAGAAAAAGTTTCCCTTCACATGGTTTCCTGTGAGAACAGTAAATCTTCTTAGTTGGTGGCAGCACACATCTGTCATGGTTGACAGCTTGTCTGGAAATCTGTGTGACAAATCCCACTAGGAAATGGCACAGGGGGAAAAGTGCTGAAATCCAGTAGTGTATTGCAGATCCTAAATCTGTTCCTGCACAGGAGTGAAGACAGGTGAAAACAGGTGGGGACTGTGGGGTTTTCCCTGTGCTGGCTGGAAAAGTGCTTGGTGCTCCTGCTCACAGGTGCCTGGAGTCTGGAGATGGAGGGAGTGACAGGTAGGAGCTGCTGTCACACACAGCTGGCTGCTTTGTAAAAGGATCAGGGTGAAATTAGATTTCAAAATGTGATAGGAGCTGACTGCCCTACCTGCCTGTGCTTGTCCAGCTCTAACACTGCCCAGCCCTGAAAAAGTTGGATTTTAAATGGGCTCTTCCTTAACTGATTCTCCTTCAGTCATGACTGTCCTGGTGGCAGTTTTAGCCAGCCTGGTATCTTTGGCCTTTTTTTCTGCCAGCCTGCTTTTGGAAAAAGACATATGTGGCTTCTAATCTGACTTCCTGGGTCTCCAGATTACTGTAGGGAAAGTGAGTCTGAAAAAATTTCAGGAGCTGAGATCTTTATTCTGGTATTGTAAAAGGATATGGGTCAAAGTCTGTGATAGGGATAAGAAATTGCATAGGGCAAAGGCAGCGGACCTGTAGTAGATAATTGCGCTCAATAAATATCTTTACTGCAATATGACACGCCACAAAAGGATAAGAATCCTTGTTTTGCTTCCAAAGAAAGATATTTGTAAAATCAATATTCCTTTCCTTGAAGAGTGTTGTCCATGCCCTGCTAGGGATATATATTTTGTATGTTATAGATTTCATATCTTGCAGCCATGGTGTGCAAACAGAAGGAGAGCATGAGGTCTTGTCTCCAAGTGGGAGCTGGGATTGCTCTGGGCTCTGCAGGGCTGGCAGGGAAACCTCAAAGGCACTGCAAGTTTATAAAAACAGGCAAAGGGAAAAAGAGAAATAAGAATAAAGAGGTGAGTGAGAAAAACCAAGGACCCCTGTGAGAACTTAGTTTACAGATCTGGTGGGCAGAAGCTGATGCTCAGGAAGTTGCACCTGAACTTCTTCCCTGGGCAATGCCCACTCCTGAACACATTGTCCAGAGAGGCTCTGGGGTCTCCTCCCTGGGGATATTCCAGAGCTGTGTGCACACAGTCCTATGCCCTGGGATGAGTGGCACCAGGTGCCCACTGTGGTTCCTTCCAACCTGACCCATCCTGGGATCCTGTGTTGAGCAGTGCTCAGAGGACAGGGCATGTTTGTACTCGCTCTAAAAAATAGAATAACAGAAGCAGTTGTGGGATTACTTTTTTTTTTTAAATTATTTTTACCATTTCCATAATGATTATGGGGATTTGCTGCATAAGGGGCTGCCTGTGTGGGATGCCATCCCCATGGCTGGACCAGTTGCACTGGAAACCTTCAGAACTGTCAGTGCAGCCCGGAGGGGGTGTGGGAAAGCAGGATCCTGATGGGGAGCAGGAATGGTTGTGTCAGTGGAGCACTAAAAACCCAGCCTGGCAATCCCAGCTCTGGGTTGTTTAAAGTGAGCTCTGCGGCACTATGAGAAGACCCAAGTAGGTGCAGAGCTTGTTCCTGGCTTGGGCTCCTCTGTCCCATTGTGAAATCCTGGCAAACTGGTTTTGAACTTGGTTTGTGGCTGGCTGTGGCAGTCCCCAACAGCAGCGGGTGTTGCCAGTGCTGGAGGCTTCGGTGGCTGCTTGCTTGTCACTTCTGGAGCTCTTGTTCCCTCAAATAGCTTTCTGAAAGTTGGGGATGATCCTGTGTGTTTGAATTATAGAAAAAGGAAAGGAAGAAACATTTCCTGTTCTCATTAAAGTCCTAACTGCCGACTCCAGGAGGTAATGCCCTACCCTGTATCTCTGATAAATATATATATATTCCAGCAATCTTCACTTTGCTTTCATAGCTTATTTCTGATTTGCCAGAAAGTGAGGCTTTAGGGCTGCAGAGCCACCCTTGACTCACACACAAAATTCAAGCCCCTTTGTGCAAAGGGTGAAAGGTGAGGTGGATAAGCTGGAAGTGCTTGTTGGGGCAGTTCGGTGTCTCTGGTATCTCTGCAGGCTGAAGCCGGAGGTGTTACGGTGTTCAGCTGGGGAATATTCAGATTTCAAAGGTACCAATCCTAATGCATTGGGAACAGGATGAGCACAATTTGTCACACTCCCAGTGACTGAAGGATGCTCCATTAACTGGGGTGACAGCCTCCCCTGGCACTTTGGGAAAACAAAGCCGGAGAATCTGAGAAGAAATGGTGCTAAAGACGACACCTGTGTCTCCATCGCTTGGAAAACCTAAGCACAGCACTGAACCTTCATCTGCAGGTTCCCCAGTGCTAGGAAAGCAAATAAACAAGAGCAGAGGCAGCAGTAGTGGAGTAGTTTTGAGTGCAGGAAGTAGTGGAGTGCTTTTCCACCTAGCAGTCATCGAATGAGGGAATTCCTGTGAGGATTTAAGAGCGTAGTTGTGGGAAGTCAGAGCCAGTGACCTCCCCCCTTTACCTTCCATGTGGGAGAGCATTGCAGGGCACAGCCCTCTCCCTCCATGGCATTTCCCCTGAGGCTGCAGCACTTCTGGGGCTGATGTCTCAGAGCTGAAAGGATGTGGCCTCTTCATTTCCACCTCTGCCCCCTTGCAAGTGGCAGAAGGTGGTGGTGAGCTTATCACATCATGGCCAGCTTGTGAACATTGACCTGAGTGTTGGTGCTTTGGGGTAATTCCTTGGGTGATGCTGGATAGCAATTTTGACTAAGAAGGTGATTTGGAATGGGGAAGATGGATGTAGCATATGCCTCCCAAGCAGCTGCTTGCTGGGCCTGTTTGGGGGAGTTATGTGTAGATTTTACTCTCTTAGTGTAACAGGTTGCACAATGGGCTCCTAAAAGAGCTTTTTCTCTAGGGAATTATTGTCTCTGAGATTGGGGTGTCAGGGTGTTGCAGACTTTGCAGGAAAATGCTGAATCCAAGTGCACAAGGGCAAGTCACAGGGGCATAACTTCCTTTTGTCCTTCCCAGTAAGGAGAGGAACAACAGTCTCCTGTAAGCAGACTGAGAATCCCCACAAATAAAAATATTCCCTGTAATCATAAAATCACAGAATGGTTTGAGTAGAACGGGACCTTAAATCCCATCCAGTGCCACCCCTGCCATGGGCAGGGACACCTTCCACTGTCCCAGGCTGCTCCAAGCCCCAATGTCCAGCCTGGCCTTGGGCACTGCCAGGGATCCAGGGGCAGCCCCACCTGCTTTGCTGGGATGCTGCTGCTTTCCCCGGCTGCATGAGGCTGAAGCTCTTGTTCAATAGCCCAAGGAGTTCTTCAATGAAAATTGAGTGTCACTAATTTGTGTGTCTCTTGAGGTAAGCAGCTAGATTTTTTTCTTTCTTGCTTTGTTTCTAATTCTGTTTCATCAGTTACTTCCTTGAAAAGCCCCACACAAATTAAAACTTGTGGCAATAGCCAAATACATTTAGTTATTATCGCTTAATGTAACAAAAGTTCATACCGTTCTTTGCATTGTGCTTGGGAAAAATAGGTGGAAAACCCTTGGATCTCTTATACACCAAATATTATTTGCTCAAATTCTCAGGCAGGTTTTGAGCAGTCAGTTTAATTCCTAGAAGGGAAATAACTTTGATGAAGTTAGAAGTGAGGAATGATGCAACAAATGGAGATAATGTTGACTCATTTCTGCCTCACTGATAGGTATCTAGGGGAAACATGGAGGTGTTACATGCTCTGGATGCTAATTTTTCTGTTACATTGTAACACTAGTTTTCTGTCTCCCCCCCTTTCCTTTCCACAGCTTACTTTTAATGAAAAAAAGTTGTTTTCCTTCAAAAATGCCCCTTCTAGAGCTGCTTGTGTCAGGCCAGGATGGTTCAGAGTGGTCTGTTGTTACAGAAGCCCCTCTTTGTGCCTTTTCTTCTTCACAAACCCCTTGGTGCTGCTCCTCGTTCTTCAGTAAATGTGTTTCCCTGCTTGCCTTGGCCTCTTGGGCACCTTTTCCACCCTTCTTCTTTACTGAAGGTACAAAAAGGCAGGGTAACATGGAAAGGGTGTAAAGATGGGAATTTGAATGTATCAGGATGGACTTTTCCGGTGGAAATGGTGTTCAGGCTTCTTTCCCTGTACTTCCAACCTTGCCAGGTTGTTTCTCTGGCAGAAATTTAATCTCCTCTTAATTGAGGAAAACAATATGAGGAAAAGCACGGAATGAGCGATGCTAAAAGGCGACCCTGGCATTATTTAGCTGAGTTAATCCCGAGTGTAATGCCATGGGTTTAACTGGAATTACACTGGGGATTAGTTCAGCTGATAGCTGATCACACTCTAATAGCTGCCTGGCTTCAGGAGTTGGTTGAGCAGGTGCTGTTGCCTCCTTCCAGCCCCATTCCTTCACTTCCTTGTTTTCCCACAGTGGGCCCTGTTCTTCCTTTAGCAAGACTTCATTTGAGGAACCCCATTTATCCTTTCACCACTCCCTTGGGGTTTCCCATTTTCTGTTTTAACAGTTCATTGGGAGAATCAACCTTGGGGAGCTTTGCAAAGTCCAAACACCTTTTTCCTTTTCCGTCGAGGGGCTTTCCTCAGGGATTTTACACTCTGCTGGAATGAAGGGCAGAGATGAAACAGGAGTATTCTTATGGGCTGCTGGTGATCATGTGCTGAGCAGGTCCCAGGAGCTGCCCACAGTAGGCTCAGCGTGTTGGACCTGGAGCGAGCACTTGCTCTTCTGGTCACGATGAGAAGTGAGGTATCTCCTCCTAGAGGAGAGGCAGCAGAGCTGGCACAGCCATCCTTGTAGCCGTGGGATGGATCATGGGTGGATGGGGATAGAGCAGAAGGCAGTGGGCCAGGAGGGTGAGTGCCATGCCGGATGGGACCACACGCCCTCCGGTCTAAAATTACCCACCCACCAGGATTGCCCTTCCTCCATCCCTGGCTCAC
This sequence comes from Aphelocoma coerulescens, assembly GCF_041296385.1. NCBI lineage: Eukaryota > Metazoa > Chordata > Aves > Passeriformes > Corvidae > Aphelocoma > Aphelocoma coerulescens. Next base: position 2,410,903 of record NC_091020.1, read on the forward strand.
GGGCCATCCCAAGGTTGTACTGGGGCTTCCCTCCACCAGGACATTGCCTGTCCTTTCCTCTGTTTCAGCAGTGTTCTGGGATCCGAGTTTTTCCAGCAATGGAAAACTGAGGATTTGGGGCAAAGCTGTCAGTCACGGGGTTTCTCTTCCCCTCACCTGCTGTGCTTTGTTTGCCGGGAGGCTCCTCTGTATTTCTTTTCAACTTTTTTGGTATTTTGGCCAAACCCTCAGGGATCAGCCTCCAGCATTGCTTGGTTTTAAACATCATTTTTATTATCATCATCATCATCCTCTGGAGGTGCTTCTTCGCCCAGTGCTGTTGTGTGGGCTGCTGTTCCTCCTCCCTCTCCTGGAGCCCGGCCGCGGCAGGAGAAGCCCCAAGCGCTTCATTTTGGGGCACTTTCCTGCGGTCACCTCTGCCGGGGCGCGCCGTGCCCGCGCTGCCCGCTCCTTCGGGACGGGGGCCGCGCCCCCGGCCCGGAGCGCCCTGCCCGGTTCCCCCGGGGGCCGGGCCGGAGGAGGCGGCGGCGGGGGCGGGCGCAGGGCGAGAGGGGCCGGCCCAGGGCCGCGCTACGTGTCCCGCAGCCCTTATAGCCCCGGCCCGCCGGGCCCGCCGCCGCAGCACCATGTCGAGCCGCGAGCACACGGTAGGGACGCGCCGGGGCGCGGGGGGCGGGCGGTCCCTGCGGATCCCTCTCCGAGCCCCCGGCACTCCGCCCGGCGCTGGGATCCCCGGCAGCGGGGCGTTCTGGTGGGGCGCGCTCGGAGCTCGCCAGCCCATCCATCCATCACTCGGGGCGACGGGGATGGACGCGCTGGCCGGGCGCTCCGCGCATCCTCCGCGGGCATTCGGCCGCAGCCCGCACCTGTCCCTCTGTGCCAACTTCGGTCCCCGCTGGTCCCCTCCAGATCAGCGGGGCCGGAGGTCGGGACAGCGCCTGCCTCGCTCGTGGCTTTCTGGGGGTCCTCTGTCCCGGTGGCACCCGGAGAAGGAGTTGGTGAGCCGGTCACCACCTCCGTCAGGCTCTCAGCATCGCTGCGCAGCCAGCGCTTTAGAACACACACAGCAAGGAGAAGTAACCATAGCCAGGACATAGTTCAGTTAGAAATGAAAATTGTAAATCCTGGCCGCAGCCAGACATCGCGTTCCGCTTGCCAGCCGCCCTCCCTCACGCCCGGGATCTGGGATGGGAGCTCTGGGTCCCTCTGGCTGCGCGTACGTTTTCCAGGTTTTAAATCAGAACCAGAAGAAGTCTTGACGCAGGTCTTTGGGGCAGCTTTTTGCTGGTTGGTTTGATTTCTTTTTTAGTTTGCCATAAACTTTTCCGATGGATTTGATGCATTTTGGACACAGTGGTAATCTGTCCGGGGAGGAACGCACCCAAAACCACGCGGAACAAAGCGCGCTTGTGAGGCAGGGTGTTCTTGGAAACGCAAAAACCTGTGGTTTAGGGATTATTTCAGGCAGGGGAGGTGCGAGCCGTGAGCTGTGTATGGGAGTTCTGTTCATTGCTGTGACAGGAGAGAGGCATTACTGAACTTCCAGAATAATCCCTCCTTTGCCTCCACCCTGGGCTGGAAAAATGACCTTTATAAGCAAGTTTGTGGCTGACCTTTGTGCCGTGGCTGTCAAAACAGATGCTATCAGCTTGACAGCTGTAGGCGGATTTTTGTGTGCTTATCTGCCAGGTATCTGATGGAGTGAGAAAAGGCGTGATTTCACCAATTACAAGAGGTTTGGGGTGTGATGGTGAAATGGTGATGTCCCATTTGTGATCTTCCTGTCCCTTGTCAGAAAGATGTGGTTGCACAGAGTGCAAAGGAAGTTCTCTCTCCCAACTGCAACCTCAGCACCTTCTTGGTTTCAACCATCTCCAGTTTATGTCAAAGGCACGGGATAAGGAATTTCACTTTGTTTAGCGTCCTTTGACCTATTTTTTTGTGCACACAGACGATTTTTTGTGACACCTTTTATAGCTGCAACAGCCAAAGGTGTTCAATTTTAAAATGAAGACACAGTAATTTATCCTATTGAGATCCCTATTGATACAGCAGTAGGATCATCCTTCTGTTGCCCCCTTCTTAATCCCCATTCTTTGTTCTCCCAGTAACACGAATCCTTATTACTCCTAAAAATCCTTGTTGCTAATAAAATCTCAGTTTTACCACAGTTTCGTCATGTGGGTGGCGTGTTGATCTTTGTCCCACAGATGTGGTTTTGAGAGGCTCGGTGTTACCAGCTTAATTCACTGGCTGAGGGGATGTCAGAGCTGCGTTTTGCAGGTGATGTTGGTCAGCTGTCAGTTTTGGAAAGGCACAGCAGTGCCAGCTGTTGTGAGATGGACCACTGTGTTATTTGACAGTGCTCCTCGTTTTGGAAACTGAATATCTAGAAGCCCAGGATTTAAAGCCTAAATTCAGCCTGAGTGCTCTCTGGAGTTTGAGGCCGGTTTGAGGATGCTTTAATTGCACACCCATTTATTTCTCGAAGCTTATGGCAAAGTACAAAGAAAAAAACTTAATGGTTGTTTGGGGTTTTTTTTTTGCTTCTACACGTGATGTCCTTAAAAATGAACATGGCACCTTAATTCTGCCTTGTGTGAAGGAAGACCAGAGTCTTGGTGTGCAGGAATCTCTCTTTGGCTGGTTAATGTGGAAATGCTCTGTGCTCTCTTCATTTCTGCTCATGACACTGCAAGAGTTATGAAGTCCTCAACGTGCCAGGCAGTGTCCTCCTGTTCCCAGCCCTCACTGACAGAAAGCATTCATTTCTGGCCAGTTTCGGGACTGACTTTTCAGGGAGAAGAACGGTCTGTAATGATGACCTTAAAGCCTTTCATGTTCCTCACACAGCCCTCCTGTGTGCCTCAGTGGCAAACCCTGCTCTCGGGAGCAAGCACAGCATGAAGGGGTTGCAGTGAGCGAGGTGGAGCTGTGGGCCTGCCCTTGTTTATTGTGTGGGCTCCTGCACAGCGTGGCTTTCAGGGCTGAGGGGTTCTTTGAGCTGTGTCGAGAGAGCAGCTCGTTCTCCCCACACCTGCGGCGCCGCCGCCGGTATTTCCGCCGCTCGCTGCCTCTGCCCGCCGAGCGGCGTTTCCCGGACGGGCAGGAGGACACAGATGGTGCAGTGTGCTCCAGGGCAGCCTGCCACGGAGCCCAGAGCCACGGGCACGGCCCTGCCCTGGCACGGTGACTGCCTGCGTGGCTTTGTGTCCCCGGGGCTGCGCGGAAAGTGCAGCTCAGCGCATCCCATGGGATGGAGGCGCTGGGAGTCCTGCCCCCGGCGAGTGGGGCTTCTCTTTGGGTGCCCTTGCAGGTGCTTAGGGAGAATGAGAGCCGAGTGCTGAAACTGCCTTTCTCAGGGGAAGTGTTTCAGCTTTGTCCCCTGCCTGGCCTCGCAGCAGCATCTCCAGGAGTCAGACTGGTGTGGCACCCCCCCGGCTTGCAGCGGGATGTGCCTCCTCAGCCCAGCTCCGTCACAGAGCTGGAACTTCTGCTGGCTGTTCACTTGTGTTTGTGTAGGGCTTACATGCAAATGATGTGGGCTTATTTAAATTTATTTAAAGAGGAGCAACAAACCCATAAGATCAGACATCAACCCTGAGGGAAGAGGCTTCATTTCTTTGCCTAAAAATTACTCTCATGTTGAAAAAAAAATGGAGCTGCAGGGCAGAGTTCAGATGGACTGAGTGATATCCCAGGCAGAGCAGGAACATATGTACATCTCCATCAATTTAATTGCAAAGCAACATGAAAGAAAAAGCTTATTAAAACACCCAAACCATGCATTCATCTCCTCTCACTCAACTGTTGCCTTGAACGTAAAGAGCAAAACATCTTGAAAGATGTTTATTTTCAAAGCAGTTCTGAGTAGCTCATCGAAGTGACACTGCCCAGGGGACAGGGCAGCAGAGCCCTGATTTCAGGGAATTAGCGTGGCTTGCTCTGGGCTGAGTCACTCAAGAAAGCGAGTTTTATAAAACTCGTGTTTGATCCAGCGAGTCCCAAGCCTTGTTCTTACAGCATGATTGATTTTGTGGAACACGGTGCCCAACTCATTGCACCGTGACATCCAAAGGTGATTGTTTTCCAGCTGCTCATCACATGCTTGGGATTTCTTGGTTTATTTTCTATTGCTTTGTTTGCTTTATCTCTCTTTTCTTTGAAGACCATGGAAAGGTGAGGTGATTAACTCTTGTTACTTTGTTAATTATAACTCTCTCCCCTCTTCTCCCAGTTTTCTGAAGCCCTTTGTTATTATTTTAAAAGTTCCCTTTCCAGTCTCTTGCCCACACCTTGCTGTTTCGTTCACTTGGGCTGCCAGTGTGCCAGGCCAGTGTTTAATAACCACACTCTGCCCTGTAAGAGCAGGCAGGTTCAATTTGGGGAATTTCAGGGAAGAAAAGCCAGGAAAAGTTGCAGGTTCCTAAATATGAATGCCTTCTCCTTTCCATGCTTGAGCCCTCCAGGCGTTGGGGAATTAAATAACCATTGTGGTGGGGTGCAGCCCCAGAAGCTGCGAGTTGGGGGCAGTGGGGGACGGTCCCTGAGCGCAGGAGGGCTTGGCTGGTGTCCCCTGGCAGTGCCACGGCAGCAGGAGCAGCAAGGGGGTGTGTTCCAGGGGGCTGCATGGACAGAGCACCTGCCAGGACCGTAGGAGGACGAGCACACGGAGAAAGGGAAGGGTTTTTCTGCTGGGATGGATATTTCCTGCCTGAACAGCCCTTCCCTGTGAGGCGAGAGCAGGTAGGGCAGGCCTGACCCCTGCAGCTGAGCTCCGAGGTTCATCTTCTGCTTTCCCAATGGGACTAGTGGCTCTTTGGGATCTCTCCATCTCCCAGGGATCACCAGCTGAGCACCTCTGCTGCTGCTGGAGGAGGTTGGTGTGGGGGTGGCTAGCCACCAGGGGGTAGCTAGGGCCTCGAAACCCACCTGTAGCTCCTGCAGCTCTGAGTGGAAGCACTTTGAGTCAGCGCCTTCCTTCCTGTCCCACTGCTGGACTCCGGGATAAATACAGACTCCAGCCTCTGGTTTCTCTGCACAGATCAAGTCACAGCCACTTACAAATCCATGCCAAAATCCAGAGGCGTAGAGTTCCATCCATGCCCTCCTTGGGCAGCCCCTGCAAGAGCTTTTAGTCAATCAGCAGCTGATGCTGAAGACCCCACACTACCCAGACATGTGCACTGCAGCTGCAGCTTAGATTTAAGCCATGGAGATTTTGTTTTTCTGGAGGGTTTTCAAGACAAACACTGGCATATTTGCCTTTTTTTTTTTTTTTTTTTTTAATTTTAACTGGGCTGATGTTGATCCTGGAGGGTGACTTTAGAAATGAAAAGGTGTTTTAGATAAACTTACAGCTGTACAGGCCCCCAAAAGATAAGTGGCGTGCAGGGCCTGTGTGAATGCCTGAGCCTGTACCTTGGTCACGCTGCTCGTACACTTTGCTTCTCAAAGATCCATTAAGAGAAAGGCTGTGTAATTCAGGTTCCCATTTATGAATTTGCTGTTATCGTGAGCAGGGTGTCACAGCTGAAGGGAGTGAGAAATAGCTCCTTAATGGTTTCACAGCTTAATCATTTCCAAGAGAAAATGTACACGGAGTGGATCATTAACAAAAGGAGGGATGCAAAAAAGCCCTGGCTATGCGTCATGCCGTGGGATGCTGGGAAGTTGGGATTTGCCTGTGGGGCTGGTAGTTCCTCGCTAGCACTACCTCACATCCCTCCCAGAGTGGTCTTTGCTTCTTTGCTCACAGCTTGGCTCAGTTACGACTCCATGTGTCAAAAGCTTTGTCTGCTGAGTGGGTGCCAAAATGTGTTGGGAGAGCAGAGCTTGAGGAAGGAGTTGGTTTACATAGATTTGATTTTATTTTCTGTTAGCTGCAGCACTTTGTGGGTTGTTGAGATGAGCTTTTTCTGTGCATTGCTGAAAAACAACCGTCTGCACCTACATTTCCAAGACTTTCTGACCTGCAGGTCTTTGCGGCCTCTCTGGCAGAACAAAATGTTTTCTTCAATATCAAACTGTTTTTTAGCTTCCCATTGTGGTGCAAAAAGTGTGGTTGGGCGGGAGGTCATTTTTCAGGCCTGCCCAGCCCTTCTGATGGGAAGATCATTAGGTTGTGTTGCCAGTGAGCGTGGGAAGAGGGGGGAAAAGTCATTTTAGAGGAGGGATTTTTTTTTAGAGGACTGCTGTGGGGGTCTGAGCTGGGCACCTGCCCCTGGGCATGATGAGTCCCCCCCAAGCCATGGCTGGGGCAGCTCACTGCATCTCTGGAAAGCTGATCTGAGCCCCTGGAGATGGATGTGAGGAGTGTCGAGCTCTCAGAGGTGCAGCCTGGAGTCCAGGGGAGCTGCTCTTCAAACAGGCATTTTAATGTCTTAAATATTGTGGGAGCTGAAGTCTTCATCTGCTGTTGGTCTTATTCTCCACTACCCTTCTGTGGCTGTAAAACTGGGGGCTGCGCCACCCTCTGAGAGATGCTGGGAGTTTGCATGAATTTTTGAGGGACCAACTAACAGTAATCTCCAAGGAAAATGTTGAACTGTCCTTGGACCAGCCTTTGAGCAGCATGGAATGACTAAGAGCTGTGCCTCCACCTGCTTTAGGGAAGGAGGGGAAATGCTGAGCAGCCACTTGTTCAGGAAGAGTACGACATCCTCGGTGCTGACTTGGGCCAGGCTCTAGGTAACCCTGGGTGCACTCACACATTAAAAGCCCATCTTGCAGCTTGTGGGGCTCAGGTGCACAGGGAGATGGGGCAGGAAAATTTCATCCTCCTTTAGTCCTCAACTTGGCCTTGCCTCCTGCAGCTGGTTTTGTAGGGTGGCACAGTCAGTGTACAGCAGTGAAAACGGCCCTGTCTTCATCCAGCAGAAATTCCCAGGGCACGGAGGAGGTGCTGAGTGAGGGGAAGGTCTGTTTAGCCCCGTCTGTCGTTTCCAGCAGCAGCCGAGAGTGGGAGCCAGGAAAGAGTTTATGGCTGGGACATCAGTGCATTGTCCTCCTTCCCACTGATTTACGAGCTGAGATACCAGAGGCTGTGCCTTTCCTCCTGATAGTCCCTCATGAACTTTCCTTCCATGAATTCATTGTAATGATTTTTTCCAGCCAAGTGAACTTTTGGCCCGCCAGGCAAAATTCCCCCATTTAACCGTGTCCTGCGTGGTGCTCCTGGCCAAGTTCCCCTACGTTCCTTCCTGCTGCTGCTTTTGCAGTTTGAAAACCCTGAAAAAGATGCTGAGGTGGAGAGAGGTATCCTGTGGCCTGCTGCTGACCACTACAAAGTCAGGCTCATGGGGCACAAGACACCAGGTTCAAGGCTGGACATCCAACCTGAGGCAGGGAGAGGCACCCTGTGGCCACGGCATTGAGACCCCACCAGCCTGGGCTGCAGTCCAGCTTTTCCCTTTCATCAGGCTGCCACTGGGTCCTGGAGAGGAGAAGCCTCACAGGAGGATGAGTTCTTTTACAGAATCCCAGGATCCCTGAGACTGGAAAAGCCCTCCCAGACCATGGAGTCCAAGCTGTGCCCGATGCCCAGCTTGTCCCCAGCCCAGAGCACTGAGTGCCACCTCCAGCCCTTCCTTGGACACCTCCAGGCATGGGCACTCCAAAGCTCCCTGGGCAGCCCCTGCCAAGGCCTGAACACCCTTTCCATGCAGAAATTCCTGCTGCTGTCCAAGCTGAGCCTCCCCTGGCCCAGCCTGAGGCCGTTTCCCCTTGTCCTGTCCCTGTTCCCTGGGAGCAGAGCCCGACCTCCCCCCGGCTGCCCCCTCCTGTCAGGGACTTGTGCAGAGCCACAAGGTCCCCCCTGAGCCTCCTTTGCTCCAGGCTCAGCCCCTTTCCCAGCTCCCTCAGCCGCTCCTGGGGCTCCAGCCCCTTCCCAGCTCCGTTCCCTGCCCTGGGCTCAGAAATAGATGTATTTCACACAGCTGATGAAGCTGCTTGGAGCACAGATCCTCTGTAGCTCCCACTGCTCATGAAACCACTGGAGCTGCTCTAAAGACAGAGGATTTCTTTCCTGAGAGGGATACCCTGGGCATGTTCAGAGGGGGTATCTTACCCCCATACCATCGAGAGCTGAGGTGGGCTCAATTTGCAGAACCAGTTTTTGGAGCTGTCCCAGGGATGGCGTTGGTGGAGTGGGACGTGGCTCGGTCAGTGGCCAGAGGACTCTGTGGCTCGGCTGCACTCCCGAGGTGTCCCTGCCCAGCACAGCCTGTGTGTGTGGCTGTGTCCCGCAGTTTAGCTCAGCTGGCGGTGTCCTGGCCTGGTTCTCCTTTGCAGGGTGCTTGGAGCAGGAATCCTGGCATGTTTTCAGGGATAGGGTGCCTGTCCTGCCGCGGCGGGAGGCGGGCACGTACAGTGCCGTATGTACCACAGACAACCACAGCCCACTGATTAAATTCCCAAATCTCATACTCGGGGGGGGGGGAAATTATTTACATGTGGATACACTTCCTGTCTGGAAACCTTTTTTGATACTGAGGTTAATGTGTAGTCAGAATCTGTACCTTTGCCCCTTTTCCTCTTGTCCCTTCAATCTGAGGGACTGACACTCAGTTTCCCATTTCTGTAACGCGATCTTTTTCTCCAGAAGAAGGTAGAGAAGCAGGGCTGTGTGTTCTGGGTGGTTTTCCTAGCAGGCATTAAACCAAGGCATTTCTTCTGCAATTGACATTGCAAACTCATTGTTTGCAAAAGGAGCAGGGGCCCAACTGCTCAGGCGGGTTCATCTGCAGGAGATCATTTAGCAGAGCTGCTCTGAATATTAAAAACTGGGCAACCATGGCGGGGTTTCGTGCTTAAATTGTTATTTTTGTCAGTGCCTGACGAAATGCTTTGTTTGTTAAATATTTGTTGCCCCTGCAGCTGTCCCTTCAGATTTCAGGAATGAAGACAGGGAGATTGTTTTTATAACATCTGTCCTGGCCTTGCAAGTTTATCCCAAAAATGTAGGAGCGCAGGATGAGTCACTGGCTTTTCTGCATCGAGGAAATGAGAGTAGTGACATCATCTCATTCCGAGATAAGGAAACGCCTGAGCTGGGAGCCTTCAGAGAGGCAGATTTCAGTCCCCAACTGCTGACTTGGACTCACAGTGTAGAAATAAGCATCTGATTTGTGAAGTTACTGGAATGTGAGCCTGGTTTTGTTGATTTTCTTCTCCTTTTTTTTGTGCCAGTGTTGTATAAAACTTGATTGTGACAACCCAAGCCGTGCGAATTTATGCCAAGAGGAAAATATTTGAGCTGCCATCAGCAAATAAGGTCTTGCTAAGAGCTCAGAAATTCTTGTGGCTTAAGAAAACACCACTTCAGCTTAACAGCAGCTTGAAAATCCCGTGTGTTCGCGGGGTTTGGCATCTCCAGCTGTCTGTCTGCGGGCTGAAAGGCTGCTTGTTTCGGGGCACCGGGATGGCTCAGAAAACCTTAAGCTTCTCTGTGTTACGTTCCTGGCAGGGCCCCGGGGGCGATGCCAAAAGGAACAGGCAGCGGGTGCCAAGGAGAGACTGCGTCTGCTGACGTTTATTCAGAGCACGGGGCGGAGAAAGGGAGCCCAGCCCAGCATCCTGCCCGGCACAGGGAATGCTGGCAGCCCCTCCGCCTCGGCAGGGGGCTGGGGACACGGCACTGTCACTGCTCTGCTCAGTCTGCAGCGAAAACACAGCGCTGCTCCTGCCCACCTCCGGGCGCTGGGAAAGGAGACTCCTCATCCCTGTGCAGGGAACAGGGGGACAGCAGCAGGGGCACCAGGGAGGCAGTGGCACAGCGGGGACAGCAGGGAGGCAGTGGCACAGCGGGGACAGCAGGGAGGCAGTGGCACAGCGAGGACAGCAGGGAGGCGGTGGCACAGCGAGGACAGCAGGGAGGCGGTGGCACAGCGAGGACAGCAGGGAGGCGGTGGCACAGCGAGGACAGCAGGGAGGCGGTGGCACAGCGGGGACAGCAGGGTGGCGGTGGCACAGCGAGGACAGCAGGGAGGCGGTGGCACAGCTGGGACACCAGGGAGGCGGTGGCACAGCGGGGACAGCAGGGAGGCAGTGGCACAGCGAGGACACCAGGGTGGCGGTGGCACAGCAAGGACAGCAGGGAGGCGGTGGCACAGCGGGGACACCAGGGTGGCGGTGGCACAGCGGGGACAGCAGGGTGGCGGTGGCACAGCGAGGACAGCAGGGTGGCGGTGGCACAGCTGGGACACCAGGGTGGCGGTGGCACAGCAAGGACAGCAGGGAGGCGGTGGCACAGCGAGGACAGCAGGGTGGCGGTGGCACAGCTGGGACACCAGGGTGGCGGTGGCACAGCAAGGACAGCAGGGAGGTGGTGGCACAGCTGGGACAGCAGCATGGGAGCAGGGAGCTGGGCAGTACAAGAGGTGCTTGCAAGCTCCCCCTTCCCCATGTGGGCCTGCATCCTGAGAGGTTAAACAGGCAAAATTCCCAGGGTAACTCCGCCTTGCTGGGGTTTTCCCTTGGGAAAGAATGGGGGTTGGTTTTGAAGATTTTCTGCCTTAGTCCATTAAATGATTATTTGGGGAAAGTCCACAGGTTTTGGGTTACAAGAGCTAAGCTGGGATGTAAGAGATGTCAAGGTTTCTCCATTGTGCTTCAATATGATTGTGATCAAATCTTTGCTTCCACAGACAAAACCCCCCTTTTTCCTCTCTTCCTCCTTTTCTCTGGAGTATCAGGTTTGCTCTTCTTCAGCAAATGACTCTTTCACAGGAGGTTTTTTCCCCCTGGTTGCTCATGGAGACAGTATCACTCTTTTGCCAGAGCAGTCCTGGAAGAAAGAAATAGTTTTTTAAGGAAAATTTTGATAAACATAGTTTTTATACATCAAATGCAACCAGTAGGAACAAATAATTTTTTTTTTTCAGTATGCTGGCAGGAGTGGGAGGGTTTTTTTAATGATTGGTTAGCTCACTCTCCCGAGGCTTAGGCAAGTGTTTGACTTCAAACTCAGAATCAAAGAATCTCCTGAGCTCGAAGGGACCCACAAGGATCATCAGGTCTGGTTCCTGACCCTGCACAGATACCCCAATAATCCCTCCATGTGCTCGATCCCACTGCTTGCCTGTGCAAGCAAAGGCTTGTGTGATCATTCCATCATTTTAAAAGCCCATTCTACTATTTGTAAATAGGATCAGCTGAAAACATTTTGAAAGCCTCTATTTTTATTTTGGTCTAATTTTTCCTTCCTGAGACGTGTCCAGGCTGCGGTACCGAAATAGGGTGTGTGTGAAACGCTTGACTGGAAAAAAATGAATCATATTCCTGGTGCTGTGAGCTTGCCCTATAAATAAAAAGGCAGCTGGGGGAGTCCTGACCCTGCCCTGGCTGTTGGGTCAGGGTTTCCCCAGGGCCCTGAGCACTGCCAGCTGGATGCTGGTGCCAGTGCTGAGTGAGCCGGACGTGTGAGTAACGTGCCCTTCGCAGCTCCGCGCTGCACAGCCTGGCTCTGCTGGCGTGAGCCGTGCTCCCAGGAGCGAGTCCCTCACCCAGAGCGGGATGCTGCCGCAGCCTGCCGTGCGCTGTGGCTCCTGGACAGCGTCCAGCTCCGTGCCTGTGCCAGCTGCAGCAGGCAGGGGTGAATTGAGGGCACGATAAGGACACGGGCTTGGGCCTGCTCGGCCACCGCGATGGCCAGCGCGGCTTTCTGGTGCCACATCTCCTTCTCAGCGTCACAGAGCTCTGCCTGCTCTGGGTGCCTGAGGGTCTTGTGTGCGCTCAGGAGATCTCCTGGATGTCCTGCTCAGCTCCCATCTGTCCTTCATTTCCACCCCTCAGCTGTGGGATGTGGCACTCGCAGTTGGTTCTTGCCATGCTCCCATTCTTGATGTAGCCATGGAGGTGCTGGTTAAAGAACTGGGGATCCGGAGGCAGGAGGAGCTGCTGCCTAAGGGCCAGAGTTTATACTTGAATTCCTAGTGGAAGATGGCAAAACATCCATGCAATTTGTTGGGAGAACCCTAAACCCAAAAAGGGCAGCTGAGCTGGGGAGGGTTTCTGATAAGGAGCAGCTGAGGGAGCTGGGAAAGGGGCTGAGCCTGGAGCAAAGGAGGCTCAGGGGGAACCTTGTGGCTCTGCACAAGTCCCTGACAGGAGGGGGCAGCCGGGGGGAGGTCAGGCTCTGCTCCCAGGGAACAGGGACAGGAGGAGAGGAAACATCTTCAAGTTGTGCCAGGGGAGGCTCAGATTGGATATTAGGAAATTTTTTTCATGGAAAGGGTTGTAGAGCATTGGAATGGGCTGCTCAGGAAAGTGGGGAAATCACCATCCCTGGAAGTGTTCAAAAACCACATGGTGTGGGCCTTGAGGACATGGTTCAGTGGTGAACACGAGGGGGTGCTGGGTTGATTGCTGGACTTGATGATCTTAAAGGTCTTTTCCAACCTTATACACCTCTATCCTTCTATGATTATAAATGGGTTTTGTCTGGTGCATTTCCTATTAGATGTGCAGTGATTCTGCTCCCAATAACGTCAGTGATGTCTGGGAGAGGCCCCACAGACCTCGTGCTTTAAACTGTCAGATGCAAGGAGAAGATGCTCCCTGATAAGATCTTCTTGGGTAGTCACACATAATTTATGTGGGCAAGCACAGCTACTCCCTTCCAGGGCCAATTACTTCAGGAAGAGCTGAGGTCACTTCTTGGGATGCTGTGAGTTGAGCAGTGGTGGCTCTCGGAGCAGAGGACACCGATGGTTCCTGATTTCCAGCAAAGACTCTCCTATCTCAGAGGCCCCATCCCTTTATTCAGGAGGATTGCTCAGGAAAAACCTCCTGCCTCTGGCTGCAGCCTGCTTTCACACAGAGATCTTGTCCCACCAGCTGGTTGATGGAAAGCTTGTTCCCCTTGGAAACTAAGCCAGGAGACTCTTGACAGGCAGCTCAGCCAAGCCTGATCCTCAAGACCGCCAAGATCTTGGTGTCTCCCTGCTTGCCAGCCTCATGGATGGGTTCAGTAGGAGAGAAGACCAAAGGCAGAGTTAGGATTGGGTTTCTTGGTCTGCTGCAGCCTCAGTCCGAGGTTTGGAGCAGTGTGTTTGTTTTTTTCTCATTTCCTGGATGAGGTAAGGCAGGGTGGGCTGAGCACTGAGCTCATCCAGACAGGGCCAAACAGCAGATTTCCAAGGAACGGGGAGAGCGTGGCAGTGTCATTTTCAACCATCTGTCTGGCAGGGGATGCCTCCCTTCTTTGGAGGTGCTGCTGGGACATTTATTGCCTTGTTTGGAGCCTTGTTTGGGGCTGAAGTCAGAAGTTCCTCTCCCAAACCTCATCTCCTTGACCCAGACTATTCCAAGACATGCTTACCAGTGTCCTAAATTGTCCCTGCTTTAGGGCCTGATGCCCAGGTGTAGATGTTGTGATGATGATTGGATTACCTACTTCAGTGTGTTTGATTTGCAGTGACAGGGTTAACACCCCAAGAATCAAAGCAGTAGGACAGCCCTGCATCTGATTAAACCCCATCCACTGCCTCCTTCTTCCTCCCAACCATCCTGCAGGGATATGATCTTCCTAGGCAAAAATCTCTCCAGGATTTGCTCTCAGGCCATTAATGATCAGATTTCCTGCTGCCTTCACTCCCTTCTGCCACACTTCAGCTCTGGCTTCCCAAGCCATGTCCCAGCTGGTGGATGATGAGGTGGGAAGTTGGTCTTTCCCACTGAAGAGCCCATTGCCAGCCAAGCAAGCTCCCAGCCCAGCTCAGGGTTAGGAAGAGTTTCCTGGGAAATTTATTAACAGAGCAGAAAAATCAGAGGGATTTGGTACCGTCTGGAGCTCCTGGCAGGTGGAAGAGGTGTGACAGTGTTGCTGAATTGCAAAAATGCCCTCAGTGGTGCTTTCCCAAGCTCCCAAAGGTGCCAGCGTGCAAACTAACAGCTCTGAGAGGCTCACACAGCGCAGATTTATGGCACAGCAACCTGTACTTAGAACAATCTCCTTACATCAGCCACGCAGGAATGTGCCAGATCCTGCATCTTCCCCAGGCATGGACCATTATTGTGGCTCATCTCCTGCGGGACACAGCCTGAACTCCTGGGGGTGGGAGAAAATTAATCTGCGGTGGTGCTGTCTCACCTTTGCGAGCTCAAAACATTCAAACTTTTGACAACCCCCTGCAAAAAAAGCCCACACAAAGCAACAGAAGGGAGCAAACCACAGAAAGCAAGTCTTGAGCTATTTATCTTTTATTCTCTGAGTCACGGGATACGTAGCATTCACTCACCTTTTCAGGGGCAGGTCTAGAGATGTTTTGGGTTTTTTATAGAAGCACAGACTGGTTTGGGTGGGAAGGGACCCCAAAGCCCACCCAGTGCCACCCCTGCCATGGGCAGGGACACCTCCCACTGTCCCAGGCTGCTCCAAGCCCCAATGTCCAGCCTGGCCTTGGGCACTGCCAGGGATCCAGGGGCAGCCCCAGCTGCTCTGGGCACCCTGTGCCAGGGCCTGCCCACCCTCCCAGGGAACAATTCCTTCCATGTAAGTAACCTAAATTTCCCCTCTCTCAGCCTGAACCCATTCCCCCTGTTCTGTCGCTCTGATGAACAGTCCCTTTCCAGCTTCCCCGTAAGCCCCTTCAGGTCCTGGAAGGTTCTGTGAGGTCTCCATGAAACCTTCTCTTCTCTTCTCTCTCTCCCTACATGAATATCCAGGATATATTTATATCTTTGTTCCCTCCTTGTTCTTTGCTTTGGATGCCTCAATTGGGAACATCACCCTTGCAATTAGCAGGGTCCTGTAGATACTCCATGTGGAAAATTCCTTGTGGAGGTGCCGTTGCTGGAGCTGCAGGGCATGTCCAGGCTGCTTCACCTGCAGCCAGCCCTGCACAGAGTCTGGGGTCAGCAACGTTGGGAACTGCCAGAATTAGGAAGCACCAAAATTCAGGCCTTTGGCTCAGCATTGTGCTGGGGCCTTGTTTGCTTGGGAATGCACATGGACACGTCAGGGGTTGTCTCCTCTGCCTCCCATCCCACCGCATGCCCAGCTCGGCACTGCTCCTGCCCCAGCTGCAGCTCTCTCTCTCTGTGTTACACAGCCAGTAAATTAGCACCTGAAGTTGCTCTTGTTTTGCAAGCCCAATTAAAATAATAGGTGAGTCTGTCTGCATTTGAAACTGTTGAGAAGGCAGGGAGGGTGTCTCTGCCCAGACTCCACGTCCTGCCTGCCCGCGGGGGGATCAGTCACCTGGCAGTGCTCCCACAGCAAAGCCAGTCACCTTCTCCCTGCTCCCTGCTGGCATGAAGGCATTGCCACCAGAAACACCCTGGGCAGAGGCAAAGAGCCTCCAAAAAATCAGTCTGTGCTGCTGAGACAGAAATTCACCTCACACCAAAGCCCCGGAGTTCACCGCGCTGGCTCGTTAATGAATTTGTATTTCTCAGAAAATTTATTTGTCCCAGCAGAGATTTCCCTTTGCACTGAGAGCAGCAAAGGTAACAGAAGTGCTTTGTTCTGCTTTGTTTCCTCAGGGATCCACCAACGTGGTTTACCAAGCCCATCATGTCAGCAGGAGTAAGAGAGGCCAAGTCGTCGGCACCAGGGGAGGATTCCGAGGCTGCACGGTTTGGCTCACAGGTATTTTTGTCTGGGTGTGAGAGCGTGGCCTCACCTGTGAAACTCCATGAGTATGGCTGGGAGGTGGGGATTTGGGATCTGCAGGAAACGTCAGCGTTCCCTGGGAGCTGGGAATTGCAAAACATCCCCACGTGGGAAAGGCAGACACGCGGTGCTGGCGCAGCAAGATGTTCTCCCTGGCAGCTGCTGCCCATAACTGATGTTTTTATGGATTTCCCAGCTGCTATCAGACTCCTTTGAACATGTCAGAGGCCCTCAGGGGTAGCACTCGTTGTTCCCAAGTGTGTAGCTGAGGAAGCCTTGGCTCAAATCCTTTGGCAGTGGAACGTACCCAGGGTTGTCCAAAGCGCGGATGTTTTCACTCAGGAGCAGTGGGAAGTTTATTGGGACACGTAGGTGTGCTGTGCTTGAGGCAGCATGAGGCAGTCACCTTGTGTGGAGAATAAACACTCCCAGCCACAGAGTCAGGCTGGGAGCAATCCCTTCCACTTGTTTTGTTGCGCTTCTCTTCTGCCTTGGAATATAAACTCATTGCTTGGGGATTAGGGGCTGCCAGAAATGACAGTTGCATTTCTCATTTCTAATATTTAGACAACTCTGTCTTTTGCCAGCTGTCCAGTTGTTCCTTTGCTTGTTAAATATTGGCATTTTCTTTGGCTGCTGGAGGATGTCGAAGGACGTGCTTGGAAGGATTTGTAAAGCCATTCTGATTTGCCTTCCTGTCACCTTAGGTGGTAGATGCTGGATTAAAGCACATTAGGGTTTTGTTCTCCTCCTCAATTTTGAAGTCCCCAATCTGCTTTTATGTAATTTCTGAAGCCAAAAGCCCTACCCACGGCAATTTCCTTCCTTTTTTGAATATTACTCAAGGATCTTGTGTCTGAAAGGTTTGAGCTTGCCTGGCTGCTGATTATTCTTTGAAATATGCACCTAGAGAAGGAGGCGATGAGGGGCCGTTGCTGCTGGAGCCTGTCCCACCTCACGTGGTTGCAGCAAGAGCTTCTCCTTGGGTTCAGAATGCGAGAGCAGTTGGCTCTGCACAGTGGGAGCAAGGGGAGGAAGAGGAAGGTGCTGAGAGACTTGGAGCATCCTTTCACCCCTCTCCTGCTTCCTGGCACCTGTGTGTCCCAGCACAGCCCAGCAAGAGGCACTGCTGGGTTGGACCTCTCCAGATGCTGGGCTGTAGATGCTTTTCTCATGGCATTAATGCCACCCCTTCAATAAGAAGGGTTGAAAAGGGCTCTGTGAAAGATGAAACCAACCTCCTTGAGGGAGGAATGAGGTAGGGAACTTCAGACAGAAGGAGTTTTGCCGCCGGTGTCCCAGTTGCGCTCTCGTTTTCACTCTCTTGACCTCACACCTGACCCCTCACTTCCCTGCCTCTGCCAGGCCTTTCCGGAGCTGGCAAGACAACCATTGGCTTTGCTCTGGAGGAGTACCTGGTGGCTCATGGCATCCCGTGCTACTCCCTGGATGGCGACAACGTCCGGCACGGCTTGAACAAGAACCTGGGCTTCTCGGCAGAGGACCGCGAGGAGAACATCCGGCGCATCGCCGAGGTGGCGCGGCTCTTCGCCGACGCGGGGCTCGTCTGCATCACCAGCTTCATCTCCCCCTTCACAAAGGTAAACCCCCCCCCCCACCACAGCCTGCTCTCTTCTCAGCTTCAGCTCAGATGGTGAAGGTGGTTTATGGAGAGGGTTTCCTAAATCCACCATCGGGTGCTTGGTAGAACACCGCTGACGCACAACCTGTTTGGAGGGCAGTGACCTCGCTGAATTAACCCGGTGTTGCGAACTGATGAAAAGCTAAGAGGAGTTCAAGGTCTCCCTGCTATTAACTCCTCAGAGGCAGAAAAGAGTCACAGAAGCAGCAGCCTGTCCTAGAGCTGTCACTGCTCCTTTGGAAGAAGATTTGACTGCGATTTTCACTTCCGTAGCTGCTGTTATCAGGCTGATGCAAGCAGTTCCTTTTCTCGTAGAATCACAGAATCATTAAGGTTGGAAAAGACCTCTAAGATCATCAAGTCCAACCGTTTAGACACAGGGCAGATAATGATTCACAATCTAAAGTTCTGCTGTCCTGCCTAACAAAAACATCTTGAGGTTTTGCATGGGAAAAGCTGAAAACAGATAAAAACTGTAGATTTGTACAAATTTTTTTAAGTGTCTTTAAAGAAAAGGAGGGAAGTGAGATGAAAAAACCTTATTAGAACTAGCGTACATTTAATAAATCTATAAGAGAAATTAATTTACCTGTGTCAAAATCCAGGTTGTTTTGGGTTTTTTTTGCTGCAATTCAGATTTTTCCCATCTTTCTTCTACCAGGATCGTCAAAACGCACGGAAAATTCACGAGGCAGCTGGACTTCCTTTCTTTGAAATCTTTGTAGACGCCCCTCTAAATATTTGTGAAAGCAGAGATGTGAAGGGCCTGTATAAAAAAGCAAGAGCTGGAGAGATCAAAGGTATGGAGGAGTGAGATCTTACTTTGCCTTTTGCTTTCCCAAGCTTTGGATGCCTTGTCCTGGCAGTGCCGCACGTAGGGGTGGGTTTCTAAAGGCCCTTTGTAGTGCACAAGAGGATCCTGTTCCCCTAATCTTACTGTCACAAGTGTCACTTGTTGTACCCAGCATGCTTGAATGCCCTCTGGTTGTTTGTACAGCGTTGCTGGCTCCAAGGCACTGATTATTCTATTAAATACATTTAATTTGGGGGTTAATTGTCCGTAGGATTCACGGGGATTGACTCAGAGTATGAGAAACCCGAAGCTCCTGAACTGGTGCTGAAAACAAACATTGCATCGGTGTCTGAGTGTATCCAGCAGGTCGTGGAGCTGCTCCAAGCACAGGTAGGTCACTTTTATGTCCCCACCACTGGCAGCTTTGGAACCCTGCTTTGGGACATTGCCTGTTTGGCGTGCCTGTAAAAACCAGCGTGTTACAAGTGCTGCCTGGCTCTGTCTTTCAGAACATCGTGCCCCAAGGTTCAGTCAAGGATGTTCTGGAGCTGTTTGTGCCTGAGGAGAAACTCAGCAGTGTCCGGGCTGAGGCAGAGACCCTGCCAGCGGTGGAGATCACTAAGGTATTGCCACACACACACAGGTCCTGGCACTATTTAGCTGCTCCAAGGGCAGAAGCTTCCAGGAGGATGTTGCCAGAGGGGCCTGTGTTCCTCTGATGGCCCTGACTTTTTGTGGCTGTGGTTTATGGTGAGCTGAGGTGGGATCCTGATCCTCAGCCATTTTCTACCACGCCTCCACCCTGTGCTGTGAGAGGCCAGGGCTGCCAGTCTCCTCTGCTGTGTTCATGCAGCCCCACAAGTTCAAACTGCCAGAGGGCAGGGCTGGATGGGATACTGGGAAGGAATTGTTCCCTGGGAGGGTGGGCAGGCCCTGGCACAGGGTGCCCAGAGCAGCTGGGGCTGCCCCTGGATCCCTGGCAGTGTCCAAGGCCAGGCTGGACATTGGGGCTTGGAGCAGCCTGGGACAGTGGGAGGTGTCCCTGCCATGGCAGGGGTGGCACTGGGTGGGCTTTGAGGTCCCTTCCAGCCCAGACCATTCTGGGATTCTAAGTTGTGCTATGAACGTGTGTGAGTCTGGCTTAGAAAGCCCCAAGCTACATCTGCCCTGTCTTTCTCCCCCTTATGAATGTCCTGTATTTGAAGCAAAACAGAATGAAAATGCTGTTGCAGCAGAAGGGGAGGAAAAGCAACCTCTGAGCGTGACGTGGTGACAGGAGCATGACCCCTCTGGGTTTGTTTTGCAGCTGGATCTGCAGTGGGTGCAGGTGCTGAGCGAAGGCTGGGCCACCCCTCTGACAGGATTCATGCGGGAGGCAGAGTACCTGCAAGTGCTGCACTTCGGCACCCTGCTCAACGGTAGGGATCCCCTGTGTCCTCCTGTCCTCCCTCGTGCCACACCCCAGGGCTCCTGAAGGGGACCAAGGTCACCGTGCTGTGGGCACGGCCCTGGCACCTCTGACACCTCGCGCGGGGCTGCTCAAACCCTCCGGCAGTCGTCGTGTGGCTCTTTTGGTGCTTGGCTGTACCAGGGTAAACAGAGATGCAAACCCAAAGCCAGGGAAGCAGGGAGGCTGCCAGGATGAGGTAGAAGTGGGAGGAGAAGGCAGCTGCTCCTTGGAAACAGGAGCAGAGCCTGGTTTTGCCCCCTCCACCCCATTTCCCTGCTTATCCATCGTGGTGACTTGACCTAAATTAGATTTCTCTATGCAGTAGCAGGCTCTGCTAGAGGTGCTTCATCCCTGGAAAAGGCAAAAAGGGCTCAGGTGATGCCCATCCACAGCTGAGACAGGGGCACAGATGTTTCCACTCTGCTTCTCAGCTGTGGATGCTGTTGCTGTGACTTCACCTGCACGTGGGGTGCTCACATTGGGGTTTGTAGACCTGGCAGTGATATCTGCCCTCAGGGATCTGAGTGAGCAAGTCCCTTTGATCCCATGGTCACACAGGGCAGTGATTTGCTGCTGTTGCTCAGATTTGGGCACTGTGCAGCAGAGGCAAAGCTCAGGACTGCTCACTTTGCACTGTGGGAATGTCTGGGGGGGGGCTCTGCTCCCAGACACGTTGTAGCCTTTCACCTCCTGCCCAGTGTGCAAACAGTGTTCAGAAGCTCGTCCCTGTTATCAGAGCCTCCTCTGTGGTCTTTGAGCTGCCTGTTGTGCCTGCCAAGGTCGCAGAGCACCCCGGGATGGCCACGTTGCTCCAGAGCCCCGTACTTTGCGCCAGAGGCTCATCCCAGAGAGCATCTGGTTTTGGGGTGCCCCCCCAAACCTGCCAATATCCCTGAGCACAGCTCCTCTGAGCTCTGTGGGCAAATGTTCAGGGTTAGTAGAGCTCTGTGGGGAGCAGGGACAAAGGCCAGGAGAGCAGCTTTGCAGAGCTCTCTGGAGCAAGGTCTGCGTAGCAGAGGGCAGCAGCATCAGTTCCTGGTGCACCCTGCGGGGTCAGGCCCTCAGGGGGACATCTGAGTGGGAAAGAGAACACCAGGTGCTCTTGGATGAGCTTTGGGAAGTGGTGGAGGGTTCCATGCCGTGGTGCTGAGGCTGGGGTGTGGCACTGCCAAGGAGATGCTCGAGCCTGCTCTACCCAGAGAGCCCTGGGGTGGGCGATGGCTTGGGCAGCTCCCGTGGTGGTCGGGGTGCACTTGTGCAAGCCAGGGCTCTGCAGCAAACCCCTCCTGATGCCCCAGCAGGTGGGTGAAGTGCTCTGTGTAGGGCCAGCAGGAAGGGGGGTGGATCTGCAGGAATGCACCAGTGACTCAGTCGGGAGCGGTGACAGCGACAGTGTCGGCGTGAGGCTGTGGGGGCACCGTGGAGGACCATGGCCACGCCAGCAGGAGCCCTGCCCGTGGTCAGGCAGTGCTTGGCCGAGCTTTTAAATGCTTTGAGTCTTGAAATGGTTTCTGTGACGTGCCCCTGAGTGTCAATTATCTTACTGTGTTTGTGTTCTTCCAGGAAAGAGGCGCTCAGTAGCTGGTATGTATGGAACTGTTCTCAGGCTCTGCACCAATTACTGCAATTGAGATTCTTTTGGGGTATAATTCTTTGAGATTTACAAAAAAACAAACCAAAAAGGGGGAATTATTACAGCCATGGCCTGCTTATGATCCAGGCAGTCATGACATGGCCTGACACACCCAGTCTGCACAAAAATCCCAGCTGTGTAATTTCGTAATTACCTGCACCAGAGTGATCTTTTGGATCTTTTGTTACCTCTCCATCCTGCATTTGGAAATGGAGCCTGAAGATCCTCACTTTCAGCAGCATTTGTTGGTTTCATAATCCAGCTTTTTTTTTCCCCCTGTACTGGCTTCATTGGCTGATCGTTATCAATATGATTTAAATGTACGAAGCTGATATTGATTGGATCCCATGTGAATATAATTATGATTATTCATGAACATTTCTGCCTGGCAGACAAATGATGCCAAGTTGTGAATTTAAAGTTAATGCAAATATTTTAATAAAAATTAAAGTAAAAATCTATATCATAGTGAAAATCCTCAAATTAAGACTCTCAGGGGTCCAAACTGATTTTGGTCAGATCAAAACAAATTGAATCAGTGATTTGTTTGTGACTGGAAACCCATGGAAGAGACCAGTTCTTCTGTATTAACATTGGGCTATCCAAGGAGAAATAGGAGGACCTTAGTGGAATACTGGGAAATTGGGGGAGTGGGGATAAAACCAACAGGATTTCAAGCTATTTAGGGACAACACCGAAATTAGAAACTACATGTGCACTTACAGACTGACACAGAAAACAGATTAAACACGGGCAGTGCAGAGATGTAAAGGAGGAGGAGTAGCAGCCTAGAGATAGTCAGAGAAAAAAACCCAAACAAAACCTGAGTGTGGTGGTGGCATTCTCCCTGTTGGAGGAGGCAGCCCAGGAGGAGTGCAGGGAATGGGTGCTCCAGGGAACACCAGACCGGAGCCATCTCCATAGAGGTGGTTCTCCTGGAGGAGAAGGCATTTTCCAAGCACATTTAAATTTTTCAGTTATCCAGGGCTGCGTTTTCCAAGCACATTAAAATTTTTCAACTTCACAAGCAGCTAACGGAGAAGAACCAAGGAGAGTGCAGGAACTGAGATGCTCCGGGTGTCTTGGAGACACCTCTGACCCTAAGAGAAGCAGCTTTTATATTCCACTAACGTCACCATTTATTAGCAGCGCAGAGCAAACTGCTGCGATGACTGAATTTCCATGAAAACCTCTGCTTGCTGCGCTCCCGGTGCCCGGCGCTGGTTAAAATTCTTGTGCGCGCAGGACGAGCGGCGGCTGGAGGGTGTTCAGCTCCTCTGTGTCTCCCGGCAGACGGTGTGGTGAACCTGAGCATCCCGATCGTGCTGCCGGTGTCGGCGGAGGACAAGCAGCGGCTGGAGGGCAGCGCGGCGCTGGCGCTCAGCTTCCAGGGCCGCCGGGTCGCGGTGCTGCGCAGCCCCGAGTTCTTCGCGCACAGGAAGGAGGAGCGCTGCGCCCGCGTCTGGGGCACCACCTGCCCCGGCCACCCGCACATCCAGGTGGGCTCGGCCCCTCCCTGCAACGGGGAGCTCGGCCCCGGAGGGGGGAAACGCGGGCAGGGGCTGGAGAAGCGAACCTTTGCAAGCTTTTGAGGGCGATGGGTTTCCTGTCTGTGCTTCCAGCCCAGCTGCTGGCCGGGAGCCATCCCGAGCAGGCAGGACTGGATTTTTTGGCTCTTCCTTCCAGGCAGCCAACAGGGTTGTTAGATTTTTTTACAGCTCCTCTCTTCCCACTTAGTCTGTGGCAGCACAAGGAGCATCATCCCTCAGAAAGGGAAAGCTCCGGGTTCCACGCAGCGGCTTGAGCTTGCTGCTTAAAAAGCCTACAGCTGTGTTAGTTCTTTCCCTGCCTTAAAATGCCTCCTTTAATTAATCAGCAGCAGGTGGTCACCTTGCAACAGGCTCACTCCTCCTGCGTATTCCCAGGAGGAAGGAGCAGAGCGGGAGGTGGAGGAAGGTCTGGTGCCTTCCTGTAGGCTCCTGGCTGCTCGAGGGGAATCCAGCACCCAGCTGGGCGGGGACTGCATGGCTGCTGCCCCCCTTGGCGAGGCTTTGGTGCCCAGGACATTCAGTTCACGTGGTCACTGTAATGACATTTTCCACCTGCAAGAAGGGAAGGTTGTCCTGCAGTGGGGCTGAGCCTCACACTTTTGAAAGGAGACTGGGAGAGGGAGGAGGAGGAGCTTGCTGTCCCCTTTGCACTGAAGGTGCGTGTAATTCCCAGATGGTGATGGAGAGTGGAGACTGGCTGGTTGGTGGAGATCTCCAGGTCCTGGAGAAGATCAAATGGAACGACGGGCTGGATCAGTACCGCCTGACCCCGCTGGCCCTCAAGCAGAAGTTCAGGGAAATGAATGCTGGTGAGTGCCTGGGTCACACCAGTGACAGGGCCCTTCCTGCCCCACCTGCACCAGGAGCTTGCTGTGATCCATGACTCAAGCTCACAGCACTTCCAGGTCGCCTCTGGATGCTCCCAAAACAGGGCTGTTTGGGGGGGTGAGCAGTAAGGGGGACCCAGGGCGCGTCACAAAAAGTGGCGCAGGATCTCCTTGGTTAGGGCAGTGCTTGTGATGGGCTGTGTCCTCAGTGGGATGCTCTGAGGGCCGGGAAGGGCTGAGCATCCTGCTCGTGTCCCCCTGGCAGGTCAGAGCCTCTCTGCACTGACATTCTTGGCCTTCACACCTGGGGGACAGCTCTGGTGTCTTCTCCCAGCTCTCTGTCCCATAGAATCCCAGCATGGTTTGGGTTGGAAGGGACCTTAAAGCCCATCCAGTGCCACCCCTGCCATGGGCAGGGACATCTTCCACTGTCCCAGGCTGTTTCAAACCCCATCCAGCATGGTTCCAGCAGGCTGGCAAGAATCAGACACTCACCCTTGATTTGGGGAAAGAGCATTGGCCCTGCTGAAGGAGCCACTGAGCTTGGGGAGGTGACAGATCACTTAAAACATTGAGGAACTCGGGGAAGGTGTCCAGTGCTGTGCACAGACATTGTAGGAGAGCTGGTAGGGCTGAAATCAGCCCCAAAAGAAGGATGTGCAATGAAAACAACCTTGGCAGGGGGATGTACGTGTGTGAAACACTCACCTGAGGTGTTCAGGGCCCCACTCATGTGGAGACAGGACACACATGGGTCTCTCATGTGGACACAGGACACACCCAGGTCTCTCATGACAGACAGGACACACCCAGGTCTCTGGTGGCTGTGTGGAAGCTCAGAGTGTGGATACGAGCCTGTGACCCCCGATCGTTCCCTTCCAGATGCCGTCTTCGCGTTCCAGCTGCGCAACCCCGTGCACAACGGGCACGCCCTGCTCATGCAGGACACGCGGCGCCAGCTCCTGGAGAGGGGCTACAAGAACCCCGTGCTCCTGCTGCACCCCCTGGGGGGCTGGACCAAGGACGACGACGTCCCTCTGGAGTGGCGCATGAAGCAGCACGCGGCCGTGCTGGAGGAGCAAGTCCTGGACCCCAAGTCCACCATCGTGGCCATCTTCCCCTCTCCCATGCTCTACGCTGGCCCCACGGAGGTAACGCAGCCTGTGGCTGCTCAGCAGGGCAAGGCAGGAAGCCTGGCCCCGGGGGTTGTGCTCCAGCCTGCCTGTGCAGCTCTGGAAAACCCTGGGAAGCGGGCTGGAGCTGCGTCCTCACTCTCAGCCCCCCTGCATGGTTTGCCTGCGCTCGACTGCTGCAGCGTCTCCCCACAGAGCTCGGCTCCGTGGGCCCCCATCCTCCCATGGGCTGGGGAGGGCTGGGGAGAAGGGATGGAAACAGGCTTCACCACCTTCTGCCGGGCAGGGACGTTCCTGTGTTCCCCCCAGGGGTTTCCCTTCTGTCCCTAAAGCCGTGGGGTGAGAGGAGCAGAGCTGAACCTCCCCGTGCGTGTCCTGGGGGGCACGGCCTTGGCACGTTCAGAATTCAAACCGCAGCCCAATTCCCCTGCCCTGCCTGTGGATGCCCAGGGCCCCCCTTTCCCCCACCCTCAGTGCCTGTGTCCCTCCCTGCAGGTGCAGTGGCACTGCCGAGCCCGGATGGTTGCGGGGGCCAACTTCTACATCGTGGGGCGCGATCCCGCAGGAATGCCGCACCCTGGCACCAAGCAGGACCTGTACGAGCCCACGCACGGCGGGAAGGTGCTGAGCATGGCCCCCGGCCTCACCTCCGTGGAGATCATCCCCTTCCGGGTGGCTGCCTACAACAAGCTCAAAAGAGCCATGGATTTCTATGATAACAAAAGGTAATGTGGTTTCTTCAGAACCTGGGGTTTGTGGTTGCCTCGGGCTCGCAGCTTTCCAGGGGAGGGGGAAAAGCCACGTTCCTCCTAAGGAGAGGAATGGAGGAAGAACCTGGGAAAGCCACCCATGTTCCCCTCCAAGAGCTGTCCCCAGGGGTCATGTGAAACTAAAGATGCCACCAGGGAGGAAAAGCAGCACAGGCTGGGGACTGAGTGGCAGCAGAAACACAGCCTCCCACAGCTGGGAAGTGTTAGGGACACTCCAGGTCCTCTGGGATGAGGAATCCTCGGGGGTGGCTTGGGCCAGCTGTGCTGATGTCACCTGTCTCTGTTCTGCACAGGCACAACGATTTTGACTTCATCTCAGGAACACGCATGAGGAAGCTTGCTCGGGAAGGGGAGAACCCCCCGGACGGCTTCATGGCCCCCAAGGCCTGGAAAGTCCTCACCACGTACTACCAGTCACTGGAAAAAAAGAATTAACTCCTCTCCTCCTCCCTAGAAATAGCTGTATTAAGAGTGAGCAATGATTGATTGATTGATTCCCTATGACACAGATCACTTGGCATTTCCAGTGCTCTGACCCTGGGATTTTCCTACCTGGGTCAGAGTGGATTTTACCAATCAGAAATACTTTGAGCCTGATCCTTCTCCCCCTAAAGCTGCTGGGAGTGTCCCCCCGGAGCTCGAAGGGATGGGAGCGGGCCCTTCGTTCCCGGCTGGTGCCGGGATGGGCCCCGGGATCGTTGTGGTGCTGCCAGGGCCACGCAGCAGCTCCCAGCGCAGAGGGGGGACCTCGGACCAGGATAAACCCTGCCTGGAGCAGAAATGAAGAAAGTGCCTTTCCACGTTGTGCCTTAGACAGTTTTTGCTAATAAACAGCAGAATCTTTTTAATGCCCTTTTTTAAAAGGATTTTTTAAAATCAGCTGTGGCCACTGCCAGTTCCCTGTGGCTGAGCCAATTCCTTGCTGCTTCCTTGCTTCCTTCCTCCTGCTTGACCTCTCTGGTCAAACAAATCCCAGGCTGAGCATTCCTGGTGCTCCAAGTCCAGCTCTCCGTGGGGACTGTGCCACGGTGAATCCCTGAGCTCACAGCCCGGCAGGGGAGCCTGTCCTGGGAGGCACCAGAAAGCCCTGAGATCCCTGAGGAAGCTCTGGACAGCAAGGAAAAGTCAGGGATGCTGTCACCGTGCTTTCACCCCTTTCCCTCTGCCCACACTCCTCCCATCCCAGAGGCAAATCCAAGGCAGAACAGCAGAGACACGGCACGAGGTGGGTCTGGAGAAGCAGCCGCGAGGAGGCTGAAGCTCCTGCCCTCATCCACCCCTGTGCGGGTACAGGTGACCTGATTTACTCCATATCTGCGGGATGGGGCCGCTGGGGACAGCCAGAGGATGACAGGAAAGCCCCTGGGCCCCCCCCCAGCCCTGTGGGGTGCTGCTCCCAGCTCTGGCTGTGGAAATTTACCCCAGACTTTTATCTCCTTCCCCACCCTCATCCTCACACGGACTTTGCCGCCGTGCCCGAGGCTTTTCCGCTGACTCGCGGCTCCTGCGGTGGCCTCCGAGGGGACGGAGCAGTGACACAACAGCGGAGCTTCCCGGGGCCCTCCAGGAGCCCAGGGCCACCCGCCCGCGCCTCGGGCTCTGCCCGTGGCCAGCGGAGGCTTCAGCGACAGGGCTGGTCCCGCCTCGCCCCCGGCTCGGAGGTGCCAGCAGAGGAAAACAACCGAGCACTCGTGAGTTACAGCAACGGCCCCACGCCATGATTTTTGCCTTCTTTAGCAGCTGCCCCAGGAGCCGCCGGGATGTGTTCCCAAGGAACAGGAATCAGCGCTCCTCTCTCTTGGGCTCCAGTCCGAATTGCAGGCGGATCCACGCTCAGCCAAACCAGCCAGCCGCATGCTGTGGGCCACGCCTTGCTCTGCTGGGGCCCGGCCCCAGCGTCCGAGCCTTCGTCTGTGACTGGAAAATAGCCTTGCAAAAAGTCCTTCTGGCTGTTTTATTAAGTCATTTTTTTAAAGTACTTGGAGCACAGCTGTGTTTTACCCCAAGGCAAACGCTGCAGCCTCCGTGGGAGCTGACAGCGCACCAGCACCGGCCTCAGCCATCCCAGGCCCTCTGGCAGGGCCCTGGAAGCCAAAGGCAATATTCCTATTTAGGATTCTTAAGGAGTAAAACAGCCCTGTTGCTGCTCATCGTAAAATACTCCAGTGTCGAACCCGTTCCCTCGCCCCCAGTAAACCCAGGTGGTCACAGCAAAGCACAGACGTTGTGTTACCCTTTTAAACCAGCGTAGGGTCCTGATTACCTCTGATTAAAGCACGTGGACTGGGGGTTTTATAGTCTATTTATTAAAGACATGAGACTGGAATTTGTACCTCAACGGATGCATCTCATGATTTAATATATTCTGAGCTCGATACTCTGCCATGAAACACTCACCTTTAGTACAAATAAATATTTATACGTGGAAGTAGCTCTCACTTTGTGATTTTTGGGTGGAACTTTGCTGGAGACTCGCTCAGCCTCGGCAATGCCGGGCTTGAGCAGCTGGCCCTGGAGCTGTGGGAGAGGGATCAGGCTCTTCCCCCCTTCGGAGAGGCAGGATCAGATGCTGAGGGCTGGACCAAGCCGCAGGAGCCATGGAATTAAAGCAGCCACGTTCCAGAGCACGCCGCTTCCCCAGGCTTTCGAGGAAGCTGCCGGAGGGTTTGTGCTTTGACAAGAACACCCGCAGCAGCAAGAGCGGACAAGCAGGGAAGAGTTCTTGGAGAAGTGGAAATTGCACTGCAGCTGCAGTCACTGCCCCAGGAGCAATCAGCAGTAACTCCTTGAGCCTCTTCGATCAGCCCCTGATGAGTTATGGGCAGCAGGGAAAGGGGGCTCCGGCCAGCAGTGCGCAGAGCCGGGATTTTGGGAACACAGGCAGGAGATCAGAGCTCAGGCAGTGACCAGAGGCTGCCCCCGGCTGTGTTCCTGCTCCCTCTCGGTGTGACATTAAAACCCCCTGAGGCCACACTTCACACTCAATTAAAGCCAATTAAGAGCTGCCTGCGCCGGGGCTTTACCAAGCAGGAAGCAGCCTGGAAAGAGGCAAGAGGTGCAGGAGGAACTCCCAGCCTGGAATTTCTGAGGTGGAACAACCCCTGAGAGGGGCGGGGAGAGCAGCAGGGGCAGAGCAGGTGCTGAGCACACGGAGCAGCCTTCCCAGGGGTTCCAGGAAGCAGCACTAATGGCAGGTTTAAGGTTACTCATGGAATCCCAGGATGGTTTGGGTGGGAAGGGACCTCAAAGCCCATCCAGTGCCCACCCCTGCCATGGACAGAGACACCTTCCACTGTCCCAGGCTGCTCCAAGCCCCAGTGTCCAGCCTGGCCTTGGACACTGCCAGGGATCCAGGGGCAGCCACAGCTGCTCTGGGCACCCTGTGCCAGGGCCTGCCCACCCTCCCAGGGAACAATTCCTTCCCAATATCCCATCCAGCCCTGCCCTCTGGCACTGGGAAGCCATTCCCTGTGTCCTGGCCCTCCAGCCCTTGTAAAGAGTCTCTCTCCATCTTTCTTGGGGAGCCCTTTCAGGCCCTGCAAGGCCACAATGAGGTCACCCCAGAGCTTCTCCTCTCCAGGCTGGACAATCCCAGCTCTCCCAGCCTCTGCTCCCAGCAGAGCTGCTCCATCCCTCTGCTCACCCTGGAGCTTCTGGACTCATTCCTGGATCCCAGGCTCACCCAGAACCAGCACTGGGCACTCAGCACTGCCCCCAGCACTAAAGTGCCTTGTGGGGTTGACATCCCATATCCTGCACTCTCCCCCCTTCCCTAGCCCAGCACTGCTGCTGTGCCTGAATCCCTGCACCCTTGTGTCGGACCACTGTTCATCTCCCACTGCTTTGTGATGCAGGGAAGAAGTCGAAGCAGTTCTTCAACTGTTTTTAACCTCCCCCTCCCATTTGGTATTAAGATTAAATTGAGACAAACTCAGCCCTGTGGCAGCACCCAGCCAGCATTCCAGAGAGCAGGACAGCAGGGAGCTGGCTGAGCTTGAGGGACACTGTCACCAGCCCCTGGCACCGTGTCATGGCAGGGCTCCAGCCCTCCTTACTTCACTTTATTTTCCTTTGCAGTGCATTTGGTTTTACATCGTTCTCTGCCTCCAGTGCTTCCCTCCCCTCACAGGCAGCACAGCTGTGAACAGTGTCCCACCCCTGGGCTTTGAACAATTCTTTTTACAGATCTGGGGTCAATTAGTGCACAATTCATAGCATTACATGAAAAAAACTCAAGCTCTTGACTATCTCTGACAATAACTTCACCACAAAAAGCCTTTTTTGCCACTCACATTTGTAACCCTTGGCCTTTATCGTGACAGAACGTTACAAGAATTCACCAGAACTGGTACCAGCAAGGACAGCACGTTGCTAAACCACATTAATAAGCCCAAAACCCATTCCCTCCTCTTTAAATTCACAGATCTGAGCATGGGACAGAGTCAAACATCAACCAATGTGCCCCCCGTGCCTCAGGGCTGTGACACTTCAGGGGACGGTGCCACAGTGTG
This sequence comes from Aphelocoma coerulescens, assembly GCF_041296385.1. NCBI lineage: Eukaryota > Metazoa > Chordata > Aves > Passeriformes > Corvidae > Aphelocoma > Aphelocoma coerulescens. Next base: position 2,440,828 of record NC_091020.1, read on the forward strand.
GCGTCCAGAGACTGAGGGAGCAGCAAGTCCTCGGGACAGTGCACAGGAGCTCAGCCAGCCACGGCTTCAGAGAGCTCAGGGGATGTGGGCCTTTAGGAAAGAGCAGGTGGGATTCTACTCTAACTGCTCACAGCGAGGGAAAACCAAAAATAAAACCAGCCTTCATTTAAAAAGCCTCCAAAAGCAAAATTCATAAAAAATTAAAAGTATTCAAACGTTTTTACAGAGTAGTTTACTATCTTGACTAAATGGCACCAGATTTCCAGTGGTCATGTGGAAGAAAAATCAGTAGCATTTCAAATGTTGCTTTGTTCTAGAAGCGGTTTCTATCCTGGCATTTGCTGCTAAAAGGCAGAAGTGAACTGAGTATCGAGGAATCTTTCACCTCTACAGCTTCTGATTTGGTTTGCTTCAGGAAGTAGAAAAGATTTTCCATACTCAAGTTATCTACAGATTATGTCTACATATAAAAAAAAGTGTGGCTATGTACAGGTCCTGCACTCACACACCCACTGTACACACACAGCCCGTGCCAGGTCCTGCCCCCGCCCCAGGACCCCCCGCTCCTGCTGGAAGGCTCCAAGGGATCCCTGGGGACAGCACACAGGCACTGGCTCTTGGTCTGGGCTGAATTGCTGCACTTATGATCTGTGCTTCCACTTCCACTCGGAGTTGCAATAACTTAGAGGTTGTTGTATAAAAACGATTGCAGAACAGAACTCCCTCTGCCACCCCCGCTCCCATCCCCTGACATTGGTTTTGCTAACTGATTACAGAAGTCAAACTAAATCCCATCAGGAACTGCAAACACACTCTTTTCTCTTAATCAAACACGATCTCCATGGCCAGGTTCTGCATGGAGACATCCTTGGATTTCCTCATCTTCTCGATGGCCCTGTGGAGATCCTGCTGCTGCACGGGCCGGATCTCATCCTCGTCGTGGCTGGGGAAGAGAGGAACAGCCAGGTGAGGGTCCAGGGGCTGTGTGAGGGCTGTGCCAACAGCCAGCAGCCACCCCTGGAAACAGCAGCTCTGACATGGAGCCAGCATCACACTGGAATCCCAGGATCCCTGAGGCTGGAAAAGCCCTCCCAGCCCATCGAGTCCAACCTCTGCCCAATGCCCACCTTGTCCCCAGCCCAGAGCACTGAGTGCCACCTCCAGCCCTTCCTTGGACACCTCCAGGCATGGGCACTCCAAAGCTCTCTGGGCAGCCCCTGCCAAGGCCTGAGCACCCTTTCCATGCAGAAATTCCTGCTGCTGTCCAAGCTGAGCCTCCCCTGGCCCAGCCTGAGGCTGTTCCCTCTCCTCCTGTCCCTGTTCCCTGGGAGCAGAGCCCGACCCCCCCGGCTGCCCCCTCCTGTCAGGGACTTGTGCAGAGCCACAAGGTCCCCCCTGAGCCTCCTTTGCTCCAGGCTCAGCCCCTTTCCCAGCTCCCTCAGCCGCTCCTGGGGCTCAGCCCCTTCCCAGCTCCATTCCCTGCCCTGGACACGCTCCAGCCCCTCCATGCACCCAGGGATAGCTGCAGGTGTGGCAGACATCAGAGGGATGTCCCAGCACCGTGTCACCCGCACTGCAGCCTGGCACTAACCAGAGCAGCAGCAGGACTTGCTGGCTCAGGCCACCTCCAGCTTGGGCACCTTGGGACAACCACTCCTATTTTCAGGCCAAAAGGAATGGCAGTAACTGAGTTGTGAGGGGTTTCTGTGTACAGTGGCAATGGGGCTCTGTGTGCCCCTGTGCCCATTCCCAGTTCCCCAGGGAGCAGCAGGGCAGCTGTGAGTGTGCAGCAGGCCACACGTACACGTCCTCCTCGCAGGCGTTGTTGACGTACTCCCGCACGCAGAGCAGCGCCGCGTCGCGGCACATCTCCTTCAGGTCGCTGCCCGAGAAGCCGTCGGTCTCCTTGGCCACCTGCAGCAGGTCCACGTGGCTGTCCACCTGGGGGAAACCTCGAGGTCAGGCCATGGACACTCCAAAGCCACCGGCTTCGGTCACCACGACAAGCAACAGTCACCTCCACGAGTTTTCACCCACTCTGAGAACATCTTCCTTTGGCATATTTGGGGAGCTGAATTCTTCCCTTACTCACACCATTAAAGGAAACTGATGTTTCAGCTCATCAAACTCTGCCATTGGTTCAAAACCCCACCAAAACCCCACCCAAACCCCAACCATCCCACTGGTATATCCTGTACTAACCACACTCCCACATGGATCTGCCTGGCAAAAACTGGGTCCCAGGAACAGTGACCCGCTTTCCCAGGAGCCCACACAAGTTGCTCAGAACTCTGTTGTCTGGACACCTGTTCCTGCTCTACACAGTCCCAAACTGGGGGATTTAGAGGCAAAATAATGTGTCTAACTCGGTGCACTGGGTCGGGCTGAAGCCTTGCTAGCCAAGACCCCACATTTGTTCCACCTCTTTATGGAATTTCCAATTCCTTTCCCACCACATGCATCAGTATTTCCTTCTCACAAAGTTAAAGGCAAGCCTGTCTAATAAAAGGCTGAAATTCTGGGGTGACTTCTTCCAAGAGGGAAACTATTCCATGGTTTAAGGCAGGCAAGGAAAAGGGAGGGCAGGACTCCCCCTGCCATGTGAAGTCTGGGCTTGAGAGATCCAATTCCTCCTGCTGTGGGATAACCAATACAGGCTGGTTTTTTAATCTTCCTGAAAAACTTATTTGTGTGGCTGTGGTTCCCTGCCAGATGCTGGTGAGCTGCCATTTTTAGGCCTCTTCAAAACAATTTAAGTTGGTTTTACTAATAAATAATATTGATTAGGTTGGAGCTCAGCCTAGAGACACTTTGCAACACGAACTTGAAGGCAATTAGTGCTGCCAACTAAATTTGGGAGGAAGTTCTGATGACAGGGATCCCATACCCTGCCACAGACACTTCCAGGTGTGCTCACACCTACTCCTTCCCCTCTCCTCTGAAGGAAACTTGAATTATGGATCAAAAGCAGCGCTGTTAAAAGAAGTCATTCCTCCTTTTTTGACTTGTGCTAAGGAAGAGTTAAAGAGCAGCATCTGCTCCCTGCTTCATGAGGGCTTGAAATTTCCTTCCCTGATCTGAACATGATTCACCTCCACCTTTTTTAGAGAGAGAAATCTCTTCTCAAACAAGCAAATGGAGACAGAGAAATGGAGTCACTGCTCAGAGGGGGTGATTCACCACACAAGCCAAGGCTGCTGCTCTGACGAGGCTCCTGCTTACAAAGGAGCCAACTGCAGGGCTTTCATGTGAGGCCACACCTAAACCCACAAAAGATCCCCAGGTTCTCACCAGAAATGCCCTGGCAGATCATCTCAGCCTCCCTGCAAGGCAGGCAATTCTAAAGCTCACGTTCTGCAAGGCCAGAGCTGCAGTGGGGGCAGCAATGCAGCCATGAGCCGCTCGTGGGGGCTACTCACATTTTCATTCTTCAGAATCAGCTTCAAGATCGCCTCTCTTTGCTTCAGAGCCTGAAACAGAAGAGACTGAAGTTACCAGAAGACAAAAATAAGCACTTGTGACATGCCAGGGCTTTCAGTGCCTTTGGTTCAGCCACACGAGCTGCTCCCTCGCCCAGGACACGTGACACACACTGAGGAAACCTCTCTGGTGGCAAATTCAGTTCCACAGGTGATGCTTGGGAAATTCTGAACCACCCACTGTGCATGACGAGGTTACTGAAGAAGCAGCTGAGTCCTGAGCAGATCCTTCCTAGGAAGGTCAAACACAGGCAACAAAGACTGGGGTTTGTGCCTGCCAAGCCTCACTGAAATCATTAAAGGGGGAAAAATTCCCCCCCAGATAATCTGGCAGCTGAACAGTTGCTACTCTGTCCCAAACCCCACTTCTTCCATTTCCCTCTGCTTTGCAGGTAATTTTTTATGAGTAATTTGGGGCATTTTCATCTCAAACTCAGTTGTAAAATCTGCAAGGCTTTCACTCCTGCCTGTGCCTGTTCCCAATCCACAGCACACCGATTATTCCACCTTCAGCAAGAGCCACAGCCAATCTGGGCTGATCACAAAACATAAAAACAAGAGAGAAGCAGGAAGTTCATGGCAGGGCTGTAGTGGGGTGAGGAAAATCTCTTCCCTCCATGACACCTCCTGTGGTTACTCTGATCCTGGGAGAGGGAGCCAATCCCTGTGATGTCCCAAGGCACATAACTCATCCTTCTAACAATGGGGCTGGATGGAAAGACACAACAAAGAACTCAAATCCACATCCTTGCTCCTCACTAACTCAAGGAATAGCTGGAGTGTGTGGAACAGGTATGGAAGCACAGCAGTTCCCAGGTTATAAATGCTGTTTCCAAAGGGATCCACCCCATGGAGTGAAAGGCAGTTCCAACAACACAGACCTGGGAACACAACTCCTCTCTTGTACAATCAATGAGAGTTTTACTCCTCCACTTGGGTCTCTGAGTTTCAGCAAAAAATGGGTAATGATTTCTGTAGCCACAGGGAATTCCGACAGCCACGGCTGAACCCCCGAGAACAGCGACACAAAAATGTCTGGTGACATCACCAAGTGTTCAAAGGTGACTTAAATTCCTGGAAAAGGATGGCAAGAGCAACATCTGGAGTAAGGACAACCTTGTGACAGCTGCCTAACTGATAAAAAACTTAATAACTGTGGCATAAATCACATGAATGGATCATGGAATGGTTTGGGTCCTTAAAGACCATCTCATTCCAAGCCCATCACAGGCAGAACAAACCTGGGTTTCCACACTGTCTGCTGTGGAAAGGCCTGAGCAGGACACAGTTACCAACAAGCCCTTCCCAGTGTGCAGCACCCAAACAGCTCCATGCTCAGAGGAGAAGGGCAGGGCTGGGAAGGTCACGGTGTTGTTTTAGATAAAAGACCCAAGAGATCAAAACTTCACCTTAAAAACCCGAGTTATGGACATGCTTCAAAAATCCCTAAAAGCAGCTCAGCAGAATGCAGCATTTCCTGGAAGAAAGCCCCCAGAGCTGTGGATTTCCCTGCTGGGCAGGCAGCACTTACGGGCTGGTTGATGTGGAAGCGGGTGGGCATCCTCCTCATGATGGCAGAGTCCAGGTCCTGGGGCCGGTTGGTGGCTCCCATCACAATCACCTGTGTGACACCAATGGACACCATTGAAACCAGTGCTGGGAAACGTCCACAGACTGGGAATTTCAACACCAGCCACGGGATCTCCCCCACTTTATCAACAGCATCGACATTTAAAGAAGTTCCATAAAGGTTTCCTGGCAGTGATCTCAGCAAGGGCAGCTGGAGAGAGCCCTGGTGCCACAAACACCGCCTGGGGGGAGATTTCTGCACGAGTCCAACTACAAAGTTCAAACCCTAAGGAGGAACTTAAAACTTCTGCTTGTGCTGTCACTTTTAGTTCCTGGTGGAATTTGAAAGGAGATGTTTCGGGAAGGTATTTAAAAACGTGGTGGTTTTGTGCTGTGCTGAAAAAAGAATCACAGAAGGTTTGGCTGGGAAAAGACCTTAAAGGCCACCTTGTTCCAAGCCCTCCATGGGCAGGGACACCTTTCAGGAGACCAGCAAGGCAAGGGGTTCACCTGGCAGCTTTCATGTGCACCCATGTCTTTATTGCTTTAAGCATCAGTGACCTACAGGTGCCCTGGGCAGCAGTGGGTTAAAGGTGTCCAAGCCAAGCCCAACACCAGCACAGTGTTTACCTGGCTGGAGCACTCCAGTTCTTAATTCCAGAACAAATTTACTCCCCATTCACAGCAGCCTGGTTTCCCCATTTGTTACTCTGAGCTGTGTACACGGCAAACACCCGGCCAGGAGAGTGAAGAACGTCAGGGTGATTAATCTGGGCTCCGAGGGTTTCCTGCCGTGCTCCTCCGGCCTTGGGGCCAGGCACAGCAGCTCCAGGAGCGCTGGCCAGCGGGGCTGCCGGCCCGGCAACCCCACCCTGCCACCTAGAGGCACTGCCATTGCTGGCTCGGGGATCATCCATGCTTCTCTGGGCGGTATTTTCAGCCAAAAGGCACATTTTTCACCATCCCGGAGTTCCTGCCAGACTCCGGGAGTCCATCCTCATCAGGTTTAGCCCACAGCTGAGTGTGGCCTCCAGGTGGAATCAACACATCCACCTCAATACATACAATTTCCTCCAAGCATTTGGGATTCTTGTATTTCTTACAAAAGCCAAATTCTGCTGAACTTGAGGGACCCCAAATTGTCTCACTGCAGGGAATGAATAATTTCATTTGCTCCAAGGAGTTTTCAGTGTATTGGGAAAAAAGGTGCTTGGTAGAGGATACTGGTTTCCAGTGACGGGTTCATACCACTGGCTCTTTACTAATGAGAAGCTTTAAACCGCCTCAGTTTATATATATTCACCGTCTCCCGCTCATTTTTGGGAAAAATCAGCTGAAAAACATCTTTAGCACAAGCTTGGGAGAGGAGGAAAAGCAGATTTTACACAGCAAGAATTACTGGATGTCAGTGCATTGGAAGTTTATGGAAAAATACACAGTAAAAAGGCTGAAAATGTTCAACTTGGAGAATAAACATCCTTTCTAAAGGCTTTAAAAAGATCATCCCAGGTGACAGCTCAGAACCATGCCATGGAGGCTTTTGGCTACATTCAAGGCATTCAGAATCCCAGAATGGTTTGGGATGGAAAGAACCTTAAAGCCCATCCCATCTCATGTGAAAATGCCACTTTGTGATTAAAACCAGAATAAGCACAAAGCCAATCTCCTCAGGAAGAACGGTGATCTGTGGACACACCTCCCCTCATTCCCATGAAGTGCTGGCCATCACTGGCAGGTGACGCCCTTTGGCAATCCCTGCTCCACACGCTCTGCCGCTGTTCCCAAGCGGCTCCATGCACGGTGTCCCAGCAGAGGGAAGCACATCCCTGCTCCCAGCACCCTGAGCACTCACCTGGCAGTTGTAGTCGGTGTCCAGCCCGTCCCACAGGCTCATGAACTGGGCTTTCATCATGGCTGTGGCCTCGTGGTCGGTGCTGGATCGGTTCCGCAGGAAGGAGTCTGTGCCAGAGGAGGGAAGCGGTCACTGCCAGTCCAGTTCCTCATGGCTCACCTGGGCTCCTCTCTTATCTTATAAATGCATTTTTAATCACCAGTGTCAGCAAACAAAGAGTGCTGCTAAGGGTGAGAGCAGCCAACTGGGATTGCCCCCATTCCCAAGCCCCCCCTTTAAAGGACACTGCACAAGTGTGCGCCCACCACAGGAGACTGCCCCACGTCTCGTGCTCCAAATTTTCACCTTCCTGGATTCATGGACAGCAGCCTCCCCTCCTATTCTTCAGCCTTATGAAACTACTACTCCAGAGCTCTCCTAAACCCATATTTTATCTCCCAGGATGTGCCCTGACAGCAGAAGCACTGAAGTGTATTTGCTGCTGGGTTTCCTCGTGAACCAAAAATAAGTAGGAACTCGTTTTACTTGTAAATTCCTCCTCTGCCACCAGGAGAAAAGACATGGTTCTTCCTAATGTGCCACCATTACTTTACAGTCCTGTTTCTATAACTTTTCTCCTTTCTCCAATCCTATTTCCCTTACTGAGCCCTCACTCTTTTTAAGGAGATGACAGCGAATCCATACATCACTGAACCTACAGTTAAATGTCACTCTGCTATAGCTACTGATAAAAAAAGAGATTTTTACCTATTTCATCAATAAAAATGATGGATGGCTGGAGCTTTATGGCCAGGGAGAAGACAGCAGCAGCCAGTTTTTGGGATTCTCCATACCATTTATCGGTCAGCGTGGAGGGCTGGAGGTTGATGAACCTACACCCGGCTTCCTTGGCCGTAGCTTTGGCAATCAGGGTTTTTCCACATCCAGGGGGGCCGTAGAGAAGGACTCCTGGAAAATTCACAGTGTTAACACTTTGGTAGGACAGGCCTGGGGGTGTCCAGGCTCGTGTTTGATCCAGGTCTTAAAAGGTAAGAAACCAAACCAAGGAAACACAATCCCATCAAATCAGAGGTTTTAAGACAATCCCTATGAAATCACAGCTCAGAATATCCAAAGAGAGGAATGGTGAAACAGAGAGGAGACATTTGAAAGATGAGTGGTTTATTGTCCCTGCCCATGGCAGGGGGTGGAACATCATCTTTAAGGTCCCTTCCAACCCAAACCATTCCATGATTCCATTTTTTTCCATTTTATTCCATTCCCAGGACTAGAAAGGTTACATAAAATTAACCCCTATTCATTTTCTGTCAGCATCTGACAGGCCTTGTTTATAGCTACCCTCAGTCCTGCTAATAAAACTTAGAACAGAGGAGTGAGAAAAAGAAAAATCCATCCCAAAACAGACCCCACAGACATTTTAAACACATTACCCACTATTAAACATGACATCTTGTATTATTTTTAAAGTTGCCACAGTGCAAGAATTGACAGGAGTGTTTTTCTAACAGAGTTGTAAGGAAAACAATTTAAAGAGCAACATTCAGTCAAAAGAGCCCAAAACACAGGGAATTATTAAGGTTTTTCTCTCTGTTTATGTGAGTGATGACCACAAACATCATTACTCTGAAGCAGTGACTTCCTATTAACACACAGCACAAGCCACTCATGGAACTGGGGAGCTGCCTGAGCTGGAAAGTCTGCTTTAAAAAGATAAATAAAAAAATCATTTTTTCCTTCAGCTTATTAGATCATGGCATTCATGTAATTTTTCCAGACAGCTTCGGTTTGTGACTTACACAGAAAGTAGCCTGGAAAAACTAAACCAGCTACCAAAGTGCTGCATTTTCCATCCCTTGGGACACAGGACTGAGGTGGTCACAGATCCAGGCAGTCATTAAGAGCTCCAGAAACCAATATTCCAGGGAACAAAGCAGTGAAGATGAACTTGGGTGGTTTGTCCAACATTTTAGGTTTAAATTCTGCTTTTTTTCTTTTTTTTCTTTTTTTTTTTTTTGCAGTAACATACAACAAACATGGCTGTAAGGAATTCAGCAGATCCAACTTCTGCTTTTCTGTGGAAAATTCATCTGCCACCTGCCAGTTTCCTCCCTGCCTCAACACTGTAACCCAGCTCCAGAGAGAATCAAGGGATCTCCAGAGGAAAAGTGGGATGTCTGTCTTGTTGAATGATAGGAATTTCTAGGAGTGTCAAAGCTGTAGAGCAGAGTTAGAGCTCAACTCTGCCAAAGGACAACGTGGGGTGTAAAGAGAATAAAAATGACAGTTTAGGCAGTTAAAAATGAAGGATACGTGGATTACAATGGCCTGGAGTGACAGGACGAGGGGAAATGGCTTCATGCTGACAGAGAGGAGGTTTGGATGGGACACTGAGAAGGAATTGTTCCCTGGGAGGGTGGGCAGGCCCTGGCACAGGGTGCCCAGAGCAGCTGGGGCTGCCCCTGGATCCCTGGCAGTGCCCAAGGCCAGGCTGGACATTGGGGCTTGAAGCAGCCTGGCACAGTGGGAGGTGTCCCTGCCCATGGCAGGGGTGGCCCTGGATGGGCTTTAAGGTCCCTTCCAAGCCAAATGATTCCATGATTCTGTGATTAGTGCACCAAAATGGACCATCAATGACCAAAATCCAGTTACCGCTTCATTATTAAGATGAAACTTCTTCACCAAAGCAGGAGAAGAGGGAAAACCTGAAGGTTTTCCCTGGCAACATCCTAATGGTGCACTTCGGCCTAGCAACCCACTTCCTCTTCCCTTTCTGAGGAACTGCACCTTTTGTTTTTTAAATACCAAGGTATAAATCCATCACATTCCCTTCCTACCTTTTGGGGGCTGTAAGAGCCTGGAATTCTCAAACAAGTATTTCTTCTTGATGGGCAAAATGACAGTGTCCTTCAAATCTGTGATGACATCATCTAAGCCTGCAATATCACTCCAGGTGACCTGAAAGGGAAAAACAGTGTTGGCAACAACCAGCACCGATCCTGCCAAGGAAAAACACCCACCAGCTTCAAAGTAATGCCTTGAAAATAAAAGAGAGAAGAGGTTAAAAACCTCAGCTCTCAACGATGCAGTTTGAGTTTCCAATCACAGGAATATTTGCTATGTGTTTCCACAGATGTGTAAATAATGTAACCCAGAGTCCAAGGGAAATTTTCCAGGTCTGAGGAGCAGGAGGAGCAGGGGAGTTGCTTACATGCATGCTGAGCGGGTCCACCAGGTGGGCAGCAATGCTCATCTCGTACTCAGTCAGCTTGACATTCTTCACTCCTATTTGCTTCATCAGCTTTTCAGCCTGGGGGAAACCAAACACCAAGAAAACCAAGGGAAAGAAATGGAATGCTGCACTCAAAAATCGGCTTTTTTAAAGAACTGCTATTTGTGGTTTGAAAAGCGTCTCCCTAAGAGGTTAAATCTTGTTTTAAGCAGAAGGTTCTGCTGTTTCCTAATGACTTTGTTGTCACTTGAGTGAAACCAAGTCAGATGTCTCAGTTCCCATCAAACAAGTGTTGGGGCCCTCATGTGCCCAAATCCACAACTCCTCTGTTATGACCTAAGAACCAGCCAAAACAAACCTTAAAACGCAGAGTGTGCCCCCCAAGTCTCCACAGCACTGGGAGAGATTCCTGTATTTTCACATGAATCCAGGAGAGATGAATGTCTTTTTAAACTCCCAGAAGCCAGTCAATTTCTAATATGTATTTGGTGGGTTTTCCCTAATTTACAAGGAAAACTCATCCATTGTGTCAACACACTTCCACATTTCAGTTTCTACTCAAACTTGTGGTAAATCCAGCAAGGTTTTGGGACAGTGCAGCCTCTTAGGTAACAGCTGGCACTGGCACCCATTGGGAAAGCTGGTTTTCAACTAAAAAGCTCATTACAGAAGGAAAACCACCCAACACAGATTTAGGTTGCTCAAAACCTGTGAAATTCTTGTCAGTCAGAAACCAAACAAAAAAAGCTGCCACATTTCCAAAGCAAACCTTTAACTTTTGGTTCTAAAGCTTTCCAGGGCACAAATCATTGTAGTTCAAGATAAGGAATGAGACTTTTCACTTTTTCCCTCCCCTTTCCAGGGCATTCTGGCTGCTGGTGGAGGTCTCTGCCACTAAGTTGCCAGAAATGCAGAGCTTTTAAGTTCAGAATTAAGTTCTCTCTGCTCAAGGTTTTCAAAGGCAACCAAGAGACTGATGATTTAAGGCCACTGCTGCTCAGCAAAGTTGTCAGAAGCAGAAAAGGCACCAGGCCCACAGACTTGGTGAAAATCAGAGCCAACAGCAGCCTCCAGACCAAGTTTTGCCACCACTTCAAGCTAGAAATTGTCATTTGTTATAAAAGTGACATTTGTTACAAATTATAATTTGTTATAAAACACAAGCCCTGAAAGGACCAACAGCCTAAACCCTGAGACTGACTAAAAAACTTCAGCTTCCCATCAGCCCACTCCTCCCCATCCCCCCGGAAACACCGCAGAATGGACTCCTACCTGCTTCTGAGCTTCCACTTTCTGCTTCCTGGTGGGGTCAATGGCATCCACCATCCATTTGATGGTGAAATAGGTCACGGCCCCGAAGATGGTCAGCCGGAAGATCAACCCCACCACCTCGTTCCGGCTCAGGGGCCGCGAGAACGCCTCAGCGTGGACCATCCTCCTTCCCAGCTCTGAGGGGCACAAGGGAAGCACAGGGAGGCACAGAAAGGAGAAAAATCAGAGCTGAGAAAACATCTGCCTGGTGTTTAAATGTTGTTTGATAAAAGCTGCTTCCCAGAGACCTCGGACAAGGGCATGGAGGGCCAGGACACAGGGAATGGCTTCCCAGTGCCAGAGGGCAGGATTAGATTGGGTGTTATGAAGGAATTGTTCCCTGGGAGGGTGGGCAGGCCCTGGCACAGGGTGCCCAGAGCAGCTGGGGCTGCCCCTGGATCCCTGGCAGTGTCCAAGGCCAGGCTGGAGCAGCCTGGGATAGTGGGGGGTGTCCCTGCCCTGGCAGCAGGGTGAACTTTAAGGTCCCTTCCAACCCAAACCATCCTGGGATTCTGTGTTCACAGCAGGAGGTGACATTCCCCTTAAGAGTGACATTTTGGGACTGCTACTGACCCAGGAATGCTGAATCCTGGAGGCAGGGAACTCCATTCTTTAACCAGAGAGGTCTTTTCCCTAAGAGGAAGTTTACAGGAAAGACACCCGACTGCCACATTAAGGAGCAATCAACAACTTACATTTGATTAAAACGAGGTTAAGAGCTGGAGCCTGCACCTGGCAGGATGTATGGGGAGTTATTAATATCCCTGGAAACCTGAAAATGCTGGATGTGGCACGCAGCTATCCAGGGAAAAGCCTGACTGCTGCGTGAGCCAAGCCCAGAGAGCACAGCACCCTCAATCTTGGGAACAAAAGGCACAGAGGAAAGAACTTTCCTAAGACACTGGACAAATGACTGGTAAAATCAGGGTCCACTTCCTCCTCAGCTGGTGGGGGGGATCTGCTTGAGAATCCCCAAATGACTCCTTGTGCACTGCCCCATTTTCCCACTGCAAGGGCAAAACCAGCAGCAATTCCTTTGGCAGCTCCCCACACAAACTGGCCACTCTCCAAACCAAGCTGGCAGCCAGGGCAGCCCTGGAGCACCCACAGCCAAATTATCCCTGGATCCCCCTCCCCAGGGCAGCCCCAGAGCACCCACAGCCAAATTATCCCTGGATCCCCCTCCCCAGGGCAGCCCCGGAGCACCCACAGCCAAATTCTCCCTGAATTGCCCCTTCCTGTGTTATGCCAAGCCCATGTTCAACTCAAGGCCCTGCCACATCACTGATTCTGGAATGTGGAATCCCACTTCACGCTGACCAACAGCCATCAACACCTCTCTGCTGTATCCCAGTTCGGAGCACTGAAACCACTGGGTTTGGAGGGGTTTTAACTCTTTGTTCCCTGTTTAGGCAGGTAAAAATCCAGTTTGTCACTGTGTCCACCTGCCTGGAAACCAAATTACACTTGCCTGCTTAGGCATCTAAGCAAGTACTCCAGAGCTGAAGGATTCTGTGTGTTCTCGTCAGCCTGACTTACTGAAATAAAAGGGCTCTGTAGTCACTGAAAACCTCCCCAAAAACCCAGCGCAGAAACCTCCTTCTTATGCAACCCATGCCCTGAGCGCCAACCGCAAGGAAAAGCTTGAACAGGAGAGAAATTGAAGCGTAACCTCATTGAGCAGTCCCTGACAACACACAAACGCTAAATCCTGTAGGAACTCAGCGTTTCTTTTCCCTGAGGCGAGGACACCTCACTCCCGGCCCGCTGCGGCTCCGCTCTGCCCGTACAGGCGCAAAAGGGAAACCAAAAGCGGCAGCGGCGCCGCTTTCTGTTCCGCTCCGAGCGAAACTGAGGCACTGCCGGGAAACCCTGGCCTGCCCTGGGCCCGGGGAGCCCCGCAGGGCCCTCCCCAGCGCGGGGATCCCCGCCGGTGCCGGGCAGCCCCGTGGCGGCTGCCCCGGGCAGGGCCGGGCCGGGCCGGGCCGCACCGCCCGTGACCTTCCCGCCGCCCGGCAGGTGCGGCACGGCGGGGCCGCCCTGCCGCTGTCCCGCCGGGTCACTCACCGTGCGGCGGCTCTCCGGGACACGGGGCGGGACGAGCAGCAGGAGGAGGAGGAGGAAGGAGAGGAGGAGAAAAAGGAGGAGGAGAAGGAAGAAGCGGAGGAAAAGCCGGCGGCGGCACGGAGGGCCCGGCAGCGGCGCGTCCGGCGCTTCCTCCGTCCGTGCGGCGCCCGCTGCCCCGCCCGAAGGTTCCGGCCGGCGGCGCCCCGCGCGGAGGTTCCGCCCACCGGATAGTGGGCAGCGCCAGCCTGGAAAAGGCTGGGATGAGCCGGGATCGGCCGGAACGAGCGTCAGCGGCGCGGCACGGCACGGCACGGCACGGCACGGCACGGCACGGCACGGCACGGCACGGCCTCACCGGCACACGCCGCGAGCACGGGCTCCCGCTTACAGCGTGTAGTGACGGCGGGAACTCCACTCTCTCCTCACTAACAGCTAAAATTCACATAACATATTATATATACACACACATACAGCATGTTAACAGAAATACAAAATAACACATATATAAAACGTGCGTATATACCCACATTTTATATAGATGGAGATATAATTTATGGATACATAACCCATGTAAAACATACCTAACATATTTAAAACCTATCCATGGTGAAAGAAGAATGTCCAGGAAAAAGGCTAAAATGACAGGATGTCTCCGATAGCTGCAATTCACCCAAAGTTTGGGCAATTTCTCTTCAGCCCTTCTGCCTTTGCGCCACGGTTTTCCAGCGACAAGAGGGAACGGCCTCAGGCTGTGCCAGGGGAGGTTCAGGTGGGACATCAGCAGGAATTTCTTCATGGAAGGAACAATTTAGATTTGATCAGGCAAGTCCTCCCTTTCATGCTGCTCTGCCAGCCTTTGATGGTCAAACAGTTTATAATCTTCTGGAGGTTTTTGTTTTTCAGTTCACGTGGACCACTGTGTTCTTTCATTCCTGGAGGAAAATATTGAGGACCCTTCTGGTTTTCTTCCCACTCCTGAAAAAAGTGACATCTGTTTTGCTGCAATTAAGGAGAGATGCAAACACACACACACGAGGAAAAGCAGCTCGGAACCTACGTTTTGTCACTGCTGTGGTGGCAACCTCTGAAAAAAATCCCACTGAAAAATACTTTTAAAAGATGTGGAGAAGTGCAATTTTTCAGAAGCCAGCCGGGGTTGTGGTGATGCAGAAGGTGAGGATTGGATTGGGCTCCAATTTATCAAAACATTGAGGGATTGTGATCAGGATTATGACCAACTCTGGAAAGGAAGAGTTCACGTGGGGTTTCAATTCATAGCTCCAGTGAAGTGCCTGAGAAAGAAGCATGCTGGGAATCGTGGGGTTAATCCTAGGGGGAAAAGGTGTTGGTGGCAGCTCTGTCCCCAGGCGTTTGGCATGCCTTGGGTCATGGGACGGATCCAGAAATCGGGAACGAAAGTTAAAACTCGGACATAGAATGAGTCTGGATGAGTGGGAACCTCAATCCATCCCATTCCAACCTCCACACCTTCCTCTATATCCCAGGTTGCTCCAAACCCTATCCAGTCTGGCCTTGGACACTTCCAGGGATCCAGGGGCAGCCACAATTTTCTCAGCTTTGGGTTTGCAGCTGAAGGAAAGGGGGAGTGTGGAAATTGAGGGGAGCTGGGTGCAGTCAGGCAGGGCCCAAGAGGGACCTTTGTGCCTGGGAGAGCACAAAGTGCTGCTTGAGGCCAGCGTTGGCCCAAGGATGAGTGGATGCAGAGCAGTCCCAAATATATTCTGCCTGAAAACCAGGAGAAGGTTCTGGGAACAGCTTCCCAGTGAGAATAATGGTGGCAAAACATCTTAAGATGCAACCTGATACGTTTCTGAAAGGAATTATATAACACAGCATTTGCAAGGGCTGGAGGCCACAGCAGCCCAGGAAATCCCTCCACCAGACTCCAGCACCTCTCAGAAGTGTTTAAGGATCGAGCAGGACACTGGAATATTTATTTATTTATTATTTACGTTCATTATTCATACACAAAGTGCCTTCAGCAAGATGTCTTTCCCTGACAGCCCCAAAAACGTTTGAGGTGGATTTATGGATAAACCCCAGGATCTGTTTTTTAGGGGGATACCTGCCTGGTTTACATCACCTGCTTTTCATGGAGAGAAGGGGCACGTGGATTCCCCTCGTGCTCTCAGGCCGGTCTGTTCCACGGTGTCTCTCTTCCAGGTGTACAGCAGATGCTGACCTCCAACAGAGTCCATTCCTGAAGCTTTACAGAAGTCCTACATTACAAGCTGCCTTAAAATTCTAGTTTTTGTTACCTCACTAACCTAATATCTCACCTCTCTGCACAAGAAAGGGGAAAAAAAAAATCACACAAAAGATCCTAAAAAAACTTACCAAATAACAAGGAAGATGGAAACTGATAGCAGTGTTCATATCCAGGAGCTCAGGCTGACCAAGCTACCTGATGGTCATCTTCCTGCAAAACATTACCACTGCTAATTCTCAAAAAGTTACAGGAGTTCTCAGCTTAGAGTGCGAAGAGCCTTGTACAATAGGGGTTATCCCCTAACGTTTTAAAAGGTAATAAAGACCGATTTAGAGATTTTTAGACAGTGCTTTCTCCCTGCCAGGATAACTGTGAGCAGCGTGGGAAGGAGAACGGAGTGGCACAGAACACTCCATGGGAATACCACGGGCTGCTGAGCCAGCCGGCCGGACCTGGGGGAGCTGTCATGTCCCTGTCTCTGAGCTTGGTCACCCCGAAGACATCAGCAGGAATTTCTGCATGGAAAGGGTGCTCAGGCCTTGGCAGGGGCTGCCCAGGGAGCTTTGGAGTGCCCATGCCTGGAGGTGTCCAAGGAAGGGCTGGAGGTGGCACTCAGTGCTCTGGGCTGGGGACAAGGTGGGCATCGGGCACAGCTTGGACTCCATGGGCTGGGAGGGCTTTTCCAAACTCAGTAACTCTGTGATTCCGAGGGCAGCAGGTGGCCCAAACCCCCCTTCCCTCGGTGCCCGGTGGCTGCAGGGGGCGACAGGCGCTCGCTCACCGCGGCCTCTCCGCTTCACGCCAACCCCGGGGGCCGTGAGGGGAAGACGACGAACCCCTGAAGACGCCGGGCTGACCCCCTCCCCCCCGTTCCCTTTCCCCGCGGGGCCGCACCGAGCCCGTTCTTCCCCTTGCCTTCTTCCAGCCTAGCTCGGCTGAGGAAGGAGGAGAGGCGAGCGGGCGGCAATCCCGGGGGCTCTAAGGGGCTCGGGCGGCTCGGGGAGCGCTGAGGGGCCCGGAGGCCCCCGACCGCCCCGGCCCCTCACGGCCACTTCCGCCCGCGGGGGAGGTGCCGCCGCGAGTGCCCACGTGACCGGACCGCAGCACCGCGGTCGCCTCACTATACCGCCCGTATCCCTCCGCCCGTCGCCCCCTCCCCCCCACCCCTCCGGGGGACGAGGGGGGGCCGGCGGGAGAAGGAGTACGGGCGGCGCGCGCAGTGAGATCCGGTGCCCCGGTCCCCCCGGTCCGCCGCTTCACCGCTTCTCTGCTGGCGGGGTGGGAGGGACTACTTTGTGTGTTGGCGGATGCGTCGCGTGGGCGTGGCGGCGCCGCCCGCCGTCCCTCTCGGAAACCGCGGCCATGATGGGCGCCCCGCGCCGGCGAGCGCTGCGGGCCGGGGGATGAGCGCGGCCGTGCCGCCCTGAGGAGCCGCCGCTGGGAAGAGCCGAGGGAGCGACCGCCCGGCCCCCGGGGCGGGGAGCGGAGCGGGGCCGGGCCGGGGGCGCGCCCCGCGCCGCTGTCACCATTGCCGGGGCCCGGAGCGCCGCAGAGCTGCTCCCCCCGCCGCCGCCGCGCTCGCCCCAAACACGGCGGCGGCGGCGGCACCGCCCGCAGGGGCTCGGCGCGGCTCCCGACGCGCTCGGAGGAGGCGGAGGAGAAGGAGGAGGAGGAGGGAGCAGCAGCCGGTGCCGCCGCCGGGAGCCGGGCCCGCCCGGGGCTGAGCCGCCGGAGCATCAGCGCCCGGGGCCGCCCGGTGGTGCCTCGCGGCCGCCGCCCGGGCCCTGCGCGCTGCCCCGGAGCGGCCCCCGGCTGCCAGACATGACCGCCATCATCAAAGAGATCGTCAGCAGGAACAAAAGGCGATACCAGGAGGATGGCTTCGACCTGGACCTGACCTGTATCCTCCTCCCGCTCCTGCTCCCGCACGTCCCGCGATTGCATCAGACCCGCGCGGCGTTACCTAACGCGCTGCCCCCGGCCGCTCCGCCGCCGGCGCTCGCCCGGGCCGCCGCGCCCTCCCCCGCCGCCGCCTCGGCCGCCTTTTGTCCGGGCCCGGCAGATTAACGGGAGCTCCAGGATTAACGCCAGCGCTCCTTGCCGGCCGGCCCGCGGCCCCCCCGAGCCGCCGAGGGGCTGCCCCCCCCCTCCCACCCCCGGCCACGGAGCTCCTGCCCGCTCCGGAGCAGCCGCTTATCTCCGGCTGTGTTGGTTTTTGGGCTCACGCAGCAAATGCGCCCGACCCGCCGTGATTTGCGTCCACAGCGCTTTATTTGATTTTTTTTTTAATTTAGTAACTCGTCTTGAATTGCGAATATAATCATGCCGGGCCTGTGGCTTTCCCCGGGTTGCTTCAGTCGAAGCCTGTGTCCTCTGCCCTGATTTCCAGCCCTCCGCTAAAGCAGAGCTGTACCTTAGGATGCAGCAAGGCTCTCCATGACAAGAGGCGGCAATCTCTCCTTCCAAATTAAAAAAAAAAAACCAAACAAAACCAAAACCCACCATTTTTCCCGGTGAACTGCACGAGGATGTGTCACAAACGAGAGCGCATCGGGTGTCATCGAGGAGGATTGTATAGAATACTTATTCTGGAATAAGTAATTAGCGTGCAGTTACGGCTAATGAGGCAAAAGCCGGTGTGTAGTTTTGGTGGCCTTTGGAACAGATGTGCTGGAGCGGCGTCAGGCAGATGTTTAGCTTGGAATGCCCTGCAGGGTTCATGGTGGGTAGGGGCTCTGCTGTGGGCAGGATCTTGCTCCGTGGTGGGGAAAGATTGGTGCTGTGGGAGAGATTTTGGGGCAAGAACTTCGCTTAGAAGTTGGAAAAATGAATATTGACAGTAGTGCTCAGAGCTGGGCTTCTCCCTGTGGAGAGATGTTTCTGTTCTGCAACAGGATTAGGTGGAAATCTATTGGGTTTTGGAGCAATTACATTTATGTCCGAGCAAGTGCTCCAGGTAAATCCAGTTTTTGAGCAGGATCAAAGCTGGTAAAAGCTGTAGCTAGTACAGAGCTCTTGCTTTTGCATTGAGCCTTGGCCTAAAATTTTGGTGGCTTTAAAACAACCTGAAAGGTTCTGGGCTTTACCAAGTGGCTGCTTAGGTTTTAGTTTTTAACTAGCAGCTCTGGTTCATTATTCTGTGTTATGTTTGTGATAAAAACTCTTTTAGGCCTGGATTTTTAAATGTTTGCACTTGGTTATTTCATTGGCTGTTCGGGTTATGGAAAGAGTTAAGTGGTCACAAAACCAAAAGGTTTTTACTTCACAGTTGAAGAGTTTGGTGTTTCAGGTATCTTTGCCTAGATTTGCCCTTGGTAGGGAGAGATATTTTGACCCAAACAGATCTTTTTAACTGGTCATATTCTCCCAGCAAGAAAATTAGTGAATGCTGAACCTCGACTTTCTTGCTCAAGATTGCCTAATGATGTGTCAAATGGAATTGATTGCTTATTTTTAATTTTTATTCTTAGAATTTTGTGTTAAAAACCAGGCCATTGCCCTGGGCTTAGGCTGGCTTTTCTAAAAGGAGCAGCTGGCTGCAGTTCTGCCATGAAATTTTTGGAAAAGATGGTTTGGTTTCTTTAATGATAGAGAAAATAACATAGGAAGAAGCAGGGGGGTTTTGTAGCTGCACATTTTGAACAGATAATGAATGAAGACTTCTGCCTGTGCAGTGCCATGGCTTTGCTTGAAGGCTGATGTTGCTGCAGAAGTGAAAGTTGAATTGTTTTAATCACTTTGTGCAGGCTTCTTTTTGCAGGGCTCCGATTGCATTGTTGCTCACCATTCCTGGTAGCTGGGAAATAACCTATTTATTCCTTACATGCATGACCATGGATTTAGCTCTCCAACCATGTGATGTTAAGGGGAAAAAAGAGAAAACTTGAAGCCCAAGTGAGCTGTTCAACAAGGCATGGCTGGAGGACCAGGTGTTAGAGATGCCGGGTTAGTTCAGGGTAGCTGCCTCTGTCCAGCTAAAAGGGAGAGGCAGCCAGGAGCTGGACAGCCCAGTGATTTGGGCATTTGGCTGGGAAATGGGAAATGGAGGTCTGGGTTCCTCCTGCAGCTCCAGAACACTCAGGAGCTGGTGCTTCCCTGGGCTTTGGGAGCTGGAGAGTGAAAGGAATTGCAGTGAATCCAGATGAGGTGCCTGTGTTCTGCGCTCTGCCCTTTCTCCTGCCCCCTGAGGGAAGCTTCCTGTCCTGGAGTCCTGTGTGGACAGAGACTTTGGGTCCTGGATATTATCCCAAGGCCTTGCAGGAGCTCCTGGGTGCCTAAGGCGGGCTGGGTGAGGTGCTGGAGTGCCAAAATCCTTGAATGGGCTGCGTCAGATCCTTTTAAAAGTGATCTTGATGTATGTACGGTGCAGGACATTGTGCTCGGAACTCTGAGTTCCTGAGGAGTTGATTAAGAATTCTTGTGTGTGTAATGTGGGATTTCAGCAAAGGGAGATAGCATCTTCCCAAAATCAGTGCAGAGTGTGAAAATAAGCCTGTGTGTCTTTAAAAACCACACTGACACTACTTTTCATCTGATCGGATGTTCTCTGTGAGCAGTCTTTATGCACATCTTGGAAAAAAGTATTTTGAACTTAGAAGAAGAAATGGTTTTAAAGGTGGAGACATTAAATCAGGTGTTTAATACTTCAGATATTTATTTCTGGTTCTTTTGGGTTTCTAATTAATTTCTGCAATACTGGATACTTTTTGTGCACATGGGTGAGAAGGAAAGTTGGATCAGTGGTTTTCTTCTCCTGTGGTTGCATTTCTTGATGCTGCAAGCACCAGAATGTTTTCTGAGGCACTCTGTGTGTTACTTCTGAAATTGTGCAGCTTGGTGGTGCCCCCCTTAGTGCAGGGAACAGCAGAGAGAAAACACTTCTGTGCAGCAGTGCATGGATTGCTTGTGTCTTAAGAGCTCTGTGTGTGACTGAGTTCAGCGAGTGGCTTCACTATTTGGGACTGAAGTGGGAAAAAATCGTGTGACTGCTTCTTGTGCCCATCCTAGCTTGGGTTAAACTTTGTCTCATGTCCCCAGGCCTTCTGGTAGGGGTGAGAATGGGCAGCTAGGCTGAGCCCAGGGCTTGACTGAGGCATGTGGAGCTCGTGACCTACATAGTGGTACAAACTGCAGCAATATTCAGGCGAGATGAGATGTTGGGTGCAGTTTACACGTCTCACACGTCGTTTGTCTCGTGGAATGAAAGGCAGAGAATGCTGAAATTGCGGGAGGAAGCTGCTTAGAATCTCTCACTGCTTTATGCTATTTGCAGTCCTAAAGCTCTTTGCATTTTTAATGAAATTTTAAATTATGGGACTTGACTCAAAATGGCTCAGCTTCCAGGAAAAAAAAAGAAGAATTAGTGGCATGAGGTCCATACCGTGTTTAAAAATAGAGCCCGAGCTGGAAATGCCATTTTTTAAAAAGGCTTAGTCTCATTTTAAGATTGAAGTTTGTTAGAGGTTTTGTAACAAGTTTGTCTTGCACACAAGCACTGGGAGCGTTTAGAAGAAACGAGAAGAGACCAACTGGCAATGCATTTTATTGGTGGGAAAGTATTTCTTTGTTCTGAAGTAAACCATGTTACTTAGCAGTATTCAGAGCCCGACAGACTCATTTTGCATCTGGAGCCTGGGATGATGTTGGGTTTTGGACAAGATTAATGCCAATTTTGCTCTGAATTCATCTCAGAAGTCTGTTTGCAAAGACAGCACTCCAGCAGCCCTGCTGGCTGGGGACTCAGCAGAGTTTCAGTTCCCTGCTTGTTACAGGATGTGTTTGATCCCAGGAAAATTGTTCTTTCTGCGCTTAGCAAGGGTAAGGGTTCTGAATTGTCCAGGTGGAGAAAGCAAGGTGGTGGCTGCTGCAAATGAGTTCCTGCATTTTCTCTCTGGGGTTAGACATGGGCTAGGTCATTTACTGTTCCTCACAACCCAAAAAACCCCAAACCCTCTGACATACTGCTGTAGTTGTGTGGATAGGGGTGTTTGACAGCTGAAACCTTCAAACCCCAGCACAGCAGGTGCTGTGTGGTGCAATCCCATGCAGAGTCACCCAGCCCCTTCCTGCTCTGCTTTTTCACTGCTGAAAGGGTTGTTCAGAAAGGGGCTTAGAAGAAGCTCTCACAAATACTGCTCGTCTCTTTGCACTTGTTTAAATGTAGTGCAGGATTCTTAGGGAACTGCTTCAGCTTGGATCGTCAGAAATTTTCAGTGTATGCGGAGACTGTTTGCACAAGCTAAACTCCAAATTAAAAAATACCTGTCTGTGCACACTTTTAAATGAACAGAAGCTGAAGAAGTAGTGGCTGTGTGTTCTTCTCGAGGTGGGCAGAGAAATGAGTGGACCCTGCATAGCATTTCTTACAGGGTGACCTCTTAGAAAAAGCCCAGCCAAAGTGATAAATGATTGGAGCCTGGTTTTAAGTTCAGTTAAGGGTGTGAAATCTTCAGAACATCCAGAGCTTTGTTGTTAAACATGGAGAGGGTAATGGTGAATTAAGTGCCAGCTTTGCTAGGACCAGTACTAGGTTTGAGTATTCCTTTCTTAAGGAAAAATCCAAGTTTCCTCTTGCTTACACTAAGACTGATGAGGTGTTGGCACTTGAGGAGTTACTTTGTGGGGTTTGCTCGGTGAGGACAGTTCTGTCACTGTTGAGGACTCCTGAAAATCCCACCCATTTACTCTGTGTGGTTGGCTGGCCAGCATCAACACTGGGTCCAGCTGGAGCCTTGAAGGGTGGTGAATTTTGGAAATGCATCTTTCTAGGAATTTGTGCTAGTCAGGGAGACCTTTCTGTCCACGGGATCATTCCATCTGCCTTGCACTGACCTGGGAGAGGATGTAGCCTTGAGTGGGGACCTTATCCAATGCTGGAACTGCTGTTCCTGCTGCAGTGGCTCTTGATGGCTGCTAGGCTGGGGCCAGCAAATTTCCTTGGGACAAAATTCCTATTGCTATCCAGTGCTAGACATCTCCTAGAAGAACTTGCTTGTATTACCAGAGTGTTCTGGAGCACAGTGACTGCTGTAGAGACAGTGAGTATTTGCTAAATGAGGTCTTAAAACTGTTCAGAGGAGTACAGAATTGTCTTCATTTTCTCCCAGAAGAGAGGTGACTGTCTTTTCCATTTTATTCCTTGGAGATTGGTTTGGACACCTAAATCCTCTCTCATTGTGGAAGCAATTGATATCATTTGTTCAGTAATAATACGGCTGGAAGAATGTTGTGTTAAAAACCCCGTGCTAAAAAGCAGAAAGACAAAGCTAAACTTTAGGGAGTAGCAAGTACAAAGTTGAAATTTTATGTGTGAAGCTTCTGTTTACCAAGTTTTTGCTGGTTGTGAATTGCTGAACAGTTCCTTAAATGAAATTATATTTTTAATTGATTAATGTTGTTGCCATATTAATGCTGCATAAACTGACAAATTATACCCTGGTACCTTAGCCAGAGTCTTCCCCTACAACAGGTTTAAACATGAAAATGGTTGTTGTATAATGATTTAAAGGACAATTGTGCTCTGACAAACTGGAAGAGAAGGGAGGGAATAGGCAGCTGAGCTGTCAAATCCCTTAATTACATTAGAGACCAAAGATACTGTCATTACTCATAACTAACTCCCTTTCAAAGCCCAGCTCCTTTCTAGTTCGGAGCAACTCAGAGCTCTGTGGGATTTTTATTCTTTTACTGTGCCTGATACAGGCTGGATGTTGAAGGGGAATTTATTGTATGGCTTTTTCGGGGGGGAAAATGGGATATAGCCTGGAGTTGTGCATAGTAATTCCTGGATATGCCCTGTGCCTCATCTTAAACCATAGGGGAGGTGTGGGCTCCTTTGATTGGGCATTTTGGTGAAGGTTTTTTGGGATTAAAGCTGCACAAGTCTGTGCATTCCTGTGAGTTACTGGAATGGTGGTTTCTGGGCTGTGAGAAGGGAATTTATTTGGAAATGTGTAGCCCTGTAGAGCAGGATGTCTTCTGAAACATGGATTATTTGTGGGTGGTTGACTCTGCTTTGGCTTCTGTTCGCTTTTGGATGTGTCTTAGGCCCAGGTTGATATTTCAGATGTAAACAAATCCTTGTTCCAGTTTCTAATTCAAGCCAGCATCCTCTTTGCTCCTGTTGTCATCTGCCTCGTTTGCTGTCTCGCCTGTGGGGCCCTGGAAAAAAAAAAAGGCATTTTTGTAGAATGGAAGTAAATAATTGTGCAATTAGGCCCTGTATCATGCTGCATAAATCTAGGTTATCTTAATAACGATTTTTAGGCAATGTAGCTCAAGTAGTGGCTCTGTGATTCAAATGGTAATTGACTGTGCAGCTAAAAAAATTAAACCCAACTGCTCTGTGTTTGGGATGATGACTATTGCAAAAGCTGGCATTGTTCCCTTTAAAGATGAACTCCCAGCTCCACAGCCCCAGCGTGCAGCAGTGCAGAAAAACTGCTTAATATCCAGTTTTTTGTAGTGAAGTGCTTAAGAAACATCTTTATAAACTTAATTCTGCCTTTGTGGGGCTGTAGTATAATAGCTTTTAATTGCATGATTAATTTTCTTAGAGGCCTCTGCTTAATTCATTGCATTGCCTGGGTATATATCAGGCTACAACTGAAGAGTTGTGTATTTTCTGTTCTCTAATTTCTTGTGTGGGTGAGTTCGACAAGGAATGTCCTTTTTTTATGCTAACGTTTAGAGGAGGGAGACACTAGATCTCAGTGGGATAAAATTATCTAGTTGGGGGTTATTGGTTGAGGAGTGGTTTATTAGAATGTCCTTCTGTCTTGCCACTCACCTTTATCTTCTTTTCATCCACCCCCCACAAATGAAGGTTTGATTTCCATAAAACCCCTACTTTTTGCAGTTCCTGATTTATGAAAGTTTTTTGTGTGCTGTATTTGTCCTCCAACCCAATAGCTATTTTAAATTCCCTTGTCTGTGAAAGTTTTGGATGTTCTTTCAGGCTTGCAAAAAGTTGAGTCTGAGCCATTTTTCACTTCCTGTCAGTAAATATCAAAGTAGTGACTCTTCTGTGCTGACTTCTCTTTACTGAATAAAATTCTTGTATTTTTCTGGGGGTGTTTGAGGTTAGGACGTGCTTAAGTACACAGTGGTGCTTGGTTCAGGGAGATCCTGCAAAGTGGGGTGGTGTGCTGGGAACACACACGGTGACATCTCATAGCTCTGCTTGAAAGAGCTCGTGTTGAGTTGGGTTGGTGGTTAAAACAGGTCAGTTTGGCACTTAAAAACTCAAATTGAGATGTGACAGTCAGGCTTCTCAGAGCCTGGGGTCCTCTGGAGAGGATCTTCTCAGTCCCTGTCTTGCCTTGTGTGCACTCCTGGATGTGGCACCTGGTGCTGTGGTTTGGGTGCCAGGGTGGGGATCAGTCACAGGTTGGATGTGATGATCCCAGAGGTGTTTTCCAGCCTCAGTGATCCTGGGATGCTGCACCATTGTCCTTGGGCCACCGTGTGTTGCTGCAGCTTGTCGGGATGCCGGGCTGGCTATGGAAAGATAGGATGTGGCCTCTTCCAAAATGTCAGCAGAAACAAAAGAACTTTCTGAACTGGACCTTGGCATCTTTCCCTCAGGAAATTTGTTGGGATTGTAGGCAGTGCTGTAGGTCTGGACTTGGGGCTGAGTTAGGGAGTTGAAGCCCAGTCTCTGCCTTCACAGCTGAAGCTGTCAGATTCGGTATCAGTAATACAGAGTCTGATGCATCATTTTTTTTGTTTGCTCTTAGCTCTTTCTGAATGGGGAGGGCAGCTTTTCTGTGTCCTTTAATATTGTCAGCTATTTTAGAGGGGTTTCATGAGTTGGAAGGGATTCACAAGGATCATCAAAATCCAGCTCCTGGCCTTGCACAGGACACCCCAACAATCCCACCGTGTGCCTGAGAGCATTGTCCAAACACTCCTTGCAGCTCTACACAAGAGCTCATGTTTCCTTTACTCTCTGCATGCTTTTGTGTCTTTATTTATGATTCCAAACCATTTTGAAATGGAAATGTAAGGTGCCTTTTTGTCAGCCTTTGTCAGAACAAGCTGTTCTCTAAAGCAGCCATCATCTTTCATGCTTTTGTTACCATTTTTTCTATTTATGCTGCGAGGCCTGTAGTTTTTTTCCCCCCAATCTTAACGTGACCCCATTAGCTCTTCAGCAAAGCTTCCATATGGCTGAGAGCTCCTGGACACATTTCCTACACCTCACAGATGAAGGGAGAGACCCTTGCTCTGGGATTACTTCCCAAATGCAATGTAATAAGCAGGTCCAGAAGTGAGTTGTGGATGTAGACAACCTGGCATATCCTCTTGAGGCATCTTCTGCTTTATTTCTTTGTGCTGTGGGAATTTGAGTTCCCCTCCAGACCTATTGTCAGCACCATGACCTGATGTGAACAGGGTTTTCTCCTGGATACGAAGGAGTTGCAGTTATTCCTTATCTAGGTTGTTGCATTTAAATTGCAGGCTGAAAGCTTAAAAAACTAAAAAATGGGAAAAAGAAAAAAAAAAAAAAAGTCCTTGTTGGAACATGGAGCATCAAGGGGTTAAATGCATTTCTTCTAAACGATAAAATGTTTCAGCCACATCTGAGTTGGTCCCTTTGCTTGTTCTTCAAGGCACAGATGGTAGAGTTGACAAGTGCAGCTGGCTGGCTACAAGGAATCCTCCTTTGCTCTGAAGAACTTTCTTCCTGTTCATTTCCTCTATATTTCCATCACTTCCTGATGATCCAGGCTCACAGAAAAATACTGAACTTATTTTGCATTTCATGCTGGCTAATGGAAATGCTGCCTATTAAACAAAAAAGGCACTCATGGGTACAGCTTAAACAGCATGTACATTAGGAAAGTCTTCTAGGTTTCTCTGGGTATATTTTCCTATGTCATTTTCTTTTGTGTTCTTGGGATGCTGTCAAGAAAATGGCACTAATAAGAGCTTGGCCATTTGTCAGGGCTCTTAAGTCTGTTTGAGGATGGAGTGTGGACACTTCTTGTAACACTCCCCCCGTAGCTCCAGGCTGTCAAGCTGTTGAACAGTAAGAACAGTGCTGGTTTTTTTCCCTTGCTGTTGCTCTGTGGACTCGTTCGAGCTGGAGTTAAAGGGCTGGAGGTCACCAGGCGAACGTTTCGTCGCTGGCAGGCCCAGCTGCGCCGCCAGACCGCCTCACACGGGTCCTGCAGCCAGAGTTCCTGAAAACTGCAGGCAAATTCAGACAACAAAGCAACTTTGGGAGACTTCAAAGCCCCGCTGTGCCTGTGCTCTGGGCGTCGCTGTCAAACGGGACTCGGCAGTGACAGCTTGGCCACCCCGCGCTGCAGGCTGGGTCCCCTGGCAGGCAGGAGGGTGAGGGGTGACACGGAGCAGAGCTGGCAGCACATGAGGAGTGGGCTGGTGGGGAGCAGATTAAAGCAAGGACAAGCCTCCCCTGCCTGAACTGGAAGTGAAAAGTAGCATTCCTGGCAGTGGTGAAGCTTTTTTCAGGCTGTAGATGCCCTGATTTAAGTGTGTTCTTTGTTAAATGAAACTCCTGTTTGGGAGCTGGAAGCTGAGGGTCAGAAAAATGGGCTGCTGTTGTTTTATTTGCAGGTGTCAGGTTCAGGGTGTACAGTAAATTTTTAGCTCCAAAGCACAACTTGAACCAGCTCCATCATTCACAGCTTCAGGAACACTCAGCTTGTTTGAAATTTCCTTTCTGAAGAAAGGTGAAGCCTTATTGAAGCCTTTGATTCACAGAATCCCAGAGTGGTTTGGGCTGGAAGGAACCTGAAAGCCCATCCAGTGCCACCCCTGCCATGGGCAGGGACACCTCCCACTGTCCCAGGCTGCTCCCAGCCCCAATGTCCAGCCTGGCCTTGGACACTGCCAGGGATCCAGGGGCAGCCACAGCTGCTCTGGGCACCCTGTGCCAGGACCTGCCCACCCTCCCAGGGAAGGATTTCTTCCCAATATCCAATATAAACCTACTCACTGTCAGTGGGAAGCCAGTCCCCCTTCTCCTGTTGTTCCAGGTCCTTGTAAGCAGTAAATATTTGTAAAATTGTGAAGGGCTATGAGTTTCAAGGTTCTTTTTCATTTGTGTTTTGATGTAAAACCTGTCTCAGTGTTGGGTCTAAAATGTAAATCTGTGTGTAAATTCTGTAGCACTGCATGCTCTGGCCTGCTTATAAAAGAGGAGATGAGGTCATTTGCTCTTTGTTTTCCTGTTAGAGCCACCTTAATGAGTGGAGTGAGAATCAGGGGTTAAATACTTGGAAATACAGGACTTCATCAAATCACTCAGACATTTTAATGATGTTCTTGTTACTAATTGACAATGTTGATCATTGCAGGAAAGGCTGCAGCTGTCGGTTTTTGCAGCTTCCTTGTGACTGTTTAAGAATTAAGAATTGGTAAATATTTTGCTATGCTTTTTTGGCCACCTTCCATTATTAGGAAAAAGTCTGAATTTGTGAGCAAAATCAGTTACAGGACCAACATGAGTAATTTACTTTTATATCTCCATGTATGTAAAAAATTGCAAGTGTATACTGCATATTCTTTAATTTGGTCTTGGCATAATGTGAATATATAGACAGCTATTTTTGAAAGTGATTATAACAGCTGATTTGCATAATGATCCAGGATTTTTCTCATAGCAACTGCAAAGACTGTCATCTTCAGCAACGTGGGAATGATTTCAGGCTTTAAGGAGAGTGTTTTGTTCAATCTGTGAGCAGCATTAGAGCAAAGGCATTTCTGAAGTGGCACATGGATTATTGGCATTGGTCTGGTTTCAGTATTGACGAAGCACCATTGGGGCATTGGGGGATTTAGCAGATAATTGGGTATTTGATTTTAAGGTTCCTGGGGCACAGCACAGTGATGTCTTGGCTCCTTTGGAAGTAAGAGTTCTGTAGGTGATGATAAGAACTTGAGTAGAGGATGGTGTTCTGCTGGCATGTGTCGTGGGGCACCACAGTACAGAGAAGATCTGAAGCTGTCAGAGAGTGTCCAAAGGAGGGACACGGGGATGGGGAAGGGTCTGGAGGAGCAGCTGGGGACACTGGGTTTGTTCAGCTGGAGCACACCGAGGTCAGACCTCACCGGGGGCTGCAGCTCCCATCTCTGCTCCCTGGGACAGGGACAGCACCCAGGGAGCGGCTGGAGCTGGGTCAGGGCAGGCTCAGGCTGGAGATGAGGGAAAGGTTCTTCCCCCAGAGGGTGCTGGGCACTGCCCAGGCTCCCCAGGGAACGGTCCCGGCCCCGAGGCTGCCAGAGCTCCAGGAGCGTTTGGACAGCGCTGCCAGGGATGCCCAGGGTGGGGCTGTTGGGGTGTCTGGGCAGGGCCAGGGGCTGCACTGGGTGATCCTTGGGGATCTCTTCCAGCTCAGGATATTTGGGTTTCTATGATCGTGAGTCTGTCCATGGCAATTGTTTTTTATTATCAGCACTAGCTAAAATCCCAGCCTCCATGTTTACAAGACTGAGAAAGGAATGAGTACTTTAAAAACTATTAGAACCATTTTTGGGAATGAGTATCATAGCAAAGAGCTACTTTGGCAAAATGTGGTGGGGTTTATTTTACGCTGTTTAGAAAGCCCATTTCAAATCCTTGTGGGTTCCTTCCAACTCAGCATATCCTATGATTGTACGAAATTTTGGTAGTTACACTACTTTGGTTGACTTTGTTTTTGCATGTGCTGAACAGCCTCAGTAAATGACTGAGGCTTCTTCTGTTTTTGTTTTCCTGTCTTAAAAAAAAAAAAAGCTTGGAATTGATAATGAACTTGTTGCATGTTTTAAATGATCAGTTCTCCCAGATTTCTAAAATTAGCATTATGATTACCAATTTCATGATGACTCAGAGTTTTCCTTTGAATGGAAGCCCAGCTTCCCAAGTTCCTGTGTAAGAAATCTTATCTTAGGAGTGAATATCCTAATTTCAGTTTTGGAAATTGGTGTTAAGTGAAGTGAGGTGTGAAAAGGGGTGTCTGAATTGTTGAGTGTGGCTGGTGAGACCAGAGCTTGCTGAAGGCAATGCTCAGTGGATGGTTGCTCCTGAAGTGGTCCTTGCAGTGATCAGGGACTGTCCCTGTCGCTGAAGAGGAGGTTCATTCTCCAGCATGGGGATGAAAACAAGCTGGGAGGGATGCAGGAACAACTATCCCCTTCACTTGCTGCAGATCTTAGGGTATCTTTTCACAGGATGGGTGTAAGAAGTTGGCTTTTATGACAGCTTTTCCATTTGAGTTATAAAACTTCTATTTCTGCTCAGAGATTTAATTCATCTGCAGCACCATTTCCATTCTGTTCTTCCACCTTAGTGCTGCCTAATGCAAAAGCATTCTTTGGTTGTGTGAACCACCACAAGAGCTTCAAAGCAGCACATCAAGGCTGCCAGAGCTCCAGGAGCGTTTGGACAAGGCTCTTGGGGACGGGCTGGAGTTGTTGGGGTGTCTGTGCAGGGCCAGGAGCTGGACTGGATGATCCTGTGGGTCCTTCCAGCTCAGGATATTGATGGTTCTGTGTCTCTTCACCGTGCTGTCAGGAGCACATATTGAAAAGGCACAGAATTCTCTGTCCCAGCAGTTAGAATGGGTCTGTCATTGCTGCTGCATGCTTTCCTTGGGAGCAGATGGAGCCTGGTGCCTGGAAGGGCGTCGCTGGGGCCGTGTCCTTTGGCACCAGCCCTGTGCAGACACCAGGGTGAGTCAGCAGTGGCTGGGAACTGCATTCCAGTCTAATGCTTTGAGATAATCACTGAGGTGCTTCAGGACGATTATATTTAGGTGGGGGAGACATTGGCTTGCCTGTTAAAAAAATAATTGTGTTTTTCTAAAAACAACCCTTCCTCCCCACTAGGGTCGCTGTTGGATATTTGATTTTGAGCAACACTTGGGGTTTTGTGCTGTCAGGTTGCAAAGCCCCAGAGCACACAAAACACTTTAGTGGATCAGCATCACAGGCTCACAGAATAGTTGGGGTTGGAAGGAACTTCTGGAGATCATCCAGTCCAACTCCTGTCCAGGCAGGGTCAGAGGAGCACTTCCAGGTGGGCTTGGAGAGTCTCCAGAGAGGAAGACTCAACACCCTCCCTGAGCAGCTGTGCCAGGGCTCTGCCACCCTCCAGGGAAGTTGTTCTTCCTCATGTCGAGGTGGCCTCAGTAAAATAGATTCATATTTCCCCCCCACACCCCATCTGAAGTATTTTTCCATTGTCTTTCCTTACTGGCATATTGGGGAACACCTATTGCAATTCCCACTTTTGGTTTAAAAGGTAAAAATAATTGTAACGCTCGCAGAATCATGGAATGGTTTAAGGGACCTTAAAGCCCATCCAGTGCCACCCCTTGCTACAGGCAGGGGCATCTTTCACCATCCCAGGTTGCTCCAAGCCCTGTCCAGCCTGGCATGGGACAATTCCAAGGGTGATGCATGGATCAGCTTAATCATTCCTAGTGGTGAGAATCATTCCTGGGTGAGAAGGCAGTGCTCAGTCAGAGGCTGGACTCCCCAATCCAAGAGGTGTTTCCCAGGCTGATGCATTCTGTGCCCAGTGGTGCAGCTGTTTGGAAGCAGGAATGGCTGCGAGCTGTGCCCGCACCCTCGTGCGGCGCCCTCGAGCGAGGGAGGGAGCAGGGAGAGCCGGGAGCCGAGCGGGACTCGCGCTTCCAACAGCCCGGGAGCGCCCCGCTTATTTTGGAACTTCTTATCTCCCTGTGCCTGCGTGTTTGGAGGCTCTGGTGTTTGGAGCAGTGTGTGAGCAGGCTGGGAACGCTGCTGTTAAGATGTTCTGTTCCCTTGGCTCAGGGGGTGTGTCTGCCTCACTCCCATCTTGCACCAGCTGGGAATCCTGGAGAGTATCTCCTGTCTCAGCCCCTCAGAGAGGCATCTGAACATCAACCACGGGCTGCAGTGCCTGAAAAAATGTAGGAGAGCTCATGAT
Source organism: Aphelocoma coerulescens (assembly GCF_041296385.1). Classification (NCBI taxonomy): domain Eukaryota; kingdom Metazoa; phylum Chordata; class Aves; order Passeriformes; family Corvidae; genus Aphelocoma; species Aphelocoma coerulescens. The sequence goes on from NC_091020.1 coordinate 2,472,487, forward strand.
TGCTCACAGAAATGTGAGCAAGTCACAGGGTAATTCGGAGAAGTTTGGGCAGTTGTCCCATGGGTGATACTACAGCTGATACTGAGTTTTGTTTTGATATGCCAAAATGAAATTATTTTCCCCCTGTTGCCAGCATGAGGGCTTGTCTTCTGTGAGCAGTGCTGTTGAAAGCAGGATGCACAAGGAGGGGCTTTGGAGGATAAATGCTGGAACTGGGAGTAGGGAGTAATCAGGCTGAAATTGGGAAGGGGGAGGGAGTGATAGGGTCTATTAGCCAGGTAATTCACAGTTAATATAATTTAGAACTGGTTTCTTCTGCTTATGGCAAGGAGGAACTGATAAAACAGACATTGTTAATTATATAGCACCTTTTATTAATTAAAGAGGTGTGAACTGCTTGCTGAGTAAAATAGATCAGAGGGAAATCACAAAGTTTGTGATTTGAGGTTATCCCAAGCTCTGTAAGTTAAGCACTTTAATGTTGGGGTTTTTTTTCCCCAGTATGTGTTTTTTAGTGTTAGGGCAAGTACAGAATAAAGTACAGAATAAACTGGAAACCAGACACAAACCTGTTTCAGTGTCTGTTTTTAAGGCAGCTTCAAATATTTATTTGGCTTGCTCCAGAGCTTTCATATTTTTCTCATTGTCTGTACAAATCATCTGTTGAATGGCCCAAGCAGACCAATGTCTATTAATACTTGGATTACAACACAGTAAATGCTAATTCTTTTTTTTTTTTTTTTTGAGAGTACAAAACACTATTTCCGTGTATTCAGTTCCCAATGTTTTTCTGAAGCCTTGCAGTTAACGGTGTCAATGCGGAACTTGGTCTGTGCTGCTGTGCTCTGAGGGCTTGTGGGAACTTTGCAAGGGTGGAGTAAAGTAGTTTGTGTCCTACTTCAGGCTTTTTGTCATGTACAAGTAACTGGAATTTTAATATCTTGGACCCTGATGCAGTGTCTCCCATTCTGATGTGATTATTCTTTGGAGCTTTGGTATATTTTGACCATGAAAATAAAAACGCGTCTTAAAAGAGTAGGATAATTTAGGTTGAGAGGGCCCTCTGGAAATCACCTCCTCCAGCCCCCCTTTTTAAAGCAGGGCCAACTTCAAACATATCATGCTTTGTTCTTGCTATTCTAAAATTAGTTTGAGGAGGAGTATGTTAATGTGGCAGGGTATGGGCTGTTTCGAGCTGCTGCTTTCATTTTTGGTCTCTTTTCAGCAGAGCTTTTTTCTACATTATCATTTCTAATAATGCTTAAAACTTGGGAGGACTTTCGTTTCTGGAATTGTGTTTAAAAAAAAAAATCCGTGTATCATTTCGCCACAGGGAAAATAAATACCAGTAATTTTCTAGCAGTTGTGAACTCTTTACTACATCAACTCTAGATGTAAACTTAAAATTTCCTTATTTGCCCTTTTTCCTTAGCATTGATTTGTTTGGCCTAAATTCTTTTATCCTGGGTTGATTCTGGCAAGTGAATTGCAGGTAGTTCAGAATAAGAAATGAGAATATTTGTTCAGAAGTGGGTAATTGTTGGGGTTTTTTTGGTAAGCAAGATATGTAATCCTTTTCAGATCTGCGCATTCCCATCTATTGCTTGCAGTCTGTTGGAGTTGTTGCTCTGATTTGGGTACAGCTCCACATTTGATTAATATCCATTTAATGCTTTTGTAGGCATTTCATGTGCTTTACAAATATTTCCATAACTTGCACATTCAGATATTTATCCAAACATAATTGCTATGGGCTTTCCTGCGGAGAGGCTTGAAGGAGTGTACCGGAACAACATTGATGATGTAGTAAGGTAAGGCTTTTTTTTTCTTTTCCTTAACTTACAAAACTTGAATATTCTTTTCTGCACTCAGTTATGTCCTGTGAGGAAAGGATGTGTGTTCTGACTTGTAGAAATGGTGCGATTTCTTGCATCTCGTAGATGTTGCCTGAACAGCTTTCCTCAAAAATGTTGGAAACAACAAAAAATGGCCAGGCTGCTGTTCTGGGTTGACCCCAAATGCATATAATCTGCTTTTTTAGTGTGAAAAATTAACTTCACTAAGTTGTTTTGGAGTGGAAAAAAACCAGGTTATTTACTTATAGAAAGACATCAATCCATGCCTCTCTTCAGTGTCAAGGTTTTCCTTAGGTAGCTGATGGTATTTCAGGATAAGTTTTCCCTTTTCCTTTCTTAAACTGATAAATTAAGTGCTTGATAAGTAAATTTTGATTTCAAATAGTAAATATAGGTGACTTTATCTAAAGGCTTTTACATTTGGTAGTGTTCAGTCATTATGGACAAGGAGAAAGATCATCTAAAATCTCTTATTGCTGGTAAAAACCCCCATAGGTTGTCATTTTTAACTTCAAATAAAGTCATTACTCTGAATTGCTGGCTACAGCTGAGGAAGAGGTGGAGAGTGTTGTAGGAGCACTGTTGTAATTCATTTAGTCAAAACCCTACCTGGAGAGTGTGAGAGGTTGCATTAAAAACCAAACACTTGGTAGAAGCTGCCAAAAGTTTGTGGTTTTAGGATTAGAAGCTGAGATTTTTGTGAAGCTGCGATGCTTTGGAGGTCATTTGAAGTCATGAGCTCAGTAGCTCCATGAGAGACTTGGCCCTTGGGGCTGGGGGATAATGCAGGAAGGTTTTCAGGGAAGGTAGGAGTGGGAGTGTCTGGGCAAGGACGTGCTGCTCCCAGGTGTGAGGTGCCACGGGGAGTTTCCCATAATTGTGCAAAGTGTTCCCACACGACATTCTCGTGTCTCAGCTGGAGAGACATGGATTTGATGGATGGAGCACCCAGTGGGTACAGGACTGGCTGGATGGCTGCAGGCAAAGAGTTGTGGGCAGCAGCTCATGGTTCCTGTGGAGACCTTGAGCTGTGGGGTCCCTGAGGGGCTGGTACTGCTCAGCAGCTCTGTGGGTGACATGGACAGCGGGATTGAGGCGCCCTCAGCACGTCCAGTGGTGACACCGAGCTGTGTGGGGCAGTCACATGCTGGAGGGAAGGGATGGATCCAGAGCGACCTGGACAGGCTGAGCCCACACCGACTTCATGGAGTCCAACAAAGTGAAGTGCAAGTCCTGCCCCTGGGCCAGGGCAGCCCCCTGAGGGATCAGTCCAGGCTGGGGATGAGCAGCTGGAGCAGCCCTGGAGAAGGACCTAGGGGTGCTGTGGGTGAGAGCTGGGACCCAGAACCCCCCTGTGCCCTGGGCTGGGCCCCCAGCGTGGGCAGCAGGGGAGGGGGGGATTCTGCCCCTGTGCTCAGGTGAGACCCCACCTGGAATTCTGTGCACAGTTCTGGTGCCTCCAGCACAAGAGGGACGTGGAACTGTTGGAGCAGGTCCAGAGGAGGCCACTGAGGTGCTGAGGGGACTGGAGCACCTCCCCTCTGGAGCCAGGCTGGGAGAGCTGGGGCTGCTCAGCTGGGAGAGGAGAAGGTTGTGTGGAGAGCTCACAGCTCCTTCCAGGGCCTGAAGGGATACAGGGAAACTGGAGAGGGACCCTGCAGCAGGAACTGGAGGGCCAGGACACAGGGAATGGGTTCAGAGTGCCAGAGGGCAGGATTAGATTGGGTGTTATGAAGGAATTGTTCCCTGGCAGGGTGGGCAGGCCCTGGCACAGGGTGCCCAGAGCAGCTGGAGCTGCCCCTGGATCCCTGGCAGTGTCCAAGGCCAGGCTGGACATTGGGGCTTGGAGCAGCCTGGGACAGTGGGAGGTGTCCCTGCCCGTGGCAGGGGTGGTACAGGATGGGCTTTGAGGTCCTTTCCCACCCAGACTGTTCTGGGATCCCATGATTGTGCAATTGTTGGCAGGCAGAACTAGGGCTGCTGGAATTTCCCTGGGGATTGCGTCCAGGTTGGTACAGAAGTGAGCTGAGCTCCTCGGTTCCCACCCTGGGAGGACTCCTCACCTCACCTGACAGTCAGTGGCTCCCTGCACAGCTGCACTCAGCTGGGCTCCAGCGGGTTGGTTTTGCATGTTCAACTGTCATGACGAAAATCACCCTCCACAAATAGCACTGAGAGTGTCAGAGCCAGGAGCTGGCCAGGCTGGGGGAAGTGCAGTGCCTGCACTCTCTGGTGCCGTGGTGAGAAGTCACCACTTGTCCAGAGCTGGGCAGATCCGTGAGAGCCAGTGCAGCAGGCAGGAAGCACTCTTAGAGAGTGTGTGTACGTGTGTGTGTGTCTGCTGGGGCTGTTAACAGAGGGTGAACTTGGGTTCTCTAATCCTGTGGTTCCACACAGGAAAACATTGCTTGGGGATCAAGCAAAAGATTGCTTGGCTGCCTCTGGATCCCTGGCAGTGTCCAAGGCCAGGTTGGATGGAGCTTGGAGCAGCCTGGGACAGTGGAAGGTGTCCCTGCCCACGGCAGGGATGGAACTGGATGGGCCTTAAGGTCCCTCCCAACCCCCAAACTCCACTTCTCCAGCCAGCCTTCTTTCCCAGCAGTTAGAGGCACCTTTTCATGAAGCTGATGAAATAGCCAGTCCCTGATAAACTCCACCTTTGAAAATTGTGGGATAGGGGCAAAGGCTGGACTTTGGATAAATCACAGAATGGTTTTGGTTGGAAGGTACTTTCTCATTCCACCCCCTGCCATGGGCAGGGACACCTTCCACTATCCCAGGCTGCTCCAAGCCCCAATGTCCAAGCTGGCCTTGGACACCTCCAGGGATTCAGGGGCACCCTGTGCCAGGGCCTCACCACCTTCTCAGCCAAGAATTTCTTCCTAATATCTAATCTAACATGGGAATAATGTAAATCAATAGGCAGGAGTCTTGGAAGGCCCTCTTCCATCCACGGCGTTGATTTCAGTAGCTTCTGAATGAAGGAAAATACATTTTAGTGGTTGAGTAGGTAGATATGTGTAAATTAGATTTTAGTACTGGAATGCCTATATAATTATTAAGCTGTCCATAAATAATGATCAAAAGGAGCGGTGATCACCTAAAAGCATCATCAACCAAATTAAGATAAGCAGAGATGTAAATTAAGTGACTGCAGGGAACTGGATGCTCAATTATGATTTAAACAAGAATAAAATGTGATCATGCAGCATTCTGCATGTTGCAGTCCTCATATGCTCCAGTCATCATTTTATTGTGGATTTTTTTTCCAAGTGCTTTTTATGCAGAAATTCAAGGTGCTCGAGCTCCCAACTGGTATTGAGCCAGGATCATCCAGCAGTGGGCTTTTTCTGAATAGCTGGTACCCTGACAAATTCTAGGATGAGAAGTCCAACCTGCACTGCTGGCTGTCTCCTGTGACTGACACTTGGAGGGGTTTTGGGTGGAATTTTGTCCTTAAAAAAAATCCTTGCCTGGAAGCTTATGCTCCACTGTGTGGATGTTCCTGAAAGGCAGAGCCGGCTCTCCTCGCTCTCCAGTGTGTGTTAACAAGCAGGAGCATCTCCTGAAACAAATCCCTGTGTCCACCACCTTCCTGAGGCTCTCCAAGGCTGCCAACGGGGGCACCAGTGGGAGTCATGGAGTGTATTTTCCTGATGCTCTGGGAATCTGCCACTCGGCGCTGCACAAGGAGCACTCACATCTGTTCCCATTTTCACGCAGGCCTTTAACCACAGAGCTGTTCTAGGTTCTTCTGGAATATTATGACCGATAACCAGAGCTTGTTTTTGCTTGAGCTTTCCAGGATTTCAGCAGCTAGTGTTTCTTTTCAATTTGAACAGCCTGTTCTGTCATGGCTAATTAAATTCCTTCTGGCTGATGTGCAGATACACACTGTTGATGATGTTAAGTGTAAACATTTGCATGTTATTTCTTCTTGCACATTGCCAGGTGACACATCATATATAATCACAGCAATTCTGATGAATCATGCTTGCAGTTTGGCTCGCCGAGGCTTGTTTGGGAAGTTTGTGTTCCAAAGTGAGCATGGAAATGAAATGAGTGTGAAAAAGTGTAGTGGTCCTCCTTCCAAAACCCAGAATATCACTGGGGACTGATTTCAGTGGCAAATAATAAAAAAACCTGGGATTAAAATGAATGATTCTGGCTGGAGCTGGAACACAAGAGCTATTTTAACTGCTTTTCTTCATTTGGCAAAATATTTTGCATAAATGATTGAATGGGAAGTGTTTACAGATACCTGGTGTAATCAGTGCTTTCTGGTTAAAAATAAACAAGCCTTCCTCAGCTTCTTACAGTGATCTGCAGGTGTTTTAGGAATCAGGAAATCAGTCCATGCACAGTAGATATTTCAGTTTCAGGTCAGATCTTGGTTTCCTTAGTTGCATTAGTTGTGTTATCCATGCTGCTGGATTATTTGGATGAGTGAGGTTTCCAACACTCTGCCTCCTTGATTTTTGGGGCACTGCAGGGCTGGGACTGGAAATGCAGAACTGCACATGCTGGGTGGTGCTTTAAGGATGCTGCGAATTAAGGTCAACATTAGTGCAATGTATATTAATACCTGCTTTTTTTTTTCTCTTGAAGGTTTTTGGATTCAAAGCATAAAAACCATTACAAGATATACAATCTGTAAGTATGCTCTTAAAGATGCATTCTCCAAAATAATGACTTCTGAAAATAGCTGAGGAGTGCAAGTGGCTTGTTGCTGTCCTGAAGCAGAGCTGGAGATGTTTTGCACATTTCTTAAAACAATTAAGGCTGATTGAGAGCACTGGTACTTCATTTAGTGGAGCTGAGTGAGGTTAAATGAAATGCTGGTGTGTATTCATGTTACTTGAACGCTTTTAAATGACTTGGCATCCAGCCCATCTGGAGCTTGGGCCATGTGATTAAAAAGTGAAAAGTAATTCACAGCAGGCTTTCTGTTCATGTATTAATGTCCAATTGCCAAATGAATATTTTCCTGGGTTTTTCTCTTTGCTTTTTTTAATCAAACTGCATTGGTACCCAGACTCTGTTTGCTTCCTCCCTCTTCTTGTCTGTCCCTGTTTATTACTTTCAAAAAGCTGTTGGAGCAATTGGTGGTGGTTTCTCACTTCTCTGAGTGTAGTGTTTTCCTCTGAAAGTTTATTTCTGCAGAGAGTTGTTATTGTTACAGGAATTTTCTGGCTTGGGTGGTTTTTGTTGTTGTTGTTGTTCCTTCATCAAACTTATATGTTAGTTTAGGCTAATTTCATTTGTATAAATTATTTGGTGATGTCAGCTGATGTTGAAGAGTCATGCTTTTCCTACCCTTCATTTTTTCCTGAAAATCTAAGTTGAAGATTGATTCTCTGCACTGTTACAGCTTAATTTTTTTTTAGTGAGTATGCTCCTAAACATCTGCAATTAATAGAAAAATTACTATAGTACTGAAATCCAGGCAGTGAGTGACATTGTAATCTGTCGGCCATTAAAATAAATATTTAAAAATAAGGATTTAAACCTGCCTCTACGTTAACTAAATGATTATTCATCAGTCAGCTGCTTCCTGATAATTGGAGAGAAGTGACAGCAGAAGCTGAAGAACCTCACAGTGGTCATTGAAGTTGTTGTGGGGTAGGATGGGGCAGAAAAAGATACATAAATGGAAGAGTCATTGGCCACCTTTCATAGATTTCAGCAGCACAATTATATTTTCCAGCTTAGGAGCTTTCCAGAGTGTTACCCTTTTAACAGATGGATAAAATTTCTGGTTGGAAAGGCCAGTGCTTCCCAGCAGAGCTGATGGCTCCTTGGCATGTGGGTGCAGGTAGAGGAGGTAATTCCTGCCTCTCTTCCTTTGGAGTCCTCTGGAGTCAGCACTGGAGATCCGGATTGTTTAAAATCAAACTACCCTGGGTAATCAGTCCCCCCAAAGCCTCCTGGCAGCTCCTGCCTGTTTTGGGGAGCAAGGCAGAGCAAGAACAGCTAAACTCAGGCTGCTGCTGCCTGGGGCCAGTGCAGCTGTCACCTGCTGGGAAGGGTGGCTTTGGTGTGGCTGACGCGGGCTGGGTTTGCTGAGCCCCTCGTTCCAGTGTGGCTCCAGAGGTGCCAGGTAACAACCAGAGGCTGCTGGTGTAAACTTGTCAGAAAGGAGGGTTTTAGTGAGTCTGAGCATCTTTTCGAGCACCACCTCCCTGAGGAGCTACTTGCTAAGTTTCCACTTTGTTGTCTGCCAGAAACCTCATTTTACTGTAAAAAAGCTCAACCCAGTCCCCCAGCCCTGCAGAGGAACAGCTTTAAAGTTTGTGAGTGAAAAGAACAGTGATGAGGCAAATGCATTTGACATTTCTGGTGCTGCTCTGTGTGTTTTCAGCTGTGGAAAAAACTTGTCCAGGTGTGCCAAAGGTTTTTGTCTTCAGGCTCTTCTATATAAAAATTGATTTCCTTGTTGCTAACTGCAAAACAGTCACAAATGAAACTTCCTAGAATTACTGTATTCATCCTCAGATGAAAACTTTTGGAGGATTAAACTGTTTATCCCTGTCTGGAGAGACCAGGTTATCTCTTAATCTTTGTGCAGGCAAAGTTTATACACATAAAATGCCATCAGGTGAATTGTGGCGATGTTTGGTCAGGAGATGGGAAGGAATTGCATCCATCAGGTATTCCAGAGAACTTCATGTCTTCAGATAAAGCTGATCCTTTGTAAATAATGATCTATTGTCTGTGTTTCAAAGCAGGAGGTGGGAGTTCAGAAGAGTTATGTGATTATAGTCAGAATTATTTCAAAATCTGTCATGGGATTTGAGTTCCCTTAAGGTAGCTGTTCCATGAAGTTGATAATGATGTATGTATTGAGCAGTTTTATCTAAAAGGATTTAGAGATTTTTCTGAAATTATGTCATCTATGCCCCATCCTCACATCTTGGCTTTTAACTTCCCAGCAGTTTGAGCAGTTTGATTTTCCTTCTTGTTTGTGTTGCTTCTCTCCTGTGTTCCTTTAACCTCTTGCTATTTCTTTAGTATTCCCTTTTAATTTAAATTTGTTCTTCCACTTCGATCTCCTAACTTCCTGTGCTGCTGGATTGTCACCTGCCCTGTTGTAATCATCTCCATCTTCTGCAGTGGATTTCCTTGAACTGTCCTACAGGCAGGTGGTTAAAGGAAGGAGTTCTGATGAAAATGGGATTTTCTGTGCTTGCTGTGTCCCTGGCACTGGGCTCTGGCAGAGGAAGCCCATAGTCCTGTCAGCAGTGGGGCCACGACTGATCAGGAAGGTGCCTGGCTGGCAGGATTTTGCTTCTGGGTTGCTTTAAACTCACTTTGATCCTAAGGAGGATCCCAAGAACAGGCCAACCCCTTCCTTACCTCAGAAATGCAAACAAATATTCAGATTTCATCTGGAGATCTGACTCTCTTTCAGCTATAATAGTGTTTAAAAGCCCCACAACTGCATTGGAAGTGTTAAGCCCCCCCAGCATCCCCAGAGTGTGTGTTGGTGGGATTTCTGCTGCAAAAACACACGGATTTGGTGCAGCTGAGGCTGGAGCTCTGCATTGGTTGTGTTCAGCTCCCAGAAGAGGGCAGAGGGAGGGACATGACCGTGTCCTCAGTTTCTATCCTTGGTATCAGCAAAATGATTTTTTTATCCCTCAGGGTATTCTACTTCATGATACTCTCTTGAAGTTCCAAATTTGATGTTTTTCTGCCCATATGTGGATTTTTTTTAAACATTTGAAGACTTTCATCTCTTACTCCCCGTTTGAGCTGGGTGTTTCTTTAAAAGGAGGCAGGAAACTTTCCTGGATAAGATGCTTTGTGTTAACTGCTTTGCTTCCTAGCAGCCTCCAAAGTTCCTGTGCTGAGGGCTGCTCCATCCCCCTTGGATGTACATCCTGCATCCAGCCTTTCTTCTCAAAGGCTCAAGTGCACATAACATTTTTGTGAGTCCCCTCTGCCAGCTTAACCTGCTCACTTCTGACTCAGAGAAAGTGTCAGCAGTGTGATTGGAGTTGTGAAAGCTGCCAGGCTTTTCCCTGGCAGAGGGTAGAGCCGAGAAGGCTCTGGAATCCAGGGAAGGGGAAGCACTGAGAGCATGTGCAGCCCCAGCAGAGCTGCCTGTGTCCCTGCCTGTGTCTGTCGTGGGCAGAGCTCAGGGCAGCACTGGGAGGCTCCAGTTACAGTCGTGCAAGGAGCAGCCCAAAAGTTTGCGTGTCTGAAAGTGTCAGCTAAGCTCCACATGGCTCCAAAGGGCTGCAGTCATAACATACCTGGTAAGCAGAGATGAGTTCATACCAGTCCTGAAACTGGTGTGGGAATTAGAATCCTCTGAAGAGTATGGGCTGTAACCAGAACTGAAGACCTAGGTGTGATTTATCTACTGAAATGACTCCAGTAGTTGTGTTTCAACCTCTTTCATAGAATCCCAGAATGGTTTGGGTTGGAAGGACCTTAAACATCATCTTGTTCCAACCCCCTGCTGTGGGCAGGGATGCCATTCACTAGGTCAGGTTGCTCAGGTCCCCATCCAAGCTGCTCTTGGCAGGATTTGAGGCAGGATTGTTCCCAGTTTTCCTTTCTGAACTGCGCTTCCACTCTCACCATTTTGCCTGCGGGGAGCAGCTCCAAGGAAAGTTCTAGAGGGTATGCACTCTTGCCTTCTTTCCCCTTACCCCAAGATCTGATCTGGTCATTCCTTAATGTGCTGTTTTGGGGTTGTTTCTGCCTGTGACTGGTGTTTACCCTTGGGCAAGTCACCCTGTAAGGCAAATCCAGTGTGGTTTGCTGTGCTCCTGTCCAGCTGGAGAGGGTCTTCTCAAGTGGTGAGAGGCTGATGCAACTCCAGAGCCTTCAGAAATGTACCATTTCCTGGGTCTGAGGGGGAACATGGCTGACTGGCCTACAGGGTTCACTTAAATTCAGGAATCAATGCCAAGTGGCAGAGCAGTGTCCCAATCCCTGCTTGATACAAGTGGTCTCTGTGATAATACTCAGTGGGGCTCGTGGTGGTCCTGTGATGTCCTTGTGACCCCCATCACTCCGAGCACCCATGCAGCTGCTGAGGCACCGTGACCTGTGTTCTGAGGATCCCTTGGGTGAAGGCCACAGCTGTCTGCTCTCCGTGTGTTTGGCAGCAGAAAGGTGCTCCAGTGCTGGAGCTGCTCATGCACAGGGTTAGAAGGTAATAATCCATTGCATTACGTGCATGAATTGAGTCATGCTGACTAAAACTACAATTACCAGAGGGTGAGTATTTGCATTGCAGTAAAAAAACTCATACTTTAGTGAGCAGTCTACAGCAAAACAGTTTTTCTGTGTGTAACCTCTAGTTTTAAATCATAAAGGTGATGGGCATGCATGATTTTCCTGGGTGTTACAGATGCTGGGAGTGCCTCAGAGACTTGTCTTGAACTCTTGTCTATTTTTCTTTTTCAGATGTGCTGAAAGACATTATGACACCGCCAAATTTAACTGCAGAGGTACGTTTCTACTGCCTAATGTGTGTTCTCTTGAAACCTCAGTGAATGGAGGCCTAAAGGAGGAGCTGATGAATAGTCGTGTAGGAGATTTGGGCACAAGGAATGATGTCAGATTGCTTTGAGTCATTGGAAAAACTTGCTATATTCTTGGTGCTTTCAAAAAAGTGTGTTCCTGACAGTTAAAGATCAAGATCTAATAAAAAGTCTACAGTTGCAAGAAATTTCTGCAGAATGGGTTACACAGAAGGTTCAGTTCAGTGAAGTACAAACTTCTTGTACAATTTACACATGAGGTTCGGAGGAGTCTGGTTTTTATGAAGGATGAAAATGGAGAACACTTAAGCCATTATCACTATACATACAAAGCAACTTTTGGAAGATCTGGCAGAACCTTCAGATGCTAAAAAAAAATTAATTCCCATATGATGCCTCTTAGAGACGAGTTGGGTCTTAGACACTTTGCAGAGCTACCAAAAGCAGTGGGGAATCTTTCAGGGGTGCCTTTTGACCAGCTCCTTGTGAGTGGATACTCATGTACCTGTTGTATCAGTATTACCTCCCCAGCTAATAAATAAATGCAGGTTTACCTTTGTTCTTTGGCCAGAGGAGCATCTCTTGCTCAGTAGTAGAGCTTGTAGTTCCTGTGCTTCAGATGAGGGGAGATGAGGAGTTCTTGTGCCTTCAGAATTGTAGGAGATGAACAAATTTTGGCCTCACTGGCTTATTCTACATCATAGCAAGGGCTTAACTTCTGTTTTTCATTTTTATTATTTTAAACCATCCTTTTAGTTATGAAGAGGGTTTAGAACGTGACCGAAATGTAATTGGCTGCTTTAATGTCTGAATATAGAAGGACTGAAATTGTCTTGTTGAAATTGTCACCGCTTCTGATTTGCTCTTACGATGTTGAATGACAGTGCCCTGAAACCTCACTCCGTACACACCAGCCAGAAAAAAGTATTTTAGGATCTGCTTGAGCAGTGCTTTGGGTAAGAAGAGAAGAGGACGTGTTCTAATATGGCCAGAACATATGTTTGCTTTAATTTCTGCTTTTTGGTACGGGGGTGCTCAGCTCCCTTTGCTGTCAATCCCAGCCCCAAACGCTGTTTGTGACAGCACCTTTCACAGCTCCTCTGCACAAGATGTGTTGCATTCTTTAATTTTCACCCCCCGAATTAGTTAACCTCAGATAACCAAATTGGTGACTCAGGACTTCCCTTAGCAGAGGAACAAAAGTTCCACTTGAGAGTCTCCTGAAGTGAACTGACTGCAAAGGGAACTTCTGATTCGTACACTGAGCTTGAAACACCAGAGTAGTTCATTATTTACCCAGGATGATCTTGCATCACATTAAACACTGAAAGCTCTTCATCTTCTTTGAGCACTGGCTTTGTGTCCATGGTTTTTCCAGTTTCTGAAATCCATCCATGCTGGAATTGCCTTCTTCTTTGCCACAGGCTTTCCTTTATTTTTTTTTTTTTTTTAAACTCTTCTGTGTGCTATGGGATTTTTCTTGCAACATGTAGGGGCTTGGAGAGAGTAATCAGGACTATTCTCCATGCTGTGTGCTCCATTGCTAGGAATCAAAATCCATGGAGGGACCTGCACCTTTCTCAAGGACCTGCTCAAGACCGTGCAGCTTAGTGTTTCCTTTCTCTTAATCCCTCCGCTCCATCCCAGGGCACCCATTTCATCTTCTCACTCCAGCTTTGAAGAAGGTACCCCAAGGTTTGCTTTTGACTGCAAATCTTGGATAGCATCTTCAGCGTCCTGTGAGTGCTTGTGGTTTTTCAGGCTGTTCTTTCAGGACTTCTTGACTCCCCTTTTCGTGGGAGCCTTGCTGGCTGTAGTTGTGATAGACTCAAAGCCATACAGACAAATTTGCAGTAATTTTGCAGCTTCTTTTCTTAGGGATTTCTAAATAAATTCCATCTTGAAGTTCACATAAAACTTTGGGGATCATTTGGGAAGCCTTTGGATCTTCCATGTGGAAGAGTTTATTACTGTGTGTTGATGTTTGTGAACATGTGTTGCCTCTTTAGCAAAGATGATTCACTTTATCATCTTCCCTGTTTGTTCTGGGAGATGAAGTGGGCAGTCTGTCCTGTGAGTGAATAAACTGTCCTTGTGGATCCCTCCAAAAGGCTGTGGACTTGTCCTGCAGTCCTTCAGCAGTTCCATAACTTCATCCCTCACTTCTGCTCTTGGAGTCCTTGGGGATTCATCAAAAGGAGCCCTGTGTGCGTGACTACAGAGCAGTGCTTACGAAACCAATACAGGCACTTGCCAAAAAATGAAATGTATTCATTTTTAGCCCAGAAAAGGAAATGGTGTTTCTAGCTGAGAATTTTGACGTGAACCAGAGTTGTGTTTGTAAGATCCCAAGGCTGTCAGAGGGGAATTGGGGTGCACTTCATCAAGTGCTGTTCTGCTGAAACCAGAACCTTGTGTGTAGTGCTGCTGGTCAGGGGGACATTGTCCCTCATCTGATCTGAGGTGGGAGAAGTTTGGGTGCTTCTCTCTGCTTATTTTTGGCTCTCTTGGGTTTCCTTCCATTTCCTGCATTGCTCAAAATTCTTTACATCTCCAGATGGAAAAATGTGTGTGTGAATACACCCATGCAGAAAGGATGATGTTGCTTGGTGCCCCATAAGTGTTGCCAGTGCCTTACCTGAGATTGCTCTCCCAGTTACCATTTGTGAAATATGGAAATGGCAGGTTTTTGTTTCACAAGGCCTTTGAGCGAATTCGGAGAGTTTGTTCCCATTGTAGAGCCAACTGCGTTCAGTAATTTTTCAGCAAAGCTCCTGTTGTCTGCTCAGTGGCTGAGGTCTGGCCTTGTTCTCTCTCAGCAGGTAGTTTAATTATTGCTGGAGTAATGGCTTTTCACAAGGTTATTCTGTGTGCCAGCACGCTCCTAAATTCTAGAAAATTCGTGTTACAGAGCCTGTGCCACTCGGTTCAATAGAGGTGTGAAATAGTTGCTTCATGGAGCAAGATGCCTGCTGATGGATTACTGGAGAAATGTCTGCAGTGCTTATGACATGATGAATAATACTGGAATTAAAAATACATTTAGATATGTAAGATGGGGTGTTTATTGAATAACTTAATTTTTATATGCTTATCACAAAGGTTGACCTGTCTGAGCTTGCTTTGCCTGTCAAGGTTCTGATGAACTCCTCCTTCTCCCTGCAGTTGCACAGTATCCTTTTGAAGACCATAACCCACCACAGCTGGAGCTCATCAAACCTTTTTGTGAAGATCTTGACCAGTGGCTAAGTGAAGATGACAATCATGTGGCAGCAATCCACTGTAAAGCTGGAAAGGGACGAACTGGTGTAATGATTTGTGCATATTTGTTGCATCGAGGCAAGTTTTTAAGGGCCCAAGAAGCCCTGGATTTCTATGGGGAAGTAAGGACCAGAGACAAGAAGGTGAGCTGTTCCCTGTTCTTCTGTCCCCCTACCTGTAACTTGCTGCTTTTCCTCTTTGAGGTCCATTTGATGCTCGAACCCTTTAAGAAATCCATCCCATTAGTTGCAATGTCTGATTTAGCTTCAGTGGGATTGGATCAGTGCAGCTGGAAATGGAAAAGCTTTCCTAAGCAGCAGTAGCCTTTAGTCACAACACTAAACCAGCCTGGTTTTAACATGTCCTGTTCAAGAAGACCTGGACAGTTGATTTTAAATGGCTTTTTCAGCACTGTTCTGCCACGTGGTGCATCAGAGGGGCAGTGAACTTTCTCGTTCAGCATTTTCAGCCCAAATGCGAGGATTGTTCCAGCTTATTGTGCCTGAATGGATGAGTTGTTCATCTCCTCAGGTTCCCTTAACTGCTGTGGTGGGGTTTGGAGATGCATAGGGGAATATCCCGACTGGAAGACCCTTATTGTTGGATGCCCCTCGTCAATAAAGGGTAGTTAAGGACCTTTCTGGCAGGGCTAGGCCTCACTGATGGGAATTTAACCTCCTTATTTGAAATCTTCTCTAAAGACGATAAAGTGGGACTTCTAAGGTCATTTTAGCAAGTTTCCCTGCTCACCTGCCATTATTTCCCTGAGTGTGTTGGTTGAGCATCCCAAGGGGGTCATCCCTGCAAGCCAGTTCCAACCTCCTCAGGCACAGAGCTCTCTCTGTTCCTGGAGTATTTGCACAAAGTATTAATTTCACAGTGTGTTGCTCTCTAATAAGAAGAGCTTCGTGTCTGAAGGCTCTTGAGAGCAGAAGTGTCACATAAGGAATTTTAGAATTTGCCTGTTAATTCATTGGAAGGAGCAAGTGACTCCCAAGTTTGCTCTCCTGACAAGGTGGAGCTGTTATTCTGTGTCCTGCTGGAGATGGTTGTGGTGTAATACTGGAGTGGAGACAAGGTCAAGGTTTCCCATTAAAACTTTTGTGGCTTTTGGTAAAAGTGCATGAGAGAGACCAGGAATGAGCAGTGTGCTGAATAAACAGAGTAGATGACTCCTGCTGATAAGGATTATCTCCAGGGCTGGATAAAGCAGCATGAAAACTACAGAGCTGAACAAATACACAGTGAAGTGTCGTGCCTCAGTTTGCCTTTTGTGAAAAGAAGGTTGTATTTCTCCAAGTTGGAGGTGAGGTCAGTCGGGTGTTTATCAATACCTCAGGGGTACCTTGGGCATCTTGGAGGGGAGGGAGAACTCAGTAAACAGGAGTAGTGAGAGCCTTGTTTACTTCAGTGTAAATACTGTCTGTAACCAGCAACTTGTTTTGGTTTCAATGTCTCTACTGCAAGAGTTGACTTTTTTCCCCTTACAGCTCCACTTGAGCATGGTTATCTTGATGTGGCCAGTGGGCAGCATGTGGTTCACATAATCCTTCAGTAGTGTTTATAAACAGGTATTCCAGTGCAGGCTCCTGGAGCCTTTTCTTCCCTTGTGGCCCATATTTCAGCATTATATGTCAAGTGCTGCTCTCTGATTTGATATTTCACCACACCTTTGTATAACTGACTTCCTCAATTCGGAGTCAATGAGGCATCAAAAGAGCTGTTTGCACAAAGGGACAAGCTAATGCCTTTTTTCTTTCTCTTTGGGCCAGCAGAGGTATGATAAAGGAGAACTGGCTCTAAGAGGTACCAGATTTCCTTGGTTTAAAGCAAGGACAAGGTGCCCACTTTGCACGTAGCTGCTGAGAACAGCCCGGCTACAATCACTGCTGCCATTAATGCTCGTGGCAAAGTGCTGCTCTGAGGGCTCAGGCTGTGCTGGCAGGAAGTGTGAGTCTAATTGCAAGAGGAAGTATGACTAATTGGTCAAGAGCACAGCCCTGAGTACTTCTGGAGCCAGCTTTTCCCGAGTGCCTGCCGGGAGAAGCAGCTCCAGGGAGGCCTTTGCACCATCAAGTCAGAGGTGGTGTAGGTGAGGCTCAGAGTGGCTGCACAGGCTGTTCAAGACATTGCAGAGCCCAGGCTGTCGCTGACCAAACCCTCCCGTGGGGTTTTTTATTTCCTCTGCAAGCTGCCTCTTTAAACTTCTGAAACTCATTGTAGTGGGGGAACTTTTCTCAGAAGAAGGGAGTGATGAAGATTAGAAAGTATTGGCTGCGTGGTGGTGTCTGTCAGTCTCCACCACTGTAGAACAGGAGTGATTTTTACTTTCCTTTTGCACCAAAGGAGACAGACTTTTCTGAACTGGGATAAGAACTGTAATTGTCCAGAAGTAACCTCAAAAAAAGTCCTCTAAAGAAGCTGCTGCTTCCAGTGTTTGAAGTGATTAGTTTATCCTGCTTTTTTCCTTATGATGGATACTGACACGCTACTGTGGTGACAAAGACTGGCAGCGTACCTTCCTACAGCTGGAGAAAGTCTTTATTTATTCCTGCTTCTGCCTTGGAGGGTCCTTTGGTGAGGATTAGGCTTGGAAGGAGGCTCAGTGAATGGGGATCAGCTGTTCACGTGCTGGAGATCATCCACTCGGGAGCGTTCTTTGAGCAACATACTGTTCTATTTTCAAGGATGGCACCTGAGAGTTCTCCAGTGGGGAAAGGCTGAGAGATTTTGGATTGTCCAGCCTGGAGAAGGGAAGCTCTGGGGTGACCTCATTGTGGCCTTCCAGTGCCTGAAGGAGCTACAGGAAAGATGGAGAGAGACTCTTTCCAAGGGATGGAGGGACAGGACACAGGGAATGGCTTCCCAGTGCCAGAGGGACAGGGCTGGATGGGATATTGGGAAGGAATTGTTCCCTGGCAGGGTGGGCAGGCCCTGGCACAGGGTGCCCAGAGCAGCTGGGGCTGCCCCTGGATCCCTGGCAGTGTCCAAGGCCAGGCTGGACATTGGGGCTTGGAACAGCCTGGGACAGTGGAAGGTGTCCCTGCCCATGGCAGGGGTGGGCACTGGTGGGCTCTGAGTTCCCTTCCAGCCCAGACCATGCTGTGTTTCTGTCGTGTTGTATAACAGAACAGGAAGTGAAAACCAATTATTTTGCGTGAGGAAGCCTCAGAATGACCCTCTGAGCAGGGCAGAGATCCCACGTCTGATGTCAGAGCTCGTCACTCTGGTGTCTGTGTGTTGGACGTGCTCGGGTGCCAACCTCTGCTAAAAGTGATGCCCTAGGCCTGCTCTGAGGCTGCAGCTTCACTCTCACAGTAGGGAGGGAACGTGAGGAATGTTGTTTCCAAAATACTTGTTCTTCATAGTCCTGCCTGTGTTACATTGAGAGGAGAGCCAGGAGCAACACCTGACAATGTTTGTGATGCCCTGGAAGCGCTGGCACGGGGATCAGAGGAGCTTATCTCACATCCCTTTAAAAATGGTGGTGGTGATAGATGGGAAATCCAAGCTTGAGCGACTTCCCTGTCTTTGTTCTTCTGGAGTAAAAGTGAATGGTGGCTGATTGCACCCCTTGGAATATCACTAGTTTGTTATGAAAATGTTCTGCTTGGAATTCAGACCTTTGGAAATGGAGAACTCTTGAGTTCTGCTTCAATGGGACTGGTTTCAGGGTCTCAGGATATAAGGGCTGTGTCTCCAGGGAGTAAATCTGTGGCTGGAGGGATAAAACTGCCCTGTTGGAGAAGAACTGGATTTGCTGTGGGATTGACTATCGGTGTGAAAGTGTTCCCTTGGTTGTCCTGGCCAGGTGTCCTGGGGTTTTCCATAGGACACATCCATCATGGCATGAGGAAGCTGTGGGCAGGGAAGGATGTGTTCTCCTCACCTCTGTGCTTTCCTCCTGCTTCCTTCTGGCAGCACTGGCAAGCACTACTGGCTTGCTCTGAGGCTGGGATTTGCTCAGTCCTGAAGCTCAGATCCCGGGAAAGCGAACTTTAAAGCTCCCTTAAGGAGTGGGTGTGATAAGCACTGTGGGGACATCTGAGCCAAAACCACGGCCAGGGTACAAGGCTGCTGGGGAAGGTCATTGTGCAAGTGCTGCAGGGAAAGAGCTTTTGTGTAATTTAGAAGCAGCTCAAGTGATAAGGAGACATAATTATCAACATTTTTTTTAATAATGGCAGGAAGTGACTGTTTTCATGTGTGCAGAATAGAGATTTGCTAAATTAAAAGCACTCTGGCCACTCAGTTCATGGCTGCTGTGAGGTGAAACAGGTGAAACTAAAAGTTTACAGAAGTATGACGTATGGTTTTGAGAAGAAATGCTCACAGACTCGTGCATGAAAACTTCTTGTTTATCGGCAGTTTATTCCAATTCCACATTCAGTTTTAATCAGAAAGATTCCTTAGTGATGCTGTTGCAAGCCTGCAGTAACAGGTTGTTCTAGACCATGTAATGCATTTTCTGGGAAATGAAACCATTTTTCATCTTTATCAATTTTACTTAAAAATATTGACTCAAAGAGCTTTAAAGCTGTTCCTTTATTTGAAGCTTTAAGCTGATTTAAAATCAGTAATATAAACATTCTTAGGTTTTATGCTCTGAAAGCAAATGTTTACCTCAGAGTTGTAAACTCTACTGAAGTCTTTCTTCGAACACTTCGGGCTGTTGGGCCTATTTTAATGAAACTTTCCACATTTTTGGGAAAATATTCCAGGATGTTTTGTAAGAGAAGGCAGCATTGAGTGCAGTGATATGAGCAAACATTAGAGTTTTGTGACTTAAAGCTCTGTCAAAATGTAATTCCTGTAGTGGTGGATTTTAGAATTCTTAAATGTTGTGGTGCCTAAAATTTAGAGTATGTTCAGGGCACCTCCTGCTTAACATTTGATGCTCTCCATCCCAAAAAAAGTAGCAGCTATTTTTGACGTGACCCTCAGGGTGTCTGTGGCGTTTGTTTTTAAGAAATGAGAAAAATCTGCATTCTTTGCTTCATTGCTGGAGATGGATGTTTGGAGAGCACAGAATCACAGAAGGGTTTGCGTTGGAAGGGACTTTAGAGGGTAGTTCCAACCCCCTGCCACGGGCAGGGACACCTTCCACTGTCCCAGGCTGCTCCAAGCCCCAATGTCCAGCCTGGCCTTGGACACTGCCAGGGATCCAGGGGCAGCCCCAGCTGCTCTGGGCACCCTGTGCCAGGGCCTGCCCACCCTCCCAGGGAAGGATTATTTCCCAATATCCAATCCAGCCCTGCCCTCTGGCACTGGGAAGCCATTCCCTGTGTCCTTGTCACTCCAGCTCCCCTCTCCATCTTTCCTGTAGCCCCTTGAGGCACTGGAAGGCCACAATGAGGTCCCCCCAGAGCTTCTCCAGTGGGACAATCCCCGTTCCCTCAGCCTTTCCTGGTGGGAGAGGTGCTCCGTCCCTGAGATGTACTGAAGTACCGTCAGACCAGCACCCTGCTTGCTGTGTGCTGGGGCTGGTCAGCAGTGAGTGACCTGTCCTTTGGGGTTGCTGTGCCTTCAGCTGCAGGTGATGGGCAGGAGCTCTGCCAGCGATGCTGATCCAAGGTTTTTCCAAGGTTTTTGACACTTGTTTTCCCTCCGTTTAGGGAGTGACAATTCCCAGTCAGAGACGCTACGTGTACTACTATAGCTACCTGTTAAAGAACCACCTGGATTACAGACCAGTGGCACTGCTGTTCCACAAGATGATGTTTGAAACAATTCCCATGTTCAGCAGCGGAACTTGCAGTAAGTACCAGCACCCCTTCACCTCTGCTCGGGAACCCCATGGCATTTTGGGTGTGGTGATGGCACCAAGAGCTGCACATCTTGGACAAAGTCGCATGGAAACCCCTCACAGTCCAGATTCCGCTGGGTTAGTGGGCCCTGTCCGCTGGGATCCTCCCACGTGTAGTCTGTGAAGGACTCATGATTGTTTTACTACAGTTTTAAATTAGCAAGTGTTTTAATGGTTTGTAGATAAGTGATTTCATATGTAGAATCACTGAGGCTGGAAAAGGCCTCCAGGTTTGAGTCCAGCCTGTGACCAGTCCTCACCTTGTCACCCAGCCCAGAGCACTGAGTGCCACATCCACTCGTTCCTTGGACTCCTTCAGGGATGGGAACTCCACCAGTCTCTCTGTATATATTTGTATGTTTTCTCCTTATTTTTGTAAAAAGCCTCTTTTCTTTTTTTTTAAACACAGCAACTCTTGGGAAACATGAACTGCTGAAAAACATTTGCCTAATGGCATGTTGGCTTCCAATGCAGCAACATCATTCTTCCCATGATGTTAAAAAAAAAAAAAGAATCAGTTCAACTGGGTAAATACCTAATTAACTGTGGAATAAAATTTTCTTTATGTGGAGGTTCCTAAAGCATTAATACACCTGTGAATGATTAATCTGATCTGCTGATACGCTGTGTTAGTGAGGAACAGCAGATTTCGTGAAGCTTTGAAACACAAAAACAAATTCTGCTCTGTCCTGTGGGCTGTGTTGCAGGGCAGTGGCTGCCTTGTGTTGCGTGCTCATTTTTTGTCGGTGGAAAAAATCTAATGGTTTTGCTATGGGGATTACAGCAACGTGTAATTAATTCCAGTGCCTCCTGTGGCTTTGATTAAAATTGCCCTGTTAATATTGTTGTGAGACAGTACCTGAACGTGTAACACACACCAGAAACAATCAAGCAGCTTGTCAGGCTGTCTGTACAGGAGGAGGGAGGGAGGAGCCTCTGCCAAAACCCCTCTGCCTTAGGGAAGAGGTGTGGAGGTTACAGATTTCTGCAATTGCCACTTATTTTTTTTATTAGTTTTGGATAAACTGTGCTGTCCTTGAGAGTCTGAACTGCTCGAGTGAGCGCTGACTTGTGTGTCCATGGTGGTGTTTGCACAGGAGGCTGTTGGGATGAACAGCAGATTGGCCAGGCACCTGGGAAGATAAATCAGCTATCAAGCTCAGAAAGTGCATAATTTGTGGAGTTCTCAGTGGCTTTTCAGAATGGGAAAGCAATGGTTTGTGTTGTTCCTTTAGTCGTGTTGTCAGTTGTGATGGGAGTAATTTTACCAACACAACATGGTATCATTCTCCTGCTTTAAAGCCACTGAGAGAGTAGAGTCCTACCTCTAGGGCAGAAAGAAGGGATGACAGGGTTTCACAGCTCGGAGGATTCAAGGGAGATAAGGGCAGAAAGATAAAGCTCACAGCACCTTCCAGCATCTGAAGGGGCTGCAGGGAAGCTGGAGAGGGACCCTGCAGCAGGAACTGGAGTGGCAGGACAAGGGGAATGGCTTGCCACTGCCAGAGAGGAAATTTAGGTGGGATATTGGGAAGGAATTGTTTCCTGGGAGGTAGGGTGGGCAGGCCCTGGCACAGGGTGCCCGGAGCAGCTGGGGCTGTCCCTGGATCCCTGGCAGTGTCCAAGGCCAGGCTGGACATTGGGGCTGGGAGCAGCCTGGGATGGTGGAAGGTGTCCCTGCTCCATGGCAGGGGTGGGCACTGGATGGGCTTTGAGGTCCCTTCCCACCCAAACCATCCTGGGAATTCTCTGAGCCTGCAAGTAGCAGTTTCATAGCTGGGCCCTTCAGCAGGACAATGTGGGTGTGTTTAGTAGGGACTCCCACAGCTCTGCAGGGGTGTCTGGCCATTTGCAAAGCAACTCTGCTTAAAGTGGACCGAAAACCCCTCATAATATCAGTGCTAGCCCTGCAGATTTAATTGGGGAAGTTATGCTGTGGCTGGCACTTCTCTGGTGATGGTGATTTGCAGGACCAGCTTAGGCTCTGTTGGTGCTGGTTGGTTTTGTGTATTAATGTTCCGTTTTGTCCTTGGTTTTGCTTGCTTGCAAAGAGTAGAAGTCAGTTTATGCTGACCTCACCAGCCACTCTACAACTGGAAGAAGAGGTGAGAGAGAATAAAACCCCTCACTTAGGTCTATGTAATAGAGAGGAAAGGCAAAATGCATGGGACAGTCAAGTAGTTGTCACTTTTTACAGTCATTATATTAAAAAGAAATAAAGTTTTAGGAGCTCACTGGTGGCCTGAAAGTATTGCCATGAAGGACAGAAATCTTTGATGTTGTTTCCAGTAGCATCTGGCAAAGTTTGGTCTCCTGTGGTGTTAAACCCTTAATAGAAATTTATTTAACTTTGAAAATATCGTAGCTCACGATTTTGTTTCTGCTACCAATATTGTGCTTTTTTGATACTTTTGAGGCTTCTCTGACAAAGTGACACTCTTGTTTTGTCACACAGATCCTCAGTTTGTGGTGTACCAGCTAAAGGTAAAGATATTCACCTCCCCTTCAGGACCCTCACGACGTGAAGACAAGTACATGTACTTTGAATTCCCTCAACCTTTGCCGGTATGCGGTGATATCAAAGTGGAATTTTTCCACAAACAGAACAAGATGTTGAAAAAGGTTGGTTTCCTTGCTTTCTTCTGGAAAATGTTGTTGAGCCAGGCTCTGGTGCAGGGTTGGGATGTTGGTTATTCTTCAGGGATGTGTAATCACGGCATTTAATTCTTTGATGTCTGGTTTTCTCAAGGAGCCAACTGACCACAAAATGAAAGCTGGATGTTTTGGGAGTCGGTGGGATTAAGTACAAAGGTTGGATAAAAATGATCCTGGATCTGTATTGCAGTCGTTTGGGTAGTAGTGAGTAATCTAATTGAGGAAGAAACATTCACCTTCTAAAAATAGACTTGCATACTGAGCAAGTTAACTCCAGCTGTTTTCCTCACTAAATTTTCCTGAGGTTTGAGCAGGCACAGAAGATCCTGTCTGTGCTGTTGGCTGATTTGTACCCATCTGTCAAATTTAGCTGAATTTCTGAGATAATTGAGTTCCCACGCACTTTGTAAAAGTATCTCTGCAATCTCTTCCACCACCTCTCTGTTCCCAGCTGCAGTGCCTTGACAGGAGAGGTTTAAAGAATTCACTCAGAGCTGAGGATTTTGTCGGGGTCTCAGTTGTGGAAAAAAAATTAATGTAGGACTTAGTTTGAAACCAAAGTCAGCCTGTTCTCAAAGCTGAATCCCTGAGTTTCTTTAGTTCTGGTGCTTGTGGAGCCTCTTTGGATCTACCAGAGTGAGAGGTGAGGACAAGACTGTGCTGATTAAAGGCTACCTTGGTGTTTGCTACTTCAAACTCCTCATCAGTAGTTACTCCCTGTTGAATGGAGGTTAGAAAACTTGAGAGCATTCTGTGAGTGAATTAATAAAAATAAGAAATGCTGGAGTGGATCAGGAGACAAAGAAGTGCTGAGGTAACATCCCTTAGAGCTGTGCACACAGGTTGTACTGCCAGCTGTGTGTGAACATGCATGCACACAGTTGTGTGGGCTTGCTCAGGTGTGAACCAGTTCAGTTTGTGTGCTGGTGTCTGCCAAAGTTTCTGGACAGTTCCTTAGTGGCACTGTTTTCCTTCTCTGCCTGTTGAATGAGATGTTTCAGTTGGTCAGTGCAGTTATGTGCAGTACAGACACTGTGAAACAAAGCATTTTAGGAGCAGAAATTCTACTTTAAAGCCAAGATTATTGACATTTAAAGCAGCAACACACAGTAGTCAGTTTTGAGAAGAGTATTTTAGAGGAGCACCCAGATGAATAGTGTGGGCTGAACATGAGGGATGCAGGGAGGAGATGATGCAAACCCCAACACCTCAGACAAGGTCCTGCTCTATCTGCTCTCTCCCTTGTCTGGGCTGTGAGTTTGTTGTTTCTTTGCCATCTCCACTACCACGTGGATTGCAGACAGACCTGATGGGAAGTGCTGTGCTGCCCTGCCCATCCCTGGAGTACCAGTGTGCAGGTCAGCTGCTGGATCTTGGCTCTTTAGCCCCAGGAACAAGCTCCTGTATTTGTTTTACCTGTGGAGAGAGCACTGAGATGCAGAGACAGCGTAAGTGAGAGCCCCTCGTGAGCACACACAGTTTCTGCAGTATGAATTGGGTCTTTGGGAGTGTGTAGAAGTGCAGAACCACAGCAGGAGGGTTACTGTGCTGGAGTTTCAGTTCAGAGTGTCAGATTGTGGTTTCATTTCTTAAGAATCTTTGTCGTTTCTGAGTAGCTGGGTGATACCTTTTTTTCCCCCCCCCTCCCTTTTTTGTCTATTCTTACCAAATACCCAAACTGTTTGGGTTCTGTGGATTACAGACAGTGCAGAGCTGCTCAGTTTCTCAGTGTTTCTGGACTGGTAGAGCCAAAGAAATGGTGAAGGTGGTTCTTTTCACACCTGCAAACTTTTCTGAGATGGAAACTGCCCCTTCATCACCCAGTAAAAAAACCACCTTGATAATCTCTCTGAAATATCTGTTGAATCAAGTGTCTTACTGCCTCAGCTTTCCATATGAATGGAGGAGAGAGGAAAATAGGTGTGAGATGTTTCACAGTTGTGGTGAGATCACCTGTCTTAGCTCTGCTGCAAACAGAGGAGCTGATCCTTCCACATGGTCCTTGGACAGGTTGTTGCATAAAGTGAATAAGATGAGAACAGGGCAAAGGGAAATACTGGTGACAGAAAAGCCTACCTTAGCTCAAACTGAACACATTTCTCTGTCCAGGTGTTTCACGTCTGTGCCTGTTCCTTTTTTACATCAACTGACTACACAGCTTTCACTCAAAACCCCAAAAGGGAAGGCCTTCCACTGGGGACACTTGCATTTTTAAGATTGCTTTATGCAGTGATCTCCTAATTCATGAGGAAGCAGTATAATTAGGAGTAACAGCAAATTACCTTTCAGAGATTCTGGTTTATTCACCAGCTTTATGAAAAGTGGAATTACAAGTCTGTTGCCTGTCCCTGGTTCTTCCAAGGTTTTCTGTTAGCAGGTCATAGGTAGCTAAACAAGTCTTAAAGACATCACATGTTGACCAATGGCATTTTACCTTTAACATCATAAAAAAACCTAATAAGATCAATTAGAAGTGTAATTCCTGATGCATTCTGAGCCTCAGGCTGGAGAATGGCTGTGTCTCATCTCTGAGATGAGGAAAACTTGTTGGCCCTGGCTCTGGTTTGGTGTTTGGTAACGCTGCTCTCAGCTGAAGTGCCCCAGATTCCCTCACCTGTACTCGCTTCCAAATTTCCTAATCCTTTGAAGAGCAGCATTATCTGCAGAGCTCTCTGTAGGGAGGGCCCTCCTCTATTTTGCTCAGGCTCATTTTGGATAAAATTGTTATGCATAAACCAGACCAAACCTGAATGACCAAATGACTTTAAAAACCTAATGTTGCAGAGTCAGTGTGAGGTCTAAAGCAGCCACATGTCCTTTCTTTTAATGGCAAAAGTTAATTTAAGCAAATTCAGTGGCTTTTGGGAGCTGACCTCAGCCACAGGACCATTGGTGCCACTGGGATATTGGTACAGGGCTGACTGCCTTGGAAAAGTTTCAGTCTTTCCATCGTTTCTGCCACCTGGCATCAGTTAGGAAGTCCACAGCTCTTGGTCTTTTCTTGTCTAATCAAGTTGTTTACTTTATTCTCAGACTCTTTCTTTAGTGAGCTGTAGCTGCTTCCTTTCAAGAACAAAATGCATGCCCACATGAGAACAAAATGGCTTGAGGCTCAAGTGCAGTGACTGTATGAATTTCTGATGGGTAGAAGTTAGTAATTTGGGGGATTTTTTTTTTGAGCATGGCTTTTTTTTTTTGTAGCTTGACTGTTCTTCCATCTCAAACTGCTGCTGTAGTCACTCTAGTTTTGCTTCCAAGGATCTCTGCAAAGCCTTTTTCTTCCAGTTATTGATGTTGACGTGATAATCTGAAAGTATTTAGAGTATCCTTAGATCACTCGGTTCAATGAGAATCTGTTTAAAAATAATACAGAAATCTCCTTATCCTCCTGCCTCCAGAGCCTGGGGGTGAAGGAGACCTTTTTTTGGGAGTCCTCCCAGTACAGATGAGAGGGAAATGTTGATGTGGGTATAATTTGTGAGAGTCAGTGGTGGTTTATCCCCAGACTCCAGCGTAGGAGGGCTGACAGCATTGTTTGAGCAGTTGCATTTCATCTCTCGAGTCTCGAGATCAGTTCTGCTGCAGAGTTCAGCAGGGCTTTGGGCAGTTGCTGTTCAGCAAACGCTGAGGAATGAACTCTGAAAATGTCAGAAGATTCAGTGTTGATCTGAAAATGGTACAGGAAGTTCCATCAGGCGGGCCTAGGGAACAGGCTGAACCATGATCTCCATTCTTGGAGAGCATCTCCAAAGCCCTCAGCACGTGCTGCAGCGTGCCTGGGGGGTGCCTGTAGATCACTGCAGAAGTTAAGCTCCCAGGAGGGCACAGGAGCTCCTGATTGATGGCTTAAATCTTGGATTTGGATCTCAGTCTGCAGTTAGAGACCAGCTCTAGAGTGGAGGATGTTTTTCTGTCAGTCTGAGAAACTGCACGAGGTAGGGACAAGCACTGTTTGTCAGAATTGTGGGATTAAATCAGCCTCTGCCTCATCTGATACGGCACTGGAGATTTATGGCACAGATTTGGTTATGGGAAGAAGTACATCTGTGGTTTATTTTTTTTTTAAGACAGATGTCTGTGATGTAACTGGAAGTGAAGCAAAACACATTGAAAAACAGTCTCTTAATACTTTTTTTTTTTTTCAGAAGTCTATTCATTAACTTGTGTTATGTGAGCACTTGGGTCTGGTATTTTGATTTGCTATATAAAGCCTGAGTTCAGTTCGTGCCTTGATTTTTAAAATTCCTGTCTTTGGCCCATATTACATCATCTTTCTTCCTTGTCTCCCATGAAATATCTTGGATCCTGACGCTTTAGCTGAATCCTCGCTTTGAATAATGGATTTGCTCTTCAGTGAAAACAGTGACACAGTTATCAGCCTTAAGAGCTAATTCTAAGACCAAGTCTTCCCTCAATTTGAGTGGCCGTGCCATGTTCCAAGACCCATGAACTCAGTTTATTAGGCTAATTAAGTTGTGTAGTGGGAAGGAAAGGAAAATAACTTGCTTTGAGACACTGGAAGGAGATAAAAGGAGAAATGACCAGCTCAGCTGAGTTGTATTGTTTAGTTTGAGTCCCTGAAGACCTCTGCAAATTTATCCCAAGGAACACAGATTAAAAGCTGTCTAGTGAGAGGCTTGTCTGTCAGCCCCTATCCCTGAAGCTGAGTCCCCCCCAGGCCCTAAAGTGCCAACTAAGTCCTTCCTGGTTCTCCACCTCATGGAGCTGAAGGCGAGGCACAACAAAACTGTGCCTTCTGCTTCTGCTGGCACTGATTCCCATCCAGTGGCCTCTTTCTCTTTGGCTCTGCTTTCCCCACTGGTGACAGGAGCCATCCCTCCATCCCTCCACCCATCCCTCCATCCATCCCCTGCAGCATGTCCTCCCCTCCCTGGAGCTGACACGGGTCCAGCACCAGAGCAGTTTTCAGCAGGAAAGCTGATGCTTGTCTGTGTTTTGACCTGAGCAGGTCCTTCGGTTTGAGCAGGAATAAACATCTCATCTCCTTGGATTCTCTTCTGAGGGACTCACTGTGGGTGAGGAGCCTGGATGGGGGTAACCCAAGGATGTCTTTGCAGGGATTTTGTCTGCTGCCTCTTCCTTTGGGAGAGAGACATCAGCGGAGTGAACCCAGGGTATTCATCCTCCACTTCCAGACCCAGGCAGGGCATTTCTAAGGCTGTTCCTGGGGAGAGAGGAGGGTGTGAAGTGTGTAAGCAGGGCCTGGCAAGAACCTGCCAACTGCTGCCTGCTGTGGATGGGCTCCAACAAGGCTTCTTCAGAGATGGGATGGCTTGAAGGGAGTCAGTGGCAGTGGGAAACATCTGTTAGACTCCCCAGACAACTCTCATTACAGCATGTGCATTTGCTAGATGAACTTGATTCCCAAAGTTCTGGAGAGAGAGGCACGTGGTGGAGAACTCCACTACCAGAAGTGTTCCTGCCTGGATTTTTAACTTCCTTTGGTTGTTGCCCTTCCTTGCAGGTCAGGGGACTCTCAGGTGCTTGCAGAAATGCAGACAAGCTGGAAGTGGTTTTGTAGGCTTTGCCTAAAATACTGAAAATCAGTCTGACCTTTGGTGGAGAGGGACACCTGGGGGTTCCCAGTCTCTTGTTTGAATAAATTAGTGAGGAGGATGAGTGGGAGTTAAGCAGTAGTCCAGCTCTTCCCTGCCCCCTTCTCACCGGCTCAGGAAAATGCTGTGGTATTTTGCTGCTACCAGACTGCCTTCAGCAGGAGGGCCTGCTCGTGTCACACACACTGGAACCACTTCTGTTCCACCTCTGACTTCCCCCCAGCTTCCTTACCAGCAGGGATGAATAGGAAGATAGGGCAGGACGTGGATTTTCCAGTAAGAAGTTGGAATTAGATCTCCCTGGTAAACCAAAATATGTAAGTTAGCTCAGAAGGAGCGAGTTTGTGTTCTGGTCCTGTGTAATACTGAGGAATGTTAGCTTCTGGAGTGGGTTACTTCCCTGCAGCTTCAGCAGGAGCGCAGGAATACTGACCATTGTGGGAAGAAGTGGCCATTTGCATCTTGGATATTTGGCCTGAAAAGCCAAATCAGAGGCAAACAGGAGATGTCATCTGTAGCTCAGGGTCAGATGGAGAGGTGCCTGGTGTGCGAGTCAGGGCCAGCCTGCCAAGGAGAGCTGACCTTGGAAACATCAGCTCTTGGCTGGCAGAAGGCTGCTTCTCCAGAGCCTTCAGGATCTCTGATACAGGGGTGTCCTGCCTCGTGGTACAGCTGGAGCTGTGGCAGAGTGGAGAATCAAACTGCTGATGCTCGTCTGTCAAGTTCTGCTTCAGCTGAGTGTCCTTCAGCTGTCTCTGCCTCAGCTGCTCCCTGAAGACTTCCTGCTGAGTGGCAGGGCAGCAGGCACTGGGGCTGCCCTCCCTTGGTGCTGCTCAGCAGAGGGCTGACTGGGTGAGAGCATCTCAGCACAGCAGCAGTGAATCCATTACTAGAGTAGTGGATTTGTGGTTTTGCTCAATTGTTGGTGTTTCTGTATAAAAGTAAGAAAAGCTTACTGTTACAGGGGAGATTCAGTATTACTCATCTCCACTGGTTCACACATGTTGTCTCTGCTGGGTTTAGGGGTTTCTTGGCAAGGTGTGAGCAAAAAAAATCTGCTTATGCCTTGTGATTGCGAGTTTTAGTTTATTGAATTTATTATCATCTGCTTTTATTGCAGGTATGATAGTTTTAAGCCCAGCTCTCGATGAGTGTCTTCTAAAAGCTTAATTGGTTAAAATTGAGGTTGATGAATGCAGATTTTTGTGTGTTGTCCAGGAGATGTGGTGAAAATGTCTCTGCATGCAGTGTAACAAATGATGTACTGTTGTCCAACCAGGTTTTGCCTGATACTACAGATTTGGTTTTGACCAGATGCTGATAGCAGTCTAATTAACGTGCCATTAGTGAATACTAAAGCAAGCTTGTTTTCTGTGTTCTTCCTCCCCCAGGACAAAATGTTTCACTTTTGGGTAAATACATTCTTCATAGGACTGGATGAAAATTCAGACAAAGTAGAAAATGGAAGTCTAGTTGCAGATCAGGAACTTGATGGTATTTTCAGTACAGAGCGCTCAGATAATGATAAGGAATATTTAATCCTTACATTAACAAAAAACGATCTAGACAAAGCAAATAAAGACAAAGCCAACAGATACTTCTCTCCAAACTTCAAGGTCAGTATATTTTATGTGTGAGCAAAGCTGAAAAGCTGCATGATTTGTTTGTCTTGCCTTTGGGAGGGACCATGTGAAACTGCTGTGTAGAAGCCGAGTCCATGCGTTGGTATTGCCATCACTTAGCAAAGCTTTGAGCTTTGTACTTTTATCTGCTTTTTGGGGAGCTAATGGACATTGGGAGGCTGGGATTGAAGTCTTCAGGTTGTTCCAGGTGTTTATCAAAGCCATCAGAGGTGTAGGAAAGCTGGTGACCAGGTGGTATCTTCCCTGTTGCAGCAGCATTGCCGGAGCTCTGGGCTGGAGACCCTGAACTCCTGAGCTGATTTGCAGCAGTGCCTGTTTCACGGGAAGCAGAGGAGGCCACAAGAGTGATTTGGGGTCTGGAGCATCTCCCTGATGAGGAGAGGCTGCAGGAGCCGGGTCTGGTCAGGCTGGAGAAGGGAAGGCTGAGAGGGGATCCAGTCAATCCGCACAAATCTCTCCAGGGGGTGTCAGAGGAGGGTGCCAGGCTCTCCTCAGTGACAGCATGAGAAGCAAAGGCCATAAACTAAAACACAATGAGTTCCACCTCAACATGAGGAAGAACTTCTTTCCATGAGGGTGGCAGAGCCCTGGCACAGCTGCCCGGGGGGCCTGGAGTCTCCCTCTCTGGAGACATCCCAAACCCACCTGGAAGTGCTCCTGTGTCAGGTGACCCTGCCTTGGCAAGGGTTGGACTGGATCATCTCCAGAGGTGCCTTCAACCCCAGCTGTCTGTGATTCAGGGAAAACCTTACCCTGGCAGCTCAGCTTTGAGGAATATGAGCCATTGCCAGCAGTGTTTTAAACATGAAAAAGGCATTTGTAAGAATTTCAGCATTTTCTAATTTGCTCATAAAAGATGAGCCAATGCTCATTTGAAGGTAATGGTCGTAGCTGCTTGGAACATTGCTTGGATCAGACTTTCAACACACGAGTCACCCATTATAGAGGGTGTTTTGTTCAATCCTGTGCACCCTGGATGTAACCTCCTGGTGCTCTGGGAGGTGTGGAAGGCAGGAGGGTGGTGGCATGGCCTGGTGTGCTGGGATGTCCTGCTGCTGCAGCTCAGGAGTACCTGAGCACTCAGCCAGACACAGCTCCTGCAGCTGGGCTGGAAAATCCTGCTGCTTTGCCAGGGGTGGTATTGAGAGGCTGGCAAACCTCTCTCTGGAGAGAGGAGCACTGCTGTGACTCAGGGTAGTGAAGGAGCTGTGCTGTTAAAAATTGCTTTGTTGCCTGTGCTCAGTTGAAGTCCAGGTTCCCTTTTTAAATGTTGTTCTTTCCTTCCCCAGGTGAAGCTATTTTTCACAAAAACAGTAGAAGAGCCATCAAACCCAGAGGCTAGCAGTTCAACTTCTGTAACACCAGATGTTAGTGACAATGAACCTGATCATTATAGATACTCTGACACCACTGACTCTGATCCAGAGAATGAACCTTTTGATGAAGATCAGCATACGCAGATTACAAAAGTCTGAATATTTTTTTTATCAGAGATAAAAAAAAACCCATACAAAAAGAACCAACCATGAAGAGAAACAAACTTGAATAAACTGAAAAAAAACAAGGACCTTTCTAAATGGCAAAAGGACAGTGTCAGATTACCAATTATAGGAACAATTCTTTCCTGACCAATCTTGTTTTGCCCTATAAATCTACAGGGCTTGACACTTGTCCAGTCGGGGGGGAAAAAGAAAGGTTACGTAGCTCTTATATGTATATACCTTTTTGTGTCAAAGGACATTAAAACTTCAATTAGGAACTATAAACATGGCACTTTCCCATTTTATTCCAGTTTTATAAAAGTGGAGACAGACCTAATGTGTATGCGTAGGAATTTTTCCTTTTGTGTTCTGTCACCAAATGAAGTTTCAAAAACCGAAAAAAAAAAAAAATTTCCAGGTTCACATCCTGCCCCTTTTTTTGCACTCGTGTGGCAACAGAAAAGTCTGCAGTTGGCTAAGAGATGTCTCTAGAAGGTTTTTTCCTACATTCTAATGCATGTTTTTTGGATGGGGCTGGAAGGTGATGCTCGGAAAGGAGCGTGGCCTGTGTACCATATCCGGCTGTTCCATGCACCTTTCCTCAGCATGCTGCCCTAATTCATCCGGGACAATGGGTGAGGAGTCGCCGCTGTCACTGCTTGTTGTTTGTGCATTTTTCATTTTTTTTAAGTGTAATGGTGCTAGAAAAGGCAGCTAGAGGGAGTGATTCTGTCTAGGGGTACAGGAATGAACCTTCACGACACCCGCGAGACCCGCGAAATGAAGGGAGACAAGGAATTGGGGTCACGAGAAACAAAACAAAAAACAAAAGGAAACACAGCAACAATGACTTAACCATACAAATGTGGAGGCTATCAACTAAAGTAAGAGCTTGAAACAAATGGTTCCAAAATTTGACAATGATTTATTGGGGTTTTTTTCTGAATTGTAATGGCTGCTCCATCTCCTGTGTAATCAAGGCCAGTGCTAAAAGTCAGATGCTCTTAGTGCAAAAACATCAGTCAACATCTTACATTTATATCAGTAGTTTTTCAATCATATTCCTGCTGTGAATACTTCATGTGCTGCCTTGCAAGCTTTTTTTTTTTTTTTTTTTCTCTCTCTCCTGAATATAAAAAGATTTTGTAATGGTGCACAGGAAATGTCATTGGAGATTCTCCAGGTTAGTGTTTGTTTTGAAGATTTCTGATGCATTTATTCAATCAAACCTCTGTCAGCCGTTCCACCCCTTTGACCTTACACATTCAATTACAATGAGTTTTGCAGTTTTGCACACTTTTTTTTCTTTTTTTTTTTTTTTAATGTCATTAACTGTTAGGGAATTTTACTTGAATACTCATTACCTGCAATGTTTAAAAAACGGACATTACACACCAGAGAGAGGAAACCAGTGTTGCAGTAAAATTCTCAGTGCTGTGTAAATGAAGATTAAAAAGCAGAACTTGTCCCAAATACATTGCTATAAACAACAACCCCACAAACCACCCAACAAATTGGTTTTCTGAACCAAATGGCAGCGTTGGGTTATTTGTTCCTAGGGACACAGCCAAGGGTGGGTAGGGCTTGAGGTTGGCTTCTGCTGGACAATTGTCGTGCCCAGCCTGAGGTGACTCAGGAGTCCAGCTGCTGGTGCATCCAGATGTGAAGTCACTGCCAAAATGGGCCCCTTGAAGTGGGCCATGAACAGCTGACCCCAAATTGATGCTCTTTTTAGGATGTAGTACACACATCCCCGTGCTTAATTAACTTCTCGGTGCTGACATGGAAGTTCATGAGCTGTGTTCTCAGCCAGAATTATGAATGGGATCTGTCAGAGCCCTGTGCACAGCAGCATTAATGGTTGGAATTTGAACGAGACAAGGCAGGACTTCCACTAATTACAATTGGTAAACCAAGGTGTAAAGGGCTTTTTTTTTTAAAATTTTCTTATCTGGTTTCTGTTGGTCAATTCTGCTCCTCAGATTCATGATTCTAACTTCTAACAAAGCTGGTAATACGTTCTGACTTACAGGTTTAATTAGACTTTAATGGATCAAGGTTCAGTGCTCATTGTGACAAGCAGGAGGTGGTTTTCCCTTGGGAACAGGAATTTTAACTCTTACCCTTCCAATCATGTTTCACCCTGTCTGGTTTGTAACAGTTGAAAGTTGTGTTGGCTTAATAAACCAAACTGTTCCTGCTTGGATAGTATTGGGATCTTGGCACTGCTGTGTGTCCGTCCCACTTTGGATAATCAGGATTG
The DNA here is from genome assembly GCF_041296385.1 of Aphelocoma coerulescens. Lineage (NCBI taxonomy): Eukaryota > Metazoa > Chordata > Aves > Passeriformes > Corvidae > Aphelocoma > Aphelocoma coerulescens. The sequence continues at coordinate 2,506,528 of NC_091020.1, forward strand.
GATGGTGCAGTTCCAGTCGGTGACGCCGGATCGGGAATCAGGATGCAAGGATGGGCTTTTGCACTGTTAATTTTCCTTTGGAATGTGAAGGTTGGAATGAGGGTTTCGATTTTTTTTTTTTAATGTTTTCGACGTCTTTGAGAAGCCTTGCTTACATTTTATGGTGTAGTCATTGGAAATGGAAAAATGGCATTATATATATATTATATATATAAATATATATTATACATACTCTCCTATACTTTATTTCAGTTACCACCCCCATAGAAGTTGACAAGAATTGCTATGACTGAAAGGTTTTTGAGTCCTTATTAAAACTTTATTTATGACAGTATTCATAATTAGCTTGAGCTGCATTCTGTAGGTAATCTTTCCTTGAGTTTCCGGACTGTACGCTTCAGCCTGTTGGGATGTGCAAGAGCTTACACGTCTGAAACTACTTGAAGGCATCACTTTGGGAAGAGCTTCACTCTTAGGCCCTGAAGCATCCCCTGGGCTCAGGCAGCCCCAGTGAAAATCTTTGCCACAGCTCCTCCAGGGCAGCTGTGCCAATCGGCCTCCAGATTCCTCCCCAGGGCACACATTGTAAGCTGGAGTTTACATGCAGCATCAAAATCAGCTTTCCAAATTCAAAAAAACAAGCCCTTAAAATAACCCAAAAAGAGGATGCTGGTGTGCAAGTTCCATGTTTAGTCCTAGCAAATGTGTGCAATATGTTAACGATGCCTGTGGTTGCCACGAAGTGCCTCGTTTACCTTCTCAATACTGTTGGAAAGTGTCGTGCATGCAGATGGATGGGGTGGGACTGTGCACTAAAAGGGGCTCCAACTGCAGCGTTTGGCAGAGCTGCCTTTCTCTGCCAGTTCAAATTTCCAGTCTGTTTTCATATAGCATATATATATATAGATACTAAAAGAAAAAAAAAAAAATCAGTCTGTTAAGCAGCCTTACTCTGATTCAGCCTCTTCAAATACTATTGTGCTGTGCAACAGTGGCTCTGTGTGTAACTGAGAATACACAAAAACCAAGTATGACATGTACAGGATAATGCCTCATACAAATCAGATGTCCGTTTGTTATTGTGTTTAACAACCCTTTATCTCTTAGTGTTAAAACTCCACTTAAAACTGATTAAAGTCTCATTCTTGTCACTGTGTGGGTGTTTTATTGCAGTGTTCTGAGCCTGGCAAACAGCTGAAACGTTGTGCTTGTGAAGCTGTGGAACTTGGAGTGTGGTGCTTGGAGCCAAGGGTGCTCCTTGTGCCTCCCGGCATTTTGAGGGAGCTGCAGCTCCAAAGCCTGGTGTGTTCCAGAGGTTCGAGCCAGGGTGGCAGTGGAATTGCAGGGGTATCAAACCTGCTGAGGGGCAGGGGCACCTCCTGGGCCATTAAACCACACAGGAAGGTGCCTGTCCCCAGCACCTGAGGAGCTACAGGGAACATGGAGAGAGACTCTTTCCAAGGGCTGGAGGGACAGGACTCAGGGAATGGCTTCCCAGTGCCAGAGGGCAGGGCTGGATGGGATATTGGGAAGGAATTGTTCCCTGGGAGGGTGGGCAGGCCCTGGCACAGGGTGCCCAGAGCAGCTGGGGCCTGTCCCTGGATCCCTGGCAGTGTCCAAGGCCAGGCTGGACACTGGGGCTTGGATTCTGCTCTGGAGACAGCTGAGAAGCGCTGTGGGCAGAGGATTGTATTTGACTTGCACACTCTTTGTCCCGTTGACTGGAAGTGCCATGGCCCAGCCCTCAGCAGCTAAAGGCGGTTTCTGGGCAAAACTGCTCATTTTTTCCACTCTGGTGACCAATGTGGTGACAGAGCTTCCCAGGGAGGTGCTGGGTGCCAGCACAGAGGACAGTCCCTGTGCTCCATCCCCACACCTGTGGGTTCCATGTCCCCTGAGTGCTCTCCAGCTCCAGGGCCTGCCTGGCTGAGCTTTCCCAGCCTCTGGCATCAGCAGGGAGCAGCAGCTCAGTTCGTTCAGCTCCCTCTCCAGGCAGCCACGGAGGGGTGGTTAATAATTAATTGTGTCTTCTTTTCAAGCTGCAGCAGAGTTCTACACTGCGCTCTTTTAAGAAGGAGTGATGCTGGGAGGGGAATTTTAAACTGGTTTTGCTGCAGTCGGTTGGCTCCAAAGGGAGTGATGGCGCCTGCCAGTGCTGGTGTTTGTGTTGGTCTGACCAGATTCCCTGAGGTGACCTGGGTGCACTGGGAGCTGGACTGAAAGAAAAAAGCCTAACAAACCATTCCTATGGACTGAGACTTGATACAGAGGGAGGGAGGTCAAATAAGGAGTCAGCTCAGTGTCTGCTCAAAACCAGAGCATGAATTGCTTCTCTGGCTTCTTCTCACCCTCATTCTTTGGTATTTTCTCAAACCCCATCTTTCCACACCTGTTCCTGGTAACTCTGCTCCCTTTTTTTTTTTTTTAAAAGGACTTTGCTTTAGTCCTGTGCTAGGAAGATGAGAAAATCCCTTTATTTTGAACGGGTGGGCCCACTGAAATAAAAACCCTTGCTGTGTTTCTTTGCCTTTTGCTCCTTGTTCTTTGAGACTTTTTCTAGCTGGTTTTTACGGCGTTTCATTGCTTTACCATGTGTTTCTTCTCGTTCCCCACTTTTCTTCTGTGCTTCCAAACTTTTCAGCCACTGCTCTGTGTTGCATTATAGGACAGGTAATTATTTTCTGCCTGGGCTTTTTGTTTGTTTGTTTGTTTTTTATACCAAGCTTTAGTCTGAAGGCACAGCAAGGAGAAACACTTTTAGGTTGCTTTTTAAATTTTTTTAAAGAAAGAACAGCTCTGAGAAACATCAGGGCTGTGCAAGTTCAGCAGGTGTGTTTGCCTTGGTGAGCTCCTGGTGCTCTGCACGAACCTGGGTGAGTTTGTCTGGCCTGATGGGAACGATGAGCACATGGGCTGGACTTGTGATGAGCAACCTGAATAAAAAACACTTGCTCATGAACTGCTGGGCTGCGCTTTCCAGGTGCAAGTGTTGCTACATGGGCTGTACTGGCTACAGAAACAGAAAAAATTGCCTTAGTGGGGTTTATTTTTAATTTTGGGGGACCCCTGTGCTTGGTAATTTACTTTGTGCCCCATCGCTAAGCTCTGAGGTAGGTGGCACTTGGCCTTCGTGACCTCCTGTTCACAGAGGAGCTTTAAGCTGATAAAAGGGGATATTTCAGAGTCTGAGCTCTGTGCTTTAAAATGCCCTTTGTATAATTCAGGCTGCTTCAGGCCCTACTGGTGTTTTTTTGGCCTTTGACAAAATAATTGCAGTGTGGATGTTATGTGGGGTTTGGAAGAGGCTGAAAGCAGCTGGGGAGTGCTGGGTTGAGGCATTCCAGCCCCCTGGACAGAGAGATCAGGGCTGCCCCATCCTCTGGAACGTTTCTGTGGCAGGAGGAAAATGGCAGAAGGAAATGGGAAGGATTCTGTCATGGAAATCTGTGCAGGAATGAGCCTTTTAAATGGAAATTAATGACTTTGGAGGAAGGCGGCAAAGGCTGTAATGTAAAGCAGGATTTGGTAATGGGAGAGAGAAACCTCGTGGGTGGAGGCATGGAACTTGTGAGGAAAGGGGTGATGGCACATGTTTATACAGACTTGCTGGGGTTTTGCAAGGATGGGATGAAACAGCTGATGAGAGGTGTCTGAGAGGCATCTGGAGGGCGGGAGATGCGTTTGAGAGGTTGGCTTGGGGATCCTTTGCTTTAAAAAGTGTTTGAAGCTATGGAAACAGGGGGGCTGACAGCTCCAGACTGGAGTTGGGACTGCAACCAGCTTAGGAGAACGTTGGAATTTGCGTTGGAGGATGGTAAAGATCACGCAGCAGTGAGGGGAGACTGATAACATCCACTCACCAGCACAAGAAGGAGTTATTCCTCTTCCCTGAATATCAGCACTTGGGAAGGACATGGATCTTTCCTGAGCTCCGAGTGTATAGAAAAGCAGCTCTGGCCCATGGTTTTTGAGTGTCTGAAGGTTCAGGGGTGCTCGGCCTTCCCTCACAGGTGGGCACCCTTCAAACCAACCTGCAGCTGAGGCCTGTGGGGAGGGCTGGGGGCTTGGAGGCTTCCTGGAGGAGCTGCAGCCCCCCAGGAGAGGGAAAGGGCTGCAGGCAGCTGGGAACCACTGAGCTGAGAAACACAGAGCAATGATGAAAAGCTAAATAGGAGGGTTGGGATTATTTTTACCCCGGCTTGTCCACCCTCTTGGCTTTTAATTTGTCTCTTTTGTGCCGAAAGGAAGGAAAAGCTTTGCACAAGAGCGCCTTGGTGAAGGTCCCAGCCCTGGGACCAGGAGCTCCTGTGTGCTTTGCAGAGGTTTTCCCTCTCCATCCATCCTCATCCCTCTTCTTCCCTGTCCTCGTAGCAAAAAATATTTGGAGTAGGAAGCTTCGATCACTTCGGTTCAGAGCAGTGCAAGGGCAGCACTTCAGGCCCCTCTGGGAAGGAAGGGTTTGTTTTTTAGGGATTTGACAACTGTGCTCACAACAGCAGGAGGTAGATGGGTGGACACAGCCTCAGGCTCCCCCTGAGGTGGGTCCTGGCAAGGAGGTGGGCAGGTGCAGCACAGGGTGGATGTGCCCTGGAGTCACTCGCACCAGCCAAAGAGGGGCCAGGTTAAGCAGCCCGGCTGGAAAAGGAAATCATCTGGGGATCTGTGAAGCACAGGACAGTCCTCTGAGGGCAGCTGGGGACCCTGTGGCAGCACCTGCACCTTCATCCAGATGCTGTGGCATGAGCTGGCCAAGAAGTGCTGCCCAAAACCCCACTACCTGTTCCTGTCAGGGTGCTCAAGGTGTGCTTTTGACTTGTTTGTGGCCGTGACCTGGCGTCCTCTCTTCAATAGCTGCCTTCCCTTTGAAAGAAGCATTTTTCAGACAGAGTTCATGACCTTTTTGGGATGGAACACGGTGCCCAGCTCATCTGTAGCTGAGCTGTTCAGAGAGCAGCCCACTTCCTGCAGCACTTGCACGGGAGCTGGGCTGGTCCTGCGCGGTTTCAGCCCCAGAGCGGTGCTCAGGGCTCAGACACCTGTGTGCTCTCGCTTTGCTGCTCTGTACCTGCAGCTCTGGTGACTCCTCCCTGTCACCCTGCCGTGAGGTGGCCCTGCTGCTGCTGTGTCCCTTCCTTGTGACAAAGCCCTGGGTGCTGGGCTCCTCTGCACATCTGTTTGTGGGGCCGCAGGGATTCATTTCCGACCGTGCAGAACCGTGCGCAGCAGAGCCTGTGAAGTGCTGCCCAAGTCCTCTCTCGCCTCTTTCCACATGGAGCACTTTTTTAATGAAGAATTAAGAGACCTTGGGGACCAGATGCAACTCAGTGATGGAAATAGTTGCACAATAGAGTGTTTGATTAATGCCTCCTGACTTTTCCAAGAGCTGAAGCCCTTCAGACAAAGCAATCTTGGCTTAACTGCAGGGAGAAGGGAAGGCAAGAGGAGAGGTGAGAAGCCTGGACAAGGAGGTGTGAGGGAGGTAAAAAGGAGCTGAATGTCCACATAACATCTGAAGGAAAAGCTGAAAGAGAGGGACTCAACAGCCCACTGCTGACTACTTGCTTTGGGTGGTTGGTTTTGTGGTTTTATTTAGCTCAGTGTCTTGCTGTAAAGCCTTACAAATATAAGAGTAACAGCTTGAACGTACATCTGTGGATGCGCACAACCAGTCGGGCTCCTGGCTCACCGCAGTGGGTGTCCTGCCCTGTGGCTGGAGGTGACTGTTCAGGGGTGAGTAGATGCACATCTGAGACCAGCCCCTCACCAGAACCAGCTGGTGGCCAGGGGCTTCCTGAACCTGGAGCGGTCTGTGTACTCAGCAGCCTCCAACACATTCATCCTCAGGGCACTGCTCCCCTTTGCCCTCAAACTGATGCACAGACTCTTGGCATCCTCTGCCTCTTTGGACAAGGGGTTTCACAGGTGCTGTGGGGAACTGAGGGAACATCTCCTGAATTCAGCTGGCCACCCTGAGCACTTGTGCTGGAAGAGGCAGCAGAAGGCCAGTCCTTCCTCCCGCTCCTCCTCCTCCTCCTTGCTTGCCCTCCTGGAGATCTCTGGCAAAGACAGCTCCAGGCTGAATTCTCCAAGCCTGAATGCAACACTTCCAGGGGAAAGCCATCTCCAGAGCTCTCTGCCGTGCAGAATCCCCCTTTTAGGAGCAGGGGTGATTTCCCCTCGTCCCTCGTGGCGCAGCTGTGGCCGCTGGACCCGTGCGTGCTTTGCATTCCCCAAGGGGCCGCTCAGTTTGGCATCACCGTCCTTGTGACCCGAGCTCTGGTGGTGACACGGGCGAGGATGGCTCTCCCAGGGGTTTTTAGGTGGCACAAGCCCCGCATGGGCCATAGCCACAGGCGCCTGTGCTGCCGTGCATGCCCCGGCTGCCTGGCGCTCACCGCTGAAGCGCTTTTCCTCTCTGGTCTGCGCGTTGGGTTGAAAATCACGAGATCAAAGTCAGCACTTTCTATCTCCAGCATCTCCAGCACGTGTTTCCTTTTTTTGAAGCCCATGAAGCAGTCTAATTGGGAGACAGGTGCTCTTGAATGAGCACTCTGAATTAATGAGCTGCTTCAGCAGTGCTGTGCCTCAGAATGGTTCTTTACCTCACGTGACAGTGGGTGCTCACCTGTTTTCTCCCTCTTTGCTGCATTTGTGAGGTGACCCAGGCTTTTATTCCCTTTGCTTGCTGGGGGCCACCAGCTGCCGGTGGCCTGGGACCGAGGTGTGGCTGTGGCACTGTGCAGGTGGCTGGGGAAGGGTTAATTAATCCCCCCCTGCCAGGGGTGTCTCAAAGAGGGGTGATGTCTGTGCTCCGTTCTCAGCTGCCAAGCAAAGCCTCGGTGAGGATTTTCCTCTCTGTGTCTGTAGAGGTGCCCCATGCTCTGGCAAACAGGGTGTGCACAGGCTACAGTCGCTGGACACTGTGGTCTCACCAGGGCCCCAGCTTGTTTTTCTGTTCCAGTTGCTGCCAGAAGCTGACGTTTTATCTGATCTGTGGTCTTTCACCGCGAGCTGATGTGGTCCCCGCTCTGATTTGTGCCTCGGCCCCGCCGTGCTCGGCGCAGGTTGAGCTGTGGTCTCACAGAGCCTGTTTTCCTTTAGCCTCTGTAGCACAAATGAATAAAAGCAGAGCCACTCGGTGCCCCGTGTGCTGCTCTTGCTTTCCTCCTGTCGATATTTATCCCTTTGGGGTTGTGGTCAGCTGCACCTCTGTGATCTGACCTGCTCAGCCTCCCCCAGCTGGAGCTGCACCCTCAGGTTGAGCTACAGCATCTTTTTAAAGGTTTTTTCTCTCATTTCCCGAGGCAAAATATGCTGATATTGGAGCATTTCAGCCTGGAGGTGGCAGAGACCTGGCTTTCACCCAAGGGCTTTCACAGCAGGAGCCTCCTCCAAAGCTTGAGGTTGAATCCAGTGCCTGTGGACCTCAAACCTGTGCTGATCCACAGCATAATCCTGAATCCATAGGAAATGCCGCCAGCCTGGCTCTCTCCTCCGTGGATGTGCCTGGTGAGCACAGGGTTTGTCCTTCTTGGTGTGGCAGCAGAGGCTGAAGAGCGAAGCCACTTCCCACTGCTGCTGATCTCCCACCACAGGGTGTTTTGTTCCCGAGGCCTGGTGTCCTCTCCACCTTCCCATCTTCCCCCTTGCAGTTTTCCCTGCTTTTCTGATTTAGCTAGCTTCCTGGTAGCACATAATTATTAATAATTCAGTGAGTTAGACCCTAAGTAAGTGCCTTGAGCAGAATTTTTTTGCTCTCCCTCCTGCCCTCCTCTCCCTGTGACACTCTGCCAATGATCCCACTGTTCAAATGGATGTTTTCCCATGAGAAACTGTTGCCAATCAGTGATTTTTTTTTTTTTTTTTTTTTTTTTTTTTTTTTTTTTGTGTCTTCCCCCATCAAAAGAAAAATAAATCCTAAGCTGGAAAGATTCCTCACCTGTTGAGTTTAATAGCAGCAAGCTTCCGGGCTGTGCTGTAAAATCTGCCCACAAGTCTGTTGAATGGAATAGGAAGCTTTTTTCTCCCCCAGTAAATGGAGATCTTTTCAGGAGGTATTTGGAGGTACTTTCACCTCCCAGAGAGGGCTGGCAGTACGCTTTTTACTCCCGATTCAGTTCAGATGAGGAGGGACCAGGGTGTGCTGGGAGCTGATGTGGCAGGAGATTACTGGGGAATTAAACCCCACAGAGCGGCCTGAGGGGACCTGCTGCTGCTGGGAATCACAGGGGCTTATCCAGGCACGTCTGCTTGAGCCACACAGAGGGCTCCTGCTGAGGGATGTGGTTTCTGAGCCTGCTCCTGCCCTGGGGATGTGGCAGCGCTCAAAGGTGGGAGCTCTCCCCCACAGCTGGGTTAGAGGCTGTGCCCCTTTACCCCCCCCCCAGCTGCCAGGGGAGGCTTTTGCTGGGTGATCTTTGTGCCATGTGCTGGTGATGCTCTGCCCAAAATCACGCCAGAGGTTTCCCACATTCCAGTCATGAAGTCTCCAGTACAGCTCCCAAGCACCCAAGTCTGCCTGGAGGGATTTCAGTGTGGCTGAGGGTCGGTGAAATTTGGGATTTGCCCTCCTCTCCCTCTCAGAAAAGAGCCCAAAGGCTCCCAAAACACCACAGATGTCTTTCAAAACGAGGCTCTCCGTTTGCCTTGATGTAACCCAAGCCCATGTTGCTAAAGAAATTCAATTAAACTGAGAGCAACTCCCGGTGAAATCCAAACTGGGTGATTTGTGACTGACTGGAACTGAGCATTTTCAGTTGGAGGGGACCTACAGTGATCCAACTGGGTATTTTAAGCTCTCTGAAATTTTCCCTGAGTGTCTCCTCTCCACAAGCCACTGAACACAGTTTCACAACAATATGCAATTTTATTCACTATTATGTATAGAACCACTGCTACAGGTAACATACAGCCAGGTGAAATGCTGTCTAAATCCTAACAGGAAATCAAAAATGCAGCCCTTGGTAAAAATATCAGAGTTGGTGATTGTGCCCAGTGAAGGCTCGTGCTCTAAACAGCATCCAATTTTAGTCAGGAGACATTTTCTCCTTAAAATGAAAAAAAACCATAAAATTAAAAGTCCCTGTGGAGAGCAGCCACCCCTCCCCATGGAGCACGAGGCAGAAACAGGCTCGTCACTTCTGATTTCATCCCACAGAGTGGGAGCAGAGGGATCCCAAACACTTTCCCTCCTCACAGGACACCAGAGCAGCTCGGGGATGTCGCTGGTGTCTGTGAGGCGCCTCCTGACCAATGCTATTTGTCTGAATTCCCAGGAATGCTGCTGCTTGTTCTTCAGAGAGGAAAAACGTTCTATTTTTGGCCGTGACAACTTTTTTTTTTTTTTTTTTTTTTTTTTCTGGGAATAAAAAGTTTCAAACAAAGTGTGGCAAGGGTTTGTGTAGGTCTGAGTGGTGTGGGATGGGGCTGAGCGAGGCAGAGCTGCAGGCAGGGACAGGAGGAATCTATTACTGCTCTCCTTGCAGTTTAAGCGGATGGTGATGGAGATCCTGGCGTGTCACAGTGGAGGCAGACGTGGATGTGTGGGAAAATGTCTCTTGGAGCAGGAAAAAAAGATCAAAACAAACGGGTAAATAAACAGAGGAGCATGTGTCTCAAGACTGGGAAAAATAAAATGAGATTGGATCAAAACTCAGCATCATTCCAGAGCTTGAGGTGGCCCTGGGTGAGCAAAGGCGCTGCAAGGAATTGTGGCTGCCCCGGGATCCCTGGAAGTGTCCCGGGCTGGGCTGCACAGGGAGCACCCTGGGAGGGTGGAAGGTGTCGCTGCCCGTGCCAGGGCTGGAACTTTGGGTCTTTAAGGCGCATCCCAACCCACACCATCCCGGGATTCCGTGACTCTAACTGGACAGACCCCAAACTGCTTTGAGCTTTGCGGGTAAAATGGAGCTGGAATCCCTGGGAAGGGCCAGTCTGGGTCGTCCATCGGTAGGTGATGGCTTAGGGAAGGATTCCACTGCTTTGGTGCTTTGCTGCTTTCCTTCCCCGGGACGTGTGATGCCCTGGGTTAAAGTGGTTTACGGATGAGGCCTTTTTCTGCCCACTTTTTAAACAAAACCAGAGACTGGGGAATCTCAAGCGTGTTTGGAGTTGGCGGCGAAGGAGCCCCAAACCGCCCTCCTTCAGAAACTGCCCTGCACAGGCTCGGGGTTGAGAACTCTCAGAAACACTTTGAAGTAGGGCTGAAGCAGGAAGTTAATTAGAGCTGCTTTGATATCTTCCAGCGTGTTTTAACAGCTGCTTCGGAGGCAGCTCGAGCAGCAAGAGCGTGGTTTAGTTCATGCTCCTGAAAGTCCGCGCTGCCCCTACCAAAATTCCTCTCTGTGTAGCGGCATGGCTGCTTTTCTTCTTTCCTGAGAGCTCAAGCTCACTTCCACAGAGACTTGGGAAAATAAAATAGCCAAACCTTACTGGCTGCGGCTCATAAAATTCTTCTTTAAGTAGTAATAATAATAATATTTTAAAAAAAAAAAAATCCCTCGATGCTGTGGTGTTGCAGCCACAGTCTGAAATTTCCCCGTTTCTCACTTCTGTTTTCAGTTGTCTTTCTCCCAAGTCCTCCAGCAGGCTAACATTTTCCATGCCTTGTTCACATCTAAATGACTTCCCAGGATATTTTAAAATGAAATCATCACAGTGAAGAGGTTCAAGCTGTCTCTTCTTGGTGAGGAACCTCTGTAAAGCCCAAAGGCAGAGGTTTTGACCCCGTTGGTCCACACTCCTGGGGGAGAACCCTCAGCTGAACTCTTTTGCTGTGGTGATTAATGGTTGATTTGGGCAATGTGCTCTGTCACGGAAAATAAATGGCTCTTCCAAAGTTTTCCTCGCTGCAGCTGTAACCTTTATCCTCCTTTCTTGTCTTTTGGTTGATCTTCATTCTGATCACTTGATTTTTGTTATGCTTGTTACCTTTTTTTTTTTGAATCATAAAATCATAGAATCACGGAATGGTTTGGGTTGGAAGGACCTTAAAGCTCATCCCATTCCACCCCCTGCCACGGGCAGGGACACCTTCCACTATCCCAGGCTGCTTCCCTCAGTCATAGGCTGCCCACGCTGGGTTTGTCTTAAGTAAGGCCAATGTCTGGGTATGGAGTTTAAAAGAAAAATTAATTTTCGTGGCTTTAGAAAGCAAAACAAATAAAGCAAAGAAAAAGAAGGAGGTTTCCAGCTTCCCACCTCTTTTATGCTCGGTGCATTGTACCTAAAATTTGGGGAATACGCATCTATGGGCCACACAGTGGGACCCAAAACTGGGGAACACCCATCTGTGGGTCACACAATGAAAGCCATGACTCTCTCCATCACAGCAGAGGGGGAGATATCCAGGCTTTCCCATTGCTCCTTGCTCCTCCTCTTTGGGCTTTGTGGGAGTTTTCAGGAGAATGTCCAGCCAGGGCTGAGCCGTAAGCACAGGCCAGGCCAGCGGAGGCCATGGATTTTTGGGGCTCTGCTGGAGTTTGCCCAGCTCCCAGTGGCAGGAGGCCCTGGGTTCATGGAGGTCCCCGGAGCGAGGTGCATCCCCGTCCCTGGGGAGCACGAGCAGCCTCAGCGTGTTCTCCTGGAGGTGCATCCTGAGGCGAAGCTGGAGGACAAATCCCACCCTGTGGCACCTCCCGAGCCTCTCTCGTTCCCGCTTGGATCAGCACCGCTCCTGCTCAGCCCTGGCCCCGGGCTCGCCTTCTGCAGCCACTGCAGCAACATCTGCTCTGCCCATCAGTGCCTCTCCTCCCCTGGCCTCCAGCCCACACCGTGGCTGCCCTGGATTAGGGACAATTTCCTTTCC